>NC_051095.1:25711955-27119455 GCF_901709675.1 Syngnathus acus
GCGAGCGACATGTATAGCTCTAGAGTAGACGTGACCGGGAAATAAAGAAAAGGGTGATGCAACACAATGTCATCAACATCGACTGCCTTTAACTTAAAAGCGGCATCATATGCATTTCTTTTGTCCCCATAATGACGGTTTGTGTATAAAAGCTTCCTTTCTTCAGTCATGTCCGTCTTGATCTCGTTCTGTCTAATCTTTGTGTGAATTATACGGCACTATTTGCCTGGCGGACATGCAATCAACACACCACTCTTCTCCCCAGTGACTGTGTCACATATGTATCCCTCCGCCTAGCAAAGCGGTTGCCGCACAACAGCGGTCCACAGCCTTTTTATGAGTGTATAAAAGTGATCAAGTCATCACAAAAATCACGAAAAAAATCCATAGATAAGCCGCACCGGGCTTTAATACATAACATGTTATGATACATGTTCACATTATTTATTGACTGTATCTAAAAATATAAAATATATTTTCAATTTAAATGAATATATGAAATAATACAATATAAAATAATTACTTAAATGATATTATTGTATATACTAGGTCATCAAATCAGTGTCAGTTGAGTCTGTCAACTAGGTTGCCTGTAGGGATTTTTAAGGTCCAGCAGGTGTCAGTACTCAGTGACACAGTATCGACACAGTGTCAATATCAGTATCAGTTTGGTAATGTGTTGTAACGCTTCATGACGCCTCATCTACCCATCAGGATGGGCGGTAGGCAAGACGAGACGGATCAGCGAACAGAACTGATCCGCAACGAGAGTCAAACGGGCAGACCGCAGTGAGCAAACAAGTGGCATCACGGGCCAGACTGAAAGGGAAGTGATGGGATCGCGGGGTTTAAATAGGATGTCTAACGAGTGACTGGCAGGTGTGGGTGATTGAGCTGATTGCCGGGGCGTGGCTGAGAGTTCATGACAGGTGGGAGTTACCGGCTGATTGACGGGCAGGCGTGAACGGGACACTGGTACTGTCTGCTGGAAGGCATTGGCTTCCTTCTTCCACTCAATGCATGGGCGCTCCCGCGGCAGGGAATACGGATTTTCACGGCGGTAACTACTTTGGCACAACAGCGATCCCCACACCCAAAGGTGGAGGGACGCTACCCTTTCGACCACCAGGGTGAACCCCAATGTACAAGGGCCAAGTATGATGTCTATCCCAGTGGGCAACTCCAAAGTGGAATAATTTCCAACCCCTCCCGAGACGACTGGTACTAGACTGTGTAGAAAGAGCTCGATTGTATCTCGCTGGAACCTCTCTGCCTCGCACACCAGCTCTTACCCTGACAGAGAGGTGCCATTCCATCTCCCTAGAGCTAGTTTATGTTGCCAGGGATCGGACTGTCAATGTAACTATGCTCCCGACCCCTTTGGCCCCTCACCACCTAGTGACCCCATGGGAAGTGGGACCCACGTTGCTTTTTGGGGTTGCGCCCGGCCGGGCCCCATGGCTGAAGGCCTGGCCACCAGAAGCTTGCCTTTGAACCCCACCTCCAGGACTGGCTCCAGAGGGAGGCCCCGGTGACCCACATCCTGGGAACTTGAGGACCAATGTTTTTCATCACCATATGGGGTCTTTGAATCGTGCTTTGTCTGGCCCCTCACCCAAGGACCTCTTTGTCTTTGGTAACCCTACAAGGGACATAAGGCCCCAAACAACTTAGCTAATTGATTCATTGGGTCACACAAACCCCTCCACCACAATAAGATGACAGCTCATGAAGGGGGCTTTTTCTGCTACTATTAACTATTGAAGATTCCACCAGCTACTTTGATCTCATTACAGATCACTGTTACATGGATTCAACTGCGCAGCTCTGACAGTATTTACATTTTCCCAGGGATGTCAGACTCATTGTAGTTCATAGGGCCACTTAGAGCAACACCACTAAAATAATAGCTTAACAATAAAATACATCTTCAGTAGAAATGCCATGTGAATGTTGAAGAGCTAAAATACTGTGCAATATATTGTATTGTTGAAATACAGATTGCGAACCTTAGGCTGGTTCAAGTCAGTCAAGAAATGTTGGAGAAGGTTAATGCAGAATGTAAAATATCTTAAAAAGTAAAAAACATTTACTAGCATATCACAGAAGAAAACTGACAGATCATGTCATGTCAAGTTTTTTTATACTATAGCCCTAAATCACAATCAAGTCTCAAAGGGCTTCGCAAGTACAAAAACTAATAATTATTCTCAAACATCCCCTGATCTTAAACTCCCAGGAGGGCAAGGAAAAACTCAAAAAAACCCTACTGGGGGAAAAATGAGAAACCTTGAGAAGAGACCACAGATGGGAAGATTCCCCTTCCAGGATGACCAGGCTGCAATGGCTGCAGAGAGGGCACATAGAACACATAATATAAACGATCCAAGGAAAAAAAAATAAAAATCATGACTGTCATTATGCGATTGCTCATTTATGACCACACTCTGATTGAAGCTCGTCCCGACTTTCTGCCTGGGCCTGACCACGATCATCACTAGCGCCCCGCCCTGCTGCGCGCTTGCTCGACAGCTCTCTCCGCCAGGTCAAGTCCTGTTCATCGCCACCCTAACATGATGTGGAGAGAGTCCCACAGCGACGCAGGAGATTCCAGCCGCCAGGCACACTCCGGTTACGCCAACACCTCAACCCAGCTTAAGCTCCAGCATTCCACCTCAACTCCTTTCCCTATCCTCAATAAAGTCTGTCGCCCTGCACTTGGTTGCCCAGTCCGATCTGTTACAGTACAAACTACAGTGTTAACTAAAGAACGGTATAAGTTAGTGTTAGGGTGGTGTTCACTAACTTATTTTGCAAGAACCACACTGGAGACAAGTTAGTCGTTTTAGACACCTGCAGGTGGAGAGTTCATTCGTCGCTGTGCATACAGCAATGTTCGAATGAGATCTGACTCTGGCCTCATGCAGGAGCATATTTATTGAGAGAAACAGAGTGGGGTTGAAAGTGGGGGTGTGGGTGGACAGGATGGGGTGAAGCCGCTTACCTGCTGATCAAAGCATAGCAGGGGGCCTTTTACGACGTTGTGTAAACAAGGCAACTTTGATTGCTTCCTCTGCAGCTATTCAATCAGCTGAAAAGATCTTAGCACTTTGGTCTACTACTTTTGTTAAGACAGGACAAGCTAGGTAAATTATTACAAGTTACATTCCAACATAATCATACGATGAAGATATTCTGCAAACCCTAACAGTTAGAATCATACATACAATCATAAGAGAGTCTAATCTTTCATTTGGTACCACCCGTGTACATATAGCCATAGCACACAATATTCCGTAGGCCCTGAAAAATGAGTGAAAATGCTCAAAATCAGCTGGCATTTTAGGGGTTGTTTTTTCTGAAAACGCTTGTCATTCAAAGAGTTAATATTAATATAATATCATATTCAAATCCATCCATCCATTTTCTATACCGCTTGTCCCCATGGTGGTCGCGGGCGAGCCTATCCCAGCAGTCATTGGGCAGTAGGCGGAGGACACCCTGAACCGGTTGCCAGCCAATCAGAGGGCACAGAAACGAATAACCATCTGCACTCGCACTCACACCTAGGGGCAATTTGGAGTGCTCAATCAGCCTACCAAGCATGAGAAACCGGAGCACCCAGAGAAAACACGCAGGCACAGGGAGAACATGCAAACTCCACACAGGAATCGAACCCGCAACCCCCTAACTGTGAGACGGACATGCTAACCATCGAGCCGCCCCCATATTTAAATCACGGTTACTATTTTTTTGTAGTTCTGAAGGAACACCTGCAGAAAGTCATTGTTCAATTAAAGTGGATATTTCATAAAAGCATTCCCCAAACAAGCTGTTGCCATGATTGATGTCTAAATCTCGCTCCAAAACTTACACATTCACACTTATATCAGTAATGATGAGTTATTACATTACATTCTTTCTCATATTTCACTGTCATCTGTTTGGTATGGTACCTGAGCTTTTTTTAAAATAATATTCAGCTAAATGTATCCTTATGTTTTGTATTTTAATATTATACCTGTCGACTGGGGAGGAGTGCCATCTTCAATGCAGTGCCTCAGATGGATTACACTTTTTTCACCCGTCTTTTGAGCAGGGGACCTGTCAGAATTTTAAATCCTAATCTCTATTGCGATTGATTTGAAAATAGATTAAGGAAACACAGACAGTTACATTTAGGGCACAAGTATCAGGTCACATAGTTATTATGCCCTACAGAAACTGAAAACGAGACAGAGAGAGAGAGAGCGTTTGTGCATAAAAAAAAATTCATTCAGTTGAGTAGAGCATTGAGAGGTTTGGGTCATGTATGGTGAGCAGAGTCTTACCCTTATTCCCTTTTCTATTTCTGTTTTAACCTTATATTTTATATACTGTTTTCAAAATAATCTATTATAAAAAGCATGTTAAAATTACTTATTAATGGCACTTGTATTATTGAGACCTTTTCTTATTTTTTTATGAAGCTTTAATGCTTATGTGTGGTTTTAACTTCTTATATATTCTAATATAGTAAACGGGCAACCAGTCTGCGAGCATCATACGAACATACTATATCGTAAATGTTAAAGGGCATGCTTTAGATTGCCATGAAATACATTTTTTTGGTGAATGTAAGTTTCAAACAAAAAATATCAAACTCGTTACATTTTTAAAGTTACTTGCCTGATTCTTACACATTAAATCACATTAGATACTGGCATGTGCAAGTCAAATGGGGCTTGTCACAATTACCCCAAAGTTACTATTTTTTAGAACAGCGAACTGCGCATGCGCCGTGGTTGGACAAACACAAGAGCCGCACAGGTAGTGAACAGCTGGAGCGCAAAGGACCAACTAGCTATTTTATATCAGAAATAACATTAACGGACCTATCATGGCTATAACCAAACACTGCTGCTTTGGTGTCTGCCGGAGCAACTCGCGATATGCTGACCGGGATCATATCAGGGGAGTTTTCTTCATATCTTTTCCAAAGCCGTGGATGAGCCGAGAGAAATGCTTTCGCTGGGTATAAGCTTGTAAACGGCAGAGGTTTACAGTAAATTATGTCACCAAACACACATATATGTATATGCTCTCTGCATTTTGTCGGTGGAAATGGGCCAACGAGGTTAGCTTGGTTAGCTTGCAGGACCTCACCTGGGTGAGAGCAATAACGCTTACCTATCGACTAAAACGGCATTCTTTCAGCTGACTTTCTGAGGTCTCTGCATGTCAGAAAACGTTTAAGTTGTTCCACACAATTTTTGTCGATTAATTTTCAGGAAAGTCAGCAACACGAGGTTACCTAGCAGGACCTTACCGGAGTGAGAGCGCTATCGCAAAATAAAGCTTACCTTTCGACCAAAACGGCTTTCTTCCCGCTGACTTTGAGGCCTCTGCGTGTCAGCCAACGTTTGAGTAGTTCCACACTATGTTTGGCAATAAAGCCGTGTTGGAATTTTGCCCCTGGTACGTCGTCCTCCTCCAAAATGATGCGTGCAACTGTAGTTGCACGGTCAGTCGGACACAATGTTTGTCCGACTGACCGCATCCGCTGAATATTTTTTGAGCGAACGTGACGTCATTTGAGATCGACCCCATTGGAGCAACTGGACAGGCTGAATTTCTTAATGTTCTTGCATTAGTCTCATAAATTGTGTTCTACTTTTTCACGTTTTTCAAGCTAAGAAACAATAGTATATTACAGCTAGCAGCAATTTGTTTTAGGGACTCCTTAAAGCTTTTCTTAAAAGCCTTTTTGCAGTGTTTCGTTTTTGCCCTTGCCTACTGGAATAATTTTATAGGAACACAGACAATACTCTACTTGTCTATAATCATTCAGAATTTTCTGTCTTTTGTCTCCTTTCATTTCATGTGTGAAAGTCAAAAGTCAAAGTCTGCTTTATTGTCAATTTCTTCACGTCAAGACACACAAAGAGATCGAAATTACGTTCCCACTATCCCACGGTGACAAGACATAGTACACAATATACATACAAGTAAACAACACAAAAAGTAAAAACAAGACGGCACAAACAATGAATAAATAAGAGTGATGAATAAATAATAAATAAACAAATAACATAACAAGAGGAGCAAAAATGGAGCAAGTGTGCATACAGCAGACAGTCAGAATATAGCGCAAAAGTACAGGACGCTACGCAGAAGGGGGGAGAGAGTTCAGGATCCTAACAGCCTGGAGTATGAAGCTGTTGGTGAGTCTGGTGGTGCGGGAGCGCAGGCTCCTGTACCTCTTCCCAGAGGGCAGAAGATCAAACAAAGAGTAAGCGGGGTGACTCACATCACTCACAATCGTGGTCGCCTTGCGGGTGAGATGGGAGGTGTAAATGTCCTTCAGGGAGGGGAGTGAAGCTCCAATAAGCTTACCAGCCGTGTTCACTATGCGCTGCAGGGCCTTCATGTTGTATTCAGTGCAGCTACCACCGCAAACAGCGATACAACTGGAGAGGACGCTCTCAATGGTGCCACGGTAGAATGTAGTCATGACGGCCGGAGGAGCACTTGCTCGCCTGAGTTTCCGCAGGAAGTACAGGCGGCGCTGAGCTTTCTTCGCCAGTGATGCGGTGTTGGTGGACCAGGAGTGGTCCTCACTGATGTGCACCCCCAGGAATCTGGTGCTGCTGACTCTCTCCACCACAGCACCGTTGATGGTCAGTGGCAGGTGTTGGGTGTGACCCTTCCGGAAGTCAACAACAATCTCCTTGGTCTTGTTGACGTTCAGCAGGAGGTTGTTGTCCCTGCACCACGTGGCCAGAAGGTCGACCTCCGACCTGTATTGAGTCTCGTCGCCCCCGGTGATGAGACCCACCAGAGTCGTGTTGTCAGCATATTTCAGCACGCGGTTGCTACTGTAAGTCGCAGTGCAGTCATGCGTCAGCAGGGTGAAGAGCAGCGGACTGAGCACGCAGCCTTGGGGGGCCCCCGTGCTCAGCATCACGTTGGCGGAGATTTTGTCGCCAACACGTACCACCTGAGGCCTCTGACAGAGGAAGTCCAGTAGCCAGTTGCAGAGGTAGGTACTGAGGCCCAGCTTGTCGAGTTTGCAGATGAGTCGCTGTGGTACAATGGTGTTGAATGCAGAACTGAAGTCCACAAACAGCAATCTCACATTGATTCATTTTCAAAGTCAGACTGCTGGAGACACTAAATCCCAAAGGCACTCTGAGGTTAAAAGGCGAGATAGACCCCTCTTACAACTCTGTTACATTTTTAAAGTTACTTGCCTGATTCTTACACATCAAATCACATTAGATACTGGCCTGTGCAAGTCAAATTGGAGCAACTGGACATGCTGAATTTCTTAATATTCTTGCATTAGTCTCATAAATTGTGTTCTACTTTTTCACGTTTTTTAAGCTAAGATACATTAGTATATTACAGCTCTCAGGAAAACGTAGCAACAATTTGTTTTAGGGACTCCTTAAAGCTTTCCTTAAAAGCCTTTTTGCAGTTCTTCATTTTTGCCCTTGCTTACTGGAATAATTTTATAGGAACACAGACAATACTCTACTTGTCTACAATCATTCAGATTTTTTTGTCTTTTGTCTCCTTTCATTGTGTGAAGGCGAAGGCCTTCACACATATGTTATTCTACTCCATTCACTTTATTCTTCTTCTTCTATTTTATTCTCCTCACTTTTTTGTCCCGCTTCTTCTTCCACAAAATTCATCCGATTCACTCCATTCCACTTTTCACGTATTCCAAATATTCAGGAAAGGGTGGCTTCCATTTTTCTCGTTCCGAAAATTTTCCGTTTTCGCAGAATTCCCAAAATTCCGACAAATTTTCCCCATTCATTCTTAATGGGACATTCGACATTTCACATTTTTCACCTCTCATTTCTACATTTTTCAACCGATTCAACCCATTCCAACTTTCAAGTGTTCATCTTTTGCCTACCTATTCCACAACTTCCCACTTACCAAAAACTTCACATCTTTTATTTTGAAATTCACACCCAATTCCTTTTTCCTTTCTCATTTCTACATTTTTCAACCGATTCAACCCATTCCAACTTTCAACTGTTCATCATTTTTCTACCTATTCCACAACTTCCCAAAAACTTCACATCTTTTATTTTGAAATTCACACCCAATTCCTTTTTCCCTTCTCATTTCTACATTTTTCAACCGATTCAACCCATTCCAACTTTCAACTGTTCATCATTTTTCTACCTATTCCACAACTTCCCAAAAACTTCACATCTTTTATTTTGAAATTCACACCCAATTCCTTTTTCCCTTCTCATTTCTACTTTTTTCAACCGATTCAACCCATTCCAACTTTCAACTGTTCATCATTTTTCTACCTATTCCACAACTTCCCACTTACCAAAAACTTCACCTTTTATTTTGAAATTCACACCCAATTCCTTTTCCCCATCTCATTTCTACAGTTTTCAACCGATTCAACCCATTCCAACTTTCAACTGTTCATCATTTTTCTACCTATTCCACAACTTCCCACTTACCAAAAACTTCACATCTTTTATTTTGAAATTCACACCCAATTCCTTTTTCCCTTCTCATTTCTACATTTTTCAACCGATTCAACCCATTCCAACTTTCAACTGTTCATCATTTTTCTACCTATTCCACAACTTCCCAAAAACTTCACATCTTTTATTTTGAAATTCACACCCAATTCCTTTTTCCCTTCTCATTTCTACATTTTTCGACCGATTCAACCCATTCCAACTTTCAACTGTTCATCATTTTTCTACCTATTCCACAACTTCCCACTTACCAAAAACCTCACATCTTTTATTTTGAAATTCACACCCAATTCCTTTTCCCCATCTCATTTCTACATTTTTCAACCGATTCAACCCATTCCAACTTTCAACTGTTCATCATTTTTCTACCTATTCCACAACTTCCCACTTACCAAAAACTTCACATCTTTTATTTTGAAATTCACACCCAATTCTCCAATATTTCCTTTTTCCCTTCTCATTTCTACATTTTTCAACCGATTCAACCCATTCCAACTTTCAACTGTTCATCATTTTTCTACCTATTCCACAACTTCCCACTTACCAAAAACTTCACATCTTTTATTTTGAAATTCACCACAAATTCTCCAAATTTTCTACATTTCTCAAGTAATTCAACACGTTTCAACGTCATTCGGCAGCATTCCCCGAAGAAGTTATTCATACATTTCGCCTTCACACGCAATTTCTCCAGAAATTGCACATTCTAGTTTCATGTGTGATTCATTTTCAAAGTCAGACTGTAAGAGACACTAAACACCAAAGGCACTCTGAGGTTAAAAGGCGAGATAGACCCCTCTTACAACTCTGCTACACACTGCAGAGTCTTTAAGGATGACACAAACCAGATTTAGCAACAGAATACTCAGCATGAAGCAGGTCTTGGAGAACAAAACTCCTTTACTTTCTACCATCTGGAGAGTGATGTTTGTCTTAGAGATCAGTCAGAGATGGAGGAAATAAGCCAGTGATGAGATTTTGTAGGCACCAAGTATGAAATAATGGCAGCACTTGACTTGAGCTGCTGCATCAATCACCAAAATAGATCTAAGTTAACGATGGAGAGAACCTGCCAAAATGAGACTCTTTTGGATGAGCAGTATGAATATTTGTTAGCCATGTGTCTCTACGTATACGGATGAATGAATCATAATACACTTTGAGAGCTGCTAGGAACAGCCATCATTATATTGTCTCATAGGAAGTAACTGTGAATGAACTTTAACCTCATGGCCCAGCATATATTTCATTTTACTGTTATTGTATGCCATAACTATGTTGCAGTGTAAAGGTTAATATTTGTAACAATGAGCCAGAAATTTTTTTTAGTATAGACGTGTTTTTTTCCTCTAACCTACAGTACCCCAGTCCTTAAGTTTGAATCCAGTTATATCTAGAACTACCGTAATTTTCGGACTACAGGTCGCGTTTTTTTTCATAGTTTGGGTGGGGGGGGGGCGACTTATACTGAAGAGGGACTTTATGTGAATTCTTTCAAAAAAAAAAAAAAAAAGAAAAGTGAAACCGCGATAAACGAACCGCGATGTAGCAAGGGATTACTGTAATTTGAATTTCAAGTGATGTCAGCGGCGCGGCGTGGCACAGCGGTTGTTTACAAAAAGGACAAAGATTGATCACGGGATAACGAAGATGACGAAGGGACCCACGTACTACCGGCATCATTGGTGGCTTTGTTTGTAAGTGACACGGAGGACGAAGAGTTTGAAGGATTTAATGATTTGGAGTGACACAGAAGGTTTGAAAAACTATTATGGCTTTTACGCACGCCCGGTCCTACTATACGGAGCTCTCTTTAACCTCCGTGGATGGAAGTCTGGGGCCGGCGCTTGGCCGGGTGGCTGTCCGGGGACGATGGATGGGGCTCGGACATGGCTTTTACGCACGCCCGGTCCTACTCTACGGAGCTCTCCTTCACCTCCGTGGATGGAAGTCGGGGGCCGGTGCTCGGCCGGGTGGCTGTCCGGGGACGGCGGATGGAGCTCGGACATGGCTTTTACACACGCCCGGTCCTATTCTATGGAGCTCTCTTCCACCTCCGTGGCTGGAAATGCCACCTCCGGGGATAGAAGTCCACGCCACCCCACACGCCTGGAAGTCGACGCCGGTGTTTGGGGCCGTATAGTTTTTTGATATATTTTATTTCGTGTAGCAACTTGTATATGTTTTTATCGTTACAGTTCAGTAGTTGTTGGTTCGTTGAACTCTTGTTTTGTTAAATAAAGAGCCGTTTACCAAACCCACATCTTTCCTTGTACTTTGTTAACGCTACAATATAGTTATATACTAGATCTGTGGAATAACGACGAGGCTGACGTCAGGGCGCACGCGCAGCGTTGTTGACAAAGGACGAGGAATTTGATCGATAGATTTAATGATTTAGAGTGACACAGATGGTTTGATAATATTATTGCTTATATAATAGTTATTTGATATGTGATTTATATGTCGTTATATGGGCCTGTGGAATATTTTGAAGTGCAAGCGCCGTCAGCGGTGCGCACCCATTGTTGACAAAGGACGATCGATGGATTTAATGAATTGGAGTGACACAGATGGTTTTATAAACGTGTTATTTATGTAATAGTTATTTGAATAACTCTGAATGTTACGTCAGGCCCGTTCTCAGCTCTTCGTTTGTGTTTATGTAACGTTAGCATACCTATCGTTTAGCCTGTTGTTGCTCGTTCATGTCTGATCTTGGTGTTGGATTTTGTCGAATAAATTTCCCCCAAAATGCGATTTATACTCCGGAGTGACTTATATATGTTTTTTTTCACGTTATTGTGCATTTTATGGCTAATGCGACCTATATTCCGGAGCGACTTTTAGTCCGAAAAATACGGTAAGTTACAATATTATTTGTGAAGTCCTTCAGAGAGTGCAATTTGCTGTGCTTCTGTGACACGTGGCTCACGGTGAGCATACTAGATGCTAGCGTTGAGCTACCGGGCTTCAGCATGGTCAGACATCAAAGCCTGCGGGAAGAGTAAAGGTGGTGGTCTCGCCATGTATGTCAATGTAAGGTGGTGCCAGCCTGGGCATGTGTACGTCAAGACTTCCATCTGCTGCAGTGACATTGAACTTTTGGCGGTGAGCCTGCGTCCTTACTATCTACCCAGGGAGTTTGGACAAGCCATTGCCGTTCTTGTTTACGTTCCTCCGTGTCCCAACACTGAAGTAGCGTGTGATGTCATCAACTCTGCGGTAGCTGACCTGCAGACGAAAAACCCTGAGGCGCTGCTGCTGATCTCTTGGGACTTTAATCATGTGACTTTGGACAAGACTACCTCAGCGGTCCCCAACCCTATTTTGATTTTGCGCCACGGACCGGTTACATGTCAGACAATATTTTCACGGACCGACCTTTAAAGTGTGGGGGATAAATACGATGAAATAAAATGATACGTCTGGCAAAAAAACAAAGACAAACCGCACAAAATTAAACTCACCATCAAGTTGAATTAGTGGGAGCCCTGAGCTTGTTTCTCCGAATTGAGCGGTCCCATCTAGGTGTAATCGGTGACGATGACACCTGAAGGGTGTTCCTGATGTCCAATCTGCTCCATAGCTTTGTTTTGGTTGCTGTAACCGCAGAAAATCCCGCCTCACAAAGATAGGATGTTGGAAAGGTTTTCAGTGCTTTTGTGGCGATCTTGGGATATTCTGCCTTGATATTAATCCAGAACATTGGCAGCGTTGTTGTCTGAAAATTTTAAGGCCTCCGTCATTTTCAATATCCAGCAGTTGATCCTCTTCTGGCACGGACAGGCTTGATTTACGTGGTTTGTTCACAAATGGATCGCGGATCCATTCTTTTGCAGTTCATGGGTCTTTTGTGGTTGGGAAGTACCGCTCGAACTCTTTTAAAAGCAGACAGGTGATTGTGCACCAGCTGCAAGAATGGCCGTTCAGGGTCAGTCTCTTCCAAAATCCCTGCTGATGTTTGAATGCAGCTGCCGTCTTGTAGACAGTTGTCATTTTCACTTGAAGTGAAAGATTGAGTTCATTGAACAGGTTGAATATGTCGCATAAGTAAGCGAGTTTTGCGACCCAGTCCTTGTCACTGAAATGTGCTGCCAGTGGTGACTTTGTTTCTGAAAGAAATCTCTGCAGCGGCTATCGTAAGTCAAACACTCTGGCCAACGATCTCCCTTTGGATAGCCACCTTACTTCTATAAGAGAAGGCGTCTGTACTCTGCGTTCATCTCCTTGCAAAGCTGCTCAAACAGACGCGAGTTCACGGCATCCGCTTTGACGTGGTTAATAACTTTAACAACTTCATTCAATACGCTGTTTAGTTCAGGTTTTTTATGTTTTTCAAAATAAAACATCACTCAGACTCTGATTGTCGATAAAATATGTACATTAATCCCTCGTTTATCGTGGATAATTGGTTCCAAGACCACCCGCGATATGTGAAAATCCGTGAAGTAGTGTCACCCTTTTTTTTAACATACATACATTGTTTTTGTATCAATAAGTGTATATTAAACCATATAAGTGCATTTGTTATCATTAGAACATTAGATAATAGTTTCAAACATGTTAATACTATATTAATACGTAGTATAAATGACATGCACAAAATAACGTATAAATAATATAAATATAAATACCGTCTTTTTCCGTGCATAATGCGCAAAATTTAATTAATTTATTGTCCTAAAATCTGGGGTGCGCATTATGCATGGGTACAACAATTTTTGAAGAAAATCTCCCTCGAAATAAAACTTGAAACCACACCTTTCTTCTTGTTTGTTGTCAATCGCGCATCACATTCAGCCATCCTGCCCAACACACTTAGTCAGTAAAATTCATAATTGACGACACCTAGATGGCGCTAGATATTCGAACTCGGCGGCGGAAATTCGGATCCGATGCGCAGAACGGATGCGCAAGACACGTCAGCTATATAAAGAGCGAGAGTTCAGTTCTCTACCTATTAGTTTCAATTCACAGTTTAATTAGCAGTTTCATCAAGATGGTTAAGAGAGCAAGTTATAGTATAGCATTTCAAAAGAAAGTCATTTAAGTGGCAGAAGAATTAGGCAATAGGGCAGCTGCACGCAAATTTGATGTCAATGAATCAAACATAAGACTCTGGAGGAAGAAAAAAAAATCTAATTGATACAGCGAAGGCTTCAGCAAGAGCACCTGGAAGAGGAAAGAAAGCACAGTATCCAGATGTCGAGGAACAATGCGATAGTTTAATACAATCAGCAAATAACAAAATGCGTATTACAGGTAATATTTTATTTCACAACACTTTGCCTTGTTCCTTTCTTCTCTGCTGTTCACTTCAAACACGCTCCATACGAACACAATGCTCTCGTATCAGACGCTTGCTCGATCACCTGCTCGTTTGCTGTCACAATGTACCCTACACAAATCCGAAACATTTCTTCGCTATCGAGTTTGCTACCGCATACGCAGTGATACTGACCGGCAGAATAACATCCGGTTGTTCCCAAAGATGATCTTTTTTCTGAAATAATTTTACGTTTACGGACTTAAGTAAGAGTCAAAATTTGGGTGCGTATTATACATGGGTACAGTTTTTTTTCCAGCATCGACATGCCATTTTTAGGGTGCGTATTATGCACGGGGGCGCATTATGCACGGAAAAAGACGGTATGCCACGTGTATGTGTGTGTGTGTGTGTGTGTGTATACATACTGTGAATGTTTTTAGAACTCTTTTATTACATTATAACAACTTTTTTATAACAAGGTAAAAGTGTACATACTGTAAATATGTTTTTAGAACTATTTTATTACTATAAAATAAATTTATAACAAGGTACAACACTGTACCGTAATTTTCGGACTATAAGTCGCGGTTTTTTCATAGTTTGGGTGGGGGGGCGACTTATACTCAGGAGCGACTTATATATGGTTTTTTTCACACATTTTTACTTGATCATTAACACATCACTTACTTACAAGTATAGTTGACCACTTCACATGTTATTTTTAGTATAGTTGATCACTTCACATGCTTTGATATCTTTATCTTGAACATATTCTGTTGGGTCCACAACATTTATCTGAACAGAATCTCACAGAGGCGGGATATGTCTTCGATGGCCAGCGACTTCTGCAGAAGGGCGACCCAGACACACAGCGAGTGTGGCTGAGATCCGCGCCTTCCCTCAGTTTGGTCGTGCCTTTTATTGAGGAACAAACAATGGGGCAAGTGTACATAAATGCATAGCTTCTTTAGACAGGAAGGACATTCCACAATTACATCTCATGACGACAGCGATACTATTACGGACAGAAGCAGATGGTCGTCTCATGACTTTAGCTTAACAAAAACGTAGTCTTAGTGGTCATGGGATGGATACTTCTGTGGCGTTCTCATGACTTCTACTTAAATAAGACGTTTGTCTGCTTCAGCCATCCCATGACAACCTCATGATCTGTTCATGGATAGCTAACTATGGGGCTTATTGTATAGTGCGACTCATGACTCCAGACATGAGTTCCTTAGCCAGCCAGATGCTCCCAAGTCATTATCACGAGGTCAAAATGTCACATCCTGTAGAAAATCTTGCACACATAAGTAGATACATAGAATCCAATGATAAAAAGTATATTTTTCCCAACATTCCCCCCTGTTTAACATTGGAATTCATGGGAAAACAAAACATCAACTAATAACTACATATGTGTATAAATGAGTATACGCCTACACGATATAGTAACATCAAAAAGTATGAAAGTTTACATTCCAGTTTATCAGAACTACAGCTCTCCATTCTGCTCTGGCCATGTTCGTCATAATGGAATGTATTTTGTTTTGGATCATCAAAAAGAAAAAACAAACCGGCAGGCGATTTACGCAAGGTGGTCCCACTCATCTTGTTCACGCTGGACCAACATGATATTCTCGACAGCAAACGCTGATGTCAACATCTTAGTCATCATGTGACGAATACAAGGAATGATGCATGATGTAAAAATACAGAGAAATAACAGTATGGCAACTAAAAGAACTGCGACTTTCAAGAGAAGTTGCCTCCAATTGCCGTAAAACAGCCACCAAAAGGGATGGACATCCTTGGCCGGAGTTGTCCTGGGACATAGCCCTACGGAGGTTCCAAAGTCCTTGTAGAGCATACTCGAGGTGGGTGTCATTTTCTCCTGGGATGTAGGTACAACAGGAGGTACCAACTATTTCACACACACCTCCTTTTTCGGCAGTCAGGAGGTCCAAAACCATTCGGGACTGTAGTGCCATTAGTCTCAGAGCTTGCAGTTCCGTCTGGTAACCTGTAAGGGGCTCTTTTGTCCTGTGCTCCAAAGCTTGTATTCATCTGGTACGTCTGAGCCCCAGACACTGTCGTAGGGACGGAAGGTGGGGGCAACAGCTGCACGTCTCTTTCGCTGATGATGTTCCTGAAAATGTGTCAGACTGAGGAACACAGTGTGATCTGACACATATACGGGGGCACATGTGCCATCCCATTGTCCTGGAAGGACTGCGTAGCCTCGGCGACCACAAAGCCACCATCCCCCTTCGATGATAGAGTGGGGATTTTCGCCTCCTGCTAGGATTTGTCGGATTGCTACTGTGGTATTCATCAAGGTCTCGCTGGAAGGTTCTAGAAGTGCGGTGGTGATGCAGCGTTTTGTATCTCCCACTTTTACTCCATCAACACGTCTTCGTCGGAAGCACAGGGGATGTGAGATGGTTTCACTCACTTCGAGAGTCACTGGTGCGGGTGTGACGACAGAACTTCTTGACACTATTGTGAATGGCCTTGAGATGTTGTAACAGGGATGGGCGGCTAGTTGTGCCTCATTAATTTCCGACCGTCTGAGTCCTTTGATGGGATTAAACCCAAAAGCCCTTAGTATTGCGAAACACCATCCATTTTACTCTGGCATGGGTCGGGCATGTAGGACGGGCTGTTGACTTGATCGTGGCATTATGGAACATACATAACATTCAGTTTGATTGTATGTTTTGGCCAACATTGACACATACTGGTACCACATGTTGTCTGCATGTGGTATATCTGGGTTTATCTTTATATACTTTGTCAACAGTTCGGTCGTCATTCTCTTGATTCGAGCGGAAGTTCCACTCTCCCCTTGGGGACCCTGGACACTCCATGTCATTGGCAAGCATGCTACAGCCACAGCACAGACAAGCACTCCTCTGAGTGCCATTTTCCGTTCAGTTCCACAGAGCCACCTGAACCCCTAGGGAGCTAAATGGTCAGGGTTCTTAGTTCTTCACCGGTTTGAGACTGATGCCAAACTATAATTGGCACCCCCTTTGTAGCCAGACTTCGCCCTGACCGAGGCCTAGGAGCCAAGCACTCTCTGCAGCTTACAGTGGCTGAGATGTATCCAGCTGGGTCTTTCTGCAATCTTGACAGCGGTGGGTGTGGCGAGTAGGACTTGGAATGGTCCCTCCCACCGGGGTGAAGACCACGTCTTTCTTTTGATTACTTTGATGAAGACCCAGTCACCTGGTTTCGCTGAGTCATCCTGTGGAGATAAAGGAGTGGAGGGCAGTAAATTTGCATTTGAGACTTCTTTCGTTTGCATGGTTTTGATCATGTAGTCGGCTAGAGTTAGCTCTTCTGCGGCTTTGTCTAAATCATGTGAGAACAGAGGGAGCCTGTATGCTCTGCCATGAATGATCTCATAAGGGGTTAAACCCTTGCTACAGGGCGTAATCCTCATATAGAGTTTTACCAAATCTAGACATTCGGGCCATGGTCTTCCTGTTTCTGCCATGCATTTGGTTAATCTATTTTTAATTGTTCCATTTGTCCGTTCAACAAGGCCAGCACTCGATGGATGATAGGAACAATGATTTTTCAATGTAATCTGCAAATGTTCAGCCATTTTGTGAATGACTGAATTGACAAAATGTGGTCCGTTGTCGCTGTAAATGGTCTCTGGGATACCATAACTGGGAATGATGGTCTTGCAGATAGCCTTTGCTACTGTTATAGCATCTGCATTCTTTGCTGGGATTATTTCTGTCCACCTTGAAAAGGCATCTATTAGGACTAAACAGTATTTGTACAGTCCACACCTGTTTAGTTCTATGAAGTCCATATGCAGCATTTGGAACGGATATGCTGGTTCTGGGAATTTTCCTCTCTTTGGTCTTACATTCCCTTGTGGATTATTTTTTATACAGACTTCACACGCTCTACAAAAAAGTTTTGAGTACAACTTGAAACCATACGTTGTAAAGTGTTGTGATATTAGCTCCTGCATCCCCCCTGTCGACACATGAGTACTTCCTTGTGTCGAAATTGCAGCTGCTCTAAAAAGGGATTTAGGGAGAACAAGCTTATTATTTACAACGTATATGTCTTTGTCTGTCAGATGTGCACCTTTAGCAATCCACATTTTCTGTTCTTGTTTAGGGGCTAAATGTTGCATATCATGCAAGATCTGTGTATTTATTAGTTCCTCCTTTTCTGACGGCAATCTCAGAAATAGGTCTGAGGTTCCGTATTTTCCTATAGCAGCTTCCTTTGCTATTTTATCTGCTAAGGCATTGCCTAGTGATACCAAGTCTTTCCTCCGTGTGTGTGCCTCACATTTGCAAATTGCAAGCTTCGTGGGCAACATTACTGCCTGGAGGAGCTGGATTAGAAGTTGTGCATGTGTTATTTGCTTTCCTGTTGAAGTTATCATTCCACGCCTTTCCCATTGTTTTGCAAAGTAAAAAACTGTTGAAAATGCATACTGGCTGTCTGTGTATACAATTAGGTCTTGTCCATCTGCTAGAGTACACGCTCTGGTCAGTGCAATGATTTGTGACAATAACAGAGCTGTACAAGACAAATGTCTGGCTGGAGACAGCATGTTCATTTTACTTTGAAGTAACAACACATCAACAGCATGTGGTACCAACAGGTCTGTGGGATGGAACAAGTTAACCTCTGCTGACGATTCTACTGCCATTGCAGCAGCACATATAACGAACACATTTTCCACTTTGTTCTCAACAGGTGTTAACCCTTCTGAAGTGGGGGTGAGTTTCATATAGAGGTTCTTTTAGGTTCCCGTGTGGATCATGTTTCACACAAACAGGACATGCTTTTTTTAAAAAAAAAAATTCACTAAAGAATCTAAACCGAAGGTAACTAATAACTCATCCCCCCCTGTTGTCACATAAGTGACACAATTGGGGTTGCCTTAAGAAGTCATTTTGGCAAAACAGTTTTGTTACTGACGTGGTCAATAACACCTTATCCATTATTGCACCCTTTGTTGTTTGAACTAATGCCACTCTCAATTTTGTCAATGCTTCTACTTTTGGTGTCCACGCGAATGTATCTTCGACTGCTAACGGCTGTCCATGAGCCACTCCTGTCAGTGGCTTAGCAATGTCAGCATAACGTGGAGCCCAAGCTCTGCAGCAATCACAGAAAAAAAAACATAAGTTGTTCTTTGTGACAGGTCGTGGTGTGTCTAATATAGCCTGTTTCCTGCCTCATTGCACTGCTCTCCCTTTCGCTGAGAGTAAACCAAGATAGTTTACTTCTGGTTTTACCCATCGTAACTTCTGTTACTTGACTTAATTTCCTCTCTGGCCTAAATGCTGCATGAGGAGAAAGGAATCTCATCCCCACGCTTCCTTTGTTTCAAAAGCAATTATCATCAATGTAGACCAAAACTTGACTTTTAGATGAAAGCGTAAAACCAGCCATTCAATTCATGATAATCAGTCAACCACTGTGAAATAAGCCCTATTTTCTTTTCTTAGCATTAGATTTGCTCAAGATCACTCTTTCTTCAAAGTTGCTCTGCTAATTTTCCCATAGCATTCTCCAACAACGTCAACCATTCAACCTGTATCTTGTCAGTTATTCATTCCTGCTCATTTGCATCTCTTTCTCTTTCACACACACACACGCACACACACACACACACACACACACACACACACACACACACACACACACACACACACACACACACACACACACACACACACACACACACAGCCTCCATTATACACTGGTCTCACTCTCCTCAAGCTCTCTTCAAGCTGTTCACACAGTCATACATTATTTTCAATTCACATTCCTCATTTGAATTTGTCCCATCTCAAGGTTCTTGATAAAACAACCCACTCATTCCAATTTTGACATATTCCAAAAATTCACATTTACATTGTCCCAGTTTGAAATTCACATCATTCAGCCCATTCAAATCACACCGGGGAAAGTTTTCAACATTCCCGAAATCGCTAAATTAAAAAATTATGTTTTCACGTTAACTTATTAATCCTTTGTATGGCATGCTCAAACTTGGCCAATAAAAGATTGATTAAATATTCTGCAAAATTTCACAAAATTCATTTTTTCACCTCTAATTTCTACATTTTTCCAACTGATTCAATTCTGCTCCAACATCATTCTGTTGCATCCTCTAAGTATTTATTAATCTTTTACGCCTTCACACGCAATTTCTCCAGAAATTGCATTTTCTAGTTTCAAAATCATTTTGCCTTTTTGTGTCATGGTGCAAATCGAATAGACCGCAGTCTAGTAAATTTCCTTGCACACTATTTTAGCCAATTTCATAATTTTAACATATAGACACACATAAACACACAGAAAACACAAGGACAAGACAAGGGCCCACAATAAAGACACAATAGACAAACAACATCAACAAACAGCGCTGCGCAAACGTCTTCATCTATTTGATGTTTTGGTTTTACTATTTTTATTTATTTTTTCACATTAGTGGCCTTATCTTTCAATAAGGTTTGACACCTGTATCATTCGCATACATCAGCATCGTTTATACTTTGGGGAAATTTAACAGCCTTCGTCATGCTTCTTGTTTGTACAGGAGTTCTAATTGACTGACCATGACATATTTTGCTATTATATGGGGGAGTTTACAGATCTTTTAAATTTAGATGCATGTTTTGCATAGGAGCAGAAAGAGCTTTTTGCCTCAGGCTCCTCTGCTTAACAGTGCGCCCGCGCACTGTGGCTTCATTGTCTGACAAACATACTTGCGGCCTCATCGCTCTTAATGACACTTGCCTCAAGTTTGGTAACTTATTTAACATATATACTTCTCATCTCCTTATACATTGTCTTTGTGTGTCTTGACATATGAAGGGATTGACAATAAAGCTGACTTTGACTTTGACTTTGACATTGTCAGTAACATTTTGACGGCCCCCCATTTTAATGAATTTAGTCCAACTGTCAAATCCTAGGGATTTCTAAAGCTGGAATGTTTCTTTAGTGGGATAACAACTTTCTGTGGTAATTCCTGCTTCGACCAGTTTCCTGGTGAGGAATTCTTGCCTGTGCTTCCACAGAAATTCGTTATTTCTTCCCACTATATTACATGCAGCACATACGTGCTACCATTCACACACACATTCACACCGCGGAATTTTCTTAACACAACGAGGTGTATTTACGTCTACAAGTTCCATCTGTAGACCGAATTCCTATCACTTGGAATTCACAACAAGGACTCCGCCGCCCTTACCCGGGTACCCTTTTTTCCGGGGACTAAAATACCCCAACCACGCAGCCAACGAAGAGGTCTCACCGAATCTCTGAAAGATTTCTCTTGAAGATTCCGTCAATCGTCGCCGCCGAGAGGTGCTGAACTGGACTTCGCCGGCCTGGTGGATGAACATCGCTCCCCAGGGCTTTCCTTCAGGGTCCTGGGACCTCTGCCGTGCACGGATTCGACGTCCTCAACACTCCTCGGATCAGCGAGCAGATTTCCAGGAATCCCGGACGAGCCCCCAAAAATGTTGGGTCCACAACATTTATCTGAACAGAATCTCACAGAGGCGGGATATGTCTTCGATGGCCAGCGACTTCTGCAGAAGGGCGACCCAGACACACAGCGAGTGTGGCTGAGATCCGCGCCTTCCCTCAGTTTGGTCGTGCCTTTTATTGAGGAACAAACAATGGGGCAAGTGTACATAAATGCATAGCTTCTTTAGACAGGAAGGACATTCCACAATTACATCTCATGACGACAGCGATACTATTACGGACAGAAGCAGATGGTCGTCTCATGACTTTAGCTTAACAAAAACGTAGTCTTAGTGGTCATGGGATGGATACTTCTGTGGCGTTCTCATGACTTCTACTTAAATAAGACGTTTGTCTGCTTCAGCCATCCCATGACAACCTCATGATCTGTTCATGGATAGCTAACTATGGGGCTTATTGTATAGTGCGACTCATGACTCCAGACATGAGTTCCTTAGCCAGCCAGATGCTCCCAAGTCATTATCACGAGGTCAAAATGTCACATCCTGTAGAAAATCTTGCACACATAAGTAGATACATAGAATCCAATGATAAAAAGTATATTTTTCCCAACATATTCAAAACATGAAAAATAGAGAGAAAAAATCAAATAAAGTAATTAACACTTTAAAGCGCCATATCCTCTGGACATGTCCTCTGTCACCAGGATGACATAAAGGACGAGAAATTTGATCGATGGATTTAATGATTTGGAGTGACACATGGTTTGATAATAGTTGTTTATGTGATAGTTATTTAAAATATAGTTTATATATCGTTGTATGGGCCTGTGGAATAATTTGAACTGCGGCGCAGCACACGGCATTGTTGACAAAGGACGATCGATGGATTTAATGAATTGGAGTGACACAGATGGTTTTATGAACGTGTTATTTATGTAATAGTTTTTTTTAAATAACTGAATGTTACGTCAGGCCCGTTCTCAGCTCCTCGTTTGTGTTTGTCACGTTAGCATACCGTATCGTTTAGCCTGTTGTTGCTCGTTCATGTCTGTTCTTGGTGTTGGATTTTGTCGAATAAATTGCCCCCCAAAATGCGACTTATACTCCGGAGCGACTTATATATGTTTTTTTTCACATTTTTGGGCATTTTATGGCTGGTGTGACTTATTCTCCGGAGTGACTTATAGTCCGAAAATTACAGTAAATATGTTTTTAGAACTCTTATTATAACAACTTTTTTTATAAAAAGGTACAAGTGTACGTACTGCAATTGTGTGGGGACTCCCAGCCTTCTGATGGCATGTGGGCAACTTTCGTGTCATAATTCCTCAATTTAGAAGTTTTATTTTGAATTTATGAATTATTATTATTTTTTTTTTATTTATTCTTTTCAAATCCGCGATGTACTGAAGCCACGATAAATGAACCGCGATGTAGCGAGGGATAATACCGTATTGGCCCGAGTATAAGACGGTGTTTTTTGCATTGAAATAAGACTGAAAAGTGGGGGTCGTCTTACATTCGGGGTCTAGCTATTATACCCATTCACAACGCTAGATGGCGCCAGATATCTTTAAAGCGAATGCTGAACTTAATTCCCCAGGCCAAAGCGAACCCCTGTCACAAAGAATAAAAATAAAAATAGCGGTAGCACGAAGAAGAAAAATAAAAAATAGCGGTAAGAAAGAAAAGAGAAGAAAATAAGAGAAGACATAACAGAAAAGGGAGAAACGTAGCGACAATCTGGAGAATAGTGGGTCGAAGATCGGCCAGGTTAACCAGCAGCTGAGAAGTTATCATGCAAACTTCAAGATGATGGTGAAAAATGAGGCAGAGTTTTCAAACAATTGCAAAGCGGCCGTGAAATATGGTCTCACAGTGTGTAATGTACGGAGATGGAAAGCTCAAAAAGATCACCTAAAAAATGCTCACAATCAGAGAAAAGCTTTCTGTGGTCCTCAGAGCGACCGCTTTCAAGAGCTCGACAGGAGGGTGTGCGCATACGTGGACGAGAAACGAAAAGACGGGATGCCCATCAGCAGAGCTGTCATTCAGCTCAAGGCCATGGAAATAGCCACAGAGCTAAACATACCCACCACTGACTTCAAAGCAAGCCTCGGCTGGTGTAAAAGAATGATGCGGCGTAACGGACTAACGCTGCGACGCAGAACAAGTCTAGCCCAGCGCCTGCCCTCTGACTTTGGAGAGAAAGATTCAGAAGCCTCCGGTACGTTTGCTCTGTGAGTGGATCCTCTATGCATGGGATGCAGTTTCACCAAAGAGCATCATCCACGGGTTTAAAAAATGTTGCATATCAAATGCCCTGGACGGCAGTGAGGATGACGTGCTATGGGAGGAGCCAGGAGAGCCAGAGAATGTGAGCGAGGACAGTGACACTGAGCACAGTGAGGCAGAGGATGTTTGTGAGGAGTAATGTTCTGACATGACAGACTTTAGCTACTCTCAAGTTTAAACCAGTTTGCATTATTTTACTGCAATGTTTTTCCTTATTCAGATTTGTTTCAAGACTACAGTTACAGTTAGACTTCACTTTGATGTTAATGCAGTTATTGTAATTTTGTTTTTTTATCATCGTAGATTGGTTTATTTACAGTTCAAAAACCAGAAGCCGTTCATTTACAAATGTGATTGCACTTTAGTTGACTTAGTATGTAGATGTTGAGATATTACGATGTGATGGACAGTTTTTGCATGATTTGAATGAGGCAAAATAACAGGCATTTTCTCTCGAATATATTGTTATAATCATTTGTTTCAGATGTACTGTAATTATTTTCTGTATAAAAATTTAATTTGGTGTTCAAAAAGTCTTTTTTCAAACTTGAGTCTTGAAAAAGAGGGGGTCGTCTTATAATTAGGGTTGTCTTATATTCGGGCCAATACGGTAGATTGCAACTCCACAACCTATTTTGTTGCTTCTGGATTGATGGACTTATTTTCATCCTTCGATGTGGAAACTCATTGACTCATTTTTTTTTTTTATCCACGTTTCCGACATTGCAACAACGTTTAAACGTTTATCCAATGTTTTCAGATAATCCTGTATTTTTTTCAAAGTTGGCATTTAAGATCCTGCTGTTGAAGTAGATTTGTGTGTTTTGATTTTCAGTTACGTATATGAACAAGGTTTTGAAAAAGGTGCTTGCATGATGTGTGGAAACAAAAGAACTGTACACACTCACGTTCGGCAGTTTTTACTCCAGGTGAGTGCAATGATCACTCACACTCACATCCACTGAAATACTCGTTCAAATCACCAAACAACGACTAGTACGTGAGCACATTCCGGGTCGTAGATGGATTTTATAACCTTTTTGACCCACCAAAATCAGAACAGGGGAAGGGGATTAAATTATTTTCGGGATAACTCTATTGCGACAACAATTTTTGCCGCCGGACAACATCTGGAGCAGCTGATGTTTTTTTTAAACAGAATATGTAAGCTCTGGCAAAATGGTCTACTGTTAAATGCAGTTAGTAGTTCTTTTTACAATCACACCAGCAGTCTAATTAAATGTGAAAATATTGTTTGTGACTTGTACATTTTTTCCACATAAAATTATGCTGAATATTGTTCAGCCATGCAAAGCACTTTCTAAGTTATTTATAAAAAGAACTAGCTTTGTGTATAAATAGATCCATCCATCCAATTTCTGAACCACTGAATCACAAGGGTCTCGGGGGTTTAGCCTATCCCAGCTGATTTTTGGACAGTAGGCGGGGGACACCATGAACCAGTTGCAGGGCACACATAGACAAACAACTAGTCGGAGTCACACTCACATGTACGGACAATTTCAAGTGCTCAATGCAGCCATGCATGTTCATGGAATGTGGGAGGAAACTGGAGTTCCGGGAGGGAACCCACACAGGCACGGGGAGAACATGCAAACAACACACAGGAAGGTTGGAGCTGGAATCAAACCCACAACCTCTGCACTGTGAGACGGACGTGGTAACCAGTGCGCACCGAGTCTCCCTGGTATCACAGTTATTTATTTATTTATTCATTTATTCATTTATTCATTTATTCATTTATTCATTTATTCATTTATTTATTTATTTATTTATTTATTTATTATTTTGTTTGTTTGTCTTTGCATTTTGAAGCCACTAAAGCTGAATTGTTTTTCAAATAAAATCGAATGAAAAAAACGTCAGTTTATTTGGAGTTATCGTTAATTACTATACAAAAAATCCATTGTTACTAAAATGTATTATTATTATTATTATTATTATATCGAAATATTGTATCAAAATTGCCTTTATTGCATTGAATTGTACTGGTCCAAAAAAGTGGTATATCGCTTTGTGTCGAATTAGTTAGGCCTTTATCGATGAGTATTGTATCTCTCAATAAACACCCCTATTAATACTTCTGAATTGATGCAGAATCTTTTTATTATTTTTATTTTCCTATTTCCAAAACTAGTTAAGTTGCTTTTTGTGCTCTGCTCCAGAGGCTATGCACTCCAAACTTTACACAAGTGAGGATGCTGTGAGCTGATAAGGCACCCATTGCCTTATCAGAGATGATAAGATATAAAGTAGGGAATGAGATTGAACCATTAATTACAACATTGATTCAACTATACTCTGCTCCAGTGAACACGGGTAACACTCAGGGGCAGCGCCTTGTGTGGGATTAATACATTATTTTGTCTCACATACTCAAGGTTCAATTGTGGCAAGGAGTCTGCAGGCCATGGTCCTAACATATAAGGCTTGGATTGGCCACGGACAACTGATAACGCAAGCACAATCACACCTAACACACAAACTTGAATTTGTGTCAGTAAAATGCACTGTAACCCTAATGTGAGTAAGAGGACAGGAGAATCATAAATCTAAGATGATGTTATCAAGGATCTTTTTTTTTGAGACAATGCATGATTATGAATATTAATGTGGACATCAACACATGAATGAATGAACGTCATATGATGGCGCCACGGATGGCAGCCACGGTGAGTCGCTCTCTGTTTCTTTGTCTTATTTTGTGTGTTTTCTGTGTCCTCTGCTGTCCATCCCGGATCACTTTTACCAGAGAAGCGCTGTTAAACATCGGACAGTCTTCTTCTGGTATTTTCTCTCCTGTTCTCTCTGATTCAGACTGTTTGTCGGAGATTCTAGCCGGAGCGGCGGTGCTGTATAAGCTAGCACGACGACGGCGGCGCGGAAAACGAGCCGGAGCACTCGTAATGCTGAGGCAGAGAGGGTTCCGTTCTGCCCTACCGTCAATTCATCTGGCGAATGTCCGCTCCCTGGCGAACAAGATGGACGAACTGCTGCTCCTCACTTCAAGGAACACGGACTTCAGCAGATCCGCCGCGCTGTGCTTTGTTGAAACGTGGCTCAGCGAA
The DNA here is from genome assembly GCF_901709675.1 of Syngnathus acus. NCBI lineage: Eukaryota > Metazoa > Chordata > Actinopteri > Syngnathiformes > Syngnathidae > Syngnathus > Syngnathus acus. Next base: position 25,738,612 of record NC_051095.1, read on the forward strand.
CGAACGCCCCACCACGTTGTGGAGCTAACTCGGCTAACTCGTGCAGATCGCAGCGCGGAGCTCTCCGGAAAATCAAGGGGAGGTGGTCTCTGTTTCTGTTAATGAACGTTGGTGTACTGATGTCACGGTGTTGAAAGAGTTTTGCAGCCCTCTCCTAGAAACACTTTTCATAAACTGCCGGCCGTTCTATTCACCACGGGAGTTCTCCTTGATCGTCATGGCGGCTGTTTACATCCCACCACACGCACGTGCGAGTGAAGCCACGCAGATGCTGGCTGACCAGGTAACAGACATGGAGAAACTTCTACCAAACTCACTAATCATTGTTCTGGGTGATCTTAACAGGGCGAACCTCGCACACGAACTCCCCAGATACAGACAGCACGTAACGTGTCCCACCAGAGGGGCACAGACTCTGGACCACTGCTACACCGTGATCAAGGATGCATACCACTCTGCGGCTCGTGCAGCTTTAGGACTCTCGGACCACTGTCTAGTTCATCTGATCCCGGCCTACAGGCAGAAACTAAAAACTTCTAAGCCTGTGGTGAGGACTGTGAGGAAGTGGACAGTGGAGTCAAGGCAGGACCTCCAAGCCTGCTTTGACTGCACCGATTGAGGAGTTTTCGAAGCTGCAACTTCAGACTTGTATGAACTCACTGACACTGTCACATCATACATCAGTTTTTGTGAGGATCTGTGTGTGCAGACTAAGACCTTCTGCACGTACAACAACGACAAACCTTGGTTTACACCGAACCTCAGGAGGCTGCGCAAAGTCAAGGAGGAGGCCTACAGGAGCGGCGACCGCGACCTGTTCAAGCAGACCAGAAACACACTGAACCGAGAGGTCAGGAAAGCCAGGAGGTGTTACGGGGAGAACCTGAAGAGACACCTCTCTGCCAATCCTGATCCCTCAACAGTGTGGAAAGGTCTGCAGAGCATCACGGGCTACAAGAAATGAACCCCCCGTCCTGTGGAGAGCCCAAGGCTTGCTAACCAGCTAAACAGGTTCTACTGCAGGTTTGATCGGTCCTCCCACACAACGGGACTTCCTGCAGCACAATCTACATACTCACCTCTCCCCACAACTGCTCTGTCCACACCTCTATCATCATTGTCACCCACTCTCTCTCTTGCAGAGGCCGCGCCCACACTCCAGATCCGCGAGGAGGAAGTGCGCCAGATGTTCCGGAGACAAAAGACCAGGAAGGCACCGGGCCAAGACGGCGTGTCACCTTCCTGCTTGAAAGTCTGCGCTGAGCAGCTGGCGCCCACCTTTGCACGGATCTTCAACCGTTCTCTGGAGCTGTGTGAGGTGCCCTCGTGCTTCAAGAGCTCCACCATCGTTCCAGTGGCCAAGAAGCCCGCCATCACAGGTTTGAATGACTATAGACCTGTCGCACTGACATCTGTGGTCATGAAATCTTTCGAGAGGTTAGTGCTGAACCACCTGAAGGATGTCACGGGCCCCCTGCTTGACCCCCTCCAGTTTGCCTACCGGGCAAACAGGTCAGTGGATGATGCGGTCAACATCACAGTCAGGTTTCCGCTTCCGGGTTCTCTGCCGGACGCCCTCTTCCTTCTCAGCCCAGACTCCCAATACTTTTCAGGCTTGGACGATTTTGTTTTCTCCAGCGTGGAACTCATCTCCCTGACTCTAAAGTAAGTTTGAATCTTTTTATTACACTGTTCGATCTTTTTTACTTCACAGCCGGAGTGCCTGGTAGAGCGGAGGCTTCGTGGCCGTTTGTCTACCGTCGATCATCGGACACAAAGTATGGCTGCGGATCAAGAGGTTTGTACGGCTTCGTGCACCAACTGCACCCTTCTCTTAGAGAGGTTGTCCCTGCTAGAGGGACGTGTCCGCCAGTTAGAGCAGAATTGCGCGATAACAGTAGATGTGGCGGATACAGACGCGGACTGTAGTCAGCCCGCTAGCCCAGTTAGCATTAGCCCCAAGCGGCTTGCTAATCGCGATGAGCCAGGTAAGACGCATAGCCGTCCAAAGTCATCTCGGTCTACTGGCCCTCGCACTTTGGTCATAGGTGACTCCATTACCCGAAATATTACGCTTAAAAATCCAGCCACGGTAATGTGTATTCCTGGGGGCAGAGCACCCGACATAGAAGCTAATCTTAGGGAGCTGACTCGCAATAGGTCTAATCAACAGCGTAGTTCCAACAACACTAGCTACTCGGACATAGTGATACACGTCGGCTCCAATGATGTTAGGATGAGGCAATCGGAGATCACAAAGAGAAACATAGCGAGGACTTGTGATCTCGCCAGAAAGATGAGTCGGCATCGAGTATTTGTCTCTGGCCCCCTGCCTGGGAGAGGCACTGATGAGAGGTTTAGTAGATTAGTCTCCCTTAATCGATGGATGGCTGGGTTCTGTAAAAAGCAGGGACTGTATTTTATAGATAACTGGCCCTCCTTCTGGGGCCGCCCCGACCTGCTGAGGAAGGACGGCCTTCACCCTAACCGTGAAGGCGCCTTCACTCTTTCTACTAGGAATATAGATTACTGTTTGAGCCACACATGACAGGTCACTTTAGAGCAGGCGATTAGACCACCTGTCAGGATGGGTTTGTAGTCTGTTAAGCTAAAGTTAACTAGCGCTAGGCTAGACTTCCAGCAAGCACATAGCTCCTCGTGTAGACTAGAGCGTGACAGTTTGAATAGTGCTACAGTACACATAAACACACTTTCTACTGGGGTAGTAGACAAATCCAATCACTCCACCCCGACCGGTTTTGCTGATGAAACGGTGCCTGTTTCAGATGATTTTACATGTGTAACAAATATTTACTATCAGATTCCCACGGTCGTATCGTCCCACCGCGCTAACAAACATTCGAGAGGTGATGTCAGGCCTAGAGAACACAATCTTACTCGCATCTCGTTTAAATATCCTTCGATAGATACGCACCCTGATCGACCGATTACACTTAAACTCGGTTTTATGAATATTAGATCGCTTCATACGAAAGCAGTTCTCGTTAATGACCTCATCACGGAACATAATCTAAACGTTTTTGGTCTCTGCGAGACCTGGTTAAAACCTAATGAACTGCTGCCGCTTAACGAGGCCTCGCCTCCACATTTTGTGAGCTCGCATGTGGCGCGTCCTCGAAAAAAGGGTGGGGGTGTCGCCCTCATCTCGAATTCCGAACTTAGCCTCGTTCGATCAACGTATTTAAAACATTTGAAGTTCTCACTGTCCGATCCACCGCTTTACCGTCATTTTATCTTGCTGTTATTTACCGTCCACCCGGGGCTTACTCTGGCTCCCTGGATGAATTTTCAGAATTTGTGGCTGATCTAGTAACCAATGCGGATAATATAATTATCATGGGCGATTTTAACATCCACATGAATTTACCGTCAGAGCCACTTACTTCGGCGTTTCAGACTTTAACTGATACGTTTGGTTTTACGCAAGCCGTACAGGCAGCAACGCATAAGAATGGAAATACCATAGATCTGGTATTATCCCGAGGACTTGCAACCTCAAATATAGCAGTACTGCCATACACTACTGTTTTGTCTGATCATTACTTAATAAAATTTGAAATTCTAGTTCCTTGTCAAAGACAAGAGAGCAATCGGAATTATAGGAGCCGTAATTTTAACTCCATGACTGCAACTGCGCTATCTGAGTTACTGTCGCCGGCAACCGCTATATTTCCCGCATACACCGGCTCTGTTGATAATCTTACAAATGAATTCAATGCGACATTGTTAAATGCCATTGACTCTGTGGCGCCGTTACGTCTGAAAACTCGCCGTAGATTGCCTACTCCGTGGTTCACAGATGAAACGCGTACGCTTAAGCAATTATGTAGAAAGGATGAGCGCAGATGGCGTCTAACCAAACTTGAGGTTTTCCATCAGGCATGGCAGGATAGCCTCCTGAAATATAAAGATGCGCTTATCTTAGCAAAAACTCGGTATTTTTCGCAAGTTATTAATCTCAATAAAAACAATCCGAAACACCTATTTGATACAGTGGCAAAGCTGACTCTACGCCAGCCGACCCCCGATAGTTCCTTCCACTCAGCTGACGAGTTCATGGAATTTTTTGCTCAAAAGATTGAATCCATTAGGGACGAGATCAAGAATACCATTCCAATCGCTCGGTCGAGCCCGCCGTTTACCAACGCTGATGATCATGCAACAACCCTCTCAAATTTTAAAAGCGTGTCCCTTGAAAGGCTTACACAATTGGTTAGTGCGGCTAAACAAACAACATGTTTACTCGACCGTCTTCCAGCCAAACTACTTAAAGAATTATTTCAAATTTTAGGACCGTCCGTCTTAAATATAATCAATCTGTCTGTCTCCTCTGGGATAGTGCCAACAGCCTTTAAAACCGCTATCATTAAACCGTTACTTAAGCGACCAAATCTTGACCCGGACTGTCTCAGTAATTATAGGCCAGTTTCAAACCTCCCATTCATAGCAAAACTTCTTGAAAAAGTAGTAGCACAGCAGCTTATTGATTACATGGTCGCCAATAATCGATATGACTCTTTTCAGTCTGGTTTTAGAGGTAATCATTCCACTGAGACAGCACTTGCTAAAGTGACTAACGATCTCCTCATAGCTATGGATTCAAACACTTCATCTGTACTGTTACTACTCGATCTTAGTGCTGCCTTCGACACTGTAGACTTCGATATTTTATTAGGGCGTCTTAAAAGTTGTGTTGGTATTTCAGGGTCAGCACTAGGCTGGTTCCATTCCTATCTATCAAACAGGACGCACCGAGTGGTCCATGGCAATGCGTCCTCGGAGCTCTATAATGTTACGTGTGGTGTCCCACAGGGATCGGTTCTCGGACCAATTCTATTTAATATTTATATGATTCCGCTTGGGGACATAATACGTAAATATAATATTAGTTTTCAATGCTACGCGGATGACACCCAATTATATATGCCGTTATCGATGACAGATCCGCGGGATTGTTGTAATCTTGAGGCGTGCCTTGCGGAGATCAAGCAATGGATGTCTCTCAACTTCCTTCGTCTTAACCCAGATAAAACTGAGATGTTGATAATTGGTCCAACTCGTTTTCAACACTTGTTCAAGGAAACCGCTATAACTATAGATAACCGTACTATCACTCAGAGCGATACTGTAACTAATCTCGGGGTAATGTTTGACCAAACTCTCTCCTTTCAAAAGCACATTAAGAATATAACCAGAATTGCGTTTTTTCACCTTCGTAATATTGCAAAGATTCGTCCGATCCTCTCGACCGGTGATGCGGAAACTATTATACATGCGTTCGTCACGTCGCGCCTGGACTACTGTAATGTACTATTCTCTGGTCTTCCTAAGTCCCGCATCAAAAGTCTACACCAGGGCTGTGGACTCGGACTCGGGGACTCGGACTCGGTCGGACTCGGGCATTTTTGCCGGACTCGGACTCGTGGTCAAGAGGCCGGACTCGGACTCGGTGCAAAAATCCGACCGAGTCCACAGCCCTACTCTAGACCCTGCAGACATTTTCTTGGCCCTCGGTGTCGCTAAAAGGGTAGCGTTTTGCGAACAAAGTTTACGAGACGGAACATAAGGAACAACTAGGTCGACGAGATATGAAGGCGCTAAGCCATGCAGTGATTTATAGGTTAATAGAAGAACCTTGAAGTCACATCTTAAATGGACCGGGAGCCAATGTAAGTTGGCTAATATTGGGGTAATGTGATCAAATTTTCTTGCCCGTGAGAGCAGCCTTGCAGCAGCATTTTGTACTATAGGGCTGTGGACTCGGTCGGATTTTTGCACCGAGTCCGAGTCCGGCCTCTTGACCACGAGTCCGAGTCCGGCTGTCCATTTTTTCTGTTAATTCATGTGACTGCTTAGTCTTTATTCAAGGCTAATTTAGATCAAAATCTAAATAATTACAACAGTTTTGTGATGGCTTTGTCTTTATTAAACATATAAACGAATACAATAAACAGATACTTTCAAGTTTTAATCATTAATTACACCATTATAGCTCAGACATTTATCTAAACACAAATAATTAGTGACGACCCCACAACTATCGAAACACATCAATGATATAAGCTGGGTGACATAATCGTCCTTGACATTGGTACATAATGTAAACATTAGCCTAAGTGCAACTCAACGTGGCCGCATTGATCGGAACTTACGCTCCGTTTCCCCCCCAAATCTAGAGGCAAAACATTGCTCTCTCGCTGCTCCCGGGTTCTTCCTTGTTGGCTGCGCGCGGGGCATTGTGGGTCTTGTACGTGCACGCACGCAGGCAGGCAGGCGCGGGCGTGCACGCAACAACTAAATTTGTCTTCATAACAAGCAAGCAGGGCTGTGGACAGTACTCCTACGCGCATTCTCAGCAGCATGATGAAAATAAAATTCAATAACGTCACTGAGGCATATTTTAACGAACTCCACTTCATTGTATGGCTTTTTAGCCCGTGTAATGTTCCAAGCCAGTTGAAACAATGCAAGTGTGACAGTCTCTGAGTGCTTCGTAATTTTTTTGAAAAACTGTACCTATTTTTCTGCCTGACTTTTCAAAGTCTCCAAACTTGTGCTTGCGAAATTCAGTCCCTTTTGCAAAGTCCTTATCGATATTGGCATGAAGTGAGCTGAAGTGGCGCTGACCATTTGAAGCTTTTAAATGCGCCAATGACGTCCGACATATCAGGCAGAATGGCTTGCCATAGCGTTCAACAAAAAACAACTTTAACTCTGTTAAAAACGTCCTGTGTTCATCGTCATATATTTGTGCATTTTTTCCTTGCCATTTTGGCAAGCGTCTTGTCAGCTTTTCTGGACCTAATGGGCCCCTGTAGTCACAGTCGCCATTCATTAAAAAGCCAGCAAAACCAATCGCTCTGTTTGTCCCTCCTCCTTTGCGGGATTTCCCCTCACGTGCATGCGCGTTTGACCGGTTGGCGAGGTGGCGGCCGACAAACGCCGGCGGTGCTCAATGCTGTCAAGTTCTTTTTCAAACTTGATCGTAAGCAGGGCTGTGGACAGTATTCCTACGCGCATTCTCAGCAGCATGATGAAAATAAAATTGAACGTATTTTTTTTATTGTCGGACTCGGTGGACTCGGTCAAAATCAGCACCGAGTCCGGCAAAAATGACCGAGTCCGACCGAGTCCGAGTCCCCGAGTCCGAGTCCACAGCCCTGGCTAGAGCAGTGGTCCCCAACCACCGGGCCGCGGACCGGTACCAGTCCGTGGGTCACTTTGTACCGGGCCGCCAAGCCACACAGAAAAAAAAAAAAATTGTTTTGATCGACGATCAATTAATTCAGGTCAAGACGCTCGTCCCGGTCACGTGACATGTTTCCCCAGTCGAGCCCGCAAAGCTAGCAAAAATGAGTAAGTATTTATTTTGAAAAATATAAAAACAATTGGGGCGGCTCGGTGGCGCACTGGGTAGCACGTCCGCCTCACAGTTAGGAGGGTGCGGGTTCGATTCCACCTCCGGCCCTCCCTGTGTGGTGTTTGCATGTTCTCCCCGGGCCCGCGTGGGTTTTCTCCGGGCACTCCGGTTTACTCCCACATCCCAAAGACATGCTTGGTAGGCCGATTGAAGACTCCAAATTGTCCCTAGGTGTGAGTGCGAGTGCAAATGGTTGTTTGTCTCTTTGTGCCCTGTGATTGGCTGGCAACCGGTTCAGGGTGTCCCCCGCCTACTGCCCGATGACGGCTGGGATAGGCTCCAGCACTCCCGCGACCCCCGTGGGGACTAAGCGGTTCAGAAAATGGATGGATGGATGGATAAAAACAATTGGCGATTCTCTCCCAATTACATCCGTCGGTTCAGGTCAAGACGCTCGTCTCGGTCACGTGACATGTCACCTCAGTTGAGCCCGCGAAGCAAGCAAAAATGAGCAAGAAACAGAGATGTTTGGAAAGCTTCTTCGGAAAGGGAAAAAAGCCCAATGAGGAGACGGAAGAAGAAGAGGCTACGACTTCTAAGAAAAGGAAAGCTGCATTTAAAAGACTATGACGCGCCAAGCCCACTCTGCATAATATGTGGCGACAGGCTAGCTAACGAGGCAATGAAGCCCTCAAAACTGCTTCGGCACATGGAGACCAAGCATCCTGCATTAAAAGACAAACCTTAACCACTTCGGGTGTCATTGTCTCCGATTACGCCTAGATGGGACCGGCTCGTTTCTGAGAAACAAGCTCAGTGCTCCCACTAATTCAATGTAATGTTTTAATGTCGTTTATACTTGTTTTTATGCCAGTCGTATCATTTTATTTCATCGTATTCATATATTTATTATAAATGTATTATTTATTTATATAAATGTATTATTTAGTTATATAAATCTATTATTTATTTATATAAAGGCCGGTCCGCGAAAATATTTCTGACACGTAACCGGTCCGTGGCGCAAAAAAGGTTGGGGATCACTGGTCTAGAGCATTTTCTATCCGGGCTCCAGAGCTTTGGAATGCCCTACCAATGGATATTAGGACTGCTACCTCAGTAGAAACATTTAAGACACGTTTAAAGACACATTTCTATGACATGGCCTTTAACTAACCTGTAGTGGCCGATTCGGCCGGAGTTTGTTTTCTCTCCCCCCCTCCCCGGCCGGGGAGATGGTTAGGTGGCACCCAAGCTGACAGCGGCTATCTGGATTCTCGTGGGCCAATTCAGGTTGGGGGAACTGCAGCTCAACCTCCTCGAAGACACTGCCAGGATAGTAGAGGGCTCCTCCGGCAGCCCCTCGCTCTGACTTGGACATCCACTTTTTTTTCATTGATTTTCATATTATGTATTATTTGTGCCCTCTCTGCATCCATTTCAACCTGGTGATCCTGAAAGGGGGATCCTTCCATCTGTGGTCCCTTCTCAAGGTTTCTCATTTTCCCCTGGCAGGGGTTTTTGAGTTTTTCCTTGCCCTTTTGGGAGCTTAAGATCAGGGGATGCTTTGAGAATAATTGTCAATTTTTGTCTATGTGAAGCCCTTTGAGACTGCTTGTGATTTAGGGCTATACAAATAAACTTGACTTGACTTCACTTGACTTAACATGGGACTGCACTACATCCTGCACCACCTGGACACCCCAGGAACGTACGCCAGGATCCTGTTCGTGGACTTCAGCTCGGCGTTCAACACCATCGCTCCTGACATCCTCCAACAGAAGCTCATCCAGCTTGCGGTGCCTGCCTCCACCTGTCAGTGGATCACCAGCTTTCTGACCAACAGGAGACAGCGTGTGAGGCTGGGGGGCATCACATCTGACACCCGGACCACCAATACTGGAGCCCCTCAGGGGTGCGTCCTCTCCCCACTGCTCTTCTCTCTCTACACCAGGGGTCACCAACTCCGGTCCTCAAGGGCGCCAATCCAGCCTGTTTTAGATGTATCCCCCCTGCAACACACCTGATTCAAATAATCAGGATCGCTATCAGCCTTAATAGAGCTTGCTGATGAGCTGATCATTTGAATCAGGTGTGTTGTTGCAGGGCTGCACCTAAAACAGGCTGGATTGGCGCCCTTGAGGACCGGAGTTGATGACCCCTGCTCTACACCAATGATTTCTCCTCAGGTGACTCTCCTGTGAAGCTCCTGAAGTATGCAGACGACACCACTCTCATCGGACTGATCCAGGACGGTGATGAGACTGCGTACAGACAGGAGGTGGAGCGGCTGCTCCACTGGTGCAGCCAAAACCACCTGGAGCTGAACCCGCTCAAGACCGTGGAGATGACAGTGGACTTCAGGCGTGACCCTTCAACACTTTTACCCCTCACTATCCGCAGTAATACTATTCTCTCCACAGACACCTTCAAGTTCCTGGGAACCACAATCTCTCGGGACCTGAAATGGACCGGCCACATAGACTCTGTCCGGAAGAAGGCCCAGCAGAGGCTGTACTTCCTGAGACAGCTCAAGAAGTTCAACCTGCCGCGAGAGCTTCTGAAGACCTTCTACACTGCCATCATCCAGTCTGTCCTCTGCTCCTCCATCACTGTCTGGTTTGGATCGGCCTCCAAACAAGACAAGCACAGACTGCAACGGACAATCAGGACTGCAGAAAAGATCATTGGAATCAACCTCCCATCTATCCAAGACTTGTACCTGTCCAGGACCAGGAAACGTGCAAGGAACATCTCTACAGACCCTTCTCACCCAGGTTGCAGTCTGTTTGAACTACTCCCCTCCGGACGGCGTTACAGAGCTCGGTACGCCAAAACCAGCAGACACAGAGACAGCTTTTTCCCCCAGGCTGTTGCTCTGATGAACTCACACCACTCTTAGAGTCTCAGAGTCATTACTGTGCAATAACATCCTGCTCTCCACACCTTGTTTGAATTTGTCTACACTGTTTGTACTATGTGTCCTCTCTGCATCCATTGCAGCCTGGTCATCCTGGAAGAGGGACCTTCCCATCTGTGGTCTCGTCTCAAGGTTCTCATTTCCCCTAGCTGGAGTTTTGAGTTCTTCCTTGCCCTTTTGGGAGTTTAAGATCAGGGGATGTTTGAGAATATTTGCCATTTTTCACATGTCCTGTGTTGTTAGTCACCTAAATGTTGAACAGAGGGTGTGATTTACCGAAGTCAAATTCCTTGTTTGGCACGCTCAAACATGGCGAATAAAAACTCTTGAATCTTGAATCTTGAGTTGACCTAGGCACATAAAGAAATTACCACCTGCAATGTTTGGTTTAGGTGTTACACCAACTTTCACTTTTTATTGCTCCAATCGCGTTTTCAGGCTGCACTGAGCACCATGGACAACTCCGCACAGTGTGCGGATCAGGACCACGGATAGATCTGCGCTGTATATAGTGCAGCACCATGGACAACTCCACACCGGCTCAATGCCATGGATAGCTCTGCGCCGTAGATAGTGCAGCGTCGTGGATAGCTGTCACATGCTTTCTGCTATACTTTGTGAACAGGTGTTCTCCGTGATGAACAATAATAAAACAAAGCAGCGCTCAAGGTTGACAAATGAACACTTGAATGACATTGTTAAATGTGCTGCTACTCAGGATTTGACACCTGATATCGACGCACTTGTAAAGGCAAAAAGATGCCAAGTTTCAGGAGCCAGCAGCAGCAAGTAGACTGCAGGAGTGCAGTGAGAGAGAGAAAAAAAGTGTGATGACACGACATTTGTTTGCACTCATGAATACAGATCATTAAAAATAAGATTAATCTGGTTTCATATTAAAGACAATTAATATTGTGCAGTATATTCTCAGCTTCAGTAGGCCCAGCCCAGTAGTTTGAGCTGATGTAGTCTAATCTTATTGCCCATGCACTGCTAAAACTTTTATTTTGTATTTTTATTTATTATTATTTCAAAGCAGTATGACAATTAAGGCAAAACATTTTTTTTCATAGCTCCCACTTGAGTTTGTTTAGTGTGGTGAGTTGGTTCAGGTGTAAAACTGCATTCACTCAACTGTTAAAATAAACCAGTTGTTAACACATTCAATGCCAAACATGAAAATCATTTTTTTTCTCCATTGTTTGTGAATAAATGTGTTGTGCTTAGAAAAGATCCCTTGTCATCCGTGATTATAATATGTAGGGTAGGCTACAAATGTAGGCTGAATGATAAAGCATAGTACTGAAAAACAAAGCTAAATAGTTGGAGTTGACATTCTTTTACTGATCCGGCCCACCTGAGAACAGAAAGTCTGGATCCGGCCCCAGAGCCAAACTGAGTTTGACACGCCTGTGCTATAGAGGCTTTGCAGCTGACGTCATCAAGCTACCCACATTAGCTTGGCGGCCATCTTGGCGGTCAACTTTTCAGTGCCTGTCAACGACTCACACACGCTTTCTTGTTATATCTGCTGCTATTTGAGTTGGATGTAGCAATAGACGAGGCGATAAACCAAATCTTAGCTTCTATAGATTTCCGGCGAACATGAAAAAACGTGATAAATGGATCGCGGATATTCGTCGTGAACGATGGAAACCTACGATTTACACAAGGATATGCAATGAGGACTTCATATCAGGTATGTAAACAAACCATTCACCCCTGATTTGTTTCACAAAATGTGAAATAATACAATATGGGATGATACAAATATGATTGTTGAAAATGCTGGGTGCATTTTTAGAAAGGCAGCAAGAGCAGCAAGGCAGGGAATGGGATGATTTCTTCAGTTCACCCCCCCCGTTTTTATTTTGTGTTTATTTTTTCATGATGCTTCATCTGATTGGCTTGAAAACGTTATCAATGTAAATATTGAATTATATTTATTGGTTAAGTTTTCAAGCCAATCAGATGTGGCATCATGCAAAAATAAACAAATAATAATAATGGTAGCAACTTGAACAGACAGGTACAGTATCTGAATGATTTCACTCTATTCAGTTTTTTAATATGTCAAGTTATGAAATGCCATTACAAAACAAATCGACGAGGTAATTATAAATATCTGGATATGAGAGTTCAGGCAGGTCGGCTGTTGCAAAATGCTCGGGCGATTTTAGCATGCTTCTCGGTAAAAGGTACGGATCCGTTGTGCCAACAAGGTTCAACTTCTCTCTGTAACGTTTCTTTGATTCTTCATCCAAATGCCCAACTTCGTTGGATAGCAAATCAGCCATAATTCGGATGAAATCGGTGAAAATGTAGCGCAGAAATCAAACAATCTATACAAACACGTAGGAACGAGCTGACGAGTTGACCGCCAAGATGGCGGCATAACACAAAATCACGTGATAAAACCACGTGACTGCAAAGCCTCTATAGGGAAGTGTTCTTCAATACAGCACCATGGACAGCGCTCATGAACTTTTTGATTTTTAGGGACTATGGCAATTAGGATTTTAGATGTTTGCACAATTTGAGAATAAGAATGTGTAATAGTGGTCATATAGAAAGTGTTTTTTGCTGATTCAGCACTATGGATAGCTCTCAGGAACTTCAGTTACTTTTGGGAATACGGCAATTGTGCTCGGTAGATCGCTTAATAAACTATCTTTTGTACAGCTAGAAAATATGCATCATAGAAATATGATGCAGGGGCACTGCTGACCCGCATGCTTCAGGAAGCAGCTCAGTCGGCCGTTCTTATTGTCCATGCGCCGAGACGCGCGCACAGCACACTTCCAAGTAGCATGCATCAGCACAATTCAGAGGAGCACCATCATCTGATTAGCCGACATCTGCTGTAGCCTAGTCCACCACCCTTCACTGTGGTTAGGTTGGCATAGTAAAAAAATGCTTTTTAAGACTTCAGAGTGCCAAGTTGACCAAGGCACATGAAGAAATGACCACCTGCAATGTTTGGTTTAGGTGTTGCGACAACCTTGCCTTTTTATTGCTCCAATCGCATTTTCAGGCTGCGCTGAGCGCGTTTTCTAAAAGTCCACCTCCCTTCACTGTGGTTAGGTTGGCATAGTAAAAAATGCTCTTGGGGACTTCAGAGTGCCGAGTTGACCACATGAAGAAATTACCACCTGCAACCTTTGGTTTAGGTGTTGCACCCATTTTTACTTTTTATTTTTTTATTGCTCCGATCGCATTTTCACACTGCACTGAGCACGTTTTCTGATTTGTCCACCTTCCTTCACTGTGGTTAGGTTGGCATAGTAAAAAAGGCTCTCTGTCATGGTTTCGGGTACTGTTTTGGCACACATGCAGAACACACTCAGGAGGCCGAGGAGAACTTTAAGTGTTTATTGAAATGGGGATGAAATAGCAGAGCTGAGGGTCCGGGACAGGAGTAACAGAGCTGGTCCTTCGAAGGTGGAGTGAGTGAAGTGCCGCCAGGGAGGCGTGGATTCTATCGGGAGGTCAGTGAGGTGGGTCCAGGAGCGGAGAACCAGGAGACGCGGCGAAAGCAAGCAGGGTAGATCAGAGCGCGAATACAAAAGCCGTGGGCAAACACTCAGGCGAGGAGTTGCTGGCAGCAAGCTCCTTAAAAGCCTCCCCTTAACGAGCTTTGATCTGCAACACCTGTGGGTTCTCAGCCACCCTGCTCATGGACGCCACTTGTGGAAGAAAGAGGAGAAGGCTCCCAGAACCTGACAGTGAGTTTGGTAACCGGCTCTTTATTTCACAAAACAAGAGTTCACCATACGAGCCAACACACAGTGTGTGCTCTAACAAAGCGCCTCGGATCGCTCTTCCCGTCTCTTCCCCCCTGCTGCCTTCACGGTCTCCCTAGGCAATCGGAAACTACTGAACTCTAACAATATACTAGTTGCTACACTAAATAAACTATATATCAAATAACTATAACATCAATAACAAGTTTATCAAACCATCCGTGTCACTCCAAATCATTAAATCCATCGACAATTTCGTCCTCTGTGTCATAAACAACTCCTGACTCTGGAAGTCAGTGAATGGATTCATACTCATTGTCAGTGGAGGCTCCAATTATTCCACAGGCCTAATGCGCTTTCATTTGGTTTAGAGGTGAAAATAACATGTGACGTGATCAATTATACTAGTAAGTAAGTAATGTGTTAATGATCAAGTAATAATGTGTTAATAATTTCACACATAAGTCACTCCTGATTATAAGTCGCACCCCCGGCCAAACTATGAAAAAAACTGTGATTTATAGTCCGGAAAGTACGGTATTTGCCTGACGTAATTACAATACATAAATACAAACACATAAACGACACATTTAATTTCGAGAAGGTGGTGAAATTGACTGTGTGCTTGGATGATGATGTGAACCCAAGCATGCTGTTTCCAAGGTGTGTTTGTCTTCCACAACAAATATACAAGACTGTCTCAGAAAATCTGAATATTGTGATGAAGTTCTTTATTTTCTGTAATACAATTAAAAAAACAAAAATGTCATACATTCTGGATTCATTACAAATCAACTGAAATATTGCAAGCCTTTTATTATTTTAATATTGCTGATTATGGCATACAGCTTAAGAAAACTCAAATATCCTATCTCAAAATATTAGAATATAATGAAAAAGTATACTAGTAGGGTATTCAATTAATCACTTGAATCGTCTAATTGACTCGAAACACCTGCAAGAGTTTCCTGAGCCTTGAAAAACACTCAGCTTGGTTCAGTAAACTAAATGACAAGTATGGGGAAGACTGCTGATCTGACTGCTGTCCAAAGAAACATCAGTGACCTCCTCCATCAGGAGGGTAAGACACAAAAAGAAATTTCTCAAAGAGCAAGCTGTTCACGGAGTGCAGTTTCAAAGCACATCCACAAAAAGGCAATTGGAAGGGGGAAATGTGGCAGGAAACGCTGCACAACCAAGAGAGATGTCCGCAGCCTTGTGAAGAAGAGTCGCTTCTAGAATTTGGGGGAGCTTCAAAGACAGTGGACTGAAACTGGAGTCCAGGTATCAAAAGCTACTGTTCACAGACGTGTCCGGGAAATGGGCTACAATAGCCGTATTCCCATGGTCAAGCCACTTCTGAACTCAAGACAATGGAAGAAGCGTCTGACTTGGGCTATGGAAAAGAAGCATTGGACAGTTGCAGAGTGGTCCAAAGTCCTCTTTTCAGATGAAAGCAAGTTTTGTATTTCATTTGGAAGTCAAGGCGCCAGAGTCTGGAGAAAGGTTGGAGAGGAGCAAAATCCAAGTTGCTTGAAATGCAGTGTGAAGTTCCCACAGTCAGCGATGGTTTGGGGAGCCATTTCAGCTGCTGGTGTTGGTACACTGTGTTTCATCAAGTCCAGAGTAAATGCAGATTTTAGAGCACTACATGCTTCCATCTGCTGAAAAGCTCTATGGAGATGATGATTTCATTTTCCAGCATGATCTGGCACTTGCCCACAGTGCCAAAACCACCAGTAAATGGTGTACTGACCATGGCATTACTGTCCTCAATTGGCCTGCCAATTCCCCTGACCTGAACCCCATTAGAGAATTTGTGGTATTGTGAAGAAGAAGCTGAAAGACACCAGACCCAACAATGCAAATGAGCTAAAGGCCGCTATTGAAGCATCCTGGGCATCCATAACACCTCAGCAATGCCACAGGCTGATTGCCTCCATGCAACGCCGCATTGGTTGCAGTAATCCGTGCAAAAGGATTCCCAACCAAGTACTGAGTGCATTATGGACATTTTCAAATGTTTGATTTTGTTTTGCTGTTTTAAATCTTTTTTTTTACTTGGTCTGAGGAAATATTCAAATTTTTTGAGATAGGATTTTTGAGTTTTCTTAAGCTGTAAGTCATAATCAGCAATATTAAAATAATAAAAGGCTTGCAATATTTCAGTTGATTTGTAATGAATCCAGAATGTATGACATTTTTGTTTTTTTTAATTGCATTACAGAAAATAAAGAACTTTATCACAATATTCTAATTTTCTGAGACAGTCCTGTAGAGCAGAAAAATAAGTCAACTCGCCGCGGTTGCTGCAAAATGGGAGAATGTCACGGGGGTCGGGGTATGGGTCATCTGGATTGGGCTAAACTATTTACCGGGCGAGGGTGGTCATCGACCATGCTTTAATCACAGCACAATGTTTACAATCACATGCATACATCTCTCTCCCTCCTGTTAATTTTATAACCCCATGACCCACTCATCACTTGTCGGTATAAGGTTTTTCTATTGCCAAAGTTATATGACTAGAGTCAAACTATGAGTGAATGACAAGATGAGCGAATCAAGAAGAAGTGCTGTGTGGATGCAATTTAATTAGGTTTGTGATAAAGCTGCAGCATGCAAAATTTGCAAAACAAAGCTTTTGACAAAAGGCGGATCCACAGCCAATCTTCTGTGCCACTTAAGAAGCAAACATCCAACTGTTCAGGTGCAAGAGGTGAGAGAAGAAATTCGCCTTACTGAACCCAGTACCAGCACTGCTCCAGCAAGCACTGTTCAGTCAAAGTCAAAGTAAAAGTCTGCTTTATTGTCAATTTCTTCACATGCCAAGACACACAAAGAAATCGAAATTACGTTCCCACTATCCCACGGTGACAAGACATAGTACACAATATACATACAAGTAAACAACACAAAAAAATAAAAACAAGAAGGCACAAACAATGAATAAATAAGAGTGACAGGCCAGTGACAGTAGCGCCTTCACTGCGCCAGTCAGTGCAACCTTCACTGCTTCAACCAGTAAAGTAAGAGGAACACAAGCCAGACTTACTCATTTTGTTTCAAGGCCAATTGACCCACTTAGGCAGACGGGCTTAGATGAGATGCTTGCTAAAATGATGGCGACGGATTTTCAACCCTACTCTAAAGTGGAAGACCCTGGATTCCACGAATTTACAAAGGAACTGAACTCAAACTATATCCTACCTAGCCGGAAAACTTTGTCAAATATAGTCTTCCCTGATTTGTACAAGAGAACCTTTCAAAAAATAAAAGAAAGGGTGAAAGGAGCCCAGGCTATGTGTTTGACCACTGACTGCTGGACATAAAGGACGACAACATCATTTATGTCAGTGACATGCCATTTCATTGACACTTATGAGATGGTCTCTGTCCTGCTGGAATGTTTTGAAATGAGCGAGAGACACTCAGCTATCGGAGCAGCTCGTAAGATTTGCAAGGGAATGGGACATTGCAGACAAGGTATGTGCCAATGTGGTGAAAGCAATTCAGATTACGGGTTGGCCACACCTTTTCTGCTTTGCCCACACCCTCAACATAATTGTGAATAGTGGCATGACTGCAATTCTAAAAAAAAGTACCGTAATTTTCGGACTATAAGTCGCGTTTTCTTTCATAGTTTGGGTGGGAGGGCGACTTATAATGAGGAGCGACTTGTGTATTTTTAAAAAAAATAAAATAAAAATTGAAACCGCGACAAACGAACCGCGATGTAGCAAGGGATTACTGTAATTTGAATTTCAAGTGACGTCAGCGGCGCGACGTGGCGGTTGTTTATAAAAAGGACAAAGATTGATCACGGGCTGACGAAGATGACGAAGGGCCCCACGTACTACCGGCATCATTAGCGGCTTTGTTTCTAAGTGACACGGAGGACGAAGAGTTTGTAGGATTTAAGGATTTGGAGTGACACAGAAGGTTTGAAAAACTATTATGGCTTTTATGCACGCCCGGTCCTACTCTACGGAGCTCTCTTTCACCTCCGTGGATAGAAGTCGGGGGCCGGCGCTCGGCCGGGTGGCTGTCTGGGGACGGTGGATGGGGCTCGGTCATGGCTTTTACGCACGCCCGGTCCTATTCTATGGATCTCTCTTCCACCTTCGTGGCTCCGTTACATTTCAGTAGTTGTTGGCTCGTTGAACTCTTGTTTTTTTAAATAAAGAGCCGTTTACCAAACCCACGTCTTTCCTTGTACTTTGTTAACGCTACAATATAGTTATATACTAGATCTGTGGAATAACGACGAGGCTGACGTCAGGGCGCATGCGCGGCGTTGTTGACAAAGGACGAGAAATTTGATCGATGGATTTAATGATTTAGAGTGCACAGATGGTTTGATAATATTATTGCTTATACGTATTATAGTTATTTGATGTCTAATTTATATATCGTTATATGGGCCTGTGGAATATTTTTAAGAGCAAGCGCCGTCAGCGGCGCGCACCCATTGTTGACAAAGGACGATAGATGGATTTAATGAATTGGAGTGACACAGATGGTTTTATAAACGTGTTATTTATGACAAAGTTTTTTTAATAACTCTGAATGTTACATCAGGCCCGTTCTCAGCTCTTCGTTTGTGATTATGTCAGGTAAGCATACCTATCATTTAGCCTGTTGTTGCTCGTTCATGTCTGTTCTTGGTGTTGGATTTTGTCGAGTAAATTTCCCTCCAAAATGTGACTTAGTATACTCCGGAGAGACTTATATATGTTTTTTTTCACGTTATTGTGCATTTTATGGCTAATGCGACCTATATTCCGGAGCGACTTTTAGTCCGAAAATTACGGTAAAAAGTAAAGGCGATTGTTGACTATATGGACAAAAGCACAGTTGCCACTCAAAAACTGCAAGCCACCCAAAACAGTTAGGCTTGCCAGAAGCTCGGTTGAAGCAAGACTGCCCCACAAGTTGGAATTCAACATTTTACATAATCCGAAATACTCTCACGAACAAAGATGCAATAATTACAACTTTAGCACTTATAAATCCAAAATTATCAATCCTAACACCAGATGAATGGGAGGAAATAAAGCAGGCCTGTGACATTTTGAAGCCCTTTGAAGAAGTCACCTGGCAAATAAGTGGGCAGTGGTAATCATATGATTTTATTTTTGAAGTGTAATTTTGCCTGGAATTTTTAAGGCTTTGTTTTCAGTGTCCTGTTACAGTTTTTCTCTAATGGTTTGGCTCATTTATTGAAACAGAAATTACATTCTCAAAACTCTGGGATCAGTTGACATAACACTCTTACAGTTCAGGACAACACCATAGCTAACATGCAAAAGCACATATCTCTCCCAAAACTGTGCACCCATGCTTCAGAACTGACTCATTTCCCATGTAAACAGTTAGTGCCACGCAAATGGCAAAGATCCTTCTCAATTGCCTAGGCTCTTTTCAACACTCTATAGTACATTTTGCAAAACTAAACTGCATGGTTCACCAAAACACCATGGTTCACCAACAAAAGCTCATATCTCTCCCAAAACAGTTCACCCATGTGTCAAAATGAAGTTTCTTTCTCATTCAAATAGTCAGTGTCCCCTAGATCAGGCTTGTCCAAAGTCCGGCCCGCGGGCCAAATCCGGCCCCCGATCAGATTTCATATGGCCCGCAGCTTCGGTCTTATAATGTATTATTTATGGACCGCCTGCACTGTCAAACTGAATATATATATAAAAAAAAAAGAAACTTGAACCTGTAATTCCTCCTATTACCAAAGGGTGGCAGCACCACCCCTCGCCGCTCATTTCTGCCATGGCGACTGCAAAGAAAACGAGGACAGTTGACATTGAGGAACGTCGCTTTCAAGAGAAATGGGAATTACAATACTTCGCTGAAAATCAAGGCAATTGTGGTTGTCTAATTTCTAAAGAGACGGTTGCCTTGTTTAAGGATTTCAACCTAAAGAGACACTAGCAGACTAAACATGCTGACACATACGACAAGCTAACGGAGTAACCGCGCTGATAAAGTGAAGCAGCTCCAACCTGAAATGGCATCACAACAGCGATTCTTCACGCGGGGCTGTGAGTCAAAATTAAATAAAAATTAAATATTACTTAATATTAAATATTACGAAGTGGCCATGTTAATACTGTTGATGTTATAAACCTGTAGACATGACACAAACTATTACTTTCTGAAAGATTGTAAATGACAAGAGCAAAACTCACTTGTTTTAAGTTTTAATAATAACAGACAAATTTGCATTACTTATAACTCCTGTTTAAAATGTTCATGAGGCAAAAATAATTTTAAACTCATGTAAATGTAAGGTATTTCAAACAGTTTGTTCAATGTTATCTGACTCTTCAGATCTGAATGAAAGGCAGAATTTGTGTTTTTAGAGATGTTCACATCTGCCTGAATGGCTTATATTTGGTTATTTTGTCATTTGAAAAATAAAGACAATTGTGACAATGAAATTTGTTTTATAACAGTGTATTTGCATGAAATTTTTGTAGTTAAAAAATGTCTGAAAATACTATTGGCCCCCGGGCCCCTTCACTTTATTAAATCTGGCCCTCCTTGCAAAAAGTTTGGACACCCCTGCCCTAGATGCATTGTCCTTTTGGCATTGTGTGAGCACTACAAGTCAAAATGTTAAGATGTTTTGTCACTACCAAACAGAATACAATAGTATATAATAGTAGTAAAACTGAAGGAAAACAATTTTCACAGTAAGATCTCAAGTAGCCTCAAAGCTTTGACATCACACACAAAATACAGTCATACCAACCATTTTTATTCACTCAAATACTATCAAGTATGTAACTTCCATACGGTATAGTATTGTAGAAGGAAAATAAAAATATACACAGCACACATCCCATAAATTTCAGACTACAAGCCGCTACTTTTTTCTCAAATTTTGAACCCTGCGTTTTTTAGTCCGGTGTGGCTTATATAGGTTTTTTTCTGTGATTTTTCTCATGACTAATGACTATACAGTAATTCCCTCACTACATCGCAGTTCATTTATCACGGCTTCACTACATCGCGGATTTAGTTTCCAAATTAAAAACATTTTTTAAAGTCAAAATAAAACTTCTAAATTGAGGAATTATGGCACAAAACTTGCCCACACGCCAGCAGAAGGCAAGGAGTGCCCACACAATTGCAGTGCGTACACTTGTACCTTTTTATAAAAAAAAAACTTTTATAATAACAAGAGTTCCAAAAACATATTTACAGTGTTGTACCTTGTTATAGAACAATTGTTATAATAATAAGAGTTGTAAAAACATATTTACAGTATGTACACTTGTACCTTGTTATAAAAAAATTATAATAGTAAAAGTTGTACTAAAAATATATTTACAGTATGTGTTAAGAATTCTCCATGTTATTTATGTTATTCAGCCGTGCTTTGATTTGAGGTCGGGTGATTTATTGTGAAGGCCGTTTTCAGGCGATACCCATTCCTTTTTTACGTTCGTGTACATATGTCGGTTACAGTGGTACAGGAGTCATTGACGATGTAAGTGGGTCTTTCAACAAGAGAAATGAACGGTCACATGTGTCTAACCTTTAGGACAATGTAGTATTGCTCCAAATGTTCGTTTACATTTTCGTGTGTTAGCACGATCGCGAATTAGCATATTTCCGCTAACTCGTTAGCCTGCCCAGTACTTCTTGTTAACATGTTACACGCACGCACGTATAATATTTGTATTTTCAATATTTATACAAACTTTTCTGTATGTTATTTATTCTATTAATGTATTATTTACATGTTTGAAACAATTAATTAATGTTCTCATAATAAAATATGCTCTTAAATATTTCATATACATTTATTGACACACAAAAAATGTACAGATAAAAAAGAAAATGTACAAATGAGGTGGTGACCATACTTCGCGGATTTCACTTTTCGCGGGTGGTTTTTGGAACCAATTATCCGCGATAAACGAGGGATTAGTGTACACTCAAAAATGTTGGGGACCACTGTTGTGCTGTTATCAAAGTCAAAGTCTGCTTTATTGTCAATTTCTTCACGTCAAGACATACAAAGAGATCGAAATTGCATTTCCTACTATCCCACGGTGACAAGACATATTACACATTCAAGTAAAAAAGTACAAAAAGTAAAAATAAGAAGGCACATACAATGAATAAATAAGAGCAATGAATAAATAAGAGCAACTTGCTGGAAATGGTGCAATTGTGCATACAGCAGACAGTCAGTATAATAGCGCAAAAGTACAGGAGGAGTAGTGCAAGTGGAGTAGTGCAAGGCAGCCATCGTGGCCCAAAAGGCCAGGACGTCATGTAGCCGAGGGGAGAGGGGGGAGAGAGTTCAGGATCCTAACAGCCTGCAGAATGAAGCTGTTGGTGAGTCTGGTGGTGCGAGAGCGCAGGCTTCTGTACCTCTTCCCAGATGGCATTAGATCAAACAAAGTGTGAGCGGGGTGTCTCACAATCGTGGTCGCCTTGCGGGTGAGATGGGAGGTGTAAATGTCCTTCAGGGAGGGGAGTGAAGCACCAATAATCCTTCCTGCTGTGTTCACTATGCACTGCAGGGCCTTCCTGTTGTATTCAGTACAGCTTCCACCCCACACAGTGATACAGCTGGAGAGGACGCTCTCAATGGTTCCTCGGTAGAATGTGGTCATGATGGCTGGTGGAGCACTTACTCGCCTGAGTTTCCACAGGAAGTACAGGCGGCGCTGGCGCTGAGCTTTCTTCGCCAGTGATGCAGTGTTGGTGGTCCAGGAGAGGTCTTCACTGATGTGCACCCCCAGGAATCTGGTGCTGCTCACTCTCTCTTTATGTTAATGAAAGTTATGCGTCCCTAAATACTCAACTCTTTCCTGACAATCATCTTTGTGTATATTCTCTTACAAATGGTAATTAAACATTAAAACCCTTTTTTTTTTTTTTTTTTTTTAAACGTTTATTTCGAACATTAAAGAAATACAGGAAAAAATAAAAATACAGAAAAATGATAACTCCATAGTACAATAGAACATAAAAGAAAGAAAAAAAGATATTGCATTATAATTTTCCTTTATCGTAAAATCATATTTGTTCAAAAAGGGAGTAGAAGGAAGCCTAAGCTTCTCTGACTCTACCCCATGTAACTACATGTTTCTATTTGATTCTGTCAAGAATTTGTCCATAATCAATATATTAAAGAGAAAAAAAAAAAACATATATACATTTTTTATATATATATATATATACTATATATTTTCTTATTAAAATACAAAAGCAACTTCACAGCATGTTACGGTATCCCGTCAATATTTTGTCCTTATAAATTTTTTTAAACTTAGGTAAGGTACTACAGTTCTTTAATTCTTCACTGCTGGTGTTCCATAATTCCACACCTCTAACTGTTATACAATGTAACTTTAAGTTTGTTCTCACCAAATCTCTTTTAAACATACGTGTTCCTCTTAAATAATGGGTACTTTCCCTCCACTCAAACAACCTCTGGATACTGTTTGGTAATTGATTATTTTTTATTTTGTACATGAGTTGGATGGTTTTAAAGTCGACTAGGTCGTTGTATTTCAGTGAGTTCAATTTAATAAAGAGAGGGTTAGATGGTTCTCTATAATCAGCATTATTTACAAGTCGTATTGCTTTTTTTTGAAGAATGAAGATTGGATCTGTGTTTGTTTTGTATGTATTGCCCCACACCTCCACACAGTACATAATGTATGGGAGTATGAAGGAGCAGTACAAGGAATATAATGATGACTGATTTATAAGGTCTTTTACTTTATATAATACTGCTAGTGATTTTGAAATTTTTGATTTGATATACATTATATGTGGTTTCCAACTTAATTTATTATCTATAAGCACTCCAAGAAATTTTACTTCATTTACTCTTTCTATTTCTATATTATTTATTGTAAGAATTTTGTCTGTGTTGGTCGGACGGTTTCCAAATATAATATACTTTGTTTTACTTAAATTTAGTGTTAGTTTATTTGTGTCAAACCAACTCTGTAATTTTTCTATTTCAATTCCCACAGTATCCAATAGTTGATCCAGGTCCTCCCCACTGCAAAGCAGGTTTGTGTCATCTGCAAAAACTACGGCCTTGAGTAACCTGGAGACCTTGCATATATCATTGACATACAAAATAAATAACAAGGGGCCTAATATTGAGCCCTGAGGAACCCCACACTTTACCTGCTTTAGTTTTGATTTACAGTCCATAAGTTGCACATATTGATTCCTGTTTGATAAATAACTGTTTAACCAAGTGAGTGACATACCTTGTATCCCATATCTTTCAAGTTTTGTTAACAGTATTTCATAATTTACAGTATCAAAAGCTTTTTTAAGATCCAAGAAAACACCTACAACATATCGTCTATTTTCAATAGCTGTTGTTATTTCAGCTACGAAATCTAACAAAGCTAGTGTGGTGGTCCTATTTTTCCGAAATCCATACTGTTGGTCACACAGAATATTTTGTTTTGTAATAAAATCATCAAGCCTTTTATAGAATATTTTTTCTAATATTTTGGAGAATTGTGGGAGTAGAGATATTGGCCTGTAATTTGAGAATATGTGTTTGTCCCCAGCTTTATATATCGGAATAATTTTAGCAGTTTTCATTTCACTCGGAAAAACACCATTTGTCAGAGATTGGTTGCAGATATGTGTAAGGGGTTTGTTTCACCACACATTCAATAATATTTTTAACAAGTGACATATCTATCCCGTTACAGTCGGTTGACTTTTTACCTTTACATTTTCTAACAATTTCTATTATTTCCTTCTCATTCGTTCCCCTTAGAACCATACTTTCGGCTATGGGTACATCCTTAAGTAGGTCACTTGTACTCCCTTTTTTTGCTACTTCCTCTGCCAAAGTAGGCCCAATACCAACATAGTAATCATTAAACTCCTCTGCAATCATAGTAAGATCATTTATAGTTATGTTATTACTGTTTACAAAGTAAGAAGGATATCCTGGCTTTCCAGTTCTGTTTTTAATAATCTCATTTAACACTTTTCATGTTATTATTGTATTACTCTTGTTTTCCTCCAGTATCTTGCTATAGTAGTCCCTTTTACTGTTTCTCATTATTTTAATCAATTTGTTTTTGTAGATCTTATATTTTAATTCAGCTTCCTTTGTTCTTATCTTTAAGAAATCTTTGTATAATAGGTTTTTCTTCTTGCAAGCACTTAAGATTCCCTTTGTCAGCCATGGTTTTCCCACTGAATTTAGTTTAACTGCTTTCTTTACAAGAGGACAGTTTTTTCATAAAGTTCGGATATAATGGCCATGAATGTGTTGTAGGCTTCATTTACATCACCCACATATACCTTTTTCCAGTCTTGTTTTAAAAGATCATTTTTGAATGAGTTAAATGAATTACCAGAGTTCATTCTACACATTTTAAAAGTTATAGCATCCTTTTTTTTCTTTGTACAGTCCTGGATCACTGCAAACACTGGCAGGTGGTCGCTTGAATCATTTATTATCAGTCCAGTTTTTACTTTCTTTTCAATTACATTTGTAAATATATTATCAATTATTGTGGCACTGTGAGATGTAATTCTAGTCGAACGGGTTATTGCAGGGTAGAGACTAATACTGTACATAAAGTCAATAAATTCTGTTACTGGAGTCAGCTGAAGTGGGTTTAATAGATCTATATTATAATCGCCACAGACGTACACCATTTTCGTATTGATTTTTCTTTCATACATTCCTGATAATAGTTCACTAAATGTCTCAATACATGAACCTGGACATCTGTATACACAGCTTACGAGAATGTTTTTAGATGATTCCATTTCTATTTCAACTGTAATACATTCCATGATATTATCTATTGCTTGAGACATACTTCTTACTATCTTAACCTCACACGATCATGCGGCGACTTTACATGCATGAGCTGCTGGCTGATAAAGAAGGAAACACAGCGGTTGCACATAAACTTGGAATAAATGACTCGATTTAAAGTGGCCCTCTGACTTGAATGGGAAGCTTGGATGACCAGCAGCGAGAAATCGTTTACAAAACGAAGAGCATGCGAAGAGCAACTTTCGCACAAGTCTGCCAATGGATCCTGACAGCGTGGAGAAGCGTGAAAAAAACCCACCATCACCAACGGGTTTTCGAAAAGCCGGTCTGCTGCGTGACAGAGAGGAAAGCACAAGCTCAGGAGTGAATTTGCCTCAGGACGAGAGTGACGATGAAAGCGACAACGAAAGAGAGAATGAAAAAGTGTGTTGCGACGTACATCTGGCGCTATTCCAATCGGACACTGAGGAGGAAGATTTTGCTGGTTTCAGTGGACAGGAGGAAGACAAAGACTCAGTGACTTTGTTGACTGGTATGTTTTTTTTTTTTACCCGCCTAGTTAGTGCTGTTACTTCTGTGTTTACAACAAAATGTTAATGTTATTAAAATTTTAGCCCAGCTAGTGCTGTTTCTTCCGTATTTACAATGAAATGTTAAAGTCCCAATGATCGTCGTCACACACACATCTGGGTGTGGTGAAATTTGTCCTCTGCATTTAACCCATCGCTGTGTGATTTTGATCCATCCCCTGGGGGAGACGGGAGCAGTGAGCAGCAGCGGTGCTGCACTCGGGAATCATTTGGTGATCAAACCCCCCAAGTCCAACCCTTAATGCTGAGTGCCAAGCAGGGAGGCAATGGGTCCCATTTTTATAGACTTTGGTATGACCCGGCCGGGGTTTGAACCCACAACCTTCCAGTCTCAGGGCGGACACTCTACCACTAGGCCACTGAGCTGGTTTTAATGCCATTAAAACTTTAGCCCAGCTAGTGCTGTTACTTCCGTGTTTACAACGAAATGTGATTAAAACTTTAAAAAGGCTTTCTGTGTACTGTCTTTCTTTGTAAATAACTCGTGCGCACGCGCGGCTTATAGTCCGGTACGGCTTATATAAGTATAAAACTAAAAAAATCACAAATTTTAGCTGGTGCGGCTTATAGTCCGGTGCGGTTTATAGCCCGAAATTCACGGTATGCTGCAATATCAAGACATAAACAAAAGACAAGCAAATTAATGTGACCTACAGTGTACTGTAAATAAATCTGCAGCTTACAGAAAACACTATAGCAACTCTTTACTGGTCGCTGTCCTCCCCCTCCCGCTCACCTGCCTGACCTCTTCCTCCTCCTGGCCATCCTCTCCCACCTGGCCATCCAGACGTTGCTGTCTGTCTGGCCACAGATTCTCGACAACATCACAATAGAAGAATGAAGACAGCGTACTGATAGCTGTTCACTATCATCCACTTTGATTCAAAATATTTAATGGACTGAAGTGCAAAACCACCCCACCACTGCAACAACAAAAAATCCACACAATCAAATATTATCCATCCATCCATCTTCTTCCGCTTATCCGGGGTCGGGTCGCGGGGGCAGCAGCTTCAGGAGGGACTCCCAGACTTCCCTCTCCCCAGCCACTTCATCCAGCTCATCCCGGGGGATCCCAAGGCGTTCCCAGGCCAGCTGAGAGACATAGTCTCTCCAGCGCGTCCTGGGTCGTCCCCGGGGTCTCCTACCGGTGGGACATGCCCGGAACACCTCCCCAGGGAGGCGTCCAGGAGGCATCCTGATGAGATGCCCGAGCCACCTCATCTGGCTCCTCTCAACGTGGAGGAGTAGCGACTCTACTCCGAGTCTCTCCCGGATGACCGAACTTCTCACCCTATCTCTAAGGGAGAGCCCGGACATCCTGCGGAGAAAACTCATTTCGGCCGCTTGTATCCGGGATCTCGTTCTTTCGGTCACGAACCATAGCTCGTGACCATAGGTGAGGGTAGGAGCGTAAATCGACCGGTAAATTGAGAGCTTTGCCTTTTGGCTCAGCTCTCTCTTTACCACGACAGACCGGTACAGAGTCCGCATTACTGCCGACGCTGCACCGATCCGCCTGTCGATCTCGCGCTCCATCCTCCCCTCACTCGTGAACAAGACCCCAAGATACCTAAACTCCTCCACTTGGGGCAGGATCTCATCCCCAATCCGGAGAGGGCATTCCACCCTTTTCCGATCGAGGACCATGGACTCGGATTTGGAGGTGTTGACCCTCATCCCGACCGCTTCACACTCGGCTGCGAACCGCTCCAGTGAGAGCTGGAGATCACGGCCTGAAGAAGCCAATAGCACCACGTCGTCTGCAAAAAGCAGAGACGCGATGCTGAGGTCCCCAAACCGGACCCCCTCAACGCCTCGGCTGCGCCTAGAAATTCTCTCCATAAAAATTATGAACAGAATTGGTGACAAAGGGCAGCCTTGGCGGAGTCCAACCCTCACTGGGAACAAATCCGACTTACTGCCGGAAATGCGGACCAAACTCTGGCATCGGTCATACAGGGACCAAACCGCCCTTATCAGTTGGCTCGGTACCCCGTACTCCCGAAGCACCCCCCACAGAACCCCCCGAGGGACACGGTCGAACGCCTTCTCCAAGTCCACAAAACACATGTGGACTGGTTGGGCGAACTCCCATGCACCCTCGAGGATCCTGCTGAGGGTGAAGAGCTGGTCCACTGTTCCACGGCCAGGACGAAAGCCACACTGTTCCTCCTGGATCCGAGGTTCGACCTCCCGCCGGACCCTCCTCTCCAGCACCCCTGAATAGACCTTACCAGGGAGGCTGAGGAGTGTAATTCCCCTGTAATTGGAACATACCCTCCGGTCCCCCTTCTTAAAGAGGGGAACCACCACCCCAGTCTGCCAATCCAGAGGCACTGTCCCCGATGTCCACGCAATGTTGTAGAGACGTGTCAGCCATGACAGCCCCACAACATCCAGAGCCCTTAAGAAATCCGGGCGGATCTCATCCACCCCCGGGGCCTTGCCACAGAGGAGTTTTTTAACTACCTCAGTGACTTCGACCACAGAGATTGAAGAGTCCGCCTCAGAGTCCCCAGGCCCTGCTTCCACAATGGAAGGCGTGTAGGTGGAATTGAGGAGGTCTTCGAAGTATTCTCCCCACCGACACACGACGTCCCGAGGTCAGCAGCACGCCATTTCCACTGTAAACAGTGTTGACGTTGCACTGCTTCCCCCTCCTGAGACGCCGGATGTTGGACCAGAATTTCCTCGAAGCCGTCCGGAAGTCATTCTCCATGGCCTCGCCAAACTCCTCCCACGCCCGGGTTTTTGCCTCAGCAACCGCCGAAGCCGCGTTCCGCTTGGCCATCCGGTACCTGTCAGCTGCCTCCGGAGTCCCGCAGGCCAAAACGGCCCGATAGGACTCCTTCTTCAGCTTGATGGCATCCCTTACCGCCGGTGTCCACCAGCGGGTTCGGGGATTGCCGCCACGACAGGCACCAATGACCTTACGGCCACAGCTCCGGTCGGCCGCCTCAACAAGGTTGGCGCGGAACAAGGTCCACTCGGACTCAATGTCCCCCGCCTCCCCCGGGACGTGGGAAAAGCTCTGCCGGAGGTGGGAGTTGAAGCTCTTCCTGACAGGGGATTCTGGCAGACCCTCACAGAGCGTTTGGGTCTGCCAGGTCGGACCGGCATCTTCCCCCACCATCGGAGCCAACCCACCACCAGGTGGTGATCAGTTGACAGCTCCGCCCCTCTCTTCGCCCGAGTGTCCAAAACATGCGGCCGCAAATCCGGTGACACGACTACAAAGTCGATCATCGAACTGCGACCTAGGGTGTCCTGGTGCCAAGTGCACACATGGACACCCTTATGTTTGAACATGGTGTTCATTATTGAAAATCCGTGTCGAGCACAGAAGTCCAATAATAGAACACCGCTCAGGTTCAGATCGGGGGGGCCGTTCCTCCCAATCACGCCCTTCCAGGTCTCAGTCATTGCCCACGTGAGCATTGAAGTCACCCAGTAGAACGATGGAGTCCCCAGAAGGAGCGCTCTCCAGCGCTTCCTCCAGGGACTCCAAGAAGGGTGGGTACTCTGAGCTGCCGTTTGGTGCATAGACACAAACAACAGTCAGGACCTGTCCCCCCACCCGAAGGCGGAGGGAGGCTACCCTCTCGTTCACCGGGGTGAACCCCAATGTGCAGGCGCCCAGCCGGGGGGCAATAAGTATACCCACACCTGCTCGACGCCTCTCACCGTGGGCAACTCCAGAGTGGAAGAGAGTCCAGCCCCTCTCGAGAGGGCTTGTATCGGAACCCAAACTGTGCGTGGAGGTAAGTCCGACTATATCTAGTCGGAACATTTCTGCCTCGCACACCAGCTCGGGCTCCTTTCCAGCCAGAGAGGTGACATTCCATGTCCCAAGAGCCAGCTTCTGCAGCCGGGGATCAGACCGCCAAGGTCCCTGCCTTTGGCCGCCGCCCAGCTTACACTGCACCCGACCCCTTTGGCCCCTCCCACAGGTGGTGAGCCCATGGGAAGGGGGACCCACGTTTCCTTTTCGGGCTGTGCCCGGCCGGGCCCCATGGGCGAAGGCCCGGCCACCAGACGCTCGCCTTCGAGCCCCGCCTCCAGGCCTGGCTCCAGAGGGGGGCCCCGGTGACCCGCGTCCGGGCGAGGGAAAACGAGATCCATTTATTTTTTTCATCATAAAGGGCTAATGTGAGCCGTGCTTTGTCTGGCCCCTCACCTAGGACCCGTTTGCCATGGGTGACCCTACCAGGGGCATGAAGCCCCAGACAACATGGCTCCTAGGTTCATAGGGGCACGCAAACCCCTCCACCACGATAAGGTGACGACTCACGGAGGGGAGTCAATCAAATATTAGTAAATTAGAAAAAAAAGAAAAATATACCGACACGGTTTTCGTGCTTAAGTAGAAGAAAGAAAAAAACTACTACATGACGTCCTTTGTAATGTCAAAAAAAAAAAAGGCTGGCCAGTAAAAAAGAAAGAATTGCATATATTGTCCAAAATTCTTACAGTGTATTTGTGCAGATAGTATGTGTATGTATGAATGTGAGTGGTTGTATGTTGTGGGTGAACAGAGTTGGGGATCTGTCGATTGTCCTCCGCGTCACTCTGTAACGGCGAAAGCTAGAAAGAAAGCATAGCATGAGGCGGAGGCCGCGAACTCTAGCATGCGCCACGTTCACTCACCGACAGCCGCCAATCGTCTGACTCATGCTCGCTCACCAGAGCAAGAGCGTAAATCATGGCACTGTCATAGACATGCCAAATACGGTGTCAGAACAATCAATAGGCAAAAAACTAATACCGTATTGGCCCGAATATAAGACGACCCTGATTATGAGACAACCCCCTCTTTTTCAAGACTCGTTTGAAAAAATACGTTTTGAACACCAAATTTAATTTTTATATAGAAAATAATTACATTGCAATCACATTTGTAAATGAATGGCTTCTGGTTATTGAAATGTAAATAAACCAATCTACTGTGATAAAACAACAAAATTGCAGTAACTGCATTAACCATCAAAGTGAAGTCTAACTAATTGTAGTCTTGAAACAAATCTGAATAAGGAAAATCCTTGCAATAAAATAATGCAAACTGGTTTAAACTTGAGTAGCTCAGATCTGTCATGTCAGAACATTACTCCTCACAAACATCCTCTGCCTCGCTGTGCTCAGTGTCACTGTCCTCACTCCCGTCCTCTGGCTCCGCTGGCTCCTCCCATAGCACTTGTTCCTCACTGCCGTCTGTAACCCAGGTTAACATAGCCATGTAAAATAAGAGCTTGTTAATAAAAACAGTCATAAAGAAAGTTCATTGTAAATATCTTCTAAACAGACCAACACAGATTTAAAAGCATGTAAATTATTAAAACAATACAAATTCATTATTTTATTAATGTTTTGTATTTGTTAAAATGATAAAAATGTGAACATTCACTTTTATTTTGAAGGAGACATGATGACGTAATGAAAAGACCCATGTAACCAGAAATGCGAACTCTACTCTTTTTTTTTTTTCCCCGCCGTTCTTTTTCGGATGACGACGAAGTTGCACTAAATACAGGAGTAAGTACGTTAAACTAAAGGAAAGAGAGAGAGTGAAACAGGATTACATATATCAAGCTATTTTTGTCCCCCGCCTACTGCCCGTTGACGGCTGGGATAGGCTCCAGCACTCCCGCGACCCCCGTGGGGACTAAGCGGTTCAGAAAATGGATGGATGGATGGATGGAAGCTATTTTTGTATCTGATGGACTTATTTTTCTAATTTCAAACTTTCTTTTCACCTTGGTGATGCACTAAGTGCTGAACGGGACTTGATTCACTAGAGTTGTTCAGAAACATCTAAACTAATAACTGAGCTGATTTCTTGTGCGAGTCGCAAGATGGCGAGCCACCAAAGGGGCCTTTGAATTGTCTCTCACGCAGGAGCGGAAAGCGCTCGCTGGACGTTGTTCATCGAACCTGGTTGGATCTATCCATTTTTTTCTCTGCTACACCAAAGTGGATTAGGAAAGAATTGACTGACTATTCAGGACAATCAGGAGAAGCCAACCGAAGGGATATCGAGACATTTGGATATTGAAAGTCGTTCAGTCTTTTGGTGAATTGTTTTTTGTTTTGTACATTTTGTCGCTTTTATTTATGTGAACCATATACGTATGTGATGATGCTGTAATGGTGTTATTGAAATATTGATTGGTTTGAACAAAATCAGTGAAATGGTGGGAATTTAAAAGTGGATTTAACTGAACTCAAATTAGATTTACTATTCCAGTGGAGCCTCGGTTTTCAAACGTCCCAGTTCTGGAACAAATTGGTATTCGAACAAAAAATTCAAGATTTTTTTGCTTCGGATGTCGGACGAAATTTCGGTTGTCGAACCTCGGGAGATGAGCCGAGAGGACCCGCATGCCAACTGACTCCGTTCGTTATTACATTCTCGTTACTCTGAGGATTGCATCAACTCTAATCATGCCTCCAAAGGAAGCAAGTGGGAGCAGTAAAGCTGATAATGGCGAAAAGAGGAAAGTAGTGTGCAAAACGGTTGAATTTAAAAAATAATTAAAATTATTTCTGCAGTTTTTTTTGTTTTGGTTTTTTGAAATATACCGTAATTTTCGGACTATAAGTCGCGTTTTTTTTCATAGTTTGGGTGGTGGGGCGACTTATACTCAGGAGCGACTTATATGTGTTTTTTTTCAAAAATTTTCAAAAAAAAATAAAAATAAAAAAATAAAATAAAAAATGAAACCGCGATAAACGAACCGCAATGTAGCAAGGGATTACTGTAATTTGAATTTCAAGTGACGTCAGCAGCGTGACGTCGCGGTCAGCAGCGCGACGTCAGCAGCGCGACGCGGCGTTGTTTACATAACATAACAGGACAAAGATTGACTCGACGGAGCTCTCTTTCACTTCCGTGGATTGAAGTCGGGGGCCGGCTGGATGGGGCTCGGACAATGCTTTTACGCACGCCCGGTCCTACTCTACCGAGCTGTCTTTCACCTCCGTGGATGGAAGTCGAGGGCCGGCGCTCGGCCGGGTGGCTGTCCGGGGACGGTGGATGGGGCTCGGTCATGGCTTTTACGCACGCCCGGTCCTATTCTATGGAGCTCTCTTCCATTTCCGTGGCTGGAAGTCCACGCCGCCACACGCCTGGAAGTTTGTTTTGTTAAATAAAGAGCCGTTTACCAAACCCACGTCTTTCCTTGAACTTTGTTAACGCTACAATATAGTTATATAGTAGATCTGTGGAATAACGACGAGGCTGACGTCAGGGCGCACGCACGCGCGGCGTTGTTGACAAAGGACGAGGAATTTGATCGATGGATTTAATGATTTAGAGTGCACAGATGGTTTGATAACATTATTGCTTATATAATAGTTATTTGATATATAATTTATATATCGTTATATGGGCCTGTGGAATATTTTGAAGTGCAAGAGCCGTCAGCGGCGCGCACGCATTGTTGACAAAGGACGATTGATGGATTTAATGAATTGGAGTGACACAGATGGTTTTATTAACGTGTTATTTATGTAATAGTTTTTTGAATAACTCTGAATTTTACGTCAGGGCCGTTCTCAGCTCTTAGTTTGTGTTTATGTCACGTTAGCATACCTATCGTTTAGCCTGTTGTTGCTCGTTCATGACTGTTCTTGGTGTTGGATTTTGTCGAATAAATTGCCCCCCAAAATGCGACTTATATATGTTTTTTTTTCACTTTTTTGGGCATTTTATGGCTGGTGTGACTTATACTCCGGTGCGACTTATAGTCCGAAAATTACGGTAGAAAGGAAATGTTTTTGCTGTTTATGCTGCACACAAACTTTGATAGTTATTTTTCATTAGAATTTCTGCAGTTTTTTTAAATTAAGATTTCACATGATCTTTGAAATGTTGTGTTTCATTGGTAAATATAAAAAAAATGTTTTGATGTGTTTTTTTCCCCCTCACAATTTAAAAATATATCTTGTACTATTAGAATGAAACACACAAGCGAGTTGCTACAAATACGGTAATACATTCCCCAGCCTAGCCTACTGTAGTAATTCAGTTTATTATTTATATTATTTATTTATACATTACCTACTCACTTATTTATGCAGTTTATGGTGTAAAATAATGAAAAAATGCTTTAAAAAAGCGGTTTTCTTGGGCTTGGAACAGATTAATCTTTTTATATTATTTGTAATGGGAAAACATGATACGGAATTCGAACGATTCACTTCTCGAACAGCCTTCTGGAACGGATTGTGGTCGAAAACCGAGGCTCCACTCATCATCATCATCATCGGTTTAAAGTCCGCTTTCCAGGCGCTGCTGTACTTTCGAATTACTTACCTGTACTGAATGTTATTCAAACAACAAAAAGTGAGGTAACTAAACAGATTGAAACTTAGAATTAATAAAACAACCCAGGTTGAAACTAAAATTCCTTAAACTGAAAAGTTTAACTGAAAGGGAAATTATTTTCTTCAACTAACGTTGAGTTTAAATGTAAATTGTATGTCTATTGGTTGTAAATTGTATGTCAACTATTTTCTCTACTAAAATAAGCCGGCAGTTCAATTCAAACCTTGGTCTGTGGTCATTTATTTGGCTTATTCTATCACCACTACACATATAGCTGAACTTAGAACTGGTCCATTATCTAAATTACTGTAAGCACTGTCAAAAACAAATGGTGTCCAGGGCATTTGATATGCAACATTTTTTAATCCCGTGGATGATGCTCTTTGGGGAAACTGCATCCCATGCGTGGAGGATCAACTCACAGTGCAAACGTACCGGAGGCTTCTGAATCTTTCCTGTCGGTGTGAGTGCGTGATCACCAGACATTCGCTTTAAAGATATCTGGTGCCGTCTGGCGTTGTGAATGGGTATAATGTCTAGACCCCGAATGTAAGACAACCCCCACTTTTTCAGTCTTATTTCAATGCAAAAAAACATCGTCTTATATTCAGGCCAATACGATAGTAAAAAAACCAAAACATTCTGTCATGGAAAAGAATGTAACAGTGGATGTAAATGTTTAATTACAATTACTCAAATATTAAAATACAGCTGGGTTACAACTGCTGCCTTCCTATCCGATTCATCAACGGATCAGTGTGGGGGGTGGGGTGGTAGACGATTCGTTGAACGAATCCTTTGAACAATTCTTTTTAGTGAACTGATCCCTAAAGATTCAGTTCACTCAAAAGAACTGGAATGCACATCACTAGCATTTGGTCAAGCGGGCAATAATCAACGGCAATATATCATTTTGTATGTTCTGTCTTGTCTTTGCTTGTGAACTACTACAATGTCAATACATTTTAGCCCAGTCTTTATTTAAGGAATTACATTTTCTTGTCTTCATTCGTTGACGAAAATGCACACTGATTTAGTCCCACTTTTTGTATACGAGTAGAGGCTTTTAGTCTCGTCTAGTTTTCGTCCGGTGGAAAATGTGCATTGATGAATATATATTCATCTAGTTGTACTAGGTTCATCTTGTTTTTTCTTTTTCAATTACTTCACTGGTTCTTCTATATCAAACAAATTGTTTTTAGGTTCATTTACCTGACATGTTTCGGCGGGTTCTTCCGCCTTCATCAGAGTGTCATATATTCATCTAGTTTCCCTTAACAAAATTAACTCTAGTTAGTGTGAAGGCCTTCACACTTATGTTATACTACACCAGGGGTCGGGAACCTTTTTGGCAGACAGAGCCATAAATGCCCATTTTTAAAAAATAATTTACCGTGAGAGCCATACCATTTAAAAAACAAAAGATAGGCTAAATACAATGCATGTATTTTAATTAAGACCAATGATTTTTTGAGTGTACTAATGTATTCTTTTTAATAACGTTTTAATATTGAAGTCTAGAAAAAAAAAACTTTTCTTTATCCGTGAAGTCGTCAGAGAGTTCATTATGTTTTGAAATACTCGCCATCCGTGAATGGCTTTCCGTTCCTCACAATTGTTAATGCGCCAGCAAAACTAGCTGAATTAAAGTCTCCTTGTCTGGTCCATACACGGAGTTGCTGTTGAAGAGCTTGGACCTTCCTCTGGAGCTCTTCACACGCTTTCTTTCTGCTGTCCCCAGCTGGGTATTTGGTCACAAATGTAGCATGTCGTGTCTCAAAGTGGCGCTTGATATTGGAGCGTTTCATTGATGCAAATTTGTCATTGCATATAAGGCACGTAGCAGAGCCTCCTCTCTCTACAAATGCAAATTCTACGGTCCACTCACTCAGAAATGTTCGGTAATCGTCTTTTTTTTTTTCTCTTCGCCATCTTTCTTGCTTGCCTGGCAGACACCAGCTAGCTAGCTGAAATTTTAAATAAAGCGGATGGAATTTTACCTCTCATGACCCCGTAGGCACCGCACCGTATTGTCCAATAAAAATCACGCTTTTTTTGTCCGACCTGGCGTCACTCTTCTGTACACCGAAGGGCAGCTGGGATTGGCTGATAAGACGCAACCGTGGATTTCAGCGGTAGAAAACAGATGGGATGGATTGCAAACGTGATCATATTTTATATTTTGAAAGCTAATTTACCATTTTGATTTCAGTGGGTCTATTTTTTACTTTGATAATATAACGAAATTATTTATGACTTCAATTGTGTAAACAAATGTCAGATTTGTCCGTGAGCCACACGCAGTCACCAAAAGAGCCATATCTGGCTCGCGAGCCATAGGTTCCCGACCCCTGTACTACACCATTCACTTTATTATTGTGTGAAGGCGAAGGCTTTTTTGACGCTTAACTCGTTCCACATACTTCAACCGATTCACTCCGTTCCACTTTTAACTTATTCCAAATATTCATAACACCGTTGCTAAAAAATTTTTCATTCCAAAAATTTTCCGTTTTCACAAAATTCACAAATTTCCGGCAAATTTTTCCCCATTCATTCTTAATGGCACATTCAACATTTCACATTTATGTCGTTCCAGTTTGAAATTCACATCATTCAGCACATTCAAATCACATTTGGAAAGATTCTCGACATTCCCAAAATTGCCAAATTCAAAAATTTCACGTTTTCACGTTTAAAATTTGTGCAAAATTTCACAAAATTTCCTTTTTCACTTCTCATTTCTACATTTTTCAACCGATTCAACCCATTCCAACTCATTTACATCCTTCCAGTTTGAAATTCACATAATTCAGCACATTCAAATCACATTGGGGACATTCCCAAAATTGACAAATTCAAAAATTTCACATCTTCGCGTTTAAAATTACGCAAAATTTCACAGTTTCACAAAATTTCGTTTTTCACTTCTAATTTCTACCGATTCAAATCGTTCCAACTTTCAACTGTTCATCTTTTGCCTACCTATTCCACACCTTCACACTTACCAAAAATTCAAAATTTTCAATTTTGAAATTCACACCAAATTTTCCAAAATTTAGTTTTTCCCTTCTAATTTCTACATTTTTCAACCGGTTCAACCCATTTCAACTTTATTCACTTTGTTCACCTTGTGCTTACCATATCCACCCCCTTCACCCCCACTTCCACTATGCTTACCCAATTCACCCTTTCACCCCCACTTCCACAGTGTAGCGGCTATCTTGGATTGACCCTGAAGCGCCCCAAATTACATCAAAGTGAACCGGAAGTGCCCCAAATCAAACCGGAAGTGACCTAAATTAAACCGGAAGTGCCCCAAATAAACCGGAAGTGACCTTTTAAAACCGGAAGTGACCCCAAATAAACCGGAAGTGACATAAATAAAACCGGAAGTGCTCCAAATAAACCGGAAGTGGCCTAATTTAAACCGAAAGTGCCCCAAATCAAACCGGAAATGACCCAAGTAAACCGTAAGTCACCTAAATTAAACCGTAAGTGACTCAAATAAACCGGAAGTGACCTAAATTAGACCGGAAGTGCCCAAAAAAAAACGTTTTAAACCGGAAGTGACCTTAAAAAAACATGACCTCAACTAAACCGGAAGTGACCTAAATTAAACCGGAAGTGCCCCAAATAAACCGGAAGTGACCTCAACTAAACCAGAAGTGACTGACTCCAGACAAACAGGAAGTGCCCCCAAATAAACCGGAAGTGACCTTTTTAAACCGGAAGTGCCCCAAATCAAACCGGAAGTGTCTTAAATTGAACTGGAAGTGCTCCATTATAAACCGAAAGTGATCTCGTTTAAACCGAAAGTGACCTAAATTAAACCAGAAGTGCCACAAATAAACCCGAAGTGCCCCAAATCAAACCAGAAATGACCTCATTCAAAACCGGAAGTGACCTAAATTAAACCGGAAGTGCCCCAAATAAACCAGAAGTGACCTAAAATAAACCAGAAGTGACTCCAAACAAAACGGAAGTGCCCCAAATAAACCGTGATCTTTTTTAACCGGAAGTGACCACAAAAAACCGAAGTGACCTCAACTAAACCAACCACCTGATGAAGTACAGCCGGCAATGTCCTTTTCTGCACGAAGCGTCCATGTGAGCAGACCAGTCGAGTTTGTCGTCCAGCAACACTCCAAGGTATTTACAGGTCTGCACCACCTCTACACAGACCTAGACAGATATATTGACAGTATAATGGGGGAAATGTATTGTCAGCATTAACAGTGGATGACATCAAATGCAGTCAAACAGGTTAATTTGGAATGCAATGTAAGTGTTTCTAGTGAATGCATAAATACTATTAACGATATGTACAGGGTCCGGCAAAATTATCTGAAACATTTGTAGGTTTAATAAAATGCAAATAAATTAAAGAGAAAAAAGTTTTTTTCATTTTCGAAAAGTACATATAATGCTGTTTTGTTTCGTTTCATTTTCGTTTTCGAATAATTTTATTTTGGTCTTACCGTTGCCACACTTTCTGGAGTTCTGGCGGTGCGAGGTCGGCCGTTTGATTTTCGTTTCAATGCTGAGCCACTGGCTCTGAAGTTAGTAACCCATAACAAGATCGTGGTGGAGGGGTTTGCGTGTCCCTATGATCCTAGGAGCCATGTTGTCTGGGGCTTCATGCCCCTGGTAGGGTCACCCATGGCAAAAGGGTCCTAGGTGAGGGGCCAAGCAAAGCACGGCTCAGAAGACCTCTTATGATGAATACAATATATGGACCTAGTTTTCCCTCGCCCGGAAGCG
Source organism: Syngnathus acus (assembly GCF_901709675.1). Lineage (NCBI taxonomy): Eukaryota > Metazoa > Chordata > Actinopteri > Syngnathiformes > Syngnathidae > Syngnathus > Syngnathus acus. Next base: position 25,778,154 of record NC_051095.1, read on the forward strand.
GGTCACCGGGGCCTCCCTCTGGAGCCAGGCCTGGAGGTGGGGCTCGAAGGCGAGCGTCTGGTGGCCGGGCCTTCGACCATGGGGCCCGGCCGGGCACATCCCGAAAAGAAAACGTGGGTCCCCCTTCCCATTGGCTCACCACCTGCAGGAGGGGCCAAAGGGGTCGAGTGCAAAGCGAGCTGGGTGGCGGTCAAAGGCGGGTACCTTGGCGGTCCGATCCCCGGCTGCAGTGGCTGGCTCTTGGGACATGGAATGTCACCTCTCTGGCTGGAAAGGAGCCCGAGCTGGTGTGTGAGGCAGAAAAGTTTCGACTAGAAATAGTCGGACTTGCCTCCACACATAGTTTGGGCTCTGGTACAAGCCCTCTTGAGAGGGTTTGGACTCTCTTCCACTCTGGAGTTGCCCACGGTGAGAGGCGTCGAGCAGGTGTGGGCATACTTATTGCCCCCTGGCTGGGCGCCTGCACATTGGGGTTCACCCCGGTGAACGAGAGGATAGCCTCCCTCCGCCTTCGGGTGGCGAGACGGGTCCTGACTGTTATTTGTGCCTATGCACCACCCTTCTGGGGACTATCGTTCTACTGGGTGACTTCAATGCTCACGTGGGCAATGACAGTGAGAGCTGGAAGGCCGTCATTGGGAGGAACGGCCCCCCGGATCTGAACCCGAGTGGTGTTCTATTGTTGGACATCTATGCTTGTTTGTTTGTTTGTTTGTTTGTTTATTTTGAACATTAAAGAAATACAAGAAAAAAGTAAAAATACAGAAAAATGATAACTCCATAGTACAATAGAACATAAAAAGAAAGAAAAAAAAATGATATTGCATTATAATTTTCCCTTCATCGTAAAATCATATTTGTTCAAAAGGGAGTAGAAGGAAGCCTAAGCTTATCTGACTCTACCCAATGTAACTACATATTTCTGTTTGATTCTGTCAAAAATTTTACCACAGTCAAATATATTAAAGAGAAAAAAAAAATATATATATTATTATTATTTTTTTTTTAGATAAATACAAAAGCTACTTAAACAACTTCACAGCATGTTACGGTATCCCGTCAATATTTTGTCCTTATACATTTTTTTAAACTTAGGTAAGGTACTACAGTTCTTTAGTTCTTCACTGCTGGTGTTCCATAATTCCACACCTTTAACTGTTATACAATGTAACTTTAAGTTTGTTCTCACCAAATCTCTTTTAAACATAAGTGTTCCTCTTAAATAATAGGTACCGTAATTTTCGGACTATAAGTCGCACCGGAGTATAAGTCGCACCAGCCATAAAATGCCCAAAAATGTGAAAAAAAACATATATAAGTCGCTCCGGAGTATAAGTCGCATTTTGGGGGGCAATTTATTCGACAAAATCCAACACAAAGAACAGACATGAACGAGCAACAACAGGCTAAACGATACGGTATGCTAACGTGACAAACACAAACGAGGAGCTGAGAACGGGCCTGACGTAACATTCAGTTATTTAAAAAAAACTATTACATAAATAACACGTTTATAAAACCATCTGTGTCACTCCAATTCATTAAATCCATCGATCGTCCTTTGTCAACAATGCCGTGTGCCGCGCCGCAGTTCAAATTATTCCACAGGCCCATACAACGACATATAAACTATATTTTAAATAACTATCACATAAACAACAATATTATCAAACCATTTGTGTCACTCCAAATCATTAAATCCATCGATCGAATTTCTCGTCCTTTATGTCATCCTGGTGACAGAGGACATGTCCAGAGGATATGGCGCTTTAAAGTATTAATTACTTTATTTGATTTTTTCTCTCTATTTTTCATGTTTTGAATATGTTCAAGATAAAGATATCAAAGCATGTGAAGTGATCAACTATACTAAAAATAACGTGAAGTGGTCAACTATACTTGTAAGTACCGTATTTTCCGCACTATTAGGCGCACCTAAAAACTTACATTTTACTAAAAAAAACACAGTGCGCCTTATAATGCAGAGCGCCTTATATATGGATCAATTGGTGAATTTGTTGATCCATACTGGTTGTACACAGTCCTCTGCCAAAATGTTTCAGTACGTTTTAGTACGACTAGTACATTACAAGGTCGCATCGCTTCCCAACATTACGGCAACTGTAGTCAGGGGGCGTCACCGAATAGCTGTTGTACCCGCGAGGCTATTTCATTTCAAAATAGGCTACTCCGTTAATGTTTCGAGTAAATTTACGGATTGATATGGAAGGGAAACATAGGTAAGCAGTACCAATGTGTTAGATCGAACTTTAGTCAGTTCCGATCATTTTATAGGAGATCGTTTGAGAAACGCGATTGTTTACACTTTGCTGAGGCTCATGGGAGATTGCGAGCTGAGGCTCATGGGAATTTGCGGATGGCTAATGCTATAACGATAGCTGCTATACGCACCAGGCTATTTCATGTCAAAATAGGCTGCTCTGTTAATGTTTCGAGTAAATCTACGGATCGATATGGAAGGGAAACATAGGTAAGTAGTACCAATGCGTTAGATCGAACTTTAGTCAGTTCCGATCATTTTATAGGAGATCGTTTGAGAAACGCGATTGTTTACACTTTGCTGAGGCTCATGGGAGATTGCGAGCTGAGGCTCATGGGAATTTGCGGATGGCTAATGCTATAAATATAGCTGCTATACGCACCAGGCTATTTCATGTCAAAATAGGCTGCTCCGTTAATGTTTCGAGTAAATCTACGGATCGATATGGAAGGGAAACATAGGTAAGTAGTACCAATGCGTTAGATCAAACTTTAGTCAGTTCCGATCATTTTATAGGAGATCGTTTGAGAAACGCGATTGTTTACAGAGGGCTCGTTGGTTATTGGCTAGTGGATGCATACCGCAACCCTAGTCAACCTCAGTTTGTTGCAGTATAGCTTCTATTTTATGCGCCTTATAATCCAGTGCGCCTTATATATGGACAAAGTTTTAAAATGGGCCGTTCATTGAAGGTGCGCCTTATAATCCGGTGCGCCTAATAGTGCGGAAAATACGGTAAGTGATGTGTTAATGATCAAGTAAAAATTTGTGAAAAAAAACATATATAAGTCGCTCCTGAGTATAAGTCGCCCCCCCACCCAAACTATGAAAAAAACCGCGATTTATAGTCCGAAAATTACGGTACTTTCCCTCCACTCAAACAACCTCTGGATACTGTTTGGCAATTGATTATTTTTTATTTTGTACATGAGTTGGATGGTTTTAAAGTTGACTAGGTCGTTGTATTTCAGTGAGTTCAGTTTAATAAAGAGAGGGTTAGATGGTTCTCTATAATCAGCATTATTTACAAGTCGTATTGCTTTTTTTTGAAGAATGAAGATTGGATCTGTGTTTGTTTTGTATGTATTGCCCCACACCTCCACACAGTACATAATGTATGGGAGTATGAAGGAGCAGTACAAGGAATATAATGATGACTGATTTATAAGGTATTTTACTTTATATAATACTGCTAGTGATTTTGAAATTTTTCATTTGATATACGTCACGTTTCAGAGCTTCTGCTTCAACACATTCATCAGCAAATTGGCCATTGTGGCAGAAATCACATCTTGGCAAGTTTAAGGCAAAAATATTGGATTCCTTGTGCAAATTCTCTTGCAAGGGAAATTGTGAACAATTGTGTCCCCTGCAGGCGGAACTTTGCACGTGCAGGTGAACAAAAGATGGCCGATCTGCCAATTGATCGTTTGACTCCTGACCTCCCTCCATTCTCACATGTTGGAGTGGATTACTTTGGACCAATAGAGGTGAGAAGAGGGCGTGGCATGGCAAAACGTTATGGCGTGCTATTTAATTGCCTGAGCAGTCCATTTGGAAGTAGCACTGTGAGTGTCAGTTTCAGTTCAGTTCAAATTTCAAAGGTTAGATGTTGTATAGTTCTTGTCACACGCTTATCTTAAAACACTGTGTACAGCTGTTGCTCATACCCTTTTGAAGGTGGAGGTAGAATGTCCAAATGGAGGCAAGCAGGCATGCAGGCCGAGGTAGAGAGGCAATGGCAGGCAGGCAGGCAGGCCGAGGGAGAGAGGCAATGGCAGGCAGGCAAAGGTGGTAGGCCAAGCAAGGATAGGGGGGAGAGGGAATGGCAGGCAGGCAAACAGGTGGCACACAGGTACAAATCCAAATTGTTTGTAAATCAACTAAGGTTTCAACATAAAGGGTTCAAAGAAGTAAACTAAAGTTTGGTTTCTAAATTCCAAGTTTCAAGTTCCAAAAACTACAAGCCTGGAGCAGGCTTGAAGTAGCTTGAAGCGGGCTTTTTAGCGGTAAAAAACGATGTCACTACTGTCTTCCTTCCTTGTCTAACTGAGACTAACTACCAAGTGGGAGCAGCCTATTTATTTCCCTGATCAGGTGACTGATCAGGTGACCAAAGGCTTTGTCAAATAAAGGTCCATGGCCCAAGGCCAGCGAATCTTAAACAAAAATAAGAATTTAAGCTAAGGTAACTAAATTGGCTCCAACAAGCACACTCAATGGATACAGACTCTTGCGTGAATGCGTTTAGGCGCTTCATAGCCAGAAGAGGCCAAGTGAAAGAATTAAGGTCGGACAATGGAACTAATTTGATCTCTGCTGAAAAGGAGCTACGAGAAGCACTAAAACGATGGAACATGGATCAAATTGAGCGTAGTCTTATCCAGAAAGGTGTCAAGTGGACGTTCAATCCTCCAGCTGGTGCACACCATGGAGGCATCTGGGAGCGCATAATAAGAATGGTGAAAAGGATATTATCCTCCATCACAAACCAGCAGTCTTTGGATGATGAAGGATTAGTAACAGTGATGTGCGAGGTTGAATCCATCCTGAACAGCCGTCCTTTGACAACCGTTTCCAGTGACCCTAATGACTTGGAACCACTGACGCCTAATCACCTACTGCAGCTAAAGGTCCAGCCCGTGCTTCCACCAGGAACATTCAAACAGGAAGACTTCAGAGTCAGAGTCAGTCAGCTTTATTGTCAATTCCTTCATGCTAAGACACACAAAGAAACCGAAATTTCGTTTCCCCTATCCCACGGTGACGAGACACAGTACACGATTAACATACAAGTAAAACAACGGGGGAGAGAGTTCAGGACCCCAACAGCCTGGAGATCACAAACTTCGCCAGTGGCGAGCAGTGCTAGCATCCCACAACAGAGTCCCGGCACCATTCGTCACGGATGTAGACGCACAGCCCACCTCCTTGCGATGTTCCCCCTCGGACAATGGCCCGGTCCGCCCGATAGCACGCCATCCGCTCCGAGCGCCTTTAATGTCCCCGCTTCAAAGTCCAGACTTGTATGCCCGAAGGCGATGGCGGCAAACACAGTATATCGCAGATCTTTTCTGGACACGGTGGATACGGGAATATGTTCCACTCATGCAAGAAAGATCCATCATGGTCCCGCATCAGGCCCAACTTTGGTGTGGGAGACATTGTTGTGATAGCTGATCCTACAGCACAACTCTCATGTCAATCTTTTCAGACTGATCATCCTTTAACCAGGTTATTGTAAGAATTTTGTCTTTGTTAGTCGGACGGTTTCCAAATATAATATACTTTTGTTTTACTTAAATTTAGTGTAAGTTTATTTGTGTCAAACCAACTCTGTAATTTTACCATTTCAATACCCACAGTATCCAGTAGTTGATCCAGGTCATCCCCACTGCAAAGCAGGTTTGTGTCATCTGCAAAAATTACGGCCTTGAGTAACCTGGAGATCTTGCACATATCATTGACATACAAAATAAATAACAAGGGGCCTAATATTGAGCCCTGAGGAACCCCACACTTTACCTGCTTTAGTTTTGATTTACAGTCCATAAGTTGCACATATTGATTCCTGTTTGATAAATAACTGTTTAACCAAGTGAGTGACATACCTTGTATCCCATATCTATCAAGTTTTGTTAACAGTATTTCATAATTTACAGTATCAAAAGCTTTCTTAAGATCCAAGAAAACACCTACAACATATCGTTTATTTTCAATAGCTGTTGTTATTTCAGCTACGGAATCTAACAAAGCTAGTGTGGTGGTCCTATTTTTCCGAAATCCATACTGTTGGTCACACAGAATATTTTGTTTTGTAATAAAATCATCAAGCCTTTTATAAAATATTTTTTCTAATATTTTGGAGAATTGTGGGAGTAGAGATATTGGCCTGTAATTTGAGAATATGTGTTTGTCCCCAGCTTTATATATCGGAATAATTTTAGCAGTTTTCATTTCACTCGGAAAAACACCAGTTGTCAAAGATTGGTTGCAGATATGTGTAAAGGGTTTGTTTCACCACACATTCAATAATATTTTTAACAAGTGACATATGTATCTATCCCATTACAGTCAGTTGACTTTTTACCTTTAAATTCTCTAACAATTTCTATTATTTCCTTCTCATTCGTTCCCCTTAGAACCATACTTTCGGCTATGGGTACATCCTTAATTAGGTCACTTGTACAAATTTTTTTGCTACTTCCTCTGCCAAAGTAGGCCCAATACCAACATAGTAATCATTAAACTCCTCTGCAATCATAGTAAGATCATTTATAGTTATGTTATTACTGTTTGCAAAGTAAGAAGGATATCCTGGCTTTCCAGTTCTGTTTTTAATAATCTCATTTAACACTTTCCATGTTATTATTATGTTACTCTTGTTTTCCTCCAGTATCTTGCTATAGTAGTTCCTTTTACTGTTTCTCATTATTTTAATCTATTTGTTTTTGTAGGTCTTATATTTTAATTCAGCTTCCTTTGTTCTTATCTTTAAGAAATCTTTGTATAATAGGTTTTTCTTCTTGCAAGCATTTAAGATTCCCTTTGTCAGCCATGGTTTTTCCACTGAATTTAGTTTAACTGCTTTCTTTACAAGAGGACAGTTTTTATCATAAAGTTCGGATACAATGGCCATGAATGTGTTATAAGCTTCATTTACATCACCCACATATACCTTTTTCCAGTCTTGTTTTAAAAGATCATTTTTGAATGAGTTAATTGAATTACCAGAGTTCATTCTACACATTTCAAAAGTTATAGCATCCTTTTTTTTCTTTGTACAGTTTTGGATCACTGCAAACACTGGCAGGTGGTCGCTTGAATAATTTATTATCAGTCTAGTTTTTACTTTCTTTTCAATTACATTTGTAAATATATTATCAATTATTGTGGCACTGTGAGATGTGATTCTAGTCGGACGGGTTATTGCGGGGTAGAGACTCATACTGTACATTAAGTTAATAAATTCTGTTACTGGAGTCAGCTGAAGTGGGTTCAACAGATCTACGTATATTATAATCGCCACAGACATACACCATTTTCGTATTGATTTTTCTTTCATACATTCCTGATAATAGTTCACTAAATGTCTCAATACATGAACCTGGACATCTGTATACACAGTTTACCAGAATGTTTTTAGATGATTCCATTTCTATTTCAACAGTAATACATTCCATGATATTATCTATTGCTTGAGACATACTTCTTACTATCTTACACTTATAGTTTTTATCTATGAATAGAGCAACTCCTCCACATCTTTTTACCTTCCTATTTAATGTATAACTCTCATGTCAATCTTTTCAGACTGATCATCCTTTAACCAGGTTTCAGATATTGCAATTACAGTAAACGGATTATTCATATCTTTTAAACATTGTTTGATCTTAGAGATGTTTGCTTTCAAGCTCCTACTATTAAAATGTATAATTGATATTGCTCTATTTGTTGTTACATTCTTGTTAAATTACTCTACAGTATAGTATTTACAGTTCCTTTGAGTGTCGATAAAGAATTTATTCACAGGATCAATATTGTTCTCTATGTCATATCCCTTATGATCAGTGAAGTCAAATGTTTTCAAATCAAGTTCTTCATTTTCAGTTATCAGTACTTGTTTGTTAAACACACCAGTTGGAAAAGAAAGGCATTTGTCAATACTGTTCACGGTGGGTTGATAATTTCACCAGGTTTTTACCTTCCATGATCTAAAAGTACCACAACCTGAGGTTCAACGGAATGATGTACAGGTTACTGGTCTCCTTCGTACCTCTTAAGTTGCTCTATGGCACTGATGCAGAAACCATGAGAACTTTCTGCTGCCCCAACAGGTTTGATGAACACCTTACAACCAGCAGTCCAAGTGGACTGTATTTTACCGTTTTTCTTAAGAGCTCTTGCTTTCTTAGCTACATATTTCACCATTTTTCTTGGTGAGGTGTTCATTAATGCACACGTTCGTGCCTTTTAGTTTTCTATCTTGTTTGAGCAGATTTATCTTACTTTTCCTGTTTGTAAATCGGACAATTATAGATGGTATGACAGGCTTGCCATTTAGACTCTTAGTTGGCAGAGTGTGGCATGCCTCAATCTTGACAATGTCAATGACGATGTCTTTACTCTGGAGGAAAGTTTTTACCTGCTCCTCGGTTGTCTCATGTTCAGGATTGTCCTCAGAAGCAAGGCCTTTCACAGCCTGCTGGTAGCTCCGTGGTTTGATCTTTAAACCTGTGATGATGACATCGCTCATTCTTGAATACTGCTCCAAATTGTCTAATCTATTTTCCAGGCTGACAATTTTCTTATTTTGTTCAATGTTTAATTGCTTGAGCTGCTTCACCTCTCCCATCAGCTCTGTAATAATAGCCTGTTGCTTCATTATGGTTTCTACATTTGAAGACATCACTTCCATTGATAACTTCAGCTCCTCCATGTCCTTCTGAAGCACTTTCATGGCCATCCCGGCTATCAATCTATACCTGATGGTAGCTCTCCTCCTGGGGCTGGAGGTGCTACCCACCTCCGGCAGAGCATTTCCCACGTCCCGGAGGAGGCAGGGGACATTGAGCCCGAGTAAACCATGTTCCGTGCCTCCATTGTTGAGCCAGCCGACTGGAGCTGTGGCCGTAAGGTGGTCGGTCCCTGTCGTGGCGGCAATCCCCGCTGGTGGACATCGGCGGTAAGGGATGCCGTCTATCGACCAATCCAATGTTTTGGCCTGTGGGACTCCGGTGACAGCCGACAGGTACCAGATGGCTAAGCGGAATGCGGCTTCGTCGGTTGCTGAGGCAAAAACCTGGGTGGGGGAGGAGTTTGGCGAGGCCATGGAGAAATTACTTCCGGACGTCTTCGAGGAAATTCTTGTCCACCATCCGGCATCTCAGGAAGCAGTGCACCGTCAACACTGTTTACAGTAGAGATGGCATGCTGCTGACCTCGACTCGGGACGTCGTGAGTCGTGGGGGGAATACTTCGAAGACATCCTCAATTCCACTGACACGCTTTCCATTGTGGAAGATGGGTCTGGAGACTCTGAGGTGGACGCTCAAATCTCTGGGGTCAAAGTCACTGAGGTAGTTAAAAAACTCCTCGGGGGCAAGGTCCCAGGGGTGGATGAGACCCGCCCGGAGTTCTTAAAGGCTCTGGATGTTGTGGGGCTGTCCTGGCTGACACGCCTCTGCAACATTGCGTGGACATCGGGGCCGGTGCCTCTGGATTGGCGGACTGGGGTGTTGGTTCTCCTCTTTAAGAAGGGGGACCGGAGGGTGTGTTCCAAGGAATCACACTCCTCAGCCTCGCTGGTAAGGTCTATTCAGGGTTGCTGGAGAGGAGGGTCCGTCAAACCTCGGATTCAGGAGGAGCAGTGTGGTTTTCGTCCTGGCCGTGGAATTGTGGACCAGCGCTATACCCTCGGCAGGATCCTCGAGGGGGCGTGGGAGTTTGCTCAACCAGTCCACATGTGTTTTGTGGACTTGGAGAAGGCGTTCGACCGTGTCCCTCGGGAAGTTCTGTGGAGGGTGCTTTGGGAGTACGGGGAGCCAGGCCAACTGATAAGGGAGTTTGGTCCGCCTTTCCGGCAGTAAGTCAGATTCATTCCCAGTGAGGGTTGGCCTTTGTCACCGATTCTGTTCATAACTTTTATAGACAGAATATCTAGGTGCAGCCGAGGCGTTGATGGTGTCCGGTTTGGGGACCTTAGCATTGCGTCTCTGCTTTTTGCGGACGACGTGGTGCTGTTGGCCTCTTCAAGCCGTGATCTCCAGCTCTCACTGGATCAGTTCTGAGCCGAGTGTGAAGTGGTCGGGATGAGGGTCAGCACCTCCAAATTCGTGTCCATGGTCCTCGGTCGGAAAAGGGTGGAATGCCCTCTCCGGATTGGGGATGAGATCCTGCCCCAAGTGGAGGAGTTCAAGTATCTTGGGGTCTTGTTCACGAGTGAGGGCAGGATGGAGCGTGGGATCGACAGGCGGATTGGTGCAGCGTCGGCAGTAATGCGGACTCTGTACCGCTCCGTCTTGGTGAAGAGAGAGCTGAGCCAAAAAGCAAAGCTCTCAATTTACCGCTTGATCTACGCTCCTATCCTCACCTATGGTCACGAAATATGGGTCGTGACCGAAAAAACGAGATCCCGGATACAAGCGGCCGAAATGAGTTTTCTCCGCAAGGTGTCCGGGCTCTCCCTTAGAGATAGGGTGAGAAGCTCGGTCATCTGGGAGAGACTCGGAGTAGAGCAGCTGCTCCTCCACGTTGGGAGGAGTCAGATGAGGTGGCTCGGGCATCTCATCAGGATGCCTCCTGGGCGCCTCCCTGGGGAGGTGTTTCGGGCATGTCCCACCGGTAGGAGACCCAGTGGACGACCCAGCACGCGCTGGAGAGACTATGTCTCTCAGCTGACCTGGGAACGCCTTGGGATCCCCCGGGATAAGCTGAATGAAATGGCTGGGGAGAGGGAAGTCTGGGAGTCCCTCTTAAAGATGCTGCCCTGGCGACCCGACCCTGGATAAGCGGAAGAAGATGGATGGATGGATGGATGATTGGTTTACCGCCTCGATCGACATAAAACGTAATGTCCTCTGATTGGTTCAACGGGTGCCTGTATATTACGTCTCTGTGTGGCAGAAGCCACACAAAACAATGGCGGCGAAGGTACGTACTCCTTTTCGTGACACGTCTAGTCCTGTGATTGTTTTTTTTCTCCCGATCTACGTGGCAGAAGCCACACAAAACAATGGCGGCGAAGGTTTTGTCAACAAGCTCCTTGTTGTCTTGTCCTCTGTTTTTTTTTGTCCCGAGCAACATCCATACCTGTATATTACGGAAGCCACACAAAACAACTTTGCAGATTTTTGAATTTGGTCCACACAAAAGGTGCACCTTCTTAAAAGGTGCGCCTTCGTTTTTTGAGAAAATTAAAGGCTTTTATGTGCGCCCTATGTTTGTGATGTGCACGAGGCTTCCTTGGGGTTTGAGGCATTCCCACCAAACGGTTTGCAAATAGGTTCATTTCTCAAGGCTTCATGTGCACACAAACCCTCCTGCTGGTCAAAAGAAGTATTTTATTCCATTAATGAGAATTACAGTCACTTTTATATTTTGTTTCATGTAGCCTGATCAAAATGAATAAAACTTTTCTCTGTATGTGCATTCACGTGTAACATTGAAGGAGGTGGAATATTGTGTTTCAATATGTAAATAAATACCATCAATGTTTATTAAGACACTAAAAGTTGACGGAACACATTTTGTTATGAAGGGCTGCTGTGTTTTAACAAGGAAAGACTGATGTGCTTATGAATGAAGATGACTTGTACTTGTGATTGTGCTTGTGAACAGTAAAGAGGAGTGCTTGTGCAATCGAAAACAATATCCTTTGCCAAATTACAGCAGACTGACATGTGCCGCTTGATGGCTGCATATGGTTCTCTGACCGGGAATCAAACCCAGGCCGCGGGCAGTGCAAGCTCCGCATCCTAACCACTGGACCATCAGGGACACCTTGGAAAAGAATGCAATAAATAAATGCAAACTTCAATGAAATAGGGCACCATACAAAACACCTTATTTGGGGAAATGAGATCAAAATGTTCCCACACTAGGGAACGTTTCCTTTTTCTCGCAGGCTCCATGAAAACGGTTCGTTTGCAAAGAATCTGGTACTGTCGCACAGGAACTCGAATTGCGCGGGCTAGACAGGGGCTTTTATGTGTCAGCCAATCACGGTACCCGTCAAGCAGACGAAGCCTCGTCTGTGTCAGCCAATCACGGCACCCGTCGAGAAGACGAAGCCTCGTCTGTCATCGATGACGTCACCGCTCCATAATAATATATGCCTCGATACGCGCTCCACTAAACTTTTCCTGGATTACTTGATACATGCTCCGAAGTATCAGCACCTCACGACCCAACACTAGTATTAACATTAGATATGCTCCATGTATAACACTACTGCGTCCAATCCTAAAATTTTCCAGACAGAAATTTAAAAATGGGAAAATTCAGATAAATGTGTAAGGAAGTTAATTACTATAGGTCAGGGGTGGGCAAACTTTTTGACTCGCGGGCCGAACTGGGTTCTAAATTTGGACCGGAGGGCCGAACCAGGAGCAGATGGACGTAGTGTTTGTGTGAAGTAATATAAGCGACCTGTAAAGGTCATTGCATAAAAGATTTTGGCCTTTAGTAGGTAGTAAAGCATGGATATTCCAAACCAGTTTTTTGAAAACAAATGCATTTATTAACAGCATTAAAAAAAAAAAAAAAGAATTCACTAAAAAACTGCTATCAGTGATTCTCATAAAATACGACACTGTTATTATGAATAACAGTCTCCATCACTTCAGTGCCTGCAGGTCAGATTAATGAAAGATGTTTATCTTATGAGATCACATCAAACGGCAAACATTCTGACCAAATATATCATCTTGAAGAATCGGTGAAAGCATACATCCAAATAAAGTAATCAAAACGGCAACACGGTGAGGGGTATCTGAACATCAGAGCAGAGTTTTAACTCTCAAACACCTGGTAACAGAGGTGAGGAAACGGGAAACACTTCCTTAAAGTAAGCCTTAAGAACTTTACAGGTTAAGATTAGTCGCAAACAGGTGGTGCATCAATGTCCTTGAGCATCCTGCATTGTTTGAAAATGAGAATGGTCGCTAGTTTCAATCCCTGCTATGTGTACAAATCATATTCAAAATGCATTTTTTTACAACAAACTTGAGAGCCTCCCCTTCATTTTCAGTGGAACAGTGTTGTTGGTCTCCCTTTTTTGCTAGTGCGTCATAGTCTGGAGTAAAATCTGTTGTGGCAATTCTTAGGAGAGATCCGCCGAGGTGTTGGTCCGTTTACCTCGATCTGTGACGGGTTGATGTTGATGTGGCTGAACGTCACGTCGCGTACGTCGAGCCAAATTGGCCACTCTTTTTTAAACACTCGGCACTGTGTCCACCTTGCTTTTCCTTGGACGACTCATTTTAATAGAAGGATTCCAGGGGAAGGTTTGTGGGTGGCTTTAGCGTAAAACTGTATCTGAAAGCTCAGCGCGCGAATTACAAGAATGCTGTCGTCACAGCCCACGCTCTAAATTCGGGACTGATACAAATAGAGCGCGAGTGCGCCATGTCCGTACTACTGAGTACGTACACGCACTTGTGAGTGTGCACCGAGCTTTCTGACACGGCTTCCGGTAGTAAATGCGCAGGCGAGCGGTTCCCCATCTACTGGGGAAACGCAGTCATTGCAGGCAAAATGACCAAAAAAAATGTTTAATAATACAATTTGTTCAGGGTTGGCGGGCCGGATTAAACGGTCCCGTGGGCCGGATGTGGCCCGCGGGCCGTAGTTTGCCCACCCCTGCTATAGGTTCTATATGTTCTGATAACAATATGGAACCATGTTTACCATTTCATATGTATCATGGATGAAATATTGCCATAATGATTTTCACGGATGAAAAGCTCACTGCGAGCGCTCATTCTGAATGGAGAGCTCACTCTCTTTCACTCTCTTGGCCGTCTCCCCAAGCAAATGGCTCGTCATCATCACTGCGATTTCTGAAGCCCTCTGGCGGACCACCAAAAGTAACCATCCCACAGGTAGGGGCCATGATCGGTCAGATTAGAATGCCGAGTCTTTGTTGTGCTGCTGGAGGCCTTACATCCAAGTGAATGAGACCCACTGAGCAAACAGTGTATGCACTGTGAAAATATTAACCATTAATCATAAAAAATAATACAATAATACATGTAAAATTGTTAATATGTTTCAGCAATGTTATCAAACTCTTATGTTTATTGTATGTGCGGGTAGTGTATTTTTCTGAATTGTCTCGTCTAAAACTAGGAAATGGACGTGTATGGCAGAGTTCTTTGCCACCAATCAGATGACATTTGTTAGGTTTTTTCGCTGACCGAACAAATTTCAAGAGAAGAGCAACAGCAAACAAACCACAAGTGAGACAGAATATTAAGTCTTTTCTCGCGAGGAGTGCAGTACAGATAGCTTCACAACAATCTCACTACACTACACTAAATATCTGTATGCACTCCCGCTCTTTTTATTGGGATTTGCCCTACCCACAAATCGTGAGACAAAAGCCCCTAAAAGAGGAGGGGGAACGCATGTGGGCTTTGCCTCGTAAGGAAGAAATCACTAGGTGTTTACATACTGATAAGAACATGTGGGAAGAGGAATTTGAGTGGCCTGGATAGAGAAGAAAACCTTTGACCTCTAGTCAAAACATAGCAAGGGATGCTTTACGACATTGTGTAGAATGGGACAAGCTAGGTTATTTATTACTGGATACATACATTCCGACATAATCTTACGATCAAGATAGTTTGGAAAACCCTGACAATGATGGTCACTTGTAGGTTCATCTGAGGTGCAAGACAGCAATGAGGCATGTTGTTTAACAAAGTGGTCTTTGTTAAAAAGGAACTGTCTTGGTAGATGTCTTCTTTTTGCTGAGTTGTCAGCTGGTCCTGTCTGACCCAGCTGTAACCTCTCTCCTGACCCAGCCGTAACTTTTCTCTTCTGTGGTACATCATAAAAACAGCAAGGCCAAACAGCAAGCATATATTGCAGTAATATTGCGGTAAAGCATTGATTAGAGAACGCATGATAACATATATATATATACATTTTTCTAACAATTCCCTCCTCTTTATCATAAGTTCTCAGAGACCATCTTATCACCTAAAAGTGGCCACTTCAAAAAGATTTTCAGCCGTAGGATCACAAGTATGAGCACAAATAAGTTTACACCAAGAAAGGATAAACGTTGCGATATTATCATTCGGAAACACCCAGATCTGGGAAGAAGTCTGTAAACCCAAGTGCAAAAATTCCATCATCATCATCGTTATCATCAACATGCTGGCGTTCAGACATTAGGCATACCCCGGCCATCTTGTCTTCCATGGGCGATATTGCTGTAGTGATGAGACGATTAAACAGAGCACGGAGACATGGAATACAACAACAACCACACAAGGGCTTTATACTTCCCAAAAGCAGTCATCCACTTGTGCTCTTTCATCCTCGTTTTGAGGGATTGCAAGCTTGCAATCGCCTTCATCAGGGGCGGTGTCGTTCTGGATGAAGGTGCAGCATTGTTCTCTGAACATTGCGCAGACCCTTCCTTTCTCAGACACCAACATAACAAGAGCATTGCGGTTCTGGATTGACATTAGGGAAGGCGTGGCTAGCTGTCCGTGCACTGCCTCAAGTCCCGCTTGTGTCCGTTTGCGCAATTTCTGCATGTTGCAATGGTTGTAATTTATCATGTCGACGTTTTTGTTCATCGTACACCACCAGCAAATGGAAGACTCCCATCCTGCTACAATTTGGTCAATTAATTCTTATTAATCAGGAACTCCTCTGGGGACTCTGATTGCATCAATTTCAGTCAGATCATCGTCGACTCTCAAATTTAAAGACATTTTGTTTGTTTGTTTTTCCAGCTTTTTCCCAGATCTTGGCATGTTGATACATATACAATTTAGCTTGACTACATTCTCTGAAAGCAATGGCTTCTTTTTTCTTTTTTCAATGGATATTACTATATAGAATGCTCTGTCCCACGTTTCACAATCAGTAGATGTGACAGATGTCACACAATCTTTGGTCAATGGCAACGATACAACATAAAGAATCGGTCGCAAATCCATACATATGACATATTCACTTTTTGTTTCTGTCTTTGCAGCTTGTTTTGCCATTAGCAATCAATTGTTTCGTTTTTCAGCAACTCTTATAGTTACCTGAAACAAATTATCCACATTCGTTTTAGATATAATCATCCCATTCTTTAACATCTACAGCGGTTGTTGACAAAGTACACATATAAACATCATATTTTCATTGCAGTCCAGATCCGACACAGCAGATCATCCTGCAAAGGTCAAATTGATCTTTTAAATTGCTACAATGCAGCATTGTTTTTTTGGGAGTGATCAATATAAGTTGTTCACTCATCTCTCCCCTACTCATTATGACTTAGTTCCCACAAATACCATATTGCTGAAGTTAACAAAATGGCAACAAAGATAGCCACCTTACATGCAATAACGTCATTGTTCCATTTTCTTGTTCCCGGCATTTCTGAGGCTTCCTTTGGGTCACTTTTTCCGATTGAACGTTACCTCAAAAGAAATTACCCTTTTGTAATTTGCTAGGACCACCTCAACTGACCTTTCTGCTATTTTAATGGCAGTTGATGTAATTATCAATATTCAATGTGGCCCTTCCCCCTTGGAAGAACACCAGTGTTTCGTTTTCAATGCTCTTAATGAGAACGTGCTTTGTTCTTTTTGCCTTTAAAATATTAATTATAAATATAAAATGTAAATGCCAAATTTGAATCATCCTTAGTATCCCACTTGGTTTTGAAACATGGTAATCTATATTGTCGCCCAAACAATTTTTCATACGGGGTTAAACCCACAGTACTTGTAATATTTATGTACAGTTTGACCAGGTGTAAACATTTTGTCCATGATCTTCCACTTTTTTCCATGCACATTTTCACACTTTATACCAGTCCTGTCATGAGAATTAATTTCCGAAATCCCATATCTCGGTATTATTTCTTTACATAACGTTTTTTTTTTCCACTGTTAAGGCATTCAGTGTTTTTGTTGAAGCCAATTCAAACCATTTTGAGAATGCATCTATTATGACCAGGCATTATAACCCTGTGGATTGTGTTTAGCACATGTTAAACAAACTCCACAAAAATTTTGTTTTATAAATGTTTTGAATATGAATCAAATCCATATGTTGTATAAAGCTGAATGAACTGCCCCACTATCCCTCCTCTTGAGCCATGTGACACACACCATGGCTCAATATTGCTGCCCATTTATATAGGCTTTTTGTAGGATAGGTCAGTCTTCTGGTCATTTATAGATACCATTCTCCACTCTTGCCCCTCTTTTCGTCCATAATCGAATTTCAGTCTATGGACTTTGTCGCTGCACATCTTTAAAAACGTTTCAGTAATTTAATCTGCTTCTTGTGTGTACAAAATTTGAAGCGTCTTTTGCACTACAGCTATGCGGTTCCGTCCGCAAGCTTGTTACCTCTTGGCACCTTATCAGTCTCATGTGTGCCCTGCACACGTGCATATAGCTATTTTTCGTGGCAATTGGACTGCTTCCACAACTAGCTTAGTTGTAGTTCCTTGTAGTTTCCTTTCAATCATTCTCTCATTGTTTATCACAAGAATCTTAGCAATTTGAATGAAAATCAAAATGTATGTTTTATTTTACTCAATTGTATGATTTAGAGCATCCATATGTAGTAAAGTGTTGTATTACTACATATGATTTCATCTTCATTTAATTTGACACACCTTTCAAAATGCTTCTCAGTGTCCCAGTGCTCACATGCTTTGCGTGTGTAACTGGTTGTCTCAACCCGTGTTCCACATCCTAATCTTTTCTCCCTCAAGGTGTCAAACCAATTAAGATAAAAAGATAAAAACCAACAAAATAACCGCCAGTAAATTAATATAATAGTCAATTGTTGTTGTTTCTTAACTTTAACTAACTCAATCACTCTCTTATTCTCAAATGTAAAAACTTGTGTAGTCTTGACACAACCAATCGACTATTTCTTCTAAATTTAGCTTTGAAATGTTGTTATTTAATAATTTTGCTTCATCCAATTCCAGAAAGCAAGTTCTTTCCATCTCTCAAATTTTGTTTCATCAGGGCTAGGCATTAATGCAGTGTGGACCAGTTTCTGCCCACAAAAAATTGCTTGCCTTTCTTTTCTTCTTATTTTCACAAAATTGCTTTTGTTTTGCGGTGCAAATCAGATAGACTACAGTCTAGCAAATTCTTTTGTGCACCTACATTAGCCAATTTTAACACATAACACTGACAGCACACAGACAACACAAAAACAACAGAGACACAGCTCACAAACAATACCAACAAACAACGCTGCGCAAACGTCATCCTCTGTTTTGACGTTTTGGTTATACTCCTTTTCTCATCAGTGCCTATTATCCTTCATGCAAATATTGTCACATCTTTCTTAAGCATCACCCTGCTTCAAATATTCAAACATTCTCTGAGAAACTCGCACTTTCCCTGCTTCACCCGCAGCCATAGCACCCCTCGTGCGAGGGGGGGCGCAGCATCAATGTTGATTGGTCACAGGCTGGCCATTTCCTGCAACAACCATGATGCCGGCCCACCGCCCACACGAGCATAGCAAAGGCCCACGCGCACAGCCCCGCCCCGCGACAACGCGCGAGCGCAGGCACGCTTATCAGTCTCACCCTCTCAAAGGGCAGGCCAGCTTTGCTGTTGCGCCCTTTGTCATGTTCACATTCGACATCTTTCAATGTCTTCTACACAACATTTGTTGTCTCATTTGTCCACACCCTCAGCTACGGCCCTCAAGCGAGGCCGCGCTGATGTCGTTTCATCATCTTCCTGCCTATGCAACAACAAGCTCTCTTTGGATTTTTCTTCACTTCTCTTATTCTTCAATTTTTCTTTCATAGAACACACATCTCACTCACACACACACTCATATACACACCCACTCATGAGGATCCTCTGCGCGCACACGCACACACACCAACACAAATGGATGACGCACAACATACGTATAAGACCACATAGATCCCACTAAGAACACTTTTTTGCTCGTCTTACTTGTCAGATTTATTCTTTATTTTACTTCTAGAAGCTATTTGTAATTCTTTTCCATTTATCTAGCCAATTTTAACTTCAGTGTTTCTTTATCTTACTTTATCCCTTTAACACAAATATCTCCTGTATATTTAAGCTAATTTCTCTTTAATTTTGGCAGCCAGGTTCCCACTCCATTACATGGAAACCTGATTTGATTTGGTTTTGGCCTAATCATAACTGTCTTTGTTAATTTGTGCAGTCACGTGCCATGTGACCGTTTTCTCCGCAATTCCAGCATTCTATTGGAGGTTGCACAACTCCTCTCCCTCGGCCTCTAAAGCCTCCTCTGTTAGACATTGCTCGCCCTCTCTGGCCTTTCTGTCCTCTGCCTGCATTTTGGTAAAAAGTGTCACTATCCTGGTCTACCAGAAAAGTGTCTTTTGTAGCTTTCATTCGTTTTCGTTTTTGTTTGTCTATTACTACTTTTTCCGCATGGAGGGCATGATTTATGTCTATGATCTTTAGTTTTGAATTTGTAGCATGTGTTTTCTCTTCCCGCTCTTGTACTTCTTCTAGTTCTCCCTCAAATTTATATTTTTTAACCCATTTATCGAAATCTTTTTTTAAGTCGGTCGGGATCCTGCCTTTCAATTATTTTCCAATCTTTGCATTTTAGTTCATGTCGGGGTAGGGACTTTCGCTTACTATCTAAATTTCCCATGGTTTATTTTTCTAAATTTTGGAGTTGGTAGTTTGAATGGCACCTACAGTGTCCTAAAACCAACTTTATTCACAGGACAGTGGTTAAAAGTTCGATGTGTGGTAAGTCTCCTTTCACCTCCCCGAAGGGAGCGGAGAGTTTTTGCCTCTGCACCCACACAAAGCCACTGTTTACAATCCTGTGTGTTTATATAGAGGAGCGCTCAATTGAGATCACTCTCAGTCAAACCGTACACAAGCATACCACGCGCGATTTTTAATAACAGAGGAGTCCGCACTCCCGCTGCGGAATTTAACTAACAAAGTTAGGGGGCTCCACACCGCCCCTGCGGAATTTAACTGTTTCTGATTGCACTTGATAGGGTCTAGAATTCTCAAGGTCTTTAAGTGACTTCTTGTCACTGCTCGTTGTAAGTGACCTCGTCACTGCTCATTCATTAGGTGACCTCTTGTCACCGCTCATCCATTTCTTTTTAGTAGAATTAATATTCCTACTCACGGTCTGCTGATTCTCCTCCTCGGAAGATCTCGTCAACCCTCCCGGTGTCCAGCCGGACTGATCGAGACAGTCCCGTCAAAGGGCTTTTGTTTACCTCGGCCGAGGATTTTCGCCTGCGTCGAAGAGTCCGCTGGAACCGCCAGGTGTGTCGAGATCCCGGACGAGCCCCCAATTTCTGTTAGGTTTTTTCGCTGACCGAACAAATTTCAAGAGAAGAGCAACAGCAAACAAACCACAAGTGAGACAGAATATTAAGTCTTTTCTCGCGAGGAGTGCAGTACAGATAGCTTCACAACAATCTCACTACACTACACTAAATATCTGTATGCACTCCCGCTCTTTTTATTGGGATTTGCCCTACCCACAAATCGTGAGACAAAAGCCCCTAAAAGAGGAGGGGGAACGCATGTGGGCTTTGCCTCGTAAGGAAGAAATCACTAGGTGTTTACATACTGATAAGAACATGTGGGAAGAGGAATTTGAGTGGCCTGGATAGAGAAGAAAACCTTTGACCTCTAGTCAAAACATAGCAAGGGATGCTTTACGACATTGTGTAGAATGGGACAAGCTAGGTTATTTATTACTGGATACATACATTCCGACATAATCTTACGATCAAGATAGTTTGGAAAACCCTGACAATGATGGTCACTTGTAGGTTCATCTGAGGTGCAAGACAGCAATGAGGCATGTTGTTTAACAAAGTGGTCTTTGTTAAAAAGGAACTGTCTCGGTAGATGTCTTCTTTTTGCTGAGTTGTCAGCTGGTCCTGTCTGACCCAGCTGTAACCTCTCTCCTGACCCAGCCGTAACTTTTCTCTTCTGTGGTACATCATAAAAACAGCAAGGCCAAACAGCAAGCATATATTGCAGTAATATTGCGGTAAAGCATTGATTAGAGAACGCATGATAACATATATATATATACATTTTTCTAACAACATTGATGACACCAGTGACATGCCGTGAGGGTCATGGTTGGTGAGACACTGACTCCTTATGAATCCGTCCGTCCATCCATCCATCCAGAGTTCTTTGCCGCCAATCAGATGACATTTATGATAGATCGTGACTCAGTCCCGCTCCACCCTAGACTGCCGGCACTTTAGATCCCACCCCCAAGATGATTCTGAAAAACAATTCCATTTATCTGAAAAATTCAAATGAAAATCAAACATCCGGGGCCGAGCGAGGAATTCTCTGTGTGAAACAGGCCTAATGGAAAAGCACCTTAAATAGTAAGAATGTCTCTGAAGAAAAGCCTTAATAATGAGGGCAGTGATTCTTTTTACTCATTCATTACACTAATGATAACCTCTCAAAAGGAAGTCTAAATACTCATACAACCCTAATTTGTTTTCCATCCATCCATTTTCTGAACCGCTTAGTCACCACGGGGGTCACGGGTGTGCTGGAGCCTATCCCAGCCGTCAACGGGTAGTAGCCGGGGGACACCCTGAACCGGTTGCCAGCCAATCGCAGGGCACACAGAGACAAACAACCATTTGCACTCACACTCACACCTAGGGACAATTTGGAGTGCTCAATCGACCTACCAAGCATGTTTTTGGGATGTGGGAGGAAACCGGAGTGCCCGGAGAAAACCCACGCGGGCCCGGGGAGAACATGCAAACTCCACACAGGGGCCGGAGGTGGAATCAAACCCGCACCCTCCTAACTGTGAGGCGGACGTGCTACCCAGTGCGCCACCGAGCCCCCCCCTAATTTGTTTTATCGGTCATAATTTTAAGCACACCCCACCGTAAGACTTCATTTGTTCAGGCGAACAAAGACACAGTGGTCACAAAGCATTTCTCCAATAACTAGATTTTGGCTGCAGCAAGACTCAAATGGAACACCAACAGCTTCATACTCCAGGCTGTTAGGATCCTGAACTCTCTCCCCCCTTCTGCGTAGCGTCTTGTACTTTTGCGCTATATTCTGACTGTCTGCTGTATGCACACTTGCTCCATTTTTGCTCCTCTTATTTATTATGTTATTTGTTTATTTATTATTTATTCATCACTCTTATTTATTCATTGTTTGTGCCTTCTTGTTTTTACTTTTTGTGTTGTTTACTTGTATGTATATTGTGTACTATGTCTTGTCACCGTGGGATAGTGGGAACGTAATTTCGATCTCTTTGTGTGTCTTGAGATGTGAAGAAATTGACAATAAAGCAGACTTTGACTTTGATAATCTCTGTTTTTGCTCAAATTTTAGGTGTTACTGTGAAACAAATAATATACGTATGTATAATGTATATAACATTCAAGGTGGGCACAAATTTTACCAGTCCATTCTTTGTCAGTCCATGTATAAAAAAAGGTCAGTCCAAAAGGTGAAAAATCCAATTTGATTCAAATGCATATATGTTGTCATGTTTGGAACAATGAACTTAGTTTAAAAATGTTCACTTATGAATTATGAACTATGAACTGAGCATGTTCATTTTAAAATTTGTGAGCTGAACTTTCGACTGTTTCGTGTAGACAATGGATTTTCCCAAAGTGTGTCTGACAGATGGAACAACGACCTTTAATGAAACTTGTTAGGAGGAGTTTTGAGATAGTCTTGATGTTTGCGAAGATATTGGTGACAAAGGGCCATAATTAGCCAGAAGAGCAGGTCTTTGTCCAGTGTTAGAGGTCATTTGAATGCAGTTATGCAAATAGCAGCAGATGGCATCTCATTTGTTTAATCTCTGTTACTGTTCTGAAAAATATAATAAATGAAGCATGCATGTTAACTAGTGGTTTGAATTTTCTAGTCCAGCCTCTTATTTTTCTTCATGATATTTTTTGCAAACAGTGAGATTGTCATGTCTCGTCCCCAGTTCTGTGTCTGTGTGCTCGCCCCTCCCTTCCTGTGTGCCCTTGATTAGTGTAATCACACGCACCTGCCTCTCGTTACCTGTGTTGTATTTAAGTTCTGTTTGTGTGCCACTCGATGTCGGAGCATTGCCTGAGATGTGGACAATGCATGTCTCACTGCCACGCGGGTTGTTTGGTTCCTGTCTTTTGTTTCACGTTTTGGCGATTAGTCCTATTGGTTTCGTTGTTTAGTCACGTCAGTTTGCCGGGTCTGCCTTTTGAGTTCCTGAAATAAACCCTGGTCCAAGCTGCATTTGGTCGTCCTCGCTCCATTCCTCCACCCCGTCATGACAGAGATAACTTCACTCCTGCCCACTGAATGTTGTTGCAGATGTCACTAACAGCAATTTCAAGGTCTACAGCTTTAATACAGCTTTTTGTCAATTGTTGCTGGGAGGACGACCCATACAATGTCATTCACAAGTACACTTGTGGTTTATTTCTTTTTCAGCACTTTCTAAATGTTATACTGTTTGTGCAAAGACTGGTTGATTTTTCATCTTCTGTCAGCTTCGTGAATCCTTGCTTTTAATTCATAAACTGCTTTTCATGTTGGTTACAATTCTAATCTAAATTAGACAGTCATGCCTATTCATTGTTCCAAAAGTCAACGTGATAGTATAGACCCGACCGGGCAACAAAACAAAATGAGACAGAGTAATAACATAATTAAATACAATGTGCATGTAAAATAATTTTGTGCATCATGATTTAATGCTTCATTTCAATTTATTCTTCTGCTTCTTCGCAAAACTACAGTCATATATAGACAAACGAAAAAGAGTCGTTCTTTTTCATTTGTCTAGGTTGACATCAGCAAATCAATAGGCTGCAATGGTAGTAGTCTTTTGTTAGCGAAGGACAACCAATATATGTGTCAGAGTACTGTTACATTGTCTATCCTACATGTGTTGCTTCACCTTTTGGGTTTAACTATGTCCAGTGTTGATTTTAACATTCTTTTACTAGCAAAATGTTCCGGGCCTGCCACCAAGTTATGTAGTAGTTCGAGTTCTGTACTAAAACTTTTTTTGTGAGCACTAAACACACAGGTGCGCACGCATACACGCACGCACGCACACACACACACACACACACACACACACACACACACACACACACACACCAGGGACGTGCGGTCAGAGGAGGCAAGGGAGGCCATGCCTCCACTGCCATCATGAAAAGGGGAAAAACAAATTTGTTTTTATTATAAAGTCATTTTCCTTTTAATTTCAGTAGTTTTGTATCAGTTTGAACCAAAATCGCTGAATTTTTATAGTTTTTTTTAAAACCGAAGACGATACGCTCGGAGGAGCCAACTTCCTGCCTTGCCTCGTCTAAGGATTGCGTAATCACACGGCTGCCCATGTTAACAGGCTATGCAGATAGACTGAACTGCTCTCTGTCTTTATGTCGCTGTTTAAGTGTTCAAACACGGTGGCTATACTAACTAATTTCCGTAGTTAAGCTGATGTATATAATATCTAGTGTTTTTTTGTCATCTGTCTGTAACGTCGTGTTTCTGTAGATGAACAAAACGGCTTTGAAAAGAGACCTTACGGAGGCAACGAAAAAAAGGTTCTCCAGCCTTATGGCAGGGGGTGCTAGTGATACAGGTGTTGTGATAGATTTGGTTCCCTCGTGAGATTTTGTTCCCCCTGCCGCGAGAGCGCGCACGCCTTATTTGGAAAGCGAAAAACCGATGTCGTACGGCGTCGCACGGCGTCAGCACTATGTTGTTTTCAATAAGAACATGAAGACTCTGATGAAGGCGGAAGAACCCGCCGAAACATGTCAGGTAAATACACCTAAAATAATTTGTTTGATATAGAAGAACCAGTGAAGTAATTGAAAAGGAAAAACAAGATGAACTTAGTACAACTATGAAGAACTCACGTTTGCGTCAGTCAATTTAAATTTTTATGAAGGATTATTCTCATTTGATGTCTTTAAGTTCATCCGCGTTCTGCCATTGAAGCGGGGTGCATTCAAAGACCAGTCGTACAGACGGAACACTCATTCACTTCACCAAAAAGCAACAATATAATTACGTGAGCTCTTTGCATAAACCTCGATGCAAAGAAACTCCTCTTTTTGGGTACCGTTACATGCTACAAGGAGTATATATTACAAAGGAGACTTTCTACTTAATTGTGATCATCATTCATCCATCCATTTTATTACTCAGGTATTTTCAAAGCAAATTAATATTGTTGCATTTATTAATTTGCTTTAAAATGACAGCGCCATATAATTAAAAGCTGACACTATAGCAATGTCAAACGTGTTCATTTAAGAAAAAGCCACACACGTTTTATGATCAAATCTTTCATAACGAGAATGATTTGAGTGAATTGATTTGAATGAATAATTGAGAAGAAATTTCAGTTCCGAAGGCTCCTTTTGTCCCAAGGAAAGTGACAGGTGGTGGGGAGGGGGGATGAAAATTGTAACAGGAACTCTATAAAAATTGTCAAGCCGTGAAAATTTGGGCCCCCCTCCAATTTTGAGAACGGTGAGTCCTGGACATCGACTGGCTTTTTTTCTATCTTCCCGGGGGTCTGTTCAGGTTGTGTGGCAAATTTGAACAGAATCCCTCATTCCTAGGCCAAATTACAGGGGGGAACACATCCTGACGGCGGCCCCTTGAGGATATGTCCCCCCCCCCTTATTTTGAGAACGGTGAGTGCTGGACTCCAGCTGTTTTTTTTCTGTCTTCCATGGGGTCTGTTCAGGTAGTGTGGCAAATTTGAACAGGTTCCCTCATTCCTAGCCCGAGTTACAGGGGGGGAACACATCCTCACGGCTGCCCCGTGAGGATATGTTCCCCCTCCTTATTTTGAGAACGGTGAGTGCTGGACTCCAGCTGTTTTTTTTTCTGAAGATTTGTGCAGTGATACCGTTATTACTGCACTTTATCAATTTCTTTGGCCTTATTTTGGTCAAACAACTTTGTTTCTTAATCATATAACATATAACACGGCTGCCCCGTGAGGATATGTTCCCCCCCTTATTTTGAGAATGGTGAGTGCTGGACTCCAGCTGTTTTTTTTCTGTCTTCCTGGGGGTCTGTTCAGGTAGTGTGGCAAATTTGAACAGGTTCCCTTATTCCTAGGCCAAATTACAGGGGGGGAACACATCCTCACGGCTGCCCCGTGAGGATATGTTCCCCCCCCTTATTTTCAGAACGGTGAGTGCTGGACTGCAGCTGTTTTTTTTCTGTCTTCCTGGGGGTCTGTTCAGGTAGTGTGGCAAATTTGAACAGGTTCCCTCATTCCTAGCCCAAGTTACAGGGGGGGAACACATCCTCACGGCTGCCCCGTGAGGATATGTTCCCCCTCCTTATTTTGAGAACGGTGAGTGCTGGACTCCAGCTGTTTTTTTTTCTGAAGATTTGTGCAGTGATACCGTTATTACTGCACTTTATCAATTTCTTTGGCCTTATTTTGGTCAAACAACTTTGTTTCTTAATCATATAACATACATCAAAAATTATAACTTTAAACTTTATTAAGAAAAATAAATAATTTTTTTTTTAAATAATAAAATAAAATAAAAAAATTTTAATAAAAAAAAAAGCAAAATGGTCTTCAAGCAAGCTTCAAATATTTAGCATTTAATTTCTGTACATGTTGTACACAAAAGAGCCTTCGGTTGGAGGCTCCCCGACACATACAAGATGGAACCACTTGCAACACTCGTCACACTGAATCTGGTAAACAAAGAAAAAAGCAAGATCATACAATGCAGCACATTTACAATAATTTACAACGAATGTGTAATTCAATATATTTCTTAATCATCACATGCATTAGTTAACAAGACCTGACATAATTACCCATCTGTTGTCTGTGTCATGTGTAGCTTCCCCACAAACAAAGCACAAGTCAGATAAATCATCTGTGAAAACAAAGACAGAAGAATTGCTAAAGTACTTCCCTGTGTAAAACTTAACTGAGTTGTATATAACACTGATAGCACAGTCAGGACCATTCTTTGGGTGGCAATAACATCTCTTGGGTGCATATTACTTACCAGTCTCTAATAGAAGTGTGGTGGCAATTTGCAGCCTGTACCTATTTACATCATGTGCCTTTGCTGAGAAATCTATTTCTTCATTTGAAAGAAGATGTTCTGCAAACTGAAAAAGACAATGTCAGATGTTTACAGTGCATAAAGAATGTTTTAAATGTTTGCCATCTTTAGCCTATATATCATACAAAAAATTCTGCTCAGACAATAATTTGTTTTAGTCCTTTGTTGTATGAACTCTAAATTATTTTTTTTAGTTTTGAGTAATGTTTGATTAAGTTTTTGCATAATTGAGTGATATGAGTTTGGTAAATCTAGTCTGTAAATCAAATGCATACTTTCAAAGCAAAGACACCACAAGAGGTTGAATCTTGTTGCCTGGGATGGGGGACAGTGCCACAAGTCCACCTGGAAACATTGCACCCTTTCTTGCGCATGAACGCCCTGAAATATAAGAGCCGGCACATAAACACAAATTTCAAGTTTTACCCGTCAATTACATAATTTGTATTGATAAAAACAAAAACCTAGTCCACTTTCAAAAGAAAGCGCTAATCTTCAGTTAAATGTTGATATCACAATAGTACTCTGACTTTTAGAAGCTGTACTTACCGGGTTGATTCCAGGCATTATTTAATGTCCATTTGAGACTCACCAAGAGGATCAACTAGTAAGGACCTTTTTTCTCCTGGCATGATTGCCTATATTTTAAACACAAAAAATGAGGTTTTATTATTCATATGCATGAATTATTAAACATTTTGCACATAACTATATATTTTTTGCTGTAATGTTACTCCTCTTGTGGCATTAAAACATTTCTTTACCGCCAGCTTCCAATGATTATGCTCATTGACAATGCCAACAATAAGTTTGTATTCCACCGGGTTGATCTAAAAATAAAGAGAAGAAAAAAAAACGTCTGTCAATAATTTCAGTAAAATGCGTAAAGAACAAAATTAATGCCAATTGAGTTTTTTAATATAATTGTTATGTCTTAATAACGTTGTTGGGCCACTAATTGGCCCTACAACAATATTAAGACATTTAACTTCTTAACTTCATTGATAATTTTGCAAGATATAATTCAATAAACAGTGCTAATACAGACACACCTTGAGTCTCTGGCTCTTTCCATTCCATAAATTTGTCATTGCAAATGAGTCAATGTAGGAAACCTTTTCCACGCTGATTTGGTTGCGTTTGTTCACCAACAACAGGAGGTACGCGTTTATAACCTGTAATTGAAACGGCAAACAAATTGAAACAGAAAATATTACCCCCCCCCCACACAAAAAAAATACAGTGCTGCCAATTAAGACAAACCTAAGTTTCAGATATGAAAACATAATTTTACCTCCGATTCCAGCTCAGAATTGGGTCCAACGTTCATAATGTCCCAAAAGAACAATTTGTACGCCCCGATTTTTGAGAGGAGAACATGGACGTGCTTTCCCTTCCAGGCATCTTGAACGTCTGCCAAAAATAAGTCAGAACAATACCTCAAAATACAATTGGAAATGTGGTTCATTCCATGGCAGCAAGTGGCATTTATAAAACACTTTGTGAGTACAAGACCTATGTGCCACATATCCATAATGTATGTTTTAATATGTTTACAGTTTTATCATGAATACATCTTACATTTGTCCACATTTTCCCTCGTTTGTCTAAAAGTCAAAGACAGTCGTGGTGGTGTTGCGGTATTAAGAGCAGGGGAAAAGGGAGCCGTGGCTGGAGGAGTTGTGGCTGAAGGAGTAGTGGCAGAGGGGGCAGCGGCTGGAGGAGCTGAGGCTGGAGGAACAGTGGCAGTGGTGCTTGGAGGAGCTGAGGCTGGAGGAGCAGTGGCAGTGGGAGCGGTGCTTGGAGGAGCTGCGGCTGGTGGAGCAGTGGGAGAGGGAGCGGTGGTTGGAGGAGCTGAGGCTGGAGAAGCAGTGGCAGAGGGGGCAATGGCTGGAGGAGCTGAGGCTGGAGGAGCAGTGGCAGTGGGAGCGGTGCTTGGAGGAGCTGCAGCTGGTGGAGCAGTGGAAGAGGGAGCGGTGGTTGGAGGAGCTGAGGCTGGAGGAGCAGTGGCAGAGGGGGCAATGGCTGGAGGAGCTGACGCTAGAGTAGCAGTGGCAGTGGGAGCGGTGCTTGGAGGAGCTGCGGCTGGTGGAGCAGTGGGATAGGGAGCGGTGGTTGGAGGAGCTGCGGCTGGAGGAGCAGTGGCTGGAGGAGCAGTGGCTGGAGGAGCTGAGGCTGGTGGGGATGGTGACTGTGTCATCCAGGAGGATGCTCCTTTTTTGTTTTCATACCTATGAGGCACTCTTTGTTTATTTTCTTTGTATGGTTTTAGGTGGTCAATGTTTATTTTGGGGACCAAGGCTCCATTCTCATCCTGGAGGTCAGCTGTCTTGCCCTCAATCGCCACAATTTTGTATGGCCCCAAAAAATTGGGGTTCAATTTTCCTCCCTTTCTTTGTTGAGACCTGATATTTTGTCTTAGAACAAGATCTCCGATGTGTACAGTTGGTGTGGTCCCTGAGGTTGTTTTTGGGTGCCTTGTTTTTTCCTGCGCTTTTCTAATGTGCTCTCTAACTTGCTCAAATAGTTGGTCTTGTTCGTTATGGTCTTGTGCCATAACTTCCATCCCCACCACATTCTCCACAGTGCCATCAACCTTCAGAAAAAGCAAACATTTGCTATCATGATTAAAGTGTCAACAAGTTTTAGTTTTATATTTGTGTTTTACAATTAAGATGTAACTAAACAAATTCAACAAGCAAATTGTCCTTGATCGTATAAAAACTTCTCCATGATACTGTATATCCTTGTAATGGATCATGGATCTTGATGTGCCAAAATCTTACCTCGTAGTGTTCTGGCACTTGAATGGGGTAGCGTGCCTCTCTGCCGAACATTAGAAAGTAAGGCGAGTAGTTTGTCGTCATTTGTTTTTTGGTCCGCAGACCAAACATAACTGCATCCAAATATTCATCCCAGCTTTCTGGATGCTGACAAACCACTTTGCTCAGAGCTCTAAAAAACAAAATCAGTTTTAAAATTGCGCTGGTGACAGTGTTGTTTTTTTATTAATTTTGGAGAATTGTATATAAATGACTCCAATAACATTTTTTAAACCAAAATGTGTTTTTTCTGACCTAACAGTTTTTATAGTGCATGTTATTTACTTTGAAAGTGCCCTGAAAACAAAAACAAACTCACGAGCAACATCATAACAAGAAATTGTCAAAGATTAATGTGGGTAAACGAAGTATACTCACCTTTGAATTGTCCCATTTAATTTTTCCACCAACCCATTAGTTTGAGGGTGGTATGGTGAGCAAAGGCTTCTTTTTATGTCAAGCATTTCACATACTCTCTTGTTGATCTGCAGTTGCCAGGGGAAAGAATAAGTAATTGAGTTGGGCAATTTTGCAGTGAAATAGTGTTTGAGAATGTGAGCTTAACATCATCACTATACTGGCTTTGCATCACAAATACACAGAAGGAAAATACAACACCCACAACTGCAACAGTCACAAAACACGGACAAAATACAATGAGCAGTAAGAAACGTTTTTTTTTTTATTTTACTCCAGCTATTTTATGAAGTTCGACATCCTTTTGTTGCTTTCATCGGCCACACAAAATAAAGTTGCAGGCCAGATATGCCCTCAGGGACTTGTATTTGACAGCTATGATGAAGATAATTTCTGCCAAACACTGTTGTACTTACTGCATTGACAAATTCTTTGCCTTGATCTGTCAAGATCCTTTTTGGCGACTCAAATTGGTAGACGAATTTTAGGATACAGGCGGTAACATCAGCAGCAGACTTCGACCTCAATGGATAGGCTTGAGGCCATTTCGTGAAATAATCGACCATCACGCAAATATATTGGTATCCATCTTTTGTCTGAGCCAGTTTGCCAATGAGGTCTATCCCCAAGACTTCGAATGGCTGAGACACCTAATAAATAAATATTTATAAAAACAAATTGTGTTAAACTGATGTTGCTGAGAAAAAAAGTTATATAAAGTATGCCACATACAAAATACTATACCAGGGGTGGCCAACCCGCGGCTCGCGAGCCGCATGCGGCTCTTTGGCTGGTTCCATGCGGCTCTTTTACGTTCATATCAACATTTGTGTTTATTTTTTGTGCGTATTTGCTTCGCTTGAGTTCAATATGGTATTTTGGTCAAACGCGCATGCACCTGAGGTGAAATCCCGCAAAGGAGGAGGGACAAACCCATTTGAGGAGTGTCAATTTCGCTCTAAAAATGGCAAGGAAAAAATGCACAGCTAAACGAATATATGAGGATGAACACAGGACGTTTTTAACAGAGTTAAAGTTGTTTTTTGTTGAACGCAATGGCAAGCCATTCTGCCTGATATGTCGGACGTCATTAGCGCATTTAAAAGCTTCAAATGTTCAGCGCCACTTCAGCTCACTTCATGCCAATATCGCTAAGGACTTTCCAAAAGGGACTGAATTTCGCAAGCACAAGTTTGGACACTTTGAAAAGTCAGGCAGAAAAATAGGTACAGTTTTTCAAAAAAATTACGAAGCACTCAGAGACTGTCACGCTTGCATTGTTTCAACTGGCTTGGAACATTGCACGGGCTAAAAAGCCATACAATGAAGTGGAGTTTGTTAAAAAATGCCTCAGTGACGTTATTGAAATCTTGTCTCCTGAAAACGACAAACTAAAACGAATGGTCTGTCCCGCCACAAATAGTAAGTGAAAAAACTTATGTTTTTGTTTGTGGAATTTGTTGAACTGAGAGTTTGTCTGTGTGAGACAATGCACACAATGTTCATTGTTGAAAATGTGGTCTTTGGTCTGTGGTTTTAGTACTGTAGGAGTCAATTTGTCATTATCATGTTGGTGCGTGACATGATAATGTCACACAATAAATTTGGCTGAGCAGAGGTGTGTGTGTGTGTGTGTGTGTGTGTGTGTGTGTGTGTGTGTGTGTGCGCGCGCGCGTTTGTGCATGTGAGTGTGCATGTGTGTGTGTGTGTGGGGGGGGGAATGTTCATGTGTGCTCATGTGTATGATGTGGCTCTTTGCGATGACACAGTAAAAAATGTGGCTCTTATTCTCTGACTGGTTGGCCACCCCTGTACTATACAGACCTTGGGTCAAAATAGAGAACATTATTTGGATTAACTGACCTGTATAGGCATGACCTCTGTTGGGCTTTTTATTGATATGCCGGCTGCCTGACATTCGGTGCACTGGGACACCTGACAATGGCAAGTTTTGTGGAAAAGTAGTCATTGTTAATAAATGCATGCAAAAAGGGCAAGATCTTCGATAATCATTTTGAATTGTTTGCAAAAGATACAAAGGAATAGTTTCATTCATTATGTTTGCAGGCTAAAAAAAATGAACCAACAAGTATACTCTTTTTGTATTGTTTACATACCCACTCATTAATGTCAACAGACATCGCTGGCCAGTAATATCTCAGAGAGATGCTGTGTCTTGTTTTATTTTGCCCGGTGTGCGCCCCTGCCGGGCTGGCATGAAAACTCTTAAAAATTTCATTTGCCTCTTCAGCACCACAGACAACCTTCACTTGGTCTGTGCCTTTTTGGCGGCAATAATACAGCTCCCCTCCTGAGTAGAAGTAAAAATAAAACGTTGAATTAGCACCATACTTGTGGTAACTCATTAAGTGCTCACTCAATACACCTAATTGCAAATTTGCTACTTGGACAAAAAAAAACATTAGTTTCATAATATATCAAATGTTCACTCAATGGGTCTACAACCAAATATGTTACTTTAGTTTGATAATTTATCAAATATTTACTCAATAGATCTACAAATAGTTACTTGAAAAAAAAACATAGCTTGAGTTGCACTCAACAAATTCAACAATTTCCTTCATAGTGAGGTGTGTTATATATATTGTGTCCAACATTTTATAAGTCAATTATTTGTCTTATAGAGTAATTACTCTAAAACTTAAGTTTCTGACGTTAGTGTAGAAATTAGCAGGTTCTGCAATGTGAATTTTTGGTGCGTCTCTGGATCTAATTTGCTTGATTTATGTACGTTGTGTATCTTACCCTCAACGTCGCAAAAAGAAGCTTTTCTTCTCAATACGTACTTCTCCTTCTTCGTAATAACATTTGGGTATTCACGTTTTGTTTTGTAGGCAATAATTTGTTGGTAAATAGTTGGGTCCATTGTGCGGCAGCGTATTGTTGTCAGAAAACAATGGCGAAATGACACGAAGTGCGCACTTACAAGGTGGGGTAAAATGGGTGCTTTGGTGACAAGTTTGAATTCAAGACAATATTGTTTGACCAACAAAGGAAAGAAAACATTATTATCTATTTGTTTATTTATTTATTTAACATCCAATATTGTATAGTTATCAGTGCACAAATCATTTATTTATATATACACCGTTTTAAATGGGGGGGAACATATTCTCACAGGGCACCCGTGAGGATATGTTCCCCCCTGTAACGTGGGCTAGGAATGAGGGAACCTGTTCAAATTTGCCACACTACCTGAACTGACCCCCAGGAAGACAGAAAAAAAAACAGCTGGAGTCCAGCACTCACCGTTCTCAAAATAAGGGGGGGAACATATCCTCACGGGGCAGCCGTGAGGATGTGTTCCCCCCCTGTAATTTGGCCTAGGAATAAAGGATTATGTTCAAATTTGCCACACAACCTGAACTGACCCCCAGGAAGACAGAAAAAAAACAGCTGGACTCCAGCACTCACCGTTCTGAAAATGAGGGGGGGGGGAACATATCCTCACGGGGCAGCCGTGAAGATGTGTTCCCCCCCTGTAATTTGGCCTAGGAATGAGGGAACCTGTTCAAATTTGCCACACTACCTGAACAGACCCCCAGGAAGACAGAAAAAAAACCAGCTGGAGTCCAGCACTCACCGTTCTGAAAATAAGGGGGGGGAACATATCCTCACGGGGCAGCCATGAGGATGTGTTCCCCCCCTGTAATTTGGCCTAGGAATAAGGGAACCTGTTCAAATTTGCCACACTACCTGAACAGACCCCCAGGAAGACAGAAAAAAAACAGCTGGAGTCCAGCACTCACCATTCTCAAAATAAGGGGGGGAACATATCCTCACGGGGCAGCCGTGGGGATGTGTTCCCCCCCTGTAACTTGGGCTAGGAATGAGGGAACCTGTTCAAATTTGCCACACTACCTGAACAGACCCCCAGGAAGACAGAAAAAAAACCAGCTGGAGTCCAGCACTCACCGTTCTGAAAATAAGGGGGGGGGGAACATATCCTCACGGGGCAGCCGTGAGGATGTGTTCCCCCCCTGTAACCTGGGCTAGGAATGAGGGAACCTGTTCAAATTTGCCACACTACCTGAACAGATCCCCAGGAAGACAGAAAAAAAAACAGCTGGAGTCCAGCACTCACCGTTCTCAAAATAAGGGGAGGGGGACATATACTCACGGGGCTGCCGTCAGGATGTGTTCCCCCCTGTAATTTGGCCTAGGAATGAGGGATTCTGTTCAAATTTGCCACACAACCTGAACAGACCCCCGGGAAGATAGAAAAAAAGACAGTCGGTGTCCAGGACTCACCGTTCTCAAAATTGGAGGGGGGCACAAATTTTCACGGCATGACAATTTTTATAGAGATCTTGTTACAATTTTTAGCCCCCCTCCCCACCACCTGTCACTTTCCTTGGGACAAAAGGAGCCTTCGGAACTGAAATTTCTTCTCAATCATTCATTCAAATCAATTCACTCAAATCATTCTCGTTATGAAAGATTTGATCATAAAACGTGTGTGGCTTTTTCTTAAATGAACACGTTTGACATTGCTATAGTGTCAGCTTTTAATTATATGGCGCTGTCATTTTAAAGCAAATTAATAAATGCAACAATATTAATTTGCTTTGAAAATACCTGAGTAATAAAATGGATGGATGAATGATGATCACAATTAAGTAGAAAGTCTCCTTTGTAATATATACTCCTTGTAGCATGTAACGGTACCCAAAAAGAGGAGTTTCTTTGCATCGAGGTTTATGCAAAGAGCTCACGTAATTATATTGTTGCTTTTTGGTGAAGTGAATGAGTGTTCCGTCTGTACGACTGGTCTTTGAATGCACCCCGCTTCAATGGCAGAACGCGGATGAACTTAAAGACATCAAATGAGAATAATCCTTTATAAAAATTAAAATTGACCGACACAAACGTGAGTTCTTCATGTTTTTATTGAAAACAACATAGACGCCGTACAACATCGATATGTATCGATATGATATCGTATTGTGACAAAACCTGCGATTTACACCCCTAATATATATATATATATATATATATATATATAATATTATGATCGTTTATACTATGACACTGACGTCATTATAAAAGCATGCAATGAGTAATGAAAGTCCAAATGATAGCAAATGTCTAAGAGATAAAAGTGGAAATGGCAGTAGCACTATGCTGACCCAAGTTAAAATGAGCTCACTCCTCCGTCTAGCCAAGAGAGGACTTGTGAGACAAGATTAATTCTGAAGGCTGAGAGCTATGATTTACTACTGAACTTTAAAAGAAATAATGCATTTTCAGGCACTAGGCAGCAGTGGTAATAAGCATAATATGAGGTGGCACTGGAGGGAGGAGCGGAGGCCACTGTCTGGGCACTGGCCCCTCTTTGCTCACTGAAACATCACATCTTGGTCCCCTGGAACACATACGTATACCCTCAGTGGATATAAATAACAGTATACACAGTTCCTCTCCTACCTTTGCTGAAAGACATTTAACACAAACACTGCGAACTGCATTCATAGGACATTGGAAATGTACGTATGATGATGATTTCCTCTATAATGTGCTTTCGCAAATATATTGAGGTGCAGGTGTTGCTGAGTAAGTATTCCAAGTTTTCAGAATATTAGTCGAGCGTTGCCATTGAAGGAATGGGGTCGAAATACAAAAAGTCCTGCCTATCTACAAAAACAGATATGCTCAAACCTCATTGAGTAAAGTACATAGCAGACAAGTATATTCACGTATTAAATCAATAAAAGAAACATTTTAAGCATATAATTATACCTGCATACCAAATCAATAAAGGAGACATAAACTAGACATTTTTATATATGGTAATGACAAATGATTTTATAACTTCATGATCTGATATGTGTTTCTGTGCGCTTTGAAATAACAACTTTTTGATATATTGCCTGAACAGTATAATGACCCGTAAGAAACTATTTAATGCATGCCTGATGTTATTCTAAATCACGGACACTGCCCAAGGTGTCTAAGAATGTTCAGTACTTGATTATATCTTAGGTTTTGAAGAATGCTTGATGTAACGTTGTATTTTGCCTAATGCTAGACGCCAGCCTTGGATTACTATTGAATGTTCTGGACAGAAGGAGAATATTTTGACTAACAATGAAAATATATGGTTGGAAGCATGATTAAACTAAGAATGTGACGAAGTTAGCAAGTACATAGAGTGTCGAAAGAACAAACAAACAAATGCATGGTAAGTGGTGAGTAAGAACTTTGCATAGTCAGGGAACATTAACGAATTGATGATGTCACACACAAAACTTCACATAAGTCCGTACAAAATCACAAAAGTGGAAGGATGATGAATGGACGAGGTGCGACAATGTATGTGCAAGAATAGAGGAAAATGTTTACAGGAAGGTCACATGGAGATAAAACCAGCAGAGGTGCCAGAGGGAGAACGCCAGGAGGAAGACAGCCGTGAGCCCGGCCAAGGCCGAAAGATGGGAAGGAAAACAACAGTCCCCACCAAGTCAAACACACCGAATCGCCCATAATCAGCACCCAACCCCGCGGAACCAGCTCTCACCGAATCAGCACCCACTCCTATGGAATCAAACTCTCCTGCGAACTTGTCCCACCCCGAAAGACTCATCACCCATCAAACTCGGCCCACACCGACATGTGCAACTGAATATAAGCTGACCAAAGAACCTTGAACATTGCCTTTTCTGAATGGAGACTTTGTGCTCTTGAGCATTGTCGCACGAAAGGCCCAGCGCTGTATTGTATTTTTCCTGAAAACAGAGTTTTCTTAACAAGAATTGTCATTGAACTCAACCAACCTGTGTAAGTCTAATTTTGTTTCGGTGTCTTAGTCTTTTCCTAAAATTGATAAAGAAAACGAACACGCAGTGAGTAAATTGGATGACAGATGATTGGCTCTGGCTTTTGCGGTGAGGCGCGGATAGCGCGCTTCCCAAATTGTGGACCAAATCCAACACCGTAAATGTGTTTGAACTATTATCTTTAACTTTTAATAATCACATGCCCTTACCGACCGCACTACATGCAGCCGAATCTGATTGGCATCCATATACGTAGATTAAATTATTTAATACAGTGGTTGTTAGAGTGGTGCTCACTCTAACTTATTTTTGCAAGAACCACACGGGAGACAGTATGCCCTTTTTAAGCATTTGCAAATGGAGAACCATTCGTCGCTGTGCGTACAGCGATGATCGAATGAGGTCTGGCTCAGGCCTCTTGCAAGAGCATATTTATTGAGAACAAGCAGGGTGGGGGTGACATTGGACATGTTTGGTGGTCACCTCAGCAACTGGTTAATCAGTGCGGAGGGTCCCAGCTCATTGTTTTACTAGGTCGTGGATACAGAAACTAGCGAGACAGTATGCCCTTTTTAAGCATTTGCAAATGGAGAACCATTCGTCGCTGTGCGTACAGCGATGATCGAATGAGGTCTGGCTCAGGCCTCTTGCAAGAGCATATTTATTGAGAACAAGCAGGGTGGGGGTGACATTGGACATGTTTGGTGGTCACCTCAGCAACTGGTTAATCAGTGCGGAGGGTCCCAGCTCATTGTTTTACTAGGTCGTGGATACAGAAACTAGCGGAGCATTTTAGATGGCTAACTCAGCAAGAATGTTTCCACACCATTTGGAAAGTTTCAACAACTGAATGGTTAAACTTTTCAGAGTCAAGGAAAGGTAAAATGTTTAAACAAAGTTAATAATTCTAGTCTACATTCCAACATAATCATACGATCAAGATAATCTGTAAACCCTAACAGTGGTGGCACAATTACAGATCATCTCACGCTTCAGAAGTTGTAGCTATTTTTTCCTTTCCGTGTTGGGCTTGCATGTTCTCCATAGGTTTTCTCTAAGGCCCAACCGATTGTAGCCCAAGATTGATAAAAATCCTACCAATTTGGCTAATGTTTACTAATTCTTTTTCCCTCCCTGCACCCTAACTCTACCCTAATTGTACACAAGCAAAATTGATCTCATCAATAGCTCTAAATATGACTACCATATCTAAGTTAAAGTTTCCTTTCCTAACATGTACGTATTTGTTGCATACAGACGTCTATTCTATAGACCTAAACACATTTTTGTTTGTGTTTATGTAACACAATGAATAAAAAAAAAAAGAAATACCATTCATGTCATGTAATTTTGAAGAAAAATGCTATGTTGGGATATTTTTCCACAACATACTGTATGTATTAAAGGGAGGGTAAAGCAAGCCCAACATTGGCACTTATGTGATTGAACTGTATTAAAAAAATATGTCAGTGCTACATTTCCCTGCTGGAAAAAACCCTCAAGAGATTTAACGGTATTTATGAACAGAAGGGTGGTACACTTACTGACGCCCACTTTTTTGGCGAAGTCTGCTTGATTTGAGACATCAGCTTGACTATGTCACGTAAGGCAGCGATAATTTCCCCACTGGAAATCATTGTAAAGACTATTGCTTAAAATTAACAAAAACAGCTATCAATTGACACCAAAATTTACATGGACATCTCTACTTATGATTACTTCAACATAGCACAAGGATTAGTCTCTGTGTCTGATTTTAGAGGAATGAGCAGTGTCTCTGAAGCTGCAGTACCCTGTCACGTCTGTCCTTTTCCTTTCACCAGTCACCAACATATGCAGACACCAAGAGGCTTTATGTAAGCTCAACTGTTCATACATAGTCAATCGAAATTGGTAAGGGTTCATTTGACTCACATTTCCCGTGAAGTACTCGTATGAGGTACCACCTCCGCCGCCTATCCAAAAAGGAGGCGCTTTAAACAGCCACACTTCCTGGAAGTCTGGTGCTGGCAGTCTTTTCAACAAGATGACCTACCCGGTCGACAATTGTGTGTTTAAATGTTCATTTTTAGTCACTAGATTTCTTTTCTTCACTTTTCTTGTTGATCGCGTTCTGCAGTAAACTCTGGGTGCGTTCTAGGACCACTCACACAGTCAGCAAACTCATAAACTGCCTCAAAAAGCAATGACGAGTACGTGAGCATGTTGCAGGGAATTCAGTAATCCCTCGCCACTTCGCGCTTCATCTATTAACTATCACTATGTCAAACCTGCACTTTTTATTAAAGTGACCGGCTTGTCACGACTCGTTCCTGGTTGTTGTATATGTAGGTTGCCATTGTTTCTGTCCGCGTCTGTGTACTCGCCCCTCCCTTCCTGTGTCAACTCACAATCAACGTTCTAATCACAGTCACCTGCCTCTTGTTACCTGTCTTGTATTTAAGTCCTGTCTGTGTGTCACTTTACCGAGTCTGTATTTTGAGTTCCGCCAATAAACCCTGGTCCAAGCTGCACTTGGTCGCCCTGCTCCATTTCCATTCCATTCGTAACAGAATGATCCGACCATCACTGCGACCAGCGCTTGGACCCTCAATCACCAGCTCCCGTCAGCGACGCCCGATCCACGTCCGTCGTCCGAGCTTGTTCCAGCGCGATCGGCTCCGCTGTCGCCGTCGGACTTCGCTGCCGCGACGCCGGACCCACGGCCGCTATCGGAGTGCCTCCCGGTGCCATCGGCTCCGCGATCGTCATCGGACTTCGCTGCCGCGACGCCGGACTCGCGGCCGCCACCGGGCTCCACCCCAGCGTTGCAGGACCCGCGGGCGTCGCCAGATTCCAAGCCAGCTGCGCCGGACCCGCGATCGTCCCTGGCCCCACTCCCACTGCTGCGGCGCGTGGTGGCTCTTGCTGCTGCCACAGCTCCGCCTTCCGAATGCCGCTGATCGTGGTCCGGAATTTCAAATGCCGCTGATTGCGGCGATGACTTTTGTATGCCGCCCGAGTGCGGTTCTGTTCCCCAAGTTGCCGCCCGAGTGCGGTTCTGTTCCCCAAATTGCCGCCCGAGTGCGGTTCTGTGCCCCAAGTTGCCGCCCGAGTGCGTTTCTGTTCCCCAAGTTGCCGCCCGAGTGCGGTTCTGTCCCCCAAGTTGCTGCCGATTGCGGTTCAGGTCCCCAGTGTGTGCCACGATTGTGGGCCTGGGCCCCTGAACGCCGCTGAGTGCAGTTCTATCCCCCAAGTTGCTGCCGATTGCGGGTCAGGTCCCCATGTGTGCCGCGATTGTGGCCCTGGGCCCCTGAATGCCACCGAGTGCAGTTCTGTTCCCCAAGTTGCTGCCGATTGTGGTTCAGGTCCCCAGTGTGTTCCGCGATTGTGGCCCTGGGCCCCTGAACGCCGCCGAGTGCAGTTCTGTCCCCCAAGTTGCTGCCGATTGCGGTTCAGGTCCCCAGTGTGTGCCGCGATTGTGGCCCTGGGCCCCTGAACGCCGCTGAGTGCATTTCTGTTCCCCAAGTTGCTGCCGATTGCGGTTCAGGTCCCCAGTGTGTGCCGCGATTGTGGCCCTGGGACCCTGAACGCCGCCGAGTGCAGTTCTGTTTCCCCGGGTTGCCGCCGATTGCGGGTCTGTCCCCGAATAGCCGCCGATTGCGGTACTGTTTCCCCGGGTTGCCGCCGATTGTGGTTCTGTTTCCCAGAGTTGCCACCATTTGCGGTTCTGTTTCCCCGAGTTGCCGCCGAGAGCGGTTGTTTCCCCAGTCGCCGCCGAGCGCGGTTCAGACTTTATCACAGACCAGTGGGGTCGTCTGGACTGGTGCGCTTCCCCCCCCGCGTGCTCCGTGGGGGGTTGGTTTTTCGGGACGTCGGGAGCCGTCCCTTGTGGGGGAGTTCTGTCACGACTCGTCCCTGGTTGTTGTATATGTAGGTTGCCATTGTTTCTGTCCGCGTCTGTGTACTCGCCCCTCCCTTCCTGTGTCAACTCACAATCAACGTTCTAATCACAGTCACCTGCCTCTTGTTACCTGTCTTGTATTTAAGTCCTGTCTGTGTGTCACTCCCTGTCGGATCATTGTCTGTCTTTTTGTTTCACGTCTTTTTCGGTCAGTCCTGTTGGTTTTGTTAGTGAGTTATGTCAGTTTACCGAGTCTGTATTTTGAGTTCCGCCAATAAACCCTGGTCCAAACTGCACTTGGTCGCCCTGCTCTATTTCCATTCCATTCGTGACACGGCTTCCCATTAAAGGGTTCCATAAGCCGGGGTGAAGGGACTCGTCCGTCTCTGACCACCTGAGTTAAATGAATTCTAAAAGAATCAATATAATCTCTTTATGACGCCAATCCCTCTGAAGTCAAACGACGCTCGTGCTGAGTAACTTAAATTTGAGGCATGTCGTCAGAATAACCGCGCCATAATGATGGCTCCCTTTGGTTGTTTGAGGCTTTTGTTGTTACGGATATTTTTAGATGTCTTTGTTAAGACCTCAGGGATTCATTGATTTACTAGAGCGCACTCGCCCTAGCTGAGCTCGAGATAACTACTTCGAACCAGATCTGACAATTCCTGATGTTAAGTATTAAAGCGGTCTTCACTTTAAAAAGAATTGATCGGATTTAAAGAATGACTATGATAGGGACATAAAGAAATTTTAAAGTTCTAATTGCTGCATATAAAACCATGCTCAACATAATTAATACGAAATAATCGATAACCGAATTAAGGATTAAGAAGAGATTTAATGAATAAGCAAGAAAAATAATTACAAGTCGAAAAAACAACAACACTCACCCACTCAGAACAAAAGAGGAGACTAAAGGTCTAAAATCCTATTTGGTTGAACAA
Source organism: Syngnathus acus (assembly GCF_901709675.1). Taxonomy (NCBI): domain Eukaryota; kingdom Metazoa; phylum Chordata; class Actinopteri; order Syngnathiformes; family Syngnathidae; genus Syngnathus; species Syngnathus acus. The sequence goes on from NC_051095.1 coordinate 25,820,148, forward strand.
GTCGAGTGATCGGCTCTCCTTTGTTCCAAAATCCGAATTCTGTTTAAAAAAGAGGAAAGGTCTGGCCGTGAGGAGCTTCGCCAAAGCCGTAAAATTGCCGTCTTCCCCTTTCTGCCCGAAGTGGCTGACTCCTCTGCCTGCCTCGAAGCTTAACATTTGACAAAGTCAAATTCGAAGCTTAAAATTTGACAAAGTCCAATTCGAAGACTCTGGAATTTTAGTAGATTTTGGTTCAATCTCAAAAAGAATGAAAAATCCATCTCCGTCTAAACGGCGTTCTTTTACTCCGGGCAGCGTCACGGCCATTGCCCTGACTAGGAAGAAGCGCACCGCTCTGTGTCAGGACAACATATTTATCGGCTTCTGGCATTACCTTATCGGAATATGTAGGTGAAAGGTCAGAATCCCTGCTGCCACCGGATGCAGCTGTTTCCTGTTTTGCTCGTTCTTTTGCTCGTTCTTTCACTATTAGCCCTTGATGTCTCCTCTCAACTTAATACATTTAGGTATCAAACTCAAAGTCAAAGTCAGCTTTATTGTCAATCCCTTCATATGTCAAGACACACAAAGAAACCGAAATTCCGTTTCCTCCATCCCACGGTGACGAGACATACAAGTAGGCGACACAAAATAAAAACAAGAAGGCACAAACAATAAATAAAAAATAAAAAATAATAAATAAAATGAGCGATGAATAAATAATAAACCAATAACCCAATAAATAAGAGGAGCATAACCGAGCCAGTGTGCATACAGCAGACAGCAAGAACAGGACGCTACGCTGAATGGGGGAGCGAGTTCAGGATCCTAACAGCCTGGAGTACGAAGCTGTTGGAGAGTCTGGTGGTGCGGGAGCGCAGGCTACTGTACCGCCTCCCAGAGGGCAGAAGATCAAACAAAGAGTGAGCGGGGTGACTCACATCACTCACAATCTTGGTCGCCTTGCGGGTGAGATGGGAGGTGTAAATGTCCTTCAAGGAGGGGAGAGAAGCACCAATAGTCTTACTAGCCGTTTTCACTATGCGCTGCAGGGCCTTCAAGTCGTAGTCAGTGCAGCTGCCACCCCAAACAGCAATACAGCTGGAGAGGACGCTCTCAATGGTGCCGCGGTAAAATGTAGTCATGACGGCCGGCTCCCGCTCGCCTGAGTTTCCGAAGGAAGTACAGGCGGCGCTGGGCCTTCTTCGCCGGCGATGCGGTGTTGGTGGACCAGGAGAGATCCTCACTGATGTGCACCCCCAGGAACCTGGCGCTGCTCACTCTCTCCACCACAGCACCGTCGATGGTCAGCGGCAGGTGTTGGGCGTGACCCTTCCGGAAGTCAACAACAATCTCCTTGGTCTTGTCGACGTTCAGCAGGAGGTTGTTGTCCCTGCACCACGCGGTCAGAAGGTCAACCTCCAGCCTGTATTGAGTCTCGTCTCCCTTGGTGATGAGACCCACCAGAGTCGTGTCGTCAGCAAACTTCACTATGCGGTTGCCGCTGTAGGTGGCAGCGCAATCATGCGTCAGGAGGGTGAAGAGCAGCAGACTGAGCACGCAGCCTTGGGGGGCCCCTGTGCTCAGCGTGATGCTGGCGGAGATTTTGTCGCCAACACGTACCACCTGTGGCCTCTGACAGAGGAAGTCCAGTAGCCAGTTGCAGAGGCAGGTACTGAGGCCCAGCTTGTCAAGTTTGCTGATGAGACGTTGTGGCACAATGGTGTTGAAGGCAGAACTGAAGTCCACAAACAGCAACCTCACATACGAGTCCCTCCCCTCCAGGTGGGTGAGGGCCGAGTAGAGGGCAGAGCAGATGGCATCCTCAGAGGACCGTTTGGCTCGGTACGCAAACTGGAAGGGGTCAATGGTGGGGGGGAGAACTGATCGGATGTGCTCCATGACAAGCCGCTCAAAGCACTTCATGATGATGGGCGTAAGTGCCACGGGGCGGTAGTCATTGAAGCAGGACGGAGCAGGTTTCTTCGGCACAGGTACGATGGTGGCAGCTTTGAAACACGACGGGACGATGGCCTGCTGCAGGGAAGTGTTAAAGATGTCCGTGAAGACACCCGTCAGCTCACCAGCGCAGTCCTTCAGCGCTCGACCCGGGATGTTGTCCGGGCCCGCCGCCTTACGGATGTCGAAAGCGGCAAGCGCCCTCCTCACGCTGTCGGCGGAGAGGCACAGGGGCAGCTCGTGGGAAGGGGGAGTGGCCTTCAGCGGGCAAGTGCTGTTCTGAGCGTCGAAGCGAGCAAAGAAGCGGTTGAGGTCATTGAGCAGACGGACGTCGCCTTCACAGCTCTGCGGCGCGGGCTTGTAGTCCGTGATGGTCTGAATGCCCTGCCAAAGGCTCCGTGCGTCCCTGCTGTCCTTGAAGTGGGCGGTAATTTTGCACGAGAACGCCCTCTTCGCCTCTTTGATGCCCCGGGACAGGTCGGCCCTCGCAGTCCTCAAGCCAGCCTCATCCCCCGCCCTAAAGGCTTTGTCCCTGGCCCTCAGCAGCCTGAAGACAGCCCCTGTCAGCCATGGCTTCCGGTTAGCCCGAGTGACGACGGATATTGAGTGTGTCACATCATCAATGCACTTCCTGATGTAGGAGGAAACAGAGTCAGTATACTCCTCAATGTCCGCCCGACCGTCGCAAGTGGCAGCCCTCCTAAACACGTCCCAGTCAGTAGAGCCAAAGCAGTCACGAAGCGCATCAGAGGCACCCTCAGGCCACACCCGCACCCGCTTGCGAACTGGTCTGGATGTTCTCACCTTTTGTCTGTATGCGGGCAAAAGCATAACAGTGATATGGTCAGAAAGTCCAAGATGGGGGAGGGGGGCGGCTTTGAAAGCTCCTTTATGCGAAGAGTAGACCAGGTCCAGGAAGCTGTCGCCACGCGTAGGAAAATCAACATGCTGGTGAAGCCTCGGAAAAACAGACTTCAGGTTAGCATGATTAAAATCCCCAGTGAAGATGGTGAAACCGTCAGGGTGCGCTGTCTGTTGATCACTGACAGCCTGGTACAGTTCACTAAGAGCCGCGACCCTGTCGCCTCCGATGTTGGAAGGCGGGATGTAAACCGCGACCAGCAGAATCGCGGTAAATTCCCTTGGCAGGTAAAAAGGACGGCACTTAATGATCACAAACTCCGCCAGTGGCGAGCAGTGCCTGCATACCACCACAGAGTCCCGGCACCACTCGTCACGGATGTAGACGCATATTCCACCTCCACGAGATTTCCCCCCTCGTACAATGGCCCGGTCCGCCCGATAGCACGCTAGCCGCTCCAGACGTACAGCTGAGTCCGGAATGTTGACGGTCAACCAAGTCTCAGTGAACACGAGCACACAGCAGTCACGCACCGTCCGGTTTGTAGATCTCAGCAAGCGAATGTAATCCATTTTGTTGTCCAGCGATCGAACATTCGCCAGAAGAATGGAAGGCACGGCCGGGCGAGCCGGGTTGGCCGCCAGCCTGGCTCGGACGCCCCCACGCTTGCCCCTCTTCAGCCTCCTCGCACACCGCTTTCGACGCTTCCCAACCGGGGGAGGAATAGCAGACGAGTCCGGCGACGCTTCAGGACGTAGCAGTCCGAGCTCCTTTAATGTCCCCGCATCAAAGTCCAGAACTCGACAAAACTCGCTTTCGCCGATGTCGAGCAGAACCTTCCTGCCGTGCTTGTAGCCCGACTCAGTACGACGAGACGAACGCACAAAATGGATGGAACACCAATGTTAAATACAGGTTGGACAAAACATTGCAACATTAATAACATATATCTTGTCTAGTAAAGATCAATCTTAACACATAATCATACTTAACCATAATAATGGGTTCTTCTAACTTAAACATATATATTGATATTGCTCAAGCTGTTACATCTTAAAATTGTGGCATAGCAAACTCATATTCCAAACTTGTGCGTTGTTACGTGTTTGAACAGGTCGTGTCCTCCCAATTGCTAACAATTTAATTTATTAGATTTGTTAGTTTCCATAAGGTCACCCCTATGTCAAGCTTTAACACCATCTCCTGGTGAAATTTTGGAACTACTACATGTTTTGGGATAGCCAATGTGCCTGGGCCAAATTCGATACCCAATTTTACACCATCTTGTACCACCATGCCACTTGACAACTATTTCGCAGGTTTTTATAAGAATTTTAATGGAAAAAATAATTTGCAGCAAGTGAGATGGGGGCGTGCCTGTGAGCAATGTGCATCACTGTGGATGTGACTGGAGGTGTGGCAACCAGCCGCGTGCAAAGGAAAAGCACCGGGGCCAGAAGGGTTTGGGACAGGTGGCGGCAATGTGCTGATAGCGTGTGGCACGCCTGTGAGCAATGTGCGTTACTGAGGACAAGCACGGGAGACGAGCGAAAGTTAAATTAATCTGCTAACAATAACACTGCTACAACTCTATTGCATAAAGTGCAGTGCTTGATTATTGCAATTACCATATTGGCCCGAATAAAAGACGACCCCCTCTTTTTCAAGACTCAAGTTTGAAAAAAGACTTTTTGAACACCAAATTAAATTTTTATATAGAAAATGATTGCATCTGAAACAAATGATTATAACAATGTATTCGAGAGAGAAAGCATGTTATTTTGCCTCATTTAAATCATGCAAAAACTGTCTATCACATCTTAATATCTGAACATTTAAATATGTAAACTAAAGTGCAATCACATTTGTAAATGAATGGCTTCTGGTTTTCGAAATGTAAATAAACCAATCTACTGTGACAAAACAACAAAATTGCAATAACTGCATTAACCATCAAAGTGAAGTCTTACTGTAACTGTAGTCTTGAAACAAATCTGCATCCATCCATTTTCTTTACCGCTTAGTCCCCACGGGGGTCGCGGGCATGCTGGAGCCTATCCCAGCCGTCATCGGGCAGTAGGCGTGGGACACCCTGAACCGGTTGCCAGCCAATCGCAGGGCACACAGAGACAAACAACCATACGCACTCGCACTCACACCTAGGGACAATTTGGAGTGCTCAATCGGCCTACCAAGCATGTTTTTGGGATGTGGGAGGAAACCGGAGTGCCCGGAGAAAACCCACGCGGGCCGGGGAGAACATGCAAACTCCACACAGGGAGGGCCGGAGGTGGAATCGAACCCGCACCCTCCTAACTGTGAGGCGGACGTGCTACCCAGTGCTACCGCTATTGTTGGGGACCCTGAGGACTGCAGGGGTGGGCAAACTTTTTGATTTGCGGGCCGAATTGGGTTCTAAATTTTTACCAGGGGGCTGAACCAGGAGCAGATGGATGTAGTGTTTTTGTGAATATAAACGACATGTAAAGGTCATTGCATAAAAGGTTTTGGCTTTTAGTAGGTAGTAAAGCGTGGATATTCAAAAAATGCTTTTTGAAAACAAATGCATTTATTAACAGCATTAAAAAAAAATATTTCACCAAAAATTACTATCAATGATTCTCATTAAATACGACACTGTTATTATGAATAACAGTTTCCATCACTTCAGCACCTGCAGGTCAGATTTATGAAAGATATTTATCTAATGAAGCGAAATCACATCAAACGTCAAACATTCTGACCAAATACATCATCTTGAAGAATCAGTGAAAGAATACATCTAAATAAAGTAATCAAGAAATCAAAACGGCAACACGGTGACAGATATCTGAAAATCAGAGCAGAGCTTCAACTCACAAACACCTGGTGACAGAGGTGAGGAAACGGGAAACACTTCTTTAAAGTCGGCCTTAAGAACTTTAAAAGTTAAGATTAGTCGCAAACAGGTGGTGCATAAATGTCCTTGAGCATCCTGCGTTGTTTGGAAATCAGAATGGTCGCTAGTTTCAATCCCTGCTATTTGTACAAATTATTTTCAAAATGCTTTTTTTTTTTTTACAACAAACTAGAAAAACTCCCCTTCATTTTCAGTTGGAATAGTGTTGTTGGTCTCCCATTTTTGCTAGTGCTTCATAGTCTGGAGTAAAATTTGTTGTGGCAATTCTTAGGATAGAGCCGAGGTGTTGGTCCGTTAACCTACATCTGTGACGGGCTTTGTTGACCTTCATGTGGCTGAACGTCTGCTCACACACGTACGTCGAGCCAAATTGTCCACTCTTTTTTTGAACACTCGGCACTCAGTGTCCACCTTTCTTTTTATTGGGCCACTCATTTTAATGGAAGGATTCCAGGGTAAGGTTAGTGGGTGGCCATAGCGTAAAACTGTATCTGAAAGCTCAGCGCGCGAATTACAAGAATGCTGACGTCACAGCCCACACTCAAAATTCGGCACTGATAGATATAGAGCGCGGAGTGCGCCGAGTCCGTGCGACTGAGTACGTACACGCACTTGTGAGTGTGCACCGAGCTTTCTGACACGGCTTCCGGTAGTAAATGCGCAGGCGAGCGGTTCCCCATCTAACGGGGAAAAGCAGTCATTGCAGGCAAAATGACCAAAAAAAATGTTTAATAATACAATTTGTTCAGGGTTGGCGGGCCGGATTAAACGGTCCCGTGGGCCGGATGTGGCCCGCGGGCCATGGTTTGCCCATGTCTGGTATAGGCGGTTGGCTCGGATGGTTATGATCTTTTCACCCCCGGGTGTCGGTCAGAACACAGGAGGGAAGACGAGGTTCAGTTTTGATTGCTTTACTGAATTATTGGCAAAAAAGTAACAGGCACTGTGGCTCATAGGGGCATACAGGCAAACTGGCAAAAGGGTATAGGCCAGGGGTCTGCAACCTTTATTATCAAAAGAGCCATTTTGCCCCCTAGTCAGCCAAAAAAAAAATTGTAGGGAGCCGCACAAAATAACAGAACTTGTAAGCTTTTAAAAGTTATCATCTTTTTTATATTTTAGCTACTTCACTGGTTCTTTTATCTCAAACAAATTATTTTAGGTGCATTACCTGACATGTTTCGGCTTGTACTTCCGCCTCTGCGGAACATGTCAGGTAATGCACCTAAAATAATTTGTTTGAGATAAAAGAACCAGTGAAGTGATTAAAAAGGAAAACAAAATGAACTTAGTACAATTATATTTTAGCTGTTATAACCACTGAATACAACAAAAAGTAGCCCACTTTAAAACAAAACATTTAGCTGAGCTTTAAAAATAAACATAAAATTAGGACCGTCCTTGACAAGTCCATGTCAGTTTTCTCTCGTCCTCTTCGGTTTTTTTGCTCAGCCAGCAATAAACTGAAGCACCTGAAATATACAAAAAAAATCTACATCAGCTCGGAGTCTGATTTTTTTTTCCAGGAAAAGTAATAGCTTATTAAATTATATTTAACTCTTACCTGTTTAATGTGACTTCTGTGTCTGAACTTCGCTGCAGATCTTCCCTATGTCAGGGCTGTAGGATGTGACTTTGATCTTCATACAGGCCTGTAGGCTCTCATCTACGAGGTGGGAACGGTGTTTGTTCTCTATGAAGTTCATGCTTGAGAACAATTGCTCGCATATGTATGTTGAGCCAAAGATGGACAAGACTCCAAATGCATACTTTTTCATGTTAATATACATGTCAGGAATGGCACTCCATGTTTCAAAAACAAGTTTGTCAGGGTGGGGGAGTTTCTCCATATCACTCCATTTGTGCTCTTTAACGAGTGTAGCCTTTTGATGGGTGACTTCTTCAATATCCGCCGTCAGTGATTTGAACTTATTTACCCATAAATCTTTATCCGCTATGTCGGCCAGTTCAATTTCTAAATCAGGCTTACTTACTCCGGTGAATGCAACTGTGTTCAGCAGGGCTGGGTCGATGTCCAGCGGTGTGACAGGGAAAGACTTAGACTTAGACTTAGACAGAACTTTATTGTCATTTTGTCAACACTAGGTGTGTACAAAACGAAATTTCGTTGCATACGGCTTTCAGCAATGTAGAGGTATTTCGGCTGGTTAAAAAAAGTGACATTCTATATAAAAATATGAAATAAGATAATTATAAAGTACAAAGTGCAGCAGTGATAAAGTATGTGAACAGTGCAGGAGACAAAAACAGTATTTACAAGTGTGCAGAGGAATGCTACGTTTGAATGTTCAGCAGTCTGACGACAGCAGGGAAAAAACTATTGCAGAACCTGGTGGACCTGCAGCGGATGCTGCGAAACCTCTTCCCAGAGGGCAGCAGGGAGAACAGTCCATGGTGGGGGTGTGATGGGTCACTGATAATATTTCGGGCTCGGGACACGCAGCGCTGGGATGACAAGTCCTGAATGGAGGGAAGAGGAGCCCCGATGATCCTCTCTGCTGTCCTCACCACTCTCCTCAGGTTCTTCCAATCGGAGGCGCTGCAACCTCCACACCACACCGAGAGACAGCTTGTCAGAATGCTCTCTATGGTGCTTCGGTAGAACGTCCTCATGATGGGTGGGGGCAGGTGGGCTCTCCTCATCCTCCGCAGGAAGTACAAGCGCTTCTGTGCCCTCTTGACCAGTGTTGTGATGTTCACAGTCCAGGTGAGGTCGTCTGTGATGTGGACTCCCAGGAATTTAGTGCTGCTGACCACCTCCACAGCTGAGCTGTTGATGATCAGTGGAGCGTGGTGAGGCTGGTTCTTCCTGAAGTCGACGATGATCTCCTTCGTCTTCTCCACATTCAGGATCAGGCTATTTTCTCTGCACCAGCCCACCAACTGCTCCACCTCCTCTCTGTAGTCCAGGTCGTTGTTGTCCCTGATGAGGCCCACCACCGTTGTGTCGTCTGCAAACTTCACGATGTGATTGGTGGTGAACCTGGGGGCGCAGTCGTGTGTCATCAGGGTGAACAGCAGGGGGCTCAGGACGCAGCCCTGAGGGGAGCCTGTGCTGAGGGTGATGACATCGGAGGTGTTCTGTCCGACCCGGACTGACTGAGGTCTGTTGGTGAGGAAGTCTAGCAGCCAGTTCCGAAGGGGGGTGCTGAAGCCCAGGTGTTCCAGTTTTTCCACCAGATGTTGTGGAATGATGGTATTAAACGCTGAGCTGAAGTCCAGGAACAGCAACCGCACGTGGGTGTTCCTCTCCTCCAGGTGAGCCAGGCTCAGGTGAAGAACGGAGGAGATGGCATCCTCAGTGGAGCGGTTCTGCCGGTAGGCAAACTGGAACGGATCGAATGTTGGGGGGAGTCTGGAGACGATGTGATCTTTGAGCAGCCTTTCGAAGCACTTCATCATGATGGGAGTCAGTGCCACAGGTCTGTAGTCATTCCATGAGGTGATTTGAGGTTTCTTCGGCACCGGAATGATGGAGGCAGCCTTGAAGCACACTGGCACTTTGGCTTGGTCCAGCGAGATGTTAAAAATGTCTGTGATGACACCAGCCAGCTGGCCTGCACATTCCTTGAACACCCGCCCAGGTATGTTGTCGGGGCCTGGGGCCTTACGTGGGTTGACTCTTCTCAGAGTCTTCCACACGTCGGCTGAGTCAAGGCAGAGGACCTCCTCTTCCTGGTGGGGAACAGTTTTAACTGCCGGAGTGCTGTTTAGTGCCTCAAAACGCCCAAAGAAGTTATTTAGACCATTTAGGAAGTCAGCATCAACCTCACCCACCGGGGGGGAGGGTGAGTTGTAGTCCGTGATCGCCCGTATGCCTTGCCACATACTCCTGGTGTTATTGGCGTCGTGGAAAAAATCCTGAATTTTCCGACTGTGGCTTCGCTTCGCTAGCCTGATGGCACGGTTCAAGTTGGCTCTCGCTGTCCTCAGTGCCTCCTTGTCGCCAGACTTGAAGGCTGAGTTCCGTGCTCGTAGCATATGACGTACATCCTCAGTCATCCAGGGTCGTTGGTTGGCTCGGGTGATGATGTTCTTAGTGGTGCTGACGTCCTCGGAGCATTTGTTGATGTAGGCTGACACAGTCATGGCGTACTCATCAATGTTGATCTGATTGTCATATGTTGCTGCTGATTTGAACATGTCCCAGTCAGAGCACTCAAAGCAGTCCTGGAGTGCCTCCATGGCCCCCTCAGACCACACCCTCACCTGCTTCACTGTGGGTTTTGCTCTGATCAGCAGGGGCCTGTATGCAGGGGTTAGCATAACAGATAGGTGGTCTGAAGAGCCGAGGTGGGGGCGGGGGGCTGCTCTGAATGCATCCTTTATATTGGTGTAAACCAAGTCCAGAGTGTTCTCTCCCCGAGTTGGAAAATCCACGTGTTGGTAAAAATGAGGGAGAATAGTCTTCATGCTAGCCTGGTTGAAGTCCCCAGCAATGATGAAAACCCCCTCTGTGTGCGTGGATTGCAGCTCACTGATCGTCCGATAGAGAACCCTCATGGCCTCTTTAGTGTTAGCGCTAGGAGGCACGTACACAGCCGTGATGCTAACAACAGTAAACTCTCTGGGCAGGTAGAAGGGTCTACAGTTAACAGTCAAAAGCTCGATGTCCGAAGAGCAGAAGCTGGCGACAGATCTAGCATTTTTGCACCAGTTGTTGTTGATGTAGACACACAGCCCACCTCCTCGGGATTTACCGCTTAGCTCGCTGTTTCTGTCGGCGCGGAATGTAGCGAGCCCCTCCAGGCTAACGGCGTTGTCCGGCATTGATGAGTTCAGCCATGTCTCCGTCAGGATGAGAGCGCAGCAGTTCCTAACTTCCCTCTTTGAAGAGAGTTCCAGTTTTAGATGGTCCATTTTATTATCCAGTGAGCGGACGTTGGAGAGGAAGATGGATGGAAGCGGCGGTTTGTAGGGGTTAGCTCTCAGCTTAGCCGTTAGCCCACCTCGACAGCCGCGCTTTCGCCGCCGGTCACACCGCCTACGCTTACTCCTCCTCCGGCGTGTGTTGCCCGGCGAGCCCGCTGCGTCGTGAGCTCCTGGGGCTAGCGCCCTAAGCACTCCGAGGCTACGCAAACAGACTAGGGTCGTTGTGGCTACGAGTCCGAAAACACTCGATGACCGTACCTCCAGCAGGCGCTGGCGATCGTACACTACTCTACTGGATGGATAAACTAAACTTTGTGTTGTTTGTAGTGTCCTAGGCGACATATTTTGCCCGAAGAGAGGGTAGGCTTCTCCTTTCTGAAATCACTGAATCTTTCTCCAAATGCAGCTTGCATTGTAATGATGGCACGGTGGAAATAATCATAATTTATTTGATTGTTCGCTTCTTTGAACTCTCTTAGGGAGGGAAAGTGAGAGAGCGTACCTTTTTGTGCATCTCTTGCGAACACTGTCATCTTGCGCTCAAATGCCAAAACATCTTCCTGCATCTGCAGGGATGTCTGTCCGTCCATCCGTCCGCCTGCTACCTACCTACCTACCTACCTACCTACTGTTGCGTATTGTGAGCGATGTCCGTTGTTGAGCGAGGAAAAACTATGATGTGGAGTATAGAGTTGGTTCTTTATTGGCAAGATCTTAGGTTGTTTAATGGCGGCACATGAAACAACAACTTCCTTCTCCAGGTCAGCTTGTTTTATACTGTCCGGAAAAGGCGGGAAAATGTCACATGACCAGTTGGTATCTGTGAGTGTGGGGGGCGTCACCCCCCTGTGTGTGTGTGTGTGTGTGTGTGTGTGTGTGTGTGTGTGTGTGTGTGTCTATGTGTGTGTGTTTATACAGTCCTGTGTGTTTTATTCGTGTTCTGATTGAGCAGTTATGTTTATATAAACTAATGAAAAGAATTGCACACATATGTACATTAAAACGTACATGAGATTGTCTAACCTAACAGAATATATACACATTGCTGTTGCTCTCTCTTCACTTCCTACCTACCTAATCTATCTATCTATCTATCTATCTATCTATCTATCTATCTATCTATCTATCTATCTATCTATCTATCTATCTATCTATCTATCTATGTATGCAACAGGGAAGTTGTTGTTCACTCAGGTGTTTTTCACAAGGTACAACACAACATCTCACATTCGTGGCGACTTACTGTTAAAGGTTACAAAGAAAACTTTCAACTGTGCCTGCACAAATTCCACTTCCTTCGTCTAAACATCTAAATCCTTCAATAATAAAAATAGAGCTGCAAGGCATATGTTGTCCTCAAAACCTTGCTTCACTCTGAGCCTCTCTCAAGCATCAGAACTCCTGAAGCGAGTCTGCTTTAAGCACGGGACACTCATTTCAGAGTCTACCTCTGAAAGAAATCTGGTCCCAAAGGAGATTGTTATTAAAACATTTATGCACCCTGGGCCTTTGCATATTACATTTCCTCAGTGAGCAGCAATGGTTAAAGTAGGACACACCTACGTATCAACATGATCCAGAGGCTTTTATAGTTTGCTGTTATTACTTATTCTTTACTACAATGAAAATGAAAACAAGCTACTTGTTTTTTACTCTTGTCAGGAAAAGGGTGAACACCACTGAACATCTCTTGGGAATGTTTGAGCACTGGGCAACCACAGAGACACTACATTTGCCACTACAACTGTGCTATATTTGAACAGCATCAAATCCCTATTGTATATTATTTTAGGTGTCAGTCAATCAGATGCCAATAACCCGCTTGTCCCCACGGGGGTCGCGGGCGTGCTGGAGCCTATCCCAGCAGTCATCGGGCAGTAGGCGGGGGACACCCTCAACCAGTTGCCACCCAATCACAGGGCACACAGAGACGAACAACCATCTGCACACGCACTCACACCTAGGGGCAATTTGGAGTGCTCAATCGGCCTACCATGCAAGTTTTTGGAATGTAGGAGAAAATCAGAGTACCCGGAGAAAACCCACACAGGCACAGGGAGAACATGCAAACTCCACACAGGAAGGCCGGAACCGAAATTTAATCCACAACCTCTGCAAAGAGAGGCAGACGTTCTAACCAGTGATCCACCGTGCTCTACCGTGCCGGATCCCAATATACAGTCCCACTTTAATCATAGTTATGTATGGCATCTCTGAGAAAACTGAGTATCATTTTTCGTTTCGTTTATTTTTCAAACGTGGAAAAAAATACAATTACTGTACACAATGAAAAGACATGACAAAATACATGCATATACATATATACACATACAGACATACTACATACATACATATACATATATATACATATAAAAATATACATATACATATATATACATATACACATACATATGCACACATACATACACACAAACTAAAAGAGTAGCAATGAAGATATAACCACAAAGAAACCATAAATCACATTCACATGTCTGAAAAGGAGTGGGAAGAAGTATAATTTATTTAATCCCACCCCCTTTTAATAATCCCTAAATACCCAGTCATAAATCATTTTGCCTCTGTTATCCCAACAAAATACTAAATTACTAAATTATCTCCAACCTGCTGCTCGCTAGACACTAAACAAGTACCTACACAATATTAATACATACGTATATCTCACACACAGACATTTAACATACATACATACATACCTCAAATACAACACAAAGATACCTGAATGGTAAAAATAAACAAAATAAAAACAAAAAACAGCATGAACAAAACAATGACAAACAGACAAACAAAACCAACAAAGAAACGTAAATCAATAATTACTAAGCACCCCATGATACTCATACACCCTCATTTCTGTACCTTGTAAAAATAATTTCTTCTTTATATCTTTTTTTAAACTGATAGATGTTTGAACATTCCCTGAGCGTTTCCTCCAAAGTATTCCATAACTTAACTCCACATGTTGAAATACAGAATGTTTTTTTTGTTGTGCGTGCCTTCCTTATCCTGTAATTAAATGTCCCCCTTAAATTATAACCCCCTTCCCTTCCAGTGAAAAGATTCTGAATATTAGTTGGCAACAGATTATTTTTTGCTTTGTAAAGTATTTGTGCTGTCCGGAATTCCACTATATCTTTGAGTTTGATGAGTTTTGACTCTAAGAATAATGAATTTGTGTGATCCCTGTGTCCTGCCCCATGAATGATCCGTATTGCTTTTTTTTGTCAAATAATAAGTGGATATATTGTGCTTATGTAATTATTACCCCAGATTTCTACATAATACAATATGGAAGAACTAGTGTATTATAAAGGATGCGGAGTGATTTATGATCCAGAGCCTGTTTTGCTCTATTTAATACTGCGATGCATCTTGAGATTTTAGTTTGTACATGTTTAACTTGTGATTTCCAACTGATCTTATCATCTATTGTCACCCCTAAAAATTTAATCTCATTCACTCTTTCAATACTAACCCCATCCAGCTTTATCTCTAGTTTCAAATTAGTTCTGTGATTACCAAAAAGTATTACTCTTGTTTGCTTAGGTTTAAGGATAATTTATTGCTGTCCAACCATACCTTTAATTTGCTTAATTCCTTATTTATTAGTCTTGTTAAGGTGTGTAAATCACTACCAGAACAAAAAATATTTGTGTCATCTGCAAACAAAACCATCTTCAAAATATGTGATACCTTGCATATATCATTTATATATAATATAAAAAGTTTAGGGCCCAACAGTGACCCCTGAGGGACGCCACAACTAATGTCCAAACACGTTGAACAAGTGTCACCCAACTTCACAAACTGCTTCCTTTTTGTTAAATAGCTCTTGATCCATTCTAATGGTTTCCCCCTGATGCCATACCGATGTAATTTATTAAATAATATTTCATGATTTATTGTGTCAAATGCCTTTCTTAGATCTATGAATATCCCAACTGTATATTGTTTTAGGTCTATTGCGTTAGTAATTTCCTCCACTGAGTCAATTAGTGCCAGTGATGTTGCTCTGTTGGATCTAAATCCATATTGACTTTCAGTGAGTACTTTATATTTATCTATAAATTGTCCAGTCGGTTATTGAAAAGTTTTTCCAGTATTTTAGAAAATTGTGATAGTAATGATACAGGTCTGTAGTTTGTGAAGTGGTGTTTGTTCCTGGTTTTATACAAAGGTATGATTTTTGCTATTTTCATTTTATCTGGAAATATACCGGTCAGAAATGATAGGTTACAGATGTATGTTAATGGTTTAGAAATCCCCTCAATCACTCGTTTTACGGTAATCATATCAATGTCATCACAGTCTTTGGATGTCTTGTTTGTGCATTGGGAAACTATCTTTATAATTTCTTTCTCATCCGCTGCTTTGAGGAACATTGAGCTCAGATTCCTATCTATTAAACTATTACACTGCTCCTCAGTTGTTACTGAATCTGGGATTTGTTTGGCCAGATCAGGTCCCACACTTACAAAGAATGTATTAAAGTTATCAGCCACTTCTTGCATATCATGCTTCTCAGTGTTATTGATAATAAAATATTTAGGATAATTAATTTTTTTAGAGCCATTTTTTATTACAGTATTCATTATATTCCATATTTCTTTGGTGTTATTTTTATTATCATTTAATATTTTACTATAGTATTCTTTTCTAGCAGCTCTTTTAATATTAGTTAGTTTATTCTTATATTGTTTGTATTTATTTTCTGACTCTTTAGTTCTCTGTCTTATACATTCTCTGTAAAGTGTATTTTTCTTTTTACAGGCATTTTGTAAGCCCTTTGTGATCCAGGGATGATCTACATACTTTAGTTTCCTATTATTTACTTTTACAGGGCAGTATTTGTCATATAACCTTTTGAAAATTTTTAAGAATTCCTCATATGCACAGTTAATGTTATTTTCATTGTATATAGTATCCCAGTTTTGTGACATTAAACCATTTTTAAATGCGTTTATTGTTTCTTCTGTTTTAATTCTTCTGTATTCCTGTTTTTTGGCCGGTTGAGTAATTTTATAGTTGTCATCAAAAACCATAAAAACTGGCAAATGGTCACTGATGTCGCTGACTAATAACCCACTTATGGTGTTGTTTAAAATGTCATTTGTGAATATATTATCACTAAGAGTGGCACAGTGAGAAGTTATTCTGGTTGGTCTAGTGATTTTTGGATACAAGTTCATGCTATATATTGTGTTAACAAAGTGTTCGGTCAGTTTGTGCTTGTTTGGATTGAGTAAATCAATGTTGAAGTCTCCACAGATGAAAATTGTTTTGCAACTGATTTTTGAAAACACCTCCTCCATCCATTCTGTGAACAGTTCAATGCTAGAACCTGGTGTCCGATATATGCAGCTAATGATTACATTTTTCTTTTTTTCTTTGAGTATTTCAATTGTTATGCATTCCAATATGTTGTTAACTACCATTGACATATCCTGTATCACCCTGACATTTAATGTCTTTTCCACATAGATCGCAACTCCTCCTCCACCTTTGTTTTGTCGATCTATGTGTATAAAGTCATATCCCTCCAGCTCAAAGTCCGCCCCTTTTACTGTGTTGATCCATGTTTCCGTTATTGCAATAATGTTGAATGGGCGAGTAAACTGATGAAGATAATCCTTAATGTTTGTAAAGTTGGCATACAGACTCCTACTGTTAATATGTATAATAGACAGTTTGCTATCTTTATTGATTCTATTAAATTCCTCATCAGTATAATAACTGCAGTTATTGTTGATTGAGTTGAAGAAGTTGTTATCCGGGTACTTTTGCTTCCTCCGGTGTTCCATTGAGCTTGATAAATATTTTACAGTTTGTAGTCCAGGTATGTTGAATTTTCTTCTGCTTCCTCAGGTAGCGTGCTTTTTTGGCAATATCAGCGTTGCGCTTGGTCAGGTGCTCATTGATGTAGACGTCGGTTCCTCTCAGCTTTCTTCCTTGTTTTAATAGTGCAATCTTCTGTTTTTTGTTGACAAACCGCATGATGACAGCGGGTTTGTCTCCGGGGCTCCTCTTGGGCAGAGGGTGGCAAGCTTCGATGTTGTCGCAGTCCAGCTGTATCCCCTTGGACTGCAGGAAAGTAGCCACCTGTTGCTCCGTGGAACATCCAGTTCACCGGGCTCACCTCCCTCGCCAGCGGCCAATGCCCGGGCGTATAACCGGGCTTTGATGTTGACTCCGGAGATGATCACATCGTTAATTCTGGTGGTGGGAAGCCGTTGATGCCTTCTTCGGACCCATGTTTGGGACGTGCTAGTCCAGGAGGTTAGCTTACTTTGCGTTTGTCGAGTGCCAACCAATACGTCGTTTCCGTCCGTCTGCTTCACTGTCTCTGTCACATTTCACATCTCAAGGCCAGGCCAAGTGTCATCTGTTTTGGAAATCCAGATATGGTCAGCATACGCCATATAGGACCTTTCTCCTATTGCTGAATATGCGATTTCATGAACAAGTGCATCTTTGTGACTTAAGCATTCTTTTTTGTGTTCTTTTAAAAATGGTCTATCTTTGTCATTCAAGCTGCTGTTACCGTTAATGACACGGGAGAGGGCCTCATTGTGTTGTTGCAATACATCACTGGGATGTGTGAGCTGAAGTGCCACTCATTTTGCATTCTTACAAAAGCAACCAGCTAAACAGCTGTGTTATTTCAGAGATATGACTGAATTTGTGAAGGTGATGGGAGCATGTCTTTACTTTTACTAAGACTCCTACATAGAGGCAAGAGTGAAATTTGTTTAATGAACAGTATGTATCATTTATGCACTTGCATTCACACAGTTTGAAGGGCAACACATGTAAATCCTGAAACTCGCATGGTTGCTATGAAGCTGTTTGTCTTTACCATTGTGCAAGAGGTGTATTTCAGTTGACCACCATTTGCCTTGTCACGAAGGAATGGCTGTTTCTGCATGGGATGCATTTACCCATAAGGCAAGACAGAATAAAACTAAAATTTGCCATTTCTGTTGAAACCCATAAGGCAAGGCAGAATAATTTATAATAATAATTTCTGTTGAAATTGCGTGTGAAGGCGAAGAAGCTGAATAAAAATTTGGGGAATGCTACAGAATGATGTCAAATGATACTGACTAACAGGAAGTGTTATACAATAGCTGGGAATGAGCTGAAAATGTTGAGAAAAACTGTGAGAGAAATTGTGAGCGAAAAAACGGTGAGAGAAAGACGGGATGGAAGACAACAGCCCCCACACACACACACCAAATCGTCCATAACCCACACCCACTCCCATTGAATCAAACTCTACTGCGAACTCGCCCCACCCCAACGACTCATCACCCATCAAACTCGCCCCACACCGGCCTGGGCAACTGAATATAAGCTGACCAAAGAACCTTGAACGTTGCCTTTTCTGAATGGAGACTTTCTGCTCTTGAAGGGCCCAGCGCTGTATTGTACTTTCCTGAAAACAGAGCTTTCTTAACAAGAATTATGATTGAACTCAACCAACCTGTGTAAGTCTAATTTCTGCTTCAGTGTCTTTGCATTTTCCTAAATCTGAAGAAATTAAACGAGCACGCAGTGAGTGAATTGGATAACAGGTGATTGGCAATGGCTTTTGCCGTGAGGCGCAGATAGCGCTCCCTAAATTGTGGACCAAATCCAACAGTAGGCGAAAAAACAGTGAGAAAACTGATAGGCGAGAAAAACGGTAGGCGAGAAAAACGGTAAGTGAGAAAAACGGTGAGAGAAAAACGGAAGGCAAGAAAAATGGTAGGCGCAAGAAAAACGATAAGCAAGAAAAACGGTAAGCAAGAAAAACGGTAAGCCAGAAAAACGGTAAGTGAGAAAAACGATAAGCGAGAAAAACGGTAAGAGAGAAAAACGGTACGCAAGAAAAACGTTAGGGAGAAAAAACGTAAGTGTCAGTGTCCGGGGTGGCATACTTCTATTGTCCACAGGGAGCAACTGTGAGCAGAGTGCAGAGGGCCCAGGTGCGACTCATCAGGCTCGTTAAAGGAGAGCTCTTAAGGAGCATGCTGTCAACTGCTCGTCGCCTGAGTGTCTCTTCAGTGTGGTCAGCTCCACAGTTGCCTCTAGCTCCTTGATCTCGCTCATAAGTCTATTCCTGCTCATCAACGCCACGTTCTTCAGTTCCTCCGGTTCCCTCCACCGATCACCGCCAAGATCTACCCCGTTCTGGCTGAACTCCTCACGCTCCGCCACTGCTGCCCCGCTCCGTGCTCCTGGCTCCGATCATCCCGCTCTACCTCCACCGCAGCTCCTCCAATAAACACTCCTCACTCATTCTGGACGTCTGAGTTGGTTTTTCTGCATGTGGATCAAATCAGTCGCTAAAACGAAGACAGAACACTCAGGCCAATCAAACCCAGCAGAGCCACTCAGACGCGCCCTCGCAGAACAGCAATACCAACTCCAATCCCACGAGTCCACTCTCCAAGCCCTCCTGGAGCAGCAGCAGCGAACCAACGATCAACTGGAACGTGACCAGATTGCTTCAACACACCCAGGTCAGAGAAACCCCCTTGCCGCCAGCTGGCGCCTCGAGCTCCTCAGTATCGCCGCCGAGTCTGCACTTTGGTGAGGTTCGTTCCCCTCATCCCGGAGAAGTTCTCCGGCGAAGGTGGTAATTGCGGAGGTTTCCTCCTGCAGTGTTCGCTAGTTTTTAATCGGTCTCCCCAGTCTTTTTCCCACGACGGAGCTAAGATCTCGTTTATTTTGGGACTCCTCACGGGCAAGGCGCTGAAATGGGCAGAAGCCCGGTTTTCTGACTGCAGGCATTTTGGCTGTTCTTACGATGAGTTTTTAAAGGAATTTAAGCAGACCTTTTCGACCGAGACCGATCAGACTGGTGTGTCTCGCCAGTTGTGGGGGCTTAGGCAAGGGAACAGCATCGTGTCAGATTTCTCTATTGAGTTTCGTACGTTAGCAGCTGCGTCCGGGTGGGGCCCTGTAGCCTTGAAAACGTTTTTTTTTTTCAAGCCTTAAATGAGTCCTTAAAGGATGAACTGGCAGTCCCGGAAGAACCAGGGACTTTGGACGACCTGATTTCCCTGGCCATTAGGTTGGACAATCAAATTAGGGAGAGACGGAGAAGCTCCCAATGGGAGCGGACGGAGGAGCGATCACGTTTTTTTTTAACCAGGCCCAGTCCGCCCAGGCGATCGCCTAGCCAGTCCTCTCCAGAACCCGAGGCCATGCAGATTGGCCCGACTCTCCCCGGAGGAGCTGCAGCGGCGCCGCGAGTCCCGACAGTGTCTGTACTGCGGCTCCCCGGATAATTTCATTGCCTACTGTCCAGTTCGGCCAAAAGAGCGGGTCCGACGGTCTTGAGGGGAGGACCGCCGGACCAGCCAACAAGTGTTAAGTCTCCTCGCTTCTCCCTACCCGCCATGATGTCTGTGCACAACCATCACTACAAGCTATCCGCGCTGGTCGACTTGGGGTGCGAGAGAAACTTGATCGACCAGGAATTCGTCTCCCGAGCCAAAGTCGAGATGGAGCCTCTCCCTACGCCTCTCGCTGTCTCTACCCTGGATGGCAGAGGGCTCTCTCGCATAACCCAACGCACCAAACCCGTGGAGCTAATCATCTCTGGCAACCGTCATGAAATCATTTCCTTTTATGTCTTCCCCGTAAGACAGTCAGCCCTTGTACTTGGTTTCCCCTGGCTCCAGAGACACAACCCTCAGATCAACTGGTCAGAATGCAATATCGAGTCCTGGTCCACGACGTGCTTGTCCTCTTGTCTTCAGTCTGCCGTGCCATCTCACCCGCCCCTAGTAGCACCCGAGGAACCTGGTCCGATCGATCTTTCACAAGTGCCCAGAGAATACCATGACCTAAGACAGGTTTTTAACAAGAGCAAGGCTTCATCCTTACCACCACATCGCCCCTATGATTGCGCCATAGAGCTTCTTCCCGGAGCTCCGCTACCGTCCAGTAGACTCTACAATATCTCACGCACCGAGAGACAAGTTATGGAGACTTACGTACATCAATGAATCACTGGCCGCTGGCATCATTCGTCCGTCCTCCTCACCCCCCCAGGGGGCAGGTTTCTTCTTTGTGGGCAAGAAGGATAAGTGTTGGGTTCACAACATTTATTTGAAAAGAACCTCACAGAGGCAGGAGATGTCTTTGATGGCAAGCGACTTCTGCAGAAGGGCGCAAACCAGACACACAGCAAGTGTGGCTGAGAGTCGCGCTCTTCCTCCAGTTTGGTCGTGCCTTTTATTGAGGAACAACAATGGGGGGAGTCTACATGAATGCATAGTTTCTTAAACAGGAAGGACATCTCCTAATTAAATCTCATGACCACAGAACAACAGGGATGCTATTATAGAAAGAGCAGTATGGTCGTCAAATGACTAACTAAGTTAAACATCCGTGGCGTACTCATGACTTTAGATTAAATAAGACATTTGTCTGCTTTAGCCATCTCATAATAGACTCATGACCTGGTCATGACTAGCTAACGTAGGAGTTTATTGTATAACGCGATTCATGACTCCGGTCATGTGCTCCTTAGCCAGCCATATGCTCCCAAGTCATTATCACGAGGTCAAACTGTCACTGTGTGCAAGATCTTCCACAGTATGTGACAGTTTGACCTCGTGATAATGACTTGGGCGCATATGGCTGGCTAAGGAGCACATGACCGGGGTCATGAATCGCGTTATACAATAAACTCCTTCGTTAGCTCGTCATGACCAGGTCATGAGTCTATTATGAGATGGCTAAAGCAGACAAATGTCTTATTTAATCTAAAGTCATGAGTACGCCACGGATGTATGCATCTCAGGGGCACTAAGACCCTCCTGCTTAACTTTGTTAAAGTCATTAGACAACCATACTGCTCTTTCTATAATAGCATCCCTGTTGTTCTGTGGTCATGAGATGTAATTATGAGATGTCCTTCCTGTTTAAGAAACTATGCATTCATGTAGACTCCCCTCATTGTTGTTCCTCAATAAAAGGCACGACCAAACTGGAGGAAGAGAGCAAATCTCAGCCACACTTGCTGTGCGTCTGGTTTGCGCCCTTCTGCAGAAGCCGCTTGCCATTGAAGACATCTCCTGCCTCTGTGAGATTCTTTTCAGATAAATGTTGTGAACCCAACAGGCACCAATCCTAATTCATCCAGATCCCTGCAAACAGTTTACCCTGGAGGTCGACGCTTCCGACACAGGAGTAGGGGCTATCTTGTCACAGCGCTCGGTCTCTGATGGGAAGCTTCACCCGTGCCTTTTTCTCCTGACATCTGTCACCCGCAGAGAAGAATTATGATGTCGGTGACCGGGAACCTTTGGCCATTAAATTGGCGCTTGAGGAGTGGCATCACTGGTTGGAGGGCACTGAGCAATCCGTGCTGGTCTGGACCAACCACAAGAATCTGTCGTATCTACAGTCCGCCCAGGTGTGGAAACAGTTCTGTTCAGCCCTCGATGCGATGGTCTCCCTGACATCGGGCTACCATCCCCAGACGAACGGGCAGACTGAGCGCTTGAACCAGGAGCTCGAGGCCGCGCTCCGATGTCTCTGCTCTGATAACCCGTCCGAGTGGAACAAGTTTCTCCCCTGGGTAGAGTATGCCCACAATTCTCATGTCTCCTCTGCCACAGGACTCTCCCTGTTCTGCCCCGAAACTTGTCTGTTTGACTGTATTATATTGGTTTATATTGCGTTTGATAGATAGACTTTTATTTTGAAGGCGATGTCTAGCAGGAAGTCGGCCGTCGGCCATTTTGTTTTAATCACAACAAACCGTGTGCAGCTAGTGCTAGTCAAGTGTTCATCCATGGTCATCCTTGTTTCTGTTTGTGCCTTCGACATCATCGTCTGTAAGTTTCCATTTATACTTTAAAGCTCAATCATATTTTCGTATTATTTATGAGGAGTCTTTATTGTAAGTATGAATGTTTATGTCGTATTTTTTCTGTATCGCTTTTCAGTTTTACTCCATGTTTTGGGAGAACACTGCAATTAAAAAGGAGCTTTGGAAGCTATACCCTGACTCAGCGTCTACCTTAGCAGGAGTTAGGCTTACTGCTGAATTGGTGTTAGAAACACACACAAGGAGAGCAGGAAACTCCCCGTTCGAGATTTCGTTAGGTTATCAACCGCCGCTGTTCCCAGCCGACGACAAGGAGATCGCGGTCACGTCTGTTCGCCACCATATACGACGCTGCAAGAACGTTTGGTCCAACGCCATCAAGGCCCTTCACCGGTCCATCGAACAGAACCGCAAGTATGCCGACCGACGACGCATGCCTGCCCCACTTTATTCCTCAGGTCAGAAGGTCTGGCTTTCCTCTCGAGATGTCCCCCTCAAGTCCATGTCATGAAAACTGGCCCCCTGCTTCATCGGGCCATATGAGATCCTGGCAGTGATTAGTCCTTCGGCGGTCCGTCTCCGTCTTCCTCCGAGCCTCCGAGTCCATCCCACCTTCCACGTCTCACAGATTAAGCCGGTCGAGTCCAGTGCGCTTCTTCCCCCGGCCGAGCCCGCGCCTCCTGCCCGGGATCTTGATGGCAACCCGGTCTACCCGGTCCGACGGATCGTGGACGCCCGTCGGCGGGGCCGTGGGTGGCAGTACCTCGTCGGCTGGGAGGGCTACGGTCTTTGAATGATCCAATGTTGTCCTAAATGACTGATGATGATAAATAGAATGCACCTGTGTGTAAGCAAGTCTCCGTATAAATGCACCTGCTCTTTGATAGTCTCAGGGTTCTGTTTAAAGCGCAGAGAGAACCATGAAGACAAAGGAACACACCAGGCAGGTCCGAGATACTGTTGTGGAGAAGTTTAAAGCCGGATTTGGATACAAAAAGATTTCCCAAGCTTTAAACATCTCAAGGAGCACTGTGCAAGCAATTATATTGAAATGGAAGGAGTATCAGACCACTGCAAATCTACCAAGACCCGGCGGTCCCTCCAAACTTTCATCTCAAACAAGGAAAAGACTGATCAGAGATGCAGCCAAGAGGCCCATGATCACTCTGGATGAACTGCGGATAACCACAGCTGAGGTGGGAGAGTCTGTCCATAGGACAACAATCAGTCGTGCACTGCACAAATCTGGCCTTTATGGAAGAGTGGCAAGAAGAAAGCCATTTCTCAAAGATATACATAAAAAGTCTCGTTTAAGGTTTGCCACAAGCCACCTGGGAGACACACCAAACATGGAAGACTTAGACTTAGACAGAACTTTATTGTCATTTTGTCAACACTAGGTGTGTACAAAACGAAATTTCGTTGCATACGGCTTTCAGCAATGTAGAGGTATTTCGGCTGGTTAAAAAAAAAGTGACATTCTATATAAAAATATGAAATAAGATAATTATAAAGTACAAGGTGCAGCAGTGATAAAGTATGTGAACAGTGCAGGAGACAAAAACAGTATTTACAAGTGTGCAGAGGAGTGCTACGTTTGAATGTTCAACAGTCTGACGACAGCAGGGAAAAAACTATTGCAGAACCTGGTGGACCTGCAGCGGATGCTGCGAAACCTCTTCCCAGAGGGCAGCAGGGAGAACAGTCCATGGTGGGGGTGTGATGGGTCACTGATAATATTTCGGGCTCGGGACACGCAGCGCTGGGATGACAAGTCCTGAATGGAGGGAAGAGGAGCCCCGATGATCCTCTCTGCTGTCCTCACCACTCTCCTCAGGTTCTTCCAATCGGAGGCGCTGCAACCTCCACACCACACCGAGAGACAGCTTGTCAGAATGCTCTCTATGGTGCTTCGGTAGAACGTCCTCATGATGGGTGGGGGCAGGTGGGCTCTCCTCATCCTCCGCAGGAAGTACAAGCGCTTCTGTGCCCTCTTGACCAGTGTTGTGGTGTTCACAGTCCAGGTGAGGTCGTCTGTGATGTGGACTCCCAGGAATTTAGTGCTGCTGACCACCTCCACAGCTGAGCTGTTGATGATCAGTGGAGCGTGGTGAGGCTGGTTCTTCCTGAAGTCGACGATGATCTCCTTCGTCTTCTCCACATTCAGGATCAGGCTATTTTCTCTGCACCAGCCCACCAACTGCTCCACCTCCTCTCTGTAGTCCAGGTCGTTGTTGTCCCTGATGAGGCCCACCACCGTTGTGTCGTCTGCAAACTTCACGATGTGATTGGTGGTGAACCTGGGGGCGCAGTCGTGTGTCATCAGGGTGAACAGCAGGGGGCTCAGGACGCAGCCCTGAGGGGAGCCTGTGCTGAGGGTGATGACATCGGAGGTGTTCTGTCCGACCCGGACTGACTGAGGTCTGTTGGTGAGGAAGTCTAGCAGCCAGTTCCGAAGGGGGGTGCTGAAGCCCAGGTGTTCCAGTTTTTCCACCAGATGTTGTGGAATGATGGTATTAAACGCTGAGCTGAAGTCCAGGAACAGCAACCGCACGTGAGTGTTCCTCTCCTCCAGGTGAGCCAGGCTCAGGTGAAGAACGGAGGAGATGGCATCCTCAGTGGAGCGGTTCTGCCGGTAGGCAAACTGGAACGGATCGAATGTTGGGGGGAGTCTGGAGACGATGTGATCTTTGAGCAGCCTTTCGAAGCACTTCATCATGATGGGAGTCAGTGCCACAGGTCTGTAGTCATTCCATGAGGTGATTTGAGGTTTCTTCGGCACCGGAATGATGGAGGCAGCCTTGAAGCACACTGGCACTTTGGCTTGGTCCAGCGAGATGTTAAAAATGTCTGTGATGACACCAGCCAGCTGGCCTGCACATTCCTTGAACACCCGCCCAGGTATGTTGTCGGGGCCTGGGGCCTTACGTGGGTTGACTCTTCTCAGAGTCTTCCACACGTCGGCTGAGTCAAGGCAGAGGACCTCCTCTTCCTGGTGGGGAACAGTTTTAACTGCCGGAGTGCTGTTTAGTGCCTCAAAACGCCCAAAGAAGTTATTTAGACCATTTAGGAAGTCAGCATCAACCTCACCCACCGGGGGGGAGGGTGAGTTGTAGTCCGTGATCGCCCGTATGCCTTGCCACATACTCCTGGTGTTATTGGCGTCGTGGAAAAAATCCTGAATTTTCCGACTGTGGCTTCGCTTCGCTAGCCTGATGGCACGGTTCAAGTTGGCTCTCGCTGTCCTCAGTGCCTCCTTGTCGCCAGACTTGAAGGCTGAGTTCCGTGCTCGTAGCATATGACGTACATCCTCAGTCATCCAGGGTCGTTGGTTGGCTCGGGTGATGATGTTCTTAGTGGTGCTGACGTCCTCGGAGCATTTGTTGATGTAGGCTGACACAGTCATGGCGTACTCATCAATGTTGATCTGATTGTCATATGTTGCTGCTGATTTGAACATGTCCCAGTCAGAGCACTCAAAGCAGTCCTGGAGTGCCTCCATGGCCCCCTCAGACCACACCCTCACCTGCTTCACTGTGGGTTTTGCTCTGATCAGCAGGGGCCTGTATGCAGGGGTTAGCATAACAGATAGGTGGTCTGAAGAGCCGAGGTGGGGGCGGGGGGCTGCTCTGAATGCATCCTTTATATTGGTGTAAACCAAGTCCAGAGTGTTCTCTCCCCGAGTTGGAAAATCCACGTGTTGGTAAAAATGAGGGAGAATAGTCTTCATGCTAGCCTGGTTGAAGTCCCCAGCAATGATGAAAACCCCCTCTGTGTGCGTGGATTGCAGCTCACTGATCGTCCGATAGAGAACCCTCATGGCCTCTTTAGTGTTAGCGCTAGGAGGCACGTACACAGCCGTGATGCTAACAACAGTAAACTCTCTGGGCAGGTAGAAGGGTCTGCAGTTAACAGTCAAAAGCTCGATGTCCGAAGAGCAGAAGCTGGCGACAGATCTAGCATTTTTGCACCAGTTGTTGTTGATGTAGACACACAGCCCACCTCCTCGGGATTTACCGCTTAGCTCGCTGTTTCTGTCGGCGCGGAATGTAGCGAGCCCCTCCAGGCTAACGGCGTTGTCCGGCATTGATGAGTTCAGCCATGTCTCCGTCAGGATGAGAGCGCAGCAGTTCCTAACTTCCCTCTTTGAAGAGAGTTCCAGTTTTAGATGGTCCATTTTATTATCCAGTGAGCGGACGTTGGAGAGGAAGATGGATGGAAGCGGCGGTTTGTAGGGGTTAGCTCTCAGCTTAGCCGTTAGCCCACCTCGACAGCCGCGCTTTCGCCGCCGGTCACACCGCCTACGCTTACTCCTCCTCCGGCGTGTGTTGCCCGGCGAGCCCGCTGCGTCGTGAGCTCCTGGGGCTAGCGCCCTAAGCACTCCGAGGCTACGCAAACAGACTAGGGTCGTTGTGGCTACGAGTCCGAAAACACTCGATGACCGTACCTCCAGCAGGCGCTGGCGATCGTACACTACTCTACTGGATGGATAAACTAAACTTTGTGTTGTTTGAAGTGTCCTAGGCGACATATTTTGTGAATATCCCCGTAGATTGCTGAGACGCGTAGCGGCCGCGGCCAACTGGGGCGCCGCCATCTTGGATCTTGGAAGAAGGTGCTCTGGTCAGATGAAACCAAAATCGAACTTTTTGGCCACAATGCAAAACGATATGTTTGGCGTAAAAGCAACACAGCTCATCACCCTGAACACACCATCCCCACTGTCAAACATGGTGGTGGCAGCGTCATGGTTTGGGCCTGCTTTTCTTCAGCAGGCACAGGGAAGATGGCTAAAATTGATGGGAAGATGGATGGAGCCAAATACAGGACCATTCTGGAAGAAAACCTGTTGGAGTCTGCAAAAGACCTGAGACTGGGACGGAGATTTATCTTTCAACAGGACAATGATCCAAAACATAAAGCCAAATCTACAATGGAATAGTTCACAAATAGACGTATCCAGGTGTTAGAATGGCCAAGTCAAAGTCCAGACCTGAATCCAATCGAGAATCTGTGGAAAGAGCTGAAGACTGCTGTTCACAAACGCTCTCTATCCAACCTCACTGAGCTCGAGCTGTTTTGCAAGGAAGAATGGGCAAGAATTCCAGTCTCTCGATGTGCAAAACTGGTAGAGACATACCCGAAGCGACTTGCAGCTGTAATTGCAGCAAAAGGTGGCGCTACAAAGTATTAGCGCAAGGGGGCCGAATAATATTGCACGCCCCACTTTTCAGTTTTTTATTTGTTAAAAAAGTTTAAATTATCCAATAAATTTTGTTCCACTTCACGATTGTGTCCCACTTGTTGTTGATTCTTGACAAAAAATTAAACTTTTATATCTTTGTTTGAAGCCTGAAATGTGGCGAAATGTTGAAAGGTTCAAGGGGGCCGAATACTTTCGTAAGGCACTGTACATGGTGGATAGGATGGTAAAAGATGGTGCGTGAGTGTGTATTGGATTTGGCCCAGACGAATTGGCTAAGAGGAAATTCCAAATTTCAAAGCTTGACATGGAAGACCTGAAGAAGGGGGCCGAAGTAGGGGTTACTTAAAAGTTACTCCTTCAAAATTAACTATTGTTAAATTGGTAAAGGGGAATTTGTTGGTGGAACCAGTAAACCTCCATTCCTGTTCCACATTTCACCAGAAGATGGTGCCAAAGTCAGATTGACCTAACATAGTAAATTAATAGTTTAAAAAGTCATCGATTAGATGAAGACTTGTTCCGAAGCACAGCAACACACAATTTTGGAGTATGTTATATTATTTTGTTTTGCTATAATATACTTTGAAACTGCTAGAGTATTTTAATTTGCTAACTAGGGAAGCCCATGCTCATCGTTAGCTAATGAGAATGAGACATGTTAATCACAGTTAGAGTAAGCTGCAATATACTTTATTTTATTCTGCTTTGCAATACTGTATAGTTAGTAGCAACATGAGCAGCATCATAGCACTGATGTTTCATTTACACATGAAGGTATTAAGAGTTGAGTAAGGACAAGGGGCTGACAGTGATACCGTGGGTGGAAGACTGCAATCCCACGCTTGAGCTTGACCTAGAGGTCACCAGGTTGTCAAAATACGTTTTGAAGATGCTTGAGTGTTTTAACCTGCTAACTAAGAAAATCCACGATCATAGTTATGATTATGTGTTAAACTGACTATTGTGAAAGTATGTGTTATTATTGTCACCATGTTTGAGCAGTATCAAACATGTATGTAATATTGATGTTCCATTTACACATGAATGTATAAATGTGAGCGAAGACAAGGAGGCGGAAAGGGTTAATGGTGATACTAAGTGGTGGAAGACTGAGATCCCACATATGAGCGGGACCTCGGTCACGTTCATCCAGTTGAAGCCTAAACAAAATGCTGTTTGACGGAACACAAGTCAGAGAAAAAACATTTGCAAATGTCACGTTGATGGACAGTTGACAAGATTTGGGAGTGGGAAACAGGATGAGGCATCCCTGAGAAAATTGTTACTTCTGTGAGAACATGGTCACCTCATCTAGTTGAATCCGGTTGAGATGCAGGTGCAGTCTATTCTGGAAGCATTTGGGTTATCTGAGGCCAATGTATGACGTCATGGAAAAAAACTGGTACGTGACCAAGCAGGCATAGTACCCACGAACTGGACTGGTATAAAAGGTTCGTTCCGACAAAGAGCATCGCTCTCTCTCGCCCGGTGGCCTTTCCCCGTCAGGGGTATGGCCCCTGCGGCTACTGCTGTGGGTCGAGAACGCCGATTAGACAAAGATAGATTTAATTCTTTCTGAGATTAACCCAAGGTCCGTTAAAATGAATTTATACTATCTTCAAATTGGATTTAGTCAAACTTTAAGCTCAAAGACAGGCTAGGAGATGCAGACCTCGGTGCAGGAGAGAGGAGCCATTTTTAGGGCGTCGTCATCTCCATTCTTTAGGCCAGCCTGTTCTTTTAAACAGAATTCGGATTTTGGAACAAGGAGAACTGATCACTCGACTTTTCCACCAAACAGCATTTTAGACCTCGAGCCCCTTACCCTTTTTTACTATATTTTTGAGTTTTCAATCGAGAGAACTTCGAGACTGAATAATTTTTGCTCTATTGAGAATGGTGAGTGGAAATTATTGTTAGTTGTTCGAACAATTGAAACTTGTAATTCTCTTTCTTGCTTATTCATTAAATTTCTACTTTATAATCATCTAATTTCGATTAATGATTATTTTGATCTTTTATGCTTTAAATCTCTTTTGTTTCTCTATCATAGTCATACTTTAAACCGTTCAGTTCTTTTTAAATGAAGACAGCTTTAATCTTCGACATCAGGGAGTGTCAGAATCTGGTTCGAAACCGTTAACTTAAGCTAAGCTAGTGTGAGTGTACACTAGTGAAAATAAACGAGTTCCCGCGGTCTTAACAAAGACAGCTAAACTATTCAGAGCGGATAACAAAAGCAACAATCTTAATAGGAAAGGAGAGCTGCTGAAACGGCCGCGATCGAGGAGATCCTGGGTCTCAACAAAGCCATCTTCCCTGTCCCTGCTGAAGAAAAGCAGGCCCAAACCATGATGCTGCCACCACCATGTTTGACAGTGGGGATGGTGTGTTCAGGGTGATGAGCTGTGTTGCTTTTACGCCAAACATATCGTTTTGCATTGTGGCCAAAAAGTTCGATTTTGGTTTCATCTGACCAGAGCACCTTCTTCCACATGTTTGGTGTGTCTCCCAGGTGGCTTGTGGCAAACTTTAAACGAGACTTTTTATGGATATCTTTGAGAAATGGCTTTCTTCTTGCCACTCTTCCATAAAGGCCAGATTTGTGCAGTGCACGACTGATTGTTGTCCTATGGACAGACTCTCCCACCTCAGCTGTAGTTATCTGCAGTTCATCCAGAGTGATCATGGGCCTCTTGGCTGCATCTCTGATCAGTCTTCTCCTTGTTTGAGATGAAAGTTTGGAGGGACGGCCGGGTCTTGGTAGATTTGCAGTGGTCTGATACTCCTTCCATTTCAATATAATTGCTTGCACAGTGCTCCTTGAGATGTTTAAAGCTTGGGAAATCTTTTCGTATCCAAATCCGGCTTTAAACTTCTCCACAACAGTATCTCGGACCTGCCTGGTGTGTTCCTTTGTCTTCATGGTTCTCTCTGCGCTTTAAACAGAACCCTGAGACTATCAAAGAGCAGGTGCATTTATACGGAGACTTGATTACACACAGGTGCATTCTATTTATCATCATCAGTCATTTAGGACAACATTGGATCATTCAAAGATCCTCACTGAACTTCTGGAGTGAGTTTGCTGCACTGAAAGTAAAGGGGCCGAATAATATTGCACGCCCCATTTTTCAGTTTTTTATTTGTTAAAAAAGTTTAAATTATCCAATAAATTTCGTCCCACTTCACGATTGTGTCCCACTTGTTGTTGATTCTTGACAAAAAATTAAAATTTTATATCTTTGTTTGAAGCCTGAAATGTGGCGAAATGTTGAAAGGTTCAAGGGGGCCGAATACTTTCACAAGGCACTGTAAATACTGTCGTTTGTGCAAAGAAAACAGCATTAGGACCCTCTAAAATGGCATAGACAAAGACAAAGTTGTTTTGTGTGGCTTCCGCCACACAGAGACGTAATATACAGGCGTAATATGTAAACCCGATGAACAAATCAGAGGACATTACATTTTACGTAGATCGGGGCGGTAAACCAATCAGAGGATTGTACGTAACACGTTGAGTACGTACCTCTGCCGCCATTGATAAATCCTATCATTTGTGCAAAGAAAACAGCAATAGGACCCTCTAAAATGGCATAGACAACAAGACATGCTTATGAGGCACTATTAAAGCCTCACTGCAGAAGAGCAACGTGACAACGAGAAGAAAGAACTTGGCATGTTTAATGGCGAATTTGCCCAACTGTTTAATTTGGATACAGAAGATGAGGACTTGGACGGATTTGCGTATGAATATCGATTAACAATGTGAGTACAGTAGAGTACATGGTTAAACAGTAAAATAAAGTACAACCGAACTCACTGTCTTGCCCCGTGATGTTTTTTTGTTTTTTGTTTACCGTAAGTCATGGTATGCATGCACCCTATAATACGGTGCGCCCTATGTGTGGATTAAATACAAAATAGACCCCACAATTGAGTCTGTGTCTTTTAACCTGAAGCGCCTTGTGTTGTGGAAAGTACAGTACATCAAATTAGTTGTGGAAGTCACAGATGTTGTCATAGCAATTGAGGGGAATTAATACTGAGCGCAGCTGAGAGTTTGACCAATGAAGAAGCATGCATTATGCATGCAAGTTCAAGGCCACTCTGTCCAAAGGTAGTAGAGCAGTACAGTGCAATACAGAGTCCAAGTTTTGTAAAGTATGCCCAGTCCTAGATTTAGTGCTGGGAACTTATTCATAACCAATTTCACATTAATCCAAATTGACTGCAGAACAAATCCAAGTGCAATCATCTTTAAGTGGCGTGAGTCGTGTGAGGTTCAGCATCCAACAGCACCGCAGGCCACAATCATGCCCGGAGAAAAGAACCAAGGCAACCCAAATGCAGTTTTAATGTTTGCTCTATAATTAGATTAAATCAAGTTGAAGTGTAGCATTTTGCCTTAGGTGACTCGTTAATGTGTGCAGAATTATATTTTAAACCAAATTACCAGCTCTGCCATTTAATCTGGAGCAGGATTTGCATAATGTTCCCTTTTTAAATATATATATTAATGAATACCGTATGACTTCAGAGGAAAGTGCATTAGTATACAATTAACCATCACCCACAGGCCCAGCTCCCCCGTCATCACTACCACATGCACGTGCGCGCACACACGCACGCACACATGCGCATGTGCGCACACACATGCACACACATGCACACGCACGCACACACACACACACACCAGTTTTACACATCCATCTTTACATCTCTCTCTTCCCTTTCTTCCACAGTTTACCAGGAATAAGGAAAACCAAATCATAGAAGAGATATGAAAGCAATTGCTCTTCTACTTTTGACACAAATTGTAAGTCAGTTTTCAGGAGGAAGTGCCCTGTCTCACACTGCTCTTTAAGCATTTGGGTTTTGCCTATTTACTATAGGCATGACTCATGACTACATTTTACCGCGGCACCATTGAGAGCGTCCTCTCCAGCTGTATTGCTGTTTGGGGTGGCAGCTGCACTGACTACGACTTGAAGGCCCTGCAGCGCATAGTGAAAACGGCTGGTAAGACTATTGGTGCTTCTCTCCCCTCCTTGAAGGACATTTACACCTCCCATCTCACCCGCAAGACGACCAAGATTGTGAGTGATGTGAGTCACCCCGCTCACTCTTTGTTTGATCTTCTGCCCTCTGGGAGGCGGTACAGGAGCCTGCGCTCCCGCACCACCAGACTCTCCAACAGCTTCATACTCCAGGCTGTTAGGATCCTGAACTCGCTCCCCCTTTCTGCGTAGCGTCCTGTTCTTTGCGCTATGCTTACTGTCTGCTGTATGCACGCTGGCTCAGTTTTGCTCCTCTTATTTATTGGGTTATTGGTTTATTATTTATTCATCGCTCATTTTATTTATTTGTTATTTATTATTTATTGTTTGTGCCTTCTTGTTTTTATTTTGTGTCGTCTGCTTGTATGTCTCGTCACTGTGGGATAGAGGAAACGGAATTTCGGTTTCTTTGTGTGTCTTGACATATGAAGGGATTGACAATAAAGGTGACTTTGACTTTGAGGTGTGTCATCATTTTATTATAGAGCACTGCATTTCCGGAACTGTCCTGATTTTATGGATTAATTTCTAGTTCTCCTTTTTACTGCGTACTAACTAGAAAACACAAAACAAATGCAAAATTACAATTAATTATGCAAAGTCTGATTGTAAGCTTACAAATCAATTTTTGTTTTGTGTACTGGTTTTGTGTCTCTGTTTGTCTTGAGTGCGTCCTCGTGTTACCTGTCCTGAGTCAACAGTGATTCACATTTTACCACTGACCACGGTCTCCACAGGGCCAAGGCCTAAAGGCTTTGTAACCAACAGGTTGCCAACACCTGCAAAAGCAGCTGGCTGTCCAGGCTGCCATCTGCACGACT
Source organism: Syngnathus acus (assembly GCF_901709675.1). Taxonomy (NCBI): domain Eukaryota; kingdom Metazoa; phylum Chordata; class Actinopteri; order Syngnathiformes; family Syngnathidae; genus Syngnathus; species Syngnathus acus. The sequence goes on from NC_051095.1 coordinate 25,853,675, forward strand.
GTTCACACTTAAGGTTGGACTGCTGCCACTCTGAGCCAGTGGGGCTGTTGATTGGATAAGGTAAATGCGTTCGACAGCCCACAGCGGCAGATTGTGTATTGATTGTGATTGTGTATGTATTGTGGGTATAAAAGTCAAATGTGGAAAAATAAACTATTGTCTAAATTAACACCCCGATTGCCTGAATTAACACCCCCTTCCTTTTTGTTCAAGGGTCCAATTATTATCTCTGGAGGAAAGAGATGAAATTAGTAAATTCCATCAAACACTGTCAATCTGATTGACATTCATTTTCTACTGACATTAAGACAAATTCGGAATTATCACAAATTCAGTAAACTGGAATTTGGGACTGTAGGATCAAAGGTTGGTTTTTGTGCTCGTGTGCTTCCTCCGACTACTCAAGTTGCCCTTGAGCAAGCAAAGATTAGCTCAGGGATTCAATACCATTTAAACATACTATCACCTCTATGTCTGCATGCATGTGAATAGTGTCTCTGTGTTTTGTAAGCACATGAAATATACGGAATCTGTTCTTTTAGTGAAAAGCTTACTTTGATTCACCCAATGTTTTTTTAAACAGTTTTATCGGCTATGATTGCAGATTAACTTTGCATCAAGGAATTCAGGTGTCACAAAATGAAAGTCAAAACCCTTCAAATTCAAAGTGAAGAAAAAAAGAATCCACAGCAGTTTGCGTATTATTTCTTACAGCGTTAAACACTATCAGGAAAGGTTGAGATTGAGAAAGGAACAAATCAATATAGAGCAGGTCTCTTCCTGCAAATTTCTGCCAGAGGCCACCACCTTCAGCACCATTCGAGCCAGCCCCTGATCACCCCACTTACATCCTCCATCATTGTACAGCCCCTCATGTTCAATTTTCTTCCCACTCCATACATAAGGGAAATCTTGTTGTGGCGATCTATTTTGCTTCTACACAGCAAGAATACAGACAATGTAAATTTTTTCTTTTTGCGACGGATTGGGGGGGGCATGGGGGGGCTACTGCATATTTTATTTGAATGGATTTCAAAGGCCTTACAGCAGATCTTTATTAAGTTTACTGTTTGATTTATACCAACATAAAGTTAAGGTGAAGAAAGAGGAAGCGATGTTATACTTTTCATAAAAATTATTTTGAATGAAGCTCATGCATTTTATAAACGTATCTAGAGCAGGGATGGCCAACGGGATGAGCATGAACATGAGAAGTTTGAACGCTTGCATTAGAGTGTACCCCTGGAGCTCCCACATAGAGGCCTTGATGGGTATAGGGAAGGGAGCAATATTGTAGTTTGATGAATATCTGGTATTCCCATTTTGTGTCGAGTCTTGTATTTTCCAAAATAATTATTTTAACTTTGATGGATGTGACTTCAAGTCGTTGACTGGGCTGTCCCTTGCTCCCACAACTCCAGATCGCTATGGAAGACTGAAAGTGCCGCAATTGTATGTTTAAATACACCATGGAATATTTGATTTAAATTCATTCATTCATCATCCAAACCGCTTATCCTCACAAGGGTCACAGACGTTCTGGAGCGTATCGCAGCAATCTTTTGGGCGGTAGGCGGGGTACACCCTGATCTGGTCACCAGCTAATTGCAGGGCACATATAGACAAAACACCATTCAGACTCACAATCACACTTACAGTCAATTTGGAGTGGTGAGTTGGCCTACCATGCATACGTATTTTTGGAATATGGGAGGAAACTGAAGTACCCTGAGAAAACCCTTTGCAGGTACGGGGAGAACGTGCAAACTCCACACAGGAAGGCCGGAACCAGAATCGAACCTGCACCTCTGAACTGAGGCGGATTTCAATGCAAATGAGGATTGGCCGCAAAAAAAAATATTAACATCCCAAAACAGCATACAAAGGCACACATGCCCTTTTAAGGCAAACAAAATACCAAAAGAAAGAAACGCCACCTATCCAGGTAGACTGCGGGTTGCGCGAGGCTGTCACTCAAATTGATAATAGGGCCCTGTAGTCTCCAGTCTTACGCAGCAATTTCTTTTATATTAAAAAGTATATATAAAAGTACATATGTACGTATATACATATAATATATTATAATATATAATATATATTACAATATATAATATAATGTATAATTTATGAACAAATATTTTATCTTTGCCTCATACATCTGTAAAAATTGAAATGCATAAACTATTCAGAGTAGTACCAGAGAAAATATAGGTCAAAGAACAGATTTGCATAAATCATTTTCCATATGTACAGTATGTTGACAATTCAAGGATGCAGAAAGCGACTCATGCAAGGAGGAATGCACTAACAATCGGTTATCTCTTGAGTAAGTGTACTAAAGTGGCATTCCAAACAATCCAGTGTATGGTTTATTACACAATTCCCCTTTCTGTGAGATGATCATCATTACTCATGTGGGCTTCATTTATTTGCAAGCATTTAGTACCTCTTGTTCTGTGTGACTTAGGAGTAAAGGAGTTAAGATTAGATAAATGGACTACTTATGAATAATTTGACAAAGCATGCTTTAACATCACAGTGAAACAACCATTTGTTGATCATCCTTCAATTTTCTATACTGTTCAGGGTTGTGGCGATCGTTTTACCTTTTGTTTGACATGTTTCGGCTACTGCCTGTAGCCTTCCTCAAAAGCGTCACATGATAGGGAAGTGAGGTGTCTTATAAGCTGCTGTTTTTTTGGTTTGGCCAGACAGCAGGGGAAGCTTGCGTCCCCCTACTTTTAAAATAACAGGCTTTTGAAATGTAAAAAAAAAATGTCTCCAATATCTTACACACTAAAAGGCTCAAGTGTCTTTGGGTTAAGGAAAGTGTCTAAAAAATATCAATTAGTTCAATTTACCATACATTTGCATCTCATTTATTTCTGACTCACAATAGCTTTTAAGTTGTTATAAATTGTGACTTTAATACAACAGTTCCTGCTTGGCTCCCTGCTCATATTTCTGTCTCAAGCCAATTTGCCTCATTACAAATGGCCCAATTTCCCTTCTCACGCACATGCATACTTAATATGATGATAATCTAAGCATTCTGGTGACAAATCACGGAGACGTTCAACAGTACAATTGTCTCATTACTACTGGCCCATTTTTCATCTCACCCGTTCACATTCGTGCATAATTTATATAATGAGAATCAAAGAACTCCAGTGGCGAATTAAAGAGATGCGAAGAAAATAGATTTCATACCGTATTGGCCCGAATATAAGACGACCCTGATTAAAAGACGACCCCCTCTTTTTCAAGACTCAAGTTTGAAAAAAGACTTTTTCAACACCAAATTTAATTTTTATACGGAAAATAATTACAGTACATCTGAAAAAAATGATTATAACAATATATTCGAGAGAAAATGCATGTTATTTTGCCTCATTCAAATCATGCAAAAACTGTCTATCACATCACAACAGGTTAATATCTGAACATTTAAATATGTCAACTAAAGTGCAATCACATTTGTAAAAGAATGGCTTCTGGTTTTTGAAATGTAAATAAACCAATCTACTGTGATAAAACAACAAAATTGCAATAACTGCATTAACCATCAAAGTGAAGTCTAACTGTAACTGTAGTCTTGAAACAAATCTGAATAAGTAAAAACATTGCAATAAAATAATGCAAACTGGTTTAAACTTGAGAGTAGCTGAGATCTGTCATGTCAGAACATTACTCCTCACAAACATCCTCTGCCTCGCTGTGCTCAGTGGTTTTCTTCTTCGTGGTACCGCTATTTTTATTTTTATTCTTTGTGACAGGGGTTCGCTTTGGCCTGGGGAGTTAAGTTCAGCATTCGCTTTAAAGATATCTGGCGCCATCTTGCGTTGTGAATGGGTATAATGTTTAGACTCCAAATGTAAGACGACCCCCACTTTTTCAGTCTTATTTCAGTGCAAAAAACACCGTCTTATATTCGGGCCAATACGGTATTTTGAATGTAATACAGCAGCTCAAAGCAGGCACCGTGATCTGAGTTATCACAAAAATGTCACACTGTATATTGCAGAGCCTTCTCATGTGAATTTGTGTTGTCAATGCTGTATTTTCTTGATCCTGAAGCTGAATGAGGATAAAGCTGAACATTATAGAAAATCCTTAGTCTTCCTTGATGCTTAATTTAGTCTATATTACTGTTGTCTCTGGACATCACTGAAACCTCATAACATATATGCATTTTAGAGCTGCTTCAATTTAGATGCTTTATGTGTAATTATGTGGACTAAACTCATTAATCTGTAACATTTCATCCTCTAGGCTAGGAACAGTTATTTTAAACATTCAAACAATACATACTCAATTCAAAATGTAAATCTTACTGCACATTGTTGCCTTAGTAACTAACTCAAACTAAAATGTAAGAGATTGTCGTCAATCGGTTCAAATTATGCACAACCATTGACCCTGGTGAAAATTTTGATATTTTAAAGTGGCCATACATGAGTACAAAAAATGTTAGCACCCCCTACAGTTGTTTATTGGAGCACTGTTTTGGTACGTTCAACGTACGGCTATGAAAACTGGGCGGCACGTGCGGCACCCTCAAATGTATAAAAATACTTTTGTAGCTATTCACTAACATGTACAGGAAGTAAATTCTGAGAATTTGAAGGAACAATTTTGGCCTATTTTAGCACTTTTACAGAGATCCCATTCTAAAGAACTCCTCCCAGAAATGTTATCTGATTGTTTTCAAACTTTGGGTGTTTCTTCTAAACGTATTTAGGATGAAAAGTTATTGAAAGATTTTCCATTGGGCGCATGCGGTTGCCGTGGCGATACACTGTTGGTGTCCGACTTCCCGACTTGGTGCTGAAGAAAGGGGAAACCGTTCTGGTTCTGGATGTGACCATCCGCTTTGAGGTAGGGGCGTCCCTGCAGCGGGCAGCAGCAGAAAAAGTGGCCCACTATCAGCCGGTGGCAGTTCAGGTTTTGAAGGCCGTTGGCGGGAGTGAGATAACGGTCATGGGTTTCCCTGTAGGTGCCCGTGGGAAATGGCCGTGAAGTAACTTCTCTGTCCTCAAGAAACTAGGGATCCCCCCCAGTAGGCGTAATTCTTTCACAGCTCTGGTGAGCCGACGAACGCTGCTGTACTCTATTGATGTGCTGTCAGCCTTCTATCGTGGCCAGGACTAGCGAGGGGAGCGCGGAGGGGGGATGGAAGGCCGCACCGGGAGGGGGTTGTCCCGATAATGGATGGCTGTCTACGGTTAGCGATTTGGTGAGGGGTCCGGAACCGTGTAACAGGGGTCCGCTCCAGCGTGTGACTGGTTGCGCTGCCTCCGGGAGCGGGGATGGCTAGGTCGGTGGTTGGTAACAGAGGGCCAGTGGGGTCTCGTAATGATTATAATGCGGGAAATATGCTTACACATTTCGTCATGTGCGAAGATGGCTGATCGTCCGCAATCATGCATACGCTCACGTTAGATGGCATGACGAGCAAGTATAAAACTCGAAAAGCTGTGTCGGTGTGTCAACCTTCTGCGTAGCGTCCTGTACTTTTGCGCTATATTCTGACTGTCTGCTGTATGCACGCTTGCTCCATTTTTGCTCCTCTTGTTTATTGTGTTATTTGTTTATTTATTATTTATTCATCACTCTTATTTATTCATTGTTTGTGCCTTCTTGTTTTTATTTTTTTTGTGTTGTCTACTTGTATGTATATTGTGTACTATGTCTTGTCACCGTGGGATAGTGGGAACGTAATTTTGATTTCTTTGTGTCTTGGTATGTGAAGAAATTGACAATAAAGCGGACTTTGACTTTTGACTTTACACAGAAAAATCATGCTGTTTCGGGGCTGAACCTGGGTGAAAACTCATGAAACTGCAGACGCAACAAACCTAGTATCCAAATTATTATTTTAGAGATCTCTTATTCAAGTTTCAAAATAAGGCTTCACAACACCCCCGCCAATTTTGTTTTTACAAAGTATTACCGTTTCTGTTTCAGCTGTTACATCTGTGAAAGTTGGGAGACATACTATATAACAGCCCAAGACCAACAAAAAAACCTCTTTCAGAGCTATATGCTAATCATTTCAGGAAGTCGCGGTGTGTAAGTATCACAAACATGCAAGTACCCCAACGTGGCCGGGGGTTGCGAGGGTTATTTATAGCTACTCGCAGCTCTAGTTGAGTTTTATATATACTATTACTAAACAGCACAAACATAGCAGTGCTTCTGCATTCTGTTTATAATTTCAAAAACAAAATACCATTGCTGACTTTTGCCCTAATTTGCATGTTATAAAAACGTTTAGAGGTTGTAATCTTACATCTATCCATCCATTTTCCTCACAAGCGTCATAGGGATGAAATTGACTTTGAAATTCAACTTTGAGCGGTACTGTGAGGAAATCTGAAAACAGGATTACATCTGCCTCTTGGCGACAGGGAGAACCGGTCTTTACCTTTCCTGGGATTAGTTCTCTTTGATCATTTAAACAGTGTGGCGTATAGGCTGTAATTCTGTGATTATACCGACATCCCAAACCATTACCATTATTACAGAAAATCTCTTCATTTGAATGTTTAGGATTTTCATGGGGTCCACTTTGAATACTATATACAGTATTGTATAATGTGGCTACAAACACCATTTGATGTATTTAACATTTAAGGTATCATATGTTGGTTTTACTTGATATATTTGTTACTATTCTTACCTCAAGAATTATGAGGCGTGTGATAACAGATGTATAGTTGACCTCTTTGGATATTTGTGTTTATTTGAATATTAATGTCTCTTGGCTCTCTGCAGAAGGTGCCTCCACATGCAGATGGCATCTGACTGAAAATAAAGATCAAAGACAAGAGAAATTGCATTTGTTCCACTCACTGTGTAGTGCCAAGGTTTTAGGAGACTCTGCCTGCACGATTTTGAGCTGCAAAAGAAGAGCTTAATGTTGAGATGCAGCTGGCACAGATGGCATTGGCTGATAGCAAGCCAGTGAGATTGGGAGCATATTCTTTGGTGACTGCTGTTACGTACTGCTGGCAATATATTTGATACTATATTTTAGAGGTTGCTCTACTCTAGTCTCCCAATAAATCTCATTGTATATTTTAGAGGATCTTCATCTGTAGTCACCCTTACCTTTTATCAGGGAAAAAATATACAGTACATCAACCTTGTATTATTCCATACCTGTGTGTACTGTATATGATTTTTATATATAGTACTGAATATGTTTAACGCTCCAAGAACAGACAAACACAGTCTGTGTAAATTAACACACAAAAATGTGTTCAAATTCTGAATGGGCATACCATGACAGCATTCAGAGTAGGGTGGAAAAAATTATGTTGTGAAGCCCTAATTATAAATTACTTCTCCAAAAACTAATCTGAGTCAGGAGTTAGCCAACCTTGAGTTGCATTAATGTGACTAGATGGGGATGTGTTGGTTAAAGCTATAAACCAAGCATACCAGTTTTGACTCATCTATTCTCAAGAAGAATTGCCCTATGCTCTCAGAATACGTACAGTTTAGAAATGCTAACATACCTGAAGCTGGAAAGGCTTAGCCAAGTGTCTCGAAGAGCTTTCAGGTTATCAATCTATGCTAGGAAAGATTGCCTATAAATTAATATAATTAAAAAATGCAGTACTAATGTAGCCATTTTCTGCAGTAAAAAGTATTTTGTCTACAATTAACTTATTTTTCATCTCCAATCAATTCCTTTAAAAAAAACATTTTGACACTGTTGCAGTTGCTCAGAGCTCAGGTAATGGCCAATCACAGCTCACTTGTATTCTGGGTTTGCTCATGTGAAATTCCTAAGCTCAATATTTAAGTATCCTTTTAAGCACGCTTGCTACTTTTCCCACAAGTGGCTGTCTGGCAAACATGACAACAAGAGCACCATTCCTGGAAAAACAAAAAGGTTGCAGCATTTTATCTTTGTTTCATTTCAGATTTCTCAATAAAAATAGAAAAGTAAAGATTTTTGGTTAGATTATTTCCCTGTGAGCCATAGACATCTATTAGACCTCTCGTCTATGTGTAGACCAAATTTAGATGTTGAAGGAATGGGTTTGAAATACAAAAAGTCCTTCCTAGCTACAAAAACAGATACATATGCTCAAACCTAATTGAATAAAGTACATAAGCAGACATGTATATTCACATATTAAATCAATAAAAGAAACATTTTAAGCATATAATTATATCTACACACCAAATCAATAAAGAAGACATAACTAGACATTTTTGATAGGTGGTAATGACAAAGGTTTTTATAACTTTATGATCTGATATGTATTTCTGAGCACTTTGAAATAACAAATGTTTTTTTATATATTGCCTGAATAGCTTAATGACCCTTAAGGAACTGTTTAATGCATGCCTGATGACTTCACTGGTTCTTTTATCTCAAACAAAATATTTTAGGTTGCATTACCTGACATGTTTTGGCTTGTACTTCCGCCTTCATCAGAGTGTAGTCAACCTAAAATATTTAGTTTGAGATAAAAGAACCAGTGAAGTGATTCACAAGTAAAAACAAAATGAACTAGTACAACTAGCATGCCTGATGATTTTCTAAATCACGGACACTGCCAAAGTCATCTAAAAATGTTCAGGACTTGACTATATCTTAAGTTTTGACTAATGCTAGACGCCAGTTTTCGATTACTACTGAACATTCTGGACAGAGGGAAATATTTTGCCCAACAAAGAAAAGATATGGTTGGAAGCATGATTAAACTAAAAATATGATGACGTAAGCAAGTACATGGAGTATCAAAAGAACAAACAAACAAAAACATGGTAAGTGGTGAGTACAAACTATGCATAGTCAGGGAACATTAATAAATTGATGATGTCACAGCCAAAAGCTCACATAATTCCGTACAAAATGACAAAATTGAAAGAATGATGAATGGGCGGTGTGCGACAGTGGGCGAAGTGGATGTAGTATGTGCAAGAATGGTTTACAGGAAGGACACTTGGAGATAAAACCGGTAGAGGTGCCAGAGGAAGAGCGGCAGGAGGAAAAACAACCAAGAACCCGGCCAAAGGTGATCGCCAAGGCCGAAAGACGGGATGGAAGACAACAGCCCCCACACACACCAAATCGCCCATAATCAGCACCCAACCCCACGGAACCAGCTCTCACCGAACCAGCACCCACTCCCATGGAATCAAACTCTCCTGCGAACTTGCCCCACCCCAAAGACTCATCACCCATCAAACTCGGCCCACACCGGCATGTGCAACTGAATATAAGCTGAGCAAAGAACCTTGAACGTTGCCTTTTATGAATGGAGACTTTCTGCTCTTGAGCATGGTCGCACGAAGGGCCCAGCGCTGTATTGTACTTTCCTGAAAACAGAGCTTTATTAACAAGAATTGTGATTGAACTCAACCAACCTGTGGAAGTCTAATTTCTGCTTCAGTGTCTCAGCATTTTCCTGAAGAAATCAAACGAGCACGCAGTAAGTAAATTGGATAACAGGTGATTGGCAATGGCTTTTGCCGTGAGGCGCAGATAGCGCGCTCCTCAAATTGTGGACCAAAAATCCAACAATGTCTATATTAGCTCTATGTGTAGACCTAATTTAGACGACAAAATTAAGAAAATGGATATGGAAAAATGTTTTTTACACTAAAATTAATTGACGCAGTGTGGTCAAAGATAACAAAGTTGTTACAAAGTTGGCAAATGGATCATTCCATATCAACTGGACCAAGGCTTCCCAGTTCAAGTCATAGATTTTCCATAGATTTTTGAGTCGGGGAGAGGGGGGTCTACAAATAACAAATAGATACAGGATATCGTGCAAAACTGTATCGTTCTATTTCAAATAGTTTTCATTCTAAAACATTACATTTACATTTTAGAGTTCTGTAAAATTTATTGGATTTTTTCATGTTACTTAGGCAAAATTCTCAGCCTCACCAGCTGGTCACAATATATTGTAGCTACGTTAATGTGTGAATTTAGATGTTTGACCTAGAGCCTCATACTGTTTGCAATAAATTAAGTTGAAGCAATAATGTAACATTGTCATTTTTTAATTTATGCCTAATAGCTAGTGCCTTTCTAACATATATTTTTTTTTAAACGTAAAACTACTGACACATGGTCAAACTAACGGTCAATATACATAAAATATGAACATTTCTGGTCTGGACCCATAGTAAAGATGTACCATTTTTTACTGAAGGACTCCAAATGGTCTGGACACTCTTGACAAGTCTTAGAGAGGTGTTGGTATTTCGGGGTCAGCACTCTCCTGTTTTAGTTCTTAACTGTCAGAGACGACCCACAACATAGTCCATGGCAACACGACTTCTGAGCTTATAAATGTCACACCGGGTGTCCCGCATGGATCGGTACTTGGACCTATACTGTTTCGTATTTACATGCTTCCGCTTGGGGACATCATATGTACCTTAATATGAAAGCACGGCTTTATTTATATATGTATTTTGCTGGTTTGTTTGTTTCCAACGTTCCGCTGGCCTTCTGGCACTATCCGGACCCGTTGTGTGTGCTTGTGGCCCACTCTCGTGGTGCTTTTTTATTCATCCTTCCAAAAGTAGTGGGGAATTTAGTGGAAAACATTTTCCCTCAGGAAGGTGAAAAACATCAAAATCCTTATGGTTCATCAATAGAACACTGTCTGAGACACATGCACATGAACACATGGTGTACGCATGCATGCTGTCAGTAAATGACACCATTTATTTGCATCCTCCAAGTTTGACTGAATATCAGCCTATCCGACCTGACTTTGGGAAGTAGGTGGGGGAATCGCGACATGTGACCGATTTGGAGCAGTGCTTCTCAAATAGTGGGGCTCAAGGGGGGCGCGGTGCAATACCTGGGGGGGCGCGTGTGACCCTGGGGAACAGGCTTTTTTTTTGGCAGTACTAGAATAAAGTGTAATTGCGCATTTACTACAGTAGGCGGCAGTGGCGCTCTCATTGTTACTTCTGTCACGTTTGCGACAGTGCAACATTTTACGACTTACAAGACAACAGGTTTGCCTTGGTTAGCAGTGTTGAGTCAACAGAAAGCTCCGACTGCGTCCCGTCTATAGCCTCCGTTATTCAACATAACCACCAACATGAAAAAGTTTTTAACAGGGATGAAAAGAAAAGCGGAGAGAAACAAAGATAATGAAACAAAAGAAAGTCAGCCGAAAGCTAAGACGAGGAAATACGACGATTTACATCACAGACACTCAGTGCATTCTGGCTGAGTGTAGAGAGGCAGTATCCACTCTTAGGGGAGAAAGCTATGAGCATTCTGCTTCCTTTTGCAACATCTTACCTTTGTGAGATTGGCTTCTCTGCTGTTGCTGCACTGAAGACCAAGTACAGGTCCCAGCTAAACATTGAGCAGGAGCTGAGAGTTGCACTATCATGCTTCGAACCTCGCTTCGAAAAGCTGTGCACTGCAAAACGTGCTCATTGTAGCCATTAAACCTGACTTCCTCCTCATTTTGATGAAAAAAAGAAAGAAAAAAAGAGCACAAATTGTTTAATTCACCTTGTTTTGTAGGTTCAAGTGTTTTATATATTGTGCTCCTGAGTTAATGTTGCTGAACTGAATATAAATAAGTTATTATTTTTTTAGTTTTTGTAGTTTATTAGTTATTATAATTATTAAATATTATTTATTGATTTGATTTAATTTTGCAATGGTGCAATTAGTTGGTCAAACATGTTTACAGTTTAAACAAGGATTTATTTATTCTTAATTTCAGGCATTGATGCACTTAAAATCTTTTCTGTTGCAGACTTAAAACACGATTTGATAAAGTTATTCTTTGTAAGTTTGACCATATGTCTTTCTTTTTTTCTTTAATGTTAATAAGGATAAAATGTTATGCAGAGATGGATAGTCACGGTGGGGAGTGGGGGGCGCGAATAGTTTTCTTCTTGCTAGGGGGGGCGTAACAGAAAATAATTGAGAAGCACTGATTTGGAGTGACACAGATGGTTTGATAAAGGTGTTATTTATGTTATAGTATAGTTTGGATAACTGTCAATGTTACGTCAGGCCCGTTCTCAGCTCTTCGTTTGTGTTTATGTAACGTTAGCATACTGTATCGTTTAGCCTGTTGTTGCTCGTTTATGTCTGTTCTTGGTGTTGGATTTTGTCGAATAAATTTCCCCCAAAATGCGATTTATACTCCGGAGCGACTGTTTTTTTTCACTTTATTGTGCATTTTATGGCTAATGCGACGTATATTCCGGAGCAACTTTTAGTCCGAAAAATACGGTAAATTGTATTACCGTGTTTTTCCATGCATAATGCGCAAAATCTAACTAATTTATTGTCCTAAAATCTGGGGTACGCATTATGCATGGGTACAACAATTTTTGAAGAAAATCTCCCTCGAAATAAAACTTGAAATCACACCTTTCTTCTTGTTTGTTGTCAATCGCGCATCGCATTCAGCCATCCTGCCCAACACACTTAGTCAGTAAAATTCATAATTGACGACACATCGTTTGATGCGATGGTGCAATCCTTGATGGTGTGTTATTGTCAAATATTGTTTGTTTTTTAATCTCCATCGCAAACCGGATATCATACGGAGGCCGCCATTACAGATGCGCAGAACGGATGCGCAAGACACGTCAGCTATATAAAGAGCGAGAGTTCAGTTCTCTACCTAAATGCGTATTACAGGTAATATTTTATTTCACAACACTTTGCCTTGTTCCTTTCTTCTCTGCTGTTCACTTCAAACACGCTCCATACGAACACAATGCTCTCGTATCAGACGCTTGCTCGATCACCTGCTCGTTTGCTGTCACAATGTACCCTACACAAATCCGAAACATTTCTTCGCTATCGAGTTTGCTACCGCATACGCAGTGATACTGACCGGCAGAATAACATCCGGTTGTTCCTAAAGATGATCTTTTTTCTGAAATAATTTTACGTTTACGGACTTAAGAGTCAAAATTTGGGTGCGTATTATACATGGGTACAGGCATTTTTCCAGCATCGACATGCCATTTTTAGGGTGCGTATTATGCATGGAAAAACACGGTATTATACATTGTTTTGGGTCATTTTCCCTTCAATGACTGCATTTCCCCAGTAGATAGAGAAATGCCCGCCCGCGCACTTCCTCCCGGAAGCCGCGTCAGACTGCGCCGTGCACACTCACAAGTGCGTGTAGGTACTCAGTAGTACGGACCCGGCGCACTCCGCGCTCTATTTCTATCAGTGCCGAATTTCAAGTGTGGGCTGTGACTTCAGCATTCTCGTAATTTGCGCACGGAGCTTTCAGATACAGTTTTATGCCAAAGCCACCCACAAACCTTCCCCTGGAATCCCTCCATCAAAATGAGTGGCCCAGGAAAAAGAAAGGTGGACACTGAGTGCCGAGTGTTTAAAAACACTGTTGACAACAGAATATTATTTTTGCTGAAGTCCGATCAATGCCGTTTTGTCGGATATGCCAAGAAACGGTTGCAAGGAGTACAATATTAGCCGTCACTTTGCTACGAAGCATGCTAACTACGCTAGGAGTCAACACATGAATGAGTGGCTACAGCGGAGAGGTTGACAGCTAATTTGAAGACTCAGCAATACTTTTTTCACCGACAAACTGCGGATCAAAAGTCAAGTGCAGGGGCAAGTTTATGATTCACCATCTATTTTCGCCTAATCTTAACTGTTAAAGTTTTTAAGGCCGACTTTAAGGAAGTGTTTCCCGTTTCCTCACCTCTGTCACCAGGTGTTTGTGAGTTAAAGCTCTGCTCTGATTTTCAGTAAATCTGTCACCGTCCTGCCTTTTTGATTTCTTTATTAGTAATTTCTATATTAGTACTTTATTTAGATGTATTCTTCCACTGATTCTTCAAGATGATGTATTTGGTCAGAATGTTTGCCGTTTGATGTGATTTCACCTCATTAGATAAACATCTTTCATAAATCTGACCTGCAGGCGCTGAAGTGATGGAAACTGTTATTCATAATAACAATGTATTTAATGAGAATCACTGATAGTTTTTTGGTGAAATATTTTTTAAATGCTGTTCATAAATGCATTTGTTTCCAAAAAGTGTTTTTTGAATATCCATGCTTTGCTTCCCTACTAAAGGCCAAAACCTTTTATGCAATGAGCATTACATGTCGTTTATATTACTTCACACAAACACTACATCCATCTGCTCCTGGTTCGGCCCCCCGGTCAAAATTTAGACCCCAATTCGGCCCGCAAGTCAAAACGTTTGCCCACCCCTGGGCTCGAGCCTCCCCAATGCACACCTATTGGTGAATATTTTATGCCCAACCTCAGTCAAAGCAGCAGGAGACTTCCTTTGTTTACACATCTGTTCGCATCTCCAATATCCAGGTTGATCTTAATGACTCTCAGTTCAAACAGAGTGAATATAAAACTTTTGCTCTGGCCTAGGGTATACATCTGTTCTGACAAAGAACATTTTTGCCCATTTTTATGTGATGGTTGCAAGGCAAGAAATAGCCTTAAAACCTAAATTACCAGCAGATACTGTATACCAGGGGTGGCCAACCAGTCAGAGACTAAGCCACATTTTTTACTGTGTCATCGCAAAGAGCCACATGAGCACACATGAACATTCCCCCCCCCCCCACACACACACACACTCACACACACGCACACACACACACACATGCACACTCACACACAGAAACGCTCGCAGACAGAGAGAGACAGACACACACAGGCCTCTGCTCAGCCAGATTTATTGAATATGTCCCACACCAAGATAATGACAGTTATTTAACAGTTAACATTGTGTGCACTGTCTCACACACACATAAACTCTCAGTTCAAGCAAGTCCACAAACAGAAATATAACAATTTTCAATAACATTTTTCTCTTACTATGCTGCTTAGTGGGACTTCTGGCATTCCTTGTCCTGAACAACCCTCCTCAAATCTGGCTTGTATTCTGTTGTTGCCACTCGAAGCAACTCTTTCACATGAGTGTCAGTCAGAACAGATCGATGCTTTGATTTCACATGTTTCAGGGTGGAAAACACAGACTCGCAGACGTACTGTCAGGGTTTTCCAAACTATCTTGATCGTATGATTATGTTGGAATGTATGTAACCAGTAATAAATAACCTAGCTAGATTAGTTTTATGCTTATGTTGGTGTGTAACCAGTAATAAATAACCTAGCTTGTCCCATCCTACACAATGTCGTAAAACATCCCCTGCTATGCTTTGACTAGAGGTCAAGGGTTTTCTCTTCCCTATCCAGTCCACTGTCACCCCCACCCTGTTTCTCTTAATAAAAATGCTCATGCAGGAGGAGAGAGTCAGACGTCATTCGATCATCGCTGTATGCACAGCGACGAATTGACTCTCCGCCTGCAGGTGCCCAAAAAGACTTAATTGTCTCCCATGTGGTTCTTGCAAAATAAGTTAGAGTGAGCACCACTCTAACATTTTGGTGCCGAAACCCGGGACCCTCATACCCGCCATCTGGCTGACGGAGGAAGACGTGCTGCATTGTCGACAAGCCAGCGTCCATTAGGAGGACCTGGACAAGAAAGTCCTGGGAAGAGAACTTCTTCGCTGGGCCAGCATCTTAAGTCTGCCTTCGTCTGACAGAGGTGGATTGACGGGACCCGGCAGTGCAATGAACCAGGGGACAAGTAAGTTAAAGCCCTAAAGTTGTGTGATTGTGTTGTTGTGAAACGCGTAAAAGTAAAAGTGCACAGAGGAAAAAAATAAAATAGGCAGGACAGAAGATTTTAAGTCTTGTGGAAGGAGGGGGTGTTGTAGAGTCCCCCTCCGGATGAAGTGGCTCTTCTGGAGCAGTGGTTTTCAAACTGTTTTATATATTTTTGTAAAATCTCATGTACCTCCGTGTACCCTCATTTGACAACCACTGTTCTAAGGGGTACAACTTCGCGTTGGCAGGGCTGGGTAACAAGACTGTTGTCTTTAGTTCCCAGGGAAGGAGGGGGTGTTGTAGAGTCCCCCTCCGGATGAAGTGGCTCTTCTGGAGCAGTGGTTTTCAAACTGTTTTATATATTTTTGTAAAATCTCATGTACCTCCGTGTACCCTCATTTGACAACCACTGTTCTAAGGGGTACAACTTCGCGTTGGCAGGCTGGGTAACAAGACTGTTGTCTTTAGTTCCCAGGGAAGGAAGGGGTGTTGTAGAGTCCCCCATCCGGATGAAGCAGCTCTTTTTTTTAAAAGAGGACTTCGCGTAGGCAGGGATAAGAGTTTGTGTGGTTGAGAGTGTGTCTGGTAGGATAAATTGACTAGAAAGAGAATTTGTTGAAAGGTCAATTTAAACCTGCATTGAGGATCCTCAAAGAAAAAAAAAGATTGAAAAAAAAACTGGAAAAACTAAAATTAAGATGGGAAAAAGGAACGATAAATCTCTAGCTCTAGAAGGAGATGAGAAGTTCATGGCGAGTAGATTTCTTAATTGTATGCAATACATGCCGAAGTGGAAGAAAAAGTATTAAGTACAAGGAAAGTTGAAATGTGAAAAAAATAAATAAATAGAAAGGTGAAAAGTGATGAGGCTGCTTAAAAAAGGCAAAAGTTCTGATGTATTTCATCTAGATGATGATGGTAATGATCTAGATGAAGATACAATAATCTTCTTCCAAAGTTCCCAAAGGGGCAGAGGAAGAGTTAGAGACCAACAAGGCCGCAGGCCGCCGTATAATTCAAAACCCCCATCAGATTCTGACAACTGTTGGAACTGTGGGAAACGTGGACACTGGTCAAGAGAGTGTTTTAGAAAGAAAAAGAAAAAAAAGCGGTGCCAATCAAAGGGCGGTGGAAGAGGCAGAGGAAAAGTCACATTTACAGCATGACAAGCTTCCTCTACTTTGACCCCTCATGCTAATACAGAGAAAGAAAGAATAGATGCCCATATGACAGCAAAACATGTCATTGTCAGATTATTAGAACATTTTTTGGATTATTAGAGCTCCTGTCCATACAAGAAGTATGACAATGCTGTTTGTATGCCCAATGACCAGAGATCAAATTGTGTGTGTACAAGAAAAGTTAAAATTTGCAAATCAAGTGGTAAATAAATGCAACTTGCTTCTAGAAGATAAATAAAAAGTTAGAATGTGCTGTCCTCGTGTGCGTGGGAGGGACCAGCTCATGATCGACCACAGGAAATGGCCAGCCTGTGACGAATCATTGGTGCTGGGATCTACCTTTCGCGCACGAGAGCTGTGCATGTGTGTTAAAATGATGAAAATTGGCTAAACATTTAGTGTAAAGAAATTTGCTAGACTGTGGTCTATCCAATTTGCACCGCAGAACAGAAACGATTTGGAAAGATAAAAATGAGAGGAAAAGAGAGAAATGTGTTTGCGAGCAGAAATTGATCCACACTAGTGCATGTTAAGTGTCGAGCCCTCATGAGAAATTTGAAAAAGAAACGACGGAACATGCTTTCAGGAATTGGAAGAAGCAAAATTGTGAATTTACGACATTGCAATGCTACATTTAATAGGAATAATTGATTGATGATGTTATAAAGTTATACAAACTTCTATATGCAAGCTAAATCTGAGAGATTGAGTTCTTTAAATTTAAAAACAAAGAAAAAATTCAGATTAATTTGCCAGTAGTTTTTATGAGTTGAGTTTTTTTTGGATTGATGGATTGTTCTATCAGGAACCTTGAGTTGAAGATGGTATATGAATGTTGTGTGGTGAGCTTGGATGAATTGAGACCAAAGACTCCTTTTTGGAGACTGTGTGTGAGATGCAAATGAGCATTGATGAATGATTCCCTGAATGAAAGGAAAATACAGGTTGAATGGTTGAGGTTGTTGGCGACTACTATGGAAAATTAGTAGAGCGACTTTGATGAAAGAGTGATTTTGAGTAAGTTAAATGCTAAAAAGAAAAACGTAGCTTTTGGATTGGTAATTAACAAGAGAAAAAACTGGAGAACCAGTAACACATCCAGAAGATGTGTGAACTGGGAAATTGAGAAGCGTTTTGGAAAGAAAATCAAATTAATTGATGATGGAATCATATGTAGTAAAGAACACATTCTCCCAGAATGTTTGTCAAGGTGTGAGGCATGGGCGTTGCCAAGCCTCAGAAGGAGGGAGTGAATAGGACAGATAGTGGAAGATAGTAATAATACAACACTTTACGACATATGGATTTTCTAATACATTTAGTGTCATACTGTGGTAAATTTCTATTCTGGTATCATGCAATGTATATCTCACAAGTAAGCCTAAGTGTGACCGGGTCATGTTTCAGGTCAGGTTTGTGCGGGATTGTTTGGGCCTTGGTCCATGATCTCATTGGCACGAGACATCTGGTTTCCATTAACAACTGACAAGATATGCACCCGAGTGAGGAAAGGGAGGCTAACTCATAAATAATGAGGAGATATTGGGAGTAATCTGTTGGTCCTTTCTTTAAGACCCTTCCTGGTGTAGATAGGTTAGCAACACGAGAGATTTAGAGGTTCAAAAGAAAGACCGTTAAAAGAAAACAACATTACTGATTTGGACAATTGCAGGCTAACAGGAGCATGAGAAAGAAGAGCTAAGAAGCGGGATCCAATTTGATCAGGGAGATTGGAAATTCACAACACCATATTCTAAGTCACATTTTGAGCAAGCATGACACAAGTAATAACGTTTGAGAGATCAAGACATAGATCAGGGCTAGATGTCGAACGCAGACCTCGATGCGTTAATTTTGAATAATGATACTGAAAAAACAATGTGCTGTCCCATTAAATTGGAACTAGAGACAGAACGTAGCTCGAAAATAGGATGAGTTGCAGGACTTACAACATAAAGACGAGATCACTGTTACTAGGAGAATTTGAAGTTTGGTAAACAAACGTTACTAGCAGCAGCTACATTTGGTTACAAGTTTGATGTCCCAGTCTGTCGCTCTCAGTGCCAGGATCCCTGAAACTCGATCCCGAGACTCTGCCTGCAGCCGTGGACGTCTACAAAACGGTGCCTGGCTTTGAGGCATCTTTGACCTTTGGCAAGGACAAGGAAAGACTGTTGTTGTGCTTGGAGGGGGGCAAGTACACTCCAGAGAAAAGACGACATCCTTGGGGACGAGAAAAGACAGTGAGAAGCAGAGGAACTCACAATGATGAAAATGGACTCATTTGAACAATGGACTCATTCGAGAGTGATGGATGGGTTGGCTCTGAAGCAACAACAAAAGAACACCAACTTGAGAGTGTGAGGTGCTGCAAAAGATATGGACTTGAAGTGTCCGACGACCAAATCGCACTCCTTGCTGTGGCGTTACCAAACTTGGTGGAGCTTGGCTCAAAGTGGAAGGGAGCTTCATTGTGCACTGGGTTTGACAGAACTGAGGAGATTTGTTAAAAATTTAAATAATGCGTAGAGCTACAGAGAAAAGCATTATAATCGGAGACTGAACAGATTTGGATAGAACAAATAGGCTAAAACGGTAGGAAACATCTGATATTTTGGCTCGTCAGGCTCAAGAAGGAGAGGTTGAGTTATATACATTTTAGAATAGGACATTTGGACTAAAGTGAATTCAGTCAAGAGGAAGCTAGGTTCCTCAATGTACCTACTCAATAAAATAGTAAGTTTGTTGCCCCACAGTGGAGTTTGGGTGGTCAGAAAGTTGGATACGTTCAATTTTTGACTTTCACACAATCATGCATAGGAGTCGCACAAGGCGACAGTTAATAATAGGGGTCTGACTGCAATAGGGGTCACTTACAACTGCACCGACATGGAAAAGTAGAAGCAAGGGAGTTGAGTAAGGGATTATATGCTAAACAGTCCGCTACGCAGTTACCAATAGGAGGTTCTATCAAAAGAAGCTACATGAGAGATGTATAGAATCCCTTTGTCTGTGTTCTGTGTTCGTGCGTAATCTCTGTAAAGTTGTGTCAGGCTGTAGTCGTTTGTCTGAGCCTTGGGTGCGCGCTCGGGGTGTGTGCGTTTATGTGCACAACCTATGTGGGTGCGAATGTGTTAGGAAGAAGACGGCATGGATAAGGGAATCTCCTTTAAGACAGGAGGCAATAAATGGGAAAGCCCCTGTCATGATCGGTGTTTGGTTAGGAGGAATCAGTAGGGAGTGCTCAAACTCTTCCCGCAAACACTCCTATCTGCCTCGTTGAAAAGGGCATTACAATTGACTACAAGAGTTGCAAAGGGCAGATGAAGAACAGTCCATGGCAGTTTATATGATCAGGACCCTCAAACTGAAAGATATGTCCAATGCAAATTTACTGCCGCCTGATCTTTCCTCCTCACAGGTCGACAACCCCATCAATCCAGGAGACTGGGTCTACATCAAGGTCATTAGAAGAAAGAACTGGGTCAGCCCACGGTGGGAGGGACCATTCCAAGTCTTGCTGACTACCCCCACCTTAGTGAAGATCGCTGAACAACCCAGCCCTGGATTCACCTCAGCCACTGCAAGCTACAGGGAGTGCTGGGCCCCTCATTTCGGGGTGGTGGCGAAGTCTGCGAACAACGATCCCAACTCCGCTAGGCGGGGGTATGTCTCGGTGTTCCTGTCATCTTAGTAGCAATGGGGCTCCAGATGCCAGGTGGATCCTCTGCTGCGTTGTGGTTGGAGCATGCTATGGTCTATGGACTCATCTGAACAGACCAGGTGATAATGTTGACCGTGGAAAACGATGGTCACACGATGAGAACTTTGAGGACCGGTCATGAGACCCCAGAAACCCATACGAAACCAACACGTGGTACCGGTACGTCAAGTTCACTGTGAGAGCCCACACACAGGAGGGGTGTTATGTGTGTTCAAAACTCCCCCCTTCCTCCACGCAAGTTCACTTGGAGGCCAGGGCAAGGAATGTCACTGAAGCGAAATGTATGGCATCCATGGGAGGAGTTGGATATCAACACCATGCTGTCTCCGTCAGCGACGCTACCCCTACCGCCCTGGACTCGCAGAAATGAATCTGTGATTGAACTCTTTTGGATTGATCCCAATGTAACTGTTGGAGGACGACAGATGCCACAAGTGGCCTAAACAAAAAGGCTACCTGGAATGGACTACACGTGTTTCATCCAAGAAAACAAGACCCACGAATGCATCAACGACAACTGCTCTCCAGGAGGAAACTGGATGGGAGCTTTGGACATCACCGCTGTGTGCCAGGATGGGAGAGCCAGTTCAAGGCGTAAGGGCTCTCCTGCCAACATGGCTGCACCATTGGACGGGACCTAATTCATTCAGAACGGATCGTGGCTTTGTTTTTTTTGTTTTTTATTGATAGCATTCTGGTCGCCTAAGGCAGAGGGACCGTGTGAGACTTTTCCTGCGATTTAACATCGGCCAGCAGGTTTTTAGATCACACACTAAGTTTGAACTGGAGTATTGAGGAAATACCTCATCTTCACTGGAAGTTATTGCTATCATTGTTTATTATTTTTACTATTCTTCTTTATATTTTCTTGCTTGTGTTTGTGGATCGGGTTGACATAATCATATGATACAACAGGAGGGATATGTCAGGGTTTTCCAAACTATCTTGATCGTATGATTATGTTGGAATGTATGTAACCAGTAATAAATAACCTAGCTAGATTAGTTTTATGCTTATGTTGGTGTGTAACCAGTAATAAATAACCTAGCTTGTCCCATCCTACACAATGTCGTAAAACATCCCCTGCTATGCTTTGACTAGAGGTCAAGGGTTTTCTCTTCCCTATCCAGTCCACTGTCACCCCCACCCTGTTTCTCTTAATAAAAATGCTCATGCAGGAGGAGAGAGTCAGACGTCATTCGATCATCGCTGTATGCACAGCGACGAATTGACTCTCCGCCTGCAGGTGCCCAAAAAGACTTAATTGTCTCCCATGTGGTTCTTGCAAAATAAGTTAGAGTGAGCACCACTCTAACACGTACGTTGACCCAAACATCGACAGTATCTTAAGTGCAGCGCGTTTGACGTTGGGGTATTTTTCCATTGGCACACTTTTCTAGAACTCAATGGTTCCTTCCCTGAAAACAGCTTCCTCCTCACAAAGATCAATCATCTCCAACTCAGCCGCAGCCTCATCTGTGACGAGCGGGGTTTTCAAACAGTCCGTCTCTGCATTAAATGGATCTACGAGGAACGTAATCTGTGGTCTTTTCAGTTGTAGATCACAGAACCGAGTCACAAAGCTTTCGTGCAGGTTTTCAACCAGTGTTGCATATCTGTCTCTTTTTTTCAAGGCGGCAACGGTGACTTGTTCACTGGCTTTTAGCAGAGTAGGAAAATGCGTTAAATCTCCCTTTTGAATATGCGCCTTGAGTTCAGTTTGTTGATAAACGCAAACACAGATTGCACGAGGTCAGGCAGGATTTTTAACTTGCCCTGCAGGGTCAGGTTCAGTCTGTCCAAGTGACACAGCATGTCGACCAAAAATGCCAGATCCATAATCCACTCGAGGTCCAAGAGCTCGGGATAGTCCTTGCCCTTCTCTTCCATGAACAGTTTCACGGCATCCAAAAGCTCAAAGAAGCAAGAAAGTACTTTGCCTTTTGACAGCCACCTCACAGTGCAGTGCAGCGGCAGGTCACCTGGAAGCCCTTGGTCCAACTCAGCGATGAGATTCCTGAATTGCCTGTGGTTAAGCGCATGTGTGCGGATGTAGTTGACGATTTCCATCACAGGCTTCATGACTTTGTCTAAATTAAATGATTTAGACACGAGTTGCTCCCTGTGGATGATGCAATGGAAATTCCAAAAGTCGGGAAATGTTTGGTCAGTTTTGCACAGCCCCACAAGCCCGTTCACGGATCCGATCATGGCCGGCGCTCCATCCGTGGCTATTGCAGTTATTTTCGCTATGGGCAGGTTTGCTTTTGCAAATGCAGCCATCATTGTTTCTTTCACATCTATGCCACGGGTTCTGTCTTTTAATGGCACAATATCAAGGAGTTCTTCTTTGATCATAAATTCGTTTGACACAGACCGTGCAAATATTGCCAACTGAGGCTTGTCTTGTATGTCACAACTCTCATCCAATGTCACACTAAAATACTCACATGCTTGAAAGTCAGAGTGCAACTGTGATTCAATAGCCCTGTTAATGTCCGATATTCTGCGTTCAACAGTGTGGCGGGAGAGTTGGACATCTGATATGCTTTGTTTTAGTTTGTCGTCTTTAGGAGACAAGTGTCACGTTCCTGCGTCACCTGGCTTCCAGCCAAGCCCTAATCGAGGAACTGCTAGCACCTGCCACAGCTCGTTAGGTCCCCTACTTAACCTCTCGGTGTTCTGCCAGTGGTTGTCAGTTCGTCTCCTTACCCTGCCCGTGACATCACTGCCTTTTTGTCCCCGGACCGATCTTTGTAGCCAACCGCTTCCGTGAACTGATCGACCACGCTTCTGATCGCCGCCTGCCCTGACCACTCGCTCGTCCTTCGACCACGCTTCTGATCGCCGCCTGCCCTGACCACTCGCTCGTCCTTCGACCACGCTTCTGATCGCCGCCTGCCCTGACCACTCGCTCGTCCTTCGACCACGCTTCTGATCGCCGCCTGCCCTGACCACTCGCTCGTCCTTCGACCACGCTTCTGATCGCCGCCTGCCCTGACCACTCGCTCGTCCTTCGACCACGCTTCTGATCGCCGCCTGCTTCGACCACCTGCCCGCCTGCCTCCGACTATGACTACGCGCTGTGCTCTGCTGCTCAGCCACGCCAGCCAGACCGCAGGTCCAGCCTTCCACTTCCCCTTTCCCCCTTTTCAATAAAGGATCGTGCTGCACTTGGTAGCCCTGTCTCTGTTCCCTGACAACAAGATTTCAACAGCCTCAATGAGGCATTTTTTAATGAAGTACCCTTCGTTGTATGGCTTTTTAGCCTGTGCAATGTTCCAAGCCAGTTGATATGATGCAAGCGTTACGGTCTCTGAGTGGTTTGTAAATTTTGGGAAAAACTGCATCTGCTTTTCTGCCTGACTTTTCAAAGTGACCAACCTGTGCTTGCGAAGTTCAGTCCCTTTTGGAAATTCCTGGTCGATATTAGGATGGACTGAGCTGAAGTGACGCTGAAGATTTGAAGCTTTGAAATGCGCTAATGATGCCTGACATATAAGGCAGAATGGCTTGCCATTACGTTCAACAAAAAAAATATAAACTCTCCCACTAAAAACGTCCTGTGTTCTTCTTCATATTTTCGTTTGGCTGTGCTTTTTTTCCCTGCCATTTTGAGAGCGAACTTGAAACAAATTATTTACAACTCAAATGATCGCGCGCATATGTCATCATTTAGAGTACGTCATTCTTCTTCTTCTTTTCAACTCAAACCGATTCAACTGGTCAGCGCGCCACCTAGGGGGAATAAATGGCAGCGCCAGCCAAGCATTTTGACGCTTGTCATGTGAAATCTCCTGAAGAGCCGCATGAAACCAGCCAAAGAGCCGCATGCGGCTCGCGAGACGCGGGTTGGCCACCCCTGCTGTATACAATTGTACCAGGTACTACCAAAAATATGACTAACATTACTCGTTATTGTTATAAGAATGCTTAAAACTACACAGTAGTGGAGACAGTTAAAACATGTGATTTGCCCAAAAATATGAAATGGTCATTTTAACAGCTACATAACTATCTGATTAATTTAATGATAAGTATTACCCAGACCCGAAGAATAAACCTGTGGTACTGTGATGGTCACTTTTATACAATTCCAAAAAGTATATTGTCCTGAGGTACACAGAAGACATTTCATCGGAGCTGATAACAATCTTCAGTAAACATACTAACATAGAGCAGTGATATCCAAACTATGGATCGTGGGCCAATTGCAGCCTGCGGCCTGCAAGATATTTTATAAATAGAATATAGCCCACACATCAACTCTTGCCTGAGTGTATTGCACCTTTTAATTTTAACACGAGAGAGAGCTACTGTTCTACTACTAATGTTGAGTCATAAGATGGTGCCGCGGATAGCCGCCTCGGTGACTCGCTCTCTGCTACTTTGTGTTGTTTTGTATGTTTTTTGCGTCTTCTGCTGCCCATCCCGGATCACTTTTAGCAGAGAAGAACTGTTAAATATTGGAAAGTCTTCACCTGGTACTTTCTCTTTGGGTTTTTCTCTTTCTCTGGGTTTTTACTGACCCAGGCTGTTTGACGGAGATTTTAGCCGGAGCGGCGGCGCTCTAAAAGCTATGCCGAAGATGGCGAAGTGGCAAGGAGCCCTCATGAAACTGAGGCAGAGAGGGGGTTCTGTGCTCCCCTACCATCAATACATCTGGCGAATGTCCGCTCCCAGGCGAACAAGATGGACAAGATGCTGCTTCTCATCCCAAGGAACCCGGATGTTAGCAGATCCGCCGGCCTGTGTTTCACCAAATCTTGGCTCACCAAACTCGTCCCCAACCATGCCGTACAGCTGCCTGGATTTATGCTACTACGCGCCGATCGCAACACGGAGCTCACGGGAAAAGCAAAGGGAGGTGGTCTACATTTCTATATTCATGACGGTTGGTGTACTGATGTCACAGTGTTGAGAGCAGGGCCGGCTCTACGCTGGGGCAAGAGGGGGCAACGCCCCCTCAAACAGATGTCCTGCCCCCTCGAATCAAACTTTTAGAAGTGAAAAATCCGCTGATAGAAACACACGTTAATCAGCCCCCTCTCTTCTCTCATGTCGGTGCAGTGTGTGTCCTCCCTCACACAGCCTGCTGTCAGGAGTCCGCGCCCCTTCGTAAACATCCAATCACTGTGAGTATGCAAATGAGGCAAGACTCAGCCAGAGAGTGTCAAGTTACAGTCAGCGCGGTAGGAGTTGGAAGAGGCAGTAAAAACTCCACTAAACTCGTCGTAGCGACCCGTGATATAACTAATGATTAACAACAACTCAAATAATAGTTAATATAACATTCATATATATATATTTGTGCAGTCAAATGGGAAATAGTCTGCTGTTTTTTTACCCACTGGGAGCGTTTCTCAAGTCACAAGCACATCTGTACACTGCATCTAACAGACTGAGGACAAATGAGCGGTGTCTGGCGGACCCCTACGTGTAGCCCTGCCCCTCTGCACAGTTTTGTTTCAAACTGCTCAGGGAAATAATTTTTGAAAAAGAATTCAGTAGATAAATAAAGAAGATGTTTTTCTCAAAACTTCACTTTGCACTCCACCATTCAGCTGCTCACAAAGAGAGAGTTAATGCTACGAGATGCATCCTTTTTTCAGAGCATTTAAAACAAGTGTTGCTCCTCTTGCATGTACTGAAAGCAGTAGCAGTAATGCTGCTGCTAGTACTAGTGCATCAGAGGCAGTAGCTAGCATAAATGCACCTGTACCATCAGCAAGCACTGCTTCGCCTGTTCCTCCTCCCTCAACATGTGCTGCCTTAAAGCCCCTTGCTCAGCTACCTAGTGACTTAAATGTCAATGCACCATCCCAGCCAATACTGGGTAGCTACCCAAAGCGTGCATTTGGTGCAACATTCAGGTCATTCAATCCTGCCTGGTACCGCTCACGACCATGGCTGGAGTACTCTGTTGTGCGGGACGCATGCTTCTGTTTCCCCTGTCGGAAATATGGTAGCTCTGCTAATGAGAGGAATTTTGTTTTTACTCTTACTGGTTTTAACAATTGGAAAGCAGCACTCGAACGAGACGAGGGGCTACAGAGGCATGTGTCCAGCCACGACCATGTGCACTCTTCCACCACCTGGACTCAGCACAAAAGCAGAGAGGCTACAGGGGGTACTGTTGACTCTCTGTTGGTTGGTAAAACCCAACTTGAAAAAAATCATTATTATGTCAAGAGTGTGGGCAGTGCTATTAAGTTTCTCTGTGTGAATGAGTTGGGGCTCCGTGGGACTGCAGAAACTTTGAGACATGATGCAGGTGGTGATGATGTTGCTTCAGGGCTTTTTCTGAAACTCATGGAGTATACATTAGAGAAGGATGAGAAGCTAGCAAGCAGGGCTGTGGACTCGGACGCGGGGACTCGGACTCGGTCGGACTCGGTCATTTTTTGCCGGACTCGGACTCGGTGCTGATTTTGACCGAGTCCACCGAGTCCGACAATAAAAAAAATACGTTCAATTTTATTTTCATCATGCTGCTGAGAATGCGCGTAGGAATACTGTCCACAGCCCTGCTTACGATCAAGTTTGAAAAAGAACTTGACAGCATTGAGCGCCGCCGGCGTTTGTCGGCCGCCACCTCGCCAACCGGTCAAACGCGCATGCGCGTGAGGGGAAATCCCACAAAGGAGGAGGGACAAACAGAGCGATTGGTTTTGCTGGCTTTTTAATGAATGGCGACTGTGACTACGGGGGCCCATTAGGTCCAGAAAAGCTGACAAGACGCTTGCCAAAATGGCAAGGAAAAAATGCACAGCTAAACGAATATATGACGATGAACACAGGACGTTTTTAACAGAGTTAAAGTTGTTTTTTGTTGAACGCTATGGCAAGCCATTCTGCCTGATATGTCGGACGTCATTGGCGCATTTAAAAGCTTCAAATGGTCAGCGCCACTTCAGCTCACTTCATGCCAATATCGATAAGGACTTTGCAAAAGGGACTGAATTTTGCAAGCACAAGTTTGGAGACTTTGAAAAATAGGTACAGTTTTTCAAAAAAATTACGAAGCACTCAGAGACTGTCACACTTGCATTGTTTCAACTGGCTTGGAACATTGCACGGGCTAAAAAGCCATACAATGAAGTGGAGTTCGTTAAAATATGCCTCAGTGACGTTATTGAATTTTATTTTCATCATGCTGCTGAGAATGCGCGTAGGAATACTGTCCACAGCCCTGCTTGCTTGTTATGAAGACAAATTTAGTTGTTGCGTGCGCGCCCGCGCCTGCCTGCCTGCGTGCGTGCACGTACAAGACCCACAATGCCCCGCGCGCAGCCAAGATGGAAGAACCCGGCAGTAGCGAGAGAACAATGTTTTGCCTCTAGATTTGGGGGGGAAACGGAGCGTAAGTTACGATCAATGCGGCCACGTTGAGTTGCACTTAGGCTAATGTTTACATTATGTACCAATGTCAAGGACGATTATGTCACCCAGCTTATATCATTGATGTGTTTCGATAGTTGTGGGGTCGTCACTAATTATTTGTGTTTAGATATATGTCTGAGCTATAATGGTGTAATTAATGATTAAAACTTGAAAGTATCTGTTTATTGTATTCGTTTATATGTTTAATAAAGACAAAGCCATCACAAAACTGTTGTAATTATTTAGGTTTTGATCTAAATTAGCCTTGAATAAAGACTAAGCAGTCACATGAATTAACAGGAAAAAATGGACAGCCGGACTCGGACTCGTGGTCAAGAGGCCGGACTCGGACTCGGTGCAAAAATCCGACCGAGTCCACAGCCCTACTAGCAAGCATTGCTAAGGGTATCCCAAAGAATGCAAAATACACATCTAAGGATATCCAAAATGAAATGATCCAAACACTGGCAGACATGGTGCTTGCAGAGGTCAGGAGAAAATATGAAAATGCTGATTCTACAGGGTTTTGCCTCAAAAGTGATGGGACCAGGGACAGGTGCAATGTGGAAAATTTGTCTGTGATGATTAGATTTGTCAGTAATTCCATGCCAGAGGAGCATCTTATTGGGTTGATTGACTTGCATCAACTTGATGCAGAGTACATCACGTCTGAAATACTGACACACCTTTCTGATGCTGGCTACAGTGCTGACAACATACTTAGCCAGTGTTATGATGGAGCTTCTGTGATGAGTGGGATAAGAGGTGGTGTACAAGCTCTGCTGCAAAACAAGATTGCTAGGCATATCCCATACATCCACTGCTACAACCATCAACTGCACTTAGTGGTTGTGCATGCCATACAGAGTGAACCATGTGCAAAGAGATTTTTTAACCTCTCTAGTTCATTGTACAAGTTTTTTCAGCACCACTATGTGTCTCAGGAATATAATGCACCTAACCTTAAAAGTCTGCTTGAAATCCGATGGACAAGCCACTATGAGGTGACAAGGTGCATTGTTGACAATCAAGACCATATTGTCAGTATCCTATCTGAGATGACAGAGGATGATAGTGTTGCTGTTGACCTGTGCATCGAGGCATCGGGCCTGCTGTGTCAAATTTCGAGGCATCACTTCTTTGAGACTGGAAAGTTTCTAGTGCTGGTGCTTGGTGTCTTGAAACCAGCAAATGCAATTCTACAGTCTCAGTCTGTGGATTTGTGCAGTGCTTCTGAGGTTGTTGGTGCAGCATTGGAGTCCTTAAAAAGCCTCCGTGAAGATGAGGATTGGGGAGAGTCATCTCAGGCAGCTGCTGGGGATGATGCACCGCCTCCAAAGAGAAGGAGGACAATGAGCAAATGTCTTGGTCAAAGCGTTGTGCTCTCAACTGTGGGCCATACAGACTCGGACGATCCAACCATTTCCCCCTCTCAGTCTCTGAAAAGATCTCTGCTCAACATCCTTGACAGGGCCATTTCAGAAATGGAGAATAGATTTTCTCAGAAGAACGTTGAGCTGATGAGAGCCATATCTAGTCTTGCACCCAAATGCAGCACATTTCTAGATTCAACCGGGTTGCATCCTCTGTCTGCGCTGGCTGGCACTGTGGCAGATGATCTAAAAAATTAAATTCTTGTGGCAAAACAGATGTTGCTCAAGAAATGTCCAAATGAAACAGACCTATTCACTGTCTGTAAACACCTACAGGAGTACAAGGAAGCTTTTCCTGAGTTGCATAAATTGTATGTAACAGCCCTGGTAATTGGTGTGTCTTCAGCATCGTGTGAGCGTTCCTTGTCCACATTGTCACGGGTCCTAACCCCTTATCGTCGCACCATGTTACACAAGCGAAAGATAAATTTGGTCATCTTAGCCCATGAGAGGTCCATAACGAGTAACTTGGATATGGAGGAATTTGTGAGAATTTTTGCACAAGGAAATAGGAGACTGGTGTTGTAGAGTGGAGTGGGGAAAAAAAATAGTGAGAAAGGAGGAGATTTTAGTTATTAAGTTGCTAATAAAAAAATACATTAAAAAAAAGAAAAGAAAAGTTATGTGTTATATGTTCTGCTCTGTAACTGTTATGTTGTACAAATTAGTTCCCTAACTATTTTGTTGTCGAGTGGAGTGGGGAGAAAAAATAATGAGAAAGGAGGAGATTTTAGTTATTAAGTTGCTAATAAAAAAAATACATTAAAAAAAAGAAGAAAAAAAAGTTATGTTAAATGTTCTGTTCTGTAACTGTTGTGTTGTACAAATCAGTTCCCTAACTATTTTGAGTTATTAGCTAATAAATAAAAAATTATAAATGTTTCTGTTTTTATAAATTAGTTTGAGTTTTGTAAATATTGATGATAGAGACAAGTCTTTCCTTTAGCTTGAAATGATTTTGAGAATTAGGCCATCCAGTTAAGATGAATGTTAGGTTGTTGAAAATGGTTATTGCTTGGTTGTTGAAATCTGGATGAATGGTATTTTATTTTACTTTTCATTTATTTATTTCATTTATTTTTCAGTTCCCCCCCTGAGGGATTGCCACCTTATTGTGGTCAGGGGGTTTGCTTGCCTCAGTGACCCTAAGAGCTATACCAGCAGAAGCTTTAGTCTTCAGGTGGGACACCTAAGCTGGACAGGTCTTAGTGTAGAGGCCTGACAGAGTGCAATCCACTTCTCCAGGTTGAGATCTGGGCACACAGCTAACAACTGCCGTGATGAAAACACAAACTGTGATAAAAATGTGTAACAAAAAAACAAAAACAAAAAAAAAACATGCCCCCTTCACATTTCTGACTGCCCCCTCTTATGTGCATTCCTAGAACCGGCCCTGGTTGAGAGACTCTTGCAGCCCTCTCCTAGAAACACTTTTCATAAACTGCCAGCCGTTTTATTCACCACTTGAGTTCTCCTCGATCGTAATGGCGGCTGTTTACATTCCATCATACGCACGTGCAATCTGTCAAGAGGCATGGTGGTACAAGATGGTGTACAATTGTGTATCGAATTTGGCCCAGGCACATTGGCTATCCTAAAACATGTAGTAGTTCCAAAATTTCACTAGGAGATGGTGTTAAAGCTTGACATAGGGGTTAGTGATGTGCATTCCAGTTCTTTTAGGTGAACTGAATCTTTAGAATCGTTCACTCAAAAGAGTCGTTCAAACGAATCGTTCAATGAATCCCCCCTAACCCTACCCCCCCACCCACACACACACTCACACACACACTGATACGTTTTTTTGTTTTGTTTTTACATCCAGTGGAAACAACCCATACACATCAAACAATACAACTACACAACCCCCCCCCCCCCCCTCCCCCAAATTATTATATGTAATAATAATTGGCTCGGGTAATTAACACATTTCTTTCTATAATACAACACTTACACACTGATCCGTTGGCAACAGTCTCTCACCCGGTCGTGAACGGGAAATTGCGTCACTGACTCGTTCGTGAACGGGAAATTACGTCACTGACTCGTAATTGGCCTAGTGGTAGAGTGTCCGCCCTGAGACTGGAAGGTTGTGGGTTCAAACCCCGGCCGGGTCATACCAAAGACTATAAAAATGGGACCCATTGCCTCCCTGCTTGGCACTCAGCATTAAGGGTTGGAATTGGGGGGTTAGATCACCAACTGATTCCCGAGCGCGGCACCGCTGCTGCTCACTGCTCCCCTCTCCCCCAGGGGATGGATTAAAATCACACGGGGATGGGTTAAATGCAGAGGACAAATTTCACCACACCCAGGTGTGTGTGACGATGATTGGGACTTTAACTTAACTTAAAGTCCCTCCTCCATCTATAACGCTCGCTGGCACTGCTGATTGGTCTTCACGAGTGAATGAGTGAGTGACAGACAGCATTGCTGCTATGCCATTGCCAGCCGACACACTTTATGCCGACATTGATGTTTTAATTTTGTTTTTGTTGGCTTGTAGTTGATGGTGTTATTATATATCGAATGTGTTTGTGTTTGAATAAAAGATTGAAAACAAAAACGTTATGCCGACATTTGTTAATTTTGGGGACACCAACTCATATAACAACGTAAAACACATATACATATTG
This sequence comes from Syngnathus acus, assembly GCF_901709675.1. Taxonomy (NCBI): domain Eukaryota; kingdom Metazoa; phylum Chordata; class Actinopteri; order Syngnathiformes; family Syngnathidae; genus Syngnathus; species Syngnathus acus. The sequence continues at coordinate 25,885,691 of NC_051095.1, forward strand.
TCATACAAAGCAGTTAACCAAATGTCTGATTTTTATGTTTTGATTGGCGAATATAAAAACAAGGAGTAAAACACCAGATAAGTTATAACTTAAATGTTTATTAAAATAATAATAATAATAATAATAATAATTAAAGTACATCTCAAACCAGCAATCTAATGTGAAACTGCAGTCGATATATTGGATAACAATATTTAGGCATATATATGCATACATGTTATTTAAAACCTACTATAAGTAAATCGTAAATCTACATTCTGGTTTACAGAGTTCACGCCAGGAGACGCAACACGTCCACTGACTGATCCGTTGATGAACAGGAAGGCAGTTCACTCATTGACTCGTTCGCAAACGGGAAAGCCAGGATACGTTCCCTCACTGATCCGTTCTCGCGGTGAACTAGAAATGCGAATCACTCAGTGAGTGATTCACTCAGTGAGTGATTCACTCAATGAGTGATTCACTCAGTGAGGGATTCACTCAGTGAGGGATTCACTCAGTGAGGGAATCACTCACCGAGTGATTCGTTCACTCACAGATTCGTTCGTCGGTGAACGGGAAATGCAATTCACGACTCGTTCGTGAACGGGAAGTTACGTCACTGACTCGTAAAGTCCCTTCTCCATCTAACGCTCGCTGGCGCTGCTGATTGGCTGATTTTCTTCTTCGTTTTGTTTTACGGCGAGGTAGCACCAGCTTCAATGGGCATTACTGACATCTACTGGTTGAAGTTATATATGAAAGGAAAAAAAGAACGAATCACTTTAGGAAGTGATTCGTTCACTCTCGTTCACTGAAAAGATCCGTTCTTTAGGAACGAATCGTTCACTCACGAGCCAACACTACTCTCTATGGTGATGATGATAATAATAATAAAAATAATAATAATAATGAAGCGCGCTGCAGTGCAGTGCACAGCACAGCATGCTGTCTGCTCACAACGTTAACAGGTCTGCCTGTGTGGCTGCCTGCCTGCCTGCCTGCCTGCCTGGCTGCCTGCCTGCCCGCCTGTCTGCCTCTTTATTTGTTTGTCTCTTTATTGCTTGCAAAGTCTTTTGCTTGATAGATGTTTTGTTTGTCTCTATTGCGTGCAAACTCTTTTGATTGGTAGACTATTTGTTTGTCTTTTTATTCCTTGCATGTTTTGGCAAGCACCTGCCTTCAGCATGTAGACACACCTATGTTGAAGAATGTGTTGGTGAAGGCGTAGCAGATTGACAGTAGCTAAACAATGGACTGTACATTGTTTTAGTAGGTGTGTGTGAGTGTGTCATTAGTTTGGAAATGCTTGGAACCCATTTGGCCCTTAGCGTCTCCATTGATGTGCCCGTGAGAAGATGGCCCAAATTCCTCACCGAGCTCCAGAGAAAGCAAGTGGCCCGCAGTTTAAATAGGGGAGCTGATGAGCCGGGAGCAGGTGCGCTGATGAGTGCCCATTATGTGGCCATTACGTGCCGAGCGTGACAGGACGGGAGGGGCCAGAGCAGAGAGACAAAAAACACTTTTGAATTCCTGATATTTGATTCAACTAATAGGAAGGCTTGCAAAATGCGTGCAAGAGTCAACAATATATATAACATAAAATGGGCTATTGTCGCATACGCTGCCCAAAGTCTGCCGGACAGATGATCTTCACCATTTTTTTCAGTTGAAGACTAATTGGGAGATTTTCTTTTAAATGTGAACAAACGCTTCTTTTCATTGTGAATTAATTGAGGTCAAGTCCAAGCGAACTCAAGGATCAGTCTGAGAAGAACACACACACTACTCTCCTTCATTGCAAGTGGGAAAAAAAAAAAAGACCATTTGCACATGACTGCGCTCGCATTTGTTAGATTCCAAGATGAGGCCTTGGGTGAGCAACTCTCTTGTGATCAAACAGTGAAGCTGGGAAGCAGTCTATTGGAAAAATCCAATGAGGCAGGCAGGCAGGCAGGCGGGCGGGTAGACAGGCAGGCAGGCAGGCAGGCAGGCAGGCAGACAGGCAGCCGCGCAGGCAGCCACGCAGGCAGGCAGACAGGCAGCCGCGCAGGCAGGCAGCCACGCAGGCAGGCAGGCAGCCACGCAGGCAGCCAGGCAGGCAGCCAGCCAGGCAGGCAGCCAGGCAGGCAGCCACGCAGGCAGGCAAGCAGGCAGCCACGCAGGCAGGCAAGCAGGCAGCCACGCAGGCAGCCAGGCAGGCAGGCAGCCAGGCAGGCAGCCAGGCAGGCAGGCAGCCAGGCAGGCAGGCAGGCAGGCTGAGCTCAGGTGTACATAACTCACTTTACATATTGACTTGTGGCCCTGAGGCAAAGTTAGTGAACTGCACACACACGCATGCACGCACATAAAAAGGCATCCAAGTTGAAATTGGGACTCAGCTGAACACAGTCCTGCCGTGTGGGAAGACACCAAAGAAAACTGCAGCACGCCAAGACAAAGTCTGACCACCTTTACGGATTACAAAACAAACATAGGTCCCCTTTTGATGAGTCTTTGCAGTGGAGTTGATGAGCTTCAAAGTTAAGGTCAGGCCAAGGTTGAAAAGCCGCTAGTCGCGCTCTTTGCTTCAGATTGCTCAGCACATGCAGCAGATGGAACGAGGCTTGTTCATCATCAAATGGCACCCAAACCTCTTTGATATTGGCAAAGTCGACATTCAATTGAACGCAAATGTTTTTCTCTTTCATTTGACAGATGCAGTTTGCCCTTGGCGTGTTACTCTTGTGTGGCAGCATCAGTGTAAGTGTAAGTTGAACAATGTCTGGGTGGCTTGCGCTCACCCTATTTGACTGCCAGTTGTTCGATCCATATTTGTGAAAAAGGATTGACTCTTTTGTTCCTTTCTCACAGTGGGCCGCTTCCGTCAAAATAGGTCGGTAACCGTCTGGAATAGCGTTTGCGAACAACAAGGCATCTTGCCGTTGGCTCCTTAACTCTCTTAACTGCTTTTGATTGTCAAATATGTGGCAGGACTTCGTTGCCCTGCCGGCTGGATTCAGTTGGACACCCGCTGTTTCATCTTCCAAAACGAGCCATTAAATTTCCGTCTTGCGGAGGTACAACCTTTGCTGACGCAGAAATGAAAACTAGATAGGCTTTTTTTCTTTTGGCTTCTGTTCATCTTGTAATTTGCTTTTTCCACCCTTAGACTGTCTGCAACATTCTCGGGGGAAACCTGGTTTCCATCCACAATCAACTTGAAAATGAAGTAGTCCGCCACGTGATTCTGGCGGGGGCTGGCTCTTTTGCGCGGACTTGGATTGGACTATATGACCGGATCATGGTAACGTCCAAGCTTTTGTTTTTTTCAACAAGCTGATGTCGGCCCATTGGGCCGTTCCGACATTCATCCATCCATCCATCCATTCATTCATTCATTCATTCATTCATTCATTCATTCATTCATTCATTCATTCATTCATTCATTTGTTCGTTCATCCATTCATGCATTCATTCATTCATTCAACCATTCGTTCATTCATCCATTCATTCAGACATCCATTCAGACATTCATTCATTCAGCTTCCCTGGAAGTGAAAGGGTCATTTTTTGAAAAGCAAAAAATGTAACGTCGTCTTTCAGGATGGAGATTATTTATGGACGGATGGCTCAGAGGTGGATTTCTTCGACTGGGCGAATAACAGGCCAACCATGAACGCAAATCAAGACTGTGTCGAGATCAACTTCCAAAGTACGTACATGAGGAAGGGCGAGCGAACCAACCGCCATGAAGGGAATGGACAGGAAAATAATTTGTCTTCTCTTTTGTCTTCCTACAGATAACGATCAGTGGAATGATCGCGCCTGTCGTGGTCGACTACCCTTCGTGTGTGCAAAAGATCTGAATCACTTTTAAGATGCATTCTTGCTCTGCAATGTCAATGGTTTGGAAATGCTATCAAATGGTTTGTGTGTATCATTTTGCAGAGGGGAGCAGCTGTGATTGACTGCCTTTGGGATATTTGCATACAATCAGGTGTAAGGGTTAGATTGTGCTTTTTGCTTCCATAGCACTGGTGATCATTGGAGCGTTTGTGAACACAGTAAATGAAACAAGAAACTCTTTCTAGATTCATTCTTTAGAATGCTTATCAAGTCTGTTTGAGCCTATCCTGTTTGACCTGACCAGAGCAGAGCAAAATAAAACAATGTGCGTTCACTCTCTAATAGTGATGTGCATTCCAGTTCTTTTAGGTGAACTGAATCTTTAGAATCAGTTCACTCAAAAGATTCGTTCAAACGAATCGTTCAATGACTGCAGTCGATATATTGGATAACAATATTTAGGCATATATATGCATACATGTTATTTAAAACCTACTATAAGTAAATCGTAAATCTACATTCTGGTTTACATAGTTCACGCCAGGAGACGCAACACGTCCACTGACTGATCCGTTGATGCACAGGAAGGCAGTTCACTCATTGACTCGTTCGCAAACGGGAAAGCCAGGATTCGTTCCCTCACTGATCCGTTCTCGCGGTGAACTGGAAATGCGAATCACTCACTGAGTGATTCACTCAGTGAGTGATTCACTCACCGAGTGATTCGTTCACTCACAGATTCGTTCGTTGGTGAACGGGAAATGCAATTCACGACCCGTTCGTGAACGGGAAGTTACGTCACTGACTCGTAAAGTCCCTCCTCCATCTAAGCACGGTGATGATTGAGCAGCTGGCGCTGCTGATTGGCTGATTTTCTTCTTCGTTTTGTTTTACGGCGAGGTAGCACCAGCTTCAATGGGCATTACTGACATCTACTGGTTGAAGTTATATATGAAAGGAAAAAAGAACGAATCACTTTAGGAAGTGATTCGTTCACTCTCGTTCACTGAAAGGAGTCGTTCTCTTTGAACGAATCGTTCACTCACGAGCCAACACTAATAGGGGTGACCTGATGGAAACTAACAAATCTAATAAATTAAAACGTTAGCAATTGTGAGGACACGACCTGTTCAAACACATAGCAGCATGCAATTTTGGAATAGGATTTTGCTATGCCATAATTTTAATCTGTAACAGCTTGAGCAACATCAATATATATGTTAAAGTTAGAAGAACCCATTATTATGGCTAAGTATGATTATGTGTTAAGTGTATCCTTACTAGACAAGATATGTTATTAATGTTGCAATGTTTTATCCAACCTGTATTTAACATTTGTGTTCCATCTATACATGAATGTATTAAGTTGAGAGGAGAGTTAATAGTGAAAGAATGAGCAAAATAGGAAACAGCAGCAGAGAACAGTCATGCGCAATGGTTGCTGTTTTGAGCAAGGATGCCAAGGCAACCAGAGGTTCCCAGCTGAAAGTCAGGTGAAGATTGCGCAACCCTCACATATCAGCTGAGAAATCAGCTGAGACAGCATTAAAATATCTGCTGAGAAATCCGCTGAGACAGCATTAAAATATCAGCTGGAAAATCAGCTGAGATCATGCATTCCTAGCATACCAGGCATTCCAGACATTCCACACATTCCGATGAGGTAATGCCAGAGGAGCTGACGAGCCTATAAAAGCTTGGCTTCGGAGGAGAGAAGGGCTCTTCCTGGTCAGGGCGATGGCCCTGACGCTGCCCGGAGAACGCCATTTAGATGACGATGGATTTTTCATTCTTTTTGAGATTGGACCAAAATCTATTAAAATGAATTTCCAGAGTCTTCGAATTGGACTCTGTCAAATTTTAAGCTTCGAATTGGACTTTATCAAATTTTAAGCTTCGAGGAAGGCAGAGGAGACAGCCGCTTCTGGCAGCAAGGGGAAGACGGCAATGTAACGGCGTTGGCTAATCTCATCGGCAGACCTTTCCTCTTTTTAAACAGAATTTGGATTTTGGAACAAAGGAGCACTGATCACTCGACTTGTTCAACCAAATAGCATTTTAAACCTTTTGTCTCCTCTTTTTTTCTGAGATTGGTGAGTGGAATTATTGTTGTTTGTTCGACTTGTAATTCTTTTTCTTGTCTTTTCATTAAATTTCTTCTTAATCCTTAATTCGGTTATCGATTATTTCGTATTAACTATGTTGAGCATGGCTTTATATGCTGTAATTAGAACTTTAAATGTTCTTTATTTCCCTATCATAGTCATTCTTTAAATCCGTTCAATTCTTTTTAAAGTGAAGACAGCTTTAATCCTTAACATAACATATTGTCAGATCTGGTTCGAAATAGTTATCTTAAACTCAGCTAGGGCGAATGCGCGCTAGTGTAAATAACGAATCCCTGAGGTCTTAACAAAGACATCTAAATATATCCGAGATTTAACAAAAGCCCCAAATCAGAAGAGAGCCATCAGTAGGGTGCGGTCATTCTGATGACGTGTCTCGACCTTAGTTACTCTGCACGAGCGTCACTTGACTTTAAAGGGATTGGCGTCATAAAAAGATGAGATTGATTCCTTCAGAATTAATTTAATAAAGGTGGTTAGCAACTCGGACGAGTCTCTTCACCCCCGGCTTGTTTAACCCTTTAATGGGAAGTCGGTCGCTTAAATATAATAAGTGCAGATTTGACAGATCGAAGCCACACAGCTGCTGGCTGACCAGGTAACAGACATGGAGAGAAAACTACCAAACTCACTGATCATTGTTTTGGGTGATTTTAATAGAGCGAACCTCACTCTCAAACTCCCCAAATACAGACAGCACATAACATGTCCCACCAGAGGGACACGGACACTGGACCACTGCTACTCCATAATAAAGGACGCATACCACTCTGTGCCCCGTGCAGCTTTAGGACTCTCGGACCACTGTCTACTTCATCTGATCCCAACCTACAGGCAGAAATTAAAAACGTCTAAGCCTGTGGTGAGGACTGTTAGGAAATGGACAATGGAGTCAAAGCAGAACCTCCAAGCCTGCTTTGACTGCACCGATTGGGGTGTTTTTGAAGCTGCAACTTCAGAATTGCATGAATTCACCGATACTGTGACATCATACATTATCTTTTGTGAGGACTTGTGTGTGCAGACTAAGACCTTCTGCACACACAACAACAAAAAAACGTGGCTTAAACCAAACCTCAGGATGCTGCACAAAGCCAAGGAGGAGGACTACAGGAGTGGGGACCGGGACCTGTTCAGGCAGGCCAGGAACACACTGAACCAAGACCTCAGGAAAGCCAAGAGGTGCTATGGGGAGAGCTTGGAGAGACACCTCTCTGCCAATCCTGATCCCTCAACAATGTGGAAAGGCCTGCAGAGCATCACGGGCTTCAAGAAACCAACTCCCCGCCCTGTGGAGAACCCAAGGCTTGCAAACCAGCTAAACAGTTTTTACTGCAGGTTTGAACGGTCCACCCACACAACAGGACCTCCTGCATCACAATCAACATACATACCTCCCCCCACAACCCCCCTGTTCACACCTCCATCGTTGTTATCACCTACTCTCTCGCTTTCAGAAGCCGCGCCCGCACTTCAGTTCCGCGAGGAGGAGGTGTGTCAGATGTTCCGTAGACGATATGTCAGGAAGGCACCAGGCCCAGACGGCGTGTCGCCCTCCTGCCTGAAAGTCTGTGCTGAACAACTGGCACCCACTTTTGCACGGATCTTCAACCATTCCCTGGAGCTGTGTGAGGTGCCCTCGTGCTTCAAAAGCTCCACCATCGTACTGGTGGCCAAGAAGCCCGCCATCATAGGTTTGAATGATTATAGACCTGTCGCCCTGACATCTGTGGTCATGAAATCCTTTGAGAGGCTAGTTTTGAGCTACCTGAAGGACATCAAGGCCCCCCTGCTCGACCCCTTGCAGTTTGCCTACCGGGCAAACAGGTCGGTGGACGATGCGGTCACCATGGGACTGCACTACATCCTGCGCCACCTAGACACCCCAGGGACGTACGCCAGGATCCTGTTTGTGGACTTCAGCTCAGCGTTCAACACCATCGCTCCCGACATCCTCCACCAGAAGCTCATTCAGCTCGCGGTGCCTGCCTCCACCTGTCAGTGGATCACCAGCTTCCTGACCAACAGGAGAGAGCATGTGAGGCTGGGGACCATCACATCCGACACCCGGACCACCAGCACTGGCGCCCCCCAAGGGTGCGTTCTCTCCTCACTGCCCTTCTCTCTCTACATCAACGATTGCTCCTCAGGCGACTCTTCTGTGAAGCTCCTGAAGTATGCGGACGACACCACTCTCATCGGACTGATCCGGGAAGGTGACGAGACTACGTACAGACAGGAGGTGGAGCGTCTGGTCCACTGGTGCAGCCAAAACCACCTGGAGCTGAACCCACTCAAGACCGCAGATGACACTGGACTTCAGTAGAGACCCTTCGCCACTACCACTCCTCACCATCCTCAGTAATGCTCTTCCCACAACATACACCTTCAACTTCCTGGGATCCACAATCTCCCGGGACCTGAAATGCATCGGCCACATAGACTCTGTCCGGAAGAAGGCCCAGCAGAGGTTGTACTTTCTGAGACAGCTCAGGAAGTTCAGCTTGCCACAGCAGCTGCTGAAGACCATCTACACTGCCATCATCCAGTCTATCCTCTGCACCTCCATCCGTCTGGTTTGGATCGGCCACCAAACAAGACAAGCACAGACTGCAACGGACAATCAGGACTACGGAAAAGATAATCGGGACCAACCTCCCATCTATCCAAGACTTGTATCTGTCCAGGACCAGGAAACGTGCAAGTAACATCTCTACAGACCCTTCTCACCCAGGTCACAGTCTGGTCGAACTACTCCCCTCCGGACGGCGTTACATAGTGCTGTACGCCAAAACCAGCAGACACAGATACAGCTTCTTTCCCCAGGCTATCGCTCTGATGAACTCACACCTCTCATAGAGTCTCAGAGACATCCCTGGGCAATAATATCCTGTTCTTGCCACTTAAATGTTGTTAGTCACCTGAATGTTGTGAGTCACTCAAATGTTGTACAGAGGCTGAGATCAACCGGAGTCAAATTCCTTGTTTGGCATGCACAAACTTGGCCAATAAAGCTGATTCTGATTCTGATCTGTTCTACTCCGTTTTCTCAAGGACTCTATAAGATAATTAGAGGACATGATAATTCTGCTGAAAAACTCATAGGTAAACAAAAAAATAAAATTAAACGTACAAAAATTCTTGAGATATAAAATTAATAAAATAACTGTAATGTGTTACACTACGAGACAATACAGTAATCCCTCGCTACATCGTGCTTCATCTATCGCAGCATCGGTGCATCGTGGAGTTTTCTGAAAACAAATATTGCGGATATATTTGGTCCATCGCGGCTTTTTGCGGTGTTACTTCGAGCGCGGGGCTTTGTCTGCCCATATGACTTTACAGCACAATATTGGCAGGTCGAGGAGATGAGACCAGTGGGAACATGTTGATCCGTATTCTTGCCACTGATTGGCTTGGAGTTGTAAGAGCAGCTTTAACCAGGCTTTATCTCAATCTCCTGTTACGTATCCACTCCACTTCGTTTGTGACAGCAGAATCAGCAGCATCTCTGATTTGCACTTCGTTTTTTTGTCACAAATGAGGCACGACAACCAAATGCAACATGGGCTCTTTATTTGGGGAAGGTTAAGGTAAACAAGGAGGCAAGCTGACGAGCCGGTCAGTGAGCTCGAGTCATGCGCGATCGAACCAGAAGGGCATATCAAGCTTTTTAAAGCTATTTAAAAAGTATTTAAAGCTACAATAAATATTTCAAAAGTATAATAAAATCAGCTGGTCAGCATGGCAAGAGCATTGCCGTTGCACCTTTATGCTTTAAAATGACGAGCGGGTCAGTGAGCTTGCGTCGTGCGGGCATCTCGTAAAACAGCGGGTCAAGCAAACGAGAATCAGGTGGCAAGCGTGCGTGTCAAAGCAGACAAAACGGTGAGGACTAATGGTTAGCAATTCCGTATTGGCCACGTGCGCCTCAGAGGTCTGGCGTGGAGGGCGCAAGCGCAGACGTGACACAGCCGCGTAAGAAGGAAAAATGCACCGCCGTGCAGAAACAGTCGGACAACGGCAGTGAGCGCAACCGCGCACGTAGGAAAAAAGCACTGCCGCCCACGGTTTGGGACAGTGGCCGGCAATGAGCACTAATAGCATGTTCCTCTGAGAAATGTGCGGGATCCCCTTGTGCTGGGCTGCGGGGCGGGTCAGCAATTTTTATTACCATTCATCTTTTAAAAAAAATTGAACAGTTTTTACCAGTCTGTGATTTTACAACTAGTTATCAGTTTGTTGTGGAGCCTATAAAGTCAAAGTCAGCTTTATTGTCAATCCCTTCATATGACAAGACACACAAAGAAACCGAAATTCCGTTTCCTCTATCCCACGGTGACGAGACATACAAGTAGACGACACAAAATAAAAACAAGAAGGCACAAACAATAAATAATAAATACAAAATAATAAATAAATAAAATGAGCGATGAATAAATAATAAACCAATAACCCAATAAATAAGAGGAGCAAAACTGAGCCAGTGTGCATACAGCAGACAGTAAGCATAGCGCAAAGAACAGGACGCTACGCAGAAAGGGGGAGCGAGTTCAGGATCCTAACAGCCTGGAGTATGAAGCTGTTGGAGAGTCTGGTGGTGCGGGAGCGCAGGCTCCTGTACCGCCTCCCAGAGGGCAGAAGATCAAACAAAGAGTGAGCGGGGTGACTCACATCACTCACAATCTTGGTCGCCTTGCGGGTGAGATGGGAGGTGTAAATGTCCTTCAAGGAGAGGAGAGAACCACCAATAGTCTTACCAGCCGTTTTCACTATGCGCTGCAGGGCCTTCAAGTCGTAGTCAGTGCAGCTGCCACCCCAAACAGCAATACAGCTGGAGAGGACGCTCTCAATGGTGCCGCGGTAAAATGCAGTCATGACGGCCGGAGGAGCGCCCGCTCGCCTGAGTTTCCGAAGGAAGTACAGGCGGCGCTTGGCCTTCTTCGCCAGTGATGCGGTGTTGGTGGACCAGGAGAGATCCTCACTGATGTGCACCCCCAGGAACCTGGCGCTGCTCACTCTCTCCACCACAGCACCGTCGATGGTCAGCGGCAGGTGTTAGGCGTGACCCTTCCGGAAGTCAACAACAATCTCCTTGGTCTTGTCGACGTTCAGCAGGAGGTTGTTGTCCCTGCACCACGTGGTCAGAAGGTCAACCTCCAGCCTCATAGTGCAGGGGTGGCCAACCAGTCAGAGACTAAGAGCCACATTTTTTACTGTGTCATCGCAAAGAGCCACATCATACACATGAGCACACATGAACATCCCCCCCACACACACACGCACACACACACATGCACACTCACACGCACACACACAAACGCGCGCGCACACACACACACACACCTCTGCTCAGCCAAATTTATTGTGTGACATTATCACGTCACGCACCAACATGATAATGACAAATTGACTCCTACAGTACTAAAACCACAGACCAAAGACCACATTTTCAACAATGAACATTGTGTGCATTGTCTCACACAGACAAACTCTCAGTTCAACAAATTCCACAGACAAAAATATAACAAGTTTTTTCACTTACTATGTGTGGCGGGACAGACCATTCGTTTTAGTTTGTCGTTTTCAGGAGACAAGATTTCAATAACGTCACTGAGGCATTTTTTAACGAACTCCACTTCATTGTATGGCTTTTTAACCCATGCAATGTTCCAAGCCAGTTGAAACAATGCAAGCGTGACAGTCTCTGAGTGCTTCGTAATTTTTTTGAAAAACTGTACCTATTTTTCTGCCTGACTTTTCAAAGTGTCCAAATTTGTGCTTGCGAAATTCAGTCCCTTTTGGAAAGTCCTTATCGATATTGGCATGAAGTGAGCTGAAGTGGCGCTGAACATTTGAAGCTTTTAAATGCGCTAATGACGTCCGACATATCAGGCAGAATGGCTTGCCATTGCGTTCAACAAAAAACAACTTTAACTCTGTTAAAAACGTCCTGTGTTCATTGTCATATATTTGTTTAGCTGTGCATTTTTTCCTTGCCATTTTGAGAGCGAAATTGACACTCCTCAAATGGGTTTGACCCTCCTCCTTTGCGGGATTTCACCTCACGCGCATGCGCGTTTGACCAAAATACCATATTGAACTCAAGCGAAGCAAATACGCACAAAAAATAAACACAAATGTTGATATGAACGTAAAAGAGCCGCATGAAACCAGCCATAGAGCTGCATGCGGCTCGCGAGCCGCGGGTTGGCCACCCCTGCTATAGTGTATACAAGGCGTTGACAGTCATAATGGCCCTCCAAAGGAAACTATGACTACGATGCGGCCCGTGAGTTTGACACTCCTGCTCTAGAGCGAATTCTCCCTGTACACGCTCTTACAATGATACCGCCACTCCCACCTACTGCCGTAGATGTCTAATTACCCTTTAATCTAGCAGAGCCAAAATAATCATATTCCCCGGGGTCACAAGCACCCCACTATTTAAGAAGGACTGCCCTAGCATCACTGCGGACAAGCGCAGGAAGCGTGGCAGCCAGCTTGTCACGAGCAAGGCAGGAAAACCATGTGCAACACTGACTGTTTACTTCGGGAAGGCTCGAATGCCAGCAGAGCAGGTTCACGAGTCAACTGACGAACCAGTCAGCGAAGTCGCGTCATGTGGGGTGGCATGTCGTTACACAGCGGATCAGGCAAACGGGAATCAGCTGGAAGGCGTGCGAGTGTCAAAGCAGACGAAACGGCGAGGACTGACGGACAAACAGGTGGTGGCGATCAGCGCCGATTAACACACGCAGTTCTGTATTGACCCCCGAGGTCTAGTGCCGAGCGTGACAGCCGGCCAGCAGGGCGAGAGCGGAGACGTGCTGTGCAGAAAGAATCTGGACAGCAACAATGCGCAGGGCGTGTCTCTGAGCAATGTGCTTCACTGAGGGGACAAGCGCGGGGTGCGTGGATGGCTGCCGCGCATGTCGGAAAAAAGCACTGCCGTCCAGGATTCGGGACAACAGCAGTGAGCCCTGATAGCGTGGGGCTTGCCACTGAGCAATGTGCGTCACTGCAGATGTGAGTGAGTTCAAGCGCAGGAGGCGGTAGCTGGCCACGCACACCAACCGGTGCAGAAATATCACGTGTCTGTTCTTTTATTTACTGTAAATGTACAATACATGCACGGAACAGTGTGGGAATGGTTATTAAGGGAATAAGAAAGGTTTATGTAGCGTAAAGGTATTGGGGAGGGTTTAAAAAGCTTTAATATTGTGCACCAGCTCAGTGGCCTAGTGGTAGAGTGTCCGCCCTGAGACTGGAAGGTTGTGGGTTCAAACCCCGGCCGGGTCATACCAAAGACTATAAAAATGGGACCCATTGCCTCCCTGCTTGGCACTCAGCATTAAGGGTTGGAATTGGGGGGTTAGATCACCAACTGATTCCCGAGCGCGGCACCGCTGCTGCTCACTGCTCCCCTCTCCCCCAGGGGATGGATTAAAATCACACGGGGATGGGTTAAATGCAGAGGACAAATTTCACCACACCCAGGTGTGTGTGTGACGATCATTGGGACTTTAATCTTTAATCTTTAATCTTTACTGAACCACAATGAAACAGGAGATTCATGCGCAACTCTGACTCATTTTGGTTTCGTTATGCATGATGTCCCCTGGGTTACTGGAGTGTGGTAATTCTGAGATTGGACGCTTTGGATTTCTCAGCAAGGTAAAGCACACTTTCAAGTGAATTACAATACACCCATGCCCTCTAGCAGGCAACAAGAAACACTATGAGTTGGAAATTTCAATACATTGGTATTTAAATTTCTAAATGAAGATTATAATGTATCTACTTGTACTTCGCAGATTTTTTTTTTTCATGGGTGATTCCAGAATGCATCTCCCGCGAAAAACAAGGGATCACTGTACATGTCTCAACGTACAGAACGACTCATGGCTTTGAATATCCTGATTGAACCTACGACACACATCAAAGTCATGGCACAAATAGACATCACATCCGTAGTTTAGTAGTATTTGAGACAGCAACATTCTGAAAAGCTAAAAAAGTGAACTACCAGAATGGATTCATATGGGTAATGTTGAAATGTATAAATGACTTACCTTTATGTATAGTTTTCAAAAAGATATTACAAATGGGCTACTACCCGCAAGGCAAAAAGTATAAATAAAAGATAGATCCTATGTTATTAATGTGGACTTGAATCTATTGAACATTCCTATTTTACTGGATTATGATCAGGAAATCCAAGAAAGACAGTGGAATGAGTAGACATGACGTTACCAGGCCTCAGTGTAACATGATTATCATCATGAAAGAGAACAATGGTATTGAAATTCTAGAACTGATGGGAAAAAGTAAATTTGAGGTTTTTAGAAGGGTACCATTATTATTGCAATGGGAGAAGCAGAGAAGATAGAATTTTATTAACCATCTTTTTCCACCATAAACCGCTTTCGTTATGCATGTTTGTCCCTCCAGATCTCACATTCTCACTTGCTGCGGCACACTTTAATAAAATGTAGCAGCTGTGTAAAATGTCAAACTGGCCTTTTCTCAGTTATACGGTTTGAACCAATCAAAACGTTATTCTTTCTACCGTATGCCAGAAAACAAAGAAGCAGAAGAGTCGAGCTTGAATACACATTTATCGAAATATCGAACGAGAGGTGGTGGGGGGAGCAGATGAAGCAAAAGGAATGATAGGTTAATCAGAAAGACAAGAACAAGCTCTGACATGCAACTATGGCAAATAATAAAAATAAAAGATTTACCTTTATAATAATATGTTACGACTATAAAGTGGTTGTTAGGGTTTACAGATTATCTTGATCGTATGATTGTTGGAATGTAGACTAGAATTATTAACTTTGTTTAAACCTTTTACCTTTCCTTGACTCTGAAAAGTTTAACCATTCAGTTGTTGAAACTTTCCAAATGGTGTGGAAACATTCTTGCTTAGTTAGTCATCTAAAATGCTCCGCTAGTTTCTGTTTCCACGACCTTGTAAAACAATGAGCTGGGACCCTCCGCACTGATTAACCAGTTGCTGAGGTGACCACCAAACATGTCCAATGGCACCCCCACCCTGCTTGTTCTCAATAAATATGCTCTTGCAAGAGGCCTGAGCCAGACCTCATTCGATCATCGCTGTACACACAGCGACGAATGGCTCTCCATTTGCAAATGCTTAAGAAGGGCATACTGTCTCCGTGTGGTTCTTGCAAAATAAGTTAGAGTGAGCACCACTCTAACATTTTTGGTGCCGAAACCCGGGATCCCTCATACCCGCCATCTGGCTGACGGAGGATGTGCTGCATTGTCGACAAGCCAGCGTCCATTAGGAGGACTTGGAAAAGAAAGTCCTGGGAAGAGAATTCTTCGCTGGGCCAGCATCTTAGGTCTGCCTTCGTCTGACAGAGGTGGATTGACGGGACCCGGCAGTGCAACGAACCAGGGGACAAGTAAGTTAAAGCCCTAAAGTTGTGTGATTGTGTTGTTGTGAAGATAAGATAAGAGATAAGATAAGATAGTCCTTTATTATTCCCTCAATGGGGAAACTCCTGTGTAAGCAGCAGTACACTTAACATACACGCACACACGCATGCAGGGAAGGGGGTAAAAGATTTAAAAAAGTAAAGATATATATAATTAAAAAAATATATATATGGACAGTATGTACACAATACACTTTTACACAGTATACACAATATACAGTGGAGATAAGAAATTATTAGATAAAAAAAATAGTGCAAGGGAAGGAAAAACTGCAAAAGCAGGTAGAAAGAGTATGAGGTAGACAGATATTGCACATATGACTACTACTACTGAAACGCGTAAAAGTAAAAGTGCACAGGGAAAAGTACAAGTAAATAGGCAGGACAGAAGATCTTAAGTCTTGTGGAAGGAGGGGGTGTTGTAGAGTCCCTCTCCGGATGAAGTGGCTCTTCTGGAGCAGTGGTTCTCAAACTGTTTTATATATTTTTGTAAAATCTCACGTACCCCCTAGAGTACCTCCGTGTACCCTCATTTGACAACCACTGTTCAAAAGAGTACTACTTCGCGTTGGCAGGGTTGGGTAACAGGACTGTTGTCTTTACTTCCCAGGGAAGGAGGGGGTGTTGTCGAGTCCCCTCTCCGGATGAAGCAGCTTTTTAAAAAAAAAAAAAAAAAGAGGACTTCGCGTAGGCAGGGATAAAAAACTTGTGTGGTTGAGTGTGTGACTGGTAGGATAAATTGACTAAATACTAGTTCTAGCATTGATCCACGGCAATAACACAGGCTAGTAATTTGTTGAAAGGTCAATTTAAACCTGCATTGAGGATCCTCACAGAAAAAAAGAAACTTGAAATAAAATTGGAAAAACTATCCATCCATCCATCCATCTTCTTCCGCTTATCCGGGGTCGGGTCGCGGGGGCAGCAGCTTCAGGAGGGACTCCCAGACTTCTCTCTCCCTAGCCACTTCATCCAGCTCATCCCGGGGGATCCCAAGGCGTTCCCAGGCCAGCTGAGAGACATAGTCTCTCCAGCGCGTCCTGGGTCGTCCCTGGGGTCTCCTACCGGTGGGGCATGCCCGGAACACCTCCCCAGGGAGGCCTCCAGGAGGCATCCTGATGAGATGCCCGAGCCACCTCATCTGGCTCCTCTCAACGTGGAGGAGTAGCGACTCTACTCCGAGTCTCTCCCGGATGACAGAGTTTCTCACCCTATCTCTAAGGGAGAGCCCGGACATCCTGCGGAGAAAACTCATTTCGGCCGCTTGTATCCGGGATCTCGTTCTTTCGGTCACGACCCATAGCTCGTTACCATAGGTGAGGGTAGGAGCGTAAATCGACCGGTAAATTGAGAGTTTTGCCTTTTGGCTCAGCTCTCTCTTTACCACGACGGACGGGTACAGAGTCCGCATTACTGCCGACGCTGCACCGATCGGCCTGTCGTTCTCGCGCTCCATCCTCCCCTCACTCGTGAACAAGACCCCAAGATACTTAAACTCCTCCACTTGGGGCAGGATCTCATCCCCGATCCAGAGAGGGCATTCCACCCTTTTCCGATCGAGGACCATGGACTCGGATTTGGAGGTGCTGACCCTCATCCCGATCGCTTCACACTCGGCTGCGAACCGCTCCAGTGAGAGCTGGAGATCACGGCCTGAGGAAGCCAACAGCACTACGTCGTCTGCAAAAAGCAGAGACGCGATGCTGAGGTCCCCAAACCGGACCCCCTCAACGCCTCGGCTGCGCCTAGAAATTCTGTCCATAAAAATTATGAACAGAATCGGTGACAAAGGGCAGCCTTGGCGGAGTCCAACCCTCACTGGGAACGAATCCGACTTACTGTCGGAAATGCGGACCAAACTCAGGCATCGGTGATACAGGGACCGAACCGCCCTTATCAGTTGGCTCGGCGCCACGTACTCCCGAAGCACCCTCCACAGAACCTCCCGAGGGACACGGTCGAACGCCTTCTCAAAGTCAACAAAACACGTTGGGTGAACTCCCATGCACCCTTGAGGATCCTGCCGAGGGTGTAGAGCTGGTCCACTGTTCCACGGCCAGGACGAAAGCCACACTGCTCCTCCTGAATCCGAGGTTCGACCTCCCGACGGACCCTCCTCTCCAGCACCCCTGAATAGACCTTACCAGGGAGGCTGAGGAGTGTGATTCCCCTGTAATTGGAACACACCCTCCGGTCCCCCTTCTTAAAGAGGGGAACCACCGCCCCAGTCTGCCAATCCAGAGGCACTGTCCCCGATGCCCACGCAATGTTGTAGAGGCGTGTCAGCCATGACAGCCCCACAACATCCAGAGCCCTTAAGAACTCCGGGCAGATCTCATCCACCCCCGGGGCCTTGCTCCCGAGGAGTTTTTTAACTACCTCAGTGACTTCGACCCCAGAGATTGGAGAGTCCGCCCCAGAGTCCCCAGGCCCTGCTTCCACAATGGAAGGCGTG
This sequence comes from Syngnathus acus, assembly GCF_901709675.1. NCBI lineage: Eukaryota > Metazoa > Chordata > Actinopteri > Syngnathiformes > Syngnathidae > Syngnathus > Syngnathus acus. Next base: position 25,903,552 of record NC_051095.1, read on the forward strand.
TAGGTGGAATTGAGGAGGTCTTCGAAGTATTCTCCCCACCGACACACGACGTCCCGAGTCGAGGTCAGCAGCACGCCATCCCCACTGTAAACAGTGTTGATGTTGCACTGCTTCCCCCTCCTGAGACACCGGATGGTGGACCAGAATTTCCCCGAAGCCGTCATTCTCCATGGCCTCGCCAAACTCCTCCCACGCCCGGGTTTTTGCGTCAGCAACCGCCGAAGCCGCCTTCCACTTGGCCATCCGGTACCTGTCAGCTGCCTCCGGAGTCCCGCAGGCCAAAACGGCCCGATAGGACTCCTTCTTCAGCTTGACGGCATCCCTTACCACCGGTGTCCACCAGCGGGTTCGGGGATTGCCGCCACGACTGGCACCAACGACCTTACGGCCACAGCTCCGGTCGGCCGCCTCAACAATGGAGGCGCGGAACATGGTCCACTCGGACTCAATGTCCCCCGCCTCCCCCGGGACATGGGAAAAGCTCTGCCGGAGGTGGGAGTTGAAGCTCTTCCTGACAGGGGATTCTACCAGACGTTCCCAGCAGACCCTCACAGAGCGTTGGGGTCTGCCAGGTCAGACCGGCATCTTCCCCCACCATCGGAGCCAACCCACCACCAGGTGGTGATGAGTTGACAGCTCCGCCCCTCTCTTCGCCCGAGTGTCAAAAACATGCGGCCGCAAATCCGATGACACGACTACAAAGTCGATCATTGAACTGCGGCCTAGGGTGTCCTGGTGCCAAGTGCACACATGGACACCCTTATGTTTGAACATGGTGTTCATTATAGAAAATCCGTGTCGAGCACAGAAGTCCAATAATAGAACACCGCTCGGGTTCAGATCGGGGCGGCCGTTCCTCCCAATCACACCCTTCCAGGTCTCACTGTCATTGCCCACGTGAGCATTGAAGTCACGCAGTAGAATGATGGAGTCCCCAGAAGGAGCGCTCTCCAGCACTTCCTCCAGGGACTCCAAGAAGGGTGGGTACTCTGAGCTGCCGTTTGGTGCATAGACAGGACCCGTCCCCCCACCCGAAGGCGGAGGGAGGCTACCCTCTTGTTCACCGTGGTGAACCCCAATGTGCAGGCGCCCAGCCGTTCTTCACCTGAGCCTGGCTCACCTGGATAAGAGGAACACCCACGTGCGGTTGCTGTTCCTGGACTTCAGCTCAGCGTTTAACACCATCATTCCACAGCATCTGGTGGAAAAACTGGAACACCTGGGCTTCAGCACCCCCCTTCGAAACTGGCTGCTAGACTTCCTCACCAACAGACCTCAGTCAGTCCGGGTCGGACAGAACACCTCAGATGTCATCACCCTCAGCACAGGCTCCCCTCAGGGCTGCGTCCTGAGCCCCCTGCTGTTCACCCTGATGACACACGACTGCGCCCCGAGGTTCACCACCAATCACATCGTGAAGTTTGCAGACGACACAACGGTGGTGGGCCTCATCAGTGACAACAACGACCTGGACTACAGAGAGGAGGTGGAGCAGTTGGTGGGCTGGTGCAGAGACAATAGCCTGATCCTGAATGTGGAGAAGACGAAGGAGATCATCGTCGACTTCAGGAAGAACCAGCCTCACCACGCGCCACTGATCATCAACAGCTCAGCTGTGGAGGTGGTCAGCAGCACTAAATTCCTGGGGGTCCACATCACAGACGACCTCACCTGGACTGTGAACACCACAACACTGGTCAAGAGGGCACAGAAGCGCTTGTACTTCCTGCGGAGGATGAGGAGAGCCCACCTGCCCCCACCCATCATGAGGACGTTCTACCGAAGCACCATAGAGAGCATTCTGACAAGCTGTCTCTCGGTGTGGTGTGGAGGTTGCAGCGCCTCCGATTGGAAGAACCTGAGGAGAGTGGTGAGGACAGCAGAGAGGATCATCGGGGCTCCTCTCCCCTCCATTCAGGACTTGTCATCCCAGCGCTGCGTGTCCCGAGCCCGTAATATTATCAGTGACCCATCACACCCCCACCATGGACTGTTCTCCCTGCTGCCCTCTGGGAAGAGGTTTCGCAGCATCCGCTGCAGGTCCACCAGGTTCTGCAATAGTTTTTTCCCTGCTGTCGTCAGACTGTTGAACATTCAAACTTAGCATTCCTCTGCACACTTGTAAATACTGTTTTTGTCTCCTGCACTGTTTACATACTTTATCACTGCTGCACTTTGTACTTTATACTTATCTTATTTCATATTTTTATATAGAATGTCACTTTTTAACCAGCCGCAATATCACTACATTGTTGAAAGCCGTATGCAACGTAATTTCGTTTTGTGTACACCCAGTGTTGACAAAATGACAATAAAGTTTGTCTAAGTCTAAGTCTAAGTCTAAGTATCCCCACACCTGCTCGACGCCTCTCACCGTGGGCAACTCCAGAGTGGAAGAGAGTCCAGCCCCTCTCGAGAGGGCTTGTACCGGAACCCAAACTGTGCGTGGAGGCAAGTCCGACTATGTCTAGTCGGAACTTTTCTGCCTCGCACACCAGCTCGGGCTCCTTTCCAGCCAGAGAGGTGACATTCCATGTCCCAAGAGCCAGCTTCTGCAGTCGGGGATCAGACCGCCAAGGTCCCTGCCTTTGGCCGCCTCCCAGCTTACACTGCACCCGACCCCTTTGGCCCCTCCCAGAGGTGGTGAGCCCATGGGAAGGCGGACCCACGTTTCCTTTTCGGGCCCCATGGGCGAAGGCCCGGCCACCAAACGCTCGCCTTCGAGCCCCGCCTCCAGGCCTGGCTCCAGAGGGGGGCCCCGGTGACCCGCGTCCGGGCGAGGGAAAACGAAATCCATTTATGTTATTCATCATAAGGGGCTTGTGTGAGCCGTGCTTTGTCTTTCCCCTCACCTAGGACCCGTTTGCCATGGGTGACCCTACCAGGGGCGTGAAGCCCCAGACAACATGGCTCCTAGGATCATAGGGGTACGCAAACCCCTCCACCATGATAAGGTGACGACTCACGGAGGGGTGGAAAAACTAAAACTACTAAAATTAAGATGGGAAATAAGAACGGTAAATCTCTAGCTCTTGAAGGTGATGAGAAGTACATGGCGAGTAGATTTTCTTATTGTATGCAATACATGCCGAAGTGGAAGAAAAAGTATGGAGTACAAGGAAGGTTGAAAGTTGAAATGTGGAACCTTGTGGTAGAACTTTTGGAGGAGAGTGTGGCTAGGAAGCCAAAGGGACTGAGAAAGGAAAGAAAAGAGAGAGAATTGAGTTGTGCTAGAGTGTGGTTGAAAGCTTCACAAGAAAGAAGGTAAACAAAAAATTTGAATGTGCTGTCCTCGTGTGCGTGGGAGGGACCAGCTCATGATTGACTGCAGGAACTGGCCAGCCTGTGACAAATCATTGGTGCTGGGACCTACCTTTCGCGCGCGAGAGCTGTGCATGTGTGTGCGTATGTGTTAAAATGATGAAAATTGGCTAAACTTTTAGTGTAAAAAAAAATATTTGCTAGACTGTGGTCTATCCAATTTGCACCGGAGAACAAAAACGATTTTGAAAGATAGAAATGAGAGGAAAAGAGAGAAATCTGTTTGCGAGCAGAAACTGATCCACACTCATGCATGTTAGTGTCGAGCCCTCATGAGAAATTCGTAAAAAAAAACAACAACAGAACATGCTTTCGGGAATTGGAAGAAGCAAAATTGTGAATTTAAGACATTGCAATGCTACATTTAATAGGAATAATTGATTGGCTGTGTTATAAGATTATACAAACTTCTATAGGCAAGCTAAATCTAAGAGATTGAGTTCTTTAAATTTAAAAAAAAAGAAAAAATTCTGATTAATTTGCCAGCAGTTTGTTTGTGTTGAGGTTTTCTTTGGATTGGTGGCTTGTTCTATCAGGAACCTTGAGTTGAAAATGGTATATGAATGTTGTGTGGAGAGCTTGGATGAATTGGGACCTATGTAATAGAAAGACTCCTTTTTGGAGACTGTGTGTGAGATGCAAATGAGCGTTGATGAATGATTGCCTGAATGAAAGGAAAATACAGGTTGAATGGTTGAAGTTGTTGGCACTACTATGGAAAATTAATAGAGCGACTTTGAAGAAAGAGTGATTTTGAGCAAGTTAAATGCTAAGGGGAAAAAAAAGACAAAAAGGAAACGGTTGCTTTTGGATTGATAATTAACTAGAGAAAAAGACTGGAGAACCAGTAACACATGCAGAAGATGTGTGAACTGGGAAATTGAGAAGCGTTTTGGAAAGAAAGTCAAATTAAATGATGATAGAATCGTATGTAGTAAAGAACACATTCTCCCAAAAAGTTTGTCAAGGTGTGAGGCATGGGCGTTGCCAAGCCTCAGAAGGAGTGAGTGAGTAGGACAGATAGTGAAAGATAGTATTAATACAACGCTTTACGACATATGGATTCTCTAATACATTTGGCGTCATACCATTAAGTTAAAATTTTCTCAAGCTTTTCAAACTTTTGCTTGAAGCAATCGGAAGATTGAAAAAGTGACTAAATAAGCTATGAGGAAGTGGTGTAGGTGTTAAGGGCACGCGCTTATGCGCTTCCCTGGCTAATCAACACTTGTTTGAATGAAAAGGAGGAGGGGGGATTGGCTGGTCTTCCTGAGAAACTGTGGACAAAGGGTCCATCTGATGTAGGACTTTTAATGTCCATTACCCCAGTACAAATGCAACCAAGATCAGAGAATATCCTTTAAAACATGAGGCAATAAATGGGATTGCCCCTGTTATAAATGATCATTTGACAGGAGGAATCATTAGGAAGTGCTCGGATTCTCCTTGCAACACTCCTATTTTTCCAGTCCAAAAGGCCAATAAAATTGATTGGCGAATGATACAAGATTTACGAGCAGTAAATGAAGCAGTGCAGACAAGAGCACCTAATGTGCCTGACCCACACACACTTCTAAACACTTTGAAACCTGACCAGACGTTTTTCACAGTAATTGATCCTTGCAATGCATTTTTCTCAGTGCCAATTCACCCAGACTCACAGTTTTGGTTTGCGTTCACCTTTAAAGGACAAAGTTATACGTACACCAGACTGCCACAGGGATTTGCTGATAGTCCAACTATTTTCATTCAAGCTATTATGGCCTGTTTGGCTGATTTTCAGATGTCAAACAAAAGCCAACTTCTAGTTTATGTAGATGATCTCCTGGTAGCCTCTGAAACTGAAGCTGCTTGCAAGGAAGACTCCTTAGCATTGTTACACTATCTCTGCAAAACAGGGAATAAAGTGAGCAAGAACAAGCTACAATGGGTCAGACAGGATGTGAACTATTTAGGTCACACGTTGACAGCTTCTGGAAGACAGATACAGAGAACCAGCAAGCAGATCATTGCAGATGCACCGAAACCGGAGACAAAAAAACAAATTATGTCATTTTGGAACCCCACATAACTGTTTGGATGCTACAGAACATCTACAGCTGCCCAGACAAGATTTAAGTGACACACCACTTGACAAAGGGGAAAAGTGGTTTGTGGATGGATCATGTTCAAAGGATCCTAAAGAAAACAATCAAAGTGGTTTTCCAATTGTGAAATTGCCAAACCAGATTGTTGAAGCAGAGAAGCTTCCATACAACAGGTCAGCGCAGGCTGCTGAGCTAATTGCACTAACAAGTGCTTGTCAATTAGCGGAAGATAAGGAAGTCACTGTATACACAGTCAGTATGCGTTTTCTACTCTGTTCTATTTTGCAAAACAATGGGAGCGCAGAGGGATGACAACATCAACCGGTAAGCCGGTTACCCATGCCTCCTTGTTAAAAGACTTGTTGCAGGCCATTCATTTACCTGCTAAACTAGCTGTGTGTAAATGTGCTGCTCACACCACAGGCACAGATGAAGTTTCAAATGGAAACAGATTAGCAGACAAAATTGCTAAAGAAGCAGCAGCAGGGAAACATGGCCATGAATTTTTTTAATAGATTCAGAGGACACGCAACTCATAGATAAAACTATACTGACAGATATGCAGGGCAATGCTCCAATGGTGGAAAAACGAATGTGGGCGACAAAAGGTGCAATAGTGGATACAGATAATATCCACCGCATCCATGACAAACCTGTTTTACCAAAATCACTTTTAAGGCAGCAGCAATTGCGACGCATGGGCCTTACCATGTGTCGACAGGAGGGATGAAGTCCATCATACATCAACAATTCACTACCTTTGGTTTAGATGCTTACTTAAAAAAAATTTGTAAAGCACGTCCTGTTTGTGTGAAACATAATCCACAAGGAAACATGAGACCTAAGAGAGGCTCATTTCCAAAACCGTCTTACCCATTTCAAATCATGCATATGGATTTTATTGAACTCACACAAAGTGGACCTCACAAATACTGCCTAGTGATGATTGATGCATTTTCCAAATGGGTGGAAATAGTTCCATCTAAACGTGCAGATGCCTTAACAGTGGCAAAAGCCATCTGCAAAGCCATCATACCGCATCCCCCAAACCATTTACAGTGACAATGGTCCACACTTTGTGAACCAAGTTGTACAGAACATGGCTGTACACCAGGGCTGTGGACTCGGTTCGGACTCGGGGACTCGGACTCGGTCGGACTCGGTCATTTTTCTGATTTTGACCGAGTCCACCGAGTCCGACAATAAAAAAAAGAGGCAAGACGCAGCCAGAGAGTGTCAGGTTACAGTCAGCACGGTAGGAGTTGGAAGAAGCAGTAAAAACGCCACCAAACTCGTCGTAATGACCCGTGATATATGTTATATCCTTACTATTTTCCAGGTTCTTAGATAGCAAGAATAGGTCGGACAACGACGTGAATGATAACTGCTTTATTCCTTACTCACAGTGCGTTCACAGGGCGTACCAGAACAACACAGAATGCCCATCCCACTTCCGGGGTTTTTCTACTACGGAATTTGAGTTAGCCCAAAATACACAACATCTCTTCCCCTCTTACAATGAACGTGCTATATGCATGAACAACATAGTCTTATGCACCTATAACTTGACATCTTCAAGATCTATCAATAACTACCATTAAACAATTATCATATATGGTCCAGACAATTATGACAATAATATTCCCATGAAACCTTAACTTTGGGTGAGGGTTGTTTACCTCGAATTATACCGAATTATAGCGAAAAACCGATGTCGTACGGCGTCGTACGGCGTCAACACTATGTTGTTTTCAATAAAAACATGAAGAACTCACGTTTGCGTCAGTCAATTTTAATTTTTATAAAGGATTATTCTCATTTGATGTCTTTAAATTCATCCGCGTTCTGTCATTGAAGCGGGGTGCATTCAAAGACCAGTCGTACAGACGGAAACGTTTTGTGATCAAATCTTTCATAACGAGAATGATTTGAGTGAATTGATTTGAATGAATAATTGAGAAGAAATTTCAGTTCTGAAGGCTCCTTTTGTCCCAAGCAAAGTGACAGATGGTGGGGAGGGGGGATAAAAATTGTAAAATCAATTCACTCAAATCATTCTCGTTATGAAAGATTTGATCACAAAACGTGTGTGGCTTTTTCTTAAATGAACACGTTTGACATTGCTATCGTGTCAGCTTTTAATTATATTGCGCTGTCATGCTAAAGCAAATTAATAAATGCAACAATATTAATTTGCTTTGAAAATACCTGAGTAATAAAATAAAATGGATGGATGGATGAATGATGATCACAATTAAGTGTAAAGTCTCCTTTGTTATATATACTCCTTGTAGCCTGTACCCAAAAAGAGGAGTTTCTTTGCATCGAGGTTTATGCAAAGAGCTCACGTAATTATATTGTTGCGTTTTGGTGAAGTGAATGAGTGTTCCGTCTGTACGACTGGTCTTTGAATGCACCCCGCTTCAATGGCAGAACGCGGATGAATTTAAAGACATCAAATGAGAATAATCCTTTATAAAAATTAAAATTGACTGACGCAAACGTGAGTTCTTCATGTTTTTATTGAAAACAACATAGTGCTGACGCCGTACGACATGGGTTTTTCGCTTTCCAAATAAGGGGTCGTCACTAATTATTTGTGTTTAGATAAATGTCTGAGCTATAATGGTGTAATTAATGATTAAAACTTGAAAGTATCTGTTTATTGTATTCGTTTATATGTTTAATAAAGACAAAGCCATCACAAAACTGTTATTTAGATTTTGATCTAAATTAGCTTTGAATAAAGACTAAGCAGTCACATGAATTAACAGAAAAAATGGATAGCCGGACTCGGACTCATGGTCAAGAGGCCGGACTCGGACTCGGTGCAAAAATCCGACCGGGTCCACAGCCCTACTGTACACCTTGGGATAACGTTAAAAAACCACTGCACTTGGCATCCTTCCACTTCAGAAGGGCTAACACCTTTTGAAATCATCCATGGGAGACCATATAGATTACCTGTGTTCCCTGCAGATTTGCAAAAAGCAGATGCAGAACAGTCCTTGGCAGATTATATGATCAGAACGCTCAAACTGAAAAATGTGGGAGGGACCATTCCAAGTCTTGCTGACTACCCCCACCGCAGTGAAAATCGCTGAACGGCCCAGCTGGATTCACCTCAGCCACTGCAAGCTACAGGGAGTGCTGGACCCCTCATTTCGGGGTGGTGGGGAAGTCTGACTACAAAGGGGCCTCATCGTTTAGGGTGGGGCGTCTCAATGTTGGTGAAGAATCCATCGATCCCCACTCCGCTAGGCGAGGGTATGTCTCGGTGTCCCTGTCATCCTAGTAGCAACGGGGCTCCATATGCCAGATGGATCTTCTGCTGCGTTGTGGCTGGAGCGTGCTATGCTTTGTGGGCTCATCTGAATGGACCGATTGACAATGTCAACCGTGGAAGAAGATGGTCACATGATGAGAACTTTGAGGACTGATCATGGGACCCCAGAAACCCATACGAAACCAACATTTGGTACCGGTACGTCAAGTTCACTGTGAGATCACACACACAGGAGGGTTGCTATGTGTGTTCCAAACTTCCTCCTTCCTCCACACAAGTTCACTTGGAGGCCAGAGCAATGAATGTCACTGAAGTGAAATGTATGGCATCCATGGGAGGAGTTGGATATCAACACCGTGCTGTCACAGTCAGTGATGCCGACCCTTCCCGCCCTGGACTTGCAGACGGTACCTGTGATCAGCTTTTCTGGACAAATCTCAATGTGACTGTTAAAGGACGAACATTGCCGCAAGTGGCCTACACAGAGAGACCGGCTGGAGTGAACTACACGTTATATCCAAGGTAACGAGACCCACAAATGCATTAACGACAACTGCTCTCCAGGAGGAAACTGGATGGGAGCTTTGGACATTACCGCTGAGTGTCAGGATAAGAGAGCCATTTCGAGTGGTGAGGGCTCTCCCACCGACATGGCTGCACCATCAAACGAACATACTTCATACAGAATGGCTGGTGGCTTTGTGGTCACAAGGTTTATCCGATGCTGCCCGCCAACTGGACAGGAGTGTGTGCACCAATGTGGGTGACAGACCACACCTACAGGATACAACATCATCAGCTGACGACAGCACACAACTCTTCTGGACGTCGACGCAGGGCTGTTGAAACCTTTGACCCTCATGACCCTGTCTGGGGTGCGAATGTTCCAGACGACCATAAAGTATGGTCCGTCGGAGACAAAGTTGTTCATGCGCTTTTTCCTTGGATCGGAGTTGGAAAACAATCACTCTTCATCGAGACACTGAACTATCGTTTTCAATCCTTTGTGAATCTCTCACTGCAAGTCAACGATGGACAAAACGGAGAGATTCAGGCTATTAGACTGATGGTCTTGCAAAACAGGATGGTTCTGGACTTGTTGACGGCAGCACAAGGTGGCGTGTGCCACGTTATTGGGACTTCCTGTTGCACATACATACCAGGAGAAAATGACACACACATCAACGACGCCATGAATTCACTGAAGAACTTATAGCGGGCCATGTCAAAAGACAAAGTCCCACATCAATGGGATTTCTTTTCATGGCTATTCTCTGGCAACTGGTGGCAACTGCTGTTGAAATTTGTGACTCCTGTGCTTGTTGTGCTGGTGTTATTGTGTTTATTTGCGACCTGTGTTGTCCCGTGTTTGAAGTATGCTGTATCAAGATCTTTATCGTCTACCGTAGCACAGGTGCAAATACAACATATCAGACATGTCGAATGTGATGACTATGACGCGCTGCGGAAAGATGATTGCGATGATGCTGTTACATATTTTACAGAAACTTAATGATTTGACCATCGAAAATGCTTCGCAAGTGATGGATACAATGATGTACAGTTTCTGTGTTTTTCTTATTTTTTTTATTGATAGCATTCTGGTCGCCTAAGGCAGAGGGACCGTGTGAGACTTTTCCTGCATCTTCACTGGAAATTATTGCTATCATTGTTTGTTGTTTTTTTCATGTATCACCCTTCACGATCCCCAACCCGTCCCCTGTCATCTCTGTTTTTTATTGATTTTTTTTATTATTATTTTTATTATTTTTCTTTCTTCATTGTATTTTATTTATGTTGAATTGATCTGGGTTGACATAATCATATGATAAAACAGGAGGGATATGTTAGGGTTTATAGATTATCTTGATCGTATGATTATGTTGGAATGTAGACTAGAATTATTAACTTTGTTTAAACCTTTTACCTTTCCTTGACTCTGAAAAGTTTAACCATTCAGTTGTTGAAACTTTCCAAATGGTGTGGAAACATTCTTGCTTAGTTAGTCATCTAAAATGCTCCACTAGTTTCTGTTTCCACGACCTTGTAAAACAATGAGCTGGGACCCTCCGCACTGATTAACCAGTTGCTGAGGTGACCACCAAACATGTCCAATGGCACCCCCACCCTGCTTGTTCTCAATAAATATGCTCTTGCAAGAGGCCTGAGCCAGACCTCATTCGATCATCGCTGTACGCACAGCGACGGATGGCTCTCCATTTGCAAATGCTTAAAAAGGGCATACTGTCTCCGTGTGGTTCTTGGTTTCACAAATATTAAACTTGTGATGCCTCAGGAAAGTGATGCCTAACATAGTTGTCACGTCCAGCCTCCTGGTAACTCCACCTGTCACACGCACGTCCACACCCCGCCAATCGAGCCAAATCAGGCACACCTGTGGCTGGCTTGATTGACTGGGCTATTTAAACCCTGCCAGCAGGACTCTCTTTGTCTGTCTGTCCGGTGATGCTACCCGTATGCTCACTGCTCGCTACCCGTCTGACTCCCGGTGCCAACGTATCCCGTTCGCTGACTCGCCTCGTCTTGAATTGAGCACAACACCGGCCGCCTGCCCTAATCATCTGCCCGTTGTTGACCACGTTCTGCTCGCCGCCCGTCCTGACCGATCGCTTGCTTCCGACCACGTCCTGCTCGCCGCCCGCCCCGACTCGACGCTCGACCACGGCTTCGCTCCTCACAGACACTTCCCCTCGCTACGTGCCTGCCTCGCTGCGCTCCGGAATCATCTGCCGTGCCGCGGCGAGAGTGTTCCCCGGCTTCCAGACAGCGCGTCAACTTCCCCTTTTCCCGGATCCAATAAAGACTCTGTCAAACCGCATTTGGCTATTTCTGCTCTGCACGTTACAATAGTGAGCTCAAGAAAGCTTATAAAATTAACTAGGGAAGTTATAAAAACAGACTTAACATGATTGAGATTGACAATAACTTTTCTCTTATTTATTACTAATAAAGTGTGTCACATTCTATTCTCTCTCTCTCTCTCTCTCTCTCTCTCTCTCTCTCTCTCTCTCTCTCTCTCTCTCTCTCTCTCTCTCTCTCTCTCTCTCTCTCTCTCTCTCTCTCTCTCTCTCTCTCTCTCTCTCTCTCTCTCTCTCTCTCTCTCTCTCTCTCTCTCTCTCTCTCTCTCTCTCTCTCTCTCTCTCTCTCTCTCTCTCTCTCTCTCTATATATATATATATAAACAGACATACAGTAATCCCTCGTTTACTCGTATAGTAATACCTCACAGCCGGAAAGAGCAGAGCGGAGCCATTGCACGGTTACAAGGTTAGACGGCCGAGTTGGTAATGGGAGTCAGACAGAAAGACAGCAGTGAGCAAACGAATGGCAACACTGGACAGACTGACAAGGGAGTGACTGGATAGCGGGGTTTAAATAGGGAGACTAACGAGACATTGAATGGTGTGGGTGATTTCTTGATTAGGTGGGCGTGGTTGAGTAGCAGGTGCCACAGGCACGTGACACTTTAATGTTAACCATTTCAAACGAATGTTAATAGGTGTGATGCTAAGCCTAATAACTTAAATAAGCTTGAAATGTACCAGTCCCATTTTCCTCTTTGTTGTTTTTTCTCTGTACTGTAAATCTTCAGCTCAGTGGCCTAGTGGTAGAGTGTCCGCCCTGAGACTGGAAGGTTATGGGTTGTGGGTTCAAACCCTGGCCGGGTCATACCAAAGACTATAAAAATGGGACCCATTGCACTCAGCATTAAGGGTTGGAATTGGGGGGTTAGATCACCAAATGATTCCCGAGCGCGGCACTGCTGCTGCTCACTGCGGCATCCAGGGGATGGATCAAAATCACATGGGGATGGGTTAAATGCAGAGGACAAATTTCACCACACCCAGATGTGTGTGTGACGATCATTGGGACTTTAACTTTAACTTTATGTCTAAGGAATCTGAGGCTGCTGTTCTTAGAAGAAGCTACCATAGCCTTTTATGAATAAATCAATGAGGATCAATTTATGGAAAGCTGTGATGACTGCAGTGTTGAATTTAATTATATTCAACAATCTATCATATTTGACCACTTTTAATTGATTTTTCTAAGTTAATGCTACACCAAATTTATAGTAAGTGGCCCACCCCCTCCTATATGTTTATGCATGTGGCCCTCATTGAAAAACACAACTGACAGAGTTATGGTCAGAGGTATCCGTATGAAGCATTTTTATACATTTTATTGAATAAAAGTAAAGACTTTTTTTCAAATAAAATTAAAAAAAAATACATCATCCTTGGTTTTATAGGAGTAAATGACTCTCATGAAACTCTCCAAAACTGCTATGCTTGAACTCCTATTTCAAAAAGCGATTGATCAGGGGTCACCAAGTCAATCCAACCAGTTTTAGGTGCAGCCCTACTACAACACACCTGATTCAAATGATCAGCTCATCAGCAAAGACTATTAAACCTAACAATCCCGATGAATTGAATAAAGTGTGTTGCAGTGGCAATGCATCTAAAAGAGGCTGGATTGACGCCCTTGAGGACTGGACTTGGTGACCCCTGCTATTGATGATGTAAAATTTTAGGCCATTAGTAAAGGCAAAGGTGTCTCCACCGCACTGGTTAGCACGTCCGCCTCACAGTTAGGAGGGTGCGGGTTCGATTCCACCTCCGGCCCTCCCTGTGTGGAGTTTGCATGTTCCTCCCACATCCCAAAAACATGCTTGGTAGGCCAATTGAGCACTCCAAATTGCCCCTAGGTGTGAGTGCGAGTGCGGATGGTTGTTCGTCTCTGTGTCCCCTGCGATTGGCTGGCAACCAGTTCAGGGTGTCCCCCGCCTACTGCCCGATGACGGCTGGGATAGGCTCCAGCCTGCCCGCGAACCCCGTGGGGACAAAGCGGTACAGAAAATGGATGGATGGATGGATAGTAAAGGCAATTCAGAGATAACTACACCAATTAAATGGCAGTCTATAAATGTAATCTGGACAACAAACGTTTCCAAACTTGTTTCTGTACACATTTGTACACAACATGCCACATTTCACTTTTAGTGTTGTGCCAAAGTAGTTACCCCCGTGAAAATCCGTATCCCCTGCCACGGGAGCGCAAACGCACTGTGTGGAAGGAGGAAGCCGATGCCGGCAGGCAGTACCAGCTTGTTTTCAATAAAAACATGAAGAACACGCGTTTGTGGTAATCAATTTCCATTTTTAGAAAGGGTTTATTTGATTTTATTACTTTAAGCTCATTCATTCGCCTGTCCTGAGGGGTATTCCAGAAAGCAGGTGCAACATTCTCTGAGTCTATTTGGAATGTGGTGTTTAAATAGTGGACCGGTGACAGGCAAGAGGAGGTGTGGGCGATAGACTTGATAGCGGGGGCGTGGCTGTGAGCGGTAGCCATGGAGATCAAGTGACAGACGTTACCGGGAAATGACGGGTGGCACGGCACGTGATGGAATATGCATCAGATGAGATCAGATGACTTTGCAGGTGCAGTGTGTGCACTGTGTGCACTGTGCGGAGCGGTGTGTACTCTGTTTACAAGAAAAATGTAAGTGGTGGGCAAAAACGGGCAAGTGACAGAATTGATGTGCATTATTGATATTTGTCGGAAGTGTACCACATAAATGCTCATTAACACACATTGATATTTGTTGTACTGCTGGTTTTGGCGTACAGCGCTATGTAACGCCGTCCGGAGGGGAGTAGTTCGACCAGACTGTGACCTGGGTGAGAAGGGTCTGTAGAGATGTTACTTGCACGTTTCCTGGTCCTGGACAGATACAAGTCTTGGATAGATGGGAGGTTGGTCCCGATTATCTTTTCCGTAGTCCTGATTGTCCTTTGCAGTCTGTGCTTGTCTTGTTTGGTGGCCGATCCAAACCAGACGGATGGAGGTGCAGAGGATAGACTGGATGATGGCAGTGTAGATGGTCTTCAGCAGCTCCTGTGGCAGGCTGAACTTCCTGAGCTGTCTCAGAAAGTACAACCTCTGCTGGGCCTTCTTCCGGTCAGAGTCTATGTGGCCGATGCATTTCAGGTCCCGGGAGATTGTGGATCCCAGGAAGTTGAAGGTGTTTGTTGTGGGAAGAGCATTACTGAGGATGGTGAGGAGTGGTAGTGGTGAAGGGTCTCTACTGAAGTCCAGTGTCATCTGCACGGTCTTGAGTGGGTTCAGCTCCAGGTGGTTTTGGCTGCACCAGTGGACCAGCCGCTCCACCTCCTGTCTGTACGCAGTCTCGTCACCTTCCCGGATCAGTCCGATGAGAGTGGTGTCGTCCGCATACTTCAGGAGCTTCACAGAAGAGTCGCCTGAGGAGGAATCGTTGATGTAGAGAGAGAAGGGCAGTGAGGAGAGAACGTACCCTTGGGGGGTGCCAGTGCTGGTGGTCCGGGTGTCGGATGTGATGGTCCCCTGTCAGAGAACAAAGACAGGGAACCAAGTGCAGCACGATCCTTTATTGGCAAGAGGGAAAACGGGGACGTAGAACGCTGGACCTGCGGTCTGGCTGGCGTGGCTGAGCAAGTAGTCCGAACAGGCGGCGATCTGGAGCGTGATCGAAGGACGAGCAAGTAGTCAGGGCAGGCGGCGATCTGGAGCGTGGTCGAAGGACGAGCAAGTAGTCAGGGCAGGCGGCGATCTGGAGCGTGGTCGAAGGACGAGCAAGTAGTCAGGGCAGGCGGCGATCTGGAGCGTGGTCGAAGGACGAGCAAGTAGTCAGGGCAGGCGGCGATCTGGAGCGTGGTCGAAGGACGAGCAAGTAGTCAGGGCAGGCGGCGATCTGGAGCGTGGTCGAAGGACGAGGAAGCAGTTGGCTACAAGTTTGGTCCGGGGACAAAAAAGGGCAGCAGTAACACGGGCAGGGTAATCAGACGAACTGACAACCACTGGCAGAACACAGAGAGGTTAAATGGGGAGCCTAACGAGCCGTAGCAGGTGCTGGCAATTTCATGAGTCGGGCTCGGCTGGAAGTCAGGTGACGTGGGAACGTGACAGAACCCCCCCCCCAAGGGGCGGCCCCCGACGTCCCAAAAACAGAACCCCAAGACGGAGCCGGAGGCCGGGCGGGACGGGGGGAACCCAAGACGTGCGGCAGTCAATAGTCCGACAAGTCCGAGTCAGAACATGTCGACCAAGCCCCGTCATCAGGCGGCACTACCGCCCAGTCCACCTCCCCAGCAGCGGCATCGGGAGACGCCGACCAGGGGGCCGGCGCGGGAACCGGATGGGTCCCTACCGGACGACTCCGAGCAGGAAGCCGGTCAGACCATAATACCCCGCCCACTGGAGCAGAACCCGGCTGCGGACGTCGCAACGGCAGCCGAGTAAGGGCCCGGGCCATACGCTGCGGCCGACGGCGAGACCGGGCCCGCGGCCGCTGCCCACGGGTTGGAGAAGCGGAGGGCCGAGAGCCAAGGGCACGGGCTGGAGTCGAGTAGTGGTTCTGGGACAGGGACTCGCGACAGGTGGTGGGGGGCAAGAAAACCGACCCCAAACGGATCCCTGCTTGGCGGGTGCCCTTAGGTCTCTTCTGGCAAGAGGCCACCCAGTGACCCTCACCCCCGCAGTACAGGCAAAGCCCCTCTCTGATGCGCTGACTGCGTTCCCTCACAGAGAGAGAGGTGCGTCCGATCTCCATCGGTTCTGACCAGCTGGGCTGGGTGTGAGGAGCAGTAAAGGCGCGCTGACTTACGTGGACAGGGTCCCTGGCGGACGACAGGTCAGGTGAAAAAACCGGTGCTCTCCCTGACACCCGAGGTGTCGGGCTGATGTCACGGCGACGGGGGGGGGAGTCACCCTCCTCTCCTCGCGTCGCCTCGACTGGATCCGCCGGTCCACCCGTACTGCCAGGTCCATGGCCACTTCAAGGGTCTGAGGGCGCTCGCAGGACACCATCTCGTCCTTGATATATTCCGCGAGTCCGTGGATGAAGGCACCGACGAGAGCCGGGGTGTTCCAGTCGCTACGACGCGCCACCGTCTGGAACCGGATGGCGTACTGGGCGACGGATCTGCTGCCTTGGCTCAGCGTGAGGAGCTCTGTGGAGGCGTCCTCCGAGGCGGAGCCCAAGTCAAACACGCGCAGGATCTCAGCGGCGAAGGCGTCAAACGACGAACAGGCGGGTCCCTGCCGCTCGTATTCTGCCGTTCCCCTCAGCCATGCCTCGCCCGTCAGGTGAGTGAGCACGAAACCCACCTTGGCTGGTTCCGTGGCAAATGTGACGGGCTGGAGGTCGAACAAGACGCGGCAGTTCGTCAGAAAGGCCCGGACGTACTTGGGGTCACCGTCGAACCTCGCGAGGTTGCTGAGTCTGGGCTCAGGGACGTCCACGTGCTGCCCGGGTGCCGAGGCAGGACGGGGCGTGGACATAACGGTGGGCTGATCGGCGGGGCTGAGCGGCACGGATGTGGACAGAGTTGGCGCAACCCGATCTGCAGCAGCCAGAGGAGCCAAGTCTCTGTGGTCCCTGAGAGCCTCTACCAGTTCCTGGTGGAGCTGTTGCTGCTGCTGCAGTTGCTGTTGCTGCTGCTGCAGTTGCTGTTGCTGCTGCTGCAGTTGCTGTTGCTGCAGCTGGAGCTGCTGTTGCTGCTGCTGGACGACCCTAGTTAATGCCGCCATCTCCTCTGTGGTCTTGCCGAGCTCCCACTCCGTGTGGGTCAAGCGGTCCATGTCTAGGGAATCGTGCGCTGGTTGCATTTCTGGTCAGTTCGTTCTGTCAGAGAACAAAGACAGGGAACCAAGTGCAGCACGATCCTTTATTGGCAAGAGGGAAAACGGGGACGTAGAACGCTGGACCTGCGGTCTGGCTGGCGTGGCTGAGCAAGTAGTCCGAACAGGCGGCGATCTGGAGCGTGGTCGAAGGACGAGCAAGTAGTCAGGGCAGGCGGCGATCTGGAGCGTGGTCGAAGGACGAGCAAGTAGTCAGGGCAGGCGGCGATCTGGAGCGTGGTCGAAGGACGAGCAAGTAGTCAGGGCAGGCGGCGATCTGGAGCGTGGTCGAAGGACGAGCAAGTAGTCAGGGCAGGCGGCGATCTGGAGCGTGGTCGAAGGACGAGCAAGTAGTCAGGGCAGGCGGCGATCTGGAGCGTGGTCGAAGGACGAGGAAGCAGTTGGCTACAAGTTTGGTCCGGGGACAAAAAAGGGCAGCAGTAACACGGGCAGGGTAATCAGACGAACTGACAACCACTGGCAGAACACAGAGAGGTTAAATGGGGAGCCTAACGAGCCGTAGCAGGTGCTGGCAATTTCATGAGTCGGGCTCGGCTGGAAGTCAGGTGACGTGGGAACGTGACAGTCCCCAGCCCTCCATGCTCTCTCCTGTTGGTCAGGAAGATGGTGATCCACTGACAGGTGGAGGCAGGCACCGCGAGCTGAATGAGCTTCTGGTGGAGGATGTCGGGAGCGATGGTGTTGAACGCTGAGCTGAAGTCCACAAACAGGATCCTGGCGTACGTCCCTGGGGTGTCTAGGTGGCGCAGGATGTAGTGCAGTCCCATGGTGACCGCATCGTCCACCGACCTGTTTGCCCGGTAGGCAAACTGCAAGGGGTCGAGCAGGGGGGCCTTGTTGTCCTTCAGGTGGCTCAAAACTAGCCTCTCAAAGGATTTCATGACCACAGATGTCAGGGCGACAGGTCTATAATCATTCAAACCTGTGATGGCGGGCTTCTTGGCCACCAGCACGATGGTGGAGCTTTTGAAGCACGAGGGCACCTCACACAGCTCCAGGGAATGGTTGAAGATCCGTGCAAAAGTGGGTGCCAGTTGTTCAGCACAGACTTTCAGGCAGGAGGGCGACACGCCGTCTGGGCCTGGTGCCTTCCTGACATTTTGTCTCCGGAACATCTGACACACCTCCTCGCGGAGCTGAAGTGCAGGCGCGGCTTCTGAAAGAGAGAGAGTAGGTGATAACAACGATGGAGGTGTGAACAGGGGGGTTGTGGCGGGAGGTATGTATGTTGATTGTGATGCAGGAGGTCCTGTTGTGTGGGTGGACCGTTCAAACCTGCAGTAAAAACTGTTTAGCTGGTTTGCAAGCCTTGGGTTCTCCACAGGGCGGGGAGTTGGTTTCTTGAAGCTCGTGATGCTCTGCAGGCCTTTCCACATTGTTGAGGGATCAGGATTGGTAGAGAGGTGTCTCTCCAAGCTCTCCCCATAGCACCTCTTGGCTTTCCTGATGTCTTGGTTCAGTGTGTTCCTGGCCTGCCTGAACAGGTCCCAGTCCCCACTCCTGTAGGCCTCCTCCTTGGCTTTGTGCAGCATCCTGAGGTTTGGTTTAAGCCACGTTTTTTTGTTGTTGTGTGTGCAGAAGGTCTGTCTCAGTCTCTGTACAACATGTAAGTGACTAACAACATTCATGTTACTAACAACATTTACCGTATTGGCCCGAATATAAGACGATATTTTTTGCTTTGAAATAAGACTGAAAAAGTGGGGGTCGTCTTACATTCGGGGTCTAGACATTATACCCATTCACAACGCTAGACGCGCCAGATATCTTTAAAGTGAATGCTGAACTTAACTCCCCAGGCCAAAGCGAACCCCTGTCACAAAGACGAAAAATAAAAATAGCTGTTAGAAAGGTTCCTATGTTGATGTTAAAATGTTGGAAAGTCACATCACTGTGCCTTAAGTCTCGTGTGAGTTACCTCATCTTATCGCGATTGATGGAGCTTGTGCGCAGCGGTAAGTTAAAGGTTGCTGGTATCGACTGAGCATGTTGCTGTGATCGTCTGCGTCTTTGACACAAAGTGAGTATATACATTTCATTGTTACTACTGTCCACTGTTGTGCCATTTGGTTTGCTTCGTGTGCGCGCCGTTTGATTGACAGCTCCAGCGCACTCCTTTAAATTTGCCTCGCATCGTACGAGTAGCCGTTACGCAGCGGCACGGCGACTAACGATCGCCAGCAAACGTATTTTGTTGTCTCGACTACTTATGTTTGGTGTGTTGCCGAGAGTATTTCATTTATGGTTATTTAGTATAGCGCAGTTAGTTATGTAATGTGTGCCGTCTACTAGTGTTGTGTGACGTCAGAAATTGAGCGTTGACTTACGTGCTGTATTTCTGTCTTTGCAGAACCACGTGCACACACACACACATACATACATACACACACACACCACACTCCGTTCACATGCTTCATGCAATAATCACACACACAAGAATTACATTCACACAGCCAAAGACTCACCCATGTGCACTACACACACCTGCTCTCACATCCTTACGACCAAACTGTGCCTATACCCTTTTGCCAGTTTGCCTGTATGCCCCTATGAGCCACAGTGCCTGTTACTTTTTTGCCACTAATTCAGTAAAGCAATCAAAATTCAACCACGTCTTCCCTCCTGTGTTCTGACCGACACCCGGGGGCGAAAAGAGCATAACCATCCGAGCCAACCCCCTATACAGGCTCCCCAACAATAGCGGTTGCAGTTTGCATTATTTTATTGCAATGTTTTTCCTTATTCAGATTTGTTTCAAGACTACAGTTACAGTTAGACTCCACTTTGATGGTAAATGCAGTTATTACAATTTTGCTGTTTTATCACAGTAGATTGCTTTATTTACATTTCAAAAACCAGAAGCCATTCATTTACAAATGTGATTGCATCTTAGTTTACATGTTTAAATGTTCAGATATTAAGATGTGATAGACAGTTTTTGCATGATTTGAATGAGGCAAAATAACATGCTTTTTCTCTTGAATATATTGTTATATTCTTTTGTTTCAGATGTACTGTAATTATTTTCTGTATAAAAATTAAATTTGGTGTTCAAAAGTCTTTTTTCAAACTTGAGTCTTGAAAAAAAGGGGGTCGTCTTATAATCAGGGTCGTCTTATATCCGGGCCAATGCAGTTAGTGGCAAGAACAGGATATTATTGCTCAGTGATGTCTCTGAGACTCTATGCGTGGTGTGACTTCATCAGAGCGACAGTCTTGGGAAAGAAGCTGTCTCTGTGTCTGCTGGTTTTGGCGTGCAGCGCTCTGTAAACAATGAACAAACTGTGACCTGGGTGAGAAGGGTCAGTAGAGATGTTTGTTGCGGAGCCTGAGGACTGTATAGGGTAGGGGTGTCCAAACTACGGCCCGCGGGCCAACCGCGGCCCGCGGTCCAGTTTTTATTGGCCCGCAGCAAATTCTGAAAACATAATTGAATGTGGCCCGCACAACAGCTTGAGCACTTCTCAGTTTCCACACTAGATGGAGCCCGCCACACAAAGCGCTTGACGTCCGATTAGCCCCCCCCCCCCGGAAGAGAAGCGAACGCGCAGCGTTTGATTTGACGTCACACTAGCCGCCTCCCCCCCCCCCCCCCCCCCCGGGAGAGAAGCTAACGCGCTGCGCTTGACGTCCGATTAGCCCCCCCCCCGGAAGAGAAGGGAACGCGCAGCGTTGGACGTCCCACTAGCACCCCCCCGGAAGAGAAGGGAACGCGCAGCGTTGGACGTCCCACTAGCACACACCCCCCCGGGAGAAATTGGCCCCCGGGCCCCTTCACGTTACTAAATATGGCCCTCCTTGCAAAAAGTTTGGACACCCCTAGTATATGGGGTTGGCTCGGAATGGTATGCTCTTTTCGCCCCCGGGTGTCGGTCAGAACACAGGAGGGAGGCGTGGTTCAGTTTTGGTTGCTTTACTGAATTATTGGCAAGTAACAGGCACTGTGGCTCATATGGGCATACATGCCAACAGGCAAAAGGTATAGGCACACGTTGGTCGTAAGGATGTGAGAGCTGGTGTGTGTAATGTACATGGGTGAGTGTTTGGGCGTGTGATTGTGTATGTATATGTGTAGTGTGTGTGTGATTCTTGTGAAAGGCATGTGTGCGTGTGTGTGATTCTTGTGAAAGGTGTGTGTGCGTGTGTGTGTGTGTGGTTCTGCAACTGACAGAAATACAGCGCGTAAGTCAACGCTCAACTTCTGAAATCACACAACACTAGTAGACGGCACACATTACATAACTAACTGCGAGTAACGATTCCGCTATACTAAACTACCATAAATGAAATACTCTAGCCAACATATCAAACATAAGTCATCGAGACAAAATACATTTGCTGGCGACCGTTAGTCGCTGTGGCGCTGCTTAACGGCTACTCGTACGATGCGAGGCAAACTGAAAGGAGCGCGCCGAAGCTATCAAAAGGCGCCACACGAAACAAACCGCGATCAGACAAATGGCACAACAGTAGACAGTAGTAACACTTAAATGTATGTACTTACTTTGTGGCAAAGACGCACAGAATTACAGCAACAGGCTCCGTCGATACCAGCAACTTTTAGCTTTCCGCTGCGCACAAGCTCCGACTATCGCGATATGCTGAGGTAACTCACGCGAGACTTAAGGCGCGGTGACGTAACTGTCCAACATTTTAACCTCAACATAGGAACCTTTCTAACAATGTTACTCGCACGTTTCCTGGTCTCGGCAGGTCTTGGATAGATGGGAGGTTGGTCCCGATTATCTTTTCTCTTTAGATTAATTTGACAGCGATGAGGAATTGCCACAGGAGGACCTGGAACCTCAGGACTTGTACTGTACACAGAGGGAAGTTGGTGCAAGTCACAATTTAGTGGGTGCACGGGAGGAGGCAAGCATGAGTCTGGCTTTTGGTGACACACTGGAGGAAGGATGTTCCAATGCATCTTGCCATCTTGTAGATGAGTCATTTGAAAGTTCATCTTTCGGTGCAAGTATAGATGATGAGCTTCAGACCGGAAGGTTATGGATACCAAGAGTTACACGTGATGAGGACACAGAGATTGTTGAATCACAAACTGAAGAGGGGCGGTAAAGTAGTTTTTTTTTTCTGGCGCCGTCTTTCGTGGCAGCTCTCTCTCTCTCTTCTTTTCTAATACTTTCTTGTTTTGGTGTTATGGCGACTATTGCCTACTCGAGGAATATTCCCTTTGCCCTGGGACCCCGGGTGGGTGTGGTTCCACACTTGCCTGTGGCTGCAGAACTGGGGCTAAGTTTAAGGCTAAGCTAGTGGCTCGCTGAAAAGTGGCATTTTAAGCCTCTTGTACCCTTTGTGATCCTGGCAAATGTCAACTCGCTGCAAAATAAGTCTGATGAACTGGCTGCGATGGTGATGACAGTTAAGTCCTTCAGAGAGTGCAATTTGCTGTGCCGCCCCTCGATCCAGATGTTGAGATCCTCCTGCTCATTGGATGAAACTTTCTGAGAGCTCACAATATGAGAAAACAGGTAAATGGCAGACACAATGACCCATATGCACAGAAGCTTGACCTGGGCTGGGTTATCATAGGCGATGTGTGCCTTGGCAACGCTCACAGGCCAACTGAAGTGAGTGCTCTAAAAACACATGTTTTAGACAATGGACATCCCAGCTTTCTCACCCCTTGTGACAACTGTTTCAGTGTCAAAGAAGATTTCAGCCTGAAGGGTCACACAAAACAACTCCTCCACAGCCACAACCACCGAATCTGCACTCCAAGCTCACTGCAGAGAATATAGGAGACACTGTCTTTTGCCGCACTGTTACCGATAAACAGCTTGCACCTTCTGTTGAAGACACACTCTTTCTAATGAAGATGCTAGGATTCTTCAAAGACGAAATTAACAGCTGGGTTGCACCATGCCATTTAAGAGCCCAAGGCGTCTGCTACCAGACAACAGGCACAAAGACATGCAGCATCACAAGGACCGTTCCCAGAAGAGCAAGACCAACAGCGAGACGAAAGGCGGAAAGGCCAAGCTGAAACCCTCCGCTGCCGCCGGAACCCGAAACACCAAGCCCAAAGAGAAGCGCCTCAAGGACCACGAGATTGAGCAGTGGCACCCAAAGCACAACCAGCGTGACGGGGAGTGCGATGAAAGAGGCGAGCGGATTCCAGGTGCCGAGGCGACACAGAGCAACCGCATGAAAGAAGAGACGGGTGAGACAGCCATAACTCTCGCCACCGATCAGGAACATCTGGAGCCCGCTCGCAAAGAAACGTACAAGCAGCTCCCGGGAAAAGAAAAGGAGGCAGAAAAAATGGAGAAAAGGCATCCTTCTTTTATCTCCAGGAGATTAGGTTATGGAAATTTGTTATTGTGGCATTTTAAACAAGGAAAAATGCATCAACAACTCATTAAATTATTAAAATTACATAGTCTGCTTTTGCCTTTGGACTCTTGAACCTTCCACTTTTGTAAGATAATGTGAACGCATTTACAATGATGTGTTATGCAAATAAAATCTTTGTCAATGAGTAAAATAAAGTTTAAAAAAATTAGGACACTAATCTTGTGAAACCATGCTATTCATCGCCTTGAATATGTTAGAATAGGCCTCTTATCTTTCTGTAACCCTTCTCTTGCTTTCACTGGCCTTATCTTCTCTGACACTCTTTGCACATATTAGTTGATTTCAGTTAAAGCTGCAAGGTCACACATTATCACACAGGCCAGGCAGAGTCGCTCCTTGCAGGTGGGTGGCTAAAAGTATAAGTGGGGGTTAGACCTTACGCAATCTCGCAGAGAAGGCTCCACACCTGTGTCAAGCCAGTTGAAACAATGCAAGTGTGACAGTCTCTGAGTGCTTCGTAATTTTTTTGAAAAACTGTACCTATTTTTCTGCCTGACTTTTCAAAGTCTCCAAACTTGTGCTTGCGAAATTCAGTCCCTTTTGCAAAGTCCTTATCGATATTGGCATGAAGTGAGCTGAAGTGGCGCTGACCCTTTGAAGCTTTTAAATGCGCCAATGACGTCCGACATATCAGGCAGAATGGCTTGCCATAGCGTTCAACAAAAAACAACTTTAACTCTGTTAAAAACGTCCTGTGTTCATCGTCATATATTCGTTTAGCTGTGCATTTTTTCCTTGCCATTTTGGCAAGCGTCTTGTCAGCTTTTCTGGACCTAATGGGCCCCCGTAGTCACAGTCGCCATTCATTAAAAAGCCAGCAAAACCAATCGCTGTTTGTCCCTCCTCCTTTGCGGGATTTCCCCTCACGCGCATGCGCGTTTGACCGGTTGGCGAGGTGGTGGCCGACAAACGCCGGCGGCGCTCAATGCTGTCAAGTTCTTTTTCAAACTTGATCGTAAGCAGGGCTGTGGACAGTATTCCTACGCGCATTCTCAGCAGCATGATGAAAATAAAATTGAACGTATTTTTTTTATTGTCGGACTCGGTGGACTCGGTCAAAATCAGCACCGAGTCCGAGTCCGGCAAAAAAATGACCGAGTCCGAGTCCCCGAGTCCGAGTCCACAGCCCTGCTTGCTAGCTTCTCATCCTTCTCTAATGTATACTCCATGAGTTTCAGAAAAAGCCCTGAAGCAACATCATCACCACCTGCATCATGTCTAAAAGTTTCTGCAGTCCCACGGAGCCCCAACTCATTCACACAGAGAAACTTAATAGCACTGCCCACACTCTTGACATAATAATGATTTTTTTCAAGTTGGGTTTTACCAACCAACAGAGAGTCAACAGTACCCCCTGTAGCCTCTCTGCTTTTGTGCTGAGTCCAGGTGGTGGAAGAGTGCACATGGTCGTGGCTGGACACATGAGCACAGACAATTTCAGGAAAAGTGGGGTGTGCAATATTTCTTTATTAAGCACAGGGGCTCAATATTATAGTCTTATTAGTAGTGTCTTATTTGCAATGAAAAAGTTGCCGGTGCACAAGGAATACAATTTGAAACGTCACTATACAACTAGACATGCTGAGGAGTACGAAAAATACCAGGGAAATGAGAGAGCCAACCAAGTTGCCAGCAGTGGCAGCCCTGAGCAATTTGGTGCCCTAGGCAAAATTCTCCCTGGAGCCCCCTGTCCCGTGTGCAAGCCGGACCTCCAGTTCTCTCCATGTTGCCATGTTTGTGTTGTGGTCAGTGCTACGCTCATGATCCCCCAGCGCCTTTGTTGCATTGTGCCAATCATTGAATCCCTCTGTGTTCAAATGGAAGTTCTTTTTGGAGAATAGTTTGCAGCAGAAGCAGTACAAACAGTCCTTCTTATTAGAATACGTGAGCCAACTTCTTCTAACCTTTTCACCATTTATCAGCTCTCTTTGGAAATAGCCATGCTAACACCTTCTGACTCTGAATGTGTCCTCTCCTCACATCTTGGGGAAAGTGAAGCTCTGCTCAATCCGATATGGTCCTCTGAGAACAAGCTCTGTTCTTATCTTATCAGATAGAACAGGCCAATCAGCAGGGTCTATTGGTTCAGCCTTTATGTTGGTAGCTGATGTTGAGGTACTTGGTGTGGCATCACTCAACAGGGATGAGGAAGAAGGGACTGGTACACTTGGTGCTGCTTCTGTTGCTGCATCTGTAGTCTTCGATGAGGGGACTGATAATAATAATAATAATACATAAATATAAGCATTATTTACAGTATATAGCACTACACGAAATGCAGCTCAAAGTGATGAACGTAACATTATCACAGCTTTTAAGATACGAATCCTTTGAAGATTACAAATACTTATGCTTTAGGAAAATACAATATCAGTACCCTCAAAACATTGCCATAACCGGAGAGAAAAACATCACCCTAATGTTAACATTACACGGCGCCTTTTATGAATTATATCCAAATATGCATTTGTATGAGTTAGAACAATTTAGAAAGAAAATAATAATGATTTTTTTTTTAAAAAAGCTTTTTTTTTGGGTGGTTGCAGGTCGCCCGGGCAGGGGGGCAACTGTCGCCCTAGGCAATGGCCTAGTCTGCCTCGTGGTTGGTCCGCCCTTGGTTGCCAGTCTTAAAACACGTCTGCTGAGGCAACAAGATTTCTTTAAGAAAGCAACCACAGAGAATAATGCTGCAGTCGAAGCTAGCTACGTCGTTAGTGAGAAAGATTTTTAATTTATTTATTTTTCTTTTAATTTTTTAATTTATTTATTTAAATAATTATTTTGTGTTCAAAATAGATATATTTGAGAACATCGGAATGTTTTATCAGCGCTTTTCTAGTCAGTCAGTCAATATGTGGTTTCTTCAGTCGTCTGTATCTGCTGTATGATCATTATTATCATTTTATTGATTTATTTATTACAGATTGATTTTTTTTCATTTTTGAATTTATTTATTTGATTTTTATTTTTTGTTGAAAATAAAGAATTTTGAGAACATTGGAATGTTTTATCAGCAATTTTCTTGTTGAAATCCTGATGCGGCCCAGCCTCACCCAGACTCTGCCTCCAGCGGCCCCCAGGTAAACTGAGTTTGAGACTACTGGTCTAATACATCGAAGTGACAACAGCAACATTGCTTCAAAACTATTGTGTTGGCCTAAACCAGCACAGAATGCAAAGTACAAGAAAACAGGTCACCCTACCCCCAGTTATCCATCCACATTCTCAATTGGAGAAGCCTTCAACTCTGCAGGGATTGGAAGACACCATTTATGAAGAAGAAAGGCAGACTTTTCCTGACAAGAATGAAATGGCTTTTTTTGTGTGTGAATACAGAAATAGGGCAGTGTAACACTCATGTCCTATGAGACCATTTAATTATTAATAGTAAATGAGGGAGAAAGAACACAGCATGATATATTTTTCCTCACTTAAATTTGTCACAATGACATTAGGACGTGTTTCAATTAGAAGCTATCTTTTACAGCAAATAGGGACATACAGATATTACTTTTTTCAGACACAGTAAGAGTCTTCACGTTTGAGTGCTTGCCGATCGAGTACCAACACCAATGTCATAATATCTTGCATCCATCGATTTCCTTTTGCTTATCCAGGGTTGGTTCACGAGGGCAGCAGTTTAGGCAGGAAAGCACAGACTTCCCTCTCCACAGCTACTTTGTCCAGCTCTTCCAGGGAATTGCAAGGCATTCCCACACCAGAACCCAAAACGCCTCACCAGGGAGGCATCCAAGAGGCATCCTAATCAGATGCCTGAGCCACCTTATCAAACAACCGAGCTTCTCACCCTATCTTTAAGGGAGAGCCCAGTCAGTCAGCCTGTATAGGAAACTCATTTTGGCCGATTGCATTTGTAACATTCCATCTGCGACCCACAACTCATGACCATAGGCAAGGGTAGGAACGTAAATTGTTGGATAAATCGAGAGCTTCACCATCTGGCTCTATCCCCTCTTCACTATGAAAGACAAAGTGGAGATAAAAAGTGGACACGCTGAATGTCAACTTGGCGCCTAGAAATTATGTCAATAAAAGCTATGAACAGAACTGTGAAAAAAGCAGCCTTGGCGGAGTCCAACCCTCACTGGAACCAAATCCAACTTACTGTCTTCAATTTGAACCAAACTCTGGCATTGGTTGTATGGGGACAGAACGACCTGTATCAGGGGGTTCTGTTACTCACACTTCCAAAGCATCTCCCACAGAACTCTCTGAGGAACATCGTCGAACGCTTTCTCCAAATCCAAAAGCCATTTAGATAGGTTGGGCAAACCTTGTGATGATATAGGGATGGTCTATTGTTTCACAGCCAGAATGAAAACCACAGTGCTCCTACTTCTGAATCTGACATTTGATGTCCCTCTCCAGCGCCACTGAATAGACCTGATAAGGGAGGCTATGTCATAGGTCATAGAGGGACCTCCCACCGAAAACTCTGAGGGACATTGTTGAACGCTTTCTCCACGTCCAAATGCCTTGTAGATACATAGGTTGGGCGGACCTTGTGATGATATAGGGATGGTCCATTGTTTCACAGCCACGATGAAAACCATAGTGCTCCTGCTGAATCTGAGATTTTATGTCCCTATCCAGCACCACTGAAAAGACCTGACAAGGGAGGCTATGTCATAGGGGTACATGCAGTAAAAGAAGTTTAAAGAAAATGGGCTTTAAACTCTGCACTGGCCTATGTCATGGATGTGTGACGTAAGCGAAGTTGCCGTAGCCAGGGTCAAGTCGTGAAGAGTGGAGTGGGTGATGTCTTATATGTTTCCTACCCACAAGGTACATGTCATACTGGTATCAGTGCATACAATTTGAGCATGAATCAAATCGTACATGTACAGTGGTACACGTCCATGAATCCTTAGTAACTGGACATCCTTCAGTCATTTGGAACAAGAATCAATTGTAGGCCATAATGGCGTGTTTGCAGTAAGCAAGACCACCTGCCTTCACACACAGCAGATTCAGGGTAACTCAAGTCTGTGTTGCAGTGTAGTTTGAAATCACTGCATTTAATGTCACTAGGGGATCTCATTTATGTACTCTGCTGGATATTTTTGCAAGAGAATACAATCCTGCAGTCTTGTATTTTTGTTTTCTTTCTCGCTTATTTTCCTAAAGCAAGAATAAAGAAAAGGCTCAGAAATACATGTCATGTCATGAAAGCAAAAGACAGATAAGTAGAAATTTTATATATATATATTTTTTCAAGCGTGGAAAAAAACACGGAAAAACCCTTTACAATAGATACATTATTCATGCACTCACACATTCACACTCTGGAGGTAGTAAACTACGTAAGTAGCCACTGGGAAAGGCTAACGGAGGCGTGGCTGACAGTATGTGCCGACGGCCCCTCTGACCACCACCAAAATTTCACACGTAGGTACCGTAAATTCCGGACTATAAATTGTGACTTTTTTCTCAAATTTTGAACCCTGGGGTTTATAGTCCGGTGCGGGTTATATAGGGTTTTTTATTTGTGATTTTTGTGATGACTTGATCACTTTTATACACTCGAAAAAAGGCTGTGGACCGCCGTTGTGCGGCACCGCTTTGCTGGGCGGAGGGATATGTGACATGGTCACTGGGGAGAAAAGTGCTGTGTTGATCGCATGTCCAGGCAAATAGTGCCGTATAATTCACACAAAGAAGAGACAGAATGAGATCAAAACGGACATTACTGAAAAAAGGAAGCTTTTATACACAAACCGTCATTATGGGGGACAAAAGAAATGCATATTATACCGCTTTTAAGTTAAAGGCAGTCGATTTGGCCCATTGTTAATTACATCGTATTGCGTCACCCTTTTCTTTCTTTATTTCCCAGTCAGGTCTACTCGAGAGTTATACGTGTAGCTCGCTAGTTTAATGTAACTTAGCGCTTCGTGCATGAATAAAATTAGCGTGAACAGACCCTCATCATGGAAAATGCTAGAAGAAATGCATAAAAGCGATGACTAAAGAGAGACTGAGAAAGTGTGTGGCGAAGAATATCTAACACTATTCCAATCGGACACTGAGGAGGAAGACTTCGATGGTTTCAGTGCACAGGAGGAAGATGAAGACGGCTCTTTTTTTACTTTTACTGGTATGTTTTTTTAACCAGCCCTTCTGTGCTACCGTGTTGGTGCTGTGTTACCGCCGCGTCTCAGTGACTTTTACCGGTATGTTTTTTTTAATCCAGCCCTATTAGTGCTGTGTTACTTCCGTGTTGCTGCGGTATTACTGGCACGTCACAGGCAGTGTTTGGAAAGAAATGTTAAGCTATGTTATTAAAACTTTAAAAAGGCTTTCTGTGTACCGTCTTTTTTTGTAAATAACTCGCGTGCACACTTCCGTGTTGCTGCGATACTACTGCTGCGTCACAGGCAGTGTTTAGAAAGACATGTTAAAGTATGTTATTAAAACTTTAAAAAGGCTTTCTGTGTACTGTTTTTCTTTGTAAATAACTCGTGCGCATGTGCGTTTTATACTCCGGTGCGGCTTATATAAGAAAAAAGAACTAAAATGTCCCCGAATTTTAGCTGGTGCGGCTTATAGTCCGGTGCGCCTTATAGTCCAACAATTACGGTATACATCAGTGTGAGTGCCAAAATATTCAGATTTGTGGAGCTACAGTTATCCCATTCTCTGCTTTGTTCTGACTGCCACATTCCATCCATCCATCCATCCATCCATCCATCTTCTACCGCTTATCCGGGGTCGGGTCGCGGGGGCAGTAGCTTTAGGAGGGACGCCCAGACGTCCCTTTCTCCAGCCACTTTGTCCAGCTCATCCCGGGAAATCCCAAGGCATTCCCAGGCCAGCCGAGAGACATAGTCTCTCCAGCGTGTCCTGGGTCGTCTCCTGCCGGTGGGACATGCCCAAAAAACTTCCCCGGGGAGGCACCCAGGGGGCATTCTAATGGGATGCCCGAGCCATCTCATCTGGCTCCTCTCAACGTGGACGAGCAGAGGCTCGACCTATCTCTAAGGGAGAGCCCGGACACCCTGCGGAGGAAACTCATTTTGGCCTTTCGGCTCAGCTCTCTCTTTACCACGACGGACTGGTACAGACTCCGCATCACAGCGGACGCTGCACTGATCCGCCAATCGATTGCGCTCCATCCATCCTGCCCTCTCTCGTGAACAAGACCCCAAGATATTTGAACTCCTCCACTGCGGGCAAGATCTCATCCCCGAACCGGAGAGGGCATTCCACCTTTTTCGACTGAGGTCTCCGATTTGGAGGTGACGACCTTCATCCCGACCGCTTCACACTCGGCTGCAAACCGCTCCGGCAAGAGCTGGAGATCACGGCTTGAAGAATCCAACAGCACCACAACGTCTCTAAAAAAGCAGAGATGCAATGCTGAGGTCACCAAACCGGACATCCTCAACGCCCCAGTGTGCCTAGAAATTCTGTCCATAAAGGTTATGAACAGAATCTGTGACAAAGGGGAGCCTTGGCGGAGTCCAACCCTCTCAGGAAACGAATGTTACTTACTGCCGGAAATCCGGACCAAATTCTGGCATCAATGATACAGGGACCTC
Source organism: Syngnathus acus (assembly GCF_901709675.1). Taxonomy (NCBI): domain Eukaryota; kingdom Metazoa; phylum Chordata; class Actinopteri; order Syngnathiformes; family Syngnathidae; genus Syngnathus; species Syngnathus acus. Next base: position 25,934,891 of record NC_051095.1, read on the forward strand.
CCTTATCAGTGGACTCAGCACCCCGTACTCCCGAAGCACCCCCCACAGAACTCCCCGAGGGACACGGTCGAACGCCTTTTCCAGGTCCACAAAACACGTGGCTTGGTTGAGCGAACTCCTATGCACCCTCGAGGATCCTGCCGAGTGTATAGAGCTGTTCCACGGCCAGGACGAAAACCACACTGCTCCTCCTGAATCCGAGATTCGACCTCCCGATGGACCTTCCTCTCCAGCACCCCTGAATAGACCTTACCAGGGATTCCTCTGTAGTTGGAACACATCCTCCGGTCCCCCTTCTTAAAAATGGGGACCACCACCTCAGTCTGCCAATTCTTAGGCACTGTCCCTGATGTCCACGCAATGTTGTAGAGGCATGTCAGCCAGGACATCCCCACAACATCCAGAGCCTTTAAGAACTCCGGGCGAATCTCATCCACCCCCAGAGCCTTGCCTTTGAGGAGCTTTTTAACTACCTCGGTGACTTCGATGCCAGAGATTTGAGAGTCCATCTCAGAGTCTGCAGGCCCTGCTTCCACAACGGAAGGCGTGTTGGTTGAATTGAGGTCTTCGAAGTATTCTCCCCACCGACTCACAACGTCCTGAGTCGAGGTCAGCAGCACGTCGTCTCCACTGTAAACAATGTTTCCCGCTCCTGAGACGCCGGATGGTGAACCAGAATTTCCTCGAAGCCGCCCGGAAGTCATTCTCCATGGCCTCGCCAAACTCCTCCCATGCCCGGGTTTTTGCCTCAGCAATCCCAGAGGCCGCGTTCCGCCTGGCTATCGGGTACCTGTTGGCTGCCTTCGGAGTCCCACAGGCCAAAATGGCCCGATAGGACTCCTTCTTCAGCTTGACAGCATCCTTTACCACCGGTGTCCCCCAGCGGGTTCGGGAGTTGCCGCCACGACAGGCACCAATCACCTTACAGCATCAGCTCCAGTCGGCCGCCTCAACAATGGAGGCACGGAACATGGTCCACTCAAACTCAATGTCCCCCACCTCCCATGAGATGTGGAAAAAGCTCTGCGCGAGATGGGAGTTGATGCTCTCTCTGACAGGGGATTCTGCCAGACGTTCCCAGCAGACCCTCACAGTACGTTTGGGTCTGCCAGGTCAGACCGGCATCTTCCCACACGATCGGAGCCAACCCACCACCAGGTGGTGATCAGTAGACAGCTCCGCCCCTCTCTTCGGCCGAGTGTCCAAAACATGCGGCCAAAAATCCGATGACACGACTACAAAGTCGATCATCGAACTGCGGCCAACGGTGTCCTGGTGCCAAGTGCACACTCTTATGTTTGAACATGGTGTTTATTATGGAAAATCCATGTTGAGCACAAAAGTCAAATAATAGAACACCGTACGGGTTCTGATCGGGGGGGGCGATGCACGTTTACACTCTAAAACACCAATTCCGGCCCCCGATCAGATTTCATACGGCCCGCAGCTTCAGTCTTATAATGTATTATTTATGGCCCACGTGTACTGTCAAACTGAATTAAAAAAAAAAAGAAATCATGAAACTTGAAACTGTAATTCCTCCTATTACCAAAAGCTGGGAGCACCACCCCTCTCCGCTCATTTCTGCCATGGTGACTGCAAAGAAAACGAGGGAAGTTGACATTGAGGGCCGTCGCTTTCAAGAGAAATGGGAATTACAATACTTCTTCACTAAAAATCAAGGCAATTGTATTTGTCTCATTTGTAAAGAGACGGTTGTCTTGTTTAAACATTTCAACCTAAAGAGACACTATCAGACTAAACATGCTAACACATACGACAAGCTAACAGGGAGTGACCGCGCTGATAAAGTGAAGCAGCGCCAAGCTGAACTGGCATCACAACAGCTATTCTTCACGCGGGGCTGTGAAACAAAAGTAAATATTACTAAAGCAGGCTACGAAGTGGCCATGTTAATACTGTTGATGTTATGAACCTGTAGACGTGACACAAACTATTACTTTCTGAAAGATATTGTAAATGACAAGAACAAAATTCACCTTTTAAGTTTTGATAATAACAGACAACTTTGCATTACTTATAACTTCTGTTTAAATTGTTCATGAGGCAAAAATAATTTTAAACTCATGTAAATTTAAGGTATTTCATACAGTTTGTTCAATGTTATCTCACTCTTCAGATAGGAATGAAAGGCAGAATTTGTGTTTCTAGAGTTGTTCACATCTGCCTGAGTGGCTTATATTTGGTTATTTTGTCATTTGAAAAATAAAGACAATTGTGACAATGAAAATTGTTTTATAAGAGTGTGTATTTGCATGAACTTTTTGTAGTTACAAAATGTCAACAAAAAACTATTGGCCCCCGGGCCCCTTCACTTTAACAAAACTGGCCCTCCTTGCAAAAAGTTTGGACACCCCTGGTATAGGTGAAGGTTTTTTCAAGGGTATAGCGGAGACAGCCAGCAAATTAAGAGCTGTGTGGTGTAACCCTTAGACACACAAAAACGACCAGGAAACCAGGTCAGCAACGACCAGAAAAGGTAATTTTCTAGTGCAATCTTTGGAATAACGAACGGTAATAAATTCACATTCCAGCTATTCTTTTATCCATCCGTGTCCATCCAAGAACCCACCCTTCTACCAGGGACGTGCGATCAGAGGAGGCAAGGGAGGCCGTGCCTCCCCTGCCAAATGAAAAGGGGAAAAAACAAATTCAATTGTTTTTATTATAAAGTCATTTTCCTTTTAATTTCAGTAGTTTTGTATCATTTTGAACCAAAATCGCTGAATTTTTATAGTTACGTTAAAACCGAAGACGAGTCACTCGGAGGAGCCAACTTCCTGCCTATGCTGACAGGCTATGCAGTTAGACTGAACTGCTGTCTGTCTCTATGTCGCTGTTTAAGTGTTCAAACACTGTGGCTATATTAACTAATTTCCGTAGTTAAGCTGATGTATATATCTAGTGTTTTTTGTCATTTGTCTGTGACGTCGTGTTTCTGGCTTTGAATAGAGACCCAACGGAGGCAACGAAAAAAAGTTCTCTTGCCTTATGGCAGGGAGTGCTAGTGATCCCGGGATGCTTCTTGCGCCCACCTGTCGAATAAGTGATCTCCAGTTCAAATTTACAGTGAACAACTGAGGAGCAGTCGTCCATTTATTTCGTTTTACATTCGTTTTTGTTTTTGTTTTTACATTTTGTTTTACAATGGAGGATTACATATGCAAACGAAAACGATTTTCAACTAAGGCTTTTCGGTCGAAGCAGAAGGTCATCAGTAAAGGAAGGCCAACTCCGGAGTTAAAAGGTTTGATCCGGACAACGGGACTTCGGAGTAGGGCTGTGGACTCGGACTCGGGGACTCGGACTCGGTCGGACTCGGTCATTTTTTTGCCGGACTCGGACTCGGTGCTGATTTTGACCGAGTCCACCGAGTCCGACAATAAAAAAAATACGTTCAATTTTATTTTCATCATGCTGCTGAGAATGCGCGTAGGAATACTGTCCACAGCCCTGCTTACGATCAATGCGGCCGAGGTTGATGGCTCCACATCGACGGAGGAGGATGAGTTTGAAAAAGAACTTGACAGCATTGAGCGCCGCCGGCGTTTGTCGGCCGCCACCTCGCCAACCGACATAGATGAAGAAATTGGGGCAATGTTGGCACTTGGTCGAATGAAAGAGAGCCTATTTGTTACAGCTGATCGTTATCCGTCCGGCCTCAAGGCAGCGACTCGGACACTAACAGCAATGCCAATCAGCCAAGTCAGCGTAGAGCGCCTGTTTTCCGGGCTCAAGTTTATCATGTCTGATCAGCGCGGCGCGATGAAGGCTGACTTGGTTGAGGCGATTTTGTTCCTAAGAACAAACTCAAGTCGTTGAATTGAAACTTGAAAGTATCTGTTTATTGTATTCGTTTATATGTTTAATAAAGACAAAGCCATCACAAAACTGTTGTAATTATTTAGATTTTGATCTAAATTAGCCTTGAATAAAGACTAAGCAGTCACATGAATTAACAGAAAAAATGGACAGCCGGACTCGGACTCGGTGGTCAAGAGGCCGGACTCGGACTCGGAGCAAAAATCCGACCGAGTCCACAGCCCTGCTTCGGAGCATGTCTATTCAAACGGAGTGGTACGCACGATCGAAAAGTTTTTGATTCCATGTGCTTTAATGAGTGTTTTTATGTGTGAAGACTGCTGATATCGGATTTTAATTAAAATTGTTCAAATTAAATAATGTATAAGCTACTCTAGAGCAGCGTTCCCCAACCTTTTTTGCGACACGATCAGATGTCGGACAAATTTTAATGGAGGGGGGGTGACGTCAGTGCCTCCCCAGTCATGAACCTCACTGCACGTCACTGCCTTCTACCCACCCTTCGATATATCTATTCATCCGCCCATTCGTTCATCCACTTTGTAAGACCAAATATTAATTATACTATATGTTTCTAATTTTATTTTTGGCAGACTGTCTCTGATTATGTATTTACTGGACTTTTTTTTAACACAAATATCAAGGAGTGATATCCCACTATATGGTCAAAACATTGTAGCCCACACTATAAAGTGAAAGATCCTCATTACAAGTTAACTTTACCAGCTACTTTATGGTTGCAAATTCATTTTAAAGTGTCAAAATCATTATTAAATTAATGAATGCTCCATTTTAAGTCATTTAAACTCGAGTAAATAATTACCCTGTCAGCCATAGACGTCTATTAGACATCTGGTCTATGTATAGACCTAATTTAGACGTCTAGAATTGGTCTCGATATAGACTTAAAATAGACGTCTAAATTAAAAACATTAAATATGATCATATTTCGAAATTTTACAGTCTGAACCAGCTGTAAATTGTATAAATAATGTACAGAAGTTGTTTGGATTTGTGTTTAACAAAGCATATTGATCCGTACATGTGAATTGGTTATTTCTGTAACCTGATATAGACATCTATTTTAGGTTATTTTATAGACCTAAAATAGGCGTCTAAATTAGTTCTATATATAGACCTAAAAGAGACGTCTAAATTAGGTTTATATGTAGACCTAAAATAGATGACAAATTTAAATCCATTAGATATGAAATATTAAACCCTAAACCAGCTGTAGGTTGTATAAATAATGAACAGAGGTTGCATTGCTTTGTTTTAAACGACCATTGATCCAGGTGAAGTGTGGTTATTTCTGTGACCTGACTTTAGGTCTATGGAATAACCTAAAATAGATGACAAAATTAAATCCATCAAATATGATCATATTAAACCTAAAACAAGTTGTGTTGCTTTGTTTTAAACAACCATTGATCCGTGTAAAGTGTCATTGGGGCGAAGGAATAACCTAAAATATACGACAAAATTAACTCCATCAAATATAAAATATTAAACCCAAAACCATTCTGTAAGTTGTATAAATAATGTACAGAAGTTGTGATGTTTTGTTTTAAACAACCATTGATCCGTGTGAAGTGTGGTTATTTCTGCAACCTGAGGCCAAAATTAAATCCATCCATCCATTTTCTATACCGCTTGTCCCCACCATCAAATATGAAATATTAAACCCTAAACCAGCTATAAATTGTATAAATAATATTCATAATTTGTATTGCGTTCTTTTAAACAACCAATGATCCCTGTGAAGTGTGGTTATTTCTGTAACCTGATATATAAGTCTATATTAGGTTATTCCATAGATACCAAAATTAAATCCATCAAATATGAAATATTGAACCCCTAAACCAGCTGTAATTGGATGGGATTGCAATGTTGTATTGCTTCGTTCGAAACGCTAGGGGCAGACACGAGCATAAATTGTGTGCCACTGTAAAAAAAAACAGGAGGAAGAAGAAGTGTATGTAGTGGTTTTCTTAAGTAAAAAAAATCTCAAGTGAATAAAATCTTTTTGAAAGTTTATAACTGTACATATAAGGCATATAACTGCCTACATTTTCGTTTCGTTTCGTTTAGTTTATTTCAAACGTGAAAAAAGAATACGATTATTGTACACAATGAAAAGACATGACAAAATACATGCATATACATATATACACATACAGACATACCCACATACATACACATATACATATATATATACATATAAAAATATACATATACATATATATACATATACACATACACATGCCTACAAGCGTAGCAATAAAGATATAACCGCAAAAGAACCATAAGTCACATTCACATGTCTGAAAAGGAGTAGGAAGAAGTATAATTTATTTAATCCCACCCCCTTTTAATAATCCCTAAATACCCAGCCATAAATCATTTTGCCTCAGTTATCCCAACAAAATACTAAATTACTAAATTATCTCCCACCTGCTGCTCGCTAGACACTAAACATGTACCTACACACTATTAATACATACGTATATTTCACACACAGACACTTAACATACATACATACCTCAAATACAACACAAAGATACCTGAATGGTAGAAATAAACAAAATAAAAACAAAAAATAAAAAACAGCCTGAACAAAACAATGACAAACAGACAAACAAAACCAACAAAGAAACGTAAATCGATAAATACTAAGCACCCCATGATACTCATACACCCTCATTTCTGTACCTTGTAAAAATAATTTCTTCTTTATATCTTTTTTTAAACTGATAGATGTTTGAACATTCCCTGAGCGTTTCCTCCAAAGTATTCCATAACTTAACTCCACATATTGAAATACAGAATGTTTTTTTTGTTGTGCGTGCCTTCCTTATCCTGTAATTAAATGTCCCCCTTAAATTATAACCCCCTTCCCTCCCAATGAAAAGATTCTGAATATTAGTTGGCAACAGATTATTTTTTGCTTTGTAAAGTATTTGTGCTGTCCGGAATTCCACTATATCTTTGAGTTTGATGAGTTTTGACTCTAAGAATAATGAATTTGTATGATCCCTGTATCCTGCCCCATGAATGATCCGTATTGCTTTTTTTTGTCAAATAATAAGTGGATATATTGTGCTTATGTAATTATTACCCCAGATTTCTACACAATACATAAAATATGGAAGAACTAGTGTATTATAAAGGATGCGAAGTGTTGTATGATCCAGAGCCTGTTTTGCTCTATTTAATACTGCGATGCACCTTGAGATTTTAGTTTGTACATGTTTAACTTGTGATTTCCAACTGATCTTATCATCTATAGAGGCTTTGCAGTCACGTGGTTTTATCACGTGATTTTGTGTTATGCCGCCATCTTGGCGGTCAACTCGTCAGCTCGTTCCTACGTGTTTGTATAGATTGTTTGATTTCTGCGCTACATTTTCACCGATTTCATCCGAATTATGGCCGATTTGCTATCCAACGAAGTTGGGCATTTGGATGAAGAATCCAAGAAACGTTACAGAGAGAAGTTGAACCTTGTTGGCACAACGGATCCGTACCTTTTACCGAGAAGCATGCTAAAATCGCCCGAGCATTTTGCAACAGCCGACCTGCCTGAACTCTCATATCCAGATATTTATAATTACCTCGTCGATTTGTTTTGTAATGGCATTTCATAACTTGACATATTAAAAAACTGAATAGAGTGAAATCATTCAGATACTGTACCTGTCTGTTCAAGTTGCTACCATTTTTATTTTTTGTTTATTTTTGCATGATGCCACATCTGATTGGCTTGAAAACTTAACCAATAAAAATTTTAACCTTGTGCCAATGGCTTGAAAACTTTACCAATGTAGATTTTACCTTGTGCCAAATGAAGTAACAAAAACCCTCTTGTTAAAAAATGCTACATTAAAAAAAAATTGTTTCACAAGGTTCATAATACTTTTTGGGGAAATTTCCTAATGCATTCACTCGAGAATTAATTGTTCAATTCCAATATGAAGTTCAATATTTACATTGATAACGTTTTCAAGCCAATCAGATGAAGCATCATGAAAAAATAAACACAAAATAAAAACGGGGGGGTGAACTGAAGAAATCATCCCATTCCCTGCCTTGCTGCTCTTGCTGCCTTTCTAAAAATGCACCCAGCATTTTCAACAATCATATTTGTACCATCCCATATTGTATTATTTCACATTTTGTGAAACAAATCAGGGGTGAATAGTTTGTTTACATACCTGATATGAAGTCCTCATTGCATATCCTTGTGTAAATCGTAGGTTTCCATCGTTCACGACGAATATCCGCGATCCATTTATCAAGTTTTTTCATGTTCGCCGGAAATCTATAGAAGCTAAGATTTGGTTTATCGCCTCGTCTATTGCTACATCCAACAGCACAGCAGGTATCCGGCATTTTTAAGCTCAAATAGCAGCAGATATAACAAGAAAGCGTGTGTGAGTCGTTGACCGGCACTGAAAAGTTGACCGCCAAGATGGCCGCCAAGCTAATGTGGGTAGCTTGATGACGTCAGCTGCAAAGCCTCTATTGTCACCCCTAAAAATTTAATCTCATTCACTCTTTGAATAATAACCCCATCCAGCTTTATCTCTAGTTTCAAATTAGTTCTGTGATTACCAAAAAGTATTACTCTTGTTTTGCTTCGGTTTAAGTATAATTTATTGCTGTCCAACCATACCTTTAATTTGCTTAATTCATTATTTATTAGTGTTGTTAAGGTGTGTAAATCACTACCAGAACAAAAAATATTTGCGTCATCTGCAAACAAAACCATCTTCAAAATATGTGATACCTTGCATATATCATTTATATATAATATAAAAAGTTTAGGGCCCAACACTGACCCCTGAGAGACGCCACAACTAATGTCCAAACACGTTGAACAAGTGTCACCCAACTTCACAAACTGCTTCCTTTTTGTTAAATAGCTCTTGATCCATTCTAATGGTTTCCACCTGATGCCATACCGATGTAATTTATTGAATAATATTTCATGATTTATTGTGTCAAATGCCTTTCTTAGATCAATGAATATCCCAACTGTATATTGTTTTAGGTCTATTGCGTTAGTAATTTCCTCCACTGAGTCAATTAGTGCCAGTGATGTTGCTATGTTGGATCTAAATCCATATTGACTTTCAGTGAGTACTTTATATTTATCTATAAATTTGTCCAGTCGTTTATTGAAAAGTTTTTCCAGTATTTTAGAAAATTGTGATAGTAATGATACAGGTCTGTAGTTTGTGAAATGGTGTTTGTTCCCGGTTTTATACAAAGGTGTGATTTTTGCTATTTTCATTTTATCTGGAAATATACCGGTCTGAAATGATAGGTTACAGATGTATGTTAATGGTTTAGAGATCCCCTCAATCACTCGTTTTACGGTAATCATATCAATGTCATCACAGTCTTTGGATGTCTTGTTTGTGCATTGGGAGACTATCTTTATAATTTCTTTCTCATCCGCTGCTTTGAGGAACATTGAGCTCAGATTCCTATCTATTAAACTATTACACTGCTCCTCAGTTGTTACTGAATCTGGTATTTGTTTGGCCAGATCAGGTCCCGTATTTACAAAGAATGTATTAAAGTTATCAGCCACTTCTTGCATATCATACTTCTCAGTATTCCTGATAATAAAATATTTAGGATAATTAATTTTTTTAGAGCCATTTTTTATTACAGTATTCATTATATTCCATATTTCTTTGGTGTTATTTTTATTATCATTTAATATTTTACTATAGTATTCTTTTCTAGCAGCTCTTTTAATATTAGTTAGTTTATTCTTATATTGTTTATATTTATTTTCTGACTCTTTAGTTCTCTGTCTTATAAATTCTCTGTAAAGTGTATTTTTCTTTTTACAGGCATTTTGTAAGCCCTTTGTGATCCAGGGATGATCTACATACTTTAGTTTCCTATTATTTACTTTTACAGGGCAGTATTTGTCATATAGCCTTTTGAAAATTTTTAAGAATTCCTCATATGCACAGTTAATATTATTTTCATTGTATATAATATCCCAGTTTTGTGACATTAAACCATTTTTAAATGCGTTTATTGTTTCTTCTGTTTTAATTCTTCTGTATTCCTGTTTTTTGGCCGGTTGGATAATTTTATAGTTGTCATCAAATTTAAAATCACATTTAAAAAGGAAATGTTATTTTTGACAAGAGGTTATGCCGTGTGCGTTTAAACTTCACATGTGAATTCAAAACTAATGTAAATAATGGCATTGCTTTTGCAGATGTCAGCAGTTCGCTTTCAAAAATCGCCATGGCTATTATAAAACAAAACCAAGATCAAACCGTAAGTATAGATCACAAATTTTAGATTTTCTGATGGCATGCCAAAGATGTAATTTCCCTTTTTACCCATGATGTGATTGACTCCAGATTTAGGACATGGAGTGGCACGTGAAAAGGTAGGTTTTTATCTTCTGATGTCATTAAAATGTGCACCTAACTTTGTTTTGCGATCAACAGGGCTTGGAAATCTAATCACTTCAAAAGTTAAAATTGTGTTGTGTCATGTGATTAACAGCGGTTAATGGGTGAATTGTCAAATCAGACATCTTCTCTTTCCCTTTCCCTCTTTTTCAGACTCCAAGCCTGGATAAAAGAGAAGCATCTGTATTAAAAACTGACCGGACTCCACAAGGTACAGATTGATTTTTGACTTATTCTTGATTGTAGAAGTAATCACAACTGCCTTGTGTTATCTTTGGAAATTGAACTGTTATTGGTGGTTTGAATATACATATGTATGCTTAGGTACTGTCGCGCATATGCAAAAAGCGTAATTGCAATCTTCAATATGGAACTTGCATTTATGACATGTCATTGCCTTGACTTTCACACTCCGGAAACCGGGGCGGATGTCAAAGTTAAAAATAAAACCCAGGTTCACCCTGTACATTTTCATCATTTGGATAACAACTTGTAGAACAAGCAATTTTATCAGTACTATTTTAAAATAACGTGATTGGATATGTACAACAGCCAAATTAAATTGCACCACATACAAAGGCACAGACAGAATGCCATCATTTTTTTTTTCAAACAGGGCAAAATTTATCATTGGACAATGGTTCATTTGAATTTTGCAGCTAACATTTGCTTCATTCTTCAACAGCTAGGAAGTGAGTGTGAAACGCCCATGACGGGGAAAAGTAAGAATTTTTTTTGTAGGCATTAGTCATTTAAAAAGAGTTCATAGCTGCAGTAATTTAAGTGAGTATTTTATTTCTATTTCTCTTTATTCTCAGAGATTCTGAAGGTCATTGTGGAGCCCCTTCTGGCAACCCCTGGGCTGAGGAGCCTCAACTCTCGTTCATGATGTGACGCGGAGAGTGGACGGTGACCATGACTGATCTGGAGACCTTTGACATGATGTCCAAGGAAATAAATGACAAAGAGGATGCAAGACTGAATGACAGAATTGATTAAGCTTGGAATTGGTTAGTCAAAATTTTGGATGCCCCCCCCCTCACTCTTGATCGCTTACAAATGGGATGTAGGGTTCTGTTTTGTTTAATTGCTGTACTGTCAAAGTTACTGACTTTTAAGTTATTTTTTGCTTGATTTACAAGAAAAAAAGTCCTCAATTCAATTTTGTCTACTCATAATTTCACTCTTCTGAGACACTGTTCATCATTCCTTGTATACAGATTGCAAAGTAGTCTTGTGTTAGGAGGCCGCTGATTGGAAGACCATGGACAGGTATGATTAGTTTGACATACAGTATGTACCGTATTTTCCGCACTATTAGGCGCACTTAAAAACTTAAAATTTACTCAAAAAACCACAGTGCGCCTTATATATGGATCAATTGATGAAATTGTTGATCCATACTGGTTGTACACAGCGCTCTGCCAAAATGTTTCAGTACGTTTTAAAACGACTAGTAAATTACAAGGTCGCATCGCTTCCCAGCATTACGGCAACCGTGGTCAGGGGGCGTCACTGAATAGCTGTTGTACCCGCGAGGCTATTTCATTTCAAAATAGGCTGTTCCGTTAATGTTTTCAAGTACGTTTACGGATCAATATCCAACGGAATCATAAATAAGCAGCACCAATATGTTAAATCAGTCTTTAGTCAGTTCCGATCACATTTATGGGAGAAAGTTTGAGAAACGTGATTGTTTACAGGGGGCCGCCATGACACTTTGCTGAGGCTCATGGGAGTCTGTGAGCTGAGGCTCATGGGAGTTTGCGGGTGGCTAATGCTATAATGATAGCTGCTATACGCACGGGGCTATTTCATTTCAAAATAGGCTGCTCCGTTAATGTTTCGAGTTTACGGATTGATATGGAAGGGAAACAGAAGTAAGCAGTACCAATGTGTTAGATCGAACTTTAGTCGGTTCCGATCACTTTTATAGGAGATAGTTTGAGAAACGCGATTGTTTACCGAGGGCTCATTGGTTATTGGATAGTGGATGCATAACGCAACCCTAGTCAACCTCAGTTTGATGCAGTATAGCTTCTATTTTATGCGCCTTTTAATCCGGTGCGCCCTATATATGAAATAATTTCTGAATTAAAAAATTCAATGAGGCCTTATAATCCAGTGCGCTTTATGGTGCGAAAAATACGGTACTGTAGATTAAAAAAAGACAGCAGTGAAGGCTTACGATGTGGTGGCTGCGCTCAGTGTTGACATTTTTCTTCTGCTGTAGACTCTACACAAATGACAATGACAACGTTCAATATGCGTGCTCCTGTGACTCGTGCAGAGGCCCTCAGGAAGACTGCTCTGATAGCGCTGGTAAATTAAAAAAAAAACTGTCTGCTTGTTCCTGTGCGATTGCTTCATGTTCGAAATGTGCGACTGACATAATAATAATAATAATTCATTAAATTTGTATAGCGCTTTTCAAAAACCCAAAGACGCTTACAGGGAACAAGGCAAAGACATACATGAGGGGAGGGGGACGGGGAAGAAACAATCGGATAAAATTAAGAAGAGGAAGCCAGTTATGGGTAGGGGAGGTCATGAGCTTGGGAGAAGAGGTAAGTTTTTAGACGGAACTTAAATATGGGGAGTGTCACAGACAGACTGAGGAAGAGAGTTCCAGAGTCGGGGTGATGTGCAGGAGAAGGCTCTGTCACCGAAGGATTTTAGTTTAGATTTTGGGACTGTCAGACGTGAAGTATTGGAGGATCGAAGGGGACGGTTGGGGCAGTAGGGGACAAGGAGGCAGGGAGAGAGAGGCAGTGCCGGATTTTGGCGATGCGTCGGAGGTGGAAGTAGGAGGTCTTTACAACTGAGCTAACATGAGGGTGGAAGGACAGTGTAGGGTCAAAAATAACGCCAAGGTTGCGTGCCAGAGGGGAGGGAGTGATGTTTGAGGAGTCAATGGTGAGTGTGATGGATCCAGTTTTATTAAGGGAGGATTTAGTGCCTATGAGGAGGAGCTCTGTTTTGTCACTGTTGAGTTTGAGAAAGTTGTGAGTCAGCCATGTTTTTATTGTAGAGATGCAGGTTTCAAAGTGGGTGAGGGAAGGGTTACGGGTTGGAGTGGTACGTATATAGATCTGGGTGTCATCAGCGTAGCAGTGGAAGTCCAGATTGAGTTTGCGGATGACAGTACCAAGGGGAAAGAGGTAACAGATGAATAGGAGGGGGGGCAAGAACTGAGCCTTGGGGGACCCCTTGTGTAACTGGGGAGAGGATGGATGTGTGACCGGAGAGAGAGATGAACTGGTTTCTGTTGGTGAGATAGGAGGTGAGCCAGTCGAGTGCAGTGCCCTCAACACCTAGTTGGCGCAGCCTTTGGAGGAGGATGGAATGGTTCACAGTGTCAAAGGCTGCGCTAAGGTCAAGTAGTAGTAGGATGTTGAGGGCACCAGAGTCTGCAGAAATGAGGAGATCGTTGGTGACTTTAACTAGAGCTGTTTCGGTGCTGTGAAGTGGGCGGAATCCGGACTGGAAGGGTTCATAGAGGCTGTTGGACTGGAGATGGGTGTGGAGTTGGGCGGAGACAATGCGTTCAAGGGTTTTGGAAAGGAATGAAAGGTTGGAGATGGGACGATAGTTGGAGAGGTTGAGTGGGTCCAAGGTGGGCTTTTTGAGGATGGGGTGATGGCTGCAAATTTATAGACAGTGGGAAAGTGGCCAAGGGATAGAGACTGATTAAAAAGGGAGGTGAGGTGGGGGAGGAGGACAGGGAGGCAGGCCTTAGTTAAGGTCGTTGGAAGAGGGTCGAGAGAGCAGGTGGTTGTCTTGGATGCGGTAATGATGTCTAAGATAGTGGAGGAGTCGACAAGGGAGAAGGCAGTGAGAGAGGGGAAGGGCGGGAGGTCAGGAAAGGGGGGCAGGAGGGCAGGGGAGGAGGAGTTATCGATGGTGTCGGTCAGAGAACTGTTGATTTGGGCGATTTTATTGTTAAAGTTGACAAGGAAGGAGTTACAGAGGGCGGGTGAGGAGGGTGGCTTGGTGACCGGTGGCTGGAGCAATTTGTTGACGGTGGAGAACAGTATGCGGGGGTTCCGGTTGGTGTTATTAATGAGAGATGAGAAGTAAGCAGATTTGGCAGCAAGAAGAGCATCACGATAGGAGGATATGTGTTGTTTGAAGGTTTCGGCATGGACGGTGAGGCGGGTTCGTTTGTAGAGGCGTTCGAGTTGACGGCCAGTTTGTTTCATGGAGCGGAGTTCCGGGGTGTACCAAGGGGCAGGGTTCGTGAATGTAACAGAGGAGGTTTTCCAGGGGGCTAGGGAATCAAGGGAGTCAGAAAGGATGTTGTTGAGCGTGGTGGCAAGGTCATCAGGGGAGGAAGAAGTGGGGTCGGAGGGAAGGGCAGAGGATAAGAGCTGGCAAAGCGAGATTGGATTTACAGTCTTAATGTTGCGGTAGAAGATGGTGCGTTTTATGGAATTATGAGGCGAGGGTAGAGGGGCGGAGAAGAGGATGCAGAGATGATCTGACAGTGGAAAGGTGAGAGGACGGGGGTTGGATGTGAGTGGAAAGGAGGAGCATACTATATCCAGGATGTGGCCTTTGGTGTGGGTGGGGAAGTTGATGTGCTGGGTGAGATGAAAGCAGTCCAGAAGGGAGATGAAGTCAGACGTCAATGGAGCAGCTGGCTGGTCGATGTGGATGTTGAAGTCACCGAGGAGTAGGAGGCGACAGGAGACTGAGGATACGATGGTGAGGAGTTCAGAGAGTTCAGAAAGAAAAGACGGATGTGACTTTGGGGGGCGGTGGACAAGAACAGCAGTAGTAGAGTTGGGGAGGGAAAAAGCGAGATATTCGAAGGATGAAATAGATGGGAGGTTGAGGTCCAATTCAGTGATGGTTAGGGACCGCTTATGGAGGACAGCAATACCACCTCCTCGCCCAGAGAGGCGGGGTTTGGCGATGTAGCTGTAGTTAGACGGAGTGGCTTGGTTGAGAGTAAAATAGTCCAGGGGCTGTTGCCATGTTTCACAGAGAAGGAGCAGATCCAAATTATTGTCCAATAGTAGTTCGAAAATAACTAGTGATTTGTTGGAGAGGGAGCGACAGTTCAGCAGTGTGAGGGAGATGGATGAAGGAGCGGGGGTGGGGGAGCGGAGATTGTTGAAGTTGACAGTACGGGAGGTGGAGGTGACGGGGGGGCGAGAGGTAGTCCAGAAAGAGGGGATGGGTGAGCCATCAGGGAAATGTCGGTTAAAAGATAGTCCGGAGCTACGGTGGATGTAGCGGCGACGGCGGAGGATCCCAGCCTTGCTGGCAGCTGAGGCAGCAGGAGCAGGGAGACGTTGATTATTGTTGAGATGATGAAGATCAGCAGCAGTGTAGACAAATGGACGAGAAGTTGGTGGAATGGAAGCCCGGAGTAGCAGAAGTGATAATTCATGGAGGAGATGAGACGTGACAGCAGCTGGGAATAATCCAGATAAAATGGTAGAAATGGCTAGTAGCTGGTTAGCTAGAAGTTGGTAGGCAGTGAAATGTATGGAAGCAGCAGTGGACCGTGTCGCGATGTTGGTGGAGTGGGTGGTGGTGTTGGTCAATCCCAACTGTACCCGTGCAAACGGCACGCCCCAGTGTGTCATGGCGGCACACAGCCGAGCTACGACCGGCGAGCTCGCAGCGAGCGGGTGCTCCCCCCGAGGACGCCGGCCAAGTGGCAAGAAAGTTGGATTGAAGCCGTTTGCCGAGCCAAGAGCAAGCAGCTTCAGGCTCAGAGCCGGGAGGTAGGAGGGTCCGGTGGTGGGTTGGCTAGCTGGTTAGCGTAGCTCGTAGTCAGAGGGAGCGGGCTCAGAGAAGTGCGAGCAGAGCTCCAGAGATACGCGGTGGGCAGGTGAAAAGGCGAGAGAAATAAAGGAAAAAAAACGGGCGCACTTGAGACGGGAAACACAAAACAGACAAGGGACAAACAAATAGCGGACACGGTTCGGGGTAGAAGCGGCAGTCAACAATCCAGACGCCAGCGTTGCTCTAACCCGGAAGACAAGAAAAGGGGGCGTAGGCATGAATAACAAATAACATGAGATGCATCAAGGAAAAAATGGTAGGTAGTCGTTTTTTTTCCCCATATTCATATTTCTTTTACAGAGTAATCCCAAGGTCTACAATGGGTGGTGCCCGATGTCCATCGAGTTCATCTTTGTAGAAGCTGTTGGCGACACACACAGAGGCCACGAATGATGAAACAAGGACCGCAATGGCTTTAAAATTAAAACAGGCTCCAGCACTAAGTAGCAAAGGGGGCGATCAAAACCCCACAAGAGAGTGATGTTTATTTTGTCTCCCCCTTGTGTTTAGCTGGTTGTTTTGTTTATTTGATATGTCCTACATAAAATATGTATATATTTATATTGTAACTTAGTAGTTTTGTTCTATTAAATAGCCCCCATTTTTTAATATTGTATGTATATTTTTACATTTTTAAACATAAGATTTAAAAATATTGCACATTTATATTTGTGATGGTTGGATAATGTTTGAAAAAATGTTCTTATTTAGGTTCAATTATCGTTTTGGTTCATTTTAACATCAACAGGTGTACTTATATCTGCAGCTAACATAAGTATGATTGTTACTGAAACCTATTTTTATATGCTATTAGCCATCATTTGAACGTCTACTCCAATAAATGTCTAAAAAACGTTCACTTATAGACGTCTAATAGACGTCTATCCCATAGACGTCTAAAAAACCTTCACATAGCCGTCTAATAGACGTCTATCCCGTAGACGTCTAAAAAACGTATACATATAGACGTCTAATAGACGTTTAATAGACGTCTAATAGACGTCTAATAGACATCTATCCCGTAGACCAGTGGTCCCCAACCACCGGGCCGCGGACCGGTACCGGTCCGTGGGTCACTTGGTACCGGGCCGCCAAGCCGCACAGAAAAAAAAAAAATTATCGACGATCAATTAATTCAGATCAAGACACTCGTCCCGGTCACGTGACATGTTTCCCCAGTCGAGCCCGCAAAGCTAATATGTGGCGACAGGCTAACTAACCAGGCAATGAAGCATTCAAAACTGCTTCAACACATGGAGACCAAGCATCCTGCAATAAAAGACAAACCTTAATCACTTCGGGTGTCATTGTCTCCGATTACGTCTAGATGGGACCGGCTCGTTTCTGAGAAACAAACTCAGTGCTCCCACTAATTCAACGTAATGGTGAGTTTTATTCATTTGTACTTGTTTTTATGTCAGTCGTATCATTTTATTTCATCGTATTTATATATTTATTATAAATGTATTATTTATTTATTTATATAAATGTATTATTTATTTATATAAATGCCGGTCCGCAAAAATATTTCTGACATGTAACCGGTCCGTGGCGCAAAAAAGGTTGGGGGCCACTGCCGTAGACGTCGAAAAAAAACTCACATATAGACGTCTAATAGACGTCTGTCCCGTGGACATCTATAGTATAGTGAAAGTGAAATAAAAATAGTCGTCTTTTAGACGTCCTATGCTATAGACGTCTACGGCATAGACGTCTATTTGTATTTCACTTTTAGACCTTTTTTAGACGTGTTTCAGCTGAGACGTCTGGTAGCATTTAGACGTCTAATAGACGTCTATTAGGCATCAAAATGCTCGCAGGGTACTCAGACAGTAATATTGTAAAGTGGCCTAGTGGGAGAGTGTCAGCCCTGACACTGGAAGGTTGTGGGTTCAAAACCCGGCCGGGTCATACCAAAGACTATAAAAATGGGACCCATTGCCTCCCTGCTTGGCACTCAGCATCAAGGGTTGGAATTGGGGTGTTAGATCACCAAATGATTCCCGAGCACGGCACCGCTGCTGCTCACTGCTCCCCTCTCCCCAAGGGGATGGATCAAAATCACACGGGGATCGGTTAAATGCAGAGGACAAATTTCACCACACCCAGATGTGTGTGTGACGATCATTGGGACTTAATCTTAAGAAACCTATTATTTAAAAATGAAGAAAACACAGACAACCAGCAGTGTTCAGCAGAGCAAGGATTGTAAGATCTTAAAAAAATTAAATGAATGACAAAACAAGATCCGCCCCAAAATGTCATTGTTGACGGGAAAAAAACCCTCAGAATAACAGATAACAGAATGAAAAGTTGTACAAGATATCCAGCACAGCAACATATGTTGATTGGTCACATCTAAATAAACAAACAGACTCGGATGAGGCAGACAGAAAATTTCAGAGACGTGTTCGGAACCGATAATGAGGCCTCTGTAAACACATTCACAGCACTTGAATTTGATCTGCCATTCATAGGGGAGACACAGATAGATTATGCTAATTAGCATGGATAATTAGTGGCAATGCTGCATTAATTAATTTTCAAAATAATGAATAATTAAAAGAATATAATTAAATGGATTATTGAGGCAATTAATTAAAACAGTGGTAAGAGATGTGCGGGTAATTAAAATATTAAATGTGTTAATAATTGAGTTGGAAGAACAAGAATGTAAAGAAGGCTGGATTGCCAGTGGAAAGGAGAAAGGGATACACCATTTCCATGATAATGAGACTTCTTGCTGATGAGTTGTTAACTGTTCTGGTGCTTCGGGTGTTCCTACTAACGGATGCCAATTGATTTGTTTAAACCAGACATGGACAAACTATGGCCCGCTGACCTTGCCCCCCCAACCCCCCACGCCACACACACACACACAAAAAAACATTATTATGCAATAATTTCATTTTGTCCCTGCAATTACCCGCGTATACACATTAGGAAGTGCACTGACTGACCATTGGTGTACATTGCCCAATTATTACAAAGTTGGGAAAATACAGAATGGCATTTTCACAAGAACATTTGCAGATATAGGGGGACCCACCTGTATTAAGATTGTAGGTGATTCATGGGCCTCTGAGCAGCCAGGAAATCTGCATTTTGTTGTAAATTGCACAGTAGGAGTATTGTATTAGGCCAAATCTAACATTCAGAACTTAGTACAATACAATGCATCTTTATTTATATGGTGCTTACATAGCAGCTTTTGCTGAAACAAAGTATCACAGATCACATAAACGTGGTATATGTATTTAGATTAACAGATGAAATTCACAAACATTGTGGATGGCTTAAAATAAATGACATTCAAAGGATGATAATGGCGGGGGGCATGCTCACCTTTTTGTAGCAAGAGAAAAATCGGGCCTCTTCAGATTCTGCTTTTTCCAAAGGAACTAAGGAGTATTGTATTAGGCCAAATCTAACATTCAGAACTTAGTACAATACAATGCATCTTTATTTATATGGTGCTTACATAGCAGCTTTTGCTGAAACAAAGTATCACAGATCACATAAACGTGGTATATGTATTTAGATTAACAGATGAAATTCACAAACATTGTGGATGGCTTAAAATAAATGACATTCAAAGGATGATAATGGCGGGGGGCATGCTCACCTTTTTGTAGCAAGAGAAAAATCGGGCCTCTTCAGATTCTGCTTTCTCCAAAGGAACTAAGGTAGTTTGAATTCTAAAAATGCATTTTTTTAACTATTAAAAGACATTAAGAAAAAAAAGGCCTAAAGTAAACATAAACTTACTCCAGCTGGGTTTTGAACTCACCCCAGAAAAATCCACTTTCAATTTTTTTCCCCACCCACACCATTCTTTACATTATACTGTAGAATAATCCTTTACCTGACTTGGGCATCATAAGGTATAGCTGTTGGTTAAACCAGTAGTTTGCTCCTTGAACTAATGTCTCTCCATTGAACTGAATTTGGTGCATGTCCATAATCTTATGCTAGCCTCAGTGTACTGTATGTCACTTTTTCAGTCACAAAATGTAAAATTACAAGTTCTCTGCGGGGGACAATTAAAGTATTGTTGTTGAATGATTCCTTCCCAGAGAACTTCACACTGAGTCATCAAAATTTTATTGGGGTGCCTCCAATATCAATGGTTATTCAGACAAAACCTTGGTGACTTCACAACTGAGAACCATATACAGATTGCCTCAGGTGATTTTAACACTCGTTATTGACTTTAACATTTGAAAAGAACACTAACAAATGTCTGGTGACAATCCCCACAAAACTGGACTTTAACTCACATTTGTCTAAAGTCAAGAACCGTCTTATCTCCAATATCTCCAGTCGTATTCAATTCCACCATGTTGGACAAATAAAAGGGATATCTTATAACATGACGCCATCATGTCTTTAAACTTACACAGAAAATTTCATTCAATTTTAAATTAGATTGAAACAGCAAGTTATAATTGTCACTAGGACTACGACAGTAATTTAATCTGAGATGATTTCTTAATGCCAAATGACTTCAGGCTTTCTACATTCGCTCATTGCATTGCAGAAACTGTCATAGTGTCATAATTATTCAGGTAGCTCCACTAACTGACTGCTAAAAATAGAACGTTTTCTCTATGTATTAAATTATGGGGGTGGGGGGTGTAGAGTACAGCAGGCAGCTTCACCTTCACATTTGCTGAGATGCTCAAATAATTATGTTACAGAGTGAGAGGAAATGGTGAGTAGGTTATCTGATTGGTTCGGTGGGAATAGGGAATAGATATGGAAGGTAACTCAATTAAAGGAGGACATTTCTACTCTCCCTTGTGATCTGAAAGAACTAGATCAAGTGAAGGCATCAACAATTGTATCAAAGCACAATTGGAACAGAGAGACAGAAAAAAAAAGAACCACGCATCTCGAGACTTGCAGAAAGTAAAAGCAAAGGAAGGTTCAAGCATTTGCACAGGAAAAAAACACATTTCTTTGACAAAAAACAGGAGATGAGAATGTGAAATGACATCACTTATCTATTATTCATACCATGATACCAATTAGTTTTCAGCGCAAAGCTCCACTTTCCCCCTCCACCACGTTTAACATTCTTGCATGATGTTGTACTACTTGTGGCTGAGAAAATACCGTATTTCACGTCAAGGTAATAGCAATAACAAAAGCAATAATAAGTATTTTATTTAAGCTGCTGATGATTCTGTCACGGATCGGAATGGAGCAGGGCGACCAAATGCAGCTTGGACCAGGGTTTATTGAGGGAAAAGGTAGTTGGAAGGGAGGATGAGGGGAACAAGACCAACAGAACCGGCAAACTAACATAACTTCCTAACAAAACAACGGGACTGACCGACCTACAGGGTTGGCTAACAGACAGAAAAGAAAAACAGGAACCAAGAAACAAGAACGACATCAACGATCCGACAGGCGAGTGAGGGGCAGACAGGACTTAAATACAAGACAGGTAACAAGAGGCAGGTGACTGTGATTACATTGATTGCGGTAACACAGGAGGGGAGGGGCGGCGCGAACAGAAACCATGGTAACAAATAGACATAATAAAGCAACCGGGGATGAGTCGTGACAGATTCCACATTTCATTTGGCATTTACCTTTCTCACAAAGCCATAACTCCCCTTCTGTTCTTCTCCATAGTCATTTGTATTTTCTTCTCTATATAATGACTTCATCCAGCAGCTAAAAATAAAAATCAGAGGTCTGACTCACAGATTGCTCAAATTGTTGATACCTAGATATGTACCAATATCAATAAAGATGATACAGGATAGATATTCTAGTTCTGAGTATCAGTAATACTCCCTGACACTAGGGGACGCAGGGGCGCCATTGACTCACATGAGAAGGAAGAATATATGCCAAAGTTACAGATGATACCAAATCATCCGTTAGTTCCGTCCTAAGAGTTGAACTGACTGACCTGTGATGGCTTCACAAGCCACAGAACCCTTTCTGACAATCACGTCATTTTATTTGCGAGGTGGGATATTTCACAAACACGAGCTATGCACAAAAGCTATAGAGACAGAGATTGCACTGGTACTAAAAGCAGCGGCGGAAGAGTGGGACATCGCATCACAAGAGGCAATTGTAACCGAAAATGGTAGCAATGTGAGCATCGCAGCAATTTAAATGCTTTACACACCCTCAGCTTCTTAGCGTGCACTCAAGCTCCCCATTGTTGCACGTTTATTGGGACATGTGACATACATTGCTACCTTTTGCCGGCGTTATTGACAACACTGAAGGTTTTCAAAGAAAGTTTGATTTGTAAAGCACAAAGTAACAAATCATATACGAGGATGAACGTAGGGTGAGCTTTCAAAACACACACACACGCACACACACACACACACACACAAACACGCGCCTCCAAATGCACCGTATTCAGTTTAATAATCATCATCGTATCTTAATTATTATTTATTGAATTTAATTGTTTATGCATTCAGCATTTCAAAGTAATCGCTTGCCCCTTTTGCATCTTCATTAACTGTATTGATTTATTTCAAGTTTTATTTAACCCTTCCTGACAGTCATCCATCCATTATCCGAGCCACTTTCCATACAAGTGCAAAAATACATTAATAAACCTAAAACTCAAATACGTACTCAAGTCATAACATTTGGTGACAAATGAAGGTGCAATGCTGTTAACATACCACATGCATCTAGTAACATCAACCTGTGCCTGCACGGAGCTTAGACATAAATGGCAAGTCTCGCATCTGGGCTATTTATTGCTCGTTTGAGCGTTGCATACAAAAACAAAACTGAAACCCCTGTCTCGATCTCATCACACTAATATTGATTCACTGTTAATACTGACACACTATTAATATTATTACTACTTGATATTATTACTAAATTGGAATGCAGAAGATTCAAAATAATTATCTTGCCCGTCATTCTCACTTTAAAGCAGACGATCAAAATGACAAATGCCGGCCAATTTACTGCCGTTACACACATGTCCCAGTCACAGTTATATGTTAACTATGTACAATCGATTAAAATATTTGAGTGTGTCAATTTTTGTAAAAAATAAAATGCACTAAATTTGTTCTTAATACTTAACTTCATATAGGTTTGTTGTTTAGCAGTTTTATTTACATATTTGAATGGGAATTTGTCACGTATCCACTCCATCAGTGCCAAGGACAGCTCTCTTCTAACACACACTTTCCACTCAGCCATTACTCTTCCATGATGCACACGCAGATCAACACTCATTGCCTGTCACCTGCTGCTCGTTATCTGGCCATCCAGTCCCCTATTTAACACTAGAACAGCAGTTGTTTTGATCTATTACTAACAGCGGCTTGCGTCAATTGACGCTCCACTGATGCAACACGTTGCCGTCGTGCTTCACGTTAGGGCGCACCTCATGTTAGCGTGCACACCATGTTAGTGCGAACGTCATGTTAGCGGGCACGTCATGTTAGTGGGCACGTCATGTTAGTGCGCACATCCCGTGTTGCTAGCGAAAACGTAACCGAGTGACGATGTTGTAGCGGGGTGACATTGTGACAAGTAATAAGTGCATCATAATATAGACATGAAGAGAACAAACTCAAAGTCGGGTCAGCCTTCAAAACAAAGAAAGCAGGCTGAAACGTGAACGACCCGTGTTCTTCAAATATAGTGTCAGATAACCAAGAATCCCCGCCTCCGCCACCATCACAACAACAATGCACACGGCCACAGCGCTACACTGCTAAACAGGCTCTCGAACATTTTCAGAACCTGCTCGATACGGACAGCGGCGATGACGTCTCTGGTGACAAATTTGATGACAATATCTCGACAAGCAATGATACCGAAGAATATGCAGCAACATCTTCGAGCTCGGATGACGAATGTCACACAGAGAAGAAGGGGACGCTGTAGAACTGGAGGCGGCACCCTCACACAGAGAAGAGGGGGACACTATAGAAGTGGAGCAGGCACCCTCACACAGAGAGGAAAGGGACGCTATAAAAGTGGTTACTGTTTCAGTCAGTGCTCCACACAGTGACAGTAGGCTTGGAAGTAAAGTTATCAGCAAAGATGGCACAGAGTGGGAGATTTTAGGAATAACAGCACCCCTTGGACAAATGCTGGTACAGAACGTATTTACAGCAAAAACTACAAATTACATACCTGTTGAGGCATTCAGATTGCATGATGATGAAAGCATGACTCGTCGCATCATGCGCTGCACTGTCGAGTATGCACGCGTCTGTCTGATCCATCTTGGGGTACGTATATTAGATGATGGGCTTGATGCATTTATTGGGTTGTTGTACTTGAGAGGGTGCATACACCCTCTCAAGTACAACAACCCGATATGCCAAGAACTATTCACCAGATTTGCTGTCATCAAAAAAATATGGATGCCAAGGTTTTCGTCAAGCAATGCCTCGTGACTGATTCAGAAGAATAAAACAGTACATCCGTTTTGATGTACGTTCTACTCGCGAATAGAGAGTGAACAAAGACACATTTCGTTTGATGTCATGGGTTTTGGACGGATTCGTTGAGAACAGCCAGAAAGGATATTAAAATCTCATGCAGGGAATTTTACGTCAGCTGTCTACAGAACATCCGATCGCGGTGTCAACAGCGAGACAATTGACAACTAGAGTGAATTGTCAGATAAAAGTGTGGTGTAGCTGAATTGTAACCGTCTGTGATGTTTGCAAACGTCCAGTATGTGGCAAATGCATGGCTAAAATTTGCATGCTCTGCAAAGATAAGGGTGGCTGACATCGGGAACGTCTGTGACTGAAATGCTTGTGGAATAACTTTGCTACTGATAGTGTCCCTCACTCTACCTTCTTTGCAAGAACCACACTGGAGACAGTTTGCCTTTTTTAGCACTTGCAAGTGAAAAAGCTTTCGTCACCTTGTATGATACAGAGGTGCTTGAAAGCAGTCTGCCTTTTGCCTCTTGCAAGGGAATATTTATTGAGAGAAAACAGGGTGGGGGTGAGAGCGAACAGGTTTCGGGGGTCTCCTCTGCAAACTGTTTAATCAGTGCAGAGGGTCTTAGCGCTTTGTTTTACAAGGTTGTGGAAACAAATACTAGTGGAGCATTTTAGATAACTAACTAAGCAAGAATGTTTCCACATCATTTGGAAAGTTTCAACAACTGAATGTGGAAAGTTTCCACGAGTCAGGGAAAGTTGGAAGGTTTTATCAAAGTTAATGATTCTAGTCAACATTCCAACATAATCATATGATCAAAATAAGCTACGTTGATAACTTTACTGCGCATGCTATAGTGTTCAACTACGTAAATCTAGCTATTCGAGGTATAAACTGCTGCATCATGCACACAACTATTGTAGTTCAGTTTTTGTCTTTGTTTTTCAACTAAGCATGTAAAATAAATAAAAGTAAATTTTTTTCAGATGTTTCCTACAAATGTGTGTTAAGTCGTCATGGCGCAAACTTGTGACGGTCGTCAGTTGATGCATCCAGCTGGTCTACCTCTCCTGCCATTCATTGTCGGATTGTCTGTGATGCTGCCCGCTCGCTCACTGGCCCTACCACGTCTGACACTCATTGCAGATCTTGTATGCCCATTTATCCAACCTGTTCCGAACGGCGCCTGGCCTGACCCTTAGCTCGCCCTCGACCACGTCTCTTCTTTGTCCTTGTCGACTTCCACGAGGTTCTCCCGCCCACGCCATGCCAAGGTCATTACCAGTTTCCTGGTCCTAGACCGTGTGGACTTCTGCCTCCCTGCTTGTTCCAGTCTTCCACCTCCCTTTTTCCCAATACCAATAAATCTTGTTTGTGTCGCATTTGGTCGTTCTGCGCCGTTCTTGACAGAATAAAATCCTTTGTTGTTGAAAAGTGAATCATTTAAACAGGCATTTGTTCATAAAATATATTCAGAATCTACATTGGTTCAATGTAAAAAAAAAATATGCACATATTTTGTTCTTATTTAAAATGTTATTTTTGTCATACATCTGGCAAGGACGTGCACAGTTTTATGTGGCCTCCTGGCCGAACTGATGAAAAATGGAAGCTCCCTTAATGAGATCACTTAATAGAATGCCCATTGCTGGATTAAAGTTTTAACATGTTCATCAAAAAGTATCATCACATTCAATACAAGTGCATTGTTTCTCAAGCTGGAATTCACTTTTTTTTAGAAAGGGACCCTAATCAGCTGGCAATTTTAAGAGCTACAATTAATTGAGCCAAATCACTTTTTTTTTTTAACTACGCGAACAGAAAATGAAAGAAATTCTATACTTGCCTCCTCCGTCCTGCTCTATCGTACGCTGAGTCACTTCACAATTCCTTACTGGCTTTCCTTACCACATCTCTTTCTGTGCTGGAGGCTACTCATGTTGGCTTTAAATTATGTGTCTAGGCATGGGAAGCTGACGGACTATTGCACTCAACTGATCCTGCCGTAAAGTCATCATTTTTGGCACTGTGTTTTTGGCAGCACTTTTAAATGTGGCTATTGTTATTGCTGAAAATAAGTCATAGTATTTTTTAAGGATAATTATAAATGAAACCACCTATGATTTAACGTGCCCAGGGCAGACTGTGAAATTGGATTGGGAGCAATGTTTCTGAGCAATTTGGCATAAGCTGAGACAACACAAGTCATTGACGAAATGATGCAATGTTCCACTGGATTTGCAATGTGTGTTTATTTCTTAAAAGGGGAAGACAACCCCTAAAATATTCTGTAATAATATGGTCTGTGCAGCAGAAATAGTTGAAACACAGTGTGCTGATTCATGTTTTGCTTGTGGAATACAACTTAAACGGTAGAATTGTCTACGTCTTCCTTTATTACACTTATCACTTGACACCCTTTTCCATCCAAGTGAGGACAAAGATAAGGATGTTGTACTGTGGGCACGAATATCAGAATTATGATATCAGAATGCATAATTAAAGAGGAATCATATTTTAAGGTGGCAATGATGGTGTATGAACTAATTCTTTTTTGTTAGTTTCATTAGGAGAGCACTGTATACAATTGGCAATGTCAAAGGTGGATGGGTTGACATTGACAATTGTATACAGTAGACCTCCAAATACTCGTGCTTCAGTACCTGGTATCTGCTGCACCCCACTCCCCCCTTATATGGCCACGAGCAGTTCCTCCACTAGTGTGGCACACAGGATTACACTCCGCTTGAATATTAATTGATAGTGTGTGCTTGTTAGAGCTGAGAGAGAGAGAGAGAGAGAGAGAGAGAGAGAGAGAGAGAGAGAGAGAGTGAGAGAGTAAGAGAGCGAGAGAGAGAGAGTAAGACAGTAAGAGAGTAAGAGAGCGAGAGAGACTGCTTGGGTTAGAATGCACTCTCCTCTCAATAGGCTCATAATATGTTATGATTACATGCTACTTCGCTTGGTCAAATTACGGCACGGTTGACTTGCTTTAGGGCAGTGTTTCCCAACCGTTTTTCATCCCTGGGCACACCTTTTCATTGGAAAAAATCTTGTGGCACACCACCACTAAAAATCTGTTCAGTATTACACCAGGTTTTATATTAAAATTAGTTATAAGGATAAAATATATTTATTCGCTTCTGAACTGAAAATAACTTAATTAATTACAAGACTAATGAAGGAATAGGGTCAAAAGACACAAAACCCGCCTAGCCACAATAACAGATACGCTCACATCTCTTTGGATAAAGTATATAAGCAGACAAGTATATTCATGGAGTCAACCAATAAAGCAGACATAACTAGACATTCTTTGATATAAGATAATAACAGAGGTTGCTACAACTTCACGATTCAATATGTATTTCTGTGCACTGCAAAATAAATGTCTTTTGATATGTTGCTTAAATAGCTTAATGACCCTTAAGGAACTGTGTAATGCATGCCTGATGTTTGTTCTCTAAATCATGGACACGGCCAGAGTCGTCTTGACCGTACAGTACTTGATTATATCTTGTGTTTTGATTAAACGTCATATGTCGCCTAATGCGAGACGCCAGCTTTTCGATTACTACTGAACGCTCTGCACAGAGGGAAATATTTTGCCTGACAAAGAAAAGATATGGTGGGAAGCATGATTAAACTAACAATATAATGATGTGAGCAAAGACATGGAGTATCAAAAGAACTAACTTTGCATAGTCAGGGAACAGTAATAGATTAATGATGTTACAGCCAAAAAGCTCACATAAATTCGTACAAAATGACAAAAGTGAAAGAATGAGGTACGACAGTATATGTGCAAGGATGGAGGAGAATGTTTACAGGAAGGTCACTCGGAGATAAAAACCAGCTGGTGCCAGAAGGAGACAGCCAAGGACTCGGCCAAAGATGATCACCAAGGCCGAAAGACGGGATGGAAGACAACAGCCCCCACACACACACACACCGAATCGTCCATAACCCGCACCCACTCCCATTGAATCAAACTCTACTGCGAACTCGCCCCACCCCAACGACTCATCACCCATCAAACTCGCCCCACACCGGCCTGTCCAACTGAATATAAGCTGACCAAAGAACCTTGAACGTTGCCTTTTCTGAATGGAGACTTTCTGCTCTTGAAGGGCCCAGCGCTGTATTGTACTTTCCTGAAAACAGAGCTTTCTTAACAAGAATTATGATTGAACTCAACCAACCTGTGTAAGTCTAATTTCTGCTTCAGTGTCTTTGCATTTTCCTAAATCTGAAGAAATTAAACGAGCACGCAGTGAGTGAATTGGATAACAGGTGATTGGCAATGGCTTTTGCCGTGAGGCGCAGATAGCGCTCCCTAAATTGTGGACCAAATCCAACACTAACTAATTTCAGATTGAGTCATTGTAATGCTCATGTAATTATGATGTTTCGTGTGACAGGGACTCATTATTGTGAGGGAAACATTGTGAAATAAGCCCCATGTACCAAGAGCTGGGGAGACCGTACATACCAAAAAATAGATAGGGGTTACATTCTCAGGCAGGTGGAATGAATATCCTGCCTGAAAATGCACCTCCACCATTACAGCACTTCTGATGGACACATCATCACATGGTTTTCACTGTAAACAGGGGGGACTAGTATGAGTAACCAGGGTGAGTGTCATATCTCTATGGCCCACCCAACCAGAGATAGATAGGGGGTGGGCAGGTAGAGAAAATGTCAGTTTTATTAAAAGCAAACATCCGTTGGACTGTTGTTTTGTACAGTAAGCTGTCAAGATAGAGAAAATTATATTATCGGGACGGCAAATATTCCGAGTCAATTGGCTATTGTTTTCGGCTTATCTGAATAGCCTGAATGACGGCAAAATCATTAAAGGCACACGCTTTTGAATACATTCAATCGAAAGGAAAACATGTTTTTTTTCTCCTTGCTATGTACGTACTTTCAAGAAGCGAGAGAAGCGATTTCATCTCCTGTCGATTTTCAGTTGAGTTTCATTATATTATATTATATTATATTATTATATATTATATTATATTATATTATATTGTATCGTATCGTATCGTATCGTATCATATCATATCATATCATATCATATCATATCATATCATATCACATCATATCATATCATATCATATATCATATCACATCACATCACATCACATCACAAACGGAATTTCGGTTTTCTTTGTGTGTCTTGACATATGAAGGGATTGACAATAAAGCTGACTTTGACTTTGACAAACCACGGCCATTAGAGCGTCACTGGTTCCAAGAGCACACAGTAGCACACACAAACTGAATTGGTGTCCATGCAGCAATGCATGCAATCAGACCAACAACATAAAATCACAAGGTGGCGATTAGCCACGCACGTGCGATTAGGAAGTGGCTGACCA
Source organism: Syngnathus acus (assembly GCF_901709675.1). Classification (NCBI taxonomy): domain Eukaryota; kingdom Metazoa; phylum Chordata; class Actinopteri; order Syngnathiformes; family Syngnathidae; genus Syngnathus; species Syngnathus acus. The sequence goes on from NC_051095.1 coordinate 25,964,784, forward strand.
GGTCTTGCGCTACCTAACCAGAGGTATGGCGATCCTGTTTACGATGCGCTCCATTATTAATATTGGACATTTTCCCACGGCACAGCTGAACATCACTCACGGCACACCAGTGTGCCACGGCACAGTGGTTGAGGAACACTGCTTTAGGGCCCCTTTTGCCTGACTCTTGTGTTTGCTTGCTGGAGTGTTACAACATTATTTTAACCATTTTACCCTAAAAAGACCCAAGCATGACAGTGTAAGAGAGACAATATGGATATTGTCTGTGTGTATCAAGAATCATGGTCATATTGACAACTGAAGTAGACAAATTAAACTGGTTAACAAAAAATTTCAATCGTCCAAGAATGTTTTTCAAATCAGAAATGGAAGTACCGTAATTTTCGGACTAAAAGTCGCTCCGGAATATAGGTCGCATTAGCCATAAAATGCACAATAACGTGAAAAAAAAACATATATAAGTTGCTCCGGAGTATAAGTTGCATTTTGGGGGGAAATTTATTCGACAAAATTCAACACCAAGAACAGACATGAACGAGCAACAACAGGCTAAACGATAGGTATGCTAACGTGACATAAACACAAACGAAGAGCTGAGAACGGGCCTGACGTAACATTCAGAGTTATTAAAAAAACTATTACATAAATAACACATTTATAAAACCATCTGTGTCACTCCAATTCATTAAATCCATCGATCGTCCTTTGTCAACAATGGGTGCGTGCCGCTGACGGCGCTTGCACTTCAAAATATTCCACAGGCCCATATAACGATATATAAATTAGATATCAAATAACTATTATATAAGCAATAATATTATCAAACCATCTGTGCACTCTAAATCATTAAATCCATCGATCAAATTCCTCGTCCTTTGTCAACAACGCCGCGCGTGCGCCCTGACGTCAGCCTCGTCGTTATTCCACGGATCTAGTATATAACTATGTTGTAGCGTTAACAAAGTACAAGGAAAGACGTGGGTTTGGTAAACGGCTCTTTATTTAACAAAACAAACTTCCAGGCGTGTGGCGGCGTGGACTTCCAGCCACGGAGGTGGAAGAGAGATCCATAGAATAGGACCGGGCGTGCGTAAAAGCCATGACCGAGCCCCATCCACCGTCCCCGGACAGCCACCCGGCCGAGCGCCGGCACCCGACTTCTATCCATGGAGGTGAAAGAGAGCTCCGTAGAGTAGGACCGGGTGTGCGTAAAAGCATAATAGTTTTTCAAACCTTCTGTGTCACTCCAAATCCTTAAATCCTTCAAACTCTTCGTCCTCCGTGTCACTTAGAAACAAAGCCGCTAATGATGCCGGTAGTACGTGGGGCCCTTCGTCATCTTCGTCATCCCGTGATCAATCTTTGTCCTTTTTGTAAACAACCGCCGCGCCACGCCGCGCTGCTGACGTCACTTGAAATTCAAATTACAGTAATCCCTTGCTACATCGCGGTTCGTTTATCGCGGGTTCCCTTTTTTTTTTTTTTAAATTTTTGAAAAGATTCACATATAAATCGCTCCTCATTATAAGTCGCCCCCCCACCCAAACTATGAAAAAAAACGTGACTTATAGTCCGAAAATTACGGTAAACTTTTCATGATTTTTTGGCACTGAATGCAAATCTACCCTCTTTTTTTTCAAGCACATCAGGTTTTGATAATGATAATAACCCTAATAGTAATAATAATCATCATCATCATCATCATCAATATTATTATTATTATTATTATTACTATTATTATTGTTGTTGTTATTATATATATACCGTATTTTTCGGACTAAAAGTCACTCCGGAGTATAAATTGCACCAGCCATAAAATGCACAATAAAGTGAAAAAAAACATACTATATAGGTCGCACCGGATTATAAATCGCACTTTGGGGGCAAATTTATTTGTCAAAATCCAACACCAAGAACAGACATGAACCAGCAGCAACAGGCTAAACGATACGGTGTGCTAATGTGACATATATACACAAACGAGGAGCTGAAAACAGGCCTAACGTAACATTCAGAGTAATTCAAATAACTAATACATAAATAACACGTTTATCAAACCATCTGTGTCACTCCAATTCATTAAATCCATCGATCGGCCTTAATGTAAACGATGCCGCGTATGCACCGCGCCGCTGACGTCGGACTCGTTGTGAGTTGCAGTTCTAAATATTCCACAGACCCATATAACGATATATAAATTATATATCAAATAACTATCATATAAACATTAATCAAATTCCTCGTCCTTTGTCAACAACGCCGCGCGTGCGCCGCTGACGTCAGCCTTGTCGTTATTCCACAGATCTAGTATATAACTATATTGTAGCGTTAACAAAGTACCAGGAAAGACGTGGGTTTAGTAAACGGCTCTTTATTTAACTAAACAAGAGTTTAACGAGCCAACAACTACTGAACTGTAATGATAAAAACATATACAAGTTGCTCCACGAAATAAAATATATCAAATAACTATAACATAAATAGTTCACCGCCACACAGCCCCAAGCACCGGCGTCGGCTTCCAGGCGTGTGGCGGTGTGGACTTCCATCCCCAGAGGTGGCACTTCCAGCCACGGAGGTGACTGGGACCTCCGTAGAGTAGGACCGGGCGTGCGTAGGAGCAGTGTCCGAACCCTATCCACCGTCCCCGGACAGCCAGCTGCTGAGCGCCGGCCCCCGACTTCCAGCCACGGAGGTGGAGGAGAGCTCCGTAATATAGGACTGGGCGTGCGTAAAAGCCATGTCCGAGCCCCATTCACCGTCCCCGGATAGCCACCCAGCCGAGCGCCGGCCCCCGACTTCCATCCACGGAGGTGAAAGAGAGCTCCGTAGAGTAGGACCGGGCGTGCGTAAAAGCCATAATAGTTTTTCAAACCTTCTGTGTCACTCCAAATCATTAAATCCTTCAAAGTCTTCGTCCTCCGTGTCACTTACAAACAAAGCCGCTAATGATACCGGTAGTACGTGGGGCCATTCGTCATCTTCGTCATCCCGTGATCGAACCCTTTGTCCTTTATGTAAACAACCGCCGCGCCGCTGACGTCACTTGCAGTTCAAATTACAGTAATCCCTTGCTACATCGTGGTTTGTTTATCGGGGTTTCACTTTTTTTTTTTTTGAAGTTTGAAAATTTGTGAAAATAATCACGTATAAGTCGCTCCTCAGTATAAGTCGCCCTCCCACCAAAACCGCGACTTATAGTCCGAAAAATATGGTAGTTTTTGCCTATAAATATAGTTTCAGTACAATTACTAAGCAGTGTTACATGAGCCCTTATTCTCAAAGCTTGTCTATGTAAACAGTGATGTCTGAGCTCACGACTGACTTGATGGAATTTGATTATGAAACTCTACCTCCAATGTTTCTCCTTCAGTGGTCTGCCGTGTGGCAGTCTGATGGTCTGCACAGGGTCTGCTATTGTGAATAATACACATGTGATTGTAGGGGTAGTATAAGTTAAACTCAGTGCAGCCTCACAGAGGACACCCGGCACTGGAGAGAAATGGCAAAATTGTTCAACCTTACGCCATGGTTGTTTATTTTACATGGTGTAGTGTTCTCACTAGAGGGAGCAATTTGTTCATGGCATCCCCATTGCATATTGGGGACATCAAATTGATTGTATGATGATTGAATGTTAACTGTATGTTCCATCATACCAGTGTGGTACAATATAATGAAATATATTTTCTGTAACAGTTCATAGAGATTTCAGGGCCAAGTGTTGTACATTTAGGAATGAATAACCTTCTGCCAACCTCTGAAACAAAGACAACAGTTTTCGAGAGTCACACAAAAAAATACAATTATTTTCTACTACAAGCTGTAAATTACCAATCTTTATGCTGTACCTCTGTCCATTGACAGATCCATCAAGCTCTATACCAGGGGTGTCAAACTCATTTTTGTTGCGGGCCGCATCATAGTCATAGTTTCCCTCGGAGGGCTGTCAACATCTTCTATATAAATTTAGGCTACAGAACAAACTGATGAATAACTAGTTTTGAATTCAGAGACTACCGTATTTTCCGGACTATAAGGTGCACTGGACTATAAGGCACACCTTCAATAAATGGCCCATTTTAAAATATAAGGTGCACCGGACTATAAGGCGCACCATTAATGCATTAATTTTCTGAGATAGTCCTGTATAGGGGCTGAACATTCGCACCGACATTCCACGAAACATTTCCATTGTGAATGAACTTGTAAACAAGATAGGTTGATATTCCAAATGAGAATCTGTTGTCAATTGCACTACCAGAAAAGTTAAAGATTAAAATGATAACAAATTAAGAATTTTATGACAGTTGAATACATTTTTTGAGATGTATTAAGTTTGTTTTATTGTTGTTATTGTTGTATGAATAAGAAGGATGATATTGGTGTTTGTGACTGCAGTAAACAAGCCAGGATGTCAGATTTTTAATCCAAATCAAACCATTCTCAATTTTATCTTTTTTATTTCAACTTCAGATGCAACAAATTACTTTATAATCACAAAATAATGATCCATAGTCTTTTTGATTCATGATTCATAGTCTTCAGCGGGACACATATGATTGATTTTATGACACAATGCTTCGGGCCAGTTTAAATTTAGATGCGGGCTGCATTTGGCCCGCGGGCCGGAATTTGGTCCATATATAAGGCGCACTGGACTATAAGGCGCACTGTCGGCACCTTATAGTCCGGAAAATACGGTACTAGTAAAAATTGTTGAAAAAGAAAAAAAAATGTTGAAAAAGACGAATGGTCATAAAAATGGCTAGCAATGTCCCTATTTCTTTAAAACTGAAGAAAATTTGCCCGGCCGAGCACAGCCCGAAACGGAAACGTGGGTCCCCCTTTCCATGGGCTCACCACCTGTGGGAGGGGCCAAAGGGGTCGGGTGCATTGTGAGCTGGGCGGGAGCCAAAGGCAGGGACCTTGGCGGTCCGATCCCCGGCTGCAGAAGCCGGCTCTTGGGACATGGAGTGTCACCTCTCTGGCTGGAAAGGAGCTCGAGCTGGTGTGCGAGGCAGAAAAGTTTGGGTTCCGGTACAAGCCCTCTCGAGAGGGGCTGGACTCTCTTCCACTCTGGAGTTGCCCACGGTGAGAGGCGTCGAGCAGGTGTGGGTATACTTATTGCCCCCCAGCTGGGCGCCTGCACATTGGGGTTCACCCCGGCAAACGAGAGGGTAGCCTCCCTCCGCCTTCGGGTGGGGGGACGGGTCCTGACTGTTGTTTGTGTCTATGCACCAAACAGCAGCTCAGAGTACCCACCCTTCTTGGAGTCCCTGGAAGAAGTGCTCGAGAGCGCTCCTTCTGACACCCGGACCACCAATACTGGCGCCCCTCAGGCGTGCATCCTCTCCCGACTGCTCTTCTCTCTCTACACCAGGGGTCACCAACTCCGGTCCTCAAGGGCGCCAATCCAGCCTGTTTTAGGTGCAGCCCTACAACAACACACCTGATTCAAATAATCAGGATCGCTATCAGCCTTAATAGAGCTTGCTGATGAGCTGATCATTTGAATCAGGTGTGTTGTTGTAGGGCTGCACCTAAAACAGGCTGAATTGGCGCCCTTGAGGACCGGAGTTGGTGACCCCTGCTCTACACAAACGATTTCTCCTCAGGTGACTCTTCTGTGAAGCTCCTGAAGTATGCAGACGACACCACTCTCATCGGACTGATCCGGGACAGTGATGAGACTGCGTACAGACAGGAGGTGAAGCGGCTGGTCCTTTGGTGCAGCCAAAACCACCTGGAGCTGAACCCGCTCAAGACCGTGGAGATGACAGTGGACTTCAGGCGAGACCCTTCACCACTTTCACCCCTCACTATCCGCAGTAATACTATTCTCTCCACAGACACCTTCAAGTTCCTGGGAACCACAATCTCTCGGAACCTGAAATGGACCGGCCACATAGACTCTGTCCGGAAGAAGGCCCAGCAGAGGCTGTACTTCCTGAGACAGCTCAAGAGGTTCAACCTGCCGCGGGAGCTGCTGAAGACCTTCTACACTGCCATCATCCAGTCTATCCTCTGCACCTCCATCACTGTTTGGATCGGCCTCCAAACAAGACAAGCACAGACTGCAACGGACAGAGGCTGTGATGTACCGAAGTCAAATTCCTTGTTTAGTACGCCCAAACATGGCGAATAAAAATTCTCGAATCTTGAATCTTCTGGGGACTCCATTGTTCTACTGGGTGACTTCAATGCTCACGTGGGCAATGACAGTGAGACCTGGAAGGGCGTGATTGGGAGGAACGCCCCCCCCAATCTGAACCCGAGCGGTGTTCTATTATTGGAATTCTGTGCTTGACACGGATTGTCAATAATGAACACCATGTTCAAGCATAAGGGTGTCCTTGTGTGCACTTGGCACCAGGACACCCTAGGCCGCAGTTCGATGATCGACTTTGTAGTCGTGTCATCAGATTTGCGGCCTTATGTTTTGGACACTCGGGTGAAGAGAGGGGCGGAGATGTCCACTGATCACCACCTGGTGGTGGGTTGGCTCCGATGGTGGGGGAAGATGCCAGTCCGACCTGGCAGGCCCAAACGCTCTGTGAGGGTCTGCTGGGAACGTCTGGCAGAATCCCGTCAGGAAGAGCTTCAACTCCCACCTCCAGCAGAGCTTTTCCAACGTCCCTGGAGAGGGGGGGGACATTGATTCCGAGTGGACCATGTTCGGCGCCTCCATTGTTGAGGCAGCCGACCGGAGCTGTAGCCGTAAGGTTGTTGGTGCCTGTCGTGGCGGCAATCCCCGAACCCGGTGGTGGACACCGGCGGTAAGGGATGCCGTCAAGCTGAAAAAGGAGTCCTATCGGGCCGTTTTGGCCTGCGGGACTCCGGAGGCAGCTGACAGGTACCGGATGGCCAAACGGAACGCGGCTTCGGCGGTTACTGAGGCAAAAATATTGGCGAAGCCATGGAGAATGACTTCCGGACGGCTTCGAGGAAATTCTGGTCCACTATCTGGCGTCTCAGGAGGGGGAAGCAGTGCACCACTGCTTCAACACTGTTTACAGTGGAGATGGCATGCTGCTGACCTCGACTCGGGACGTCGTGAGTCGGTGGTGTTGGGTCCACAACATTTATCTGAACAGAATCTCACAGAGGCGGGATATGTCTTCGATGGCCAGCGACTTCTGCAGAAGGGCGACCCAGACACACAGCGAGTGTGGCTGAGATCCGCGCCTTCCCTCAGTTTGGTCGTGCCTTTTATTGAGGAACAAACAATGGGGCAAGTGTACATAAATGCATAGCTTCTTTAGACAGGAAGGACATTCCACAATTACATCTCATGACGACAGCGATACTATTACGGACAGAAGCAGATGGTCGTCTCATGACTTTAGCTTAACAAAAACGTAGTCTTAGTGGTCATGGGATGGATACTTCTGTGGCGTTCTCATGACTTCTACTTAAATAAGACGTTTGTCTGCTTCAGCCATCCCATGACAACCTCATGATCTGTTCACTATGGGGCTTATTGTATAGTGCGACTCATGACTCCAGACATGAGTTCCTTAGCCAGCCAGATGCTCCCAAGTCATTATCACGAGGTCAAAATGTCACATCCTGTAGAAAATCTTGCACACATAAGTAGATACATAGAATCCAATGATAAAAAGTATATTTTTCCCAACATTCCCCCCTGTTTAACATTGGAATTCATAGGAAACCAAAACATCAGCTAATAACTACATATGTGTATAAATGAGTATATGCCTACACAATTTAGTATGGCAACAACAAAAAGTATGAACGTTTACATTCCAGAGTTCATCAGAACTACAGCTCTCCATTCGGCTTTGGCCATGTTCGTCATAATGGAATGTATTTTGTTTTGGATCATCAAAAAGAAAAAACAAACAGGCAGGCGATTTACGCAAGGTGGTCCCACTCATCTTGTTCACGATGGACCAACATGATATTCTGGACAGCAAATGCTGATGTCAACATTTTAGTCATCATGTGACGAATACAAGGTATGATGCATGATGTAAAAATACAGAGAAATAACAGTATGGCAACTAAAAGAACTGCGACTTTCAAGAGAAGTTGCCTCCAATTGCCGTAAAACAGCCACCAAAAGGGATGGACATCCTTGGCCGGAGTTTCATCCTGGGACATAGCCCTACGGAGGTTCCGAAGTCCTTGTAGAGCATACTCGATGTGGGTGTCATTTTCTCCTGGGATGTAGGTACAACAGGAGGTACCAACTATTTCACACACACCTCCTTTTTCGGCAGTCAGGAGGTCCAAAACCATTCGGGACTGTAGTGCCATTAGTCTCAGAGCTTGCAGTTCCGTCTGGTAACCTGTAAGGGCCTCTAGAGTAAAATTGGCAAAGGTCTTCAACCTGTAGTCCATAGTTTCTATTCGGAGAATAGTCTTAGCCACACCCGCCTGTGGGAAGAGTGTGAGTGCCACCTTTTTGTCCTGTGCTCCAAAGCTTGTATTCATCTGGTACGTCTGAGCCCCAGACACTGTCGTAGGGACGGAAGGTGGGGGCAACAGCTGCACGTCTCTTTCGCTGATGATGTTCCTGAAAATGTGTCAGACTGAGGAACACAGTGTGATCTGACACATATACGGGGGCACATGTGCCATCCCATTGTCCTGGAAGGACTGCGTAGCCTCGGCGACCACAAAGCCACCATCCCCCTTCGATGATAGAGTGGGGATTTTCGCCTCCTGCTAGGATTTGTCGGATTGCTACTGTGGTATTCATCAAGGTCTCGCTGGAAGGTTCTAGAAGTGCGGTGGTGATGCAGCGTTTTGTATCTCCCACCTTTATTCCATCAACACGTCTTCGTCGGAAGCACAGGGGATGTGAGATGGTTTCACTCACTTCGAGAGTCACTGGTGCGGGTGTGACGACAGAACTTCTTGACACTATTGTGAATGGCCTTGAGATGTTGTAACAGGGATGGGCGGCTAGTTGTGCCTCATTACTTTCCGACCGTCTGAGTCCTTTGAGGGGATTAAACCCAAAAGCCCTTAGTATTGCGAAACACCATCCATTTTACTCTGGCATGGGTCGGGCATGTAGGACGGGCTGTTGACTTGATCGTGGCATTATGGAACATACATAACATTCAGTTTGATTGTATGTTTTGGCCAACATTGACACATACTGGTACCACATGTTGTCTGCATGTGGTATATCTGGGTTTATCTTTATATACTTTGTCAACAGTTCGGTCGTCATTCTCTTGATTCGAGCGGAAGTTCCACTTTCCCCTTGGGGACCCTGGACACTCCATGTCATTGGCAAGCATGCTACAGCCACAGCACAGACAAGCACTCCTCTGAGTGCCATTTTCCGTTCAGTTCCACAGAGCCACCTGAACCCCTAGGGAGCTAAATGGTCAGGGTTCTTAGTTCTTCACCGGTTTGAGACTGATGCCAAACTATAATTGGCACCCCCTTTGCAGCCGGATACTTCGCCCTGACCGGGGCCTAGGAGCCAAGCACTCTCTGCAGCTTACAGTGGCTGAGATGTATCCAGCTGGGTCTTTCTGCACAGCTGTGGGTGTGGCGAGTAGGACTTGGAATGGTCCCTCCCATCGGGGTGAAGACCACGTCTTTCGTTTGATTACTTTGATGAAGACCCAGTCACCTGGTTTTGCTGAGCCATCCTGTGGAGATAAAGGAGTGGAGGGCAGTAAACTTGCATTTGACACATTTTTCGTTTGCATGGTTTTGATCATGTAGTCAGCTAGAGTTAGCTCTTCTGTGTCTTTGTCTTGATCATGTGAGATCAGAGGGAGCCTGTATGCTCTGCCATGAATGATCTCATAAGGGGTTAAACCCTTGCCACAGGGCATAATCCTCATATAGAGTTTTACAAAATCTAGACATTCGGGCCATGGTCTTCCTGTTTCTGCCATGCATTTGGTTAATGACCGAATTGACAAAATGTGGTCCGTTGTCACTGTAAATGGTCTCTGGGATGCCATAACTGGGAATGATGGTCTTGCAGATAGCCTTTGCTATTCATAGCATCTGCATTCTTTGCTGGGATTATTTCTGTCCACCTTGAAAAGGCATCAATTAGGACTAATCAGTATTTGTACAGTCCACACCTGTTTAGTTCTATGAAGTCCATATGCGACATTTGGAACGGATATGTTGGTTCTGGGGATTTTCCTCTTTTTGGTCTTACATTCCCTTGTGGATTATTTTTTTATACAGACTTCACACGCTCTACAAAAAAGTTTTGAGTACAAATTGAAACCATACGTTGTAAAGTGTTGTGATATTAGCTCCTGCATCCCCCCTGTCGACACATGAGTACTCCCTTGTGTCGAAATTGCAGCTGCTCTAAAAAGGGATTTAGGGAGAACAAGCTTATTATTTACAACGTATATGTCTTTGTCTGTCAGATGTGCACCTTTAGCAATCCACATTTTCTGTTCTTGTTTAGGGGCTAAATGTTGCATATCATGCAAGATCTGTATATTTATTAGTTCTTCCTTTTCTGACGGCAATCTCAGAAATAGGTCTGAGGTTCTGTATTTGCCTATAGCAGCTTCCTTTGCTGTTTTATCTGCTAAGGCATTGCCTATTGATACAAAATCTTTCCTCCGTGTGTGTGCCTCACATTTGCAAATTGCAAGCTTTGTGGGCAACATTACTGCCTGGAGGAGCTGGATTAGAAGTTGTGCATGTGTTATTTGCTTTCCTGTCGAAGTTATCATTCCACGCCTTTCCCATTGTTTTGCAAAGTAAAAAACTGTTGAAAATGCATACTGGCTGTCTGTGTATACAATTAGGTCTTGTCCATCTGCTAGAGTACACGCTCTGGTCAGTGCAATGATTTGTGACAATAACAGAGCTGTATAAGACAAATGTCTGGCTGGAGACAGCATGTTCATTTTACTTTGAAGTAACAACACATCAACAGCATGTGGTACCAACAGGTCTGTGGGATGGAACAAGTTAACCTCTGCTGACGATTCTACTGCCATTGCAGCAGCACATATAACGAACACATTTTCCACTTTGTTCTCAACAGGTGTTAACCCTTCTGAAGTGGGGGTGAGTTTCATATAGAGGTTCTTTTAGGTTCCCGTGTGGATCATGTTTCACACAAACAGGACATGCTTTTTTTTTAAAAAAAAAAAATTTCACTAAAGAATCTAAACCGAAGGTAACTAATAACTCATCCCCCCCTGTTGTCACATAAGTGACACAATTGGGGTTGCCTTAAGAAGTCATTTTGGCAAAACAGTTTTGTTACTGACGTGGTCAATAACACCTTATCCATTATCGCACCCTTTGTTGTTTGAACTAATGCCACTCTCAATTTTGTCAATGCTTCTACTTTTGGTGTCCACGCGAATGTATCTTCGACTGCTAACGGCTGTCCATGAGCCACTCCTGTCAGTGGCTTAGCAATGTCAGCATAACGTGGAGCCCAAGCTCTGCAGCAATCACAGAAAAAAAAACACAAGTTGTTCTTTGTGACAGGTCGTGGTGTGTCTAATATAGCCTGTTTCCTGCCTCATTGCACTGCTCTCCCTTTCGCTGAGAGTAAACTAAGATAGTTTACTTCTGGTTTTACCCATCGTAACTTCTGTTACTTGACTTAATTTCCTCTCTGGCCTAAATGCTGCATGAGGAGAAAGGAATCTCATCCCCACGCTTCCTTTGTTTCAAAAGCAATTATCATCAATGTAGACCAAAACTTGACTTTTAGATGAAAGCGTAAAACCAGCCATTCAATTCATGATAATCAGTGAAATAAGCCCTATTTTCTTTTCTTAGCATTAGATTTGCTCAAGATCACTCTTTCTTCAAAGTTGCTCTGCTAATTTTCCCATAGCATTCTCCAACAACGTCAACCATTCAACCTGTATCTTGTCAGTTATTCATTCCTGCTCATTTGCATCTCTTTCTCTTTCACACACACACACGCACACACACACACACACACACACACACACACACACACACACACACACACACACACACACACACACACACACACACACAGCCTCCATTATACACTGGTCTCACTCTCCTCAAGCTCTCTTCAAGCTGTTCACACAGTCATACATTATTTTCAATTCACATTCCTCGTTTGAATTTGCCCCATCTCAAGGTTCTTGATAAAACAACCCACTCATTCCAATTTTGACATATTCCAAAAATTCACATTTACATTGTCCCAGTTTGAAATTCACATCATTCAGCCCATTCAAATCACACCGGGGAAAGTTTTCAACATTCCCGAAATCGCTAAATTAAAAAATTATGTTTTCACGTTAACTTATTAATCCTTTGTATGGCATGCTCAAACTTGGCCAATAAAAGATTGATTAAATTTTCTGCAAAATTTCACAAAATTCATTTTTTCACCTCTAATTTCTACATTTTTCCAACTGATTCAATTCTGCTCCAACATCATTCTGTTGCATCCTCTAAGTATTTATTAATCTTTTACGCCTTCACAGCAGTTTCTCCAGAAATTGCATTTTCTTGTTTCAAAATAATTTTGCCTTTTTGTGTCGTGGTGCAAATCGAATAGACCGCAGTCTAGTAAATTTCCTTGCACACTATTTTAGCCAATTTCATAATTTTAACACATAGACACACATAAACACACAGAAAACACAAGGACAAGACAAGGGCCCACAATAAAGACACAATAGACAAACAACATCAACAAACAGCGCTGCGCAAACATCTTCATCTATTTGATGTTTTGGTTTTACTATTTTTATTTATTTTTTCATATTAGTGGCCTTATCTTTCAATAAGGTTGACACCTGTATCATTCGCATACATCAGCATCGTTTATACTTTGGGGAAACTTAACAGCCTTCGTCATGCTTCTTGTTTGTACAGGAGTTCTAATTGACTGACCGTGACATATTTTGCTATTATATGGGGGAGTTTACAGATCTTTTAAATTTAGATGCATGTTTTGCATAGGAGCAGAAAGAGCTTTTTGCCTCAGGCTCCTCTGCTTAACAGTGCGCCCGCGCACTGTGGCTTCATTGTCTGACAAACATACTTGCGGCCTCATCGCTCTTAATGACACTTGCCTCAAGTTTGGTAACTTATTTAACATATATACTTCTCATCTCCTTATATATTGTCAGTAACATTTTGACGGCCCCCCATTTTAATGAATTTAGTCCAACTGTCAAATCCTAGGGATTTCTAAAGCTGGAATGTTTCTTTAGTGGGATAACAACTTTCTGTGGTAATTCCTGCTTCGACCAGTTTCCTGGTGAGGAATTCTTGCCTGTGCTTCCACAGAAATTCGTTATTTCTTCCCACTATATTACATGCAGCACATACGTGCTACCATTCACACACACATTCACACCGCGGAATTTTCTTAACACAACGAGGTGTATTTACGTCTACAAGTTCCATCTGTAGACCGAATTCCTATCACTTGGAATTCACAACAAGGACTCCGCCGCCCTTACCCGGGTACCCTTTTTTCCGGGGACTAAAATACCCCAACCACGCAGCCAACGAAGAGGTCTCACCGAATCTCTGAAAGATTTCTCTTGAAGATTCCGTCAATCGTCGCCGCCGAGAGGTGCTGAACTGGACTTCGCCGGCCTGGTGGATGAACATCGCTCCCCAGGGCTTTCCTTCAGGGTCCTGGGACCTCTGCCGTGCACGGATTCGGCGTCCTCAACACTCCTCGGATCAGCGAGCAGATTTTCAGGAATCCCGGACGAGCCCCCAAAAATGTTGGGTCCACAACATTTATCTGAACAGAATCTCACAGAGGCGGGATATGTCTTCGATGGCCAGCGACTTCTGCAGAAGGGCGACCCAGACACACAGCGAGTGTGGCTGAGATCCGCGCCTTCCCTCAGTTTGGTCGTGCCTTTTATTGAGGAACAAACAATGGGGCAAGTGTACATAAATGCATAGCTTCTTTAGACAGGAAGGACATTCCACAATTACATCTCATGACGACAGCGATACTATTACGGACAGAAGCAGATGGTCGTCTCATGACTTTAGCTTAACAAAAACGTAGTCTTAGTGGTCATGGGATGGATACTTCTGTGGCGTTCTCATGACTTCTACTTAAATAAGACGTTTGTCTGCTTCAGCCATCCCATGACAACCTCATGATCTGTTCACTATGGGGCTTATTGTATAGTGCGACTCATGACTCCAGACATGAGTTCCTTAGCCAGCCAGATGCTCCCAAGTCATTATCACGAGGTCAAAATGTCACATCCTGTAGAAAATCTTGCACACATAAGTAGATACATAGAATCCAATGATAAAAAGTATATTTTTCCCAACAGGTGGGGAGAATACTTCGAAGACCTCCTCAATTCCACCTACACGTCTTTCATTGTGGAAGCAGGGCCTGGAGACTCTGAGGCAGACTTTCCAATCTCTGTGTCACGTTCCCACGTCACCTGACTTCCAGCCGAGCCCGACTCATGTAATTGCCAGCACCTGCTACAGCTCGTTAGGCTCCCCATTTAACCTCTCTGTGTTCTGCCAGTAGTTGTCAGTTCGTCTGATTACCCTGCCCGTGATACTGCTGTCCTTTTTGTCCCCGGACCAAACTTATAGCCAACTACTTGCTCGTTCTTCGACCACGCTCCAGATCGCCGCCTGCCCTGACTACTTGCTCGTTCTTCAACCACGCTCCAGATCGCCGCCTGTTCGGACTACTTGCTTAGCCACGCCAGCCAGACCGCAGGTCCAGCGTTCTACGTCCCCGTTTTCCCTCTCACCAATAAAGGATCGTGCTCCACTTGGTTCCCTGTCTTTGTTACCTGACAGAACGAACTGACCAGAAATGCAACCAGCGCACGATTCCCTAGACATGGACCGCTTGACCCACACGGAGTGGAAGCTCGGCAAGACCACAGAGGAGATGGCGGCATTAACTAGGGTCGTCCAGCAGCAGCAACAGCAGCTCCAGCTGCAGCAACAGCAACTGCAGCAGCAGCAACAGCAACTGCAGCAGCAGCAGCAGCAACAGCAACTGCAGCAGCACCATCAGCTCCACCAGGAACTGGTAGAGGCTCTCAGGGACCACAGAGACTTGGCTCCTCTGGCTGCTGCAGATCGGTTTGCGCCAACTCTGTCCACGTCCGTGCCGCTCAGCCCCGCCGATCAGCCCACCGTTATGTCCACGCCCCGTCCTGCCTCGGCACCCGGGCAGTACGTGGACGTCCCTGAGCCCAGACTCAGCAACCTCGCGAGGTTCGACGGTGACCCCAAGTACGTCCGAGCCTTTCTGACGAACTGCCGCGTCTTGTTCGACCTCCAGCCCGTCACATTTGCCACGGAACCAGCCAAGGTGGGTTCCGTGCTCACTCACCTGACGGGCCAGGCATGGCTGTGGGGAACGGCAGAATACGAGCGGCAGGGACCCGCCTGTTCGTCGTTTGACGCCTTCGCCGCTGAGATCCTGCGCGTGTTTGACTTGGGCTCCGCCTCGGAGGACGCCTCCACAGAGCTCCTCACGCTGCGCCAAGGCAGCAGATCCGTCGCCCAGTACGCCATCCGGTTCCAGATGGTGGCGCGTCGTAGCGACTGGAACACCCCGGCTCTCGTCGGTGCCTTCATCCACGGACTCGCGGAATATATCAAGGACGAGATGGTGTCCTGCGAGCGCCCACAGACCCTTGAAGTGGCCATGGACCTGGCAGTACGGGTGGACCGGCGGATCCAGTCGAGGCGACGCGAGGAGAGGAGAGTGACTCCGCCCCCCCGTCGTCGTGACATCAGCCCGACACCTCGGGTGTCAGGGAGAGCACCGGTTTTTTCACCTGACCTGTCGTCCGCCAGGGACCCTGTCCACGTGAGTCAGCGCGCCTTTACTGCTCCTCACACCCAGCCCAGCTGGTCTGAACCGATGGAGATCGGACGCACCTCTCTCTCTGTGAGGAAACGCAGTCAGCGCATCAGAGAGGGGCTTTGCCTGTACTGCGGGGGTGAGGGTCACTGGGTGGCCTCTTGCCCGAAGAGACCTAAGGACACCCGCCAAGCAGGGATCCGTGTGGGGTCGGTTTTCTTGCCCCCCACTACCTGTCGCGAGTCCCTGTCCCAGAACCACTACTCGACTCCAGCCCGTGCCCTTGCCTCTCGGCCCTCCGCTTCTCCCATCCGTGGGCAGCGGCCGCGGGCCCGGTCTCGCCGTCGGCCGCAGCGGATGGCCCGGGCCCTTACTCCGCTGCCGTTGCGACGTCCGCAGCCGGGTTCTGCTCCAGTGGGCGGGGAATTAGGGTCTGACCGGCTTCCTGCTCGGAGTCGTCCGGTAGGGACCCGTCCGGTTCCCGCGCCGGCCCCCTGGTCGGCGTCTCCCGATGCCGCTGCTGGGAAGGTGGACTGGGCGGTAGTGCCGCCTGATGACGGGGCTTGGTCGACATGTTCTGATTCGGACTTGTCGGACTATTGACTGCCGCACGTCTTGGGTTCCCCCCCTCCCGCCCGGCCTCCTGCTCCGTCTTGGGGTTCTGTTTTTGGGACGTCGGGGGCCGTCCCTTGGGGAGGGGTTCTGTCACGTTCCCACGTCACCTGACTTCCAGCCGAGCCCGACTCATGTAATTGCCAGCACCTGCTACAGCTCGTTAGGCTCCCCATTTAACCTCTCTGTGTTCTGCCAGTAGTTGTCAGTTCGTCTGATTACCCTGCCCGTGATACTGCTGTCCTTTTTGTCCCCGGACCAAACTTATAGCCAACTACTTGCTCGTTCTTCGACCACGCTCCAGATCGCCGCCTGCCCTGACTACTTGCTCGTTCTTCGACCACGCTCCAGATCGCCGCCTGTTCGGACTACTTGCTTAGCCACGCCAGCCAGACCGCAGGTCCAGCGTTCTACGTCCCCGTTTTCCCTCTCACCAATAAAGGATCGTGCTGCACTTGGTTCCCTGTCTTTGTTACCTGACACTCTGAGGTCGAAGTCACTGAGGTAGTTAAAAAACTCCTCGAGGGCAAGGCCCCAGGGGTGGATGAGATCCGCCCGGAGTTCTTAAAGGCTCTGGATGTTGTGGGGCTGTCATGGATGACACGCGTCTACAACATTGCATGGACATCCGGGACGGTGTCTCTGGATTGGCACCTCTGTTACCAGGTGTTTGTGAGTTAAAACTCTGCTCTGATTTTCAGATACCCCTCACCGTGTTGCCGTTTTGATTACTTTATTTGGATGTATGCTTTCACCGATTCTTCAAGATGATATATTTGGTCAGAATGTTTGCCGTTTGATGGGATCTCATAAGATAAACATCTTGCATTAATTTGACCTGCAGGCACTGAAGTGATGGAGACTGTTATTCATAATAACAGTGTCGTATTTTATGAGAATCACTGATAGCAGTTTTTTAGTGATTTTTTTTTTTTAATGCTGTTAATAAATGCATTTGTTTTCAAAAAACTTTTTTGGAATATCCATGCTTTACTACCTACTAAAGGCCAAAACCTTTTATGCAATGACCTTTACAGGTCGTTTATATTACATCACACAAACACTACATCCATCTGCTCCTGGTTTGGCCCTCCGGTCCAAATTTAGAACCCAGTTCGGCCCGCAAGTCAAAAGGTTTGCTCACCCCTGTTCTAGACCATAAGTGTCAAACTCAAGGCCCGGGGGCCATATACGGCCCACCACCATTTTGTGTGGCCCGCGAAGACAAATCTTTCATCGACTTTGTGTCATTCATAAAAATTACAAATTACAGTCAAACCTCGGTTTTCGAATGTCCCGGTTCTCGGACGATTCGGAATTCGAACGAAAAATTCAAGATTTTTTGCTTTGGTTGTCGAACAAAATTTGGAGGTCGAACCTCGCGAGATGAGCCGAAAGGACCCGAGAAAACCCGACCGCGCGGCCCGGATGCCGACTGACTCCGTTCGTTATTGTATTTTCGTTATTTTGAGGATTGTATTAACCCCTAATCATGCCTTTAAAGAAAGCAAGTGGGAGCAGTAAAGCCATCCTAAAACACAAAGACGCTCTGAAAGCAATACGACAGTGAGCGCCCGGCGTGCTGCGGTTGCGCGATCGGACCAAATTAAGCTCCCTGCGTACTGAGGTCCACTTAAATTTTGGAAAGTACATCAGGACTTTAAAAATATTTTCTAAATTTCAGCGACGGCTCTGTCACAACAATGTGACCAGCGCGGTGCAGTTGAACGGTCGGCGGCGCGCCACGGTTGCGTGTTGGGTGGTGCGCTGCATTTGCACGATCGGACAAAAATGCACAAATGAAACAATGCTTAAAAAACGCGTTTTTTTAGTCTTGGAACGGATTAATTATTTTACCATTATTTGTAATGGGAAAAATAGATTCGGAATTCGACCGATACACTTCTCGAACCGCCTTCTGGAACGGATTGCGGTAGAAAACCGAGGTTTGATTGTATCTACATTTTAAAGAAAAATAGACATTGTTTGCACTTTTTATTATCATTCATCTTTTTTAAATATTTGAGCAGTTTTTAGTAGTTATTCATCTGTTTGGTTTGTAGCCTATACTGTGAATAGAAGACGTCGACAATCATAATGTTCCCCCGAGGGAAACTATGACTACAATGCGGCCTACGACAAAAAAAAGTTTCACACCCCTGCTCAAGACCATAAGTGTCACACTCAACGCCTGGGGGCCAGATACGGCCCACAACATTATTTTATGCGGCCCGCGAAGACAAATTTTGCATCGACTTTGTGTCATGACTAAAATTACAAATTTCTTCACTTTAAAAGAATAGAGACATTGCTAGCAATTTTTATTACCATTCGTCCTTTTAAAGTACCGTTTTTTTCCGTGTATAATACGCCCCCATGTATAATACGCACCCTAAAAATGGCATGTTGATGCTGGAAAAAAGCCTGTACCCATGTATAATACGCACCCAATATTTTTATTATTATTATTTTTTTTTATTTAAATTTTTTTTTTTTTTTAAGTCCCAATGATCGTCACACACGCAGGGAGGCAATGGGTCCCATTTTTATAGTCTTTGGTATGGTCTTAACTAGGCTGGATGTATTTTTTTTTGTTGGCGTTGATTTCTCCGACTGCCCTTAAAGGCACCACCGCGATCAGATGAAAAGAGAGGAAAGTGACGTGCGGACATGTGAAAAAGGCGGCTCTGTATGGGAGAGACGTTGAAGAGGAATAAAAACACCCTTGGAAACCAAAACTTGCCCCTCGTCGTGACTCGGAGCCGCAACAAATGTTTCGGATTTGTGTAGGGTACATTGTGACAGCAAACGAGCAGGTGATCGAGCAAGCGTCTGATACGAGAGCATTGCGTTCGTATGGAGCGTGTTTGAAGTGAACAGCAGAGAGGAAAGGAACAAGGCAAAGTGTTGTGAAATAAAATATTACCTGTAATACGCATTTTGTTATTTGCTGATTGTATTAAACTATCACATTCATTGTCAGTCAAGAAGAGAAGAGGACTATTATCCCTTCTTTGACGAAATGA
Source organism: Syngnathus acus (assembly GCF_901709675.1). Classification (NCBI taxonomy): domain Eukaryota; kingdom Metazoa; phylum Chordata; class Actinopteri; order Syngnathiformes; family Syngnathidae; genus Syngnathus; species Syngnathus acus. Next base: position 25,984,224 of record NC_051095.1, read on the forward strand.
CCAGAGCACAGTACAAACACACTATTGTTCTTTCGGTATTTATTCAACCCACATTCTTTCACAACATGACAAGAAGAGAACAATACATAAATCAATACTCGTACCAGTACCATGATTTTCTTAAAAAAAAAAAAAGAAAAAAAAAAAAAAATTTTTTTTAAATTAAAAAAAAATTGTACCCATGTATAATGCGCACCCCAGATTTTAGGACAATAAATTAGTTAAATTTTGCGTATTATACACGGAAAAAAACGGTATTTGAATAATTTTTACTAGTATCTGATTTCAAAACTAGTTCTTCATCAGTTTGTTGTGTAGCGGCTACACTGTAGCCCAGGGTGGGCAAACTTTTTGAGCTCGCGAGCTACTTTTGAAATGACCAAGTCACAAAGATCTACCCACTAAAAAAATAATAATTTTATATATATATATATATATATATGTATGTATGTATGTCATCGTGAAAATTAAAAAGTCCTACTCCCATTCCCTATGAAAGTGATACTTCTTACTATGGCCAGCTGCCCCACTCATTTTTATACCCTTTCTTAAGTGTAAGAGAAAAAACAGGGTTCTGACAATTGGAGGGAACTCGCGAGCTAGCGTGTTTGTGTTGTGTTGTTAGCGCCGTTGTTTGTACACGCGTCAAGTGCGGAAAAAAAATAAAAAAAAATAAAAAAATTAATATCACGCGATCGACCAATAGTGGCTTGGCGATCGACCGGCCGATCGCGATCGACGTATTGAGCACCCCTGATGTAGCCTATACTGTATGTACGTATATGGAAGACGTTGACAGGCCCTCCGAGTGAAACTGTGTCTAGGATGCGGCTCGTGACAAAAATGAGCTTGACACCCTACTCTAAACACAGCTGTAATGAAGACGTTCGACTTTTTCTCAGAATTAGTCACCCTGAATTTCAATATGACAATGTGTTGTCCTTAAAGGGTTACAGGCAATTACACACACACACGCACACGCACGCACGCACGCACACACACACTTAATATACATTGCTTAAACTCATTCCAATTTGTCTCCTGCTGCTGCTAGGTTTTGAGAAGGATGAACTGCATCATCACATTCAACAAAGAACATCCTAAATCATTATTATATGGTCTTAATCTCATTATTATTATTATTATTATTATTATCAAATGGTCTTAATCTCATTGTTATTATTATTATTATTATTATTATCATTATCCATCTATTCCTTATCCGACCTGCTTATCCTCACGAGGGTCATGGCCATGCTGAAGCCGATTTCAGCTGGTGTTATTATCCATCCATCCACTATCCATTTTCCGAACCGCTTTTCCTCACAAGGGTTGCGGGCGTGCAGGAGCCTATCCCAGTTGATTCTGGGAAATAGGCGGGGGACACCCTGAACTGGTCACCAGCCAATCACAGGTTACATATAGACAAAAAAACATCCACGCGCACAATCACACCAACAGACAATTTGGAGTAGTCAATAGGTCTACCATGCATGCCTTTGTAGTGTAGGAAACCGGAGTAATCAGAGAAAACATACGCAGGCAAACTCAACATAGGAAGGCTGGAGCCAGAATCGAACCCACAAACTCTGCACTGCTAATTTGTCAACCACTGTGCTGTCACTATTATTATTATTATTATTATTATTATTATTTACAAACATTAATGTCCAGGGATTTTTAGTAATATAAATAATTTGAAGTCGTACTGGAGATATATGTTCCTCTGGCACTTGAAAGCGTTCCACAGTTGGATCTAGCGAGATGGGGGAGAAATAAGTGGGCGGAATCATTATGGTCGATCAATACAAGCCAACAAATCGGGAGAGTTCTCCGGGTGATTTACAACCACAGTGGCCAGGGGGAGGCGCGACTGATGCGTGAGTGTTTGCTTTGTGCGTCAAGAGGGGGGGGGGGGAATAGTTGAGTGAACGGCATCCGTAGCCTACAGAGCTGGCTGTAAAAAAAGAACGCATTGACGGAGTAGAATGCCAAGAAGAGACATGGAGCCAGAATACTAAAAGGACAAGTTAGCGACACACCACGCACGCATCGCGCCATTGTAGGAAATAACTCACTTTTTTTTCTTGAATGGATTATTGATGTATGTATTTTTAACCCAGACGATTTCCTGCCGTCGCTCATCAGCCGCTGCGTTTTACTGGAATGCGCAGTGTTTTTTCCGTTAAGATGGCTCAATTTTAAGAGAACCTGTTGGGATTTGCAAACATTTATCCCGGTGCCCTATACATTTCTAGAAAGTGTTGTGCACCTTTTCCTCTGGGACGAAACGGGACATGGAAATTAACATTTTATCAACCTAAAGGCGGTAATAAGGTTTGCTATATTTTCCTGAAGTGCACTTTATTCTAACTCCTCCCGGCGATGATTGTGCTTTTTATTGCCCTGTGCATCGCGGATGGAGTGCTCGCCCAAATACGCTACTCTGTGCCCGAGGAGGCAGATCACGGCACCTTGGTGGGAAATATCGCCGAGGACTTGGGACTGGACCTTACCAAACTGTCATCACGCCGTTTCCAAGTTGTGCCCAGCTCTCGAACACCTTACTTGGGAGTAAACGTAGAGAATGGCGTCCTGTTTGTTAACGAGAAAATAGACAGGGAGCAAATATGCAAGCAGAGCGCAAGCTGTCTGCTCAACATGGAGGTGTTCCTGGAGAACCCTCTGGAGCTTTTCCGAGTTGAGATAGAGGTGGTGGACATTAACGACAACCCACCCAGCTTCCCTGAAACGGACATAACGGTGGAAATCTCCGAAAGCGCTACTCCGGGCACGCGCTTCCCGTTGGAGAGCGCGTTCGACCAGGATGTGGGCACCAATTCTTTACGCACGTATGATATCACCACTAACAACTACTTTTACCTGGACGTGCAGACCCAAACAGATGGCAACAAATTCGCCGAGCTTGTGCTGGAGAAGCCGTTGGACAGAGAGCAGCAGGCGGCTCACAGGTACGTGCTGACAGCAGTGGACGGTGGCCAGCCACCCCGGACAGGCACCGCGCTGCTGGTGGTTAAAGTGCTGGACTCAAACGATAACGTGCCTGTATTTGAGCAGCCCGTTTACGCTGTAACACTTTCAGAGAACGCGCCCTCGGGTACGCTAGTCATCCAACTGAATGCCACTGACATGGACGAGGGACTCAATGGCGAGATTGCCTATTCTTTTAGTAACCACATCTCCAACCGCGTAAAAGAAATTTTCAGCATCGACCAGCGTGCAGGGCGCATCAAGGTGCGCGGCGAGGTGGATTTTGAGGAGAGCAGTCTATATCAGATTTTTGTCCAAGCCAAGGATATGGGGCCGAACGCCGTGCCCGCGCATTGCAAGGTCCTCGTCACAGTCATAGACGTGAACGACAATGCACCAGAGATCACCTTCAGCACAGTCACGGAGTCTGTCAGCGAGAACGCAGCCCCCGGCACCGTCATTGCTTTGCTGAGCGTGACAGACTTGGACGCTGGAGAGAACGGACAAATTAACGTGGAAATCCTAGGCGAGGTGCCCTTCAAATTGAAATCATCATTTAGGAATTATTACACCATTGTGACTGATGGCTTGTTGAACAGGGAGCTTGCAGATTCCTATTCAGTGACTGTGGTTGCACGGGATAAAGGCTCGCCTTCTCTTGCCACCAGCAAGTCCATTAAAGTCCAAGTGGCAGATGAGAATGATAATGCCCCCACATTCAAACAAGCCATATATGGTGTATATGTGACAGAAAATAACGTGCCAGGAGCGTATATACACGCAGTGACTGCTTTGGATCCTGACATCGGGCAGAATGCACTCATCAGTTATTCCATATTAGAGTGTGAGATTCAGGGCATGTCAGTCAAAACCTATGTGTCAATAAATGAGGAGACAGGGTACTTATACGCGCTGAGGTCCTTTGACTACGAGCAACTGAAGGATTTTACATTTGTGGTCCAGGCAAAAGATTCAGGCACCCCAGAGCTTGTCACTAATGCCACTGTCAACGTTATCATTGTGGATCAGAATGACAATGCCCCCCTATGGTTAGCCCCTATGGGGAAGAACGGCACAGCAAAGGAGCCTCTACCTCGCTCGGCCGAGCCTGGTTACTTGGTGACACGCATCGTGGCAATGGATGCGGACGATGGGGAGAATGCCAGGCTTTCCTACAGCATCCAGAGGGGGAATGAGAACGGAATGTTTCGAATGGATTGGAGGACAGGTGAACTCCGGACAGCGCGGCGGGTGTCAGCTAAACGACACCATCATCAGTTGTACGACCTGGTGATTGAGGTGAGAGACCATGGTCAGCCTCCGCTGTCCTGCAGTGCCAGCATACTTGTGATGCTGGTGGACAGTGTGGCCGAGGGTCGCGGCACCGGAGATGGAAGAGGCACCGCTAGAGCCAAAGAGAGCAGTCTGGACCTCAGGCGCATCCTCATCATCGCCTTGGTCTCTGTCTCCTTTATATTCCTCCTAGTCATGATTGTGCTGGCTGTGCGTTGCCAAAAGGAAAAAAAGCTCAACATTTACACCTGCCTGACCAGTGACTGCTGCCTGGGCTGCAGCTTCTGTTGCGCACGGCAAGGCCGTGTCCATAAAAAAAAGCTCAGCAAATCTGATATCATGCTGGTTCAAAGTGCTGCGAATATCACTGGGACAGGTACAGCTCAAGTCCCTGTGGAGGAGTCAGGCAGCTTTGGCTCACACCATCAAAATCAGAATTATTGTTACCAGGTATGTCTGACTCCTGAGTCTGCCAAAACCGACCTCATGTTCCTAAAGCCGTGTAGTCCGTCTAGGAGCACGGAGAGCAATCACAACCCATGTGGAGCCATAGTCACATGTTACACAGACCAGCAGCCTGACATCATCTCAAATGGCAGTATATTATCAAATGAGGTAAGAAACCCTCTCATGCCCTTGTTGTGAGATCCCTGACCCATTACTATAATGCCACCCTTAATGTCTCTGTTTGACATCATCTTAACTGATCTTCATCATATTATGCACCATAAGCTAACTACTTCCCTTCAACTCAGCGTTATGCCAGGGTGTCAACAGGGCCTCATATGCAGCTGCTCTTGCGTTAATACATACTAACTACACTGTAATGTGTACTAATTCGAATTCATTTTCTGTAAACCATTATTCATTTTGTGTTCATGCTGTGCTCGCTATTGTGAACGTTTCGCAAAAAAGACCATTAATGACTGTGCACACCGATGCTATTGTGAACATTTCACTAAAAAGAGCATTAATGACTGGCACACCAATGTGTGTAATTTACACTCTTATTCCGCATTCCAGTCACAATGTTATTGATTTATTCTGGCCCAATTTTTGTCTTGCCATGTTTGTATGCCACTTTATACTGGCAAAAATGAAAAACATTAATTGTAACAGTAAAAGTACACTCGCTTTTTGACATGAGTCACAAATATCTTGGCTGCATGTAGTTCATTTCATAGCATAAGCTTAACATGGAGCTATTTTGTGAGTTGAAGGTGTCTCATTCTTCCCATTGTTTTTCATTTGATGCAATTTTACAATGATACATGCAACATTTACCTTCATTTCAGACCAAACAGCAACGAGCAGAGCTAAGCTACATGGTGGACAGACCAAGACGCGTCAACAGGTAAATATGGAGAAAGACCTCCTGTACATTATGTAGCTTTTCTTTTGCTCACTCTATGACATCCACCTGTAATGAAGTGCTTATCTACTTGCCTTCAATCGCTGATAACTCATTACTGCAATGGCACTCTGGATGATGAGATGGGATCAGATAGATTGCTGTTTAGATACATTATGTTAATGGAACACCACAAAGTGAATTAACCTTCTGTCTGCTTACAGCTCGGCATTTCAGGAGGCGGATCTGGTCAGCTCCAAAGACAGCGGCCATGGAGACAGTGAGCAGGGAGACAGCGACCACGATGCCATGAATAGAGGCCTTTCCTCTGGTAGGAAAATATTTATTCTTCCCTGATTTAGTGTGTCACAAAAATTCACTGCAGTCATTTGCAAAATAGAGATTTTGCTGGCTTGGTGTAGACCAGTGGTTCCCAAACTTTTGCAGGCTGGCGCCCCCTTTGGCTCCCCAGTGAATTCCTAGCGCCCCCCCACCCCCAAGGCATTCATATAAATAAATAATACATTTATATAAATAAATAAATAATACATTTATAATATCATTACCATTACGTTGAATTAGTGGGAGCACTGAGTTTGTTTCTCAGAAACGAGCCGGTCCCATCTAGACGTAATCGGAGACAATGACACCCGAAGTGATTTAAGGTTTGTCTTTTATTGCAGGATGCTTGGTCTCCATGTGTTGAAGCAGTTTTGAATGCTTCATTGCCTGGTTAGTTAGCCTGTCGCCACATATTAGCTTTGCGGGCTCGACTGGGGAAACAAGTCACGTGACCGGGACGAGTGTCTTGACCTGAATTAATTGATCGTCGATTAAAAAAAAAATTCTGTGCGGCTTGGCGGCCCGGTACCAAGTGACCCACGGACCGGTACCGGTCCGCGGCCCGGTGGTTGGGGACCACTGCCCTAACCAGCTCAACACAACACAACACGGCGCGTCATGTTGACTTGAACTCAAGATGATGTTGACCGCCAGAATGCGGTTTTTATTATAAGATAAAATTCTGAACATTACAAGCTTGAAATTACAAACCTGAGCTTTTGCTTTTGTAGTCTATGCTGTCGGATCTGACTGGGCCAGAGCGGCGTGTTGTGTACAAATCGACTGCCGCCCCCCTACCGCCCCCCTACCGCCCCTTTCTTCCTCACCGCCCCCCCAGATCTTTCCACCGCCCCCAGGGGGGCGGTACCGCCCACTTTGGGAACCACTGGTGTAGACCGTAGTTGATATTTTGCTGATAAGCATGTGGCTTCTATTCATAGCGGGTCTAGGGGCATATTGTGTTAGGAGCTGGTTAGAAAGGCAGTAATCGGGGCCAACATCATCTCAGTTTAACCAACAATATTTTTTTAGTTCCTCACATTTAGACATTGCAATTGCGATCGTGGCTAATGATTTTTGTCTAATTTGTCTTCTGTAAAAAGCAAGGAGAAATGGTGTCGCTCGAATGTGACTTTGCATGTTCACTAAAAATGGGGAAATGGATTGCATTGTTCGGCGGTTATGTTTTATTCTTATTTTTTTAACACCTTGCAAATAAATGGTTATGGGGAGGTGAGTCATGAGGCAGAGGAGAAAGACAATCTTGGTGCATATTAAAATAATGAATAATAATGAAGCACATGACGCTGCAGTGCTTTTCCCGATTCAGTTTAGGACTATATAACTTTTGGTCTAAGCTGCCTTTTTTTCTGAAGGCATGTTGATTTAGGTTACAAACTGGTTGTTTGTAAATACGCAGCAAAGTTAATGATGCGCCTGCTCCCTGTGAGCTGGAGACTACTCGACTGAATGTGACGTGCCTTTTAATGAGGCTGCGTCAAATGCACACAGTTGTGAGCCTTTGCAAACAAAACAGTTGCTTCATTTGTTCATTAAGTTAGTAATGCGGTCATTGCAGCTTTACCCTCCAAATGCTCTCAGTGGATACTTTCCACCTATTCTCTCTGACTCAATGGCCAGCTTTTTCATGTTTATGAAGGAACCATTGGAGCCTCCTTTTTTTATTTGGAATATTGCTGCTGTGACAATTTAATTTTCATCATGAGATGAATAAAGCCCAACCATAATTTCTCTCAGGATCAATAATGTATCTGTAGTAAAAGACACATTCAGAGATAAAACGTGAAATTAGGGAGACGTAGGAATAAATAGGAGCGTTAGACAATGGGGTGATGAAAGCAGAGCGGAAGAGGTGTGCTTTAAAACATGATTTAAATCAGAATCAGCTTTATTGGCCAGGTTTGTGCATGCCAAACAAGGAATTTGACTCCGGTTGATCTCAGCCTCTGTACAACATTTAAGTGACTAACAGCATTCAGGTGACTAACAACATTTAAGTGGCAAGAACAGGATATTATTGTCCAAGGATGTCGCGGAGACTCGATGAGTGGTGTGAGTTCATCAGAGCGACAGCCTGGGGAAAGAATCTGTGTCTGCTGGTTTTGGCGTACAGCGCTCTGGAACGCAGTCCGGGGAAGGAGTAGTTCGAACAGACTGTGACCTGGGTGAGAAGGGTCTGTAGAGATGTTACTTGCACTTTTCCTGGTCCTGGACAGGTACAAGTCTTGGATAGATGGGAGGTTGGTAAATGATGATCTATCGCTGTTTGTCTGTCTGCAAAAAAGCCCCATAGTTATGTATGCTGATTTCCGATGTCTTCATTCAGCGGTAGGCTTTCTTTGGTTGTGAGCCCCTTGCAGATAGAGCATATCACCATGTCTGGACCACGGCATGTCATTGGTGTGCCAAAGTGCAGCTTTCTTGCCACATACACCATCATTCCAGCATGCCAAAATGGTTTACCTATACCATAGAAAGAGATGCCAACAACACTTTGCTTTGCCTGTAATAAATTCACAGGATTCTCCCTCTCACTCTCTCTCTCTCTGTCTGTCTCTCTCTCTCTGTCTGTCTCTCTCTCTCGCTCTCTCTCTCTCTCTCTCTCTCTCTCACACACACAAAACCATGCCATTTATGTTTTATTTAAGCAGCAGCTGCTGCTGCTTGTCGCTGGACATGTCCTGTTTCCTGAGAATTAGCCTTTTGAATGCCAGCCCATTCTGTTTAACAAAAGAGGAGCTCGCCCCTCCATGTTTGTAAACTTGTACATCAAAACAGGACCCTGTTTCAATAGACTAAATTTAGCAGTTTATTGCAAATCAGTAATTCTTTGATCAAACATTATGACCCCAAACAGACAATCCCTTCAGACTGACCATTTTTAATTTGGTCTTCTATTGGCTCTGAAGCATGACTGTCTCATAAGAAATGATTAATCATTTAAGCACTGCTGGTCATTATTGCAAAAAAAGTACTAATCATCAAACAAAAGCCCCATACTGTATACAACATCATCATCCTCATCATTACTTTTATTGAGCAAATACATTTCATAATAGTCAGAGTATACAATTGAATTTTTATATACTAATAAGAATGCTCAAAAGGAGTTGGCTGAAGCGTAAAGCTTGTAAACGCTCGTGTGTGTGCGTGCGTATGTATACATCATGAAAGTTGTATTAAAGAATTGTAGTGAAACACAATTTTGTTGACTATTCTATCTTCTCTTTTAACATATTGTTTTAACTATACATTTATAGTGAAATGCAAATCAGTTTAAACAGCAACATTAATGTGCACTACACTTTCCCTGTGCACACTTCATTTAGTTTTTTTTTTTATCATTGACACAATAAAGGAATCACACATGGTTTATGTGCAAATAACATTTGTTTTCATCTGCTGTATATGAAAAAGAAACATTTACTTGTATATGCATCAAAATAATTTATGACAAGATACGTCTGTGTTTTACTTGATACTGGAAACACACAAAGATCAATTGAGTGTTGGAGAGAGGCCAAAAACAATTAAAATGTATAAACGTGTGTTCATGCATAATGAAAACATTATGCAGAGATTTAGAAGGATGCAGAGATGGTTGCTAACTGAGTTTTAGGTCCGCATTATATACCATACTTAACAAATGTATTAACCCACCACTCAGGTTGAAGCAATATGTTATTGAAGCAATATTTGAAATGATACAGAATTGGAGTTGTGAGTATTCATAATTTGAAGATGATTGTATCTCCTGCTTACAGTATATTGTTGTAAATACTGAAATTGATCCTCTGAGTGAAGGGCCAAAAGTCTGCTGCAATTATTTGCCAACTTCCATTCTTGCGTTTTGGATAAGTATATCAATGTATTTCAGAAAAGCACTTATCTACATTTTACAACCACCGACACGACCCCTCTTAACATCATCCCCATCTCTCCTTGCTGCTAATACAAATTCTTCTTTCACGCTGCAGCCCACCTTATCACTGGGGTAGCAGCTCACTAATCAGTAATTCATTTTTCCAACCTCTGCATACCAATTACCAAATGAAGGTTATTATCAGGGCTTTACTTTTCCACCACAATGGGCACCATGTGGCATACTAAGATACTGTATTTGGAGAAATGAGGGTCAGCATGTCTCTTTTTTGCAGTCTTTGAATTGGACTCTGCTTGTACTGTGTGGGGAATATGTTGACACAATTCATACTCATTCCCTGCAGAATCACATGATAGATTTTTTTGTTGGCAACCAGTGCTTCCTAGCTTCTTCTGCCCTGAGAAAATGGTTGCAAAACTATTTAATTCTGAGATAAGGGCATCACCCTAAAGTTATATTCATCTTTCAAGTGCTGCAGCAATAATGGTTTCATCTTCGTGATTCGTTTCAAACTGCCTTTTCCATTTCTACCAAAATGTCAAGAAATATAAGTAAGGCTTTATCTAGCTGAGTGTGTGTCTGTGTGTGTGTGTGTGTGTGTGTGGGGGGGGGGTGTTTGTGTGACTACGTGCCATTCTTTAAGTGAGTATACTGTAAATGAAACAGAACCAGCTCCCTACGCAGTGATCTTTAAATCTATCTAATTCTATCTACCCAATTCTCTCTCTCTATGCGTTCCATATACGTACATATACGTATACATATACTTACACACACATGCGCGCGCACACACGCATGCACACACACACGCACGCATTATATTGAGCAACATAGTTTCCTCCCTTTGTCTTTGCCATATTAAACTGTAATGTGATGTTTTGATGGTAAGAGATTAATATTTAATAAGAAACCCTTCTTATTAGGAGCCTGGGCACTTTTCCAAGCTGTTAGTGACGGCAAGCCAAGTTAAGCCGCTTTGTAACAAAGCAAATTCCCCCTTTGCTGACTGCCCCTGACAGACATACGACAACACTCACACATACACATGCACACTTACTGGGATGACAGCGGTTTTAGTCTAATCAGACTGTATTCGAGGGGGATTAGCTGCAAATAGCTTGAACTGTACAGTTCAGATTTTTGCCACAAACAGGGACTCAGACACAAATACAAGCCAGGCAGATTTAGATTCAGAAAAAAAATGCATACACGGCCTGAAAACATATGGAGCAATGAAAATAATTCTGTATATACCGTATTGGCCCGAATATAAGACGACCTTGATGATAAGACAACCCCCTCTTTTTCAAGACTCAAGTTTGAAAAAATACTTTTTGAACACCAATTTTAATTTTTATACGGAAAATACCGTAATTTTCGGACTATAAGTCGCTCCGGAGTACAAGTCGCATCAGCCATAAAATGCCCAAAAATGTGAAAAAAAACATATATAAATCGCTCCGGAGTATAAGTCACATTTTGGGGGGCAATTTATTCGACAAAATCCAACACCAAGAACAGTCATGAACGAGCAACAACAGGCTAAACGATAGGTATGCTAACGTGACATAAACACAAACGAAGAGCTGAGAACGGCCCTGACGTAAAATTCAGAGTTATTCAAAAAACTATTACATAAATAACACGTTAATAAAACCATCTGTGTCACTCCAATTCATTAAATCCATCGATCGTCCTTTGTCAACAATGCGTGCGCGCCGCTGACGGCGCTTGCACTTCAAAATATTCCACAGGCCCATATAACGATATATAAATTAGATATCAAATAACTATTATATAGGCTCGGTGGAGCACTGGGTAGCACGTCCGCCTCGCAGTTAGGAGGGTGCGGGTTCGATTCCACCTCCGGCCCTCCCTGTGTGGAGTTTGCATGTTCTCCCCGGGCCCGCGTGGGTTTTCTCCGGGCACTCCGGTTTCCTCCCACATCCCAAAAACATGCTTGGTAGGCCGATTGAAGACTCCAAAGTGTCCCCAGGTGTGAGTGCGAGTGCAAATGGTTGTTTGTCTCTGTGCGCCCTGCGATCGGCTGGCAACCGGCTCAGGGTGTCCCCCGCCTACTGCCCGTTGACGGCTGGGATAGGCTCCGGCACTCCCGCGACCCCCGTGGGGACAAAGCGGTTCAGAAAATGGATGGATGGATAACTATTATATAAGCAATAATGTTATCAAACCATCTGTGTCACTCCAAATCATTAAATCAATCGATCGTCCTTTGTCAACAATGGGTGCGTGCCGCTGACGGCGCTTGCACTTCAAAATATTCCACAGGCCCATATAACGATATATAAATTAGATATCAAATAACTATTATATAAGCAATAGTATTATCAAACCATCTGTGCACTCTAAATCATTAAATCCATCGATCAAATTCCTCGTCCTTCGTCAACAACGCCGCGCGTGCGCCCTGACGTCAGCCTCGTCGTTATTCCACAGATCTACTATATAACTATATTGTAGTGTTAACAAAGTTCAAGGAAAGACATGGGTTTGGTAAACGGCTCTTTATTTAACAAAACAAACTTCCAGGCGTGTGGCGGCGTGGACTTCCAGCCACGGAAGTGGAAGAGAGCTCCATCGAATAGGACCGGGCGTGCGTAAAAGCCATGACCGAGCCCCATCCACCGTCCCTGGACAGCCACCCGGCCGAGCGCCGGCCCTCGACTTCCATCCGTGGAGGTGAAAGACAGCTCGGTAGAGTAGGACCGGGCGTGCGTAAAAGCATTGTCCGAGCCCCATCCACCGTCCCTGGACAGCCACCCGGCCGAGCGCCGGCCCCCGACTTCAATCCACGGAAGTGAAAGAGAGCTCCGTAGAGTAGGACCGGGCGTGGGTAAAAGCCATAATAGTTTTTCAAACCTTCTGTGTCACTCCAAATCCTTAAATCCTTCAAACTCTTCGTCCGCCGTGTCACTTAGAAACAAAGCCGCTAATGATGCCGGCAGTACGTGGGGCCCTTCGTCATCTTTGTCATCCCGTGATCAATCTTTGTCCTTTATGTAAACAACCGCCACGCCGCGTCGCGCTGCTGACGTCACTTGAAATTCAAATTACAGTAATCCCTTGCTACATCGCGGTTCGTTTATCGCGGTTTCCCTTTTTTTTTTGGGGGAAAATTTTGGAAAGTTATTATAAGTCGCCCCCCCACCCAAACTATGAAAAAAACGCGACTTATAGTCCGAAAATTACGGTAATTATAGTACATCTGAAACAAATGATTATAACAATATATTCGAGAGAAAAAGCATGTTCTTTTGCCTCATTCAAATCATGCAAAAACTGTCTATCACATCCTAACATTTGAACATTTAAATCTTATATTCGGGCCAATATGGTACTTCAGACAAGCAGATGCAAGGAAACTCATTTTCATTTGAATCAACATTTAACCTTCCATTCAAGACAATCACATTTAAAGATAATAGCCTGTTTTTTTTTTTTTTTTTTTTTTTATCCTGTCTAGTTATTAGTTGCTGTTGGTTACTCATTCACACATGTACACACATATGCACTGAGACCAACACACACATACTAAAATGCCATCTAAAAAAGTGGTTCTCCTAAAGCGTGGTCCTGGAATTTTGACAGTAAACTCCCAAAATAAACTTGTTCAAAACCAGGTCAAAATTTTATTTGCTTAAATTAAACCTTCCTGTATTATGTCCTGAATAAATATAATTCGCTCACTGTTTTCTTTGCAAGAGATTGTTGAATGTTGAGGTCTACTCTATTGTGTGTACTTGACCAACAAGCACTGGGCTCAAGTAAAATTAAATACCTCAAAATTATTTTTACATTTGAACAGCTTCACTACTTTCATACAATGATATTCAAATACAAATTGTTACAAATGATCAGTGTATATTGAAAATTAAATATGAATGGTGAACAATGATCGGCCGTCATTTATGCAGCGTCATTTAGGCAGCGTCATTTAGGCACGGTAGACACCAAACAAATGATCAGCGTTCACTTCACAAAATATATAGCAGAATTGTGCGCAGTTCAAATGCTGTCGACTCACACCCAAAAATTCGTGCGTGCAACTTGGGTGAAATAATTAATTTTGTTGTACGTTCGTTACAGAAATAAAGGATGTCACACTTGACAAACATATTTTTAAAAAGTGTTTTAAAACATGTTGACATTGTATTTTGCAGCAAACAAATTGAATTTGTGCACATTCGGCCTGAGCAAAGTATCCCCCCAACAGTCTCTGAGCGGACCTCACAGTGACTACCAAGTCACAGTAAAATGTAAAATATATTGTTCTTTTATTTTGAAAGTTTTGCTTTTTATGTGCACATGTGTTGACACTACTACAAGCAAGGGCTTCCACTTGTGCCTGAAGAGTTGCTATTAGTTATACATTCAGCTATATTTAATGACCCTCTCGCAACAAAAAATAGAATAGCAAAAATGACAACAGTTTCAGTTGTAGTAGCAACAACATTCACATTTTGTGTATGGTTATCAGGTCTGATTTAGCTTGATAATATTGAACAGAAATCTACCGTTTCATATTCTGTAGTATGTATTGGGTGTATTAATGTTAGGGTTAGTCTTCACTGCATCATTTTACATCCCTGTCAATGTTATACTTCGCGCTTATATATTTGGGAATCCTAACCAGGAATGGCTAATATGAGCTCTCAGTTGGTACGCAAAATACATTTTACCTTCACAGCAATTAATTAAAATAGGACAATATGCTTTTTCTGATTACATTACAAATAATATGGTCAATGTTGAGGTTACCATGTTGGCCTGTCCCTCAGCAAGTGCTCCCATTTTTCATGTGGCTCATTTGCAAAATAAATTTCCCACCCCTAGTGTGTGTGCGTGTGTGTGCGTGCGTGTGCGCGTGTGTGTGCGTGTGCGCGTGTGTGTGCGTGTGCGCGTGTGTGTGCGTGTGTGCGTGTGCGTGTGTGCGTGTATATGTGTGTGAGAGAGTCTGTGTGAGTCTGTGTGTGCATGAATTTGTGTGTGTGGGAAGGGGGGTGTTGAACTACATTCTATTATCGACATACCGTATTTTTCGGACTATAAGTCGCAGTTTTTTTCATAGTTTGGGTGGGGGAGCGACTTATACTGAGGAGCGACTTATGTGAATTTTTTCACACATTTTCAAAAAAAAAAAAAAAAGTGAAACCGCGATAAACGAACCGCAATGCAGCAAGGGGTTACTGTAATTTGAACTCCAAGTGACGTCAGCGGTGCGGTACGACGGTTGTTTACATAAAGGACAAAGGATTCGATCACGGGATGACGAAGATGACGAAGGGCCCCACATACTACCGGCATCATTAGCGGCTTTGTTTGTAAGTGACACGGAGGATGAAGTGTTTGAAGGATTTAATGATTTGGAATGACACAGAAGGTTTGAAAAACTGTTATGGCACGCCCGGTCCTACTCTACGGAGCTCTCTTTCACCTCCGTGGATGGAAGTCGGGGGCCGGCGCTCGGCCGGGTGGCTATCCGGGGACGGTGAATGGGGCTCGGACATGGCTTTTACGCACGCCCAGTCCTATATTACGGAGCTCTCCTCCACCTCCGTGGCTGGAAGTCGGGGCCGGCGCTCGGCCGGGTGGCTGTCCGGGGACGGTGGATAGGGTTCGGACACTGCTCCTACGCACGCCCGGTCCTACTCTACGTAGGTCCCAGCCACCTCTGTGGCTAGAAGTGCCATCTCCGGGATGGAAGTCCACACCGCCACACGCCTGGAAGTCGAAGCCGGTGTTTGGGTCCGTGTGGCGGTGAACTATTTATGTTATAGTTATTTGATATATTTTATTTCGTGTAGTTATATACTAGATCTGTGGAATAACGACGAGGCTGACGTCAGCGGCGCACGCGTGGCGTTGTTGACAAAGGACAAGGAATTTGATCGATGGATTTAATGATTTGGAGTGACACAGATGGTTTGATAATATTGTTGTTTATATGTTATTTGATATATACTTTATATATCGTTATATGGGTCTGTGGAATATTTAGAACTGCAATTCACGACGAGTCTGACGTCAGCGGCGCATACGCGTTATCGTTTACATAAAGGCCGATCGATGGATTTAATGAATTGGAGTGACACAGATGGTTTTATAAACGTGTTATTTATGTAAGAGTTATTTGAATAACTCTGAATGTAATGTCAGGCCTGTTCTCAGCTCTTTGTTTGTGTTCATGTCACGTTAGCATACCTATCGTTTAGCCTGTTGTTGCTCGTTCATGTCCGTTCTTGGTGTTGGATTTTGTCGAATAAATTTCCCCCAAAATGCGACTTGTACTCCGGAGCGACATATATGTTTTTTTTCACTTTATTGTGCATTTTATGGCTAATGCGACGTATATTCCGGAGCGACTTTTAGTCCGAAAAATACGGTAAGTTAAACATCTGGCATAGAGAATTTAAGTTATTTTTGTAAATCCTTCATGTGAATATGAATACATTGATTTGAGACAATTTTGTGGATCCTCAATTTTGTAATTTTTGTAATACATTTGGTCTTTAATCGTAGGTCAAAATCTTTTTTTTTTTTTTAAACGAAAATGGTACTTTCCACGGGCTTTAATTATATTTAAACACTAAAACATGTTTTTTTTTAAATGCATATTTGAACTAAATTTCCAAGCCTGGCTCCACCATGCTGCGAATACAAGTGTTGAAACTGTCTGACTGCTGTCACCTACCCCCGCTTGCTTGCTTGTAAGGGTTTTATGTTATCATAACAATCTATTAAAGAACAGGAAATACTCAGTTGAACCTGATTATTTGAGCAACTATCAAGTACATCTAACGTGCACACAGTTCTTTTTCAGATTAATGTGTGGGTGTAGTCTCTGAAGGTTTCAAATTTATTCTGCGGGTGGCTTTGATCACAATAATGGAGAAATAGAAAGCGCTAATGTGAGGAATCAAAGAGCATGATGCATCAACAGACCTTGTGAAACTCTTGTGGAAAACTACCATTTCTGATATATTTAATTCTTTGTTAACACTCCTTATAACCCACACTCCTTATAACCCATGACCTAATCACACGTTTTTATTCCTATTCCACACACTCTCCTTGCCTACAGGCACGGATCTGTTCTCTAACTGCACGGAGGAGTGCAAGGCTCTGGGCCACTCTGATCGGTGCTGGATGCCAAGCTTCATGCCCACTGATGGGCGGCAGGGCCATGTGCCCGGCATGGACTCGGTTCCCATCACAGAGGTACTTCAAATCTCTGAGCAAATTGCCAATAAGTCATTTTCCACCTTTGGCAAAAAGGACACCTGTCAGTCACCAATACAAATATCTTTACCATCACCACCATCATGGCACTCTAGAGAGGAAAGAGTTAGAAAAATTTCTGCCTAGCTCCAAATCACCTTATACGTCAGTGTATATACATAAGTGAGTATCCTATTTTTCTGTGGCCTGAGTGCCTGCCCTATACTCTCTGATCTGGCCATCCAATTAGGGGGAAAAATTCTAATTCAATTTTCTCCCTGAATTGGCTGGTGGAAAGGAGCGTGAAATTAATTTCAGATCTGACCCATGTTCTGGCTTACTGTCAAAATGATTAACTGACTCTTCCCTCCTTCAAAACTATCTCTGTTATCTCCCACTGTAATGATGTCGTCCTCTTTCACCTTTCAAATCCATCCTACATACCGTACTGTAAGGCTGCTCTTTTCCTTATGAAACCAAATAGATCACTGTCTCCTATGAGAAAATGGCTGCAGTAAATATAAGACATTCAGAAAGCTCAGAAAGCCATATGGGGGAAAACAATCCTGTTTAAAAATTGTTGAAGAATCTCATTGTCATTCAGCGATCGTCTCCGGAGCTAAGATTAAAAAAAACATTTTATGATAACTGAAGGCAGGGAAAAAAAGCTAGGCAACTGCCTCGTTTCTTATGGAATTGCTGTTTCTAAACTGTCATTCAAAGGCCACAAAGAAATACAGCCTCAATCACTAGAATTGATGATAAAGCTTAATTATAATTTTGTCTAGCAGCGACTGAAGAGTACCCCCCTCTCTCATCAGCAGTCACAGCTAGCTGGAATTATCAAACTGTCGGAACCTTTCCTGCTTTCCCAGTACTATCATTTAAAAACAACAGCATGCTGTTAAGAACACCGGGGAAATGTGTTCTTGTTTCCTTTTAATTAACGCTGCAGCCATGATCCATACCTTCCCTACTATGTTTCAGTCATGATCAAACATGTAAAAAAATAAATAAATAAATAAATAAATAAACAACATACTTTTTTCCCAGCTGTATGATAAGTACATGCAGTAAAGCCTCACCTATTCCCGGCTCTCTTTTTATCTATTCATATTGTTTTGTGTAGAACCTATCCTCAACTATTCACGTGCTCTCCATAACATCCTAAGATGTTACAAGATGGTAAAAAAATCCTGGCTAATGGTGTTAGTGATTGACTTTTGCAATGATACATATTGGCCTCCTCTGTGAGCCATTAGTTTTAAGAATAATATTGTTTGATTAGATGCCACGGATGCTTTTGTGTCATAACTTGACCTTAAATAAAGCTAGAAGCAAGCTATACCATAATTTAAGTACAATCTTGTGTTTTATCCACACCATCTACCTCAAAAAAACATTATGACAATTGTTAGAACAACACATATTGAACGACTTTAGCATGATGTTGTCAAAAGGCTAGAATAAAATGCCATTCGTTAGAAATAAAAATATTACATTGGCAATTAGTGATGAGGTTTTTGTAACAAAATAACAGAATATACAGTAGCAAGACACTAAAACAGTGTTGTGTGCATCAATTTAATGCCTTATAATTTTATGTACATTTCTCCTTTTTCAATTGTTTAGATGTACATTTTATATAGTACACATGCTGCAAAGGGCCCCCTCTGTGTCACCACATTTCCCACAAACACCGCTACTCATTTCCCTCTCAAACTAGATCACGGGAGCCCTTATGCAAATGAGTGCGACGATGGCAAAGTGGGTGGTTGGCGTGGTTAAGAGGCAACAGCAGTTGTTGCTGAGTGGGGAGGGGGTAGGCAAGAAGAGGAGTGGAGGAAGGGATAGAATGATGATAACAAGAGAATGAATCCCTCTAATCTGATCAAGTCAGTGATACACAGACTGGGAGATGCAGGCCTAGGCCTGGTTTTGGCCAAGGGTGGGGAGATTACCATCATGAAACTCAGACATGGAGACGGGGGTTGTAAAACGGGAAGGGGAGGGGACTTTTTCAACTCTGAGTCGAGTCGCATTCTTTTGTTGATGTCCTAAATAAATTGGCCATGCAATCCTAACCAGTCACTCAACTCTAAACAGAGACCCCCACCCCCTTGCCCACACCATTCACATGGCATATTATCCATGAACCATTTCACTAGAATTGAAATAGCCCAGCTGAGGATCAAGGAATGTGAGACATCCTATCACTTATTGTGCAACAGGGCTGTGTGAACGAGGCCATAACAAAGTAGTGGTTTTATTCCTTTTTTTGTTGTACCAACCCCCACCCCATGATGCACACACTCAAAAAGCACAAAGCTCTCCTGAACTTGTGGTTTTTTTTTTTTTTTTTTTGCTTCTTCTAGAGAGGAAAAGGTTTTCCTAGTTCATTTCGAATAGACATGCCGGAGACTGCATGAATTTGCACAATCATCCCCTCAACAATGAAGACTGTCCTGTCAAAGAAGAAAAATAACCGAAATACACGCACACATTTACACACACACACACGTGCACACACACACACACACACACGCACGCACATTCATACAAAATGAGGATGGTTGACTAAACAAGCGTCTCATCCTCTGCGTCCACTGGAATCCATTGAAGAAAAGGCCTGAGGGGAAGGAACTCCACCCTTTTGCTTTAGAAGACGTGAAGGAGGGGAGACATGTGGAATGAATGGCTGCAGGCAGGTAGACGAATGGCCCGAGTGGGAGGATCTCATTGTCTCAGCAGGACTGAGAAATTGAAAATAAACAAAGGATGGACTGATGGCTACAGTGAAGGGATGAAAATTAAACTTTGATCTATTTCTTTTCATTTTGTGCTGCCTGTTTACAGCTTTGATGTATATCTTTGAGGAAACTCAAACCAGACATTAACTGACACAAGGACAGCCACCAATGAGCCCTTTAGGCGATCGTACTCAGAGACGGCAAACTGTACAGGAGGTTCCTTGTGTGTTTCCAAATGTAATGCCATTGTTTTCTAATTTTCTATTCCGTTTTTGTGGTCAGGCGTTTCTTTTCTAATTTGTTTCAACTTTGTTTACGAGACAAGATAACATTGTTTTTCATGTTTTTATCAAGTTCTTGAATTTTTTTGTATCTCTTAAGGTTTGTTTTTCCAAGAGCTGACTTTCAGCGAGGACCTTAAAGTCATAGAAATTGGATGTATGTTTTTCACCACCACATTCGGGTTTGGACAGTGTTCTTGAAGTAGTTTCTATCACATGTGAGAAGTGTTTTCTGTACTCTTTTAAAAACTTTCAAGCTCAATATAAAACTATATATAAATCTGTATTTACTTGTTATGGAGGCGTGTTATCTGTTTCCTGGGTTCTGAATTCAACTTTGACTTCTTATTTTTTAAATGCCCCTGCTAAAGGCTTGTACATCCCATAAAGAAACATTGAGTGACTGAATGGCCTTAGCAAATGTAAAACTTCTTTGAGCTGTTTCATAACTTGTTTTCCACTTTTAGATATGATTAAAAACATGTACAAAACTGTGGTAATAATTTAAATTAAAATTCATGGTAATTCTGTGTAATTGTAATCCAAACTTTAGTAGGTATTTTATTAAGTAACAGAAGAAGAATGGTAAATGTTTTCTACACAATGCAGCTTGAGTCATTATACACACTTCTCTTTTTACTACACGGGTCACAACTACAAGAACACCATTATGCCAACAATAAACTGAAAAATGATCAAAAAAAGAGTTTATGGATTATTATTTTTTTACATGTTTATTACAGGCGGCAGTAGTTAGTACGTCCGCCTCACAGTTAGGAGGGTGCCGGTCCGATTCCACCTCCAACCCTCCCTGTGTGGAGTTTGCATGTTCTCCCCGTGCCCGCGTGGGTTTTCTCCGTGCACTCCGGTTTCCTCCCACATCCCCAAAACATGCTTGGTAGGCCAATTGAGCACTCCAAATTGCCCCTAGGTGTGAGTGCGAGTGCAGATGGTTGTTTGTCTCTGTGTGCCCTGTGATCGGCTGGCAACCGGTTCAGGCTGTCCCCCGCCGACTGCCCGATGACTGCTGGGATAGGCTCCAGCACGCCCGCGACCCCCGGGTAGACAAGCGGTATAGAAAATGGATGGATGGATGTTATAAGAGCTAAGACCAAAATCATGATTTCAATACTTATTTGACAGGTTCTGCATAATGAAACAATTCATGTGTAGTTTCTGAAGGAATGGGGTAAAAATACAAAAAGTCCTGCCTAGCTACAAAAACAGATATGCTCGAACCTCATTGAATAAAGTACATAAGCAGAAAAGTATATTCACATATTAAATCAATAAAAGAAACTTTTAAGCATATAATTATACCTACACACCAAATCAATAAAGCAGACATAACTAGACATTTTTGATAGGGGGTAATGACAAAGGTTTTTATAACTTTATGATCTGATATATATTTCTGAGCCCTTTGAAATAACAAATGTTTTTTGATATATTGCCTGAATAGCTTAATGACCCTTAAGGAACTGTTTAATGCATGCCTGATGATTTTCTAAATCACGGACACTGCCAAAGTCGTCTAAAAGTGTTCAGTACTTGATTGTATCTTATGTTTTGACTAATGCTAGACGCCAGTTTTCGATTACTACTGAACGTTCTGGACAGAGGGAAATATTTTGCCTAACAAAGAAAAGATATGGTTGGAAGCATGATTAAACTAAGAATATGATGACGTAAGCAAGTACATGGAGTATCAAAAGAACAAACAAACAAAAACATGGTAAGTGGTGAGTACAAACTTTGCATAGTCAGGGAACATTAATAAATTGATGATGTCACAGCCAAAAGCTCACATAATTCCGTACAAAATGACAAAATTGAAAGAATGACGAATGGATGAGGTGTGACAGTGTATGTGCAAGAATGGAGCAGAATGTTTACAGGAAGGTCACTTGGAGATAAAACCAGCAGGTGCCAGAGGGAGACAGCCAAGAACCCGGCCAAAGATGATCGCCAAGGCCGAAAGACGGGATGGAAGACAACAGCCCCCACACACACCGAATCGCCCATAATCAGCACCCACCCCCACGGAACCAGCTCTCACCGAACCAGCACCCACTCCCATGGAAACAAACTCTCCTGCGAACTTGCCCCACCCCAAAGACTCATCACCCATCAAACTCGGCCCACACCGGCATGTGCAACTGAATATACATAAGCTGACCAAAGAACCTTGAACGTTGCCTTTTCTGAATGGAGACTTTCTGCTCTTGAGCATGGTCGCACGAAAGGCCAACGCTGGATTGTACTTTCCTGAAAACAGAGCTTTCTTAACAAGAATTGTGATTGAACTCAACCAACCTGTGTAAGTCTAATTTCTGCTTCAGTGTCTTAGCATTTTCCTAAATCTGAAGAAATCAAACGAGCACGCAGTGAGTAAATTGGATAACAGGTGATTGGCAATGGCTTTTGCCGTGAGGCGCAGATAGCGCGCTCCCTAAATTGTGGACAAAATCCAACATTTCCTATATTTTTTTTAAATTTGTGTGGATTTAAAATCTGCTCAAGAGTCTATAATTTATATAACTTCTATAACTCTTTAACTAAAATGTTATATCATGTTCTAATCCGCCTTTTTTAAAGGATGTTACCACAGTCATATTAGTGCCTTAGGCCACCAGGCCCAATGGTATTTATTTTGACCCAGATCCCTGATGGTATCACAAGATCACGATATTAGATTGTGCTTTTGCTATTTTTCACATTACCACAATGCATTCAAATTGCGATATGTGGAAGTAAATACCGTATTTTTCGGACTATAAATCGCAGTTTTTTTCATAGTTTGGGTGGGGGGGCGACTTATACTCAGGAGCGACTTATATGCGAAATTATTCACACATTTTCAAAATTCAAAAATCCGTGATGTAGTGAAACAGCAATAAACGAACCGCGATGTAGCAAGGGATTATTGTAATTTGAACTGCAACTGACAGCAGCGGCGCGGCGCACACGCGTCTGTGTTTACATAAAGGACAAAGGATTCGACGACGGGATTTAACGACTTGGAGTGACAGAGATTGTTTGATAAAATTGTTGTTTATAATTATATGGGCCTGTGGAATAATTTGAACTGCAACTGAGACGAGTCCGACGTCAGCGGCGCGGTGCGGCGCACACCCGGCATTGTTTACGTAAAGGATAATCGATGGATTTAATGATTTGGAACGACACAGATGGTTTGATAATATTGTTGCTTGTATAAAAGTTATTTGATATATAATTTATATATCGTTATATGGGCCTGTGGAATAATTTGAACTGCAACCGACGTCAGCGGCATTGTTGACATAAAGGACGATCGATGAATTTAATGATTTGGAGTGACACAGATGGTTTGATAAAGGTGTAATTTATAATATAGTTATTTGGATAACTGTCAATGTTACGTCAGGCCCGTTCTCAGCTCTTCGTTTGTTCTTGGCGTTGGATTTTGTCGAATAAATTTCCCCCAAAATGTGACTTATACTCCGGTGCGACTTACCGTATTTTCCGGACTATAAGGCACACCTAAAAACATAAAATTTTCTCCAAAGCCGACAGTGCGCCTTATAGTCCGGTGCGCCTTATATATGTATCAATTGATGATTTTGTTGATCCATACTGGTTGTACACAGCGCTCTGCCAAAATGTTTCAGTACGTTTTAGTACGACTAGTAAATTACAAGGTCGCATCGCTTCCCAGCATTACGGCAACCGTGGTCAGGGGGCGTCACTGAATAGCTGTTGTACCCGTGAGGCTATTTAATTTCAAAATAGGCTGCTCCGTTAATCTTTCGAGTAAATTTACAGATCGATATGGAAGGGAAAGATAGGTAAGCAGTACCAATGTGTTAGAGCGAACTTTAGTCAGTTCCGATCATTTTATAGGAGATCGTTTGAGAAACACGATTGTTTAGGCTCATGGGAGTCTGCGAGCTGAGGCTCATGGGAGTTTGCAGGTGGCTAATGCTATAGTGATAGCTGCTATACTCACGAGGCTATTTCATGTCAAAATAGGCTGCTCTGTTAATGTTTCGAGTAAATTAACGGATCGATATGGAAGGGAAACATAGGTAAGCAGTACCAATGCGTTAGATCGAACTTTAGTCAGTTCTGATCATTTTATAGGAGATAGTTTGAGAAACGCAATTGTTAACAGAGGGCTCATTGGTTATTGGCTAGTGGATGCAGTGGAAATTTTTAAATTTCGTTGTACATGTGACAATGACAAATAAAGATCTATTCTATTCTATTCATACCGCAACCCTAGTCAACCTCAGTTTGTTGCAGTATAGCTTCTATTTTATGCGCCTTTTACTCCGGTGCGCCCTATGTATGAAATAATTTCTTTAAAAAAAATTAAATGAGGGTGCGCCTTATAATCCAGTGCGCCTTTTGGTGCGAAAAATACGGTATATATGTTTTTTTTTCACTTTATTGTGCATTTGATGGCTAATGCGACGTATATACCGGAGCAACTTTTAGTCCGAAAAATACGGTAATCTGAATTGTGTCACTCGCTGGAGTATTTAAAACACTTTTGATGATTATCATCCTTCTTCTCACTACTCTATAAAGATTCCAGGCCTGGATGAGGCATTTGTTGTACATTATCAGTTAACTAAACTTTCTGCACATTGTTGCCTTTTATTTCAAGCAGAAAAACAATTGTTGACAATGATTAGAGCTTTTCAGATGCTTAATCGACTTTAAAACGAGTGATAGTGATTATTATACGAAACATATGATAATAAGTGTGACCTCACTAGATCAGTATGCTACGGTACAAATCAAGAAAGCAAATCTGCTTTAGCGCCCTGTGCTGTGTTCTTCTTCTTGTTGACACAATCTATAATCCTCTCGTTCCTTTTTACAACAGTTGTGTGGATTTAGGGGATCTTTTGTTATTATCTGTCTCAAATGGATGTTGCAGTACTAGATTATAGACTTAACAGAAAGTGATGAACTTATCGTGTGTGTGATATCAGAAAAAAGCTCTAAAGCAAGGGACAGCAACATGCCACTGTCAGCCCCGAAAAATTAGTAGCCCTTTCTTAAAGTACTTCACTTGTGAGGAGACATTGGGATTTCCTAGCAATTATTACAAAGTAATCATTTGAAAATGTAAACTTGCAGAGATTTTTTTGGGAGGAAAAAATGTCATACATTAACATTTATCTTTCCCCTATCTTTCTAAAAAGCCTTGTTGAAATGTGAAAAAACTAACATGATCAGTTTTCACACACATTTAGAGTATTCTCTTAATTATTCTTATTAATAACATAAATAAAGGATGTGATACGGTGGGGTCCATTCCAGGGTATACCCCGCCTCTGACCGGAAGTCAACAGGGATAGGCTCCAGCACATCCCAAATGAGGATAAACGTTATACAAAACCAATGGATGCCTCTAACTAAAGTTAATTTGATGAACTTGTGAGTTCAGGTCATTTTCAAAAAAGTTGCTGACCCCTTCTCTAATTCACCCATCACCCCGCCTCTCCATCCATCCATCCCTCCCTCCCTTAATCCCAGGCTCCATCCATCCATCCATCCATCCATCCATCCATCCATCCATCCATCCATCCATCCATCCATCCATCCATCCATCATCTGAACCGCTTATATTGACGAGGGCCATGGGCATGCTGGAGCCTAATCACTTGTCATTCAGTCACTTGCGAATATTTTATCAATAAACACATGCAGACAGTGTTTTCACAGGTATTGTTTGAAATGGCAGTTTAAATATTAGTGAAAAAACACAAGCTCTATTCCATTTTCTTTATTTGTGCAAATCCAATTTTGATCTATTGTTTGGAAAATTGCAAGGAGCAGCAGCCTGAGCCCTTTTGTCACTGCAAAATGAGGGCAGAGCAATCAGAGCTGCACCATTTAGACTGAGGACAAAGTGCACAGAGAGCAAGCGTGGTATAATGATATCTTTGTTTTTTTTTAAATAGAAGCTATTATGTTTGCCCTCCACATGACACTAATCTCTGTCAGTAGTCAAAACTTTTTCATTTATGCAATGGAATAGCCATATAACACAAACCATTAGCAGAATAAAAACGAAATAGCAACACCAACAAATACAGAAAACTTGATGCCCCCTAAAAATCGGCAGGTGGATTTGAAAAGGACAGGGAGCGAGCACTTGGCTTTCAATTCCACTGAGATGATTTGGTACTGGACGGGGATGAGGCTGATGTGAGGGGTGGCGGGTTCTTGTGATACTCAGTTTCAAAGTCACTTTCTACACAAAGACGAAGCAGATTAAAGGAAGTTACTTTCATGTCAGAGTGCTCCTCTGCCAAAGCTGCTGGACATCCCACCATAAAAAAGATTCAGTGCTTGAATTCCCGACTGATCAGTAGCTGTCGAAATAACTGCAGGCAAGAGTGAGAATCGCGAGCATGAAGGCTGATTATGGTCTATTTAGATGTGGATGAATGAGTCTTAGACTCTGGACATAACTTATAATAAAGATAGAGGAGTGTGACGATGAACTGTTGGTGGTTCTCATTATCAAAATCCATAACAGTCAGTCTTAGAAAACTTCTTTCTTTGATGAGTGGCATCTGACAAACCTCGATTTTGTGTTACCATTTCACAAAATTTGGGGATTAACTTGCTGATTTTGCCTTTTGGAGATACACTTTCATGCGTTTAACATATATATATTATAATTTATATAGTATATATACGTATATATATATATATATATATATATATATATATATATATATATATATATATATATATACATACACGTATGTATCTATAAATTATAATATATATATATATATACTATATATATATATATGTTGTTGGATTTTGTCCACAATTTAGGGAGCGCGCTATCTGCGCCTCACGGCAAAAGCCATTGCCAATCACCTGTTATCCAATTTACTCACTGCATGCTCGTTTGATTTCTTCAGATTTAGGAAAATGCTAAGACACTGAAGCAGAAATTAGACTTACACAGGTTGGTTGAGTTCAATCACAATTCTTGTTAAGAAAGCTCTGTTTTCAGGAAAGTACAATACAGCGCTGGGCCTTTCAAGAGCAGAAAGTCTCCATTCAGAAAAGGCAACGTTCAAGGTTCTTTGGTCAGCTTATATTCAGTTGCACATGCCGGTGTGGGCCGAGTTTGATGGGTGATGAGTCTTTGGGGTGGGGCAAGTTCGCAGGAGATTTTGATTCCATGGGAGTGGGTGCTGATTATGGGCGATACGGTGTGTGTGTGGGGGCTGTTGTCTTCCATCCCGTCGTTCGGCCTTGGCGATCATCTTTGGCCGAGTCCTTGGGTGGGGGCTGTTGTCTTCCATCCCGTCTTTCGGCCTTGGCGATCATCTTTGGCCGAGTCCTTGGCTGACTCCCTCTGGCACCTGCTGGTTTTTATCTCCAAGTGACCTTCCTGTAAACATTCTCCTCCATCTTTGCACATACACTGTCTCACCTCATTCTTTCATCATTCTTTCAAGTTTGTCATTTTGTACGAAATTATGTGAGCTTTTTGGCTGTGACATCATTAATCTATTAATGTTCCCTGACTATGCAAAGTTTGTTCTTTTGATACTCCATGTCTTTGCTTACGTCATTATATTCTTAGTTTAATCATGCTTCCAACCATATATTTTCTTTGTTAGGCAAAATATTTCCCTCTGTCCAGAACGTTCAGTAGTAATCGAAAACTGGCGTCTAGCATTAGTCAAAACATAAGATACAATCAAGTACTGAACATTTTTAGACTACTTTGGCAGTGTCCGTGATTTAGAAAAACATCAGGCATGCATTAAACAGTTCCTTAAGGGTCATTAAGCTATTCAGGCAATATATCAAAAAACATTTGTTATTTCAAAGTGCTCAGAAATATAAATCAGATCATAAAGTTATAAAAACCTTTGTCATTACCACCTATCAAAAATGTCTAGTTATGTCTGCTTTATTGATTTGGTGTGTAGGTATAATTATATGCTTAAAATATTTCTTTTATTGCTTTAATATGTGAATATACTTTTCTGCTTATGTACTTTATTCAATGAGGTTTGAGCATATGTTTTTGTAGCTAGGCAGGACTTTTTGTATTTCGACCCCATTCCTTCAATATATTAAATTATGCTAGGGACAGGATCGATTAGCACACAGGTGACAAAATTAAGTCACACAAAGCATCTGTATGCCCACATATTACATTAGCTGCCGTGCCTGTCAACCAAGATGGTTCTAGAACAGGGGTGGGCAAACTTTTTGACTTGCGGGCCGAATTGGGTTCTAAATTTTGACCGGGGGGCCGAACCAGGAGCAGATGGATGTAGTGTTTGTGTGAAGTAATATAAATGACATGTAAAGGTCATTGCATAAAAGGTTTTTACTTTTAGTAGATACTAAAGCATGGATATTAAAAAAAAGCTTTTTGAAAACAAATGCATTTATTAACAGCATTAAAAAAATATTTCATCAAAAAACTACTATCAGTGATTCTTATTAAATACGACACTGTTATGATGAATAATATTTTCCATCACTTCAGCGCCTGCAGGTCAGATTTATGAAATATGTTTATCTAATGAGGCGAAATCACATCCAACGGCAAACATTCTGACCAAATACATCATCTTGAAGAATCAGTGAAAGAATACATCTAAATAAAGTAATAAAGAAATCAATAGTATTGTTGGTTTCCCTTTTTGGCTAGTGCATCATAGTCTGGAGTAAAATTTGTTGTGGTAATTTTTAGGATAGAGCCGAGGTGTCGGTCCGTTAACCTAGATCTGTGACGGGCTTTGTTGACGTTCATGTGGCTGAACGTCTTCTCACACACGTAGGTCGAGCCAAATTGTCCACTCTTTTTTAACATTCGGCACTCACTGTCCACCTTTCTTTTCTTCGGGCCACTCATTTTAATGGAAGGATTCCAGGGGAAGGTTTGTGGGTGGCATTAGCGTAAAACTGTATCTGAAAACTCAGCGCACGAATTACGAGAATATTGACGTCACAGCCTACACTCGAAATTCCGCACTGATAGATGAAATTACTACGTACTACTGAGTACACACGCACTTGTGAGTGTGCACCGAGCTTTCTGACACGGCTCCCGGGAGTAAATGCGCGGGCGGGCGCTTCCCCATCTACTGGGGAAACATAGTAATTGCAGGGAAAATGACCCAAAAAAAATTAATAATACAATTTATTCAGGTTTGGCGGGCCGGATTAAACGGCCCCGTGGGCCGGATGTGGCCCGCGGGCCGTAGTTTGCCCACCCCCGTTCTAGAAGCTCCCCCACTTCAGGCACAAAGCTCTGAAAAGTTGTAATATATACAGTAATCCCTCGCTACTTTGCGCTTCACCTATCGCAGATTTCTTTTTAAACAAATATTGCTGATAGATTCGGTGCATCGCGGATTTTTATTTATTTATTTATCTTTAGTCAAAATATTCCACAGGCCCATATAACGATATATAAATTAGATATCAAATAACTATTATATAAGCAATATTATTGTCAAACCATCTGTGCACTCTAAATCATTAAATCCATCGATCAAATTCCTCGTCGTTTGTCAACAACGCCGCGCTTGTGCCCTGACATCAGCCTTGTCGTTATTCCACAGATCTAGTATATAACTATATTGTAGCATTAACAAAGTACAAGGAAAGACGTGGGTTTGGTAAACGGCTCTTTATTTAACAAAACAAACTTCCAGGCGTGTGGCGGCGTGGACTTCCAGCCACGGAGGTGGAAGAGAGATCCATAGAATAGGATCGGGCGTGCGTAAAAGCCATGACCGAGCGCCATCCACCGTCCCCGGACAGCCACCCGTCCGAGCGCCGGCCACCGACTTCTATCCACGGAGGTGAAAGAGAGCTCCGTAGAGACCGGGTGTGCGTAAAAGCCATAATAGTTTTTCAAACCTTCTGTGTCACTTCAAATCCTTAAATCCTTCAAACTCTTCGTCCTCCGTGTCACTTAGAAACAAAGCCGCTAATGATGCCGGTAGTACGTGGGGCCCTTCGTCATCTTCGTCATCCCGTGATCAATCTTTGTCCTTTTTGTAAACAACCGCTGCGCCACGCCGCGCCGCGCTGCTGACGTCCCTTGAAATTCAAATTAAAGTAATCCCTTGCTACATCGCGGTTCCACTTTTTTTTTTTTTTTTTTGAACATTTTTGAGAAAATTCACATATAAGTCGCTCCTCATTATAAGTCGCCCCCCCACCCAAACTATGAAAAAAACGCGACTTATAGTCCGAAAATTACGGTACTATCACGTCTCCGCTCCTTGATTGCCAAGCGGAGTAGAATGCGTGTCTGCTTGTCACTCCCAATTCTAAAACATCTTGTGCGGATGCCCTCGCGCTGGGCAGCGGGGGCGCGACAGCTGGTCAGCATGGCAAGAGCACAGCGGAGCCGTTGCACGTTTACATTTTAAAATGACGAGCCGGTCAGCGAGCTCGCGTCGCGCAGGCATCTCGTAACACAGCGGGTCAGGCAAACGAGAATCAGGTGCCAGGCGTGCATGTCAAAACAGACAAAACTGTGAGGACTGACGATTAGAAATTCCATATTGGCGACGCGGGCCTCAGAGGTCTAGCGTGGGGGGCGCGCGATGCCATAGGCCAGCAGGGCGAGAGCAAAGACGTAACACAGCCGCGCACAAAAGAAAAATGCACCGCCGTGCAGAAACAGTCGAGACATTGGCAGTGAGCGTAATCGCGCTTGTAGAAAAAAAGCACTGTCGTCCAGGATTTGGGACAGCGGCACTAATGAGCACTAAGCGCGGGGCGTGCCTCTGAGCAATGTGTGGATGCCCTCGCGCTGGGCTGCCGGGGTGCGTCAGCCGGTCAGCAGCGCAAGAGCAAAGCGAAACCGATACACATTTACACTTTAAAATGTTTAAAAATACAATAAAGTGTTTGAAAATAAAATTATAAAAAAGTCTTGTGCGGATGCACTCGCGCTTGTCACGGATGGAATGGAGCAAGGCGACCAAGTGCAGCTTGGACCAGGGTTTATTGGAGGAACTCAAAAGACAGACTTGGCAAACTGACATGCCTTAACAAAACGATAACATGACTGACTGACTAACCGAAACAGACTTGAAAACGACAGGAACCAAAAAGACATGAAGCGTGACGACAACAACATTACGATATCAGGAACCAAAAAGACATCAAGACAACAATGATCCGACGGGGCGTGAGGGGCAGACAGGACTTATATACACGACAGGTAACAAGAGGCAGGTGAAAATAATCAAACTAATCATGGGCACACAGGAGGGGAGGGGCGAGCACACAGACAGAAACCATGACAACAGACACATAGTGGAACGGCTGGGGACGAGACGTGACAGGGCTGGGCCGCGGGGGCACGTCAGTCGGCCAGCACGCAAGAGCAGAGCGGAGCCGTGACACTTTAAAATGTTTTAAAAAGTGTCTAGAATACAATAACGTATTTAAAAATACAATAGAGTGTATAAAACTTAAATCATAATAGTCTTGCGCTGATGCGCTCGCGCTTGGCCGCGGGGGCGCGTCAGTCGGCTAGCACGCAAGAGCAGAGAGAAATATATTTACTCATTAATTTTCTTATTTATTGAAATTTTTCTGCAAGTCAGTTTGACTTTTTTTTACAATAGTGTTTAAAAATGCAAAAATTATTTAAAAAACAATGAAGTGTATAAAACTACAATAAAGGTTCGTAAAAGTCTTGTGTGGATGTTGTATATATTTACTCTTATTTATTATTATTATGTATTTCTTCCCCTATTTATTTAAATAAAGAATGTTTATGAAAATCAGTTTGACTTTAAAATGTTTACTTAAGTGTTTAAGAATACAAAAACATTTAAAAGTACAATATACAGTGTTTAAAAATACTATAATAAAATACAATAAAGGATATTTTATATAATATATACGTATATATATATATATATATACCATATTTATTCTAATTATCGCCCCAGACGATAATTAGAGAAGGTTTATGTCCAACGGGGGGGTGGGCGATTAATAGAGAACACTTTTTGTCCGATCGCCAAGGGGCACTGAAATGGGCGATAATATGTATATTTTCCTTATGTAGTATGCAATACCTGCATCTCACTGGTGTTCTTAACACTAGAACAGCGGCTGTTTCATGTTTCAAGGCTGCCACCATCGTACCTGTGCCGAAGAAACCTGCTCCGTCCTGCTTCAATGACTACCGCCCCGTGGCACTGACGGCCATCATCATGAAGTGCTTTGAGCGGCTTGTCATGGAGCACATCAGATCCATTCTCCCCCCCACCATAGACCCCTTCCAGTTTGCGTACCGAGCCAAACGGTCCTCTGAGGATGCCATCTGCTCTGCCCTCCACTCAGCCCTCACCCACCTGGAGAGAAGGGACTCGTATGTGAGATTGCTGTTTGTGGACTTCAGTTCTGCATTCAACACCATTGTACCACAAAGACTCATCTGCAAACTCGACAAGCTGGGCCTCAGTACCTACCTCTGCAACTGGCTACTGGACTTCCTCTGTCAGAGGCCTCAGGTGGTACGTGTTGGCGACAAAATCTCCGCCAGCATCACGCTGAGCACGGGGCCCCCCAAGGCTGCGTGCTCAGTCCGCTGCTCTTCACCCTGCTGA
Source organism: Syngnathus acus (assembly GCF_901709675.1). Classification (NCBI taxonomy): domain Eukaryota; kingdom Metazoa; phylum Chordata; class Actinopteri; order Syngnathiformes; family Syngnathidae; genus Syngnathus; species Syngnathus acus. The sequence continues at coordinate 26,017,010 of NC_051095.1, forward strand.
CGCATGACTGCACTGCAACTTACAGTAGCAACCGCGTGCTGAAATATGCCGACGACACGACTCTGGTGGGTCTCATCACCGGGGGCGACGAGACTCAGTACAGGTCGGAGGTCGACCTTCTGGCCACGTGGTGCAGGGACAACAACCTCCTGCTGAACGTCAACAAGACCAAGGAGATTGTTGTTGACTTCCGGAAGGGTCACACCCAACACCTGCCACTGACCATCGACGGTGCTGTGGTGGAGAGAGTGAGCAGTGCACATCAGTGAGGACCTCTCCTAGTCCACCAACACCGCATCACTGGCGAAGAAAGCTCAGCGCCGCCTGTACTTCCTGCGGACACTTAGGCAAGTGCTCCTCCGGCCGTCATGACTACATTCTACCGTGGCACCATTGAGAGCGTCCTCTCCAGGTGCATCGCTGTTTGGGGTGGTAGCTGCACTGAATAGAACTTGAAGGCCCTGCAACGCATAGTGAACACGGCTGGTAAGATTATTGGTGCTTCACTCCCCTCCCTGTAGGACATTTACACCTCCCATCTCACCCGCAAGGCGACCACGATTGTGAGTGATGTGAGTCACCCTGCTCACTCTTTGTTTGATCTTCTGCCCTCTGGGAAGAGGTACAGGAGCCTGCGCTCCCGCACCACCAGATTCACCAACAGCTGTTGAGTCTGTTGGTGAAGATGGCGGCGCACGCAGTTGCAGTGGCTCAGTGCTCTCCCGATCTACGCGTTGTTTGTTTTTTGTTAGTGTTTGTACCCACTGTATGTCGATATTACACCACCTACAACCGGCAGGAGCTCCTCAGGATAGGGGTTTGCTGCGAGTTGAGTGTCACAGCGGAGTTTCACCGCTCGCAAAACATACCGGAGGATATCATCAGGCGCCCCGGCTCCCCTTGGATCACCATCCCCGCTGGGAGGAAGCGAAGGCAGCGCAGAGAGAGGAGGCAAAAACGAGGCTGCAGGGCCGGCGCGCTAACCAGGCTACGGAAGCGGCCGTTCAGACCACCGCTCCCTAGCCTGTTTCTTACCAACGCCAGGTCTCTTGCTAACAAGACGGATGAACTAAGGCTACAGATGTCTGCGAACCAGACCGCGAAGGACTGCTGCATGGTGCTGATCACCGAAACCTGGCTTCATCCACTCATACCGGACTCTGCTATCGAGCTAGCAGGCTACACCACACAGCGTCATGACAGGACTGAGAACTCCGGCAAGAGCAAGGGGGGGGGGGGCTCTGTATGTACGTCAATAACAACTGGTGTACTAATATGGTGACTGTAGACAGTCACTGCTGCCCGGACCTGGAGTATGTGACTATTAAATGCAGGCCCTTTTACCTCCCTCGTGAATTTACCGTAGTCATGACGACTGTTGTTTACATACCTCCGGAGGCTAATGCTAAGCTAGCTATTGGACTATTACATGGCAGTATTAGCAGCCAGCTGAGCAGATATCCTGACGCAGTCCACATCATGGCAGGGGACTTTAATCATGTAGACTTGAAAGCAGCACTCCCTAGTTTCCACCAGCATGTTAAGTGTGCCACTAGAGGAGTTAACACTCTGGACAAGGTCTACTCCAACATCAAGCTAGGCTACAGGGCAAAACAGCTACCTCACCTGGGCCAGTCTGACCACGTCACTGCTATTACTCCCGGCATATACCACCATCAGGAAATCAGCTCCTGTCATCACTAAAACTGTTAAAACCTGGCCTGATGACGCCTCTCAGCAGTTGCAGGACTGCTTCGACAGGACTAACTGGGACATCTTCGAACACCGGGACTTGAACGTGTTCACAGACAGTGTTCTGTGTTATATCAAGCACTGCACAGACACTGTCACAGTGGACAAACCTATACGGATTTACCCCAACCAGAAGCCCTGGATGACCCGGGAGGTCCTTCGGCTGCTGGAGGAGCGGGACACCGCTCTGTCCCTCAGGTCTGAGGACGGGGCTCTCTACACAGCACAGCCAGAGCCAACCTGAGGAGAGGCATCAGAGAGGCCCAGCTTGCCTATAAGAAGAGGATTGAGGATCACCTGGACAGCAACAACAGCAAGCAGGTGTGGCAGGGAGTCCAGCATCTCACCAACTACAGAACCACCATCGGAGCTGCTGAAGGGGACGCCTCACTGGCAGAGGTCCTTAATACCTTCTTTGCCCGGTTCGGGTCCGAGCCACCTGGAGCGGCCACATCACATCCCACAGTTCGCAGCAGCTTCACCCTCACAGTGAAGGAGCACGAGGTGAGGCGCACGCTGCGGACCATCAACTCGAGGAAGGCTGCGGGTCCTGACGGCGTCACTGGGCGTGTCCTGAAGGACTGCGCAGATCAGCTGGCTGGAGTCTTCACGAAGATTTTCAACCAGTCCCTTACTGAGTCCATCGTCCCATCCTGTTTAAAATCCTCCACTATAGTCCACCTGCCCAAGAAACGCCACATCACCAGCCTTAATGACTACCGGCCAGTCGCACTCACCCCGGTGGTGATGAAGTGCTTTGAAAAGCTGGTACGGGGTCACATCACATCACTCCTGTTCAGAGGTTTTGACCCCCACCAGTTTGCCTACAGGGCAAATAGATCGACAGAGGACGCAGTAGCTACAGCCCTCCACGCTGCACTGTCCCACCTGGAGCAGCCGGGAAGCTATGTGCGGATGCTCTTCGTGGACTTTAGCTCTGCTTTTAACACCATCCTCCCCCACAGACTGGTGGACATACTGGGGGGCCTGGGACTTCCACACAATACTTGCAGGTGGATTAAGAGCTTCCTGACGGGTCAGAGCCAGAGGGTGAGAGTGGGCCGTCATACATCCACACCTCTCAGTCTTGGTACCGGCTCCCCACAGGGCTGCGTACTGAGCCCACTGCTTTACACGCTCTACACACATACATGCACCCCCGCCCACCGCAGCAACACCATTGTGAAATTTGCGGATGACACCACCGTGGTGGGGCTCATCTCAAAGGGGGATGAGTCTGCCTACAGGGACGAAGTGGTGCAGCTATCGGAGTGGTGCGGTGAGAACAATCTGCTCCTAAACACGGCTAAAACCCGAGAACTGGTCATTGATTTTAGGAGGAAAAATAAAACGGACATTTCACCAGTCATCATCAACGGGGTCTGTGTGGAGAGGGTGTCCTCCTTCCGCTACCTGGGAGTCCACATCGAGGAGGACTTCACCTGGGGGCGTGAACACCTCTGAGCTGCTAAAAAAGGCCCAGCAGAGACTCTACTTCCTAAGGGTGCTGAGGAGGCACAGTATTACACAAAGACTGCTGGTGTCCTTCTATCGCTGCTCCATAGAAAGCACTTTAACGTACTGTATATGTGTTTGGTACTCCAGCTGCACTGCTGCTCAGAGGAAAAAGCTCCAAGGGGTCATCAACACAGCACAGAAGATCATTGGCTGCCCTCTCCCCACACTGGAAGACCTACACAGAACCCGCTGTCTCAAAAAAACACAGAACATTCTGAAGGACACTTCCCACCCTGGCCACTCCCTTTTCGAACTGTTGCCGTCAGGCAGACGCTATTAGGTCAAGGACTAGCAGATTCACCAACAGTTTTTACCCTACAGCGGTAGTCACATTAAATGCCGCTAAACGTAGTAAATGATTGTGACTGTGTATGTTCTTCTGTGGGGTTTTAGCTTGTATATTTTTTTTAATCTTTTATTCTATTTGTTGGAGCCAATTTAGTTTCCTTAGCTTAAATTCTTATTTTTGTTTAAGATTCGCATGCCTTGGGCCATGGACCTTTATTTGACAAAGCCTTTGGTCACCTGATCTGTCACCTGATCAGGGAAATAAATAGGCTGCTCCCACTTGGTAGTCAGTCTCAGTTAGACAAGGAAGGAAGACAGTAGTGACATAGTTTTGTACCGCTAAAAAGCCCGCTTCAAGCTACTTCAAGTCTGCTCCAAGCTTGTAGTTTTTGGAACTTGAACCTTGGAATTTAGAAACCAAACTTTAGTTTACTTCTTTGAACCCTTTATGTTGAAACCTTAGTTGATTTACAAACAATTTGGATTTGTACCTGTGTGCCACCTGTTTGCCTGCCTGCCATTCCCTCTCCCCCCTATCCTTGCTTGGCCTACCACCTTTGCCTGCCTGCCTGCCTGCCATTGCCTCTCTACCTCGGCCTGCATGCCTGCTTGCCTCCATTTTGGACATTCCACCTCCACCTTCAAAAGGGTATGAGCAACAGCTGTACACAGTGTTTTAAGATAAGCGTGTGACAAGAACTATACAACATCTAACCTTTGAAATTTAAACTGAACTGAAACTGACACTCACACTATTTATTTTTTTATCTCATGCGCTGATCGGTTGGCACTTTTTAAATTTCGTTGTACATGTGTGACAATGACAATAAAGATCTATCTATCTATCTATCTATCTATCTATCTATCTATCTATCTATCTATCTATCTATCTATCTATCTATCTATCTATCTATCTATCTATCTAGCTTCATACTCCAGGCTGTTAGGATCCTGAACTCTCTCCCCCCTTCTGCGTAGCGTCCTGTACTTTTGCGCTATATTCTGACTGTCTGCTGTATGCACACTTGCTCCATTTTTGCTCCTCTTATTTACTATGTTATTTGTTTATTTATTATTTATTCATCACTCTTATTTATTCATTGTTTGTGCCTTCTTGTTTTTACTTTTTGTGTTGTTTACTTGTATGTATATTGTGTACTATGTCTTGTCACCGTGGGATAGTGGGAACGTAATTTCAATCTCTTTGTGTGTCTTGGCATGTGAAGAAATTGACTATAAAGCAGACTTTGACTTTTGACTTTGTTTTGATCCACCTCTAACAGCGGGATGCGTCAATTCACGCTCCAACGATGCAACACGTTACCGTCGCACATATGTTGCGCACGTCATGTTATCGCGATCGTCTTGTTCGAGCGCACGCCCCGATAACGTAATTGTGTGAGGATATTGTAGCGGAGTGACGAGTGTAATTGTATCATAGTTTATGGAGAAAAACAATTTAAAAGGGACATTCGACGTGCTGTCAAATCAGTCATATTTAAATTTGCGCAATGACGTCGGCATGCGGTCGCGGAGGAAAACGTAAGTTTTGGGGGGAATTTTTAGCAGCATGGGTGATAATTAGAGGTACCAATGTTTTTTATTTATGTCATCGCTAACACACACTGGGCGATTATTAGAATATGGGTGATAATTAGAATAAATACGGTATATACGTATATACACACACACATACATAGTTTCATAGTAGCTATTTTTGTGTTACAAAATACTAATCTCAAATTCTTTATCCGTAAGACATTATAAAATGTTAAGAAACAATGGTGTGATTTTGCTTGGTTGAGGGCACGTTTAGTCTGCAACAACTTTACTGAAAGTAACGTTACGTGTGCAGGTTTACGTGACGAATATGTTGATGGTGTCATGAAACAGTTCTGCAAAATTAGAATACTAAATGAGAGCCGAGCGGAGAGTGCTATAATTGATGCGGCCATCGAATTAGCCAAACAAATATGCAAAATATACAGATACTTGTAAAATGTATTAGAATGGTGTTAGAATAACATAATGTAATCAAACTAATGATTACAGGAACAGTAAAGCGGGCCTAATATTGCCACTAATATGATAGGTCGAGAAAGCAACATTTGTTACCTTTGCCACTTAGGGCCTTAAAGTGGTCTTCAGTCTAGTGGGAGCCATTCTAAATTTTAATCAGTTGGTCTACGTCCATTATTGACACTTAGAAATAATATATCCCTTATAAATTAGATCAATAACAATACAACCTAAGCCTCGCAAAGACATATTTTGGGGGGCTGAATCCAGTAAGTACTAGTGCTCCAACTTCTTTTACCATTTTACTTACTGAAGAATTATCAAACATAAAAAAATATTTGTAGGGTTGACCTTAGGACCAGCACTGGAGTACTCAAGTTGCTGGGTGCTAAAGTACCAAACTGCAAGACGTGTAATCGTCATCAATGTGGATTACTTCATTGCCAATGCCCCAGAGTGTTTGGAAAACTGAGCATTTTTAATTCTTCCCTTGTTTTGTGTGCCCACCTGGAGAGCAGTCGACCACTGCTAATTATAAAAATGTATGCTTATCAGTGTAATACTGTAGTTTGACAACAACAACAAAATCTGCAAACATATTGGTGTTTCACTGGTGTATTTTTCCCCTTTTATCACCTTTTTTAATTTACAGAGCTATGTTACTACTGATACTTTACTCGGGCAACTGTGGTGTCTTTCCTCTTTTGGTTTTATCATAAACGCCAGAAATGCCCACACTTAAAAAGTGGGAAAACCGTGCATGCATCATTACCTTGTGAAAAAGAACTGGCAGACAGCCTTCCTTCCATCTTTTGGTCCTTTTTCTACAAATCAGTACAGGCTTTCTTACTTATCTGCAGTTTGATCTTTCACCTCCTGCTGGATATCTGAGGTTAAAGGTCATTGCCTCAGGGGAACGGTTGTACATTGATGTGTTACTAATAGGTAAAGCTAAAAATGTCGCCTTATGTATCCCATCAGTTCCTGCCTAAGGGCTCTCCACATGTGGGGGTAGTAGGGTGGGTGGCTATTAAAGGATAGACTTTTTGCCCTGAAACCTAAAAGAAACTGAGTATCACTTTCTTCTTGTATGTCTTAAATAGGAATCATTTTTAAATGTGGATTTGTAGATGCCAATTTTTATCCGCCTCCTGTTGAGCAGGCAATGCTTTGATGCTCGCTCTGTTGCTACCACTGGTCCAGTCAGTTCGAACTGAAGCACCATTAAGCTTCCCATGAGGCTTCTACATCCTCAGTTTTATACATCAAGTCTGTGCTAAAAATCCTTGGGTGCCAGCTCTCTGCCTCTGAAGTAAGGTACTTAAATAAAGGACCAGTTTTCTTTAAAGTATGCTGTTAATATTTGAGGGCTACATATGTCATTAATGGCTGCCTTAAATTCAAAGGGATTTGACCATTACAGCCTAGTCGACATGAGCAAGGTCGACTGCATATTAAATCAACACCATGACTGCTTAAGAAGTGGATGTGTTAGAATTGTAGGCTTCATCTTATTCTGTGTGATCCTGATATTTTTCAGAAATATGTCCCCACAGAAGCCATAGGAAAAGAAAAATGCCAACCACAAAGCAGGATTGATTGTTCATCTTGGATAACCTCAAGTCAGGAATATTGATTGTGAATTCAAGGGGACTTGCATGTACCATCAATAGCTGGAAAGCATCATGTGCCCATATAAAAGTTAAATACTGTGTATCTATATTATTAGTAGACTGTTTAATCACTGATTACACCATGAATATGGAATGCACGTAATAATTCTGGTTGTCTCAAGGGAATGTAAAGCAAAATTTTTACATCGTGATATACAATAAAAATTGAATGAGCAACAAACTGAACCAAATGTTTAAACATACTGCTGTATCCCTCTCCTGAAAGATGTGTCTTATGAATACAATATATCTCAAGCTTTTTGTAGGAACAGCTAAATCACTGCCCACACATAAGTTAAAATGTGAAACAAAGTAAATTTAAAAAAATATAATTTTTGACTTGACACAAAATAATAATCACACGCAACATTTCAAAACTTAATACATTTTCACTTTATATAGTCACTAGATTTCATGACAATGCCAGAAAATCTTTTACCAAATTTTGCTGGTCTGTCACAACCTGGGCACCCTTCAGTCCTCGTCCCTTCGTCCTCATTCATAAAACAATCGCTCCTTATGTCATTCCTCATTTTAAAAGGGCCTCTGTCCGTACATTGTCAGTGCGTGTATTTTTTTTTTTTAATCATAGTCCAAGAGATGAGAAACCCAATTTAGTTAAAATGGTGGAGTGCATGTATGAGAGTATCTATTATGAGATGAACCATGGGTCAGTTAGTAGGACTTCTAAGATTTGGAAGAGCGCGTGTGTGCGTGTGTGTGCGCGTGTGCATGTGTGCGTGTGTGTACTGTGTGTGCGTATGTGTTTTTTATATATATATATATATATATATATATATATATATTCAAGAGTTTTTATTCGCCATGTTTGAGCGTGCCAAACAAGGAATTTGACTTTGGTAAATCACACCCTCTGTTCAACATTTAGGTGACTAACAACACTCAGGACATGTGAAAAATGGCAAATATTCTCAAACATCCCCTGATCTTAAACTCCCAAAAGGGCAAGGAAAAACTCAAAACTCCAGCTAGGGGAAATGAGAAACCTTGAGAAGAGACCACAGATGGGAAGGTCCCTCTTCCAGGATGACCAGGCTGCAATGGATGCAGAGAGGACACATAGTACAAACAGTGTAGACAAATTCAAAATAGGTGTGGAGAGCAGGATGTTATTGCACAGTAATGACTCTGAGACTCTAAGAGTGGTGTGAGTTCATCAGAGCAACAGCCTGGGGGAAGAAGCTGTCTCTGTGTCTGCTGGTTTTGGCGTACCGAGCTCTATAACGCCGTCCGGAGGGGAGTAGTTCAAACAGACTGCAACCTGGGTGAGAAGGGTCTGTAGAGATGTTCCTTGCACGTTTCCTGGTCCTGGACAGGTACAAGTCTTGGATAGATGGGAGGTTGATTCCAATGATTTTTTCAGCAGTCCTGATTGTCCGTTGCAGTCTGTGCTTGTCTTGTTTGGAGGCCGATCCAAACCAGACAGCGATGGAGGTGCAGAGGACAGACTGGATGATGGCAGTGTAGAAGGTCTTCAGAAGCTCTCGCGGCAGGTTGAACTTCTTGAGCTGTCTCAGGAAGTACAGCCTCTGCTGGGCCTTCTTCCGGACAGAGTCTATGTGGCCAGTCCATTTCAGGTCCCGAGAGATTGTGGTTCCCAGGAACTTGGAGGTGTCTGTGGAGAGAATAGTATTACTGCGGATAGTGAGGGGTAAAAGTGGTGAAGGGTCTCGCTTGAAATCCACTGTCATCTCCACGGTCTTGAGCGAGTTCAGCTCCAGGTGGTTTTGGCTGCACCAGTGGACCAGCCGCTCCACCTCCTGTCTGTACGCAGTCTCATCACCGTCCTGGATCAGTCCGATGAGAGTGGTGTCGTCTGCATACTTCAGGAGCTTCACAGGAGAGTCACCTGAGGAGAAATCATTGGTGTAGAGAGAGAAGAGCAGTGGGGAGAGGACGCACCCCTGAGGGGCTCCAGTATTGGTGGTCCGGGTGTCAGATGTGATGCCCCCCAGCCTCACACGCTGTCTCCTGTTGGTCAGGAAGCTGGTGATCCACTGACAGGTGGAGGCAGGCACCGCAAGCTGGATGAGCTTCTGTTGGAGGATGTCAGGAGCGATGGTGTTGAACGCCGAGCTGAAGTCCACGAACAGGATCCTGGCGTACGTTCCTGGGGTGTCCAGGTGGTGCAGGATGTAGTGCAGTCCCATGTTGACCGCATCATCCACTGACCTGTTTGCCCGGTAGGCAAACTGGAGGGGGTCAAGCAGGGGGCCCGTGACATCCTTCAGGTGGTTCAGCACTAACCTCTCGAAAGATTTCATGACCACAGATGTCAGTGCGACAGGTCTATAGTCATTTAAACCTGTGATGGCGGGCTTCTTGGCCACTGGAACGATGGTGGAGCTCTTGAAGCATGAGGGCACCTCACACAGCTCCAGAGAACGGTTGAAGATCCGTGCAAAGGTGGGCGCCAGCTGCTCAGCGCAGACTTTCAAGCAGGAAGGTGACACGCCGTCTGGGCCCGGTGCCTTCCTGGTCTTTTGTCTCCGGAACATCTGGCGCACTTCCTCCTCGCGGATCTGGAGTGCGGGCGCGGCCTCTGCAAGAGAGAGAGTGGGTGACAACGATGATAGAGGTGTGGACAGAGCAGTTGTGGGGAGAGGTGAGTATGTAGATTGTGCTGCAGGAAGTCCCGTTGTGTGGGTGGACCGATCAAACCTGCAGTAGAACCTGTTTAGCTGGTTAGCAAGCCTTGGGCTCTCCACAGGACGGGGGGTTCGTTTCTTGTAGCCCGTGATGCTCTGCAGACCTTTCCACACTGTTGAGGGATCAGGATTGGCAGAGAGGTGTCTCTTCAGGTTCTCCCCGTAACACCTCCTGGCTTTCCTGACCTCTCGGTTCAGTGTGTTTCTGGTCTGCTTGAACAGGTCGCGGTCGCCGCTCCTGTAGGCCTCCTCCTTGACTTTGCGCAGCCTCCTGAGGTTCGGTGTAAACCAAGGTTTGTCGTTGTTGTACGTGCAGAAGGTCTTAGTCTGCACACACAGATCCTCACAAAAACTGATGTATGATGTGACAGTGTCAGTGAGTTCATGCAAGTCTGAAGTTGCAGCTTCGAAAACTCCCCAATCGGTGCAGTCAAAGCAGGCTTGGAGGTCCTGCCTTGACTCCACTGTCCACTTCCTCACAGTCCTCACCACAGGCTTAGAAGTTTTTAGTTTCTGCCTGTAGGCCGGGATCAGATGAACTAGACAGTGGTCCGAGAGTCCTAAAGCTGCACGAGCAGCAGAGTGGTATGCATCCTTGATCACGGTGTAGCAGTGGTCCAGAGTCTGTGCCCCTCTGGTGGGACACGTTACGTGCTGTCTGTATCTGGGGAGTTCGTGTGCGAGGTTCGCCCTGTTAAGATCACCCAGAACAATGATTAGTGAATTTGGTAGAAGTTTCTCCATGTCTGTTACCTGGTCGGCCAGCATCTGCGTGGCTTCACTCGCACGTGCGTGTGGTGGAATGTAAACAGCCGCCATGACGGTCGAGGAGAACTCCCGTGGTGAATAGAACGGCCGGCAGTTTATGAAAAGTGTTTCTAGGAGAGGGCTGCAAAACTCTTTCAACACCGTGACATCAGTACACCAACGTTCATTAATGTAGAAACAGAGACCACCTCCCTTTGATTTTCCGGAGAGCTCCGCGCTGCGATCTGCACGAGTTAGCCGGAACCCCGCTAGCTCCACGGCGTGGTGGGGGGTTCGTTCGCTGAGCCACGTTTCCACAAAGCACAGCGCGGCGGATCTGCTGAAGTCCGTGTTCCTTGAAGTGAGGAGCAGCAGTTCATCCATCTTGTTCGCCAGGGAGCGGACATTCGCCAGATGAATTGACGGTAGGGCAGAACGGAACCCTCTCTGCCTCAGCCTTACGAGTGCTCCGGCTCGTTTTCCGCGCCGCCGTCGTCGCGCTAGCTTGTATAGCACCGCCGCTCCGGCTAGAATCTCCGACAAACAGTCTGAATCGGAGAGAACAGGAGAGAAAATACCAGAAGAAGACTGTCCGATGTTTAACAGCGCTTCTCTGGTAAAAGTGATCCGGGATGGACAGCAGAGGACACAGAAACACACAAAATAAGACAAAGAAACAGAGTGACTCACCGTGGCTGCCATCCGCGGCGCCATCATGACGTGTATATATATATATATATATATATATATATATATATATACCGTATTTATTCGAATTATCGCCCATATTCTAATAATCGCCCAGTGTGTGTTAGTGATGACATAAATAAAAAACATTGATCCCTCTAATTATCGCCCATGCTGCTAAAAATTCCCCCCAAAACGTACGTTTTCCTCCGCGACCGCACGCCGACGTCATTGCGCAAATTTAAATATGACTGATTTGACAGCACGTCGAATGTCCCTTTTAAATTGTTTTTCTCCATAAAGTATGATACAATTACACTCGTCACTCCGCTACAATATCCTCACACAATTACGTTATCGGGGCGTGCGCTCGAACAAGACGATCGCGATAACATGACGTGTGCAACATGTGATGTGCGACGGAAACGTGTCGCATCGACGGAGCGTCAGTTGACGCACCCCGCTGTTAGAGGTAGATCAAAACAGCCGCTGTTGCAGTGTTACGAACACCAGTGAGGTGCACGTATTGCATACTACATAAGGAAAATATACATATTATCGCCCATTTCAGTGCCCCTTGGCGATCGGACATAACGTGTTCTCTATTAATCGCCCACCCCCCTGTTGGACATACGGTACTCTTATTTATTCATTGTATGTGCCTTCTTATTTTTACTTTTTGCATTGTTTACTTGATTGTTTTGTTTGTCTGTGGACCAATTGGGTGTAATATGTCTTGTCTACACCGTGGGATAGTAGGAAACGCAATTTCGATCTCTTTGTATGTCTTGACGTGAAGAAATTGACAATAAAGCAGACTTTGACTTTGACTACTAGTATGCTTCTTCATAATATTCTAATATTTTGTGATAGGATATTTGAGTTTTCTTAAGCTGTATGCCATAATCAGCAATATTAAAATAATAAAAGACTTGCAATATTTCAGTTGATTTGTAATGAATCCAGAATGTATGACATTTTTGGTTTTTTAATTCCATTACAGAAAATAAAGAACTTTATCACAATATTCTAATTTTCTGAGACAGTCCTGTGTATATATATATATATATATGACGTATATATATATATATATATATATATATATATATATATATATATATATATATATGTATATACCGTATTTATTCGAATTATCGCCCATATTCTAATAATGCAGAATTATTAGTTTCGGGCCAGCTGACCTTCAGACCCAGCTTGTTGGCTTCCTCTTGGTAGATTTCTAAGGCTTCTTTCAACTGATCAGGGGTGGAGCAAAATAGCATGGTGTCATCTGCGTATTCCAGATCAGTGAGGCTATAACTGCCTAGTTTAACCCCTGGAATACATATCCGTTCCATCAAATGGTTGATGATAGTTAAAAAGGTCTGGTGCAGCTACACATCCCTGTCTCACACCGCTGTTGATTGAGAACCAGGTGGAGTTGGTACCATTGACACGCACACAGCTTTCGGCATCACTGTAGCGCTTTTGAAAGAGGGTGGTAATTTTTCTTGGTGCTCCGAGGATGGTGAGAACCTTCCAGTGGGAGGTGTGGTCCACAGTGTCAAAAGCCGCCTTGAGATCAAGAAAGGCAATATAGAGATGTCTGTCTTGGCGGAACTCGTGTACCTTCTCTATGATGAGGCGGAGGGCAGAAATTTGGTCTGTTGCGGAGCGGTTTGGCATGAAGCCCGCCTGTTGGGGGCGTCTTTTGCTTCTAATGGCCGGGAGGGCCCGGGTGAGAAGTATGCGGGTGAAGATCTTTCCAGGGATAGAGAGAAGTGTAATGCCTCTGTAATTGTTACAGACCATTTTATCACCTGCGTGAAGCTGGCCCCCCACCCCACGCAAAATTTAATGAAAATAGTCTGTTTCTTTTGTGCTTCGTTAGTGCTGGTTTGTGCAGCAAAAATTTCGTTTGTGCTGCTATGGTTTTTTAGTTATGAAAGATTATTTTATAGGTCATCCAGAGTTCACCCAGCCCCCCATCTGCTCCACATGAACCCAAAATGGTACCGTTCGTTTGTGCTTCGTTTGTGCTGGTTTGTGCTGCAAAAAATTTCATTTGTGCTGCTTCCGTTTCGTAGATATTACACATTTATTTTATAGCGATGACGTCACCCAGCCCCCCATTTTACTCCAAATGGACCCAAAATGGTACCGTTCGTTCGTGCTTCGTTTGTGCTGGTTTGTGCAGGAAAAATTTTCATTTGTGCTGCTACGGTTTCGTAGATATTACACATTTATTTTATAGCGATGACGTCACGTAGCCCCGCCCCCCTATTGACTTCCAAATGGACCAAAAATAGTGCAGTTCGTTTGTGCTTCGTTTGTGCTGCAAAAAGTTTCGTTTGTGCTGCTACGGTTTTGCAGATATTACACATTTAATTTATAGCGATGACGTCACTGTATTTCATCGCGAATTTCAAGCCCCTGGAATGCTCCTGATGCAGGACGAATACAAGGTATATATATATATATATATACATACACGTATGTACACGTATGTATCTATAAATTATAATATATATATATATATACTATATATATATATATGTTGTTGGATTTTGTCCACAATTTAGGGAGCGCGCTATCTGCGCCTCACGGCAAAAGCCATTGCCAATCACCTGTTATCCAATTTACTCACTGCATGCTCGTTTGATTTCTTCAGATTTAGGAAAATGCTAAGACACTGAAGCAGAAATTAGACTTACACAGGTTGGTTGAGTTCAATCACAATTCTTGTTAAGAAAGCTCTGTTTTCAGGAAAGTACAATACAGCGCTGGGCCTTTCAAGAGCAGAAAGTCTCCATTCAGAAAAGGCAACGTTCAAGGTTCTTTGGTCAGCTTATATTCAGTTGCACATGCCGGTGTGGGCCGAGTTTGATGGGTGATGAGTCTTTGGGGTGGGGCAAGTTCGCAGGAGATTTTGATTCCATGGGAGTGGGTGCTGATTATGGGCGATACGGTGTGTGTGTGGGGGCTGTTGTCTTCCATCCCGTCGTTCGGCCTTGGCGATCATCTTTGGCCGAGTCCTTGGGTGGGGGCTGTTGTCTTCCATCCCGTCTTTCGGCCTTGGCGATCATCTTTGGCCGAGTCCTTGGCTGACTCCCTCTGGCACCTGCTGGTTTTTATCTCCAAGTGACCTTCCTGTAAACATTCTCCTCCATCTTGCACATACACTGTCTCACCTCATTCTTTCATCATTCTTCAAGTTTGTCATTTTGTACGAAATTATGTGAGCTTTTTGGCTGTGACATCATTAATCTATTAATGTTCCCTGACTATGCAAAGTTTGTTCTTTTGATACTCCATGTCTTTGCTTACGTCATTATATTCTTAGTTTAATCATGCTTCCAACCATATATTTCTTTGTTAGGCAAAATATTTCCCTCTGTCCAGAACGTTCAGTAGTAATCGAAAACTGGCGTCTAGCATTAGTCAAAACATAAGATACAATCAAGTACTGAACATTTTTAGACTACTTTGGCAGTGTCCGTGATTTAGAAAAACATCAGGCATGCATTAAACAGTTCCTTAAGGGTCATTAAGCTATTCAGGCAATATATCAAAAAACATTTGTTATTTCAAAGTGCTCAGAAATATAAATCAGATCATAAAGTTATAAAAACCTTTGTCATTACCACCTATCAAAAATGTCTAGTTATGTCTGCTTTATTGATTTGGTGTGTAGGTATAATTATATGCTTAAAATATTTCTTTATTGCTTTAATATGTGAATATACTTTTCTGCTTATGTACTTTATTCAATGAGGTTTGAGCATATGTTTTTGTAGCTAGGCAGGACTTTTGTATTTCGACCCCATTCCTTCAATATATTAAATTATGCTAGGGACAGGATCGATTAGCACACAGGTGACAAAATTAAGTCACACAAAGCATCTGTATGCCCACATATTACATTAGCTGCCGTGCCTGTCAACCAAGATGGTTCTAGAACAGGGGTGGGCAAACTTTTTGACTTGCGGGCCGAATTGGGTTCTAAATTTTGACCGGGGGGCCGAACAGGAGCAGATGGATGTAGTGTTTGTGTGAAGTAATATAAATGACATGTAAAGGTCATTGCATAAAAGGTTTTTACTTTTAGTAGATACTAAAGCATGGATATTAAAAAAAAGCTTTTGAAAACAAATGCATTTATTAACAGCATTAAAAAAATATTTCATCAAAAAACTACTATCAGTGATTCTTATTAAATACGACACTGTTATGATGAATAATATTTTCCATCACTTCAGCGCCTGCAGGTCAGATTTATGAAATATGTTTATCTAATGAGGCGAAATCACATCCAACGGCAAACATTCTGACCAAATACATCATCTTGAAGAATCAGTGAAAGAATACATCTAAATAAAGTAATAAAGAAATCAATAGTATTGTTGGTTTCCCTTTTTGGCTAGTGCATCATAGTCTGGAGTAAAATTTGTTGTGGTAATTTTTAGGATAGAGCCGAGGTGTCGGTCGTTAACCTAGATCTGTGACGGGCTTTGTTGACGTATCATGTGGCTGAACGTCTTCTCACACACGTAGGTCGAGCCAAATTGTCCACTCTTTTTTAACATTCGGCACTCACTGTCCACCTTTCTTTTCTTCGGGCCACTCATTTTAATGGAAGGATTCCAGGGGAAGGTTTGTGGGTGGCATTAGCGTAAAACTGTATCTGAAAACTCAGCGCACGAATTACGAGAATATTGACGTCACAGCCTACACTCGAAATTCCGCACTGATAGATGAAATTACTACGTACTACTGAGTACACACGCACTTGTGAGTGTGCACCGAGCTTTCTGACACGGCTCCCGGGAGTAAATGCGCGGGCGGGCGCTTCCCCATCTACTGGGGAAACATAGTAATTGCAGGGAAAATGACCCAAAAAAAATTAATAATACAATTTATTCAGGTTTGGCGGGCCGGATTAAACGGCCCCGTGGGCCGGATGTGGCCCGCGGGCCGTAGTTTGCCCCACCCCCGTTCTAGAAGCTCCCCCACTTCAGGCACAAAGCTCTGAAAAGTTGTAATATATACAGTAATCCCTCGCTACTTTGCGCTTCACCTATCGCAGATTTCTTTTAACAAATATTGCTGATAGATTCGGTGCATCGCGGATTTTTATTTATTTATTTATCTTTAGTCAAAATATTCCACAGGCCCATATAACGATATATAAATTAGATATCAAATAACTATTATATAAGCAATATTATTGTCAAACCATCTGTGCACTCTAAATCATTAAATCCATCGATCAAATTCCTCGTCGTTTGTCAACAACGCCGCGCTTGTGCCCTGACCTCAGCCTTGTCGTTATTCCACAGATCTAGTATATAACTATATTGTAGCATTAACAAAGTACAAGGAAAGACGTGGGTTTGGTAAACGGCTCTTTATTTACAAAACAAACTTCCAGGCGTGTGGCGGCGTGGACTTCCAGCCACGGAGGTGGAAGAGAGATCCATAGAATAGGATCGGGCGTGCGTAAAAGCCATGACCGAGCGCCATCCACCGTCCCCGGACAGCCACCCGTCCGAGCGCCGGCCACCGACTTCTATCCACGGAGGTGAAAGAGAGCTCCGTAGAGACCGGGTGTGCGTAAAAGCCATAATAGTTTTTCAAACCTTCTGTGTCACTTCAAATCCTTAAATCCTTCAAACTCTTCGTCCTCCGTGTCACTTAGAAACAAAGCCGCTAATGATGCCGGTAGTACGTGGGGCCCTTCGTCATCTTCGTCATCCCGTGATCAATCTTTGTCCTTTTTGTAAACAACCGCTGCGCCACGCCGCGCCGCGCTGCTGACGTCCCTTGAAATTCAAATTAAAGTAATCCCTTGCTACATCGCGGTTCCACTTTTTTTTTTTTTTTTTTGAACATTTTTGAGAAAATTCACATATAAGTCGCTCCTCATTATAAGTCGCCCCCCCACCCAAACTATGAAAAAAAACGCGACTTATAGTCCGAAAATTACGGTACTATCACGTCTCCGCTCCTTGATTGCCAAGCGGAGTAGAATGCGTGTCTGCTTGTCACTCCAATTCTAAAACATCTTGTGCGGATGCCCTCGCGCTGGGCAGCGGGGGGCGCGACAGCTGGTCAGCATGGCAAGAGCACAGCGGAGCCGTTGCACGTTACATTTTAAAATGACGAGCCGGTCAGCGAGCTCGCGTCGCGCAGGCATCTCGTAACACAGCGGGTCAGGCAAACGAGAATCAGGGTGCCAGGCGTGCATGTCAAACAGACAAAACTGTGAGGACTGACGATTAGAAATTCCATATTGGCGACGCGGGCCTCAGAGGTCTAGCGTGGGGGGCGCGCGATGCCATAGGCCAGCAGGGCGAGAGCAAAGACGTAACACAGCCGCGCACAAAAGAAAAATGCACCGCCGTGCAGAAACAGTCGAGACATTGGCAGTGAGCGTAATCGCGCTTGTAGAAAAAAAGCACTGTCGTCCAGGATTTGGGACAGCGGCACTAATGAGCACTAAGCGCGGGGCGTGCCTCTGAGCAATGTGTGGATGCCCTCGCGCTGGGCTGCGGGGTGCGTCAGCCGGTCAGCAGCGCAAGAGCAAAGCGAAACCGATACACATTTACACTTTAAATGTTTAAAAATACAATAAAGTGTTTGAAAATAAATTATAAAAAAGTCTTGTGCGGATGCACTCGCGCTTGTCACGGATGGAATGGAGCAGGCGACCAAGTGCAGCTTGGACCAGGGTTTATTGGAGGAACTCAAAAGACAGACTTGGCAAACTGACATGCCTTAACAAAACGATAACATGACTGACTGACTAACCGAAACAGACTTGAAAACGACAGGAACCAAAAAGACATGAAGCGTGACGACAACAACATTACGATATCAGGAACCAAAAAGACATCAAGACAACAATGATCCGACGGGGCGTGAGGGGCAGACAGGACTTATATACACGACAGGTAACAAGAGGCAGGTGAAATAATCAAACTAATCATGGGCACACAGGAGGGGAGGGCGAGCACACAGACAGAAACCATGACAACAGACACAGAGTGGAACGGCTGGGGACGAGACGTGACAGGGCTGGGCCGCGGGGGCACGTCAGTCGGCCAGCACGCAAGAGCAGAGCGGAGCCGTGACACTTTAAAATGTTTTAAAAAGTGTCTAGAATACAATAACGTATTTAAAAATACAATAGAGTGTATAAAACTTAAATCATAATAGTCTTGCGCTGATGCGCTCGCGCTTGGCCGCGGGGGCGCGTCAGTCGGCTAGCACGCAAGAGCAGAGAGAAATATATTTACTCATTAATTTTCTTATTTATTGAAATTTTTCTGCAAGTCAGTTTGACTTTTTTTTACAATAGTGTTTAAAAATGCAAAAATTATTTAAAAAACAATGAAGTGTATAAAACTACAATAAAGGTTCGTAAAAGTCTTGTGTGGATGTTGTATATATTTACTCTTATTTATTATTATTAATGTATTCTTCCCCTATTTATTTAAATAAAGAATGTTTATGAAAATCAGTTTGACTTTAAAATGTTTACTTAAGTGTTTAAGAATACAAAACATTTAAAAGTACACATATACAGTGTTTAAAAATACTATAATAAAATACAATAAAGGATATTTTATATAATATATACGTATATATATATATATATATACCATATTTATTCTAATTATCGCCCCAGACGATAATTAGAGAAGGTTTATGTCCAACGGTGGGGTGGGCGATTAATAGAGAACACTTTTGTCCGATCGCCAAGGGGCACTGAATGGGCGATAATATGTATATTTTCCTTATGTAGTATGCAATACCTGCATCTCACTGGTGTTCTTAACACTAGAACAGCGGCTGTTCATGTTCAAGGCTGCCACCATCGTACCTGTGCCGAAGAAACCTGCTCCGTCCTGCTTCAATGACTACCGCCCGTGGCACTGACGGCCATCATCATGAAGTGCTTTGAGCGGCTTGTCATGGAGCACATCAGATCCATTCTCCCCCCCACCATAGACCCCTTCCAGTTTGCGTACCGAGCCAAACGGTCCTCTGAGGATGCCATCTGCTCTGCCCTCCACTCAGCCCTCACCCACCTGGAGAGAAGGGACTCGTATGTGAGATTGCTGTTTGTGGACTTCAGTTCTGCATTCAACACCATTGTACCACAAAGACTCATCTGCAAACTCGACAAGCTGGGCCTCAGTACCTACCTCTGCAACTGGCTACTGGACTTCCTCTGTCAGAGGCCTCAGGTGGTACGTGTTGGCGACAAATCTCCGCCAGCATCACGCTGAGCACGGGGGCCCCCCCAAGGCTGCGTGCTCAGTCCGCTGCTCTTCACCCTGCTGACGCAATGACTGCACTGCAACTTACAGTAGCAACCGCGTGCTGAAATATGCCGACGACACGACTCTGGTGGGTCTCATCACCGGGGGCGACGAGACTCAGTACAGGTCGGAGGTCGACCTTCTGGCCCACGTGGTGCAGGGACAACAACCTCCTGCTGACGTCAACAAGACCAAGGAGATTGTTGTTGACTTCCGGAAGGGTCACACCCAACACCTGCCACTGACCATCGACGGTGCTGTGGTGGAGAGAGTGAGCAGTGCACATCAGTGAGGACCTCTCCTAGTCCACCAACACCGCATCACTGGCGAAGAAAGCTCAGCGCCGCCTGTACTTCCTGCGGACACTTAGGCAAGTGCTCCTCCGGCCGTCATGACTACATTCTACCGTGGCACCATTGAGAGCGTCCTCTCCAGGTGCATCGCTGTTTGGGGTGGTAGCTGCACTGAATAGAACTTGAAGGCCCTGCAACGCATAGTGAACACGGCTGGTAAGATTATTGGTGCTTCACCTCCCCTCCCTGTAGGACATTTACACCTCCCATCTCACCCGCAAGGCGACCACGATTGTGAGTGATGTGAGTCACCCTGCTCACTCTTTGTTTGATCTTCTGCCCTCTGGGAAGAGGTACAGGAGCCTGCGCTCCCGCACCACCAGATTCACCAACAGCTGTTGAGTCTGTTGGTGAAGATGGCGGCGCACGCAGTTGCAGTGGCTCAGTGCTCTCCCGATCTACGCGTTGTTTGTTTTTGTTAGTGTTTGTACCCACTGTATGTCGATATTACACCACCTACAACCGGCAGGAGCTCCTCAGGATAGGGGTTTGCTGCGAGTTGAGTGTCACAGCGGAGTTTCACCGCTCGCAAAACATACCGGAGGATATCATCAGGCGCCCCGGCTCCCCTTGGATCACCATCCCCGCTGGGAGGAAGCGAAGGCAGCGCAGAGAGAGGAGGCAAAAACGAGGCTGCAGGGCCGGCGCGCTAACCAGGCTACGGAAGCGGCCGTTCAGACCACCGCTCCCTAGCCTGTTTCTTACCAACGCCAGGTCTCTTGCTAACAAGACGGATGAACTAAGGCTACAGATGTCTGCGAACCAGACCGCGAAGGACTGCTGCATGGTGCTGATCACCGAAACCTGGCTTCAATCCACTCATACCGGACTCTGCTATCGAGCTAGCAGGCTACACCACACAGCGTCATGACAGGACTGAGAACTCCGGCAAGAGCAAGGGGGGGGGGGGCTCTGTATGTACGTCAATAACAACTGGTGTACTAATATGGTGACTGTAGACAGTCACTGCTGCCCGGACCTGGAGTATGTGACTATTAAATGCAGGCCCTTTTACCTCCCTCGTGAATTTACCGTAGTCATGACGACTGTTGTTTACATACCTCCGGAGGCTAATGCTAAGCTAGCTATTGGACTATTACATGGCAGTATTAGCAGCCAGCTGAGCAGATATCCTGACGCAGTCCACATCATGGCAGGGGACTTTAATCATGTAGACTTGAAAGCAGCACTCCCTAGTTTCCACCAGCATGTTAAGTGTGCCACTAGAGGAGTTAACACTCTGGACAAGGTCTACTCCAACATCAAGCTAGGCTACAGGGCAAAACAGCTACCTCACCTGGGCCAGTCTGACCACGTCACTGCTATTACTCCCGGCATATACCACCATCAGGAAATCAGCTCCTGTCATCACTAAAACTGTTAAAACCTGGCCTGATGACGCCTCTCAGCAGTTGCAGGACTGCTTCGACAGGACTAACTGGGACATCTTCGAACACCGGGACTTGAACGTGTTCACAGACAGTGTTCTGTGTTATATCAAGCACTGCACAGACACTGTCACAGTGGACAAACCTATACGGATTTACCCCAACCAGAAGCCCTGGATGACCCGGGAGGTCCTTCGGCTGCTGGAGGAGCGGGACACCGCTCTGTCCCTCAGGTCTGAGGACGGGGCTCTCTACACAGCACAGCCAGAGCCAACCTGAGGAGAGGCATCAGAGAGGCCCAGCTTGCCTATAAGAAGAGGATTGAGGATCACCTGGACAGCAACAACAGCAAGCAGGTGTGGCAGGGAGTCCAGCATCTCACCAACTACAGAACCACCATCGGAGCTGCTGAAGGGGACGCCTCACTGGCAGAGGTCCTTAATACCTTCTTTGCCCGGTTCGGGTCCGAGCCACCTGGAGCGGCCACATCACATCCCACAGTTCGCAGCAGCTTCACCCTCACAGTGAAGGAGCACGAGGTGAGGCGCACGCTGCGGACCATCAACTCGAGGAAGGCTGCGGGTCCTGACGGCGTCACTGGGCGTGTCCTGAAGGACTGCGCAGATCAGCTGGCTGGAGTCTTCACGAAGATTTTCAACCAGTCCCTTACTGAGTCCATCGTCCCATCCTGTTTAAAATCCTCCACTATAGTCCACCTGCCCAAGAAACGCCACATCACCAGCCTTAATGACTACCGGCCAGTCGCACTCACCCCGGTGGTGATGAAGTGCTTTGAAAAGCTGGTACGGGGTCACATCACATCACTCCTGTTCAGAGGTTTTGACCCCCACCAGTTTGCCTACAGGGCAAATAGATCGACAGAGGACGCAGTAGCTACAGCCCTCCACGCTGCACTGTCCCACCTGGAGCAGCCGGGAAGCTATGTGCGGATGCTCTTCGTGGACTTTAGCTCTGCTTTTAACACCATCCTCCCCCACAGACTGGTGGACATACTGGGGGGCCTGGGACTTCCACACAATACTTGCAGGTGGATTAAGAGCTTCCTGACGGGTCAGAGCCAGAGGGTGAGAGTGGGCCGTCATACATCCACACCTCTCAGTCTTGGTACCGGCTCCCCACAGGGCTGCGTACTGAGCCCACTGCTTTACACGCTCTACACACATACATGCACCCCCGCCCACCGCAGCAACACCATTGTGAAATTTGCGGATGACACCACCGTGGTGGGGCTCATCTCAAAGGGGGATGAGTCTGCCTACAGGGACGAAGTGGTGCAGCTATCGGAGTGGTGCGGTGAGAACAATCTGCTCCTAAACACGGCTAAAACCCGAGAACTGGTCATTGATTTTAGGAGGAAAAATAAAACGGACATTTCACCAGTCATCATCAACGGGGTCTGTGTGGAGAGGGTGTCCTCCTTCCGCTACCTGGGAGTCCACATCGAGGAGGACTTCACCTGGGGGCGTGAACACCTCTGAGCTGCTAAAAAAGGCCCAGCAGAGACTCTACTTCCTAAGGGTGCTGAGGAGGCACAGTATTACACAAAGACTGCTGGTGTCCTTCTATCGCTGCTCCATAGAAAGCACTTTAACGTACTGTATATGTGTTTGGTACTCCAGCTGCACTGCTGCTCAGAGGAAAAAGCTCCAAGGGGTCATCAACACAGCACAGAAGATCATTGGCTGCCCTCTCCCCACACTGGAAGACCTACACAGAACCCGCTGTCTCAAAAAAAACACAGAACATTCTGAAGGACACTTCCCACCCTGGCCACTCCCTTTTCGAACTGTTGCCGTCAGGCAGACGCTATTAGGTCAAGGACTAGCAGATTCACCAACAGTTTTTACCCTACAGCGGTAGTCACATTAAATGCCGCTAAACGTAGTAAATGATTGTGACTGTGTATGTTCTTCTGTGGGGTTTTAGCTTGTATATTTTTTTTAATCTTTTATTCTATTTGTTGGAGCCAATTTAGTTTCCTTAGCTTAAATTCTTATTTTTGTTTAAGATTCGCATGCCTTGGGCCATGGACCTTTATTTGACAAAGCCTTTGGTCACCTGATCTGTCACCTGATCAGGGAAATAAATAGCTGCTCCCACTTGGTAGTCAGTCTCAGTTAGACAAGGAAGGAAGACAGTAGTGACATAGTTTTGTACCGCTAAAAAGCCCGCTTCAAGCTACTTCAAGTCTGCTCCAAGCTTGTAGTTTTTGGAACTTGAACCTTGGAATTTAGAAACCAAACTTTAGTTTACTTCTTTGAACCCTTTATGTTGAAACCTTAGTTGATTTACAAACAATTTGGATTTGTACCTGTGTGCCACCTGTTTGCCTGCCTGCCATTCCCTCTCCCCCCTATCCTTGCTTGGCCTACCACCTTTGCCTGCCTGCCTGCCTGCCATTGCCTCTCTACCTCGGCCTGCATGCCTGCTTGCCTCCATTTTGGACATTCCACCTCCACCTTCAAAAGGGTATGAGCAACAGCTGTACACAGTGTTTTAAGATAAGCGTGTGACAAGAACTATACAACATCTAACCTTTGAAATTTAAACTGAACTGAAACTGACACTCACACTATTTATTTTTTTATCTCATGCGCTGATCGGTTGGCACTTTTTAAATTTCGTTGTACATGTGTGACAATGACAATAAAGATCTATCTATCTATCTATCTATCTATCTATCTATCTATCTATCTATCTATCTATCTATCTATCTATCTATCTATCTATCTATCTATCTATCTAGCTTCATACTCCAGGCTGTTAGGATCCTGAACTCTCTCCCCCCTTCTGCGTAGCGTCCTGTACTTTTGCGCTATATTCTGACTGTCTGCTGTATGCACACTTGCTCCATTTTTTGCTCCTCTTATTTACTATGTTATTTGTTTATTTATTATTTATTCATCACTCTTATTTATTCATTGTTTGTGCCTTCTTGTTTTTACTTTTTGTGTTGTTTACTTGTATGTATATTGTGTACTATGTCTTGTCACCGTGGGATAGTGGGAACGTAATTTCAATCTCTTTGTGTGTCTTGGCATGTGAAGAAATTGACTATAAAGCAGACTTTGACTTTTGACTTTGTTTTGATCCACCTCTAACAGCGGGATGCGTCAATTCACGCTCCAACGATGCAACACGTTACCGTCGCACATATGTTGCGCACGTCATGTTATCGCGATCGTCTTGTTCGAGCGCACGCCCCGATAACGTAATTGTGTGAGGATATTGTAGCGGAGTGACGAGTGTAATTGTATCATAGTTTATGGAGAAAAACAATTTAAAAGGGACATTCGACGTGCTGTCAAATCAGTCATATTTAAATTTGCGCAATGACGTCGGCATGCGGTCGCCGGAGGAAAACGTAAGTTTTGGGGGGAATTTTAGCAGCATGGGTGATAATTAGAGGTACCCAATGTTTTTTATTTATGTCATCGCTAACACACACTGGGCGATTATTAGATATGGGTGATAATTAGAATAAATACGGTATATACGATATACACACACACATACATAGTTTCATAGTAGCTATTTTTGTGTTACAAAATACTAATCTCAAATTCTTTATCCGAAGACATTATAAAATGTTAAGAAAACAATGGTGTGATTTTGCTTGGTTGAGGGCACGTTTAGTCTGCACAACTTTACTGAAAGTAACGTTACGTGTGCAGGTTTACGTGACGAATATGTTGATGGTGTCATGAAACAGTTCTGCAAAATTAGAATACTAAATGAGAGCCGAGCGGAGAGTGCTATAATTGATGCGGCCCATCGATTAGCCAAACAAATATGCAAATATACAGAGACTTGTAAAATGTATTAGAATGGTGTTAGAATAACATAATGTAATCAAACTAATGATTACAGGAACAGTAAAGCGGGCCTAATATTGCCACTAATATGATAGGTCGAGAAAGCAACATTTGTTACCTTTGCCACTTAGGGCCTTAAAGTGGTCTCAGTCTAGTGGGAGCCATTCTAAATTTTAATCAGTTGGTCTACGTCCATTATTGACACTTAGAAATAATATATCCCTTATAAATTAGATCAATAACAATACAACCTAAGCCTCGCAAAGACATATTTTGGGGGGCTGAATCCAGTAAGTACTAGTGCTCCAACTTCTTTTACCATTTACTTACTGAAGAATTATCAAACATAAAAAAATATTTGTAGGGTTGACCTTAGGACCAGCACTGGAGTACTCAAGTTGCTGGGTGCTAAAGTACCAAACTGCAAGACGTGTAATCGTCATCAATGTGGATTACTTCATTGCCAATGCCCCAGAGTGTTTGGAAAACTGAGCATTTTTAATTCTTCCCTTGTTTTGTGTGCCCACCTGGAGAGCAGTCGACCACTGCTAATTATAAAAATGTATGCTTATCAGTGTAATACTGTAGTTTGACAACAACAACAAAATCTGCAAACATATTGGTGTTTCACTGGTGTATTTTTCCCCTTTATCACCTTTTTTAATTTACAGAGCTATGTTACTACTGATACTTACTCGGGCAACTGTGGTGTCTTTCCTCTTTTGGTTTTATCATAAACGCCAGAAATGCCCACACTTAAAAAGTGGGAAAACCGTGCATGCATCATTACCTTGTGAAAAAGAACTGGCAGACAGCCTTCCTTCCATCTTTTGGTCCTTTTTCTACAAAATCAGTACAGGCTTTCTTACTTATCTGCAGTTTGATCTTTCACCTCCTGCTGGATATCTGAGGTTAAAGGTCATTGCCTCAGGGGAACGGTTGTACATTGATGTGTTACTAATAGGTAAAGCTAAAATGTCGCCTTATGTATCCCATCAGTTCCTGCCTAAGGGCTCTCCACATGTGGGGTAGTAGGGTGGGTGGCTATTAAAGGATAGACTTTTTTGCCCTGAAACCTAAAAGAAACTGAGTATCACTTTCTTCTTGTATGTCTTAAATAGGAATCATTTTAAATGTGGATTTGTAGATGCCAATTTTTATCCGCCTCCTGTTGAGCAGGCAATGCTTTGATGCTCGCTCTGTTGCTACCACTGGTCCAGTCAGTTCGAACTGAAGCACCATTAAGCTTCCCATGAGGCTTCTACATCCTCAGTTTTATACATCAAGTCTGTGCTAAAAATCCTTGGGTGCCAGCTCTCTGCCTCTGAAGTAAGGTACTTAAATAAAGGACCAGTTTTCTTTAAAGTATGCTGTTAATATTTGAGGGCTACATATGTCATTAATGGCTGCCTTAAATTCAAAGGGATTTGACCATTACAGCCTAGTCGACATGAGCAAGGTCGACTGCATATTAAATCAACACCATGACTGCTTAAGAAGTGGATGTGTTAGAATTGTAGGCTTCATCTTATTCTGTGTGATCCTGATATTTTTCAGAAATATGTCCCCACAGAAGCCATAGGAAAAGAAAAATGCCAACCACAAAGCAGGATTGATTGTTCATCTTGGATAACCTCAAGTCAGGATATATTGATTGTGAATTCAAGGGGACTTGCATGTACCATCAATAGCTGGAAAGCATCATGTGGCCCATATAAAAGTTAAATACTGTGTATCTATATTATTAGTAGACTGTTTAATCACTGATTACACCATGATATGGAATGCACGTAATAATTCTGGTTGTCTCAAGGGAATGTAAAGCAAAATTTTTACATCGTGATATACAATAAAAATTGAATGAGCAACAAACTGAACCAAATGTTTAAACATACTGCTGTATCCCTCTCCTGAAAGATGTGTCTTATGAATACAATATATCTCAAGCTTTTTGTAGGAACAGCTAAATCACTGCCACACATAAGTTAAAATGTGAAACAAAGTAAATTTAAAAAAATATAATTTTTGACTTGACACAAAATATAATCACACGCACATTTCAAAACTTAATACATTTTCACTTTATATAGTCACTAGATTTCATGACAATGCCAGAAAATCTTTAACCAAATTTTGCTGGTCTGTCACAACCTGGGCACCCTTCAGTCCTCGTCCCTTCGTCATCATTCATAAAACAATCGCTCCTTATGTCATTCCTCATTTTAAAAGGGCCTCTGTCCGTACTTGTCAGTGCGTGTATTTTTTTTTTTTAATCATAGTCCCAAGAGATGAGAAACCCAATTTAGTTAAAATGGTGGAGTGCATGTATGAGAGTATCTATTATGAGATGAACCATGGGTCAGTTAGTAGGACTTCTAAGATTTGGAAGAGCGCGTGTGTGCGTGTGTGTGCGCGGTGTGCATGTGTGCGTGTGTGTACTGTGTGTGCGTATGTGTTTTTTATATATATATATATATATATATATATATTCAAGAGTTTTATTCGCCATGTTTGAGCGTGCCAAACAGGAATTTGACTTTGGTAAATCACACCCTCTGTTCAACATTTAGGTGACTAACAACACTCAGGACATGTGAAAAAATGGCAAATATTCTCAAACATCCCCCTGATCTTAAAACTCCCAAAGGGCAAGGAAAAACATCAAACTCCAGCTAGGGGAAATGAGAACCTTGAGAAGAGACCACAGATGGGAAGGTCCCCTCTTCCAGGATGACCAGGCTGCAATGGATGCAGAGAGGACACATAGTACAACAGTGTAGACCAAATTCAAAATAGGTGTTGGAGAGCAGGATGTTATTGCACCAGTAATGACTCTGAGACTCTAAGAGTGGTGTGAGTTCATCAGAGCAACAGCCTGGGAGGAAGAAGCTGTCTCTGTGTCTGCTGGTTTTGGCGTACCGAGCTCTATAACGCCGTCCGGAGGGAGTAGTTCAAACAGACTGCAACCTGGGTGAGAAGGGTCTGTAGAGATGTTCCTTGCACGTTTCCTGGTCCTGGACAGGTACAAGTCTTGGATAGATGGGAGGTTGATTCCAATGATTTTTCAGCAGTCCTGATTGTCCCGTTGCAGTCTGTGCTTGTCTTGTTTGGAGGCCGATCCAAACCAGACAGCGATGGAGGTGCAGAGGACAGACTGGATGATGGCAGTGTAGAAGGTCTTCAGAAGCTCTCCGCGGCAGGTTGAACTTCTTGAGCTGTCTCAGGAAGTACAGCCTCTGCTGGGCCTTCTTCGGACAGAGTCTATGTGGCCAGTCCATTTCAGGTCCCGAGAGATTGTGGTTCCCAGGAACTTGGAGGTGTCTGTGGAGAGAATAGTATTACTGCGGATAGTGAGGGGTAAAAGTGGTGAAGGGTCTCGCTTGAAATCCACTGTCATCTCCACGGTCTTGAGCGAGTTCAGCTCCAGGTGGTTTTGGCTGCACCAGTGGACCAGCCGCTCCACCTCCTGTCTGTACGCAGTCTCATCACCGTCCTGGATCAGTCCGATGAGAGTGGTGTCGTCTGCATACTTCAGGAGCTTCACAGGAGAGTCACCTGAGGAGAAATCATTGGTGTAGAGAGAGAAGAGCAGTGGGGAGAGGGACGCACCCCTGAGGGGCTCCAGTATTGGTGGTCCGGGTGTCAGATGTGATGCCCCCCAGCCTCACACGCTGTCTCCTGTTGGTCAGGAAGCTGGTGATCCACTGACAGGTGGAGGCAGGCACCGCAAGCTGGATGAGCTTCTGTTGGAGGATGTCAGGAGCGATGGTGTTGAACGCCGAGCTGAAGTCCACGAACAGGATCCTGGCGTACGTTCCTGGGGTGTCCAGGTGGTGCAGGATGTAGTGCAGTCCCATGTTGACCGCATCATCCACTGACCTGTTTGCCCGGTAGGCAAACTGGAGGGGGTCAAGCAGGGGGCCCTTGACATCCTTCAGGTGGTTCAGCACTAACCTCTCGAAAGATTTCATGACCACAGATGTCAGTGCGACAGGTCTATAGTCATTTAAACCTGTGATGGCGGGCTTCCTTGGCCACTGGAACGATGGTGGAGCTCTTGAAGCATGAGGGCACCTCACACAGCTCCAGAGAACGGTTGAAGATCCGTGCAAAGGTGGGCGCCAGCTGCTCAGCGCAGACTTTCAGCAGGAAGGTGACACGCCGTCTGGGCCCGGTGCCTTCTGGTCTTTTGTCTCCGGAACATCTGGCGCACTTCCTCCTCGCGGATCTGGAGTGCGGGCGCGGCCTCTGCAAGAGAGAGAGTGGGTGACAACGATGATAGAGGTGTGGACAGAGCAGTTGTGGGGAGAGGTGAGTATGTAGATTGTGCTGCAGGAAGTCCCGTTGTGTGGGTGGACCGATCAAACCTGCAGTAGAACCTGTTTAGCTGGTTAGCAAGCCTTGGGCTCTCCACAGGACGGGGGGTTCGTTTCTTGTAGCCCGTGATGCTCTGCAGACCTTTCCACACTGTTGAGGGATCAGGATTGGCAGAGAGGTGTCTCTTCAGGTTCTCCCCGTAACACCTCCTGGCTTTCCTGACCTCTCGGTTCAGTGTGTTTCTGGTCTGCTTGAACAGGTCGCGGTCGCCGCTCCTGTAGGCCTCCTCCTTGACTTTGCGCAGCCTCCTGAGGTTCGGTGTAAACCAAGGTTTGTCGTTGTTGTACGTGCAGAAGGTCTTAGTCTGCACACACAGATCCTCACAAAAACTGATGTATGATGTGACAGTGTCAGTGAGTTTCATGCAAGTCTGAAGTTGCAGCTTCGAAAACTCCCCAATCGGTGCAGTCAAAGCAGGCTTGGAGGTCCTGCCTTGACTCCACTGTCCACTTCCTCACAGTCCTCACCACAGGCTTAGAAGTTTTTAGTTTCTGCTGTAGGCCGGGATCAGATGAACTAGACAGTGGTCCGAGAGTCCTAAAGCTGCACGAGCAGCAGAGTGGTATGCATCCTTGATCACGGTGTAGCAGTGGTCCAGAGTCTGTGCCCCTCTGGTGGGACACGTTACGTGCTGTCTGTATCTGGGGAGTTCGTGTGCGAGGTTCGCCCTGTTAAGATCACCCAGAACAATGATTAGTGAATTTGGTAGAAGTTTCTCCATGTCTGTTACCTGGTCGGCCAGCATCTGCGTGGCTTCACTCGCACGTGCGTGTGGTGGAATGTAAACAGCCGCCATGACGGTCGAGGAGAACTCCCGTGGTGAATAGAACGGCCGGCAGTTTATGAAAAGTGTTTCTAGGAGAGGGCTGCAAAACTCTTCAACACCGTGACATCAGTACACCAACGTTCATTAATGTAGAAAACAGAGACCACCTCCCTTTGATTTTCCGGAGAGCTCCGCGCTGCGATCTGCACGAGTTAGCCGGAACCCCGCTAGCTCCACGGCGTGGTGGGGGGTTCGTTCGCTGAGCCACGTTTCCACAAAGCACAGCGCGGCGGATCTGCTGAAGTCCGTGTTCCTTGAAGGAGGAGCAGCAGTTCATCCATCTTGTTCGCCAGGGAGCGGACATTCGCCAGATGATTGACGGTAGGGCAGAACGGAAACCCTCTCTGCCTCAGCCTTACGAGTGCTCCGGCTCGTTTTCCGCGCCGCCGTCGTCGCGCTAGCTTGTATAGCACCGCCGCTCCGGCTAGAATCTCCGACAAACAGTCTGAATCGGAGAGAACAGGAGAGAAAATACCAGAAGAAGACTGTCCGATGTTTAACAGCGCTTCTCTGGTAAAAGTGATCCGGGATGGACAGCAGAGGACACAGAAAACACACAAAATAAGACAAAGAAACAGAGTGACTCACCGTGGCTGCCATCCGCGGCGCCATCATGACGTGTATATATATATATATATATATATATATATATATATACCGTATTTATTCGAATTAATCGCCCATATTCTAATAATCGCCCAGTGTGTGTTAGTGATGACATAAATAAAAAACATTGATCCCTCTAATTATCGCCCATGCTGCTAAAAATTCCCCCCAAAACGTACGTTTTCCTCCGCGACCGCACGCCGACGTCATTGCGCAAATTTAAATATGACTGATTTGACAGCACGTCGAATGTCCCTTTTAAATTGTTTTCTCCATAAAGTATGATACAATTACACTCGTCACTCCGCTACAATATCCTCACACAATTACGTTATCGGGGCGTGCGCTCGAACAAGACGATCGCGATAACATGACGTGTGCAACATGTGATGTGCGACGGAAACGTGTCGCATCGACGGAGCGTCGTTGACGCACCCCGCTGTTAGAGGTAGATCAAAACAAGCCGCTGTTGCAGTGTTACGAACACCGTGAGGTGCACTTATTGCCATACTACATAAGGAAAATATACATATTATCGCCCATTTCAGTTGCCCCATTGGCGATCGGGACATAACGTGTTCTCTATTAATCGCCCCACCCCCCCCTGTGGACATACGGTACTCTTATTTATTCATTGTATGTGCCTTCTTATTTTACTTTTTGCATTGTTTACTTGATTGTTTTGTTTGTCTGTGGACCAATTGGGTGTAATATGTCTGTCTACACCGTGGGATAGTAGGGAAACGCAATTTTCGATCTCTTTGTATGTCTTGACGTGAAGAAATTGACAATAAAGCAGACTTTGACTTTGACTACTAGTATGCTTCTTCATAATATTCTAATATTTTGTGATAGGATATTTGAGTTTTCTTAAGCTGTATTGCCATAATCAGCAATATTAAAATAATAAAAGACTTGCAATATTTCAGTTGATTTGTAATGAACCCAGAATGTATGACATTTTTGGTTTTTTTAATTGCATTACAGAAAATAAAGAACTTGATCACAATATTCAATTTTTCTGAGACAGTCCTGTGTATATATATATATATATATATGTATATATATATATATATATATATATATATATATATATATATATATATATATATATATATGTATATACCGTATTTATTCGAATTATCGCCCATATTCTAATAATGCAGAATTATTAGTTTCGGGCCAGCTGACCTTCAGACCCAGCTTGTGGCTTCCTCTTGGTAGATTTCTAAGGCTTCTTTCAACTGATCAGGGGTGGAGCCAAAATAGCATGGTGTCATCTGCGTATTCCAGATCAGTGAGGCTATAATGCCTTAGTTTAACCCCTGGAATACATATCCGTTCCATCAAATGGTTGATGATAGTTAAAAAGGTCTGGTGCAGCTACACATCCCTGTCTCACCACCGCTGTTGATTGAGAACCAGGTGGAGTTTGGTACCATTGACACGCACACAGCTTTCGGCATCACTGTAGCGCTTTTGAAAGAGGGTGGTAATTTTTCTTGGTGCTCCGAGGATGGTGAGAACCTTCCAGTGGGAGGTGTGGTCCACAGTGTCAAAGCCGCCTTGAGATCAAGAAAGGCACTATAGAGATGTCTGTCTTGGCGGAACTCGTGTACCTTCTCTATGATGAGGCGGAGGGCAGAAATTTGGTCTGTTGCGGAGCGGTTTGGCATGAAGCCCGCCTGTTGGGGGCTTCTTTTGCTTCTAATGGCCGGGAGGGCCCGGGTTGAGAAGTATGCGGGTGAAGATCTTTCCAGGGATAGAGAGAAGTGTAATGCCTCTGTAATTGTTACAGACCATTTTATCACCTGCGTGAAGCTGGCCCCCCACCCCACGCAAAATTTAATGAAAATAGTCTGTTTCTTTTGTGCTTCGTTAGTGCTGGTTTGTGCAGCAAAAATTTCGTTTGTGCTGCTATGGTTTTTTAGTTATGAAAGATTATTTATATGGTCATCCAGAGTTCACCCAGCCCCCATCTGCTCCACATGAACCCAAAATGGTACCGTTCGTTTGTGCTTCGTTTGTGCTGGTTTGTGCTGCAAAAAATTTCATTTGTGCTGCTTCCGTTTTCGTAGATATTACACATTTATTTTATAGCGATGACGTCACCCAGCCCCCCATTTTACTCCAAATGGACCCAAAATGGTTACCGTTCGTTCGTGCTTCGTTTTGTGCTGGTTTGTGCAGGAAAAATTTTCATTTGTGCTGCTACGGTTTCGTAGATATTACACATTTATTTTATAGCGATGACGTCACGTAGCCCCGCCCCCCTATTGACTTCCAAATGGACCAAAAATAGTTGCAGTTCGTTTGTGCTTCGTTTGTGCTGCAAAAAGTTTCGTTTGTGCTGCTACGGTTTTGCAGATATTACACATTTAATTTATAGCGATGACGTCACTGTATTTCATCGCGAATTTCAAGCCCCTGGAATGCTCCTGATGCAGGACGAATACAAGGTATATATATATATATATATATACATACACGTATGTACACGTATGTATCTATAAATTATAATATATATATATATATACTATATATATATATATGTTGTTGGATTTTGTCCACAATTTAGGGAGCGCGCTATCTGCGCCTCACGGCAAAAGCCATTGCCAATCACCTGTTATCCAATTTACTCACTGCATGCTCGTTTGATTTCTTCAGATTTAGGAAAATGCTAAGACACTGAAGCAGAAATTAGACTTACACAGGTTGGTTGAGTTCAATCACAATTCTTGTTAAGAAAGCTCTGTTTTCAGGAAAGTACAATACAGCGCTGGGCCTTTCAAGAGCAGAAAGTCTCCATTCAGAAAAGGCAACGTTCAAGGTTCTTTGGTCAGCTTATATTCAGTTGCACATGCCGGTGTGGGCCGAGTTTGATGGGTGATGAGTCTTTGGGGTGGGGCAAGTTCGCAGGAGATTTTGATTCCATGGGAGTGGGTGCTGATTATGGGCGATACGGTGTGTGTGTGGGGGCTGTTGTCTTCCATCCCGTCGTTCGGCCTTGGCGATCATCTTTGGCCGAGTCCTTGGGTGGGGGCTGTTGTCTTCCATCCCGTCTTTCGGCCTTGGCGATCATCTTTGGCCGAGTCCTTGGCTGACTCCCTCTGGCACCTGCTGGTTTTTATCTCCAAGTGACCTTCCTGTAAACATTCTCCTCCATCTTTGCACATACACTGTCTCACCTCATTCTTTCATCATTCTTTCAAGTTGTCATTTTGTACGAAATTATGTGAGCTTTTTGGCTGTGACATCATTAATCTATTAATGTTCCCTGACTATGCAAAGTTTGTTCTTTTGATACTCCATGTCTTTGCTTACGTCATTATATTCTTAGTTTAATCATGCTTCCAACCATATATTTTCTTTGTTAGGCAAAATATTTCCCTCTGTCCAGAACGTTCAGTAGTAATCGAAAACTGGCGTCTAGCATTAGTCAAAACATAAGATACAATCAAGTACTGAACATTTTTAGACTACTTTGGCAGTGTCCGTGATTTAGAAAAACATCAGGCATGCATTAAACAGTTCCTTAAGGGTCATTAAGCTATTCAGGCAATATATCAAAAAACATTTGTTATTTCAAAGTGCTCAGAAATATAAATCAGATCATAAAGTTATAAAACCTTTGTCATTACCACCTATCAAAAATGTCTAGTTATGTCTGCTTTATTGATTTGGTGTGTAGGTATAATTATATGCTTAAAATATTTCTTTTATTGCTTTAATATGTGAATATACTTTTCTGCTTATGTACTTTATTCAATGAGGTTTGAGCATATGTTTTTGTAGCTAGGCAGGACTTTTTGTATTTCGACCCCATTCCTTCAATATATTAAATTATGCTAGGGACAGGATCGATTAGCACACAGGTGACAAAATTAAGTCACACAAAGCATCTGTATGCCCACATATTACATTAGCTGCCGTGCCTGTCAACCAAGATGGTTCTAGAACAGGGGTGGGCAAACTTTTTGACTTGCGGGCCGAATTGGGTTCTAAATTTTGACCGGGGGGCCGAACCAGGAGCAGATGGATGTAGTGTTTGTGTGAAGTAATATAAATGACATGTAAAGGTCATTGCATAAAAGGTTTTTACTTTTAGTAGATACTAAAGCATGGATATTAAAAAAAGCTTTTTGAAAACAAATGCATTTATTAACAGCATTAAAAAAATATTTCATCAAAAAACTACTATCAGTGATTCTTATTAAATACGACACTGTTATGATGAATAATATTTCCATCACTTCAGCGCCTGCAGGTCAGATTTATGAAATATGTTTATCTAATGAGGCGAAATCACATCCAACGGCAAACATTCTGACCAAATACATCATCTTGAAGAATCAGTGAAAGAATACATCTAAATAAAGTAATAAAGAAATCAATAGTATTGTTGGTTTCCCTTTTTGGCTAGTGCATCATAGTCTGGAGTAAAATTTGTTGTGGTAATTTTTAGGATAGAGCCGAGGTGTCGGTCCGTTAACCTAGATCTGTGACGGGCTTTGTTGACGTTCATGTGGCTGAACGTCTTCTCACACACGTAGGTCGAGCCAAATTGTCCACTCTTTTTTAACATTCGGCACTCACTGTCCACCTTTCTTTTCTTCGGGCCACTCATTTTAATGGAAGGATTCCAGGGGAAGGTTTGTGGGTGGCATTAGCGTAAAACTGTATCTGAAAACTCAGCGCACGAATTACGAGAATATTGACGTCACAGCCTACACTCGAAATTCCGCACTGATAGATGAAATTACTACGTACTACTGAGTACACACGCACTTGTGAGTGTGCACCGAGCTTTCTGACACGGCTCCCGGGAGTAAATGCGCGGGGCGGGCGCTTCCCCATCTACTGGGGAAACATAGTAATTGCAGGGAAAATGACCCAAAAAAAATTAATAATACAATTTATTCAGGTTTGGCGGGCCGGATTAAACGGCCCCGTGGCCGGATGTGGCCCGCGGGCCGTAGTTTGCCCACCCCCGTTCTAGAAGCTCCCCCACTTCAGGCACAAAGCTCTGAAAGTTGTAATATATACAGTAATCCCTCGCTACTTTGCGCTTCACCTATCGCAGATTTCTTTTTAAACAAATATTGCTGATAGATTCGGTGCATCGCGGATTTTTATTTATTTATTTATCTTTAGTCAAATATTCCACAGGCCCATATAACGATATATAAATTAGATATCAAATAACTATTATATAAGCAATATTATTGTCAAACCATCTGTGCACTCTAAATCATTAAATCCATCGATCCAAATTCCTCGTCGTTTGTCAACAACGCCGCGCTTGTGCCCTGACATCAGCCTTGTCGTTATTCCACAGATCTAGTATATAACTATATTGTAGCATTAACAAAGTACAAGGAAAGACGTGGGTTTGGTAAACGGCTCTTTATTAACAAAACAAACTTCCAGGCGTGTGGCGGCGTGGACTTCCAGCCACGGAGGTGGAAGAGAGATCCATAGAATAGGATCGGGCGTGCGTAAAAGCCATGACCGAGCGCCATCCACCGTCCCCGGACAGCCACCCGTCCGAGCGCCGGCCACCGACTTCTATCCACGGAGGTGAAAGAGAGCTCCGTAGAGACCGGGTGTGCGTAAAAGCCATAATAGTTTTTCAAACCTTCTGTGTCACTT
Source organism: Syngnathus acus (assembly GCF_901709675.1). NCBI lineage: Eukaryota > Metazoa > Chordata > Actinopteri > Syngnathiformes > Syngnathidae > Syngnathus > Syngnathus acus. The sequence goes on from NC_051095.1 coordinate 26,053,728, forward strand.
CAAATCCTTAAATCCTTCAAACTCTTCGTCCTCCGTGTCACTTAGAAACAAAGCCGCTAATGATGCCGGTAGTACGTGGGGCCCTTCGTCATCTTCGTCATCCCGTGATCAATCTTTGTCCTTTTTGTAAACAACCGCTGCGCCACGCCGCGCCGCGCTGCTGACGTCCCTTGAAATTCAAATTAAAGTAATCCCTTGCTACATCGCGGTTCCACTTTTTTTTTTTTTTTTTTTGAACATTTTTGAGAAAATTCACATATAAGTCGCTCCTCATTATAAGTCGCCCCCCCACCCAAACTATGAAAAAAAACGCGACTTATAGTCCGAAAATTACGGTACTATCACGTCTCCGCTCCTTGATTGCCAAGCGGAGTAGAATGCGTGTCTGCTTGTCACTCCCAATTCTAAAACATCTTGTGCGGATGCCCTCGCGCTGGGCAGCGGGGGCGCGACAGCTGGTCAGCATGGCAAGAGCACAGCGGAGCCGTTGCACGTTTACATTTTAAAATGACGAGCCGGTCAGCGAGCTCGCGTCGCGCAGGCATCTCGTAACACAGCGGGTCAGGCAAACGAGAATCAGGTGCCAGGCGTGCATGTCAAAACAGACAAAACTGTGAGGACTGACGATTAGAAATTCCATATTGGCGACGCGGGCCTCAGAGGTCTAGCGTGGGGGGCGCGCGATGCCATAGGCCAGCAGGCGAGAGCAAGACGTAACACAGCCGCGCACAAAAGAAAAATGCACCGCCGTGCAGAAACAGTCGAGACATTGGCAGTGAGCGTAATCGCGCTTGTAGAAAAAAAGCACTGTCGTCCAGGATTTGGGACAGCGGCACTAATGAGCACTAAGCGCGGGGCGTGCCTCTGAGCAATGTGTGGATGCCCTCGCGCTGGGCTGCCGGGGTGCGTCAGCCGGTCAGCAGCGCAAGAGCAAAGCGAAACCGATACACATTTACACTTTAAAATGTTTAAAAATACAATAAAGTGTTTGAAAATAAAATTATAAAAAAGTCTTGTGCGGATGCACTCGCGCTTGTCACGGATGGAATGGAGCAAGGCGACCAAGTGCAGCTTGGACCAGGGTTTATTGGAGGAACTCAAAAGACAGACTTGGCAAACTGACATGCCTTAACAAAACGATAACATGACTGACTGACTAACCGAAACAGACTTGAAAACGACAGGAACCAAAAAGACATGAAGCGTGACGACAACAACATTACGATATCAGGAACCAAAAAGACATCAAGACAACAATGATCCGACGGGGCGTGAGGGGCAGACAGGACTTATATACACGACAGGTAACAAGAGGCAGGTGAAAATAATCAAACTAATCATGGGCACACAGGAGGGGAGGGGCGAGCACACAGACAGAAACCATGACAACAGACACATAGTGGAACGGCTGGGGACGAGACGTGACAGGGCTGGGCCGCGGGGGCACGTCAGTCGGCCAGCACGCAAGAGCAGAGCGGAGCCGTGACACTTTAAAATGTTTTAAAAGTGTCTAGAATACAATAACGTATTTAAAAATACAATAGAGTGTATAAAACTTAAATCATAATAGTCTTGCGCTGATGCGCTCGCGCTTGGCCGCGGGGGCGCGTCAGTCGGCTAGCACGCAAGAGCAGAGAGAAATATATTTACTCATTAATTTTCTTATTTATTGAAATTTTTCTGCAAGTCAGTTTGACTTTTTTTTACAATAGTGTTTAAAAATGCAAAAATTATTTAAAAAACAATGAAGTGTATAAAACTACAATAAAGGTTCGTAAAAGTCTTGTGTGGATGTTGTATATATTTACTCTTATTTATTATTATTATGTATTTCTTCCCCTATTTATTTAAATAAAGAATGTTTATGAAATCAGTTTGACTTTAAAATGTTTACTTAAGTGTTTAAGAATACAAAACATTTAAAAGTACAATATACAGTGTTTAAAAATACTATAATAAAATACAATAAAGGATATTTTATATAATATATACGTATATATATATATATATATACCATATTTATTCTAATTATCGCCCCAGACGATAATTAGAGAAGGTTTATGTCCAACGGGGGGGTGGGCGATTAATAGAGAACACTTTTTGTCCGATCGCCAAGGGGCACTGAAATGGGCGATAATATGTATATTTTCCTTATGTAGTATGCAATACCTGCATCTCACTGGTGTTCTTAACACTAGAACAGCGGCTGTTTCATGTTTCAAGGCTGCCACCATCGTACCTGTGCCGAAGAAACCTGCTCCGTCCTGCTTCAATGACTACCGCCCCGTGGCACTGACGGCCATCATCATGAAGTGCTTTGAGCGGCTTGTCATGGAGCACATCAGATCCATTCTCCCCCCCACCATAGACCCCTTCCAGTTTGCGTACCGAGCCAAACGGTCCTCTGAGGATGCCATCTGCTCTGCCCTCCACTCAGCCCTCACCCACCTGGAGAGAAGGGACTCGTATGTGAGATTGCTGTTTGTGGACTTCAGTTCTGCATTCAACACCATTGTACCACAAAGACTCATCTGCAAACTCGACAAGCTGGGCCTCAGTACCTACCTCTGCAACTGGCTACTGGACTTCCTCTGTCAGAGGCCTCAGGTGGTACGTGTTGGCGACAAAATCTCCGCCAGCATCACGCTGAGCACGGGGCCCCCCAAGGCTGCGTGCTCAGTCCGCTGCTCTTCACCCTGCTGACGCATGACTGCACTGCAACTTACAGTAGCAACCGCGTGCTGAAATATGCCGACGACACGACTCTGGTGGGTCTCATCACCGGGGGGCGACGAGACTCAGTACAGGTCGGAGGTCGACCTTCTGGCCACGTGGTGCAGGGACAACAACCTCCTGCTGAACGTCAACAAGACCAAGGAGATTGTTGTTGACTTCCGGAAGGGTCACACCCAACACCTGCCACTGACCATCGACGGTGCTGTGGTGGAGAGAGTGAGCAGTGCACATCAGTGAGGACCTCTCCTAGTCCACCAACACCGCATCACTGGCGAAGAAAGCTCAGCGCCGCCTGTACTTCCTGCGGACACTTAGGCAAGTGCTCCTCCGGCCGTCATGACTACATTCTACCGTGGCACCATTGAGAGCGTCCTCTCCAGGTGCATCGCTGTTTGGGGTGGTAGCTGCACTGAATAGAACTTGAAGGCCCTGCAACGCATAGTGAACACGGCTGGTAAGATTATTGGTGCTTCACTCCCCTCCCTGTAGGACATTTACACCTCCCATCTCACCCGCAAGGCGACCACGATTGTGAGTGATGTGAGTCACCCTGCTCACTCTTTGTTTGATCTTCTGCCCTCTGGGAAGAGGTACAGGAGCCTGCGCTCCCGCACCACCAGATTCACCAACAGCTGTTGAGTCTGTTGGTGAAGATGGCGGCGCACGCAGTTGCAGTGGCTCAGTGCTCTCCCGATCTACGCGTTGTTTGTTTTTTTGTTAGTGTTTGTACCCACTGTATGTCGATATTACACCACCTACAACCGGCAGGAGCTCCTCAGGATAGGGGTTTGCTGCGAGTTGAGTGTCACAGCGGAGTTTCACCGCTCGCAAAACATACCGGAGGATATCATCAGGCGCCCCGGCTCCCCTTGGATCACCATCCCCGCTGGGAGGAAGCGAAGGCAGCGCAGAGAGAGGAGGCAAAAACGAGGCTGCAGGGCCGGCGCGCTAACCAGGCTACGGAAGCGGCCGTTCAGACCACCGCTCCCTAGCCTGTTTCTTACCAACGCCAGGTCTCTTGCTAACAAGACGGATGAACTAAGGCTACAGATGTCTGCGAACCAGACCGCGAAGGACTGCTGCATGGTGCTGATCACCGAAACCTGGCTTCATCCACTCATACCGGACTCTGCTATCGAGCTAGCAGGCTACACCACACAGCGTCATGACAGGACTGAGAACTCCGGCAAGAGCAAGGGGGGGGGGGGCTCTGTATGTACGTCAATAACAACTGGTGTACTAATATGGTGACTGTAGACAGTCACTGCTGCCCGGACCTGGAGTATGTGACTATTAAATGCAGGCCCTTTTACCTCCCTCGTGAATTTACCGTAGTCATGACGACTGTTGTTTACATACCTCCGGAGGCTAATGCTAAGCTAGCTATTGGACTATTACATGGCAGTATTAGCAGCCAGCTGAGCAGATATCCTGACGCAGTCCACATCATGGCAGGGGACTTTAATCATGTAGACTTGAAAGCAGCACTCCCTAGTTTCCACCAGCATGTTAAGTGTGCCACTAGAGGAGTTAACACTCTGGACAAGGTCTACTCCAACATCAAGCTAGGCTACAGGGCAAAACAGCTACCTCACCTGGGCCAGTCTGACCACGTCACTGCTATTACTCCCGGCATATACCACCATCAGGAAATCAGCTCCTGTCATCACTAAAACTGTTAAAACCTGGCCTGATGACGCCTCTCAGCAGTTGCAGGACTGCTTCGACAGGACTAACTGGGACATCTTCGAACACCGGGACTTGAACGTGTTCACAGACAGTGTTCTGTGTTATATCAAGCACTGCACAGACACTGTCACAGTGGACAAACCTATACGGATTTACCCCAACCAGAAGCCCTGGATGACCCGGGAGGTCCTTCGGCTGCTGGAGGAGCGGGACACCGCTCTGTCCCTCAGGTCTGAGGACGGGGCTCTCTACACAGCACAGCCAGAGCCAACCTGAGGAGAGGCATCAGAGAGGCCCAGCTTGCCTATAAGAAGAGGATTGAGGATCACCTGGACAGCAACAACAGCAAGCAGGTGTGGCAGGGAGTCCAGCATCTCACCAACTACAGAACCACCATCGGAGCTGCTGAAGGGGACGCCTCACTGGCAGAGGTCCTTAATACCTTCTTTGCCCGGTTCGGGTCCGAGCCACCTGGAGCGGCCACATCACATCCCACAGTTCGCAGCAGCTTCACCCTCACAGTGAAGGAGCACGAGGTGAGGCGCACGCTGCGGACCATCAACTCGAGGAAGGCTGCGGGTCCTGACGGCGTCACTGGGCGTGTCCTGAAGGACTGCGCAGATCAGCTGGCTGGAGTCTTCACGAAGATTTTCAACCAGTCCCTTACTGAGTCCATCGTCCCATCCTGTTTAAAATCCTCCACTATAGTCCACCTGCCCAAGAAACGCCACATCACCAGCCTTAATGACTACCGGCCAGTCGCACTCACCCCGGTGGTGATGAAGTGCTTTGAAAAGCTGGTACGGGGTCACATCACATCACTCCTGTTCAGAGGTTTTGACCCCCACCAGTTTGCCTACAGGGCAAATAGATCGACAGAGGACGCAGTAGCTACAGCCCTCCACGCTGCACTGTCCCACCTGGAGCAGCCGGGAAGCTATGTGCGGATGCTCTTCGTGGACTTTAGCTCTGCTTTTAACACCATCCTCCCCCACAGACTGGTGGACATACTGGGGGGCCTGGGACTTCCACACAATACTTGCAGGTGGATTAAGAGCTTCCTGACGGGTCAGAGCCAGAGGGTGAGAGTGGGCCGTCATACATCCACACCTCTCAGTCTTGGTACCGGCTCCCCACAGGGCTGCGTACTGAGCCCACTGCTTTACACGCTCTACACACATACATGCACCCCCGCCCACCGCAGCAACACCATTGTGAAATTTGCGGATGACACCACCGTGGTGGGGCTCATCTCAAAGGGGGATGAGTCTGCCTACAGGGACGAAGTGGTGCAGCTATCGGAGTGGTGCGGTGAGAACAATCTGCTCCTAAACACGGCTAAAACCCGAGAACTGGTCATTGATTTTAGGAGGAAAAATAAAACGGACATTTCACCAGTCATCATCAACGGGGTCTGTGTGGAGAGGGTGTCCTCCTTCCGCTACCTGGGAGTCCACATCGAGGAGGACTTCACCTGGGGGCGTGAACACCTCTGAGCTGCTAAAAAAGGCCCAGCAGAGACTCTACTTCCTAAGGGTGCTGAGGAGGCACAGTATTACACAAAGACTGCTGGTGTCCTTCTATCGCTGCTCCATAGAAAGCACTTTAACGTACTGTATATGTGTTTGGTACTCCAGCTGCACTGCTGCTCAGAGGAAAAAGCTCCAAGGGGTCATCAACACAGCACAGAAGATCATTGGCTGCCCTCTCCCCACACTGGAAGACCTACACAGAACCCGCTGTCTCAAAAAAACACAGAACATTCTGAAGGACACTTCCCACCCTGGCCACTCCCTTTTCGAACTGTTGCCGTCAGGCAGACGCTATTAGGTCAAGGACTAGCAGATTCACCAACAGTTTTTACCCTACAGCGGTAGTCACATTAAATGCCGCTAAACGTAGTAAATGATTGTGACTGTGTATGTTCTTCTGTGGGGTTTTAGCTTGTATATTTTTTTTAATCTTTTATTCTATTTGTTGGAGCCAATTTAGTTTCCTTAGCTTAAATTCTTATTTTTGTTTAAGATTCGCATGCCTTGGGCCATGGACCTTTATTTGACAAAGCCTTTGGTCACCTGATCTGTCACCTGATCAGGGAAATAAATAGGCTGCTCCCACTTGGTAGTCAGTCTCAGTTAGACAAGGAAGGAAGACAGTAGTGACATAGTTTTGTACCGCTAAAAAGCCCGCTTCAAGCTACTTCAAGTCTGCTCCAAGCTTGTAGTTTTTGGAACTTGAACCTTGGAATTTAGAAACCAAACTTTAGTTTACTTCTTTGAACCCTTTATGTTGAAACCTTAGTTGATTTACAAACAATTTGGATTTGTACCTGTGTGCCACCTGTTTGCCTGCCTGCCATTCCCTCTCCCCCCTATCCTTGCTTGGCCTACCACCTTTGCCTGCCTGCCTGCCTGCCATTGCCTCTCTACCTCGGCCTGCATGCCTGCTTGCCTCCATTTTGGACATTCCACCTCCACCTTCAAAAGGGTATGAGCAACAGCTGTACACAGTGTTTTAAGATAAGCGTGTGACAAGAACTATACAACATCTAACCTTTGAAATTTAAACTGAACTGAAACTGACACTCACACTATTTATTTTTTTATCTCATGCGCTGATCGGTTGGCACTTTTTAAATTTCGTTGTACATGTGTGACAATGACAATAAAGATCTATCTATCTATCTATCTATCTATCTATCTATCTATCTATCTATCTATCTATCTATCTATCTATCTATCTATCTATCTATCTATCTATCTAGCTTCATACTCCAGGCTGTTAGGATCCTGAACTCTCTCCCCCCTTCTGCGTAGCGTCCTGTACTTTTGCGCTATATTCTGACTGTCTGCTGTATGCACACTTGCTCCATTTTTGCTCCTCTTATTTACTATGTTATTTGTTTATTTATTATTTATTCATCACTCTTATTTATTCATTGTTTGTGCCTTCTTGTTTTTACTTTTTGTGTTGTTTACTTGTATGTATATTGTGTACTATGTCTTGTCACCGTGGGATAGTGGGAACGTAATTTCAATCTCTTTGTGTGTCTTGGCATGTGAAGAAATTGACTATAAAGCAGACTTTGACTTTTGACTTTGTTTTGATCCACCTCTAACAGCGGGATGCGTCAATTCACGCTCCAACGATGCAACACGTTACCGTCGCACATATGTTGCGCACGTCATGTTATCGCGATCGTCTTGTTCGAGCGCACGCCCCGATAACGTAATTGTGTGAGGATATTGTAGCGGAGTGACGAGTGTAATTGTATCATAGTTTATGGAGAAAAACAATTTAAAAGGGACATTCGACGTGCTGTCAAATCAGTCATATTTAAATTTGCGCAATGACGTCGGCATGCGGTCGCGGAGGAAAACGTAAGTTTTGGGGGGAATTTTTAGCAGCATGGGTGATAATTAGAGGTACCAATGTTTTTTATTTATGTCATCGCTAACACACACTGGGCGATTATTAGAATATGGGTGATAATTAGAATAAATACGGTATATACGTATATACACACACACATACATAGTTTCATAGTAGCTATTTTTGTGTTACAAAATACTAATCTCAAATTCTTTATCCGTAAGACATTATAAAATGTTAAGAAACAATGGTGTGATTTTGCTTGGTTGAGGGCACGTTTAGTCTGCAACAACTTTACTGAAAGTAACGTTACGTGTGCAGGTTTACGTGACGAATATGTTGATGGTGTCATGAAACAGTTCTGCAAAATTAGAATACTAAATGAGAGCCGAGCGGAGAGTGCTATAATTGATGCGGCCATCGAATTAGCCAAACAAATATGCAAAATATACAGATACTTGTAAAATGTATTAGAATGGTGTTAGAATAACATAATGTAATCAAACTAATGATTACAGGAACAGTAAAGCGGGCCTAATATTGCCACTAATATGATAGGTCGAGAAAGCAACATTTGTTACCTTTGCCACTTAGGGCCTTAAAGTGGTCTTCAGTCTAGTGGGAGCCATTCTAAATTTTAATCAGTTGGTCTACGTCCATTATTGACACTTAGAAATAATATATCCCTTATAAATTAGATCAATAACAATACAACCTAAGCCTCGCAAAGACATATTTTGGGGGGCTGAATCCAGTAAGTACTAGTGCTCCAACTTCTTTTACCATTTTACTTACTGAAGAATTATCAAACATAAAAAAATATTTGTAGGGTTGACCTTAGGACCAGCACTGGAGTACTCAAGTTGCTGGGTGCTAAAGTACCAAACTGCAAGACGTGTAATCGTCATCAATGTGGATTACTTCATTGCCAATGCCCCAGAGTGTTTGGAAAACTGAGCATTTTTAATTCTTCCCTTGTTTTGTGTGCCCACCTGGAGAGCAGTCGACCACTGCTAATTATAAAAATGTATGCTTATCAGTGTAATACTGTAGTTTGACAACAACAACAAAATCTGCAAACATATTGGTGTTTCACTGGTGTATTTTTCCCCTTTTATCACCTTTTTTAATTTACAGAGCTATGTTACTACTGATACTTTACTCGGGCAACTGTGGTGTCTTTCCTCTTTTGGTTTTATCATAAACGCCAGAAATGCCCACACTTAAAAAGTGGGAAAACCGTGCATGCATCATTACCTTGTGAAAAAGAACTGGCAGACAGCCTTCCTTCCATCTTTTGGTCCTTTTTCTACAAATCAGTACAGGCTTTCTTACTTATCTGCAGTTTGATCTTTCACCTCCTGCTGGATATCTGAGGTTAAAGGTCATTGCCTCAGGGGAACGGTTGTACATTGATGTGTTACTAATAGGTAAAGCTAAAAATGTCGCCTTATGTATCCCATCAGTTCCTGCCTAAGGGCTCTCCACATGTGGGGGTAGTAGGGTGGGTGGCTATTAAAGGATAGACTTTTTGCCCTGAAACCTAAAAGAAACTGAGTATCACTTTCTTCTTGTATGTCTTAAATAGGAATCATTTTTAAATGTGGATTTGTAGATGCCAATTTTTATCCGCCTCCTGTTGAGCAGGCAATGCTTTGATGCTCGCTCTGTTGCTACCACTGGTCCAGTCAGTTCGAACTGAAGCACCATTAAGCTTCCCATGAGGCTTCTACATCCTCAGTTTTATACATCAAGTCTGTGCTAAAAATCCTTGGGTGCCAGCTCTCTGCCTCTGAAGTAAGGTACTTAAATAAAGGACCAGTTTTCTTTAAAGTATGCTGTTAATATTTGAGGGCTACATATGTCATTAATGGCTGCCTTAAATTCAAAGGGATTTGACCATTACAGCCTAGTCGACATGAGCAAGGTCGACTGCATATTAAATCAACACCATGACTGCTTAAGAAGTGGATGTGTTAGAATTGTAGGCTTCATCTTATTCTGTGTGATCCTGATATTTTTCAGAAATATGTCCCCACAGAAGCCATAGGAAAAGAAAAATGCCAACCACAAAGCAGGATTGATTGTTCATCTTGGATAACCTCAAGTCAGGAATATTGATTGTGAATTCAAGGGGACTTGCATGTACCATCAATAGCTGGAAAGCATCATGTGCCCATATAAAAGTTAAATACTGTGTATCTATATTATTAGTAGACTGTTTAATCACTGATTACACCATGAATATGGAATGCACGTAATAATTCTGGTTGTCTCAAGGGAATGTAAAGCAAAATTTTTACATCGTGATATACAATAAAAATTGAATGAGCAACAAACTGAACCAAATGTTTAAACATACTGCTGTATCCCTCTCCTGAAAGATGTGTCTTATGAATACAATATATCTCAAGCTTTTTGTAGGAACAGCTAAATCACTGCCCACACATAAGTTAAAATGTGAAACAAAGTAAATTTAAAAAAATATAATTTTTGACTTGACACAAAATAATAATCACACGCAACATTTCAAAACTTAATACATTTTCACTTTATATAGTCACTAGATTTCATGACAATGCCAGAAAATCTTTTACCAAATTTTGCTGGTCTGTCACAACCTGGGCACCCTTCAGTCCTCGTCCCTTCGTCCTCATTCATAAAACAATCGCTCCTTATGTCATTCCTCATTTTAAAAGGGCCTCTGTCCGTACATTGTCAGTGCGTGTATTTTTTTTTTTTAATCATAGTCCAAGAGATGAGAAACCCAATTTAGTTAAAATGGTGGAGTGCATGTATGAGAGTATCTATTATGAGATGAACCATGGGTCAGTTAGTAGGACTTCTAAGATTTGGAAGAGCGCGTGTGTGCGTGTGTGTGCGCGTGTGCATGTGTGCGTGTGTGTACTGTGTGTGCGTATGTGTTTTTTATATATATATATATATATATATATATATATTCAAGAGTTTTTATTCGCCATGTTTGAGCGTGCCAAACAAGGAATTTGACTTTGGTAAATCACACCCTCTGTTCAACATTTAGGTGACTAACAACACTCAGGACATGTGAAAAATGGCAAATATTCTCAAACATCCCCTGATCTTAAACTCCCAAAAGGGCAAGGAAAAACTCAAAACTCCAGCTAGGGGAAATGAGAAACCTTGAGAAGAGACCACAGATGGGAAGGTCCCTCTTCCAGGATGACCAGGCTGCAATGGATGCAGAGAGGACACATAGTACAAACAGTGTAGACAAATTCAAAATAGGTGTGGAGAGCAGGATGTTATTGCACAGTAATGACTCTGAGACTCTAAGAGTGGTGTGAGTTCATCAGAGCAACAGCCTGGGGGAAGAAGCTGTCTCTGTGTCTGCTGGTTTTGGCGTACCGAGCTCTATAACGCCGTCCGGAGGGGAGTAGTTCAAACAGACTGCAACCTGGGTGAGAAGGGTCTGTAGAGATGTTCCTTGCACGTTTCCTGGTCCTGGACAGGTACAAGTCTTGGATAGATGGGAGGTTGATTCCAATGATTTTTTCAGCAGTCCTGATTGTCCGTTGCAGTCTGTGCTTGTCTTGTTTGGAGGCCGATCCAAACCAGACAGCGATGGAGGTGCAGAGGACAGACTGGATGATGGCAGTGTAGAAGGTCTTCAGAAGCTCTCGCGGCAGGTTGAACTTCTTGAGCTGTCTCAGGAAGTACAGCCTCTGCTGGGCCTTCTTCCGGACAGAGTCTATGTGGCCAGTCCATTTCAGGTCCCGAGAGATTGTGGTTCCCAGGAACTTGGAGGTGTCTGTGGAGAGAATAGTATTACTGCGGATAGTGAGGGGTAAAAGTGGTGAAGGGTCTCGCTTGAAATCCACTGTCATCTCCACGGTCTTGAGCGAGTTCAGCTCCAGGTGGTTTTGGCTGCACCAGTGGACCAGCCGCTCCACCTCCTGTCTGTACGCAGTCTCATCACCGTCCTGGATCAGTCCGATGAGAGTGGTGTCGTCTGCATACTTCAGGAGCTTCACAGGAGAGTCACCTGAGGAGAAATCATTGGTGTAGAGAGAGAAGAGCAGTGGGGAGAGGACGCACCCCTGAGGGGCTCCAGTATTGGTGGTCCGGGTGTCAGATGTGATGCCCCCCAGCCTCACACGCTGTCTCCTGTTGGTCAGGAAGCTGGTGATCCACTGACAGGTGGAGGCAGGCACCGCAAGCTGGATGAGCTTCTGTTGGAGGATGTCAGGAGCGATGGTGTTGAACGCCGAGCTGAAGTCCACGAACAGGATCCTGGCGTACGTTCCTGGGGTGTCCAGGTGGTGCAGGATGTAGTGCAGTCCCATGTTGACCGCATCATCCACTGACCTGTTTGCCCGGTAGGCAAACTGGAGGGGGTCAAGCAGGGGGCCCGTGACATCCTTCAGGTGGTTCAGCACTAACCTCTCGAAAGATTTCATGACCACAGATGTCAGTGCGACAGGTCTATAGTCATTTAAACCTGTGATGGCGGGCTTCTTGGCCACTGGAACGATGGTGGAGCTCTTGAAGCATGAGGGCACCTCACACAGCTCCAGAGAACGGTTGAAGATCCGTGCAAAGGTGGGCGCCAGCTGCTCAGCGCAGACTTTCAAGCAGGAAGGTGACACGCCGTCTGGGCCCGGTGCCTTCCTGGTCTTTTGTCTCCGGAACATCTGGCGCACTTCCTCCTCGCGGATCTGGAGTGCGGGCGCGGCCTCTGCAAGAGAGAGAGTGGGTGACAACGATGATAGAGGTGTGGACAGAGCAGTTGTGGGGAGAGGTGAGTATGTAGATTGTGCTGCAGGAAGTCCCGTTGTGTGGGTGGACCGATCAAACCTGCAGTAGAACCTGTTTAGCTGGTTAGCAAGCCTTGGGCTCTCCACAGGACGGGGGGTTCGTTTCTTGTAGCCCGTGATGCTCTGCAGACCTTTCCACACTGTTGAGGGATCAGGATTGGCAGAGAGGTGTCTCTTCAGGTTCTCCCCGTAACACCTCCTGGCTTTCCTGACCTCTCGGTTCAGTGTGTTTCTGGTCTGCTTGAACAGGTCGCGGTCGCCGCTCCTGTAGGCCTCCTCCTTGACTTTGCGCAGCCTCCTGAGGTTCGGTGTAAACCAAGGTTTGTCGTTGTTGTACGTGCAGAAGGTCTTAGTCTGCACACACAGATCCTCACAAAAACTGATGTATGATGTGACAGTGTCAGTGAGTTCATGCAAGTCTGAAGTTGCAGCTTCGAAAACTCCCCAATCGGTGCAGTCAAAGCAGGCTTGGAGGTCCTGCCTTGACTCCACTGTCCACTTCCTCACAGTCCTCACCACAGGCTTAGAAGTTTTTAGTTTCTGCCTGTAGGCCGGGATCAGATGAACTAGACAGTGGTCCGAGAGTCCTAAAGCTGCACGAGCAGCAGAGTGGTATGCATCCTTGATCACGGTGTAGCAGTGGTCCAGAGTCTGTGCCCCTCTGGTGGGACACGTTACGTGCTGTCTGTATCTGGGGAGTTCGTGTGCGAGGTTCGCCCTGTTAAGATCACCCAGAACAATGATTAGTGAATTTGGTAGAAGTTTCTCCATGTCTGTTACCTGGTCGGCCAGCATCTGCGTGGCTTCACTCGCACGTGCGTGTGGTGGAATGTAAACAGCCGCCATGACGGTCGAGGAGAACTCCCGTGGTGAATAGAACGGCCGGCAGTTTATGAAAAGTGTTTCTAGGAGAGGGCTGCAAAACTCTTTCAACACCGTGACATCAGTACACCAACGTTCATTAATGTAGAAACAGAGACCACCTCCCTTTGATTTTCCGGAGAGCTCCGCGCTGCGATCTGCACGAGTTAGCCGGAACCCCGCTAGCTCCACGGCGTGGTGGGGGGTTCGTTCGCTGAGCCACGTTTCCACAAAGCACAGCGCGGCGGATCTGCTGAAGTCCGTGTTCCTTGAAGTGAGGAGCAGCAGTTCATCCATCTTGTTCGCCAGGGAGCGGACATTCGCCAGATGAATTGACGGTAGGGCAGAACGGAACCCTCTCTGCCTCAGCCTTACGAGTGCTCCGGCTCGTTTTCCGCGCCGCCGTCGTCGCGCTAGCTTGTATAGCACCGCCGCTCCGGCTAGAATCTCCGACAAACAGTCTGAATCGGAGAGAACAGGAGAGAAAATACCAGAAGAAGACTGTCCGATGTTTAACAGCGCTTCTCTGGTAAAAGTGATCCGGGATGGACAGCAGAGGACACAGAAAACACACAAAATAAGACAAAGAAACAGAGTGACTCACCGTGGCTGCCATCCGCGGCGCCATCATGACGTGTATATATATATATATATATATATATATATATATATACCGTATTTATTCGAATTATCGCCCATATTCTAATAATCGCCCAGTGTGTGTTAGTGATGACATAAATAAAAAACATTGATCCCTCTAATTATCGCCCATGCTGCTAAAAATTCCCCCCAAAACGTACGTTTTCCTCCGCGACCGCACGCCGACGTCATTGCGCAAATTTAAATATGACTGATTTGACAGCACGTCGAATGTCCCTTTTAAATTGTTTTTCTCCATAAAGTATGATACAATTACACTCGTCACTCCGCTACAATATCCTCACACAATTACGTTATCGGGGCGTGCGCTCGAACAAGACGATCGCGATAACATGACGTGTGCAACATGTGATGTGCGACGGAAACGTGTCGCATCGACGGAGCGTCAGTTGACGCACCCCGCTGTTAGAGGTAGATCAAAACAGCCGCTGTTGCAGTGTTACGAACACCAGTGAGGTGCACGTATTGCATACTACATAAGGAAAATATACATATTATCGCCCATTTCAGTGCCCCTTGGCGATCGGACATAACGTGTTCTCTATTAATCGCCCACCCCCCCTGTTGGACATACGGTACTCTTATTTATTCATTGTATGTGCCTTCTTATTTTTACTTTTTGCATTGTTTACTTGATTGTTTTGTTTGTCTGTGGACCAATTGGGTGTAATATGTCTTGTCTACACCGTGGGATAGTAGGAAACGCAATTTCGATCTCTTTGTATGTCTTGACGTGAAGAAATTGACAATAAAGCAGACTTTGACTTTGACTACTAGTATGCTTCTTCATAATATTCTAATATTTTGTGATAGGATATTTGAGTTTTCTTAAGCTGTATGCCATAATCAGCAATATTAAAATAATAAAAGACTTGCAATATTTCAGTTGATTTGTAATGAATCCAGAATGTATGACATTTTTGGTTTTTTAATTCCATTACAGAAAATAAAGAACTTTATCACAATATTCTAATTTTCTGAGACAGTCCTGTGTATATATATATATATATATGACGTATATATATATATATATATATATATATATATATATATATATATATATATATGTATATACCGTATTTATTCGAATTATCGCCCATATTCTAATAATGCAGAATTATTAGTTTCGGGCCAGCTGACCTTCAGACCCAGCTTGTTGGCTTCCTCTTGGTAGATTTCTAAGGCTTCTTTCAACTGATCAGGGGTGGAGCAAAATAGCATGGTGTCATCTGCGTATTCCAGATCAGTGAGGCTATAACTGCCTAGTTTAACCCCTGGAATACATATCCGTTCCATCAAATGGTTGATGATAGTTAAAAAGGTCTGGTGCAGCTACACATCCCTGTCTCACACCGCTGTTGATTGAGAACCAGGTGGAGTTGGTACCATTGACACGCACACAGCTTTCGGCATCACTGTAGCGCTTTTGAAAGAGGGTGGTAATTTTTCTTGGTGCTCCGAGGATGGTGAGAACCTTCCAGTGGGAGGTGTGGTCCACAGTGTCAAAAGCCGCCTTGAGATCAAGAAAGGCAATATAGAGATGTCTGTCTTGGCGGAACTCGTGTACCTTCTCTATGAT
This sequence comes from Syngnathus acus, assembly GCF_901709675.1. Classification (NCBI taxonomy): domain Eukaryota; kingdom Metazoa; phylum Chordata; class Actinopteri; order Syngnathiformes; family Syngnathidae; genus Syngnathus; species Syngnathus acus. Next base: position 26,069,421 of record NC_051095.1, read on the forward strand.
GAGGCGGAGGGCAGAAATTTGGTCTGTTGCGGAGCGGTTTGGCATGAAGCCCGCCTGTTGGGGGCGTCTTTTGCTTCTAATGGCCGGGAGGGCCCGGGTGAGAAGTATGCGGGTGAAGATCTTTCCAGGGATAGAGAGAAGTGTAATGCCTCTGTAATTGTTACAGACCATTTTATCACCTGCGTGAAGCTGGCCCCCCACCCCACGCAAAATTTAATGAAAATAGTCTGTTTCTTTTGTGCTTCGTTAGTGCTGGTTTGTGCAGCAAAAAATTTCGTTTGTGCTGCTATGGTTTTTTAGTTATGAAAGATTATTTTATAGGTCATCCAGAGTTCACCCAGCCCCCCATCTGCTCCACATGAACCCAAAATGGTACCGTTCGTTTGTGCTTCGTTTGTGCTGGTTTGTGCTGCAAAAAATTTCATTTGTGCTGCTTCCGTTTCGTAGATATTACACATTTATTTTATAGCGATGACGTCACCCAGCCCCCCATTTTACTCCAAATGGACCCAAAATGGTACCGTTCGTTCGTGCTTCGTTTGTGCTGGTTTGTGCAGGAAAAATTTTCATTTGTGCTGCTACGGTTTCGTAGATATTACACATTTATTTTATAGCGATGACGTCACGTAGCCCCGCCCCCCTATTGACTTCCAAATGGACCAAAAATAGTGCAGTTCGTTTGTGCTTCGTTTGTGCTGCAAAAAGTTTCGTTTGTGCTGCTACGGTTTTGCAGATATTACACATTTAATTTATAGCGATGACGTCACTGTATTTCATCGCGAATTTCAAGCCCCTGGAATGCTCCTGATGCAGGACGAATACAAGGTAAATATGTTCTTAGCCTTTTTTTTCTTTTCTTTTTAGCTTACAGAAAACTTTCACTGCGGGAAATGGCTTTTAGTACGAGGATATTTCTGTAATTATGTTTGTATCGTGCTCATTGATTAATTTCCTTGTTATCAATAAGCCTATATGATCAATTTTTTCAATTACATCTGACGTGCAAAAGGTTCACCGCAACCTAAATACCTGATGAGTCTATGTCTGATCCAAAACATTAATTAATGCAACAATTAATACATGTATGTGAAGTTGATGACAGCCAGAAAAAGAAACTTGAAAACGTGAAAAAATAACTTTCTTTGTCAAACGGAACATTATCAACATTTGTTTTCCAACAATTCAAACAATGCATCACTGCACTGTGTAGAACACAGCATGTGGGAAGATCTTAGTATTTACTGATGCTGCTTTCACTCCACTTCCCAGGTCATTATAGATCTCCCAGGCATATGCAGTCCTCCTGCAGTATGCCACATAATGCCCAAGTCAGTCCTGGTTCAAAGGCAATGACTGCTCTCAAAGTAAAAGTCTTCTCTTTTAGCTCCAGACTGGAGGGAAATTCAAGCAAGGCAACTTCCTTGCAACTGCTACCAAGGTCAGTGTCAATCCACACAAACTCTCCCAGATTGTAGCTGATCCCCATCACCCAAGAATTGTCATTACCCTCTGTCTCACTCAGTGCCACAATGGTGATAGCATGAAGACGTTCTTTTGCATGTTGCAAACATTGCGACTTAAGAAGCTGTGCTATTGACCTGACAAAGAAATCCTTAACACGAGGTCTTTTGTTTTTCAGGCAGTCCCATCGGCAGATCATCTTAATACAGTGTGCTACATCTACCCTGACAAAACATGGGGGTAGATGTCCAGGTTGATTCCCACGTGAAATGTTAAAGCACTCATTGATGTAGCTCTTCAGATCAGGATGAGGGGTAAAAGCTTTGACTAGAGCTCCAAGAATCGCCAGAGAAAAGTCACTCACTGCTTCTTTAGGAACAGATGCACCTGCATGGATCCATTCCTTCAGCCACTGTGTGATAGCATTAACATCATGCTTCTCTGACAGCATCTGCACGACTGGGATACTGGAGCTGGTATGCCCTGTCATAACACCCTGATACAGGAAGATATGGCCAGACATGCCATTCGGTCTCATCAGTTTTTTAACTATTGAGCCAGTTGCATCAACACATAATATTGGGTGAGATTATTTAAGCTCTTGTACACATGCATTTGTGTTTGACTCCAATAGTGACAGAAAAACGTGTCAAGTCCAATGTCATTGGTGCTGTCACTGTGAGGTGCACTGTATTTCAACATCTGCAATGAGAAAATTGGATTTTTGTCACCCAATGCCAAATCCTTTTTCTCTTGCTTTGCCTTGCGCAGGGTGGCCAAATTTGGCAGGTGGCTTGGCTCAGAGTCTCCGAAGTCCATCAGTTTATTTGCCTGTGATGCTCGCCATACATGTGGTTCCATCCTGCCCTCACAAAGTTCCTTGGCTACCTGCACACGCAACTGTCCAGATAGAAACCGCTTTGAGCTACCAGTGTGTAGGGAGTCATCACTGTTCTTAATGAAACAGTTCAATATTATTGGGCTGTTAATTTCTGGCTCTCCGCCACAATTAATGTTGAGAAGGCCATGACACTCCTTGCAGTATCCTCTGATTTTGATATAATTATTTGAGACCAATGGATAGACCTTGGCTCTTTTAAAAACAAATGTGCAAGGAATTGTGACTGTTTTCCAGATTTGTTCATTTATGATGTGGTTCCAGGTGCCAGGCTTCAAAATTGTATATTCTCTTTTTTGGGTTCGACAGTTCTTATCTTTGTATTCAGCCTTTTCCGGAATAAATTCCATCCACTTGTCAAAAGGAATATGAAGCTGAAATGACCGTTCAGGGCCTGATTCCGAGCTTGCTTCACTGCTAGTTTCAGGATCAGTTTCATCATGACTGAATCCCAGAGCTGACCAGATATTGTGTCTGTTTGTTTTTACAAAGGTGTACAGAGCCTTTGCAGACATCTTCTTTTCCAACTGGTCACTCAGATCTGTCCACACAGTAGCGCTTGGAGTGGCTATGTTACCATTTTCAAGTATGGCCTCTCAAATCTTCGGAGATAGTTGTGCATTTGTCGCTTGACAAAGTTGCACGTCTTTGTTTTTTGCCACCCTGTTGCGATATGTCTTACCGGCCTGCAGAGGTCACTTTGCATGGTAATTAGTTGGATAATACATGTGTAAGAATTGAGGAGTTATCAGGATGTTAAGTGAAAAATTGTTAGAATAAAATACATGACAGGGGGTTAATGAAGATGCATGATTTTAATAATGAAAAATTGCAATGGCACAAACAAATGGTTAATTAACGATCTATGGAGCAAGGATTTGACATCTCTAGAAAATAAATTAATATTGAATAAATGACAAATTGAATGATTCACTGAACGCCAACAAATATTTTTGCAGCACAAACAATCGGTGCCATTTTGGGTCCATTTGGAGTTAAATGGGGGCTGAGTGACGTCATCGCTATAAATTAAATGTGTAATATCTACGAAACCGTAGCAGCACAAACGAAACTTTTTGCAGCACAAACGAAGCACAAACGAACGGTACCATTTTGGGTCCATTTGGAGTAAAATGGGGGGCTGGGTGACGTCATCGCTATAAAATAAATGTGTAATATCTACGAAACGGAAGCAGCACAAACGAAAATTTTTGCTGCACAAACCATACAAACGAACGGTACCATTTTGGGTCCATTTGGAGTAAAATGGGGGGCTGGGTGACGTCATCGCTATAAAATAAATGTGTAATATCTACGAAACGGAAGCAGCACAAACAAATTTTTTTGCAGCACAAACCAGCACATACGAAGCACAAACGAACGGTACCATTTTGGGTTCCTTTTGAGCAGATGGGGGGCTGGGTGAACTCTGGATGACCTATAAAATAATCTTTCATAACTAAAAAACCATAGCAGCCCAAACGAAAATTTTTGCAGCACAAACGAAGCACAAACGAACGGTACCATTTTGGGTTCATTTGGAGCAGATGAGGTACTGGGTGAAGTCTGGATGACCTATAAAATAATCTTTCATAACTAAAAAACCATACCAGCACAAACGAAAATTTTTGCTACACAAACCAGCACAAACGAAGCACAAACGAACGGTACCATTTTGGGTCCATTTGGAGTAAAATGGGGGCTGGGTGACGTCACCGCTATAAAATAAATGTGTAATATGTACGGAACCGAAGCAGCACAAACGAAAATTTATGCTGCACAAACCAGCACAAACGAAGCACAAACGAACGGTACCATTTTGGGTCCATTTGGAGGAAAATGGGGGGCTGGGTAACGTCATCGCTATAAAATAAATGTGTAATATCTACGAAACCGAAGCAGCACAAACGAAGGTTTTTGCGGCACAAACCAGCACTAACGAAGCACAAACGAACTGTACCATTTTGGGTTCATTTTGAGCAGATGGGGGGCTGGGTGAACTCTGGATGACCTATAAAATAATCTTTCATAACTAAAAAACCATAGCAGCACAAACGAAAATTTTTGCTCCACAAACCAGCACAAACGAAGCACAAACGAAACAGACTATTTTCCTTAAATTTTGCGTGGGGTTGGGTGCCAGCTTCACGCAGGTCATTTATCACGCTTATGTTTTCAGAAGGGGAGAATGATGCCTCTGGTCCAGTCTTCTGGGGGTGCTCGGTAATCCAGACATGATTGATGATATGGGTGAGCCAGTCAATGATGTTGTCACCACCCGCTTTCATCATTTCCGCTGTGATGTTACAGATACCTGGGGCTCTGTCATTTCGAAGAGTAGCCAGGGCTTGCAAGACTTCTTCTTTTGTGATGGAGTCTGTGCTGCAGTTGTAATTTGCACTGGCATTTACGGATGATATGGTGAGAGCGTGGTCCGTTTGGGGTGAGGGATGATGCAATAGGTCGCTGAAATGCTCCTTCCAACCTCGGAGTTCAGTATGTTGCCCTGCGCATCCTTTACCAGGACTGCCTTCTGTTGGGGGCCTGTTTTTACTCGCCTCAGGGTCCGATACACTTGGGTGAAGTTATTGTTTTCTGCAGCAGACTCCAGGCATTCTGCTTCTCCTTGCCAGACTTTCTCCCTGTCTGCTTGTATTGCTGTGTTCCGTATACTATTCAAAAAACGATATTCAGTCATATCGCCCCTGAGACGTGCAGCTCTGCGCAGTTCTATGATTTTTAGTGTTCTTGGTGATATCCAGGGACACCTAGGTGTATGGTGGGTGCGTCGGATGGACTTGGCGGTTGCTTGGTTTATTGTAGACACGAAAAGGTCCCAGTTGGTAGGTTCTTTCTTGGCCAGGGTCTTATACCTGTTGGTGATGGAACGGGTAAACACTGAGGTGATGGTTGGGTCTTGAAGATGGGAAGATCTCAGTCGAGGTGTTATCTGTGATGATGGGATAGCCTTTAATTTCAGTCTCAGCTGGGCTCCCAGTAAGCGGTGGTCTGTGTTGCCTAGCTGGGCCCCACGATACACAGGGCAGTTGGTAACACTGGATTTCCAGCGACTGGAGATGAGTATATGATCTAGGGCAGGGGTGGCCAACCCGCGGCTCGCGAGCCGCATGCGGCTCTTTGGCTGGTTTCATGCGGCTCTTTTACGTTCATATCAACATTTGTGTTTATTTTTCGTGCGTATTTGCTTCGCTTGAGTTCAATATGGTATTTTGGTCAAACGCGCATGCGCGTGAGGTGAAATCACGCAAAGGAGGAGGGACAAACCCATTTGAGGAGTGTCAATTTCGCTCTCAAAATGGCAAGGAAAAAATGCACAGCTAAACGAATATATGACGATGAACACAGGGCAGAGCGATTGGTTTTGCTGGCTATTTAATGAATGGCGACTGTGACTACGGGGGCCCATTAGGTCCAGAAAAGCTGACAAGACGCTAAGCCAGGGGTGGCCAACCCGGCCAAAATGGCAAGGAAAAAATGCACAGCTAAACGAATATATGACGATGAACACAGGACGTTTTTAACAGAGTTAAAGTTGTTTTTTGTTGAACGCAATGGCAAGTCATTCTGCCTGATATGTCAGATGTCATTAGCGCATTTAAAAGCTTCAAATGTTCAGTGCCACTTCAGCTCACTTCATGCCAATATCGATAAGGACTTTGCAAAAGGGACTGAATTTCGCAAGCACAAGTTTGGACACTTTGAAAAGTCAGACAGAAAAATAGGTACAGTTTTTCAAAAAAATTACGAAGCACTCAGAGACTGTCACACTTGCATTGTTTCAACTGGCTTGGAACATTGCACAGGCTAAAAAGCCATACAATGAAGTGGAGTTCGTTAAAAACGCCTCAGTGACGTTATTGAAATCTTGTCTCCTGAAAACGACAAACTAAAACGAATGGTCTGTCCCGCCACACATAGTTAGATAGATAGATAGATAGATAGATAGATAGATAGATAGATAGATAGATAGATAGATAGATAGATAGACAAAACTTTATTGTCATTTTGTCAACACTAGGTGTGTACAAAACGAAATTTCGTTGCATACGGCTTTCAACAATGTAGTGGTATTTCGGCTGGTTAAAAAGTGACATTCTATATAAAAATATGAAATAAGATAATTATAAAGTACAAAGTGCAGCAGTGATAAAGTATGTAAACAGTGCAGGACACAAAAGCAGTATTTACAAGTGTGCAGAGGAATGCTACGTTTGAATGTTCAACAGTGACGACAGCAGGGAAAAAACTATTGCAGAACCTGGTGGACCTGCAGCGGATGCTGCGAAACCTCTTCCCAGAGGGCAGCAGGGAGAACAGTCCATGGTGGGGGTGTGATGGGTCACTGATAATATTACGGGCTCGGGACACGCAGCGCTGGGATGACAAGTCCTGAATGGAGGGAAGAGGAGCCCCGATGATCCTCTCTGCTGTCCTCACCACTCTCCTCAGGTTCTTCCAATCGGAGGCGCTGCAACCTCCACACCACACCGAGAGACAGCTTGTCAGAATGCTCTCTATGGTGCTTCGGTAGAACGTCCTCATGATGGGTGGGGGCAGGTGGGCTCTCCTCATCCTCCGCAGGAAGTACAAGCGCTTCTGTGCCCTCTTGACCAGTGTTGTGGTGTTCACAGTCCAGGTGAGGTCGTCTGTGATGTGGACTCCCAGGAATTTAGTGCTGCTGACCACCTCCACAGCTGAGCTGTTGATGATCAGTGGAGCGTGGTGAGGCTGGTTCTTCCTGAAGTCGACGATGATCTCCTTCGTCTTCTCCACATTCAGGATCAGGCTATTTTCTCTGCACCAGCCCACCAACTGCTCCACCTCCTCTCTGTAGTCCAGGTCGTTGTTGTCCCTGATGAGGCCCACCACCGTTGTGTCGTCTGCAAACTTCACAATGTGATTGGTGGTGAACCTGGGGGCGCAGTCGTGTGTCATCAGGGTGAACAGCAGGGGGCTCAGGACGCAGCCCTGAGGGGAGCCTGTGCTGAGGGTGATGACATCTGAGGTGTTCTGTCCGACCCGGACTGACTGAGGTCTGTTGGTGAGGAAGTCTAGCAGCCAGTTCCGAAGGGGGGTGCTGAAGCCCAGGTGTTCCAGTTTTTCCACCAGATGTTGTGGAATGATGGTGTTAAACGCTGAGCTGAAGTCCAGGAACAGCAACCGCACGTGGGTGTTCCTCTCCTCCAGGTGAGCCAGGCTCAGGTGAAGAACGGAGGAGATGGCATCCTCAGTAGAGCGGTTCTGCCGGTAGGCAAACTGGAACGGATCGAATGTTGGGGGGAGTCTGGAGACGATGTGATCTTTGAGCAGCCTTTCGAAGCACTTCATCATGATGGGAGTCAGTGCCACAGGTCTGTAGTCATTCCATGAGGTGATTTGAGGTTTCTTCGGCACCAGAATGATGGAGGCAGCCTTGAAGCTAGTAAGTGAAAAAACTTATTATGTTTTTGTTCGTGGAATTTGTTGAACTGAGAGTTTGTCTGTGTGAGACAATGCACACAATGTTCATTGTTGAAAATGTGGTCTTTGGTCTGTGGTTTTAGTACTGTAGGAGTCAATTTGTCATTATCATGTTGGTGCGTGACATAATAATGTCACACAATAAATTTGGCTGAGAAGAGGGGTGTGTGTGTGTGTGTGTGTGTGTGTGTGTGTGTGTGTGTGTGTGTGTGGTGTGTGTGTGTGTGTGTGTGTGTGTGTGTGTGTGTGTGTGTGTGTGTGTGTGTGTGTGTGTGTGTGTGTGTGTGTGTGTGTGCGTGCGTGTGTGTGTGTGTGGGGGGGTGTTCATGTGTGCTCATGTGTATGATGTGGCTCTTTGCGATGACACAGTAAAAAATGTGGCTCTTAGCCTCTGACTGGTTGGCCACCCCTGATCTAGGGCCTTATGGGTTTTGCCATCATTGCTGTACCATGTCCATTTGTGTATATTCTTCCTCGGGAACCATGTATCCGCGATAGATAGACCTCCAGCATTGCATAGGTGCTGGAGACGGACTCCGTTGTTGTTGGTGATGGGATCTGGGGATTCTGGGCCAATGACGTTTTTGGTCTGCGGGTCTCTTGAGGTGGAGGAGACAGTGGCGTTAAAATCTGCTCGCACAATAATGATGTCATGTGGGGGAATCTGCTGGATGACCTGATGTAGTTGATCAAAGAAGGCATTCTTTGCTCGGTCGTCTGCGACCTCTGTCGGTGCGTAGGCGACAACGACTGACATCCTGCCGTGTTGATGTTGGAAACGGGCAGTTAGTAGTCGTTCGCTGACTGGGGTCCATCCGATAAGGGATTTCCTAACCTGACACAGCATTGCTAGGGCGACGCCATATAGCCCTCTGTTATCTTTTGGGCCGCTCCAGATGTACTAGCTGTGGTCACCCTCTTTTTTCTCACCGCTATCGCGCCAGCGTGATTCACAGAGTCCCGTGATGGAGATGTTGTATCGAGACAGTTCACGAGATAGAAGAGTGGCGTGACCTGTTCGTCGAAGTGTTTGCACATTCCATGTAGTAACACAGAAGGGATGTCAGAGATTGATAGATCGTAGGTCAGGGACGGGCGGGGATCGATACCTTGGGTCAGTCCGGCTATTTCTGATTGGTTTCGTAACAAAAGGGGTTTTCTCTGGAGTAGGTTGTTAGCCCACTGCCAGATAGCCTGCTGGCCTGCCCTGAACCATTCTTCGTCGGGCCCCTCGCCTGAGACCAGTTTGTCATGGGAGGCCCTACCAGTAGCTGAAAGCTCCAGAAAACATAGCTCTCAGGGTCATAGGGACGCGCAAACCCCTCCACCACGATAAGGTGATGGTTCCCGGAGAGGTATATATATATATATAATAAATTAAATTATAACTATTTTCTTCTATTTTACTCTTTCTATTCGGATGCTATTTTGCTACATTGGTGTTCAAAGGGTCACGACAAAAGTGGATGTTATACGTCGATGTAAAGGGGTAAAACAACCGTTCGGTAGGCTGCAGACAGATACTGTTGGGTTCACTCACTGCACCAGTGGACCAGGCGCTCCACCTCCTGTCTGTACGCAGTCTCGTCACCGTCCCGAATCAGTTCGATGATATATATATATATATATATATATATATATATATGCCATCATGAAAAGGGGAAAAACAAATTCAATTGTTTTTTATTATAAAGTCATTTTCCTTTTAATTTCAATAATGTTGTATCATTTATTTTACTGGTTCTTTTATCACAAACTAATTATTTAGGTTTCATTACCTGACATGTTTCGGCTATCACTTACCGACTTAGCATTACCGACCACTGTAAAAGAGAAAATCACATCATGGACTGGGAAAAGGCCAGATTCATCCGCACCGAAGAAAACAAACATCAGCGTTGGATCAGGGAGGCCATCGAGATCCGCAAGCGGGGCCCGAGGATCATCAACAGGGACGAGGGAGCTTTCATGCTCTCTACCACCTGGAGCAGCATTTTGGAGGGGTGAACGGACAGCAGAGGACGTGACTCACCTGTCGAATCTGACAGGTGAGCCACACCTTCATCCATCAGCTGATAAAGATGCGTCACAACCACACCGGTGACACTCTGATGAAGGCGGAAGTGATACCCGAAACATGCCAGGTAATGAAACCTAAATAATTTGTTTGTGATAAAAGAACCAGTAAAATAATTGACAATTGAAAACAAGATGAACATACTACAACAATTTTGTATCATTTTGAACCAAAATCGCAGAATTCTTATAGTTATTTTAGAACCGTAAACGATTCATCAGAGGAGCCAACTTCCTGTCTAGCCTCCTCTGAGGATTGCGTAATCACACAGCTGCCTATGTTGACAGGCTATGCCAGGGGTGGGCAAACCTTTTGACTTGCGGGCCGAATTGGGTTCTAAATTTTGACCGGGGGGCCGAACCAGGAGCAGATGGATGTAGTGTTTGTGTGAAGTAATATAAATGACATGTAAAGGTCATTGCATAAAAGGTTTTTACTTTTAGTAGATACTAAAGCATGGATATTAAAAAATGCTTTTTGAAAACAAATGCATTTATTAACAGCATTAAAAAAATATTTCACCAAAAAACTACTATCAGTGATTCTTATTAAATACGACATTGTTATGATGAATAACATTTTCCATCACTTCAGCGCCTGCAGGTCAGATTTATGAAATATGTTTATCTAATGAGGCGAAATCACATCCAACGGCAAACATTCTGACCAAATACATCATCTTGAAGAATCAGTGAAAGAATACATCTAAATAAAGTAATAAAGAAACCAATAGTATTGTTGGTTTCCCTTTTTTGCTAGTGCATCATACTAGTCTGGAGTAAAATTTGTTGTGGTAATTCTTAGGATAGAGCCGAGGTGTCGGTCCGTTAACCTAGATCTGTGACGGGCTTTGTTGACGTTCATGTGGCTGAACGTCTTCTCACACACGTAGGTCGAGCCAAATTGTCCACTCTTTTTTAACATTCGGCGCTCAGTGTCCACCTTTCTTTTCCTCGGGCCACTCATTTTAATGGAAGGATTCCAGGGGAAGGTTTGTGGGTGGCATTAGCGTAAAACTCTATCTGAAAACTCAGCGCGCGAGAATATTGACGTCACAGCCTACACTCGAAATTCGCCACTGATAGATGAAATTACTACGTACTACTGAGTACGCACACGCACTTGTGAGTGTGCACTGAGCTTTCTGACACAGCTCCCGGGAGTAAATGCGCGGGCGGGCGCTTCCCCATCTACTGGGGAAACATAGTAATTGCAGGGAAAATGACCCAAAAAAAATTTAATAATACAATTTATTCAGGTTTGGCGGGCCGGATTAAACGGCCCCGTGGGCCGGATGTGGCCCGCGGGCCGTAGTTTGCCCACCGCCGTTCTAGAAGCTCCCCCACTTCAGGCACAAAGCTCTGAAAAGTTGTAATATATACAGTAATCCCTCGCTACTTTGCGCTTCACCTATCGCAGATTTCTTTTTAAACAAATATTGCTGATAGATTCGGTGCATCGCGGATTTTTATTTATTTATTTATCTTTAGTCAAAATATTTCACAGGCCCATATAACGATATCTAAATTAGATATCAAATAACTATTATATAAGCAATATTATTGTCAAACCATCTGTGCACTCTAAATCATTAAATCCATCGATCAAATTCCTCGTCGTTTGTCAACAACGCCGTGCTTGTGCCCTGACATCAGCCTTGTCGTTATTCCACAGATCTAGTATATAACTATATTGTAGCATTAACACAGCCTACACTCGAAATTCGCCACTGATAGATGAAATTACTACGTACTACTGAGTACGCACACGCACTTGTGAGTGTGCACCGAGCTTTCTGACACAGCTCCCGGGAGTAAATGCGCGGGCGGGCGCTTCCCCATCTACTGGGGAAACATAGTAATTGCAGGGAAAATGACCCCAAAAAAAATTAATAATACAATTTATTCAGGTTTGGCGGGCCGGATTAAACGGCCCCGTGGGCCGGATGTGGCCCGCGGGCCGTAGTTTGCCCATGTCTGGGCTATGCAGTTAGACTGAACTGCTCTCTGTCTTTATGTCGCTGTTTAAGTGTTCAAACACTGTGGCTATATTAACTAATTTCAGTCTTTAAGCTGGTGTATATGATATCTTGTGTTTTTTGTCATCTGTCTGTAACGTCGTGTTTCTTCAGACCAGTGTTTTTCAAATGGGGTGCCGCGGCACACTGGTGTGCCGCAAAATATTGCCAGGGGTGCCGTGGGAAATTCTCCAATTTGTGCGCCTGTGTGGTGTAGCGCCCGGCAGAGTAATCATATCTTCCATATCAGAAGGTGGCAGCAGCAGGTAGCGATTTGCCTTGTGCTTGCAGACGAGAAAATTGGTGATGCATGGATGCAGCGGCAGGTATATGGGATGCCCATGCAGGTAGCATTGACAGCGACGTTGTCATTGTGGATAGCGAGACGAGTCGATAGTGACAGTGATGGAGAAGTTTTTGAAGAGAAAAAATGCTGACACTGTACTCAGCACACACTGGTGTGCCGTGAGATATGTTCAACTGTGCTGTGGGATTGTCCAATATTAATTACGGAGCGCATTGTAAACAGGATCGCCAAACCACTGGTCAGTTCGCGCAGGGCCTGGTCAGCCACTTGCTAATCGTGCATGCGTGGAGAATCTGAGAATCTTGAGATTTCATATTGTGTCGGTCTGATTGTATTGCATCGGCACATATTCAGTTTATGTGTGTGTTGCTGTGTGCTTTTGCTAACAGTGACAGACACTATGACAGTTGTGGTGCGTTTGTGGTCCAATGGAAATCAGAGCATGCAGTTCAACGGGAGAACCTGGATTGGTTATTTTTCACATACATAAAATAAACAGTCAAGTCGAGACACCTCGACTGTGATAGCCACTCAGCTGCTGTCAGAACAGCAGAGCGTCTTTAAAAGTGACTTTGTTCTTATTGTTGCAATATTTATAGACCTAGTCTAAAACAGGAAACAAAATCACGTTGATTCTTTTATTTTAATCACAATCACTTTAAATAGTTTATTTCTTACACCGTCTAAAACCTTTTTTAAAAAACGGTCACTTTTATTTAAAAAAAGGAATACAATTTAAAGAATATTTAGTATTTATTTCTATTAAATTATTCGACTCTCCATACATATATAGGAATAGGACTTTACGTCTTTCGTTGTAATATAACTGATTTTAATATAGGAGCTTAACAGATTTTTGTTGGCGGTGTGCCGCGAGATTTTTTCCAATGAAAAGGTGTGCCGTGAATGAAAAAAGGTTGGGAAACACTGCTTTAGATGAACAAAATAGCTTTGAAAAGAGATCTTACGGAGGCTACGGAAAAAGGTTCTCCGGCCTTATGGCAGGGGGTGCTAGTGATCCCGGGATGCTTCATGCGCCTAACTGTAGAATAAGAGATCTCCTGTTCAAATTTACAGTGAACAACTGAGGAGCAGTCGTCCATTTGTTTCGTTTAACATTCGTTTTTTTTTTCTTTCCGTTTTTACATTTCGTTTTAAAATGGAGGATTACATATCCAAACGATTTTCAACGATGGATTTTCGGTCGAAGCAGGAGGTCATCAGTAAAGGAAGAACAACTCCGGAGTTAAAAGGTTTGATTCGGACAACGGGACTTAGTTATGTTAAAGTTAAAGTCCCAATGATCGTCACACACACATCTGGGTGTGGTGAAATTTGTCCTCTGCATTTAACCCATTCCTGTGTGATTTTGATCCATCTCCTTGGGGAGAGGGGAGCAGTGAGCAGCAGCGGTGCCGCGCTCGGGAATCATTTGGTGATCTAATCCCCCAATTCCAACCCTTGATGCTGAGTGCCAAGAAGGGAGGCAATGGGTCCCATTTTTATAGTCTTTGGTATGACCCGGCTGGGGTTCGAACCAACAACCTTCCAGTCTCAGGGCGGATACTCTACCAATAGGACACTGAGCTGGCGACCAATTTGAACCAGTGATATGTACCCCAGCGACTGAAGCATCGCAAAACAAAGGCGCGGAAGGTACAGCCGGAGAAAATCAATGGCTATATACTGATATTGTTTTTGGTGTCCAATTTAATAAATTCTAAGAAAGTTGCACAGAAAATTTCTTTTAATAATATATTCGGCAACATATTTTTTTATAGGGTAGAAAACAGTAGGAAAATTAATTTTTCGGACTGGGAAAACCCATGAACGATTATTACTTTGGTGTGCTAATTCTTATTTTCCCTTTGCACACAGTATGTTACTACCGAAGTTGCACCTATAGTTATAAGCCTAAACTTTTTTATTTTTCAAATAACATAAAGGTAACATTTTATTATTATTATTTTCATACCCCAAGAATCTCCCTTTTGGCAATTGCACGGCTCTGTCTTGGCACTTTTGAGGGGGGCTGGGTGAACTTGGGGGGGCTCCGTTGTCTCTATTATGCTTATATGTGAAGTATTGGAGACAAAACACCAGGAAATTGTATGGATCTTTGCGCTATAATGGGGGGAGTCCTATCATCTACGTCAATGATCCCCAACCTTTTTTGCGCCACGGACCGGTTACGTGTCAGAAATATTTTCGCGGACCGGCCTTTATATAAATAAATAATAGATTTATATAACTAAATAATACATTTATATAAATAAATAATACATTTATAATAAATATATGAATACGATGAAATAAAATTATACGACTGGCATAAAAACAAGTATAAACGACATTAAAATAAAACTCACCATTACATTGAATTAGTGGGAGCACTGAGCTTGTTTCTCAGAAACGAGCCGGTCCCATCTAGGCGTAATCGGAGACAATGACACCCGAAGTGGTTAAGGTTTGTCTTTTAATGCGGGATGCTTGGTCTCCATGTGCCGAAGCAGTTTTGAGGGCTTCATTGCCTCGTTAGCTAGCCTGTCGCCACATATTATGCAGAGTGGGCTTGGCGCATCATAGTCTTTTAAATGCAGCTTTCCTTTTCTTAGAAGTCGTAGCCTCTTCTTCTTCCGTCTCCTCATTGGGCTTTTTTCCCTTTCCGAAGAAGCTTTCCAAACATCTCTGTTTCTTGCTCATTTTTGCTTGCTTCGCGGGCTCAACTGAGGTGACATGTCACGTGACCGAGACGAGCGTCTTGACCTGAACCGACGGATGTAATTGGGAGAGAATCGCCAATTTTTTTATATTTTTCAAAATAAATACTTACTCATTTTTGCTAGCTTTGCGGGTTCGACTGGGGAAACATGTCACGTGATCGGGACGAGCGTCTTGACCTGAATTAATTGATCGTCGATTAAAACAATTATTTTTTTTTTCTGTGTGGCTTGGCGGCCCGGTACAAAGTGACCCACGGACCGGTACCGGTCCGCGGCCCGGTGGTTGGGGACCACTGATCTACGTCACGGTACCATGTGATCCAGAATGGCGCGGTTCATGACAGAGGCAGGAAAGATCGAGAAATACACACAAATTGACTGCGTTTGGCTCACGAATGCAATTTTATTTAAAATGCTATAATATTATTGGGATACAGGTGAATATAATCGAACATTCTGAGTGTTTTTTAAAACATGTTAAAGGTGCCTTTACATACGCTTTAAGAGCGTCTTTGTGTTTTAGGATGGCTTTACTGCTCCCACTTGCTTTCTTTGGGGGCATGATTAGGGGTTAATACAATCCTCAAAGTAACGAAAATACAATAACGAACGGAGTCAGTCGGCATCCGGGCCGCGCGGTCGGGTTTTCTCGGGTCCTTTCGGCTCATCTCGCGAGGTTCGACGTCCGAATTTTGTTCGACAACCGAAGCAAAAAAATCTAGAATTTTTCGTTCGAATTCCGATTTGTTCGAGAACCGGGACGTTCGAAAATCGAGGTTTGACTGTATTATTATTATTATTATTATTATTATTATTATCGTTATTTTAATAAACATTTATGTTAAAACTTGTCTGGTGTTTTATTCCTTGTTTTTATATTCGCCAATCAAAACATAGAAATCAGACATTTGGTTAACTGCTTTATATGACAATATGTATATGTGTTTTACATTGTTATATAAGTTGGTGTCCCCCAAAATAATAAATGTCGGCATAACGTTTTTTTTTCAACCTTTTATTCAAACAAACACTTTCGGTATAATAACACCATCAACTACAACCCAACAAATACAAAATTATTACAAAATCTCACTGATTCTTTTTGTTGTTTATCTTCACACATGGTAAATAAAGCAAAGAGTTTGATGCCATCTAAGAAGAATGTTGGACAGAAATTTGTATAACTTTGCGGTTGTTAAAAATAGCAATTCTCTGTCCTAAAGTGAATCGCTGATGGTGTAGGGGTACACTCGCCCGACTTGTGTGCCGGCACCGTGGGATCGATTCCAGCTCAGTGGTGATGAGCATGTGGGTGTGATTGGCTGTTTGTCTCTATAGGTTCCCTGCAACTGGTTGGTGACTAGTTCAGGGTGTAGAACAGGAAAATCAGTGTTGTGGATGGATGGATGGATGTCTTAAGGGTTTCTCTTGATCTCATTTTCACTCTCACTTGAACTTGGACAATTGTGACTTGGAATTGGACTTTTGTGTCTCAAACTTGACTTAGACTCGATAAAGATGGACTTGATGACAGTCCTGCCACCATGCAAATTAATTTTCAACAACATATAACAAGAATTATTGCAAATGCTTACATTAAGATTTACCCCACTTGCGTTTTGATATATGTACACATTAATCTAGGGTGACCAGACGTCCTCTTTTTCCCGAACATGTCCTACTTTTGAGCCCCCAAAAAAACATCCGGGGTGAATTTAGAAAAATCGTCCGGGATTTTGTTGGACTGCCTCAAACATAATACATGGACGGTATATTGTCAATAGAATTGCCGCTCCGTTCCATTTGACTCAATTCCAGGTTTTTCTGTATCGTTCGCAAATAAGTCACGCCCTTCTCCTCAAATCTAGTCATTTTGCTACAAAGTAGGGTCTACACTGAGTGTTTACAAGCAATGCCGAACCAAAAATGCACAGTCACAGAGGAGTTGAATAAAAACATTCCTGTGCTTTCGCCAGGGTCATGATCTTTATGAAGTGGAGTGCTTGACATGCAAGGCAGACAATTACTTACGTGTCTGTGGCAAATAAATAAAGGTGCCAACGCACCCCACAAGAGGAGGACTGAAGAGGAGCCCTATTTTTTCTTCAAATGCTGCACCGATGGCTGTATTTCTTTTCTTTTTTTACTTAGTGTACCACTATAAAACTAAAAAATTTCAGTGTACACATATGGTTTTGTTAGTGTAAATATGTTTTTATTCTTGTATATATGTTTTGTGTTATTCGGGCCAATAAATGCAATTGCTATACAGACACCATGTCATTTGTGTCATAACATATGACACAAATGACCCCCCCCCCCCAAATAAACCCCCCAAAAGACACCACCCCCTAACAATGACCACGCCCCTGTTAGGGTAGTGCTCACTCTAACTTATTTTGCAAGAACCACACTGGAGACAAGTTAGTCGTTTCAGACACCTGCAGGCGGAGAGTTCACTCGTCGCTGTGCTTACAGCGATGGTCGAATGAAGTCTGAAGTCAGGCCTCATCAGGTGCATATTTATTGAGAAGAAACACAGTGGGGTTGAAAGTGGGGGTGTGGGACCACAGGATGGGGTGAAGCCGCTCCCCTGCTGATCAAAGCATAGCAGGGGGCCTTTTACGACTTTGTGGAAACAAAGCAACCTTGATTGCTTCCTCTGCAGCTAGTCAATCAGGTGAAAAGATCTTAGCACTTTGGTCTACTACTTTTGGTAAGACAGGACAAGCTAGGTAAATTATTACAGGTTACATTCCAACATAATCATACGATGAAGATATTCTGCAAACCCTAACAGCCCCCATCCAAAAAAAGGTGTCCTCTTTTTCAGAAACCCAAATCTGGTCACCCTAATTAATCAGACAATTGTAAGGACTCATTTTAGTCAAACTAATCAGGTCAAAACACTCACTGGGGTGGTTTGAGTGAGACCAGAGGTCATTTTGGGGTTGCAGTGCGGCACATTGCATAACATTCAAATATCTTAAGGAATCTACACATTTCTAACATTTCAAACACTGGTAATAATAACCTAACTCAATGTATCTGTCATGTCTTTCATGTCTTTGTAGTCTGTGATCAGTGTTAAGATAGAGTAGGTCACGTGACTAGAATCAGGAAGTAAGCGCATGTTTGAGCACAGTGTTGAAAGAGAACGCTGCTTGTTCTATTCTCTCCTGCAGTTCGGCAAAACTACTGCCTACATTTTGTGTTATACAAGGCATCGTTGGTATGTATCTTAAGTTATTATGGATCGAAATAGATCTTTTGAGTTCTGAAATTATAGTTTTCTGTGATGTTAGACGATAGGATAAAAATATAATTGAGATTTCATATCGATTTAATTAATTTAGTTCGTATGACTGATTATACAATGTGGCTTGTATTCTCCCAGTTTCACCCTTTCCCTTGTTATTAAACCTGGAGCCAACCTTCAACCTGGCCTTCAGAGTCTTGATGAGTGAAAGTGGTTGAGCTTACTGTCTTCGGATATTCAACATATTTGGAGGGCAGGATACTATCACTTTCTTGCAATTAAGGTAACAAATTTACCACTATTACCACTATTCTGACAATATGTCTGTGTGCATTCTCAGTCACCCAGGTCTTGCGCAACTGGAGTTGTTCTTGTTTGTTCAACAGACAGAGAGTCTCGGCTTGCCAGACAAGAGGACTTCTGTCAAACTGATGAGTCAAAAATACAGTACTCAGTAATGTAACACATGGAGCAGAGTCACCTCAACAAGTTTGCGTAGCTGCACGCACGTTCTGACAGATATTGTGGCTTGAGTTGGTGAGAAAGATGCACCACCCCCATACACACAAAAAGGTGCATGATAAAGGATGATGCAATATATAAGTGTTACAAAGGATATGATGTTAGACTGAAATTATGTGTAGCTTGACGGGTGCTTAGCTTAACATGACACACCTGGCAGGCAGTGGGACATCTGTTGCACTCAATTACATCACCGTGTGTTGTCAGGGCGAGAGGGAAAGAGAAGATTACACTTTCTGTACTGACAGCCCTCTGAGAATCAATTCAGATTTTCCGATTTTAAAGCCTTTTTTTTATATATATATATATATATATATATATATATATATATATATATATATATATATATATATATATATATACATACATACAGTGCCTTGCGAAAGTATTCGGCCCCCTTGAACCTTTCAACATTTCGTGACATTTCAGGCTTCAAACATAAAGGTATAAAAGTTTAATTTTTTGTCAAGAATCAACAACAAGTGGGACACAATCGTGAAGTGGAACAAAATTTAATGGATAATTTAAACTTTTTTAACAAATAAAAAACTGAAAAGTGGGGCGTGCAATATTATTCGGCCCCCTTGCGCTAATACTTTGTAGCGCCACCTTTTGCTGCAATTACAGCTGCAAGTCGCTTGGAGTATGTCTCTATCAGTTTTGCACATCGAGAGACTGGAATTCTTGCCCATTCTTCCTTGCAAAACTGCTCGAGCTCAGTGAGGTTGGATGGAGAGCGTTTGTGAACAGCAGCCTTCAGCTCTTTCCACAGATTCTCGATTGGATTCAGGTCTGGACTTTGACTTGGCCATTCTAACACCTGGATACGTCTATTTGTGAACCATTCCATTGTAGATTTGGCTTTATGTTTTGGATCATTGTCCTGTTGGAAGATAAATCTCCGTCCCAGTCTCAGGTCTTTTGCAGACTCCAACAGGTTTTCTTCCAGAATGGTCCTGTATTTGGCTCCATCCATCTTCCCGTCAATTTTAGCCATCTTCCCTGTCCCTGCTGAAGAAAAGCAGGCCCAAACCATGATGCTGCCACCACCATGTTTGACAGTGGGGATGGTGTGTTCAGGGTGATGAGCTGTGTTGCTTTTACGCCAAACATATCGTTTTGCATTGTGGCCAAAAAGTTCGATTTTGGTTTCATCTGACCAAAGCACCTTCTTCCACATGTTTGGTGTGTCTCCCAGGTGGCTTGTGGCAAACTTTAAACGAGACTTTTTATGGATATCTTTGAGAAATGGCTTTCTTCTTGCCACTCTTCCATAAAGTGACTAACGATCTCCTCATAGCTATGGATTCAAACACTTCATCTGTACTGTTACTACTCGATCTTAGTGCTGCCTTCGACACTGTAGACTTTGATATTTTATTAGGGCGTCTTAAAAGTTGTGTTGGTATTTCAGGGTCAGCACTAGGCTGGTTCCATTCCTATCTATCAAATAGGACGCACCGAGTGGTCCATGGCAATGCGTCCTCTGAGCTCTATAATGTTACGTGTGGTGTCCCACAGGGATCGGTTCTCGGACCCATTTTATTTAATATTTATATGATTCCGCTTGGGGACATAATACGTAAATATAATATTAGTTTTCAATGCTACGCGGATGACACCCAATTATATATGCCGTTATCGATGACAGATCCGCGGGATTGTTGTAATCTTGAGGCATGCCTTGCGGAGATCAAGCAATGGATGTCTCTCAACTTCCTTCGTCTTAACCCAGATAAAACTGAGATGTTGATAATTGGTCCAACTCGTTTTCAACACTTGTTCAAGGAAACCGCTATAACTATAGATAACCGTACTATCACTCAGAGCGATACTGTAACTAATCTCGGGGTAATGTTTGACCAAACTCTCTCCTTTCAAAAGCACATTAAGAATATAACCAGAATTGCGTTCTTTCACCTTCGTAATATTGCAAAGATTCGTCCGATCCTCTCGACCGGTGATGCGGAAACTATTATACATGCGTTCGTCACGTCGCGCCTGGACTACTGTAATGTACTATTCTCTGGTCTTCCTAAGTCCCGCATCAAAAGTCTACAGTTAGTACAAAATGCTGCTGCAAGGCTGCTCTCACGGACAAGAAAATTTGATCACATTACTCCAATATTAGCCAACTTACATTGGCTCCCGGTCCATTTAAGATGTGACTTCAAGGTTCTTCTATTAACCTATAAATCACTGCATGGCTTAGCGCCTTCGTATCTCGTCGACCTAGTTGTTCCTTATGTTCCGTCTCGTAACCTTCGTTCGCAAAACGCTACCCTTTTAGCGACACCGAGGGCCAAGAAAGTGTCTGCAGGGTCTGGAGCATTTTCTATCCGGGCTCCAGAGCTTTGGAATGCCCTCCCAATGGATATTAGGACTGCTACCTCAGTAGAAACATTTAAGACACGTTTAAAGACACATTTCTATGACATGGCCTTTAACTAACTTGTAGTGGCCGATTCGGCCGGAGTTTGTTTTGTTTTCTCTCCCCCCCCCTCCCCGGCCGGGGAGGTGGTTAGGTGGCACCCAAGCTGACAGCGGCTATCTGGATTATTGTGGGCCAATTCAGGTTGGGGGAACTGCAGCTCAACCTCCACAGCCAGGATAGTAGAGGGCTCCTCCGGCAGCCCTTCGCTCTGACTTGGACATCCACATTTTTGATTTTCATATTATGTATTATTTGTGCCCTCTCTGCATCCATTACAACCTGGTGATCCTGAAAGGGGGATCCTTCCATCTGTGGTCCCTTCTCAAGGTTTCTCATTTTCCCCGGGCAAATGAGTTTTTCCTTGCCCTTTTGGGAGCTTAAGATCAGGGGATGCTTTGAGAATAATTGTCAATTTTTGTCTATGTGAAGCCCTTTGAGACTGCTTGTGATTTAGGGCTATACAAATAAACTTGACTTGACTTGACTTGAAAGGCCAGATTTGTGCAGTGCACGACTGATTGTTGTCCTATGGACAGACTCTCCCACCTCAGCTGTAGTTATCTGCAGTTCATCCAGAGTGATCATGGGCCTCTTGGCTGCATCTCTGATCAGTCTTCTCCTTGTTTGAGATGAAAGTTTGGAGGGACGGCCGGGTCTTGGTAGATTTGCAGTGGTCTGATAGTCCTTCCATTTCAATATAATTGCTTGCACAGTGCTCCTTGAGATGTTTAAAGCTTGGGAAATCTTTTCGTATCCAAATCCGGCTTTAAACTTCTCCACAACAGTATCTCGGACCTGCCTGGTGTGTTCCTTTGTCTTCATGGTTCTCTCTGCGCTTTAAACAGAACCCTGAGACTATCAAAGAGCAGGTGCATTTATACGGAGACTTGATTACACACAGGTGCATTCTATTTATCATCATCAGTCATTTAGGACAACATTGGATCATTCAAAGATCCTCACTGAACTTCTGGAGTGAGTTTGCTGCACTGAAAGTAAAGGGGCCGAATAATATTGCACGCCCCACTTTTCAGTTTTTTATTTGTTAAAAAAGTTTAAATTATCCAATAAATTTCGTTCCACTTCACGATTGTGTCCCACTTGTTGTTGATTCTTGACAAAAAATTAAAATTTTATATCTTTATGTTTGAAGCCTGAAATGTGGCGAAATGTTGAAAGGTTCAAGGGGGCCGAATACTTTCGCAAGGCACTGTATATCAATAAAAAAACATTTTAAGCATATAATTATACCTGCACACCAAATCAATAAAGGAGACATAACTAGACATTTTTATATATGGTAATGACATGGGTTTTTATAACTTCATGATTTGATATGTATGTCTGTGCACTTTGAAATAACAAATGTTTGTTGATATATTGCCTGAATAGCATAATGACCCTTAAGGAACTATTTAATGCATGTTTGATGTTATTCTAAATCACGGACACTGCTCAAGCTGTCTAAGAATGTTCTGTACTTGATTATATCTTATGTTTCGATTAATGCTTGATGTGACATCGTATTTTGCCTAATGCTTGATGCCAGACTTGGATTACTACTGAAGGTAAATACATAATACTACAGAAGGAAAATATTTTGACAAATAATGACAAAAAAACATGGTTGGAAGCATGATTAAACTATGAATGTGACAAAGTAAGCAAGTCCATGGAGTGTCAATACAACAAACAAACAAATGCGTGGTAAGTGGTGTGTAAGAAAATTGCATAGTCAGGGAACATTAACGAATTGATGATGTCACACCCAAAACTTCACATAAGTCCGTACAAAACGACAAAATTGGAAGGATGATGAATGGACGAGGTGCGACAGTGGGCAAGAATGGAGGAGAATGTTTACAGGAAGGTCACTTGGAGATATAACCAGCAGGTACCAGAGGGAGAACGCCAGGAGGGAGACAGCAAAGAACCCGGCCAAAGTTGATCGCCAAGGCCGAAAGATGGGATGGAAAACAACAGCCCCCACACACATCAAATCGGCCATAATCACCACCAAACCCCACGGAACCAGCTCTTACCGAACTTGCCCCACCCCCATAGACTCATTACCCATCAAACTCGGCCCACACCGGCATGTGCAACTGAATATAAGATGACCAAAGAACCTTGAACCTTGCCTTTTCTGAATGGAGACTTTCTGCTCTTGAGCATTGTCGCACGAAAGGCCCAGCACTGTATTGTATCTTTCCTGAAAACAGAGTTTTCTTAACAAGAACTGTAATTGAACTCAACCAACCTGTGTAAGTCGAATTTTGTTTCGGTGTCTTAGTCTTTTCCTAAAACTGAAAAAGAAAACGAACACACAGTGAGTAAATTGGATAACAGGTGATTGGCTCTGGCTTTTGCCGTGAGGCGCGGATAAGCCGCATCCCAAATTGTGGACCAAATCCAACAATATATATATATATATATATATACAGACACACACACACACACTACCGTTCAAAAATTTGGGGTCACCCAAACAATTTTGTGACCCCAAACTTTTGAACGGTAGTGTATGTTATTCAGCCATGCTTTGATTTGAGGTAGGGTGATTTATTTTGAAGGCCGTTTTCAGGCGATACCACTTCCTTTTTTACGTTCTTGTACATATGTCGGTTACAGTGGTACAGGAGTCATTGGCGATGTAAGTGTGTCTCCTAACAAGAGAAATGAATGATCACATGTGTCTAACCTTTAGGACAATGTAGTATTGCTCCAAATGTTCGTTTAATTTCCTTTAGAGGTCCGTTTGCGCGTGTTAGCACAATCGCGAATTAGCATCTTTCCGCTAACTTGTTAGCCTGCCCAGTACTTCTTCTTTGCTGCGGGCCAATAAAAACTGGACGAAAACCACACTGCTCCTCCTGAATCCGAGAATTGACCTCCCGATGGACCCTCCCACTCCAGCACCCCTGAATAGACCTTACCAGGGAGGCTGAGGACTGTGATTCCTCTGTAGTTGGAACACACTACGGTCCCTCTTCTTCAAAAGGGGAACCGTCACCCCAGTCTGCCAATCCAGAAGCACCATCCCCGATGTCCACGCAATGTTGCAGAGGCGTGTCAGCCAGGACAGCCCCACAACATCCAGAGACTTTAAGAACTCTGGGCGGATCTCATCCACTCCTGGGACCTTGCCCCCAAGGAGTTCTTATTATTACCTCGGCAACTTCGACCCCAGAGATTGGAGAGTCAACCTCAGAGCCTCCAGGTCCTGCTTCCACAATGGAAGGCGTGTTGGTAGAATTGAGAAGGTCTTGCTACCGTCTCACGATGTCCCGAGTCGAAGTCAACAGCACGCCACGTCTACTGTAAACAGTGTTGACGGTGAACTGCTTCCCCCTCCTGTGACGCCAGATGGTGGACCAGAATTTTCTCGAAGCCGTCCGGAAATCATTCTCCATGACCTCGCCAAACTCCTCCCACGCCCGGGTTCTTGCCTCAGCAACCGCCAAAGCCCCGTTCCGCTTGGCCATCCGGTACCTGTCGGTTGACCCTGGAGTCTCACAGGCCAGAACAGCCCGATAGGACTCCCTCAGCTTGACGGCCGCTGTCCACCACCCGGTTTGAGGGTTGCCACCACGACAGGCTCCGACCACCTTACGGCCACAGCTCCGGTCGGCTGCCTCAACAATGGAGGCACGGAACATGGTCCACTCGGACTCAATGTCCCCCGCCTCCTCCAGGACGTGGAAAAAGCTCGTGGGACGTGGAAGTTGAAGCTTTTCCTGACAGAGGATTCTGCCAGACGTTCTCAGCAGACCCTCACAGTACGTTTGGGTCTGCCTGGTCGGACCGGTATCTTCCCCCACCATCGGAGCCAACCCACCACCAGGTGGTGATCAGTTGACAGTTCCTCCCCTCTCTTCACCCGAGTGTGCAAAATATGCAGCCGCAAATCCGATGACACGACTACAAAGTCAATCATCGAACTGCGGCCTAGGGTATTCTGATGCCAAGTGCACACATATACACCCTTATGCTTGAACATGGTGCTCATTGTGGACAATCGGTGTTGAGCACAGAAGTCCAATAATAGAACACTACTCGGGTTCAGATCAGGGGGGCCTCCCAATCACGTCCTTCCAGGTCTCACTGTCATTGCCCACGTGAGCATTGAAGTCACACAGTAGAACGATGGAGTCCCCAGAAGGAGCGCTCTCCAGCCCTGCTTCCAAGGATCCCAAAAAGTGTGGGTGCTCTGAGCTGCCGCTTGGTGCATAGACACAAACAACAGAGAACAAGAGGGCTTTATTGCGTATTGTGAGCGATGTCCGTTGTTGAGGCAGGAAAAACAAAGTGGAGTATAGAGTTGGTTCTTTATTGGCAAGATCTTGGGTTGTTTGATGGCGGTCACACTTAGCACTACAGCAGATGAAACAACAGTCTCCTTCTCCAGTTCACAAGGTTTTATACTGTTCGGAAAAGGCAGGAAAGCATCACCTGACCATTTGATACCTATGTGTATTGGGAGGTTACCGCCCCTATGCATGTGCGTGAGTTTGTGCGTGTGTGTATGCGTGTGTGTGCGTGTGTTCTGATTGAGCAGTCAAGTTTATATACAACAATGAGAAGATTTGCACACCTATGAATATGAAAACGTATATGAGATTGTCTAACCTAACAGAATATGTACACATTGCTGTTGCTCTCTCTTCAGCTTGTACCAGAACCCAAACTGTGTGTGGAGTCCGATTATGTCTAGTCTAAACTTTTCTGCCTCGCACACCAGCTTGGGCTTCTTTCCAGCCAGAGAGGTGACATTCATTGTCCCAAGAGCCAGCTTCTGCAACCGGGGATCGGACCGCCAAGGTCCCCGCCTTTGGCCGCCGCCCAGCTCGCTTTGCACCCGACCCCTTTGGCCCCTCCCACAGGTGGTGAGCCCATGGGAAGACCCCCTATCCAGTTTAAGACAAAAAAATAAAAATAAAATTGTAACAGAATTGTTATTTTACCTATTGGTGTCCGTGACTTTCACATGAATAGAAAGGAGGAAAAAAAAATTAAAAACATTAATAAAGTAAAAAATGCCATTAAATTATGTAATTTCAATGTGTCCGTAGCTCATAATTGTCATTTCTTTAAATTTCTTTTTAAACATCACCATACTTGAGCATTGTTTTAGATTTTGACTGATATTGTTCCAGAGTTTAACAACTGCAATGGAGATACAAAAGCTTTTCCTGGTTAATCTGTGTTTGGGTAGAGTAAATTTGCTGTCATTATCCCTTAGTTTGTAATCACTGTTTTGTAGGTGAAAATGCTATTGAATATTTTAAGGCAAACAGTTTTGCTTCACTTTGAGCATGATTTGAGCAGTTTGATAATCTACCAAATCTTTGAATTTAAGAATTTGTGATTTAAGAAATAGCCTGTTAGCGTGTTCAAAGTAATCGGATTTGTTTATAATTCTAATGGCCTTCTTTTGTAAACGCGTGATTTGTCCTACTGAGCTTTTGTAGTTGTTTCCCCATATCTCTGCGCGGTAGCGCAAGTATGGCGATATTAGAGAGAAATATAATAGGTGCAGTGATTTGTGATCAAGAAAAAATCTTTCCCTTATACATCCATCCATTTTCTATACCGCTTCCGTACTGGAGCCTATCCCAGCAATCATCGGGCAGTAGGCAGGGGATACCCTGATCTGGTTGCCAGTCAATCGCAGGGCACACAGAGACAAACAACCATCTGCACTCGCTCCTAGGGGCAATTTGGAGTGCCTACCAAGCATGTTTTTGGGCACAGAGATAACCCACATGGACACGGGGAGAACATGCAAACTTCCACACAGAGAGGGTCGGAGAGGGAATCGAATCGGCACCCTCCCAACTGTGAGGCGGACGTGCTAACGAGTGCACCACCAAGCCACGTTGCCTTAAACAAGATAGAGCGATTTTTTGCCAGTTTGTTTTCAATGTATTTAATATGATCTTTCCAATGTATATGTTCATCTACAGGACTGTCTCAGAAAATTAGAATATTGTGATAAAGTTCTTTATTTTCTGTAATGCAATTAAAAAAACAAAAATGTCATACATTCTGGATTCATTACAAATCAACTGAAATACTGCAAGCCTTTTATAATTTTAATATTGCTGAGTATTGCTTACAGCTTAAGAAAACATTTGAAATTGTCCATTGATGCACTCAGTACTTGGTTGGGAATCATTTTGCACGGATTACTGCATCAATGCGGCATGGCATGGAGGCAATCAGCCTGTGGCATTGCTGAGGTGTTATGGATGCCCAGGATGCTTCAATAGCGGCCTTTAGCTCATTTGCATTGTTGGGTCTGGTGTATTTTAGCTTCTCCTTCACAATACCCCACAGATTCTCTATGGGGTTCAGGTCAGGGGAATTGGCAGGCCAATTGAGGACAGTAATGCCATAGTCAGTACACCATTTACTGGTGGTTTTGGCACTGTGGGCAGGTGGCAGGTCATGCTGGAAAATGAAATCATCATCTCCATAGAGCTTTTCAGCAGACTCTGCTGCTCAGTAAAATCTGCATTTACTCTGGACTTGATGAAACACAGTGGACCAACACCAGCAGCTGACATGGCTCCCCAAACCATCGCTTACTGTGGGAACTTCACACTGAATTTCAAGCAACTTGGATTTTGCTTCTCTCCAGCCTTTCTCCAGACTCTGGCATCTTGACTTCTAAATGAAATACAAAACTTGCTATCGTCTGAAAGGAGGACTTTGGACCACTCTGGAACTGTCCAGTGCTTCTTTTCCATAGCCCAAGTCAGACGCTTCTTCTGTTGTCTTGAGTTCAGAAGTGGCTTGACCATGGGAATAAGGCTATTGTAGCCCATTTCCCGGACACGTCCGTGAACAGTGGCTTTTGACCTAGACTCCAGCTTCAGTCCACTGTCTTTGAAGCTCCCCCAAATTATGGAAGCAACTCTTCATCACAATGCTGTTAAGGCTGCGGTCATCTCTCTTGGTTGTGCAGCGTTTCCTGCCACATTTCCCCCTTCCAACAGACTTTTTGTAGATGTGCTTTGAAACTGCACTCTGTGAACAGCTTGCTCTTTAAGAAATTTCTTTTTGTGTCTTACCCTCCTAATGGAGCGTGTCAATGATGGTCCTCTGGACAGCAGTCAGATCAGCAGTCTTCCCCATACTTGTGATTTAGTTTACTGAACCAAGCTGAGTGTTTTTCAAGGCTCAGGAAACCCTTGCAGGTGTTTCGAGTTAATTAGACCAGTGGTCCCCAACCACCGGGCCGTGGACCGGTACCGGTCCGTGGGTCACTTTGTACCGGGCCGCCAAGCCACACAGAAAAAAAAAAAATTGTTTTAATCGACGATCAATTAATTCAGGTCAAGACGCTCGTCCCGATCACGTGACATGTTTCCCCAGTCGAACCCGCAAAGCTAGCAAAAATGAGTAAGTATTTATTTTGAAAAATATAAAAAAAGTGGCGATTCTCTCCCAATTACATCCGTCGGTTCAGGTCAAGACGCTCGTCTCGGTCACGTGACATGTCACCTCAGTTGAGCCCGCGAAGCAAGCAAAAATGAGCAAGAAACAGAGATGTTTGGAAAGCTTCTTCGGAAAGGGAAAAAAGCCCAATGAGGAGACGGAAGAAGAAGAGGCTACGACTTCTAAGAAAAGGAAAGCTGCATTTAAAAGACTATGATGCGCCAAGCCCACTCTGCATAATATGTGGCGACAGGCTAGCTAACGAGGCAATGAAGCCCTCAAAACTGCTTCGGCACATGGAGACCAAGCATCCTGCATTAAAAGACAAACCTTAACCACTTCGGGTGTCATTGTCTCCGATTACGCCTAGATGGGACCGGCTCGTTTCTGAGAAACAAGCTCAGTGCTCCCACTAATTCAATGTAATGGTGAGTTTTATTTTAATGTCGTTTATACTTGTTTTTATGCCAGTCGAATCATTTTATTTCATCGTATTCATATATTTATTATAAATGTATTATTTATTTATATAAATGTATTATTTAGTTATATAAATCTATTATTTATTTATATAAAGGCCGGTCCGCGAAAAATATTTCTGACACGTAACCGGTCCGTGGCGCAAAAAAGGTTGGGGATCACTGAATTAGACCATTCAAGTGATTAGTTGAATACCCTACTAGTAGGGCTGTGGACTCGGGCGGATTTTTGCACCGAGTCCGAGTCCGGCCTCTTGACCATGAGTCCGAGTCCGAGTCCGGCTGTCCATTTTTTCTGTTAATTCATGTGACTGCTTAGTCTTTATTCAAGCCTAATTTATATCAAAATCTAAATAATTACAACCGTTTTGTGTTGGCTTTGTCTTTATTAAACATATAAACGAATACAATAAACAGATACTTTCAAGTTTTAATCATTAATTACACCGGAACACTCATTCACTTCACCAAAACGCAACAATATAATTACGTGAGCTCTTTGCATAAACCTCGATGCAAAGAAACTCCTCTTTTTGGGTACAGGCTACAAGGAGTATATATTACAAAGGAGACTTTATACTTAATTGTGATCATCATTCATCCATCCATCCATTTTATTTTATTACTCAGGTATTTTCAAAGCAAATTAATATTGTTGCATTTATTAATTTGCTTTAACATGACAGCGCAATATAATTAAAAGCTGACACGATAGCAATGTCAAACGTGTTCATTTAAGAAAAAGCCACACACGTTTTGTGATCAAATCTTTCATAACGAGAATGATTTGAGTGAATTGATTTTACAATTTTTATCCCCCCTCCCCACCATCTGTCACTTTGCTTGGGACAAAAGGAGCCTTCAGAACTGAAATTTCTTCTCAATTATTCATTCAAATCAATTCACTCAAATCATTCTCGTTATGAAAGATTTGATCACAAAACGTTTCCGTCTGTACGACTGGTCTTTGAATGCACCCCACTTCAATGGCAGAACGCGGATGAATTTAAAGACATAAAGGGAAATGTGCTTTCGGCAGTTTGCAAACATATTTTGTTAAGACAGCGCTAGACTTATAATCATATCAATCATATCAGTAGTAGTGTACTCGTGTGGTGATTAATAAGTGGAAAGGAATGTGCAGGCTACAATGAATTTGTTCTCTACAAAGTATTGTGGAACAGGATGACCAGACAGGGAGGATATCTCAAGGCCGGTGAGGAACAACTCGTCTTTGTGGTCCAGACACCTGTGCTGAGCAGGGGAAAAACCCAAACCAGGAGGAGACGACCATCGACCAATCACCACACAATATTTTGCATGCTTGAATATTCATATTGTGTTTCTTTAAAACTGGGCAACCCGGAAGAATGTGTTGTCTTTGATGGTCACGAAGGCACACGAGTTTTTGTGTTAGGGACCCGAGACCCAGGCCTGTATTAGTTTGCTTTGTCAGGATTAAACAATTGGTAAATTCGGCCTAATTGATCTACTGGTCTTCTCTTTGACAGAACGAACTCGCAGAATTGTTAAGTGCGACAGTGTGTAGATTTGGACGTAACAACTCTTGTGTTAAGTGTTGATCATAATTTGGAGTCAGATCAATAGCTAAAATCCGTAGCCTAACAGACATCAAATGAGAATAATCCTTTATAAAAATTAAAATTGACTGACGCAAACGTGAGTTCTTCATGTTTTTATTGAAAACAACATAGTGTTGACGCCGTACGACATCGGCTTTTCGCTATAATTCGGTATAATTCGAGGTAGTCCACCCTCACCCAAAGTTAAGGTTTCATGGGAATATTATTGTCATAATTGTCTGGACCATATATGATAATTGTTTAATGGTAGTTATTGATAGATCTTGAAGATGTCAAGTTATAGGTGCATAAGACTATGTTGTTCATGCATATAGCACGTTCATTGTAAGAGGGGAAGAGATATTGTGTATTTTGGGCTAACTCAAATTCCGTAGTAGAAAAACCCCGGAAGTGGGATGGGCATTCTGTGTTGTTCTGGTACGCCCTGTGAACGCACTGTGAGTAAGGAATGAAGCAGTTATCATTCACGTCGTTGTCCGACCTATTCTTGCTATCTAAGAACCTGGAAAATAGTAAGGATATAACATATATCACGTGTCATTACGACGAGTTTGGTGGAGTTTTTACTGCTTCTTCCAACTCCTACCGCGCTGACTGTAACCTGACACTCTCTGGCTGCGTCTTGCCTCTTTTTTTTATTGTCGGACTCGGTGGACTCGGTCAAAATCAGCACCGAGTCCGAGTCCGGCAAAAAATGACCGGGTCCGACCGAGTCCGAGTCCCCGAGTCCGAACCGAGTCCACAGCCCTGCCTACTAGTGTACTTTTTCATGATATTCTAATATTTCGAGATGGGATATTTGAGTTTTCTTAAGCTGTATGCCATAATCAGCAATATTAAAATAATAAAAGGCTTGCAATATTTCAGTTGGGTTGTAATGAATCCAGAATGTATGACATTTTTGTTTTTTTAATTGCATTACAGAATATAAAGAACTTTATCACAATATTCTAATTTTCTGAGACAGTCCTGTATATCTCATAGTTTTCAAGATTCAAGATTCAAGAGTTTTTATTCGCCATGTTTGAGCGTGCCAAACAAGGAATTTGACTTCGGTAAAAACACACCCTCTGTTCAACATTTAGGTGACTAACAACACTCAGGACATGTGAATAATGGCAAAAACAGTGTAGACAAATTCAAAAAGGTGTGAAGAGCAGGATGTTATTGCACAGTAATGACTCTGAGACTCTATGAGTGGTGTGAGTTTATCAGAGCAACAGCCTGGGGGAAGAAGCTGTCTCTGTGTCTGCTGGTTTTGGCGTACCGAGCTCTATAACGCCGTCCGGAGGGGAGTAGTTCAAACAGACTGCAACCTGGGTGAGAAGGGTCTGTAGAGATGTTCCTTGCACGTTTCCTGGTCCTGGACAGGTACAAGTCTTGGATAGATGGGAGGTTGATTCCAATGATCTTTTCTGCAGTCCTGATTGTCCGTTGCAGTCTGTGCTTGTCTTGTTTGGAGGCTGATCCAAACCAGACAGTGATGGAGGTGCAGAGGACAGACTGGATGATGGCAGTGTAGAAGGTCTTCAGAAGCTCTCGCGGCAGGTTGAACTTCTTGAGCTGTCTCAGGAAGTACAGCCTCTGCTGGGCCTTCTTCCGGACAGAGTCTGTGGTTCACTTTGATGAACATATTAAAGCAAAATGGCCAAAGGCATGCTCCTTTCAGTTTTCTTCAAGGTGCTATAAAAGTTTTGGACAACAAAAATAACCTCTTTCCAAATCAAATTAGGACTTTACTAAATTTTTAGACACACAAGATCCAAGCTTGCCAAATTATCCACACAACTTTCCCTAGGGTGCGTAACGCTGAGTATACAATGCAGTTTGACATCTTCTAATGTGACATAAAAACAACTTTGCTATGCTTTTGTTGTAGCGTTCAACGTTTTCATAGTTGATGAAAATATATTATGTGAAAGGACTAACACACTCGAAGGATTCATGAGTTATATGTATTAATGCCTCAAGCGTATTCTGTCTACAGGTTTTAAGCTGTGGGTGCTCACAAATAATCCGACATATTCGCTGTCATATATTTAATAGGTGTGATGTCAGTGCTTCCTTTTATAGGAAGCCTTCAAGACCAAGACAGATACACTACAGAATGTCCAAGGTGGGATCTCGGTGGCTGTCTGATACCGAGTGGCATCCTGTGAAACCTCTGCTTTAATAAATCACTAAACCAAATACTTTGTGTTCACTAAATGTCCTGCTCCGTTACTGTTATCAGAATATTTCAGGGGCAGTTTGAGGACAAGTGCATTTGACACAACATTCTCCTGCATATTTAAAAGTGTGGAAAAAGAAGGAGGTTCACATTCATGAATAAGTGAAGTAAATTAGTGTGTATATGTGTCTAACAGAAGCCGGTGGTTGAGTGATTATTCATGAGTAAAACTAAAACAATGTCTCTCTCTTCCAGGTTGCATAATTCAGAAGCCATCTTCATCCTGTTGCAATGTCTTCTGCTTCACTTGCTGTTGTTTTTAGAGACACTTTAGCCTACCAGAACAACCAATGAGACATCATTGTACAGCAGTGGTCTCAAACTCAATTCACCTGGGGGCCACTGGAGGCAGTCTGGGTGAGGCTGGGCCGCATCAGCATTCCCACAAGAAAAGCGCTGATAAAACATTCCAATGTTCTCAAATATCTTAATTTTTAACACAAAATAATGAATTAAAAAAATAAATAAATAAAAAATGAATCAAAAAATAAATCAATCTGTAATAAATAAATAAAATAAGAAGGATCATACAAAAGATACAGACGAAAGAAGAAACCACATATTGATTGACTGACTGACTGACTGACTGACTGACTGGCTGACTAGAAAAGTGCTTATAAAACATTCCAATGTTCTCAAATATAATTATTTTTAACAATAAATAATTAAATAAATAAATTAAAAAATGAATAAAAAATAAAATAAAAATTCCTGCTTGAGCAATCATTTCACGAACGACATTACGAGCTTCGACTGCTGCATTATTCTCTGTGGTTGCTTTCTTAAAAAAATCTTGTTGCCTCAGCAGACGTGTTTTAAGACCAGCAACCTGGTTGGCTTGCTCATATTTATGTAGTTATTGCACAGGTGTCAAACTCAAGGCCCGGGGGCCACATACGGCCCGCCACATCATTTTATGTGGCCCGCGAAGACAAATTGTGCATCAAATTCGTGTCATTACTAGAAATGCAAATTGTCTTCACTTTTAATATCTTTTTTTTAATATTGGACCCGTTTTTACTTGTCTGTAAAAAGTAAACAGTTTGTTTTGTAGCTTTTACTGTATATAATATGAGGTCCTCATACATTTATTTAAGTTAAAGTTAAAAGTTAAAGTCCCAATGATCGTCACACACACATCTGGGTGTGGTGAAATTTGTCCTCTGCATTTAACCCATCCCCGTGTGATTTTAATCCATCCCCTGGGGGAGAGGGGAGCAGTGAGCAGCAGCGGTGCCGCGCTCGGGAATCATTTGGTGATCTAACCCCCCAATTCCAACCCTTAATGCTGAGTGCCAAGCAGGGAGGCAATGGGTCCCATTTTTATAGTCTTTGGTATGACCCGGCCGGGGTTTGAACCCACAACCTTCCAGTCTCAGGGCGGACACTCTACCACTAGGCCACTGAGCTGGTACTGGAGCGGATGGAGCAGGGCGACCAAATGCAGCTTGGACCAGGGCTTATTGAGCAAACTCAAAAGGCAAACTGACACAACTTAACAAAACAATAACTGGACTGACTGACCGGGACGTGAGACAAGAGGACTACAGACATCAAGACATGCCGACAACAGACGTGACGACGTCAATGATCCGACGGGGAGTGAGGGGCAGACAGGACTTAAATACAAAACAGATAACAAGAGGCGGGTGACTGTGGTTACATTGATTGGGGTGACACGGGAGGGGAGGAGCGACGCAAACAGAAACCATGGTAACAGACATAATAAGGCAACCGGGGATGAATCGTGACAGTTATGTCTTTTTCGTACTCCTCAGCATGTTTATAGTTGTATAATGATGTTTCAAATCGTATTCCTTGTGCACCGGCAACTTTTTCAGTGCAAATAAGATACATCGGGGTGCCCCTGTGCTCAATAAAGAAATACAGTAATCCATCGTTTAACGCGGATAATTGGTTCCAAAAACCACCCGCGATAAGGGAAATTCGCAAAGTAGGGTCACCCTCTCATCTGTACAATTTTTGGGTCATTTTTTGTATAAATATTGAAAATATAAATATTATACGTTTGTGCGTATAACATGTTAACAAGAAGTACTGGGCAGGCTAACGAGTTAGCGGAAATATGCTAATTCGCGAACGTGCTATCACGCGAAAACGAACCTCTAAACCAGGGGTCGGGAACCTATGGCTCGCGAGCCAGATGTGGCTCTTTTGATGATTGCATATGGCTCGCAGATAAAACAAAATATTCTCACTTGTTTTAATCCATCCATCGATTTTTCACTGCGCATGTCCTGTTCAGGGCTGCAGGAGCAATTGTCCATTATTTTCATTGGATGATACTGGCCTACGTTTGCCGTTGCTGGGTAAAACAGGTAAACGCCCCCTTTTGAATCAGTCTGAGACTGCGTCTGCTCGGTCATTAGCTCAAAGCTAACCCTTCGACGAAGAAGATGGCGAAAAGAAAAAAAGACGACGAGTCTCGTACATTTCAGGACGAATGAACCGAAGAATTCGCTTTTGTGCAGAGAGCGGGTTCTGCGGTGTGTCTAATTTGCAATGACAAAATTACATCGTTGAAACGGTCGAATGTAAAGCGGCACTTCGACACGCGCCACGCTACCTTTGCATCAAAATACCCTGCGGGAGACAGCAGAAAGAAAGCGTGCCAAGAGCTTCTGAGCAGGGTGCAAGCTAGCCAGCAGCAACTCCGCGTATGGACCCGGCAAGGTGACTATAATTCGGCTAGCTTTGCTGGTTCTTTAGCAATAGTGAGGAACGGAAAACCATTCACAGATGGCGAGTATGCTAAAACGCTTATTATACTGACATTTAGTTGAATTCACTTTTAAAATATATTATATGGCTCTCACTGAAATAAATTTCCACATTTTTTGCTTTCATGGCTCTCTTAGTCAAAAAGGTTCCCGACCCCTGCTCTAAACGAATGTAAACGAACATTTGGAGCAATACTACATTGTCCGAAAGGTTAGACCAGGGGTGGGCAATTCCGGTCCTCGAGGGCCGGTGTCCTGCATGTTTTATAGGTCTCCCTGCTGAAACACACCTGATTCAAATGATCAGGATTGTTATCCAGCTTCTGCAGAACTTGCTAATAATCTGACCATTTGAATCAGGTGTGTTGCAACAGGGTGACATAGAAAACATGCAGGACACCAGCCCTCGAGGACCGGAATTGCCCACCCCTGGGTTAGACACGTGATCGTTCATTTCGCTTGTTAGGAGACCCACTTACATCGTAAATGACTGCTATACTACTGTAACCGACATGATGTGTGTACACGAACGTGAAACAGGAAGTGGTAACGCCTGAAAACTGCCTTCAAAATAAAGCACCCTACCTCAAATCAAAGCACGGCTGAATAACATAAATAACATGGAGAATTCTTAACACACACTGGAAATATGTTTTTAGAACAGCTTTTATTATTATATTTTTTTCTATAACAAGGTACAAGTGTACACACTGTAAATACAGTGCCTTGCGAAAGTATTCGGCCCCCTTGAACCTTTCAACATTTAGCGACATTTCAGGCTTCAAACATAAAGATATAAAAGTTTAATTTTTTGTCAAGAATCAACAACAAGTGGGACACAATCGTGAAGTGGAACAAAATTGATTGGATAATTTAATCTTTTTTAACAAATAAAAAACTGAAAAGTGGGGCGTGCAATATTATTCGTCCCCCTTGCGCTAATACTTTGTAGCGCCACCTTTTGCTGCAATTACAGCTGCAAGTCGCTTGGGGTATGTCTCTATCAGTTTTGCACATCGACAGACTGGAATTCTTGCCCATTCTTCCTTGCAAAACAGCTCGAGCTCAGTGAGGTTGGATGGAGAGCGTTTGTGAACAGCAGTGTTCAGCTCTTTCCACAGATTCTCGATTGGATTCAGGTCTGGACTTCGACTTGGCCATTCTAACACCTGGATACGTCTATTTGTGAACCATTCCATTGTAGATTTGGCTTTATGTTTTGGATCATTGTCCTGTTGGAAGATAAATCTCCGTCTCAGTCTCAGGTCTTTTGCAGACTCCAACAGGTTTTCTTCCAGAATGGTCCTGTATTTGGCTCCATCCATCTTCCCATCAATTTTAGCCATCTTCCCTGTCCCTGCTGAAGAAAAGCAGGCCCAAACCATGATGCTGCCACCACCATGTTTGACAGTGGGGATGGTGTGTTCAGGGTGATGTGTTCAGAGTTTTTTATTTGTTAAAAAAGTTTAAATTATCCAATAAATTTTGTTCCACTTCACGATTGTGTCCCACTTGTTGATTCTTGACAAAAAAATTAACTTTTATATCTTTGTTTGAAGCCTGAAATGTCGCGAAATGTTGAAAGGTTCAAGGGGGCCGAATACTTTCGCAATACTGTATGTTTTAGAACTTTTTTTATTATTATAACAATTTTTCTATAATAAGGTACAACACTGTAAATATGTTTTAAAACTCTTAGTATTATTATAAAATATATATATATAAAAAGATACAAGTGATGGGTCCAGCAACACCAATGCGTCGGCGCATGTGTCGAACTCATAGAGCGAAGCCCGTGTCGGTGCGTGTATCGCTATCGAAAGTCACGTGACCGAAACAGCAGCAGTATCGCCTGTCAAGGAAGCGCGCCAAAGCTCGTTTAAAGGAAGCGCATTGTCAACGGGATGGATCTGCCAAAACAATATCTGATCTTATCAAGAATTATGGAGCAGCCCCAAGTCAGACACTGGGACAATCAAAAGACCCATTACGCTGCACTCCAGCCTCATCTGTGCCGTGTGAGCGGGTGTTTTCAACGGCTGGAGAAATTGTGTCCAAAAAGCACACCAGGCTAAATTTCAAATCATTGGAAAAACGTATTGTTTTACATAAAAATGTGTAAAAAACAAATCCCAGTGCCCAAGCATCCTCTTTGACAACACGTTCACTTAGTTATGATACACGCTCACATTATTGATTGACTGTAACGAAAAAAGAAAATGAATATGTGAAAGAATACAATATAAAATATAATTACTTAAATTAATTAATGTATATACGAGGTCATCAAATCAGTGTCAGTTTAGTCTGTCAGCTAGGTTACCTGTAGTATTTTTAAGTCCAGCAGGTGTCAGCACTCAGTGACACAGTATCGACACAGTATCAATACAGTTTGGCAATGTGTCGAAACCCTTCACGACGCTTCATCGACCCATCACTAGGTACAAGTGTACGCACTGCAATTGTGTGGGCAATCCCTGCCTTCTGCTGGTGTGTGGGCAACCTTCGTGCCATAATTCCTCAATTTAGAAGTTTTATTTTAAATTTAGATTTTTTTTCAATTTGGAAAAATCTGCGATGTAGTGAAACTTGGAGTCAGTCTCGGGTTTAACTTTCAGTTGTGCGGGGCTGTGGCGCATGCTCACTTTCACTCTCCGAACGTTGTCGGAGAAAGGCGTATACATGGCACAGAGATCCAGATAGCTATCGGAGTTCTCCTTCTCCGATCGTATTGAATAACGGCAGTTATCTGAATTTATCAAGGGTCATGTAAACACACTTACTGTTAAGTTTCAGTTTCACTTGCGACGCGCCTACAATTAATTCTCCTCCGCCCAGCTGACTGGAGGAATGAATGAATAAGTGTGCGAGGCATTGGACAGCCCGGCCAATGTCCCGCCCTCCAGAGCCATATACCTCATTGTGGGACACAATCGTGAAGTGGAACAAAATTGATTGGATAATTTAATCTTTTTTAACAAATAAAAAACTGAAAAGTGGGGCGTGCAATATTATTCGTCCCCCTTGCGCTAATACTTTGTAGCGCCACCTTTTGCTGCAATTACA
Organism: Syngnathus acus; assembly: GCF_901709675.1. Taxonomy (NCBI): domain Eukaryota; kingdom Metazoa; phylum Chordata; class Actinopteri; order Syngnathiformes; family Syngnathidae; genus Syngnathus; species Syngnathus acus. The sequence goes on from NC_051095.1 coordinate 26,108,163, forward strand.
GCTGCAAGTCGCTTGGGGTATGTCTCTATCAGTTTTGCACATCGAGAGACTGGAATTCTTGCCCATTCTTCCTTGCAAAACAGCTCGAGCTCAGTGAGGTTGGATGGAGAGCGTTTGTGAACAGCAGTCTTCAGCTCTTTCCACAGATTCTCGATTGGATTCAGGTCTGGACTTCGACTTGGCCATTCTAACACCTGGATACGTCTATTTGTGAACCATTCCATTGTAGATTTGGCTTTATGTTTTGGATCATTGTCCTGTTGGAAGATAAATCTCCGTCTCAGTCTCAGGTCTTTTGCAGACTCCAACAGGTTTTCTTCCAGAATGGTCCTGTATTTGGCTCCATCCATCTTCCCGTCAATTTTAGCCATCTTCCCTGTCCCTGCTGAAGAAAAGCAGGCCCAAACCATGATGCTGCCACCACCATGTTTGACAGTGGGGATGGTGTGTTCAGGGTGATGTGTTCAGAGTTTTTTATTTGTTAAAAAAGTTTAAATTATCCAATAAATTTTGTTCCACTTCACGATTGTGTCCCACTTGTTGATTCTTGACAAAAAAATTAACTTTTATATCTTTGTTTGAAGCCTGAAATGTCGCGAAATGTTGAAAGGTTCAAGGGGGCCGAATACTTTCGCAATACTGTATGTTTTAGAACTTTTTTTATTATTATAACAATTTTTCTATAATAAGGTACAACACTGTAAATATGTTTTAAAACTCTTAGTATTATTATAAAATATATATATATAAAAAGATACAAGTGATGGGTCCAGCAACACCAATGCGTCGGCGCATGTGTCGAACTCATAGAGCGAAGCCCGTGTCGGTGCGTGTATCGCTATCGAAAGTCACGTGACCGAAACAGCAGCAGTATCGCCTGTCAAGGAAGCGCGCCAAAGCTCGTTTAAAGGAAGCGCATTGTCAACGGGATGGATCTGCCAAAACAATATCTGATCTTATCAAGAATTATGGAGCAGCCCCAAGTCAGACACTGGGACAATCAAAAGACCCATTACGCTGCACTCCAGCCTCATCTGTGCCGTGTGAGCGGGTGTTTTCAACGGCTGGAGAAATTGTGTCCAAAAAGCACACCAGGCTAAATTTCAAATCATTGGAAAAACGTATTGTTTTACATAAAAATGTGTAAAAAACAAATCCCAGTGCCCAAGCATCCTCTTTGACAACACGCTCACTTAGTTATGATACACGCTCACATTATTGATTGACTGTAACGAAAAAAGAAAATGAATATGTGAAAGAATACAATATAAAATATAATTACTTAAATTAATTAATGTATATACGAGGTCATCAAATCAGTGTCAGTTTAGTCTGTCAGCTAGGTTACCTGTAGTATTTTTAAGTCCAGCAGGTGTCAGCACTCAGTGACACAGTATCGACACAGTATCAATACAGTTTGGCAATGTGTCGAAACCCTTCACGACGCTTCATCGACCCATCACTAGGTACAAGTGTACGCACTGCAATTGTGTGGGCACTCCCTGCCTTCTGCTGGCGTGTGGGCAACCTTCGTGCCATAATTCCTCAATTTAGAAGTTTTATTTTAAATTTAGATTTTTTTTCAATTTGGAAAAATCTGCGATGTAGTGAAACTTGGAGTCAGTCTCGGGTTTAACTTTCAGTTGTGCGGGGCTGTGGCGCATGCTCACTTTCACTCTCCGAACGTTGTCGGAGAAAGGCGTATACATGGCACAGAGATCCAGATAGCTATCGGAGTTCTCCTTCTCCGATCGTATTGAATAACGGCAGTTATCTGAATTTATCAAGGGTCATGTAAACACACTTACTGTTAAGTTTCAGTTTCACTTGCGACGCGCCTACAATTAATTCTCCTCCGCCCAGCTGACTGGAGGAATGAATGAATAAGTGTGCGAGGCATTGGACAGCCCGGCCAATGTCCCGCCCTCCAGAGCCATATACCTCATTGTGATTGGTTCATTTAGCCCCGCACACCACAAGTGTCATTCATATCAATCTTGCGGGCCGCACTAACACTAATCTTTCATATTAAGACGGGGGCCGCAAATTATCGTCCCAGGGGCCGCAGTTGGCCCGCGGGCCGTGAATTTGAGACCCCTGTTGTACAATGAATGAGACAAGAGAGAGAGGCATCCAGCTCAATTGCATTTAGCCCTTGTCAAAGCAAATCACAGTTCCATGTTTACTGCACTACCATCGTTTTATATTCTTTCCCGAAACACACTGCATTTTAATAAGGGCCTGTCCTGCATACTAAGTGCACATTAAGCTAAATCCGTGGGGATGAGCATAGCGGTGCATCACAGTCAAATGAAGCATTACTCGTGAAGTTTTCAAATAAACAAATGCTGATTTAGTGGGTGTGGGAAAGAACATTCCTTTACATAAGTAGATGCTGTTATTTAGTTTCATTTCAATGTTTTGAGTGGGGAGGCACTAGAGCTGGGTGGGGTGAAATGCAGGAGAGTGCACTTTAAAGGGTTACCAGCAGGGGGAGGACATTAGTTAGAATTGAATAGTTTATTGTGAATGCAATTACATCTGAAGTGGTGTGTAGAAAGGTTGCAGGTGACAAGGTGATGAACGGCACACACGCACGCACACACATGCACGCACACACACACGCATACACATACAAAATACAAAAAACACTTCAAATTTCCAATTAGATCAAGTCTAGGGTCCACACGGCCTGGTTGTTTTCCATTCCTATAGGTAACGCTTACACACTGTCTGGTTTTTCTGTCTTCCTGGGAACCACTTATCTGTTTTTTCCTGCCTTCCTGGGTACCACTTACACATTGGCCTGGTGTTTCCTGCCTTCTTAAGTACCACTTACACAAATGTCAGATGCTTCATATCATACCTACTTAGTGGAACCAGACTTGTCACTCTAAGACAGTGCTGTGAACCAACTGGCTGATTTACTGAGTGGAACCACACTTGTCACTCCAAGATATTGCTCTGAACCAACTGACTGACTTACTAGAAGTATTTTTTGTCTGAAGAATTGCTACAAAGTTTTGTTTGTGTGAATAACCAACAGATTAGTATTATTATTATTGTGATAGTTTTTATAAAATGAGTGTTAAACAGCACCAGTTAAGGTTCAAGACAGACTTGTATTGGACTAAATAATAACTTGACCACCCTTCCTTCCATTTCTTTTTCATTCTAATTCTTGGTATAACTATAGGTACATTTGTTTTGACCCGTGAGTAAAAATATTGCTGATAAGAGTTTTGTCAGGTTTAAGTACCATCAGACATTATTTTACACACTATAACAAAGAGGAGAAGACAACCAGGATTGGTTTACTCGTGAGGAGAACAATGGAGAAAGGAAGCTCAGTTACAATCTCCATCAATTCTGAGTCCTTTCTCTGCGTACTCCTCTTTTTAATGTTTTGGTTGCCCTGGTTGCAGAGGCGTTGCTACACTAAAGGGAGGGGAGATTGTGGCTGTAGCAATGCTGATTAGCTAACGAATGTTATGTGGTGTGAGACCTTGGCCGATTCATGACTCCAGCAATGCAGAGTCTGTCCTGTTACTCCTCAGCTGGTTGGCAGCCGGTTGGCTGACTCGTCCTTGATTAAATATCTCGAAGCGTGTTGAGTGTCGTTTTCCTGTGGAACAATGCAACTTTCTTACTAAGTTTCACACAATACTAACATTGAGTAAATATGGGATAACTTATATGCAACTACTTCAACAGATGTGTCTTTTCTGTAACACTTAAAGACAAACAGTCTCAATCAACAACAATCCATAGATAAAAGCTACAGAGTTGGCTTAAAGAGAGAGAAATTCTTATGAATTAAACAGAGAACTAGTGACATAAGAAAGAAGGTAAAGGAATTCTCTGGGTCTAGACAGAGAGCTTTGTTGAAGCAAAGGACTCCCAACTCGTAAATAATGAGGCCTTTATTCAGGCCGACCATCTAATTATTCCAACAAGTTTTAATTTAAGAAAAAATGACAGAGTATTGAGCCATTTTCCTTTTTTATTATTCACAAGAAAAATTTCTCAAGTTTCATCATTGCAGCAATAGCTATGACATTGAACTGACTGTTTTAGGCATGTTTTCCTTTAATCTGTGAATTATAAAAAAGTCAGCTATTATATAATTGTAATTAAAGTGAACATCAAATTAAACAAAACAGAGTGGTTAAAGGGTGTATTTTTTCCCCATGATTGTGGAACAACTGTCAGTCAGCCCAATAAACATTCAGTTCACAGGATGTGTCTGTTAACATATACATGCGTATATAAGGAATGGGATCGAAATACAAAAAGTCATGCCTAGCTACAAAAACAGATATGCTCAAACCTCATTGAATAAAGTACATAAGCAGACAAGTATATTCACATATTAAATCAATAAAAGAAACATTTTAAGCATATAATTATACCTACACACCAAATCAATAAAGCAGACATAACTAGACATTTTTGATAGGGGGTAATGACAAAGGTTTTTATAACTTTATGATCTGATATTTATTTCTGAGCACTTTGAAATAACAATCCGTCACTTTTCTGCATTTGGCCGCGTCCTCCTCCAGCGCCTTTCTTTTTTTGTCCCTCTCCGCACCGCCTTTCCTCTTCTTTTTACCACGTTCGAAGTCCATTATCTTCACTTGCACCGCTCCCGAGCTACAGCAGACGGCACCTGACATAGTAACACACCCCTTCCTCCACAAGCGCTCTGTGTGGTTGATACGGACTGTGGGGGTGGGTGTTAATCAGGGACGTGCGGTCAGAGGCGGCTACGGCTCCCCTGCCATCATGAAAAGTGGAAAACCAAATTCAATTGTTTTTATTATAAAGTCATTTTCCTTTTAATTTCAATAATTTTGTATCATTTTGAAACAAAATCGCAGAATTTTTATAGTTATTTTAAAACCGAAGACGATTCGCTCGGAGTAGCCAACTTCCTGTCAAGCCTCCTCTGATGATTGCGTAATCACACGGCTGCCTCTGTTGACAGGCTATGCAGATATACGGAACTGCTCTCTGTCTTTATGTCGCTGTTTAAGTGTTCAAACACTGTGGCTGTGTTTTTTGTCATCTGTCGGTAACGTCGTATTTGTTTAGATCAGTGCTTCTCAATCAGGGCCGGTTCTAGGAATGCACATAAGAGGGGGCAGTCAGAAATGTGAAGGGGGCAGTCAGAAATGTGTGCATGTTCTTCTTTTTTCTTCTTTTTTTTTTTTACACATTTTCAACACTGTTAGTGTTTTCTTCACGGCGGTTGTTAGCTGTGTGTCCAGATCTCAACCTGGAGAAGTGGATTGCACTCTGTCAGGCCTCTACACTAAGACCTGTCCAGCTTGGGTGTCCCACCTGAAGATTAAAGCTTCTGCTGGTATTGCTCTTAGGGTCACTGAGGCACGCAAACCCCCTGACCACAATAAGGTGGCAATCTCTCAGGGGGGGGACATATAATATGAATGTTATATTAACTATTATTTGAGTTGTCGTTAATCATTAGTTATATCACGGGTCGCTACGACGAGTTTAGTGGAGTTTTTACTGCTTCTTCCAACTCCTACCGCGCTGACTGTAACTTGACACTCTCTGGCTGCGTCTTGCCTCATTTGCATACTCACAGTGATTGGATGTTTACGGAGGGGCGCGGAGTCCTGACAGCAGGCCGTGTGAGGGAGGACACACACTGCACCGACATGAGAGAAGAGAGGGGGCTGATTAACGTGTGTTTCTATCAGCGGATTTTTCACTTCTATAAGTTTGATTCGAGGGGGCAGGACATCTGTTTGAGGGGGCGTTGCCCCCTCTTGCCCCTGCGTAGAGCCGGCACTGTTCTCAATTATTTTCTGTGATGCCCCCCCTAGGGAGAAGAAAACATTTCGCGCCCCCCCCCATGTTAACATTAAAGAAAAACAAAAAATAAATATAAAAGAAAGATCAACTTAATATAAATAATAACTTTATTAATAACTTGTTTTTTAGTCTAACAGAACAGATTCAAAGTGCACCACTTTGCCTGAAATTAAAAAATAAATTATAATTATTCAAACTACAAACATTCTCTACCAACTGCCATTTTATGGTGAAAAAAATAAAATAACATACATAATATTAAATTAAATAACAGCAATAAATAATATTCAATTCAAAGTAATCAGCAACATTAACTCAGGAGCACAATACATAAAATATCTTAACCTACAAAACAAAAAATGAATAAAACAATATGTGCCGTTTTTTTAATCAAAATGAGGCAACATGACGGGGACCATATCCACGGCTTGAGGTAGTATCAGCTCTTCTGCAATGGTGTTTTTTTTGCACTGAGCAATTTGGTACACTGCTTTATATGATGCTTACAGTGCTTGCTGATTGACTGAAGTAGCATTCACAAAGTGGGATGATTGTTCGCAACAGGGCCGGTTCTAGGAATGCACATAAGAGGGGGCAGTCAGAAATGTGAAGGGGGCATGTTCTTTTTTTTTTTTTTTACACATTTTTAACACTGTTAGTGTTTTCTTCACGGCAGTTGTTAGCTGTGTCCAGATCTCAACCTGGAGAAGTGGATTGCACTCTGTCAGGCCTCTACACTAAGACCTGTCCAGCTTGGGTGTCCCACCTGAAGATTAAAGCTTCTGCTGGTATTGCTCTTAGGGTCACTGAGGCACGCAAACCCCCTGACCACAATAAGGTGGCAATCTCTCGGGGGGGGGGGGGAACATATAATATGAATGTTATATTAACTATTATTTGAGTTGTCGTTAATCCTTAGTTATATCACGGGTCATTACGACGAGTTTGGTGGAGTTTTTACTGCTTCTTCCAACTCCTACCGCGCTGACTGTAACTTGACACTCTCTGGCTGCGTCTTGCCTCATTTGCATACTCACAGTGATTGGATGTTTACGGAGGGGCGCGGAGTCCTGACAGCAGGCTGTGTGAGGACACACTGCACCGACATGAGAGAAGAGAGGGGGCTGATTAACGTGTGTTTCTATCAGCGGATTTTTCACTTCTAAAAGTTTGATTCGAGGGGGCAGGACATCTGTTTGAGGGGGCGTTGCCCCCTCTTGCCCCTGCGTAGAGCCGGCACTGGTTCGCAATATTCTGCCCGTTTTCTCTGAAAAACCTTTGGCATCTTATCAGCGTGATTAGGGTGCAATGACTTTATAAGTGCTGCCTTAATTTATTTGGCTTCATACTGTCCGCTGCCAACATTGTAAGGCACAGTAAACACAACGGTCTTTCCTCGTCTCCCATCGTAGTCACACTGAAGCTGAGCGCTACGTACGCTTCGTCATATTTCCTTGTCGTATCTTTCGTGTAACTCTCAATTCTCTTAACCCCGTCTCTCTCCGCCGTTTTTTTCAACCCTGTTCAATATTTTTCCATGGTGTCCTACTGCACTTTTTATTGCCTGCTCTGTGCTGTGTGTGCGTATGTTACGTGCGCTCTACACTGTAGAGCAGGGGTGGCCAACCAGTCAGAGACTAAGAGCCACATTTTTTACTGTGTCATCGCAAAGAGCATGAGCACACATGAACATCCCCCCCCCCCACACACACACACTCACACACACGCGCACACACACACGCACACACTCACACGCACAAACGCGCGCGCGCGAACACACACACACACACACACCCACACACCTCTGCTCAGCCAAATTTATTGTGTGACATTATCATGTCACGCACCAACATGATAATGACAAATTGACTCCTACAGTACTAAAACCACAGACCAAAGACCACATTTTCAACAATGAACATTGTGTGCATTGTCTCACACAGACAAACTCTCAGTTCAACAAATTCCACAAACAAAAACATAAGTTTTTTCACTTACTATGTGTGGCGGGACAGACCATTCGTTTTAGTTTGTCGTTTTCAGGAGACAAGATTTCAATAACGTCACTGAGGCATTTTTTAACAAACTCCACTTCATTGTATGGCTTTTTAGCCCGCGCAATGTTCCAAGCCAGTTGAAACAATGCAAGCGTGACAGTCTCTGAGTGCTTCGTAATGTTTTTGAAAAACTGTACCTATTTTTCTGCCTGACTTTTCAAAGTGTCCAAACTTGTGCTTGCGAAATTCAGTCCCTTTTGGAAAGTTCTTATCGATATTGGCATGAAGTGAGCTGAAGTGGCGCTGAACATTTGAAGCTTTTAAATGCGCTAATGACGTCCGACATATCAGGCAGAATGGCTTGCCATTGCGTTCAACAAAAAACAACTTTAACTCTGTTAAAAACGTCCTGTGTTCATCCTCATATATTCGTTTAGCTGTGCATTTTTTCCTTGCCATTTTTCGAGCGAAATTGACACTCCTCAAATGGGTTTGTCCCTCCTCCTTTGCGGGATTTCACCTCACGCGCATGCGCGTTTGACCAGAATACCATATTGAACTCAAGCGAAGCAAATACGCACAAAAAATAAACACAAATGTTGATATGAACGTAAAAGAGCCGCATGGAACCAGCCAAAGAGCCGCATGCGGCTCGCGAGCCGCGGATTGGCCACCCCTGCTGTAGAGCGAATACTCTTCCAGTGATACCGCCGCTCCCACCTACTGCTCTGGTTGTCTAATGTTTCCTGGTGTCAAACGCGCCCCCCTTGGTATCGCACCGCGCCCCCACAGGGGGGCGCGCCCCACTATTTGAGAAGCACTGCTTTAGATGAACAAAACAGCTTTGAAAAGAGACCTTACGGAGGCTACGAAAAAAGGTTCTCCAGCCTTATGGCAGGGGGTGCTAGTGATCCCGGGATGCTTCATGCGCCTACCTGCTTAATAGGAGATCTCCAGTTCAAATTTACAGTGAACAACTGAGGAGCAGTCAAGTTAAAGTTAAGTTGTTTCGTTTCACATTCGTTTTTGTTCTTTATTCTGTTTTTACATTTCGTTTTACAATGGGGGATTACTACGGAAGAGGATTAGGGCCAGTGAAGAAAAAAAAACGAGGGGTGACAGGATTCTGACTTTTTTTCTCAGAATTCTGACTTTATTCTCAGAATTCTGACTTTATTCTCAAAATTGTGATTTTATTCTCAGAATTCTGACTTTATTCTCAGAATTCGGACTTTAAAGTCTGAGAATAAAGTCAGAATTCTGACTTTAAAGTCAGAAGGTGGGAATTCTGACTTTAAGGTCAGGGGTCAACGAGCTCATTTTGACCTCCAACAGATTGGAAAATGTACATCACCGCATGCTGTGGTTTTGTTGCCCCTTCCAACTCCCTTTTCCCTCCAAGAAACCCCGGTTCAAGCTGCATTTGGTCACCCTGGCTCTACTTCGTTCCTGACAGATTCGTCAAACCAGGTTGATACTACAATTAATCAGTGCAAGATCCCACTTATTGACCTCCAAAGTTCATGCATTTAAAAGAGCAAAACATTGACTGATTCTGTTAAGATTCACAAAATACTATGATTAAAAAGGCCTTGGAAAAAATAAAGGCAAATGGTGATAGTCCACCACATTGGGTGAATGTGTCAAACGGGGGGAGTGAGTGAGTAGAATCGATTTGTATATTGTGAGGTTCAATGTTTTTTCTTTTTTTTCTTTCTTTCAAAAAAAGTAGAATTGAGTGAGTAGAATAATTTTGTCTATTGTGAGATTCAATATTTTTTTTAAATGTACTTGTTTTTGGAGTCTTCTTACAGGACATGTAAGAATTCAACATACAGTGATGAGAGGAGCAGAAGAAGCATCTCAAAAGGAAGGCGTGAAATACTAGTGCAAAAGTTGCAGAAAGGGTGCTATTTTCCCGGACCAATTTCAACCCTTCCAGTTGCTGATCCAGATGGTGGCAAGCAAACACACACACACACATACACACACACACACACACACACACACACATACACACACACACACACACATACACACACACACGTCTCAGAACAATTGTCCAGTTTTATGGTTCCAGATTTGCTGAGCAAACTACTGCGGATCCGGAAGCAAAGACCGAGATCAAGATCACCTCAACTGTCCGGCTAAAAGTCCTGAAGAGGATGTGGACAGAGCCCAGGTGGATTGGACCCTTTGAAGTGGGTGCCCCTGTGAAAGATTCCTGCGATGATCCAGATGAGTCATTGGCAGCGTCCCCACCCCCTGTTGAAAATGAGGCAGAATAATCCTCTCAACCTTGGTGGCCAGGTAGTCTACCCTGAGCCACCGACGACAAGGACCGCACTGCAGACGTTTTCAGGTTCCTTTCGGATGGAGCAGAGCTGCAAAGGGGGTGAGAATTGTGCTCACCCTCCACCAGTGGGCGTGCCAAGCCCCCAACGGCCGAACTACTACAAGCAATTGTTATCTCAGACTGACAATATTGATGACATTTTGGTCGCCTAAGGCAGAGGGACTGTGTGAGCCTTTTCCTGCATTATAACATCTTGCCGCAGGTTTTTCACTCACACACTCAAGTTGAACTGGAGTATTGAGGCGAGACCTCCTCGTCACGGCAGTGTCGTTGTCATGTTTGACATTGTCTAACGTTTTAAAGCATGTATCGCCTATTACAACCACCAACCCGTCCTCTAGAAATCTCTCCTTATATTAGGTAATTGTGATCCTGCTCGCTTTATCATTTCTCTCCTGGTATGGCTCGGGTTTTGTTTTTGGTTGACCTCTTTCGAGGCCAAAAGGCAGATTGAAGTGGGTGAAACAACAACGAGTACATATTTTGTTAAGTTAGAAAAACTCATATACTTTTTCATGTTCATAGTATGTGTGCAAATCTTCTCATTATTTTATATAAACATAACTGCTCAATCAGAACACGAATACAGCACACAGAACTGTGGAAACACACACACACGCACACACACACACGCACAGGGGGGTGACTCCCCCACCCTCACAGGTACCAAATGGTCAGGTGACGCTTTCCCGCCTTTTCCGGACAGTATAGAGGATATGCACTGACATCACAGATCGGGGCGGCTATTATTGTTTGGGTGGCAAAAAGCCTCGTCCGCTGCCACTAGACTCGTGAGGATGGCGGCCTGGGTGGGTGTCGTGAGTGATTATTTCGTCCAGTTGGACCAATAAAGCCGCAAGAGATACATTGAAAAGTTGATCAAATATAACGTTCGTGTTGATCCGCTGTGGAAACCTAGTAAGAACGCCACCAGCTCAAGTGTAGCAGGAGCTGGGACAGCAAGCGTTTGGTCCTCTGATAAGGCGACTTTTCCGCCAGTAACATATCCAGACATTTACAACAAGGGCTGTGGACTCGGTTCGGACTCCGGGACTCGGACTCGGTCGGACTCGGTCATTTTTGCCGGACTCTGACTCTGACTCGGTGCTGATTTTGACCGAGTCCACCGAGTCCGACAATAAAAAAAAGAGGCAAGACGCAGCCAGAGAGTGTCAGGTTACAGTCAGCGCGGTAGGAGTTGGAAGAAGCAGTAAAAACTCCACCAAACTCGTCGTAATGACCCGTGATATATGTTATATCCTTACTATTTTCCAGGTTCTTAGATAGCAAGAATAGGTCGGACAACGACGTGAATGATAACTGCTTTATTCCTTACTCACAGTGCGTTCACAGGGCGTACCAGAACAACATGAATGCCCATCCCACTTCCGGGGTTTTTCTACTACGGAATTTGAGTTAGCCCAAAATACACAACATCTCTTCCCCTCTTACAATGAACGTGCTATATGCATGAACAACATAGTCTTATGCACCTATAACTTGACATCTTCAAGATCTATCAATAACTACCATTAAACAATTATCATATATGGTCCAGACAATTATGACAATAATATTCCCATGAAACCTTAACTTTGGGTGAGGGTGGACTACCTCGAATTATACCTAATTATAGCGAAAAACCGGCGTCGTACGGCGTCAACACTATGTTGTTTTCAATAAAAACATGAACTCACGTTTGCGTCAGTCAATTTTAATTTTTATAAAGGATTATTCTCATTTGATGTCTTTAAATTCATCCGCGTTCTGCCATTGAAGCGGGGTGCATTCAAAGACCAGTCGTACAGACGGAAACGTTTTGTGATCAAATCTTTCATAACGAGAATGATTTGAGTGAATTGATTTGAATTAATAATTGAGAAGAAATTTCAGTTCTGAAGGCTCCTTTTGTCCCAAGCAAAGTGACAGATGGTGGGGAGGGTGGATAAAAATTGTAAAATCAATTCACTCAAATCATTCTCGTTATGAAAGATTTGATCACAAAACGTGTGTGGCTTTTTCTTAAATGAACACGTTTGACATTGCTATCGTGTCAGCTTTTAATTATATTGTGCTGTCATGTTAAAGCAAATTAATAAATGCAACAATATTAATTTGCTTTGAAAATACCTGAGTAATAAAATAAAATGGATGGATGAATGATGATCACAATTAAGTATAAAGTCTCCTTTGTAATATATACTCCTTGTAGCCTGTACCCAAAAAGAGGAGTTTCTTTGCATCGAGGTTTATGCAAAGAGCTCACGTAATTATATTGTTGCGTTTTGGTGAAGTGAATGAGTGTTCCGTCTGTACGACTGGTCTTTGAATGCACCCCGCTTCAATGGCAGAACGCGGATGAATTTAAAGACATCAAATGAGAATAATCCTTTATAAAAATTAAAATTGACTGACGCAAACGTGAGTTCTTCATGTTTTTATTGAAAACAACATAGTGCTGACGCCGTACGACATGGGTTTTTCGCTTTCCAAATAAGGGGTCGTCACTAATTATTTGTGTTTAGATAAATGTCTGAGCTATAATGGTGTAATTAATGATTAAAACTTGAAAGTATCTGTTTATTGTATTCGTTTATATGTTTAATAAAGACAAAGCCATCACAAAACTGTTGTAATTATTTAGATTTTGATCTAAATTAGCCTTTAATAAAGACTAAGCAGTCACATGAATTAACAGAAAAAATGGACAGCTGGACTCGGACTCGGACTCATGGTCAAGAGGCCGGACTCGGACTCGGTGCAAAAATCCGACCGAGTCCACAGCCCTATTTACAACTATTTGATAGATTGTTCAAGTCCATATACCAAGGAAGACCTCAGAGCCTACAAGAGTTTGCAACGATATCGCTACCTGACTGCTGGTTATGTCCATTCCGTTGAGTCACAGCCAGTGGAGTGAAACGGAGAAGATTCCAGCCATGGCAGTACATAATATAATAATAATAATATATTATAATTGTAGATATGCGAACAATTTAATTATTAGAAACTAGCAATTGGACAAACATACTGTAATGAAGCTGTGTAATTATGCATTCCTTAGGTCATGGCCGAGTAGCAGCAAGAAAAAAGGAATATCCGCGCAATAATAATAAACGTTATTACAGGCTCTTGGCCCACAGGGTAAAAAACAAACATCACTTATATTAAAATAAATAAAGAGTACATTTAAAATGTTATGAGAGGCACTCATGCCAGCGTCCTCTGATGGTGGATGTGTACCTTATAGCACTACATCCATTATACCTCCCAGATGAATGTTGACGTCAATAAAACAAAATTACGTACTTCCCACAAAGTGATCTGAGCAGATGTAAGAATAGATAGTTGGCTTCCAAAGCTTGGAGCTGTTGCGGCCATGTTCCGCCCTACGAAGCGCCGCCACCCAGCTATCCTTTCTGGTCTGGTCCGCAGGGAACCGATACAGCTTCTTGGTATCGTCTTTTTGGAAGCGATAGGCACATCCTATGGCACAACAACTCTTCACCATGGTCAAAGTTGCACCGTAACAACTCTGCCACGATCTGCCACCGATAAAATGCTAAAAAAATGCCCTAGTACACGTATCTCTAAAGCTCAACTCAGCCTTGGCCCTATTAGCGTCTGCCGCTTTTTGCCACCCAAACAAACCGTCAGCCGGTCTGTGACGTCATGTGCATATACCCTATAAAACAAGCTGACCTCGAGAAGGAAACTGTTGTTTCATCTGCTGCCGTGCCTCGTGTACTTGCCGCCATTAAACAACCCAAGATCTTGCCAATAAAGAACCAACTCTTACTCCACATCTTTGTTTTCCTTGTTCAACAACGGACATCCCAAACAACATGCAACATTCCCCAGTGCCAGCAGCACTCATACAGCCCGAGACCATGACGCTCCCACCACCATGCTTGACTGTAGGCAAGACACACTTGTCTTAGTACTCTTCACCTGGTTGCCGCCACACACGCTAGACACCATCTGAACCAAATATGTTTATCTTGGTCTCATAAGACCACAGGACATGGTTCCAATAACCCATATCCTTAGTCTGCTTGTCTTCAGGATATGGATATGGGTTACTGGAATCATGTCCAGTAATTTTTTAATTTTACACATTCATTGTTGTATTTTGAGTTATCGTATTTTTCGGACTAAAAGTCGATCCGGAATATAGGTCGCATTAGCCATAAAATGCACAATAAAGTGAAAAAAAACATATATAAGTCGCACCGGAGTATAAGTCGCATTTTGGGGGGAAATTTATTCGACAAAATCCAACACCAAGAACAGACATGAACGAGCAACAACAGGCTAAACGATAGGTATGCTAACGTGACATAAACACAAACGAAGAGCTGAGGACGGGCCAGATGTAACATTCAGAGTTATTCAAATAACTATTACATAAATAACACGTTTATAAAACCATCTGTGTCACTCCAAATCATTAAATCCATCAATCAAATTCCTCGTCCTTTGTCAACAACGCCGCGCGTGCGCCCTGACATCAGCCTCGTCGTTATTCCACAGATCTAGTATATAACTATACTGTAGCGTTAACAAAGTACAAGGAAAGACGTGGGTTTGGTAAACGGCTCTTTATTTAACAAAACAAGCGTTCAACGAGCCAATAACTACTGAACTGTAACGATAAAAACATATACAAGTTGCTACACGAAATAAAATATATCAAATAACTATAACATAAATAGTTCGCCGCCACACGGCCCCAAGCACCAGCGTGGACTTCCAGCCGTGTGGCGGCGTGGACTTCCATCCCCGGAGGTGGCACTTCCAGCCACGGAGGTGGAAGAGAGCTCCATAGAATAGGACCGGGCGTGCGTAAAAGCCATTTCCGAGCTCCATCCACCGTACCCGGACAGCCACCCGGCCGAGCACCGGGCAGCCCCCACACACACACCGAATCGTCCATAACCAGCACCCACTCCCATGGAATCAAACTCTACTGCGAACTCGCCCCACCCCAACGACTCATCACCCATCAAACTCGCCCCACACCGGCCTGTGCAACTGAATATAAGCTGACCAAAGAACCTTGAACGTTGCCTTTTCTGAATGGAGACTTTCTGCTCTTGAAGGGCCCAGGGCTGTATTGTACTTTCCTGAAAACAGAGCTTTCTTAACAAGAATTATGATTGAACTCAACCAACCTGTGTAAGTCTAATTTCTGCTTCAGTGTCTTTGCATTTTCCTAAATCTGAAGAAATTAAACGAGCACGCAGTGAGTAAATTGGATAACAGGTGATTGGCAATGGCTTTTGCCGTGAGGCGCAGATAGCGCTCCCTAAATTGTGGACCAAATCCAACAGTAGGGTGATTTATTTTGAAGGCCGTTTTCAGGCGATACCACTTCCTTTTTTACGTTCTTGTACATATGTCGGTTACAGTGGTACAGGAGTCATTGGCGATGTAAGTGTGTCTCCTAACAAGAGAAATGAATGATCACATGTGTCTAACCTTTACGACAATGTAGTATTGCTCCAAATGTTCGTTTAATTTCCTTCAGAGGTCCGTTTGCGCGTGTTAGCACGATCGCGAATTAGCATCTTTCCGCTAACTCGTTAGCCTGCCCAGTACTTCTTGTTAACATATTACACGCACACACGTATAATATTTATATTTTCAATATTTATACAACATTTTCTGTATGTTATTTGTACTATTAATGTATTATTTACATGTTTGAAACAATTATTTAATGTTCTAATAATAAAATATGCACTTAAATGGTTTCATATACATTTATTGACACACAAAAAATGTACAGATAAAAAAAAAGTAGAGATGAGAGGGTGACCGTACTTCGCGGATTTCACTTATGGTGGTTTTTGGAACCAATTATCCGCGAAAAATGAGGGATTACTGTATTGTAATTCCCATTTCTCTTGAAAGTGACGGCCCTCAAAGTCAACTTTCCTTGTTTTCTTTGCAGTTGCCATGGCAGAAATGAGCGGAGAGGGGTGGTGCTGTCACCTTTTGGTAATAAGAGAAATTATGGTTTCAAGTTTTGTGATTTTTTTGTTCCGTTTGACAGTGCAGGCGGGCCATAAATAATACGTTATAAGACCGAAGTTGCGGGCCGTATGAAATCTGACCGGGGGCCGGATTTGGCCCACGGGCCGGATTTTGGACATTCTGCTCTACAGTGACTACTAAACATTGTCTCAAAGTGTCATTTCTGCAGTGTTGTCCCATGACAAGATATAATTAAAACATTGCAGAAATGAGAGGGGTGTACCGTATTTTTCGTACTAAAAGTCGCTCCGGAATATACGTCGCATTAGCCATAAAATGCACAATAAAGTGGAAAAAAAACATATATAAGTCGCTCCGGAGTATAAGTCACATTTTGGGGGAAATTTATTCGACAAAATCCAACACCAAGTACAGACATGAACGAGCAACAACAGGCTAAACGATAGGTAGCTAACATAAACACAAACGAAGAGCTGAGAACGGCCCTGACGCAACATTCAGAGTTATTCAAATAACTATTACATAAATAACATGTTTATCAAACTATCTGTGTCACTCCAATTCATTAAATCCATCGATCGTCCTTTATGGAAATGATGCCGCGTATGCGCCGCGCCGCTGACGTCTAAATATTCTAAATATTCCACAGACCCATATACCGATATATAAAGTATATATCAAATACTAACTATCATATAAACAACAATATTATCAAACCATCTGTGTCACTCCAAATCATTAAATCCATCGATCAAATTCCTCGTCCTTTGTTAACAACGCCGCGCGTGCGCCCTGACGTCAGCCTCGTCGTTATTCCACAGATCTAGTATATAACAATATTGTCGCGTTAACAAAGTACCAGGAAAGACGTGGGTTTGGTAAACGCTCTTTATTCAACAAAACAAGAGTTCAACGAGCCGACAACTACTGAATTGTAATGATAAAAACATATACCGTAATTTCCGGACTATAAGCTGCACCGGACTATAAGCCGCACCAGCTAAAATCCGGGTATATTTTAGTTTTTTTCTTATATAAGCCGCACCGGACTATAAGCCGCACGTGCACACGAGTTTTTTACAAAGAAAGACAGTACACAGAAAGCCTTTTTAAAGTTTTAATAACATACTTTAACATGTCTTTCGAAACATTGCCTGTGATGCAGCAGTAGTACCGCAGCAACACGGAAGTGTGCACGCGAGTTATTAACAAAGAAAGACTGGACACAGAAAGCTTTTTTAAAGTTTTAATAACATACCTTAACATTTCTTTTCAAACACTGCCTGTGACGCGGCAGTAATACCGCAGCAACACGGAAGTAACACAAGACTAATAGGGCTGGATTAAAAAAAAGATACCGGTAAAAGTCACTGAGACGCGGCGGTAACACAGCAGCAACACGGTAGTACAGCACCAACAGGGCTCGTTAAAAAACATACCAGTAAAAGTAAAAAAAGAGCCATCTTCATCTTCCTCCTGTGCACTGAAACCATCGAAGTCTTCCTCCTCAGTGTCCGATTGGAATAGCGTTAGATATCCTTCGCCACACAGTCTCAGTCTCTCTTTTGTCGTCGCTTTTATGCATTCCAAATCGATTGCTTTTAACTTAAAAGCTGCATCAAATGCATTTCTTCGTGTGTTTTCCATGATGAGGGTGTGTGCGTGATGCGCGAAATGTTCAAAACATAATCAAACTAGCACGTCTTCTTCGGCGCATTATCTCTTCTTCGTCTGTCTCGCTCTTGCTTCCTGCTAGAGCGCCCCCTGGAGGCCGTAAAAATCCATAAATACGCCGCACCGCCATTTAAGCCTCAGGGTTCAAAGTAACCTTCTGAATAAAATGCATTAAAAGTTCACATTCATTACAACTTGTTTTTCGTGAGCAAAATGTCAGAAGAATTGAATTTAAATGTTGATTGATTGGGTTTTAATACAATGCAGATGGTCCAAACAGCGCCACTGCTTTGTGTAATCTCTGAGTCACATGGCAGAGTAAGAGAAAGGGTTTAGAGCAGGGGTGCCCAATACGTCGATCGCGACCGACCGGTCGATCGCCAAGCCACTATTGGTCGATCGCGTGATATTAAAATGTTTTTTTTTTTTTTTTCGCACTTGACGCGTGTACAAACAACGGCGCTAACAACACAACACAAACACGGTAGCTCGCGAGTTCCCTCCAATTGTCAGAACCCTGTTTTTTCTCTTAAACTTAAGAAAGGGTATAAAAATGAGTGGGGCAGCTGGCCATAGTAAGAAGTATCACTTTCATAGGGAATGGGAGTAGGACTTTTTTTCACGATGACATATATATATATATATATATAAATATAAATATAACATTTTTTTTTTTTTAGTGGGTAGATCTTTGTGACTTGGTCATTTCAAAAGTAGCTCGCGAGCTGAAAAAGTTTGGGCACCCCTGGTTTAGAGCCCTTTGACGCAGGTCACCTAGCGTGCATTCCTACTAAAGCTCATAATAGTCACAAGCAACACAGCCAAAATAAGCAACAGCCATAGTAGTGTTTCAAAATAGTATTTTTGTTGTTGTTTTTTTCTTCAAGATACCGCACAACAGCGGTCCACAGCCTTTTTACGAGTGTATAAAAGTGATCAAGTCATCACAAAAATCACGAAAAAAATCATATATAAGCCGCACCGGACTATAAGCCGCAGGGTTCAAAATTTTGGAAAAAAGTCGCGGCTTATAGTCCGGAAATTACGGTACAAGTTGCTACACGAAATAAAATATATCAAATAACTATAACATAAATAGTTCGCCGCCACACGGCCCCAAGCACCGGCGTCGACTTCCAGGCGTGTGGCGGCGTGGACTTCCATCCCCGGAGGTGGCACTTCCAGCCACGGAGGTGACTCCATAGAATAGGACCGGGCGTGCGTAAAAGCCATGTCCGAGCCCCATCCACCGTCCCCGGACAGCCACCCGGCCGAGCACCGGCCCCCGACTTCCATCCACGGAGGTGAAAGAGAGCTCCATAGAGTAGGACCGGGCGTGCGTCAAAGCCATGTCCGAGCCCCATCCACCGTCCCCGGACAGCCACCTGGCCGAGCGCCGGCCCCCGACTTCCATCCACGGAGGTGAAAGAGAGATCCGTAGAGTAGGACCGGGCGTGCGTAAAAGCCATAATAGTTTTTCAAACCTTCTGTGTCACACCAAATCATTAAATCCTTCAAACTCTTCATCCTTCGTGTCACTTACAAACAAAGCCGCTCATGATGCCGGTAGTAGTGGGGCCCTTCGTCATCCTGTGATCGAATCTTTGTCCTTTATGTAAACAACCGCCGCGCCACTGACGTCACTTGAAATTCAAATTACAGTAATCCCTTGCTACATCGCGGTTCGTTTATCGCGGTTTCACTTGAAAATTTGTGAAAAAATTCACATATAAGTCGTATCTCAGTATAAGTCGCTCCCCCACCCAAACTATGAAAAAAAACGCGACTTATAGTCCGAAAAATACGGTACTCACTTTTGTAAGTGTACAGAAGGCTGTAGCATTGCTTGCATGTTGTGCTGTTCTATGTGCATGTTTGTGTTGGCAGCGGCTCTGCCTTGTGTTCCCGCTCCGCATGTCACGTGACTCCATGGGGTGACGCGGCATTCTCCGCGCATGAGCAGGGCAGTCCGGAAGAGAGCAGTTCACGGTATGGTGGTGTAGAAGTTCGCTAGTCACAGTTGAAGCAAAGTAAAGCCGAGTTCATGACCGAAAAGTAAGCCCTATATCTTTGTTGTCGTATAATAAGTATATTTGTTTGTATTTGTTGCCTTCGTGTCAGTTCGGGTCCTTGTATGGCACTCGGAGCGGATTCGCGGACGAGAGACACTTCCTGTTGCCGCCATTCCTGTTCCTCATTTCGATCACTAGAGGTCTCCCCAGACCATCCGATTGCCCACGTTACTATGAGTATCATTGAGATAAGCATAATGCGGCCACTTGTAGCATTAGAATTCAACCATGTACGTTGGCAACAACTTTATTATACTGTATTTCCTTTAGGGTCATTTAAAGCATGTTTGTGCCATATTTGAAATATTTAGTTTGGGATTGTTTTTACCCTTATTCTTATTATTTGTTATTGCAGACTCCGCCATTCTATAAACCTTTAATTCTGCAACTCAATAAACCTGTCCATCCATCCATCTACCTTTGGCCATTCCCTGTGTCCAGCGTCCTTTGCGGCCTCCTGTATTCTGACCGATACACCATCTTGCACACTATATACACCCAAGATCTAGCGTATTACCCTCCCCAACATTGTGGTCCTTCGAGCCGGATATAGTGTTCAGGATGGAGCAAGATCAAGAAAGACACCTGGATGTGAGGCCAAAACGTCGGACGCACCCCCCAGCTTGGATGCAGGACTTCGAGGTGGACTACGTGGGATATGAGCACAGCGGCCAACCACGGTGGGACTCGTTTACACCGACCCCAACAGGCAGACCGTCATATCCACAGAAGGGACTAGTCCAGACGATCTCCTTGCATGCACCTCAACTTCACCCGGAGAGCTTCGAGGATGCTGCTCAGTATAGAGCCCCTCAGCTAGCCTCAAGCTTCACCCGGAGGAGGAATGCGGATGATAGAACCTTATCTGCACCTGTCCAGTCATACCAACAACAGCCAACCCAGCACCCGATGTACCACCCGAACCGCCAAACCTTACAAGATGAGAATGCGGTTCTGCGTGAGACTCACGAAGCCATCCATGCCGGACTGAAGGAGCTAAATAAAGCCCGTAGTGACCTTCAGCAGCTGATTGACGTGGCCCACTCTCTAAGAACAGGCACGAGTCAAGTGAACATCCCTCTACCAGCATGTTCCAGTCCCAAACCACCTGATGGGGCCGTCACCACGAGCAACAGCTCGACATTCACTGAGTCAGAGGAAGAGGAGGATTGGCCTGATCCCCCGCCATGGCCCGAACCCGAGGAAGCCCTAAACGCCGCCCTCAGTGCCTTTAATCTGGGAGCTCATCAGTTACCTCCTTACCTGACTCCACCGAAGACCAAGCCTCTACACTACAGGCCTCAGCCACAACCAGCCCAATTCCGTCATCCACAGGTCATTCCTTCTAGCCGTGAGTCCTCCCATGTTCCTCCTGTACCGCCATGTAACTTACCCTTACCTCTAAGAGCATCCCCAACTGGTCCATCACATCTTCAAGTGCCACACTCTCACAGAACCACCCCTTACATGCAACCTCCATTCCCAGAGCCAGTGTACAGAGGACCCCAACCGACCATTCCCAAGTTCACTTTCCCGGACCCTAGTGAGTTTGCCCGGCTACGTATAGCATTAGAGAACCTCCTCCCCTCCAATGCTACAGAACTCTTCAAGTATCAGGTACTAGTAGACCATCTTAAGTTAGAGGAGGCCAAACTGATATCTGACGCCTATCTAAACTCCCCAACCCCCTACACGGACACCATGACAGCTCTCTATGACAAATATGGTCAACCTCATCAGCTTGCCCTAAAGAAGATATCCAGCGTCCTGGATGGCCCAGAGGTCAGGCGGGGTGATCCAATGGCGTTCCAGAAATTTGCCCTTCAAGGTCAATCACTGGTGGGTCTCCTCCAGACCTTGGGCCACGAAGGAGAAATTGAACTAAGTTGTGGCTCTCACGTAGCTCGCCTACTGAGTAAGCTTCCTCCTGAACAGCGGGCCGATTTCCGCCGTTCCCACGAGTCATGGTGTCAGGACTTTGACGATTCTACCAGTAGCCGGAGCTCCAAGGAGAAGCAGAGCACTAAAGGGAACATTCGTCCTGTGGCTAAGCAAACAGCAGTCCTGCATAGTAGCCAGGAGCCCTCAGTGAAACTAGTTAAAGAGAAACCTGTCAAAGGGAAAGACAAGTCCAAGGTATACTGTGCCTATTGTGAGAGTACAGACCACTACCTCAGCCAGTGTAGTGGTGTAGCCCAGCTCACCAAAGACGAGCTGAAAAGGTGGATCCAGGAGCACAAGCGGTGTTGGCGCTGTGCCCGTCAACACTTCGCCGCTCAGTGCAACCTCAAGAAACCCTGTAACCTTTGTCAAGGCAAGCACCTTCTCGCTCTCCACGAGATTAACATAAGACCTGAGAAAGTTAAGGATGACTCACCTCCAAAGGCTGAAAGCTGCCTGACTACCTGTGCCTCCGAGTCCTTCTACCTTGACCGACCACATGTGGGGAACCGAGTCATGTTGAAGGTGGTGCGAATACACGTGCACTATGGTAGTCAGAAGTTAGACACCTTTGCTATACTGGATGATGGGTCTGAGAGGACTATACTGCTCCCCACCGCTGCTAAGTCACTAGCCCTTAACGGCGCTCCCGAAGACCTCCCACTGCGCACAGTGCGCTCGGACATCCAAGTTTTGCATGGCCATACAGTGTCATTCCGGGTCTCCTCCCCCACCAACCCTAATGTCATGTTTAAGATCACTGATGCCTTTACAGCCAGCCATCTTAATCTAGCCCCACATAGCTACCCAGTTAGCCACCTACAGAGGAAGTTCAAGCACCTGCGTGGAATCCCTATTCCTACCTTCCGAGAAGTAAAGCCCTTGCTTCTCATAGGTTCAGACCAGCCCCACCTCATAACCCCCATCGAACCTGTCAGGCTTGGTCCTCATGGTAGCCCAGCAGCTGTCCACACTAGACTGGGGTGGACCTTGCAGGGCCCGTGTCAGTCGACGGGGCGGCCAGCTCACCCAGCTCAATGCCTGTTCACCTCTGTTCCACCACCCATGGATGATCTCTACAGGCATGTGGAGAGGCTATGGCAAGTGGATACAGTCCCCTACAGGCCAGAGAGGGAAGTGACACGATCCAAGCAGGATCAGCAAGCCATAGCCCTGCTGGAGACGAAGACAGTACGTACCGAGGTGAGTGGCATCCTTAGATACGCTACTCCCCTGTTACGCCATGCGGCTATGCCCCTATTGCAAGCACCTAAAGAATCAGTTATGGCCCTGCTGCGCAGCACTGAGAGACGCCTCCTTAAGAACCCTGAGCAGGGACAAGCATACCAAGCAGAGATGCGGAAACTCATCGAGTCAGGCGCAGTGCAGGAAGTTAGCGAGGACGCCTCATCAACGGAGAGCTGGTTTATCCCCCATCACCTCGTGACCCATAATGGGAAGAACCGCCTCGTCTTTAACTGTTCTCATCAATTTTTGGGCCAGTCCCTTAATCAGTTCCTCCTACCAGGCCCAACTCTAGGTGCCTCCCTGCTAGCGGTCCTATTGAGGTTCCGAGAATGTCCCATTGCAGTTAGTGGGGACATTAAAGGGATGTTCCACCAGGTCCGTCTCCTCCCTGAGGATCGCCCCCTTCTGAGATTCTTATGGAGAGACCTAAAGGTAGAACAACCACCCAAGATCTTTGAATGGCAGGTCCTCCCCTTTGGGACCACCTGCAGCCCATGTTGTGCGACATACGCCCTGCAAAGCCATGTCAAGGATCCCAGTAAGTCAAACGATGACATGAGGTTCTCCGTGGAGCACTGTTTCTATGTCGACAACTACCTGCAGAGTGTGGCTACACCCAGCGAAGCATAGGGTCGGGTGGACCGGCTCAGAGAGCTCCTCGCCTCGGGCGGCTTTGAATTGCGACAGTGGGCTTGCAACGACCCAAATGTTCTCAGCCACCTACCTTCAGAGCTCAGATCCACCAGTCTAGACCTGTGGTTAGCCCAAGATAAGTCCAACCCGTTTGAGTCGACCCTGGGCCTCAGCTGGAACTGGCAGGCAGACTCCCTAGGCTACAAGCAGCGGTTAGTCCCTTACGATGTACCAACCTTGAGGAACATTTATAGAATCCTAGCCTCACAGTACGATCCATTGGGATACCTGCTGCCATTCTCCACTCGCGCCAAGCTCATCCTAAAACAGCTGTGGGACAAGCAGCGAGATTGGGACGATCCTAAACTCCCTCCTGACCTGCTACAGGCTTGGTCCTGTTGGGAGGCGGAGCTCAAGCATCTGCCGGACATTACCATGCCACGTCCGTATGCGCCTGCTGATAGCCCCCGCGAAGGGACCACTCGGCAAGTGCACATCTTTGCTGACGCCTCAGAAAAGGCCTACGGGGCTGTAGCCTTCCTCCGAACCGAAGACAACCAGGGTAAGGTACATTTATCCTTTGTTCTGGCTCGCTCCCGCATAGCCCCTAAGCGTGTGCATTCTGTACCTCGCCTTGAGCTGTGTGCGGCTCTTGTAGCAGCGCAGTTGGCTTCCACCCTTAAGAAAGAGCTTGCTCTCCCAGTACACAGCACAGTATTGTGGTCTGACTCTACCACTGTACTCACCTGGCTACATTCACAATCCTGTCGATACAAGGTGTTTGTAGGGTCAAGAGTAGCTGAGATCCAGGAGCTTACGGAAGGCTTTGTTTGGCGCTATGTAGACTCAGACAACAACCCTGCCGACGACCTGACAAGAGGGAAGACATTGATATCCCTGTTGGAGCCCAATCGATGGTCACAAGGACCCGCCTTCCTCCTACAGGGTCCAACCACCTGGCCAGAAATGCCACACTGTATTCCACCTGATGATGCCGCTGAATTAAGGAAAGGTACTTTCTGTGGGTCCACCGTCACCTCACCTGACATTGCCATTCTACAAAACAAGATATGCAACACCTGGCAGGAACTCATGGACGCTACTGCAAGGGAGCTTCATGGCCAGGCCCCTTCGGTTTACTCACCTACCGCTGAAGAATACCGACAAGCTGAGGTACTCATCCTTCAACGAGCCCAGAAGCAATCCTTTCCAGACGATTGTGCTCAGCTGTCAGCAGGGAAGCCCGTGAAAACTTCGAGTCGACTTCTTACTTTAGCGCCAGTCATCGACACCTCCATCGACCTAATCAGAGTAGGAGGCCGGTTACGCCGTCTAGAGGGCCAGAACGAGGTCACCCCACACCCTATCGTCCTCGACGCCTCACACCCTGTGACCCGCCTGCTCATGAAGAAATATGACCGGGACCTTAAACACCCGGGGCCAGAGCGAGTCTTTGCAGAGCTGCGGAGGACCTATTGGATCATTCACGGCCGTGAAGCAGTTCGTCGCTATCAACGTTCCTGTGCAGATGGTCAGCGCTGGCGGGCCAAGCCTTCCATACCTAAAATGGCTGACCTCCCAACCGCACGCCTCCAGTTGCATAAACCTGCCTTCCACGCCACTGGCATCGACTGTTTCGGTCCCATGTTAGTAAAGGTTGGACGACGCCATGAGAAACGCTGGGGTCTCATCTTCAAGTGCTTGACCACCAGAGCGGTACATCTGGACCTCATACGAAATATGGACACTGATGCTTTCCTGATGGCTTTGAGGCGATTCATTGCCAGAAGAGGAACCCCCTCGGAACTGTGGTCAGACCACGGGACCAATTTCAAAGGAGGAGAGAAAGAGCTTCGGGAAGCCTTCACAAGTATGTGTCCAACCCTACAAAGTCAACTCGCTCAACGTAAAATCAAATTCAACTTCAACCCCCCAGCAGCCCCTCACTTTGGTGGAGTATGGGAGAGAGAAGTACGAGCAGTCAAGTCTGCACTCCGCACCTGTATAGGTACTGAGCCTATCCATGAGGACGTCCTCTCCACCGTCCTGTTGGAAGTGGAGGCCATTCTCAACTCAAAACCTTTGGGCTATGTGTCCGCTGACCTGGCTGACGTCGACCCCGTGACCCCCAATAGCCTCCTACTAGGGCGGCCTGATGGATCACTCCCCCAAATTGTCTACCCGAAGAGCGAAATCCTGAGCCAAAGGCGCTGGCGGCACTCCCAAGTCCTTGCCGACCAGTTTTGGTCAAGATTTATCAGGGATTACCTACCGGGATTGCAAACAAGACAGAAATGGCAAGCCTCCCCCCCCGACCTCCTGGAGAAGTCAGTGGTCATGATCACCGAGCCACAGTTACCCCGTGCCATGTGGCCTATTGGTCATGTGACGAAGATCCATCGCAGTGACGACGGCCACATAAGGTCAGCTGATGTCGACATTAAAGGGCATGTGTACACCAGACCAGTAGCTCGACTGCTGGTGCTACCAGCCCTCCCATCGGAAGTGACTCAAGACTCTCATAAAGACTGATGAGCCTTCATTTGAAACAGTAAGATACTGTATATACAAACCGGATTCAGTTGAAGTTGGGAAATTGTGAAAAATGTAAATAAAACCAAAACCTTCTCAACCCCTATTCAATTGAATACACTACAAAAAGAACAGATTTAATGTTCAAACTGATAAACTTAATTGTTTTTTGCCAAATAATAATTAACTTGGAATTTCATGGCTGCAACACTTCCAGTAGAATTTGGGAAAGGTGGCAAAAAATACAGAGAAAGCTGAGAAAAGCTCATCAAACACCTATTTGGAACATCCCACATGTGATCAGGCTAATTGGGTACCATGATTGGGTATAAAAGGAGCCTCCCCAAACATGCTCAGTCATTCACAAGCAAGGATGGGGCGAGGTTCACCACTTTGTCCGCAACTGCGTGAGAAAATAGTTAAACAGTTTAAGAACAACATTTCTCAAAGCAAAACTGCAAGGAATTTAGGGTTTTCAACATCTACGGTCCATAATATCATTAAAAGGTTCAGAGAATCTGGTGAAATCACTGCACGTAAGCGCCACGTCCGGAAACCAAGACTGAATGACCGTGACCTTCGATCGGCACTGCCTTAAAAACCAACATGAGTCACCAAATGGGCTCTGGAAAACTTCAGAAAACCACTGTCAGTAAATACAGTTCATCACTACATCAGTAAGTGCGGGTTAAAACTCTACCATGCAAAGCAAAAGCCGTTTATGAACAACATCCAGAAACGCCGCCGGGTTCTCTGGGCCTGAGCTCATGCAAAATGGACTGATGCACAATGAATAAGTGTTTTGTGGTCTGATGAGTCCACTTTTCAAATTGTTTTTGGAAACAATGGGCGTTGTGTCCTCCGGACGAAAGAGGAAGCGGACCATCCGGACTGTTATCAACGCAAAGTTCAAAAGCCAACATCTGTGATGGTATGTGGGTGCATTAGTTCCCATGGCATAGGTGACTTACATTTCTGTGAAGGCAACATAAATGCTGAAAAGTACATACAGATTTTGGAGCAACATATGCTGCCATCCAAGCGACGTCTTTTTCATGGACGCCGGTGCTTATTTCAGCAAGATAATGCTAAGCCACATTCTGCACGTGTTACAACAGCGTGCCTTCGAAGTAAAAGAGTCCAGGTTCTCCCCTGACCCGCTTGCAGTCCAGACCTGTCTCCCATTGAAAATGTGTGGCGCATTATGAAGCGTAAAATACGACAGGGAAGAGCCCGGACTGTTGAACAACTGAAGCGGTTCATCAAGCAAGAATGGGAAAGAATTCCACATGAGAAGCTAAGAGAATTAGTCTCCTCTCTTTCAAAACGTTTATTGAGTGTTATTAAAAGGAAAGGTGATGTAACGAAGTGGTAAACATGCCCTTTCCCAACTTCTACTGCACGTGTTGCAGCCATGAAATTCCAAGTTAATTATTATTTGAAAAATAAAATAAAGTTTATGAGTTTGAGCATTAAATATGTTGTCCTTGTAGTATTCAATTGAATATAGTCTGAAAAGGATTTTCAAATCATTGTATTTTGTTTTTATTTACATTTTACACAATTTCCCAACTTCAACCGAATCCGGTTTGTATATATATATTAGGGGTGTAACGATTCATCGATACACATCGATTAATCGATATAATGCTCTACGATTTGTTGGCATCGATGCTAAACGTAAACATCGATCTATATCGCCCGCTTTTGACCTCGGACATTAGACGCGACTTTATTTTGAAATCCAGTTCATTGTTGCTTGCTTCCTCTTTCCGGGAGCAGTGCGCGGCGTGTTGTGTTGTGAGCAGAGCAGGCACGTGAAAGGGGAGCCGACAACTACGCGGCTCCTGGGCTGGCGCTATGGCTAGTGTCCAAGAAGATGAGGAAATTCGCTCCCCTTTGGGCTTCAAGTCATTCGTTTGGAAGCACTTTGTAATTTCCTAAATAAAGAATTTGCAGTATATAGCCAACACAAAGTAAAAAAAGCAAAAGGCAATACTAACTGTTGACCCTTGGCATTTTTCATTGTATGACTAATGCATAGATGTAAAATTGGAAAACCAATCATCTCCTTTGCTTGTCCTGTCACAATCTCGTAGTACTGTGTGAACAGTTCTTTGAGACTCAGGCCACACTGGTTGTATGCGATGGACTGCATTAAAACAGCTGAGCCATCACACATGTACGTATATTGTTGCTTTTTGCCTCATTTTATGTCCATGTAATTTGATACGATCTGTGATAAAAGAGATGACACGGATGCAGTTGTGTTTTGTGATAAATGTTGCTACCGGCACTAGAGAGTGGCCTTTCGATGGATGTCTCACCACGAATTCATAAATATAAAAAGGTGAACTGTCTCCTATATTTTTTTTATATTATGCTTCCTGTTGCATACTGTTGGGTTTGCAGCTTCGTTGTCCATTTTCTCTCCGACACAACACGACACGATGGTGGCGTTCGGTATTCACTTCTTTATTGTTCCTCGCTCACTCTCATCTCAACACCTGTGCTTCCTGGCACACTTCCTTATATTCGCTTCCTACTTCCCGTTGCCGCAAACAAGGTAAAAGCCAACGTAAAGTGTCCACAGTACATAAAAGAGAAAAAATGTCACGTCAGTGCAGTCCACACAAAATACGGCATAAGACACCGAACAAATAACACATTGACATAAATAATAATACTATGAGAGCACAGATAACTCAAAACATACAAATACACTGTCCTTCTTTTCCCGTTAATAAAATACATTGTTTCTTTTTACCAGAGCAGGACTCCCTTCGGTTGACTACAACTTGTCCTATGTCTTCTTCTTGTTCATACATTAGTTGTATGCTGATGACTTTGTTGGTGTGGAGCCTATTTTTTCCTCTCTAAATATTTAAATGTTGTTAAAAAACCTGGGGTTGGCGCATCATCCCTGCATCCGGAATCTACCACATCCCTCTCCAAATTCTTCAAACTCTCTAGATAAACCGCTCTTGGAGACTTTGTGCTTAGTTTCTCTGCCATCCCTTGTCTGCAATCAGCTTGGCTTGGCCTTCTCTTCAGCTCATCATGCTGGTGCCACACTGTGCCGCCCTGAAAAATTACCTCTGCTTTGAGCAAAGACTTATTTTCTATGGTGACATCCACTTGGACACAGCAGTCCTTGAAAAGGCAGTATCCACTGCAGGTGAATGCTTGTTTTCGGAGCCTATGGTTTTGATCCTGTATACCTTAAATGCAAATGAACAATATGGATGGACACTTCTAATGCCTTTTGCAATTACATTAGTCCAGTGCAATGTTTAGAATTGGTGTTTTTTTGTTTACGGCATATGGTCCAATCAGTTTGGGAAAGGGAAAAAAAGCATTGCTCTTCAGGCAACTTATGGGTGAAGAATTTTGGTTGTGGTATCTCTTGTGTTTCAGTTTTGGAGGGAATGTTGGCATCCTATAAAAAGTTGTTATTTTTTTTTATTTTTAAAATACAGTAAATACAACAAAAAGCATTTCAAATTGACACGCATTGGAAGTATTCATGAAAGTATTCAAGATTAAGTATTATATTGTATAACAATTGGTTAATTGAAATTTCACTTAATATGATGAGTGGGAATCCACTATATTATGTATTATGTATAAAATTTTACATAGTGCCAGATTAGCGTTTGGAGAGTATAAAATGGTATACAGTGAGTCTTTCCTCTTCTTGGTAGTTGATCATAGTCCGATGCTGACGTTGTCTCTGTACTCAGCGATGACTGCGCATGTGGCTCCGCAGACCGAAGCTGGAAGCACACAAGCGCCCTCAGGTGCTACATTTAAAACAGGGGTCTCAAACTCCAGTCCTCGGGGGCCGCATTCCTACATGTTTTCCAAGTTTCCCTCGTTAAACACACCTGATTCAATTATCAGGCTCCTGCAGAATGTGAGGATGAACTGATCATTTGAATCAGGTGTGTTTAACGAGGGAAACTTGGAAAACATGTAGGAATGCGGCCCCCGAGGACTGGAGTTTGAGACCCCTGATTTAAAATCTGTATTTTGGGTTGAGGCGGTTGGTTCTCTGTGACGTCTGTCCCTTGCTGCAGCTAGACGCTGTTGCCGATCCCTCTCGAAGGCAGTGGCTGCTTTGGAAGTGAGAGACCTCCATTCCGTTCTCTCACGAGCATACACTTCCTTATGCCGTGGTTGAATATCATTCCACTTGAGATTGCTTGTCAGAGTGTCCTTGTACCTCAGTTCGCCGACAGTATAGGCTCCATGTCTAACAGCAGAAGTGAGGAGAGGACCACAGCTTTCTAGATCTTCAGCTTTGTCGACTGTGCAATACTTTCTGCTGTAGGACCTTCACTCTGAGTCTGCCAAGTGCTTGGGTGGCTTTCTGGATCCTGGAAGTGATCTCCTTGTCCAGCGATCCATCCGCAGAGATGGTGCTGCCCAGGTATTTGAAACTCTCCACGCAGTTCAGCTGGGTTCCGTCAATGATGATGGTTGGCTGGGGCCGTGCAGTGTTCGGGGCTTGCTGGACCAGGACCTCTGTTTTCTCAAGGCTGATTTTCAGTACAAACAGCCTGGCGGCCTCTGCGAAGCGGTCGACAATGATCTGCAGGGGGCTCTCCCTATGTGCCATGTGGGCACAGTCATCGGCAAACAATGCCTCCAGGATGAGTTTCTCAAGAGTCTTCGTCCGGGCAAAGAGGCGGCGGAGGTTGAAGAGCGATCCGTCAAGGCGATATTGTATGTAGACCCCTCGGTCCAGATCTTCCACCGCATGGAGCAGGACTTGTGGAAAGAACAAGTTGAATAGAACGGGTGCAAGCACACATCCTTGCTTTACTCTGTTGGAAATGGCGAAAGTGTTCGAATGTTCTCCATTTGAGAGTACCTGTCTTGTCATATTGTCATGAAACAGGCGTATGAACTAGGTGAATTTTGGTGGACAGCCGAGTTTGAGAAGTATAGACCAGAGAGCCTCTCTGTTGACCGTGTCGAACGCCTTCGTCAAGTCTATGAACACTGAGTATAGGTCCATCTGCTGTTCGATGCACTTCTCTTGAATTTGTCGCACAGTGAAAATCATGTCAGTGGTGCTACGGACAGGTCGGAATCCACACTGGGCCTCAGGCAGGTTTTCTTCAGAAATAGTTTTGATGAGCCTATTGAGGAGTATTCGTGCAAGGATCTTGCCAGCAATAGATAATAAGGAAATTCCTCTGTAGTCTGCCTTAGCTCCTTTGTTCTGATATAGTGTCACTGTGGTAGCATCTCGGAGGTCCGCAGGCATGTCTTCTTCTTCCCATATTGCACAGATAATGCCCTGGAATGCTTTGAAAGCAGAGGGTACCAGAGCCTTGAAGATTTCTGCAGGGAGTCCATCTTTCCCTGGTGCTTTGCCACAGCTCATCTGCTTTATTGCTGCTCTGACCTCATCCTATGTAGGTGGAAGGTCTGTCACGGAACAGAGACAAGGGCGACCAAGTGCAACACGGTCCTTTATTGAAAAAGGGGGAAAGGGGAAGTGGAACACTGGGCTTGCGGTCTGGCGTGGCTGAGCAGCAGAGCACAGCGCGTAGTCGTAGTCGGAGGCAGGCAGGTTGTCGAGACAGGCGGCGATCAGAAGCGTGGTCAAAGGACGAGCAAGTAGTCGGGGCAGGGGGCGATCAAGGCATGGTCGGTCAGTTTACAGAAGCAGTTGGCAACAGAGATCGTTCACGGGACAAAAAGGCAGTGGTGTCACGGGCAGGGTAAGTAGACGAACTGACAACCACTGGCAGAATACACAGAGGTTAAGTAGGGAACCTAACGAGCTGTAGCAGGTGCTGGCAATTCCTTGATTGGGGCTTGGCTGGAAGTCAGGTGACGCAGGAACTTGACAAGGTCGAGTTCCTTCTGTGTAGGCTTTTATGGTATCTGCTCCAACACAGCCTGGTTGACAGTGGATGGTCGGTTCAGTAAGTGACTGAAGTGCTCCTCCCACCTTGCATTGATTCCCTCTTTGTCCTTGATGATGGTAGAACGGTCAGCAGAGAGTAGAGGGGCTGTTCCTGATGCTGAGGGACCGTATATGGCCTTTATTGCATAGAACAACATCTTGGAGTTGCTGGTATCAGCATAAAGCTGCACTTCATTGGCTTTCCTTTCCCACCACTGGTTCTGCATATTGCGAAGTTCTCTCTGTGTTTTGGCTTTGCAGTCTTTATGTATATCTGTCACGTCTTGAACAACAATTAGGATGATTTTGCCAGTCGATAAAGGCCTACTTCTTCTCGTCCAGCATTGCCTACACAGCTTCGTCATTCTCATCAGACCAATCTTGGTGGACCCTCTTCTTTGGGCCTAGCACTGATGTGGCGGTCTCAGTGACCACTTCCTTAAATTGGTTCCACTAACCTTGACCCAGTGGCACGGAGAACCGTTACGCCTGGAGACCTCTCCTGCCGCAGTGGATGGCCGTGACGTCTTTAGTGCTCTGTCGCGCCATTAGCATTCCACAATGCCTTGCTGCAGCGCCTTCCCAGCCGTTGAGCCCTTGGAGGGTTTCCTCCGCCTGGTCTGCCGTAGCAGTCTTGTCTGTCCTTCCGGGTGAGCGGTGCTTTGTCTGGCCCGTCACCTAGGACCCTTTTGCCATGGGTGACCCTGCCAGGGGCATGAAGCTCCAGACAACTTGGCTCCTAGAATCATTAGGACACGCAAACCCCTCCACCACGATAAGGTGACGACTCATGGACGGGATAGAGTGAGTAAGTACATAGTTAATGAAGCATATGCTACTTTGAAAATGTACCGAATTTTCCCGACTATAAGTCGCAGTTTTTTTCATAGTTTGGCCAGGGGTGCAACTTCTAATCAGAGCGACTTATATGTTAAATTATTAACACATTATTACTTGATCATTAACACATTACTTAATAGAGTATAGTTGATCACTTCATATGTTATTTTCACTTTAAACCGCATGAGGGCGCACGAGGCCTGTGGAATAATTGGAGCCGTCACTGACAATGAGTCTGACCTCAGCGCCGGAGTCAGCAGCAGCGTTATTTACAAGTGACACGGAGGACAAAGATCTCAATGGATTTAGTGATTTGGAGTGACGTGGATGATTCCATAAAAAGTTTTATTTATGTTATAGTCATTTGATATATAGTTTATATATAAAGCATAACAGTGATATGGTCAGAAAGTCCAAGATGGGGGAGGGGGGCGGCTTTGAAAGCTCCTTTATGCGAAGAGAAGACCAGGTCCAGGAAGCTGTCGCCACGCGTAGGAAAATCAACATGCTGGTGAAGCCTCGGAAAAACAGACTTCAGGTTAGCATGATTAAAATCCCCAGCGAAGATGGTGAAACCGTCAGGGTGCGCTGTCTGTTGTTCACTGTTCACTAAGAGCCGCGACCCTGTCGCCTTCGATGTTGGAAGGCGGGATGTAAACCGCGACCAGCAGAATCGCGGTAAATTCCCTTGGCAGGTAAAAAGGACGGCACTTAATGATCACAAACTCCGCCAGTGGCGAGCAGTGCTTGCATACCACCAAAGAGTCCCGGCACCACTCGTCACGGATGTAGACGCATATTCCACCTCCACGAGATTTTCCCCCTCGTACAATGGCCCGGTCCGCCCGATAGCACGCTAGCCGCTCCAGACGTACAGCTGAGTCCGGAATGTTGACGGTCAACCAAGTCTCGGTGAACACGAGCACACAGCAGTCACACACCGTCCGGTTTGTAGATCTCAGCAAGCGAATGTAATCCATTTTGTTGTCCAGCGATCGAACATTCGCCAGAAGAATGGAAGGCACGGCCGGGCGAGCTGGGTTGGCCGCCAGCCTGGCCCGGACGCCCCCACGCTTGCCCCTCTTCAGCCTCCTCGCACACCGCCTACGACGCTTCCCAACCGGGGGAGGAATAGCAGACGAGTCCGGCGACGCAT
This sequence comes from Syngnathus acus, assembly GCF_901709675.1. Lineage (NCBI taxonomy): Eukaryota > Metazoa > Chordata > Actinopteri > Syngnathiformes > Syngnathidae > Syngnathus > Syngnathus acus. Next base: position 26,142,379 of record NC_051095.1, read on the forward strand.
CAGGACGTAGCAGTCCGAGCTCCTTTAATGTCCCCGCATCAAAGTCCAGAACTCGACAAAACTCGCTTTCGCCGATGTCGAGCAGAACCTGCCTGCCGTACTTGTAGCACGACTCAGTACGACGAGACGAACACACAAAACTGCCGGACAAACACTCATTAGACGAACAAAACACCGTACGGGCGGGACAGAGAGAGGTCGCTGCGTATGCACGCGCCGCCATCTTGAAAGAATGAATGATTATCTCTGGTTTGTGATGTTCCTGGTCACAGATTCTTCCATTCCCATGTAGTGTACGCATGAGTACCACATTCTTCCCTTTCTTTGGCACATAGGATACTCGGGATGTGAGCCCTGTATGCAAACTTGGAAGTCGTGACTGGCCTATTGTTTGAAATCAGCAGTTAAGGTGGAAGTTCTAACCATCCATCCATTCATCTTCCACCGCTTAGCCGAGGTCGGGTCGCGCGGGCAGCAGCTTTAGGAGCTGACTCGCTGTGTGGCGAGATTCTTGTTTACCTGACTCGCTGTGTAGCGAGATGCCTGTGTTCCTGATTCACTTTGGACTCTGTATGGCCTGAGGCCCGACCTTCTGCCTGGCCCCAACTACGAGATTGCTTTGCCCCTGTCTGCCACCGCAACGCACGACACGCACTTGCTGACCAGCTCGTCAGCCTGCCTTTTGCACCTGCTCTGCTGGCGTTCCAGCCCACCTTGTCTCCTTTTCTCTTTGCCTAAATAAAGAGTCCGTGTTGTACATGGTTGTCCTGCCTCATTCGTGACAGCGTGCCCATCGGAGCCGGCTTGCTGACAGTGTCCTGGGGCACTGAGCCGCTTCCTGTGTTGCCACGCTTTGACGCGTCTGGTCATGAATGTCAGTTGGTCAGTCGACCACCGCATCAACGACAGCACAACCATGGATCGCTTCTCCAACATGTGGCGAGACTTCCTGCAGAATCCAGCCAGCAAGTGAAACCACCTCCCGAACATCATCATGAGGAAGTGTCTCCGCCTCCATGGCCTCCCTGACTTGAGACATGACTTTCTGTGGCATTTCTTGTAACCTTCTGTTATTGCTTCAGTTCGACACGTTTCAGGAAAAGTCACAAGTCATCGCGGTCGTAATTTGAATCGAGTTGATGTGCACAAACCAATGCAAGTCATTTCTAAATTCGAGCCACAGTGCCATCTGCTGGAGCACTGCAACAAATGCACGCGTTTTAACTACCGTCTTTTTTCGTGCATAATACGCACCCTAAAAATGGCATGTCGATGCTGGAAAAAAGCATGTACCCATGTATAATACGCACCCAAATTTTGACTCTTACTTAAGTCCGTAAACGTAAAATTATTTCAGAATAAAGATCATCTTTGGGAACAACCGGATGTTATTCTGCCGGTCAGTATCACTGCGCATGCGGTAGCAAACTCGATAGCGAAGAAATGTTTCGGATTTGTGTAGGGTACATTGTGACAGCAAACGAGCAGGTGATCCAGCAAGCGTCTGATACGAGAGCATTGTGTTCGTATGGAGCGTGTTTGAAGTGAACAGCAGAGAAGAAAGGAACAAGGCAAAGTGTTGTGAAATAAAATATTACCTGTAATACGCATTTTGTTATTTGCTGATTGTATTAAACCATCGCATTCATTGTCAGTCAAGAAGAGAAGAGGACTATTATCCTCCTCCTCTACTTCCATAGCCCGCGGTGCAACCTGATCCTCCCACAGAATGTCATCTTCGGTGCCATCCATTTTGTTTGTGAGGCAGCACTTTTTGAATCCGTTGATGATGATGTTGCTAATTAAACTGTGAATTGAAACTAATAGGTAGAGAACTGAACTCTCGCTCTTTATATAGCTGACGTGTCTTGCGCATCCGTTCTGCGCATCGGATCCGAATTTCCGCCGCCGAGTTCGAATATCTAGCGCCATCTAGGTGTCGATTTTTAAACTAGTACTGTAATGGCGGCCTCCATATGATATCCGGTCTGCGATGGAGATTAAAAAACAAACAATATTTGACAATAACACACCATCAAGGATTGCACCATCGCATCAAACGATATGTCGTCAATTATGATTTTAATGACTAAGTGTGTTGGGCAGGATGGCTGAATGTGATGCGCGATTGACAACAAACAAGAAGAAAGGTGTGATTTCAAGTTTTATTTCGAGGGAGATTTCCTTCAAAAATTGTTGTACCCATGCATAATGCGCACCCCAGATTTTAGGACAATAAATTAATTAAATTGTGCGCATTATGCACGGAAAAAGACGGTATTTTTGAGAGGTCAAGAGACCTTGCTAGTAGCTAATTTTAGTTTAGCCTATGGTCCAGCTGAAGAGCGCAACGAGGTGAGCAACATTGCACATTTTCTACCTCTGCCCTCTACGACACACCTCACAAATATGACTTCTTAACAAATAGCAGCACACGCAGCTATCCTGGACTAACGTCGACACACCGATATACCACGTGCTGCTTTGCTAAGATAAGCAAAGTACCTCACACTCCTGCTGCCATGCAATTTTGTGATGGCAAAAGACTGGAGGGTCCTGGGTGTCATGCTGTGACATCATATGGAGGCCATTTTAGTGAGCGGCACATGAAGAAACGACCACCTGCAATGTTTGGTTTAGGTGTTACACTAACTTTTATTTTTTGTTGTTCTAATCGCATTTTCACGCTGCGCTGAGCACGTTTTCTAATTTTCCACCTCCCTTCACTTTGTTTAGGTTGGCATAGTAAAACCTGCACTTGGAGACTTCAGAGTGCCGAGTTGAACAAGGCACATGAAGAAATGACTATGTTTAGGTGTTACACCAACTTTCCTTTTTTATTGCTCCAATCGCATTTTCAGGCTGCGCTGAGCACCATGGACAACTCCGCACAGTGTACGGATCAGGACCGCGGATAGATCCGCGCTGTATATAGTGCAGCACCATGGACAACTCCACACCGTGTGCCCATCAATGCCATGGATAGTTCTGCGCTGTAGATAGTGCAGCGTCTGGATAGCTCTCACACGCTTTCGGCTATAGGGAAGTGTTCTTGCTATACAGAACCGTGGACAGCGCTCATGAACTTTTTGATTTTTAGGGACTATGGCAATTAGGATTTTAGATGTTTGCGCAATTTGAGAATAAGAATGTCTAATAGTGGTCATATAGAAAGTGTTTTTGCTATTTCAGCACCGTGGACAGCTCTCATCAACTTCAATTCTATTAGGGAATACTGCAATTGGGATTTTTTATGCAGTCTTTCAAATCCCCTGCATTGTGCTCGGTAGATCGCTTAATAAACTATCAAGAGATAGTTTAAGTACAGCTAGACAATATTCATCATAGAAATATGATGCAGGGGCACTGCTGACCCACATGCTTCAGGAGGCAGCTCAGTTGGCTGTTCGTATTGTCCATGCGCCGAGACGCGCACACAGCACACGTCCAAGTCATATGCATCAACACAAGTCAGAGGAGCCCCTTGACCTAATTAGCCGACATCTGCTGTAGCCTAGTCCACCTCCCTTCACTGTGGGTAGGTTGGCATAGTAAAAACGTGCTTTTTAAGACTTCAGTGTGCCGAGTTGACCAAGGCACATGAAGAAATGACCACCTGCAACGTTTGGTTTAGGTGTAGTCAGCAGTCTTCTGATCGACTATTTAGCCTCCTCCTCACCCACAGGTTCTGCTGGATTAATTTCATGTTTTTGAAGGAAACAAAATATTGTTGAAGACTTGGGCTGTCTTTATGTTCTGCATATAATTTAACGCCATATTTAGGATGTTGTGTCGCGAGACATCTGACTAGCGTGAGATCAAATTGGAGCAAACAGACCTACAATTTGTTGGGTGTGACATCAAAAGCAAATGGACATATTTTGGGCCTAAATGGCTACTATGTGATGGCTAATGGCCCCCAAAAAGGCCTGTTGGCTCCCATTAGACAGCCTGCCGCCTAACACGAACCGAGCGGAGCTGAAACGTTCTCGCCTTTCGGACGACAAGTCAAACGTCAAAGAGACGAGCCTCATTAGTCGGCCCCCCACGTCCGCTAAAGTTACTTCACAATGATTGATGGCTAAAGGAGACCCCCCTTCCTAACCCCTCACAATTGAATCCATACAAAATAGTGCACCTATTGAGCAATTTTGCAGAGATGAAATGGAAAGCCCGCATGTCCCCAAAGTAAACAAACTAAACTGGATTTGCACTCCAACATATTGGATATGATATGCTTAAGTCTGTGACTTTGTTGAGGATTATCCCCGAATGTCCACAATTTGCTGAGGAAAATCTGCAGACTGCAGGTTTTTTTGGCTGAATATGGTGAGAAAAGCATTTGTTTCCTACTTATGTGCAGCGTCAATGTATCTTATTATATTCTTCATATGAATTTTATGAATTAATAAATCTAAATCTCAAGCAATATAATTGCAGACAGCTTCAGCTTCACTACCTCAGTCGAAAGCATATCAGTAAATAGTCTTATACTATTTAAAGTCTGTCAGATAGTTATTTCCACATTTGTATGTTTGATAAATGCACAAAAACTTACAAATGGTATTTGTAAGATTGTCACTTTAACACATTAATTAGATTAATTAATTACATTGCAAATTAACGTCCTATAAATTAATTGCAAGTGTCAAGTCAATGCGCAAACCTTTCAAATTTGGCCCATTGAGCTACCCTTAGGCTGCGGCGGCAGAGTTACTCAGCTCCTCCCGAGTCTCTCACGTTTAAAAAAAAAAAATTCGCATCATGGTAGTTGGAAGAAGGCATCATTCACCTGAGTGCAGTTTGAAGCTAACATAAGCCAACAAGTCATCAATCAACACACCTATTTCAGCTGTGATGCAAGTTTTACAAAACAATTTGTTTCTAACAAAGAATATAAGATAAAAAGGTAAAACACACCTTTTTTGAAAATTGGTGAAAGCATCCAGGCCGGTTCGCAGGCGGGTTAGAGTGTGGCCTGAGGGTGCCTCTGATGTGCTTCGAGACTGCTTTGGCTCTACTGACTGGGAAATGTTTAAGCCGGCGGCCACTTGCAATGATCGGACGGACATAGAGGAGTATACTGACTCTGTTTCCTCTTACGTCGCGAAGTGCATTGATGATGTGACCCACTCGAAATACATCGTCACTCGGGCTAACTGGAAGCCATGGCTGACTGGGGCTGTCCTCAGGCTGCTGAGGGCCAGGGACAAAGCCTTCAGAGCGGGGGATGAGGCTGGCTTGAGGACAGCGAGGGCCGACCTGTCCCGGGGCATCAAGGAGGCGAAAAGGGCGTTCACTTGCAGGATTACCGCCCACTTCAAGGACAGCAAGGACGCACGGAGCCTTTGGCAGGGCATTCAGACCATGACGTCATATGATGGCGCCGCGGATGGCAGCCACGGTGAGTCGCTCTCTGTTTATTTGTCTTATTTTGTGTGTTTTCTGTGTCCTCTGCTGTCCATCCCGGATCACTTTTACCAGAGAAGCGCTGTTAAACATCGGACAGTCTTCTTCTGGTATTTTCTCTCCTGTTCTCTCCGATTCAGACTGTTTGTCGGAGATTCTAGCCGGAGCGGCGGTGCTGTACAAGCTAGCGCGACGACGGCGGCGCGGAAAACGAGCCGGAGCACTCGTAAGGCTGAGGCAGAGAGGGTTCCGTTCTGCCCTACCGTCAATTCATCTGGCGAATGTCCGCTCCCTGGCGAACAAGATGGACAAACTGCTGCTCCTCACTTCAAGGAACACGGACTTCAGCAGATCCGCCGCGCTGTGCTTTGTGGAAACGTGGCTCAGCGAACGAACCCCCTACCACGCCGTGGAGCTAGCCGGGTTCAGGCTAACGCGAGCAGATCGCGGCGCGGAGCTCTCCGGAAAATCAAAGGGAGGTGGTCTCTGTTTCTACATTAATGAACGTTGGTGTACTGATGTCACGGTGTTGAAAGAGTTTTGCAGCCCTCTCCTAGAAACACTTTTCATAAACTGCCGGCCGTTCTATTCACCACGGGAGTTCTCCTCGATCGTCATGGCGGCTGTTTACATCCCACCACACGCACGTGCGAGTGAAGCCACGCAGATGCTGGCTGACCAGGTAACAGACATGGAGAAACTTCTACCAAACTCACTAATCATTGTTCTGGGTGATCTTAACAGGGCGAACCTCGCACACGAACTCCCCAGATACAGACAGCACGTAACGTGTCCCACCAGAGGGGCACAGACTCTGGACCACTGCTACACCGTGATCAAGGATGCATACCACTCTGCGGCTCGTGCAGCTTTAGGACTCTCGGACCACTGTCTAGTTCATCTGATCCCAGCCTACAGGCAGAAACTAAAAACTTCTAAGCCTGTGGTGAGGACTGTGAGGAAGTGGACAGTGGAGTCAAGGCAGGACCTCCAAGCCTGCTTTGACTGCACCGATTGGGGAGCTTTCGAAGCTGCAACTTCAGACTTGCATGAACTCACTGACACTGTCACATCATATATCAGTTTTTGTGAGGATCTGTGTGTGCAGACTAAGACCTTCTGCACGTACAACAACGACAAACCTTGGTTTACACCGAACCTCAGGAGGCTGCGCAAAGTCAAGGAGGAGGCCTGCAGGAGCGGCGACCGCGACCTGTTCAGGCAGACCAGAAACACACTGAACCGAGAGGTCAGGAAAGCCAGGAGGTGTTACGGGGAGAACCTGAAGAGACACCTCTCTGCCAATCCTGATCCCTCAACAGTGTGGAAAGGTCTGCAGAGCATCACGGGCTACAAGAAACGAACCAACCCCCGTCCTGTGGAGAGCCCAAGGCTTGCTAACCAGCTAAACAAGTTCTACTGCAGGTTTGATCGGTCCTCCCACACAACGGGACTTCCTGCAGTACAATCTACATACTCACCTCTCCCCACAACTGCTCTGTCCACACCTCTATCATCGTTGTCACCAACTCTCTCTCTTGCAGAGGCCGCGCCCGCACTCCAGGTCCGCGAGGAGGAAGTGCGCCAGATGTACCAGAGACAAAAGACCAGGAAGGCACCGGCCCCCGACGGCGTGTCACCTTCCTGCTTGAAAGTCTGCGCTGAGCAGCTGGCGCCCACCTTTGCACGGATCTTCAACCGTTCTCTGGAGCTGTGTGAGGTGCCCTCGTGCTTCAAGAGCTCCACCATCGTTCCAGTGGCCAAGAAGCCCGCCATCACAGGTTTGAATGACTATAGACCCGTCGCACTGACATCTGTGGTCATGAAATCTTTCGAGAGGTTAGTGCTGAACCACCTGAAGGAGGTCACGGGCCCCCTGCTTGACCCCCTCCAGTTTGCCTACCGGGCAAACAGGTCAGTGGATGATGCGGTCAACATGGGACTGCACTACATCCTGCACCACCTGGACACCCCAGGAACGTACGCCAGGATCCTGTTCGTGGACTTCAGCTCGGCGTTCAACACCATCGCTCCTGACATCCTCCAACAGAAGCTCATCCAGCTTGCGGTGCCTGCCTCCACCTGTCAGTGGATCACCAGCTTCCTGACCAACAGGAGACAGCGTGTGAGGCTGGGGGGCATCACATCTGACACCCGGACCACCAATACTGGAGCCCCTCAGGGGTGCGTCCTCTCCCCACTGCTCTTCTCTCTCTACACCAATGATTTGTCCTCAGGTGACTCTCCTGTGAAGCTCCTGAAGTATGCAGATGACACCACTCTCATCGGACTGATCCAGGACGGTGATGAGACTGCGTACAGACAGGAGGTGGAGCGGCTGGTCCACTGGTGCAGCCAAAACCATCTGGAGCTGAACCCGCTCAAGACCGTGGAGATGACGGTGGATTTCAGGCGAGACCCTTCACCACTTTTACCCCTCACTATCCGCAGTAATACTATTCTCTCCACAGACACCTTCAAGTTCCTGGGAACCACAATCTCTCGGGACCTGAAATGGACCGGCCACATAGACTCTGTCCGGAAGAAGGCCCAGCAGAGGCTGTACTTCCTGAGACAGCTCAAGAAGTTCAACCTGCCGCGAGAGCTTCTGAAGACCTTGTACACTGCCATCATCCAGTCTGTCCTCTGCACCTCCATCACTGTCTGGTTTGGATCAGCCTCCAAACAAGACAAGCACAGACTGCAACGGACAATCAGGACTGCAGAAAAGATCATTGGAATCAACCTACCATCTATCCAAGACTTGTACCTGTCCAGGACCAGGAAACGTGCAAGGAACATCTCTACAGACCCTTCTCACCCAGGTTGCAGTCTGTTTGAACTACTCCCCTCCGGACGGCGTTATAGAGCACGGTACGCCAAAACCAGCAGACACAGAGACAGCTTCTTCCCCCAGGCTGTTGCTCTGATGAACTCACACCACTCATAGAGTCTCAGAGTCATTACTGTGCAATAACATCCTGCTCTTCACACCTTTTTGAATTTGTCTACACTGTTTTTGCCATTATTCACATGTCCTGAGTGTTGTTAGTCACCTAAATGTTGAACAGAGGGTGTGTTTTACCGAAGTCAAATTCCTTGTTTGGCACGCTCAAGCATGGCGAATAAAAACTCTTGAATCTTGAATCACGGACTACAATCCCGCGCCGCAGAGCTGTGAGGGCGACATCCGTCTGCTCAACGATCTCAATCGCTTCTTTGCTCGCTTCGACGCTCAGAACAGCACTTGCCCGCTAAAGGCCCCTCCCCCTCCAATAGAGCAGCCCCTGTGCCTCTCTGCTGATAGCGTGAGGAGGGCGCTTGCCGCTATCAACACTCGTAAGGCGGCGGGCCCTGACAACATCCCGGGTCGAACGCTGAAGGACTGCGCTGGGGAGCTGACGGGTGTCTTCACGGACATCTTCAACATTTCCCTGCAGCAAGCCGTCGTCCCTTCGTGTTTCAAGGCTGCCACCATCACCGAAGAAACCTGCCCCGTCCTGCTTCAATGACTACCGCCCCGTGGCACTGACGCCCATCATCATGAAGTGCTTTGAGCGGCTTGTCATGGAGCACATCAGATCCATTCTACCCCCCACCATAGACCCCTTCCAGTTTGCGTACCGAGCCAAACGGTCCTCTGAGGATGCCATCTGCTCTGCCCTCCACTCGGCCCTCACCCACCTGGAGAGTAGGGACTCGTATGTGAGATTGCTGTTTGTGGACTTCAGTTCTGCCTTCAACACCATTGTGCCACAACGACTCATCTGCAAACTCGCCAAGCTGGGCCTCAGTACCTACCTCTGCAACTGGCTGCTAGACTTCCTCAGTCAGAGACCTCAGGTGGTACGTGTTGGCGACAAGGTCTCCGCCAGCATCACGCTGAGCACGGGGGCCCCCCAAGGCTGCGTGCTCAGTCCGCTGCTCTTCACCCTGCTGACGCATGACTGCGCTGCAACCTACAGCACCAACCGCATGGTGAAATTCGCTGACGACACGACTCTGGTGGGTCTCATCACCAAGGGCGACGAGACTCAATACAGGTTGGAGGTTGACCTTCTGACCTCGTGGTGCAAGGGCAACAACCTCCTGCTGAACGTCAGCAAGACCAAGGAGATTGTTGTTGACTTCCGGAAGGGTCACACCCAACACCTGCCGCTGACCATCGACGGTGCTGTGGTGGAGAGAGTGAGCAGCACCAGGTTCCTGGGGGTGCACATCAGTGAGGATCTCTCCTGGTCCACCAACACCGCATCACTGGCGAAGAAGGCCCAGCGCCGCCTGTACTTCCTGCGGAAACTCAGGCGAGCGTGTGCTCCTCCGGCCGTCATGACTACATTTTACCGTGGCACCATTGAGAGCGTCCCCTCCAGTTGTATTGCTGTTTGGGGTGGTAGCTGCACTGACTACAACATGAAGGCCGTCCAGCGCATAGTGAACACGGCTGGTAAGATTATTGGTGCTTCACTCCCCTCCCTGAAGGACATTTACACCTCCCATCTCACCCGCAAGGCGACCACGATTGTGAGTGATGTGAGTCACCCCGCTCACTCTTTGTTCGATCTTCTGCCCTCTGGGAAGAGGTACAGGAGCCTGCGCTCCCGCGCCACCAGACTCACCAACAGCTTCATACTCCAGGCTGTTAGGATCCTGAACTCTCTCCCCCCTTCTGCGTAGCGTCCTGTACTTTTGCGCTATATTCTGACTGTCTGCTGTATGCACACTTGCTCCGTTTTGCTCCTCTTATTTATTGTGTTATTTGTTTATTTATTATTTATTCATCACTCTTATTATTCATTGTTTGTGCCTTCTTGTTTTTATTTTGTGTTGTTTGCTTGTATGTACGTCGTGTACTATGTCTTGTCACCGTGGGAGAGTGGAAACGTAATTTCGATTTCTTTGTGTGTCTTGGCATGTGAAGAGATTGACAATAAAGCAGACTTTGACTTTGACTTTGACTTTTTAGCAGCTAACGTGCACACAACAAACAACTTTTCATCTTGGACCAATAATAAATACAAATATATACCGTAATTTTCGGACTATAAGTCGCACCGGAGTATAAGTCGCACCAGCCATAAAATGCCCAAAAAAGTGAAAAAAAACATATATAAGTCGCTCCGGAGTATAAGTCGCATTTTGGGGGGCAATTTATTCGACAAAATCCAACACCAAGAACAGTCATGAACGAGCAACAACAGGCTAAACGATAGCTATGCTAACGTGACATAAACACAAACTAAGAGCTGAGAACGGCCCTGACGTAAAATTCAGAGTTATTCAAAAAACTATTACATGAATAACACGTTAATAAAACCATCTGCGTCACTCCAATTCATTAAATCCATCAATCGTCCTTTGTCAACAATGCGTGCGCGCCGCTGACGGCTTTTGCACTTAAAAATATTCCACAGGCCCATATAACGATATATAAATTATATATCAAATAACTATTATATAAGCAATAATGTTATCAAACCATCTGTGCACTCTAAATCATTAAATCCATCGATCAAATTCCTCGTCCTTTGTCAACATCGCCGCGCGTGCGCCCTGACGTCAGCCTCGTCGTTATTCCACAGATCTACTATATAACTATATTGTAGCGTTAACAAAGTTCAAGGAAAGACGTGGGTTTGGTAAACGGCTCTTTATTTAACAAAACAAACTTACAGGCGTGTGGCGGCATGGACGTCCAGCCACGGAAGGGGACGAGAGCTCCATACGATAGGACCGGGCGTGCGTAGAAGCCATGACCGAGCCTCATCCACCGTCCTCGGACAGCCACCCGGCTGAGCGCCGGCCCTCGACTTCCATCCACGGAGCTGAAAGGCAGCTCGGTAGAGTAGGACCGGGCGTGCGTAAAAGCATTGTCCGAGCACCATCCACCGTCCCTGGACAGCCACCCGGCCGAGCGCCGGCGCCCGACTTCAATCCACGAAAGTGAAAGTAAGCTGGACGAGTGACGCGCGACGTTGCGCTGCTGACGTCAGCAGCGCGACGCGACGTCGCGGTCGCGCGTCAGCAGCGCGACGGTTGTTTACATAAAGGACAAAGATCGACTCGTCCAGCTTTCTTTCACTTTCGTGGATTGAAGTCGGGCGCCGGCGCTCGGCCGGGTGGCTGTCGTATGGAGCTCTCGTCCCCTTCCGTGGCTGGACGTCCACGCCGCCACACGCCTGTAAGTTTGTTTTGTTAAATAAAGAGCCGTTTACCAAACCCACGTCTTTCCTTGAACTTTGTTAACGCTACAATATAGTTATATAGTAGATCTGTGGAATAACGACGAGGCTGACGTCAGGTCGCACGCGCGGCGATGTTGACAAAGGACGAGGAATTTGATCGATGGATTTAATGATTTAGAGTGCACAGATGGTTTGATAACATTATTGCTTATATAATAGTTATTTGATATATAATTTATATATCGTTATATGGGCCTGTGGAATATTTTTAAGTGCAAAAGCCGTCAGCGGCGCGCACGCATTGTTGACAAAGGACGATTGATGGATTTAATGAATTGGAGTGACGCAGATGGTTTCGCGCTGCTGTCGTCACTTGAAATTCAAATTACAGTAATCCCTTGCTACATTGCGGTTCGTTTATCGCGGTTTCATTTTTTTTTTTGAAATTTTTTGAAAAAAAAAAAAACACATATAAGTCGCTCCTGAGTATAAGTCGTCCCCCCACCCAAACTATGAAAAAAACCGCGACTTATAGTCCGAAAATTACGGTACATAATTGTGTACATTATGGGAGAAGTCACCTCCAACCAGTCGTCTAGGGCAGTGATCCCCAAACACCGGGCCGCGGACCAGTACCGGTCCGTGGGTCACTTGGTACCGGACCGCCAAGCTGCATAGAAAAAAATAATAATAATGATTGTCGATAATATATATATATATATATATATATATATATGTATATATATATATATATAAATTTGTATTTATTATCGACAATCAATTAATTCAAGTCAAGACGCTTGTCCCGGTCACGTTACATGTTTCCTCAGTCAAGCCCGCAAAGCTAGCACAAATTAGTAAGATATTATTTTGAAAAATGTAAAAGATTTGGCGATTCTCTCCCAATTACAACCGTTGGTGCATCTTTGTCTCTTGACATAGGTTAATTCAGGTCAAGACGCTCGTCACGGTCACGTCACGTCACCCCAGTCTAGCCCGCGAAGCAAGCAAAAATGATCAAGAAACAAAAGAGATGTTTGCCTACGGAAGAGGATTAGGGCCAGTGAAAAAAAAAAATGGGGTGACAGGATTCTCACTTTTTTGTCAGAATTCCCACTTTTAAGTCGAATTCTGAGAATAAAGTCAGAATTCCCACTTGAAAGTGAGATTTCTGAGAATAAAGTCAGAATTCTGAGAATAAAGTCAGAATTCCCACTTTCTGACTTTAAAGTCAGAATTCTGACTTTATTCTCAGAATTCCGACTTTATTCTCAGAATTCTGACTTTAAAGAAAAAAACTTTAAAGTCAGAATTGTGAGAATAAAGTCAAAATTCCCACTTTAAAGTGAGATTTCTGAGAATAAAGTCAGAATTCTGAGAATAAAGTCAGAATTCTGACTCTAAAGTCAGAATTCCCACTTTCTGACTTTAAAGTCAGAATTCTGACTTTATTCTCAGAATTCCGACTTTATTCTCAGAATTCTGACTTTAAAGAAAAAAACTTTAAAGTCAGAATTCTGAGAATAAAGTCAGAATTCCCACTTTAAAGTCAGAATTCTGACTTTATTCTCAGAATTCTGACTTCAGTTCTTTAAAGTCAGGCAATGGAGTCTTCAAAACTGCTTCAGCACATGGAGACCAAGCATCCTAAATTAAAAGACAATCCTATGGAATTTTTTGAAAGAAAAAAACGTGAACAAATAGCAGATTGGACATCAACAGCACACATCGGGTGTCATTGTCTCCGATTACGCCTAGATGGGACCTGCTCGTTTCTGAGAAACAAGCTCAGCGCTCCCACTAATTCAACGTAATGGTGAGTTTTATTTTATGTGGTTTATATCTGTTTTTATGTCAGTCGTATCATTTTATTTCATCGTATTTATATATTTAGGTTGGGGACCAATGGTCGAGGGGATTCACTCACTCGATTCATGCGCCAAGTCACGTTTTCACGTTGGCGTCTAAAGAGACGTATGTATTTTCAAGCTGGAACTGCAGTATAATAGTAATAAGGTTGTGTGTACAACACATAGAAAGCAACAAATTCAAAGAAACATTTGGAGTGGCAAAAGGCTGTGTGAAGCGGAGGAACAACTGCAGGAAATCCCAGAATTCTTCATTGCTGAATTGAGTCAGCTTTATATTTTAAGTGTTTTTGTATTGGATTTTTGAATAATTGACTTGTCCAAATCAGTTTGGTTCATATGCCCGCTCTTCTAGTTCCTTGGTCAGCGCCTCGCTCCTGCTCACATCATTAATAGCAACATTACCATGACGCCACACCCCCAGAGCAATCCGTGCTCATTGCCTGACACCTGTTCATTGTTTACTCATCGCCACACCTGCTTCCGGCTCATCAACTCCCCTTTATAAACCTTACACTCCCGTCACTCCGTGTCAGTTTGTCCCGTGATCTGTCCCTCCACTCACTGCTCATTTCCCGACTGATTCCCGCTGGCGACCTTGTTTGCCTGTTTATTCGACCTCTCCTGAACGCCGCCCGGCTTGACCCCCAGCCCGTATCTGACCACGTCTCTGTCTCACGATCTATCTGCCTGTTTGCTCAATCTGCTCTGAATCCCATCTGGCTCAATCCTCTGCCCGTTCCGGACTACAAGTTTGTCATCACCGTAACGACTGTCACCTGCTCCCTAACCTAGCCCTAACCACCTAACCTTTGTATTTAAACCCTGCTCGTGTGGTTCTCCCTGTCAGTGTCTACTGTTAGTTTCTGTCGGTTCGTGCCCCTGCTGTTCCTGTCCCATTCATGCATTACCCTCGTGTGTCGGCTCATGGTCAGTACTCGCTTCATGTATCTGTTCTGTTCCTGGTCCGAGTGGACTTCTGTTCCCTGCCCGCTGTCCGTAGCCTCTGACAAGCCTGTCTCCGTTCTCCACTACCCCCCTTCCCTTCAATAAACCCTAGTCCAGGCTGCATTTGGTCACCCTGCTCCATTTATCCCTGACACAAATTTGTTGCAAACTTGAACAGTATGAAATTTTGTTGTTTATTTTTACCCTTTGTAATCTCAACCTTATCTGGATTTGCCTAATTTGGTAGGTCTCCAGAATTGCCCTCACATTGTTTCCTCCAAAAAAAGTTCCAAAATCATCCATTTCACTCATCAGACACAACATGGGATAAAAAACAAACACGCAGTTTTGCTGTTTTTTTTTTTTTTACTCAGAACATGGTACCTGGAAATTCTAAGAGCTGTAAATTGTGTTTTTATGACAGTCGTATCAGCAATATTGATTCTTACCAACTTGAACTTAAAAAGACTTTGATTTTTCTTTGTTTTGAACATCTTGTTACTGATTAGCCATAAATAGACATGTCTCTCACTTTAGTAAGAAAAAAATAATTTATTTTCTGTGATCTTTCCCTTTAACATTGTTACTCATCTCATAGTTTCTTAGGCTTGATAGAATTAGCTTTTCTTTCATATTGTAGAGAAGAATGTGTCAAGCTGTTTTCTATTTTACATTATTTAAGTATTTTGCACATGTGGAACACTACAGTAAAATGTGAATACTGTATAATTAATGATTTTAATAACATCATTATTTTGTCAAATTAGGGTTGAACATTGAGAATAATTGCCAATCATTGCTAATACAGTGAGTTAGCTAAAACCATCAAACAAAATCGGTATCAGAGACATACAATACACTACAGTATTAGGAAAACCATTACATCTATTCTCTTCACCCAGCACAATGATGTTTGAGTTTGTTGAAGCTGTGTTGTGTCCATTTGAGCGTTTCAGCCTGAGGAGTTGCTTCATACCCGAGTCATCTGACTATTGTTGCGTTTTGTTCAAGATGTCCGTCGTTGAGCAAAGAAAACAAAGATGTGGAGTAATAGTTGGTTCTTTATTTGCAAGATCTTGGGTTGCTTCACGGCAGTTAGTACAAGTGCACTTCAGTAGATGAGAACAACCATTCATAGTTCCGGTCATAATGCTTTTATAGTGTCGACAGGCAGGAATAAGGAAGAGGAGAACAAAAAGGGAGGAGAAAATGAGGGAAAAACATATTCTCATAAGGCAGGCACTTGCTCTGTTATCACCTGAATGTTTTGTATCAATGTGTGATGAAGTTAATAAGCTTTGCCTTATGTGTAATGAAAAAGTTACCAAGCTCTGTGTGCGTCAGTGTTCTGATTAAATAACTGTGTATAAAGTATTAGGAGTATTTACACATTGATTGGCATGATAAAATATATAAATTAATAGGAATATGTACACATTGATTGACAGGATAAGTAAAACAGTACAACAACATAAAAAGTATATAAGTTTGTCTAAACTAACAAAAATATGTTGTTGCTCTCTCTTCACTATCTAGTAACAAAGTAGTTTGTGCTCAGCGTAAAAATGGGCACATCATTTCTGGGCCGCGGCAATGGACTAAGTTCCACCCCAGAATGCATATGTATATTTGGTTACAAAAAGTAGCACCATTTTAGACTGGGGAAAAGGAGGTACCAAAAGAGTAAAATTTTGTTTTATAAGCTTTATAAGTTTGATATTTGGTTCCAAAACAAAAAGCAAAATTTTAGACTGGAGAAAAAGTGGTACCAAAAAGTGAATGTTGTTTTATAAGCAATTTTTGGAGGGGGATGAATGCGGCGATCTGATGTTCAAACTGGTGGCGTAGAGGTAGGAGGTGGTGATGTTGGAGATTGGGTAATGTCTCCTTTAGATAGTCTAACTGTTTTAATGGCCTCCAACTGCTATTGGAATATGTATACATATACAGTGCTGCCCAGCTCTTCAGGCATCTACTTTGTAGACCGAACCATTCGGGTACATCGCTCAGGCCCTTTGTCGGCCCATTGCGATGAAGCACTGAAATGTAGTTTTCTCTGGTCGTGCTCAGCAAACCTTCTAGCTTGTACCAAGTAAGTGGCTGGACATTTAAGAATCATTTCGTCAATGACTTGATTGTAAGAAATTAATTCCCCAGGTATTGGTATTTAAAACTGTACCGATAAGCACAGCACCTCCCCATATGGTGGTGAGGTCTTCAACACCACATTATGAGCACGGTGCGGATGAAGCCTTTGGTGTTTTTGTGCTTCTGGATAGTGTAATGTCCTGTAAGGGTTTTTTACTACCAGATTCAGGTGACTTCTCTTCAAAGTCAGGATGCAATTGCACAGGTGAATCAAAGGCCTTTGCCTTTGTTGTATTAAGTTCATTTTGTTTTCACTTTTCAATTACTTCATTGGTTCTTTTATCTCAAACAAAGTATTTTAGGTTGCACTACACTCTGATGAAGGCGGAAGTCCAAGCCGAAATATGTCAGGTAATGCGGCCTTTGCCTTTGTTCTTTTGCAATCGTTACATTTTTTTACATAAAGGTTGTACATTAGTACAATCAAACAAATCACAGGCAATAAGCAGAGGCAGGGTAATGACGCAAGAAAAACTACATGGTAAAATACATCGTATTTCGTACATCGGACCGTGTCCGTTACTTGTTTTTCGTTTTCCTGTTTTCAGTGCACCCGTCTCTTCTTTTATTTTTCTTGTGTTGTCCTCCGTCCACTTCGCATTCCCGCAGCTCCGCTCTCACCTATCTGTTTCCTCTCCCTCGGACTACCAGCTACGTTAGCCAGCTAGCCAACAGCCAACTGGCCAAAACCACCACCGGACCCTCCTGCCTCCCGACTCTGAGCCTGTGGCCGCCTGCTGTGGACTCTACGGCAGCTCTGGCCTGGCTCTCTGGCCTTCCGTCCGGCGTTCTCGGGCGACGGGCTCCACTCCCTGCGGGCTCCACTCCCTGCGGGCTCGCCAACCGTGGCTCTGCTGTGTGCCGCCGTGGTGCGTTGGGGCCTGCCGTTCGAGCGGGTGCAGTTGAGGTCGACCGGCATCACCATCTGGTCCATCTGGTCCAACATCTGGACCGGCACTTCCCCGATGGCTCACCCATCTCCTCTTTTTGGACTACCAACCCCCCGTCACCCCCACCTCCCGTACTGCCAACTTCAACAACCTCCGCTCCTGCCCCTCCTGCTCCTCCATCCATCTCCTTTGCACTGCTGACCGATGTCCTGTTATTAACTATATCCTATTGTCTCCCCCCCCATACGTACCCCCCCCCCTTTTTTTTGTTATCTGTAAAGCGTCTTTGGGTTATTGAAAAGCGCTATATAAATTGAATGAATTATTATTATTATTATTATTAATTTTCACCCAGAACAATGTTATTCCCCAAACACTAACACTACACGTGTATCTTAGTACGTGTGTCCCTCCTGCATTTTCCCGATTCATTTGTATGTATGGCTCAGAATTTTTTTTCCCTTCCAAGACATTTTATAAATAACACGCTTTTTGGGTTAACGCGATTCCCAAATTCCGGACCCCAAAGTCCAGGTAAAATTGAGGCCAAGCTATATGTATTTTTTATTTAATTTGCTTTGATGTTCAATTTGTATGTTAATCCAATATTCGTCTTTTGGCTGTTCCCGTTAGGGCTCACCACAGCAGATCAGTTGTTTCGAACTCACTCTGTCCTCCATATCTTCCTCTGACACACCAACTGGCTGCATGTCCTTCAGCACTACATCCATTAACTTCCTCTTTGGTCTCCCGCTTTGCCTCCTGCCTGGTATCTCCATCCTCAGCATCCTTCTCCCTATATAGTATCCTGTGTGATGTATGTAAGTGCACATAGGCACCTGTACCTACCGTGTCAATGTGCATGTGCGGAAGTTGAGCTGGTGTGTTGTATCGTATGGATATGTTTACTGAAAAGGCCCCGCAATAAAAGCTTGTTCTTAAAGATCCGTCGTCCAGCCTCCTAAATATAATATGCCATATGTAATAATATGTCAGAAGACAATGTGGAATGAAAAAATAGGACAGTTTCACCCACCACAGGACCTGAGTTTGCAAGGCAACCTAGCGGAAAGTTGAAGAAACTGGGTTCAGCGCTCCGAGCTTTTCTGCACTGCTAGTGGTGTAGCAGAAAAGTCAGAGAAAGTGCAATGTGCAACATTTCTACATGTCGCAGAAGAGCTAATCAAAGTATGCAATACGTTTCATTTCAGAGAGGATGAAAGACAAAATTGCCGTTCTATTGCTGTGAGCCACAAAAAAACGTACCTTACATACGGCACCTGTTCTTCACAAAAGCCCAAAAACAAGGTGAGAGCATTAATATGTATGTGACAGAATTAAAGAACAAGGCTTAAGACTATGAATTTGGAATTTGCACGATTCACTGGTGCAAGACAGAATAGTGTGTGGCATCATAAACAACCAGGTGACAGGCAGACTGTTACGAGAGGCAGATCTCAAAAACCATGGATACACGTATGCCGAGCCAGTAAGATAACATTCAGTCAAGTCAAAACACTAACTCAAGACGTGGGGAGGGGGTGTGAACAAACTGAGAATGGTCAAGCAAAAAGACTAAAAGCACACAGAAAACAGGAAAAATTGAACAAAAAGATAAACCGTTACAGATGTGGATTTAAGCATGGAAAAAACTGCCCTTCGTATGGTCACACGTGCAGTGCATGCCACAAGAAGAACCATTTTGCCAAGATGTCCAGATCGTAAGTCCAACGTCAACAACAAGGAAAGAACGTACAAGCCGTGGAGCAAAGTTAAAATTAAATGGAAATGTTCCTGGGAACTCGCAGTTAAAAATAAGGAAGTCTCTGAAATGGAGTTCAGAGAGAAAAATAGAGACAAGGATGTGTGGACAGAAAGATTTAAAATAAAGACCAAACTTGTGACATTCAAGCTGGACGCAGGCGCGGACTGCAACGCAATGTCAATCATGACGCTGGACTCAGTAAGAACTCGAAAAAAGTAGTTCCCTTCTTTAGCCATAAGGTGGAAGTGTTGGGCATGAAATCACTCACATGCAAGTCCAAAGGTCAGAAACACACGATAGTTTGAGATCGCAAAAAATGATGTTTCAAATATTCTGTGACTAACACGGGTTATTGCACACATTAGTGTTGTAAAATAGTGATAAATAGTCCTCACGGCAAACGCTTGATAGGTTATCTTTTTGCCTCTTCTTGGGAGCTAGTTGGCACTAGTTGCGAGCTAGTTCATAATTCTCCATTCTTCATAATTCATTGACTTATTGAGCAATTTTTGATGCGTCTTGGGTAGTTACAAACATTGCATATGATATAAGCGACGTGTCTCGTTTTATAATCAGGGCTTAACAAAGTTGCTACTGCTGTAGTGGTATGCTCGCCTGACATGAGTGCGCGCAGCGTGCGATCGATTCTTGCTCAATGGCAGTTGTCTGCCTTTCGTCCAATGTCATCTGGGACAGGCTCCACCACCCTCCGCGACCCTGAAGAGGATAAGTGGTGTTGAAAATAGATAGGCTTTAACAAAGAAATCATCACAATAGAATAGAATAGAATAGAATAGAACTTTATTTGTCATTGTCACATGTACAACGAAATTTAAAAAGTGCCAACCGATCCGCGCATGCGATAAAAAATAAATAGAATAAATAGAATAAAAAGATTAAAAAAAAACAAGCTAAAAACCCACAGAAGAACATACACAGACAATCATTTACGTTTAGCTGCATTCAATGTGACTACCGCTGTAGGGTAAAAACTGTTGGCAATCTGCTAGTCCTCGACCTAATTAATCTGTAGCGTCTGCCTGATGGCAACAGTTCGAAAAGGGAGTGGCCAGGGTGGGAAGTGTCCTTCAGAATGTTCGGTGTTTTTTTGAGACAGCGGGTTCTGTGTAGGTCTTCCAGTGTAGGGAGAGGGCAGCCATTGATCTTCTGTGCTGTGTTGATGACCCCTTGGAGCTTTTTCCTCTGAGCAGCAGTGCAGCTGGAGTACCAAACACATACAGTACGTTAAAGTGCTTTCTATGGAGCAGCGACAGAAGGACACCAGGAGTCTCTGTGTAATGCTGTGCCTCCTCAGCACCCTTAAAAAGTAGAGTCTCTGCTGGGCCTTTTTAAGCAGCTCAGAGGTGTTCACGCCCCAGGTGAAGTCCTCCTCGATGTGGACTCCCAGGTAGCGGAAGGAGGACACCCTCTTCACACAGACCCCGTCGATAAGTGGTGGAATGTCCGTTTTATTTTTCCTCCTAAAATCAATGACCAGTTCTTGGGTTTTAGCCGTGTTTAGGAGCAGATTGTTCTCTCCGCACCACTCCGATAGCTGGACCACTTCGTCAAAGGGGCCCTTTGAGATGAGCCCCACCACGGTTGTGTCATCCGCAAATTTCACGATGGTGTTACTGCGGTGGGCGGGGGTGCATGCATGTGTGTAGAGCAAGGCAGTTCAACATAGCAGTAAAAGCTCTATGCATTGATATTGTAGTGAAATTTTGGATTCTATGCGTCTCTGTATGTCACCTTAGATGGCGACCTAGCAGCAGTGAGAAGACCCTAAGCTATTTTTGCGGTACAGAGAAGCTCTAGTTTCAGTAATGTGTAGGTACTTAGAATATGGAAGGGCCATTCGTCCGTGACCAGGAAGACCCTTGTCCGTGCCCTTTTAGGGGCATCGGAAGTAACCAGTAGAGTGAGACTCGAACCGCAGCAAGGGAGAGAGAGAACAAGGGAACATCTTTGCTTTTGAGGGCTGCGAACATGTTTGCCTTTGGGGCCACTCGAACTCTTGGAGAGACATCACTCTGACATCGGTTGAATAAAATCTTTTCCCAATCAGCCGTGTGTCACTGGAGTGCTTCCTTCCCCGGGCCAGCCATCGTCCACCGAGTGTTTTTTGGAGACCAGCTGTCAGGCTTCGGGGTGGAGGAATGGAGCGAGGACGACCAAATGCAGCTCGGACCAGGGTTTATTGCAACAAACTCAAAAGACAAACCCGGCAAACCGACGTGACTAAACAACAAAACCAATAGGACTAATCGCCAAAACGCGAAACAAAAGACAGGAACCAAACAAACCGCGTGACAGTGAGACATGCATTGTCCACATCTCGTGCAATGCTCCGACGGCGAGTGACACGCAAACAGAACTTAAATAAGACAGGTAATGAGGCAGGTGCGTGTGATCACACCAATCAAGGGCACACAGGAAGGGAGGGGCGAGCACACAGACACAGAACTGGGGACGAGACATGACACCAGCTAAGCAACAAAGACCATTCACCACAATATCCATGCCACCTGCCTGAATTGTACGTGTTTTTCCTATTAATAAACGTATTCTTTAAAAAAAAAAAAAAAAGAAAAAAAAAAAAACATCCAGCGCAGCCGGATTAAGTTTTACGTTAAAATAATTTACTCCTTGATCCCTCACCATACATTGTCCAATGGCAGATCCCAGGGTGGTCTTCAATCATCGATCCATTTTCTGAACGGTTACAATGTGCCAGACATTAGGAGCAGACCTCTCACCCAGCAGGCCTGCAGTTGGGGTAGGTTTATATGTAGTATATTCTTTGATGCATCATCAACTCTGTCCGGAAGAAGACCCAGCAGAGGCTGTACTTCCTGAGACAGCTCAAGAAGTTCAACCTGCCGCGAGAGCTTCTGAAGACCTTCTACACTGCCATCATCCAGTCTGTCCTCTGCACCTCCATCACTGTCTGGTTTGGATCGGCCTCCAAACAAGACAAGCACAGACTGCAACGGACAATCAGGACTGCTGAAAAAATCATTGGAATCAACCTCCCATCTATCCAAGACTTGTACCTGTCCAGGACCAGAAAACGTGCAAGGAACATCTCTACAGACCCTTCTCACCCAGGTTGCAGTCTGTTTGAACTACTCCCCTCCGGACGGCGTTATAGAGGTCGGTACGCCAAAACCAGCAGACACAGAGACAGCTTCTTCCCCCAGGCTGTTGCTCTGATGAACTCACACCACTCATAGAGTCTCAGAGTCATTACTGTGCAATAACATCCTGCTCTTTTTTGAATTTGTCTACACTAGGGGTGTCCAAACTACGGCCCGCGGGCCAACTGCAGCAAATTCTGAAAACATAATTGAATGTGGCCCGCAAAACAGCTTGAGCACTTCTCAGTTTCCACACTAGATGGAGCCCGCCACACAAAGCGCTTGACGTCCGATTAGACACCCCCCCCCCCGGAAGAGAAGCGAACGCGCAGCGTTTGATTTGACGTCACACTAGCCGCCTCCCCCCCGGAAGAGAAGCGAACGCGCAGCGTTTGATTTGACGTCCCACTAGCCGCCACCCCCCCCCCCCCGGAAGAGAAGGTAACGCGCAGCG
Source organism: Syngnathus acus (assembly GCF_901709675.1). Classification (NCBI taxonomy): domain Eukaryota; kingdom Metazoa; phylum Chordata; class Actinopteri; order Syngnathiformes; family Syngnathidae; genus Syngnathus; species Syngnathus acus. The sequence goes on from NC_051095.1 coordinate 26,165,186, forward strand.
TTGGACGTCCCACTACCACCCCCCACCCTCCCCCCGGAAGAGAAGGTAACGCGCAGCGTTGGACGTCCCACTAGCAACCCCACCCCCACCCCCCCGAAAGAGAAGGGAACGCGCAGCGCTGGACGTCCCACTAACACCCCCCCCCCCCCCCGGGAAATATTGGCCCCCGGGCCCCTTCACGTTACTAAATATGGCCCTCCTTGCAAAAAGTTTGGACACCCCTAGTCTACACTGTTTGTACTATGTGTCCTCTCTGCATCCATTGCAGCCTGGTCAACCTGGAAGAGGGACCTTCCCATCTGTGGTCTCTTCTCAAGGTTTCTCACTTCCCCTAGCTGGAGTTTTGAGTTTTTCCTTGCCCTTTTGGGAGTTTAAGATCAGGGGATGTTTGAGAATATTTGCCATTTTTCACGTGTCCTGAGTGTTGTTAGTCACCTAAATGTTGAACAGAGGCTGTGATTTACCGAAGTCAAATTCCTTGTTTGGCACGCTCAAACATGGCGAATAAAAAAACTCTTGAATCTTGAATCTTGTTTGCCAAGGATAGCTGCATCGCGCCATCACAAGCACCAGCTACAGACTTATTCCACTGGATGGTCTCCTGCCACAGCCTCATTCTACACCATGGTAGACTGCCAGTGCTTGCTAGTACTGGTAACAACGGCTCAGATGACCAATGACCAGCAGTCCAGGGTGCTGCTCCATCGGCTCACAGGATGATGGTGATTCATGCTGTCCCGCCCGTCCTGTCAGCGTCACCCAGAACCTACCGCCCGCACTTCAATGTGCAACCCCTGAGTCAGGCTTTCAGAGTCTTCAGGGCTGCACACCATGGACAGAACCGGCCCGAACCAGCCATTCGGTGTCGCCCAGAACCGCCCGCGCCTCGATGTGTACGTCTTGAGTCAGGCTTTCAATGCCTCCAGGAATGCACATCTGGACCGCTCGCTTTCTCATTCTCACAGCGACGACCCCTGTCAGAGGTCTGCACCCATCCTCATCAGACCCTAAATGTGGGCGGCCACCCGAATGCCCTGCCCCTCATCCTTGTAGCGGCGACGCCTGTGAGAAACTTACACCCACAGTCCATCGGTTGCACCATTGACTGTGACTCGCAGTGTTGGGGTCATCTGCCTCTGAGCCGATTCATTGACCCTTTGAAGTTTATTTTGTGTTGAGTGTCTTTATGGGTGTTGGGGTGCCGACCTTAGGACCAGTCCTCTCAGCAGGCCTGCAGTTACAAATTTATGGAGGGCATTTTACAACAGCTGGACGGCATGGGAGAGCACTGGCTAGCATGTCCACCTCACTGTTCAGAGATGCAGGGTTAGATTCTGGCTCCGAACTTCCTTGTGGAGTTTGCATGTACTAGTGCACGTGTCAAACTCAAGGCCCGGGGGCCAGATACGGCCCGCCACATCATTTTATGTGGCCCGCGAAGACAAATTGTGCATCAAATTCGTGTCATGACTAGAATTGCAAATCGTCTTCACTTTTAATATCTTTTTTTTAAAAATATTTGACCAGTTTTTACTCGTCTGATTTGAAAACGAGTTATTTGTCAGTTTGTTTTGTAGCTTTTACTGTATATAATATGAGGTGCTCATACATTCATTTGGGTTGAAAGTCATAATGGCCCTCCGAAAGAAGCTATGACTACAATGCGGCCCGCGAAAGAAAATTAGTTTGACACCCGTTCGAGTGCCTGCATGGGTTTTCTTCGGTTTCCTCTCACATTCCAAAGACATGTATGGGGGGGAAATTGACCACTCCAAATTGTCGATGTGATTGGGAGTGGGAATGGTTGTTTGTCTATGTGCGCCCTGGCCACCAGTACAGGGTGTAGTATGTACCCTGCCTACCACCCACTGCTGAAATAGGCTTCACCACTCTTGTGAGGATAAGCAGTTTGGAAGAATAATACATTTTACAACAGCTGCAGGTGTAACAAATCATTTCACGTATAGCAAACCACAAAGACAGTGAAAACAGTAAATGGAATTACAAATGAACAAAACAATCTCAGAGTTCACCTGCAGCTAGTATATACTGACTGTTAGGGTAGTGTTCACTCTAACTTATTTTGCAAGAACCACACTGGAGACAAGTTAGTCGTTTCAGACACCTTCAGGCGGAGAGTTCACTCGTCGCTGTGCTTACAGCGATGGTCGAATGAAGTCTGAAGTCAGGCCTCATCAGGTGCATATTTATTGAGAAGAAACACAGTGGGGTTGAAAGTGGGGGTGTTGGAACACAGGATGGGGTGTAGCCGCTCCCCTGCTGATCAAAGCATAGCAGGGGGCCTTTTACGACTTTGTGGAAACAAAGCAACTCTGATTGCTTCCTCTGCAGCTAGTCAATCAGGTGAAAAGAGCTTAGCACTTTGGTCTACTACTTTTGGTAAGACAGGACAGGCTAGGTAAATTATCACAGGTTACATTCCAACATAATCATACGATGAAGATATTCTGCAAACCCTAACACTGACCACCTTCAACTTTAGAAATCTGCTCTAATCCATACAACTTCCACCTATTACTCAAAACTCATCCACACAGGCTGCAATAAGGAAAAAGCAAATTTAAGAAACTTTAATGATAACACCCCAAACTCATTCATTGATGATAAATACAACCCCGTCATTACCTCTCCTCTGTTGAAAACTTTACCAATCTTCCAAGCCCGACTGAAATCATTACTTTCATGAAATCCTAATTATGATTATGATATATTATTATTAATATTTACTATTATTAGTATTATTATTATTATTATTATTGTTATTATTATTATTATTATTATTATTAACATGTACTCTGTGTTGTGGACTGCAGTGGAGAATGAAATAAATAAAAATATAAAAAAGATGTTTAAATTGATGGAGGAAACTTTTAATGACGTGCTCCTTCAAAAGAGCAGACGGTTGTCTTTCCCTGAATCTTGACAGCCTTTCATCACATCTCAGCCACTTGACAGGGCTTTGTATGAGCCTTGTCACCTCATATCTCTCTTCTCCTGCTATTACTTGGAATGTCCACCGCACACACTTTGTTACAACCTAGAAAGTGGCTGTTATATATTAGATTTTATGAAGCTGCTCTATTTGGCTGATTAGGCTGTGCATTAGACATATAAGATACATGTGTAACACATGTACTTTCTATTCACTCCACTGTACTGAGTCCAACTAAAGTAATTCATCATTACTCCAACACAGCTAATCCCTTTTGATAGTTTTTTCCTTTTAGGTTTGTTGTAACCTCATTATGCCAATCAGGGATTAAGGAAAGATGTATGTATTTATCATCCACTTCCATATCAAGAATAATACAATCCTATATTCTTTTACCACAGAATATAGTATTCCATTTCAGAAGTGCATTGAATACTAGTGTTGGCTCGTGAGCGAACGATTCGTTCAAAAGAACGACTCCTTTCAGTGAACGAGAGTGAACGAATCACTTCCTAAAGTTCTTTTATAGTTCATATGACTTCAACCAGTAGGTGTGGGTAATGCGCATTGAAGCTGGTGCCACCTCACCGGAAAACAAAACGAAGAAGAAAATGACCTAACTTCCCGTTCACGAACAGTCGTGAATTGCATTTTCCGTTCACCAACTGAACGGATCTGTGAGTGAGCGAGGGGGGGGGGGGGGGGGGGGTTGTCTAGTTGTATTGTTTGATGTACGTATATGGGTTTCCACGGGATGTTGTCATATCGAGAAAAATGTGTGCGTTGCCGTTGTCGACATTACCCTGTGTTTACTTGATTGTTTTTTGTTTGGTGTATTGTGAGGTGTATTGCTTAGTTGTGTGTGTTATTGAAGTAAAAAAAAAACGGATCAGTGTGTATTGGGGGGGGGGGGGACGATTCGTTGAATGATTCGTTTGAACGGATCTTTTGAGTGAACTGATTCTAAAGATTCAGTTCACTTCAAAGAACTGGAATGCACATCACTATTGAATACTATGCTCTAAATTGTCAATGCCTCTTGGGAGAAAATGAAAAAATATAAATAAAATTACCCTCTGCAAATGTGACATGCTGTACAGGGCAGTGGAGAGGTGATGAAGTGCCTGCACTCATGAGTTCAACAAACTGCAGTTGTCTTAAGTCCTGAACAATCCATGATGTTTGTGTCATGATCACATTGATATCTCATTGTATTTTACTCCCTGTATTATTTTGTTTTGCACCCATGAATGCGAGCATTTGTTTAGAAAAATATATGCATATTTAAATATATATAGATATGTATGTAGTATGCTTGAAGAACTCTTTCAGACGCCACCCACATCTTTGTCAGAGCATGAGAAACACAATTTAGAAGTGGGTGATTTTGAAATGACTCAATACCTTTGTGTTGAACAATATCAATAACCTGTTTTGTTTCTGTTTGTGTATACAGAAGATGAACATGAGGCAATTCATGCTCTTGATGAAGGAAAATCGAGTTACTTCCTGTCTCTCACCCAGAGGCATGAGGCTGTAGTTGCTGAGAAGGAGCTTCCAGCAAGAATACAAAGTGGCAGTAGAATAAATATAGAAATTTTCGCTGTATGAGAAAATACCTTTTACCTGTATCTAACATAGAGGTTACGGGAAATGCAAACACACATGGACGCCAGAATGTCTTTTCTCCTCCATTTGGTAAGTCCAGAATATGAGATGAGATGTGTTTGTCACATGTCACATGGACCCAGAAGCAGCCATGACACGAAAGTTGAAAAGTGAACGTCTTTATCACGTATCGACAGAAAACAGGGCTGGGTACTCAAGAAAACAAGGCATACACCCTAGAAGAAAGCTCGACGCACTGACAACTTCTCACACAGTAACTTGAGCTTGTAAATGAAACGACCCTTTAAGACCATTATGCATATAAATTTAAGACCAACACTGTGACGAACAGAACAGGACAGCCAAATCCTGCGTGAGGAAGACTTTCATACAAATCTTGTCAAATTTATTTCTCAACATAACTGAGCACAAGTCTGGTTTTGGTGATGATGGAATATGACCTGTGCATATGATTTATTTTGTTATTTAATTTTTGTAAAATATTTGTAGCTAGTTACTGTAACATAGTATCACTCACCCCTCCTCTTTTGTTATCAGGGCTCTGGTTTATTCTTTCTCGCTTTCCCATTGTAACCTTGCTTTTGAGAAGTTCCTCTCCCAGGTCATAAGATGTGAAAAAATTATCACATGTAATGTTATGCCCATGCAGTCTTTCAGCCATATCAAGCACAACCCTTGTGCAGCAGAAGATGGGCCAAATTCTCCAGGGTCTCCGGGCCTTCACCTCGAGCAATCATTCCGCAACAACAGCTTCCTCCTCTGCAACCCCGGAGAATTCTCCAAGGTCGGAAATGCATCTGCCCGCAGATGTCCCTGAGCCGAAGATCAGCAACCCAGAGCGATTTGACGGGGATCCGAGGCACGTCCGGGCGAACTGACGGGTCCTGTTCGACCTCCAGGACGAGGATGTTTGCCTCGAAGCCGGCCAAGGTGGGTTACGACTTCAAGCACCTGACGGGCAAAGCACGCCTATGGGGCACGGCAGAGTATGACCAGGGGGATCCTTCCTGCACGTCCTTTGACATGTTTGCTGGCAAACTTCTCTGCCTTTTCGACCTGGGATCGGCCACAGAAGACACGTCCGAGGAGCTATAGGCAATCCATCAAGGGAATCACTCTTTGCCCGAATACGTCAAAACATTTCAGACGGCGGCCAGATGGAACGGCTGGAACCCAGTCTTCCTCGTAGGTTTGTTCCTACACGGCTTGGCCGAGTACGTAAAGGACGAACCCTCAAACCCTCAAAGAAGCTATGGAGCTGTGTGGACTGGCGAATTCGTACATGACATTGTGAACGAGGAAGGAGGATGCCTCCGCCCCCTCGTATCCACCCCGATTCGTCTGCCTGCTCATCACTGGCACCCTCTCATTCCGGCACGGCCGAACCCATGGAGTTCGGGCAGACCACCTTGTCCACCAAGGAATGGCGTCACCGACTGGCTCGTGGCTGTGGGGAGACCGGTCATCGAGCTGCAACTTGGCCGTTAAAAGGCCGGAGCTCACACGGCGATGGCGGATCCGCGTGAGCCTGACCCGTACCGGTTCTCCCGCCAGACACCGATCGCAGCTCCAAGCCCGGATTCTCCTCCCAAATGGGGACCAGAAGGTGGCAACACTGGTAGACTCCAGTGCTGCCACCTTCTGGTCCCCTCTGCCAGTGCATCCGCTGATCAGCCGATCAGCCGGCGAGGTGGCGTTCGTCATGGAGCCATTCACGATGCTCCTCTCAGTTATTCATCGAGAGACGATTCAATTTCACTTGTTTGTTCCAGGCAAACCACTCATCCTGGGGCACACTTGGTTGCAGCACCACAACCCCGTCGTGGACTGGGACACCGGATCCGTGCGGCAGTGGAGCGAGCGCTGCCATGACTCTGCCTAAAGGAAGCAGCCAGCCCACTCAAACTCAAGATTCAAGAGTTTTTATTCGCCATGTTTGAGCGTGCCAAACAAGGAATTTGACTTCGGTAAATCACAGCCTCTGTTCAACATTTAGGTGACTAACAACACTCAGGACATGTGAAAAATGGCAAATATTCTCAAACATCCCCTGAGCTTAAACTCCCAAGAGGGCAAGGAAGAACTCAAAACTCCAGCTAGGGGAAGTGAGAAACCTTGAGAAGAGACCACAGATGGGAAGGTCCTTTATCCAGGATGACCAGGCTGCAATGGATGCAGAGAGGACACATAGTACAAACAGTGTAGACAAATTCAAAAAAGGTGTGGAGAGCAAATGTCCTGCCATCAGCCCGCCCGCCAACCACGCTAATGTGCCAGCCTGCTACCATGGGCTTAAGGAGGTCTTCAACACGGCCACCACCTCACTCCCCCCACATCGGCCCTCTGATCGTGCCATTGACCTTCTGCCCGGTACGTCTCCTCCTAAAGGGGGCTCTACTCACTGTCCAACCCGGAGTGTAAGGACATGGAGAAATATATTCAAGTCTCACTCGCTCCCGGAATCCTTCGACCCTACTCATCACCCGCGGAAGCCGGTTTCTTTTTTTGTGGATAAAAAGGACGGCTCAATGCGCCCTTGCATGGAATATCGCGGACTCAATGAAATCACAATAAGAAATCGGCATCCCTGCCCCTCCATTCTTTGGCATTCAAGAGCCTTCACAGCGCCACTGTTTTCACCAAGTTGGACCTCCGTACCGCTTACCACCTTGTGCGCATCAGAGAAGGGGATAAGTGGAAGACGACATTTAACACTCCCAACGGTGGTTCCATTCGGCCTAACCAACGTGCCCGCTGTTTTTCAGGCGTTGGTGAATGACGTCATTTAGGACATGTTAAATAGATTTGTGTTTGTATACTTGGACGACATCCTGATTTTTTCCCGCACGTAAACCATGTCCGTTCAGTCCTGCGCCGGCTTCTAGAAAACGCCCTTTACGTCAACGCACCTTCTCCGTCAAGTTCCTGTGCTACGTGGTACAGGAAGGTGCGGTCGAGATGGACCCGAACAAGGTGGGAGCTGTGACAGTCTGACCAGTGCCCGAAACACGCAAACAGCCGCAGCAATTCCTTGGGTTCGATAACTTCTACTGCTGGTTCATCTGCGGCTACAGCACGGTGGCCCTGTCGCCCACCGCCCTCACGAGCCCCGCCTTGCCGTTCCGATGGACCGCCGAGGCCGATCTGGCGTTCCGGGATTGAAGAGGCGCTTCACCTCCGCTCTGATCCTCATAGTGCCCGGCCCCGACAGGCAGTTCTTCGTGGAAGTGGACGCCTCCGATGTGGGGGTGGGAGTGGTATTTTCGCAATGCGATGGTCAGGACAGCAAGCTTCCTCCCTGTGCATTTTTCCCGTGCCGGCTATCTCCCCCTGAGCGCAATTATGACATTGGGAACCGCAAACTTCTCAAGGTAAAGTTGGCTTTAAAGGAGTGGCAGCACTGGCTGGAAGGAGCAGTCGCACCATTTATTGTTTGGACCGACCACCGGAACTTGGAGTATCTCAGGACAGCCAACCGACTGAACGCTCGCCAGGACCGGTGGTCGCTATTTTTTGGCCGTTTTAATCTACTGCAATTTCACATTAGATTGCTGGTTTGAAATTTACTTTTGTTATTATTTTAATACACATTTATTTTAAAACTTATCAAGTCAAGTCAAGTTTATTTGTATAGCCCTAAATCACAAGCAGTCTCAAAGGGCTTCACATAGACAAACAATTGACAATTATTCTCAAAGCATCCCCTGATCTTAAGCTCCCAAAAGGGCAAATAAACCCTACCAGGGAAAAAATGAGAAACCTTGAGAAGAGACCACAGATTGAAGGATCCCCCTTTCAGGATCACCAGGCTGCAATGGATGCAGAGAGGGCACATAAAATACGTAATATGAAAATCAATGAAAAAGTGGATGTCCAAGTCAAAGCGAAGAGCTGCCGGAGGTGCCCTCGATTGTCCTGGCAGTGTCTTCGAGGAGGGTAAGCTGCAGTTCCCTCATCCTGAATTGGTCCACGAGAATCCAGACAGCCGCTCTCAGCTTGGGTGCCACCTAACCACCTCCCCAGCCAGGGAGGGGTGGGGAGAGGGGGGATGGGGAGAGGGAGCGAAAACAAACTGCAGCCGAATCGGCCACTACAGGTTAATTAAAGGCCATATCATAGAAAGTCTTTAAACGTGTCTTAAATGTTTCTAGTGAGGTAGCAGTTCTAATATCCATTGGTAGGGCATTCCAAAGCTCTGGAGCCCGAATTAAAAAATGCTCTAGACCCTGCAGACATTTTCTTGGCCCTCGGTGTCACTAAAAGACTAGCGCTTTGCGAACAAAGGTTACGAGACGGAACATAAGGAACAACTAGGTCGACGAGATATGAAGGCGCTAAGCCATGCAATGATTTATAGGTTAATAGAAGAACCTTGAAGTCACATCTTAAATGGACCGGGAGCCAATGTAAGTTGGCTAATATTGGGGTAATGTAATCAAATTTTCTTGTCCGTGAGAGCAGCCTTGCAGCAGCATTTTGTACTAACTGTAGACTTTTGATGCTGGACTTAGGAAGACCAGAGAATAATGCATTACAGTAGTCCAGGTGTGACGTGATGAACGCATGTATAATAGTTTGCGCATAACTTAATGCTTGTAACACCGTTATCTGGTGTTTGAGTGTTTTATTCCTTGCTTTTATTTTTGCGCATGAAAACATAAAAATCGGACATTTGCTTAACTGCTTTATATGACAATATGTATGTGTTATACGTTGTGTTATATGTGTTGGTGTCCCCCAATATAACAAATGTAGGCATATTGTGTAATGATATCACCTAATGGCCAATGTCTTTGTTTCAATATCTTTTTATTTATTTCCGTATTTTATTATTATTTATATTTGTGTGCATTGTGCAATAAACCTACACAAACAGCAAGTAGTCAAATACACATTCTTGACACAGGACAAAAAAAATGCCTAATCTTTTCACGTCGGATTCAGTGACGCAATTTCCCGTTCAAGAACGAGTTAGGGCAGGCCTAGGCAAAATACAGCCCTCGGGCCACATCCGGCCCTTTGTGCGTCTCTGTCCGGCCTGCATGAGGCCAATCGTAAATTATATTTGATTACAACTTAATTTAAAAAAAAAATCTGTGTCGTGCGTGCAATACAACTGTTTTGCTTTTATTTTGAAAGGCGTCGCACTTCCGTGTAGCGTACGTGTATGTGACTGTGCGTGAAGGTGAACAGTGCGAAGTAATGCTGCCCTCGAAATGTGTGCTGACCCTCAGAAAAGAAAAGTTAACAAGGAGTGCTGTGTTTTCAACAAGACATGGACTGCCAAGTATTTCTTTACAGAAATGAAAGGTAAAGCCGTGTGCCTGATTTGTGGTACACAGGTCGCTGTGTTTAAAGAATATAATTTGAGTCGCCACTACACGACCAAGCATGAGAAAAAATACCTCTCTGATAAACAGCGGCCAACAGAGGCTGATGCATTGCTAGCAAAACTGCAAGCCCAACAAGGACTTTTTATCAAACTTCACACCCAGAGATGCAGCGGCTTTGTCATTTGAGGAAAAGTTAAAGAAGTTAAGAATAAATTGTACTGATTAATGATTGTTTTTTTATTTGACCTATACACCACAATTTCACATAGCTTAATATAAATATAAACAGAATAATTGTATTCTTATAATTACCAGTACCAGCTATTTAAAATAAATAATTTAGTGCATTTTACAATGGAAGAAAATTGAGCAGGTTTAAGTTATCGTAGGTGTGGCCCTCTGACACAACTCAGGTTTTTCATGTGGCCCCTTGTAAAAATTAATTGCCCACCCCTGAGTTAGGGGGACGGCTGTCACTGATGGCGTAATGGTACACTCGCCTGTCTTGTGTGCAGGTACCCTCAATTCCATTCTCGCAAATGGCGATGTGTAGGTGTGACTAGGGAAAAAATAAAAATAGATAAAAAAATAAAATAAAAAACGAGACAGTGACACAATTTCCCATTCATGAAAGAGTCAATGACGCAATTTCCCGTTCACAACCGAGTGACTGTTGCCTTGCCTTTCCCATTCAACAATGGATCAGTGTGTGGGTTGTGGGGCTAACGATTTGGTGAACAATTCTTTTCAATGATTCTTTTGAGTGAACTGATTCTAAAGATTCAGTTCACTCAAAATAACTGGAATGCACATCACTAATCGACAAGCTTATCACTAATTATTCTTTTCACATTTTCACTACTTTCAGAAAATGGTCTATTTTAGCTGGTGGTGGTGACTACTCAAAATAGACATGCTATTGCCTAAGAATAGCTGTGCTCAAACAAATCATTCAATTGTGACAGGTGATGTCAGATGCTGTGAAATAATTTTGCCAAAGTATGTTTTTGAACACTCCTAGCAATAAGATATAGTCTGTTTTTTCCCCATTGAAGTGAAACTTCAAACTAAATCATTTGAAGCATACTAACAAGCCTAAGAGAGGACCCGCATGCCAACTGACTCCGTTCGTTACTACATTCTCATTACTCTGAGGATTGCATCAACTCTAATCATGGCTCCAAAGGAAGCAAGTGGGAGCAGTAAAGCCATCCTAAAACACAAAGACGCTCCTAAAGCAAAGCGACAGTGAGCGCCCGTGCGCTGCGGTTGCGCGATCGGACCAAATTAAGCTCCCTGCGCACTGAGGTCCACTTAAATTTTGGAAAGTACATCAGGACTTTAAAAATAGTTTCTAAATTTTAGCGACCGCTCTGTCACAATAATGCGACCAGCGCGGTGCAGTTGCGCGGACGGCGGCGCGCTACGGTTGCGCGTTCGGCGGTGCGCTGCAGTTGTGCGATCGGAAAAAATTAAGCTCCCTGCCCACTGAGGTCCACTAAAATTTTGGAAAGTACATCAGGACTTTAAAGATATTTTCTAAATTTCAGCGACGGCTCTGTCACAATAATGCGACCAGCGCGGTGCAGTTGCGCGGTCGGCGACGCGCTACTGTTGGGCGTTCGGCGGTGCGCTACAGTTGCGCGATCGGACAAAAATGTGCAAATGAAAAAATGCTTAAAATAGGTGGTGTTCTTTTGTTTGGAACAGATCTTTTTTTCCCCCATTATTTGTAATGGGAAAACATGATTCGTAATTCGAACGATTCATTTCTCGAACAGCCTTCTGGAACGGATTGTGGTCGAAAACCGAGGCTCCACTGTACTTTCCAAAATTTAAGTGGACATCAGTGCACAGGGAGCTTAATTTTGTTCGATCACGCAACTGCAGCGCACCGCCGAACGCGCAACTGTAGCGCGCCGCCGACCGCGCAGCTGCACCGCGCTGGTTGCATTGCTGTGACAGAGCGGTCGCTAAAATTTAGAAAATATTTTTAAAGTCCTAATGGACTTTCCAAAATTTAAGTGGACCTCAGTGCGCAGGGAGCTTAATTTGGTCCGATCGCGCAACCGCATCGCGCCGGGCGCTCACCATCGCGTTGCTTTAGGAGCGTCTTTGTGTTTTAGGATGGCTTTACTGCTCCCACTTGCTTCCTTTGGAGGCATGATTAGAGTTGATGTAATCCTCAGAGTAACGAGAACGTAATAACGAACGGAGTCAGTTGGCATGCGGGTCCTCTCGGCTCATCTCGCGAGGTTCGACAACCGAATTTCGTCTGACATCCGAAGCAAAGAAATCTTGAATATTTTGTTCGAATACCGATTTGTTCGAGAACCGGGACGTTCGAAAACCGAGGCTCCACTGTATACGACAAAATTAAATCCATCAAATACAAAATATTAAACCCAAAACCATTCTGTAAGATGTATACATAATGTACAGAAGTTGTGATGCTTTGTTTTAAACAACCATTGATCTGTGTGAAGTGTGGTTATTTCTATAACCAATGTTAAAGCCAGCCAGCCAGCCAGCCAGCCAGCCAGCCAGCCAGCCAGCCAGCCAGCCAGCCAGCCAGCCAGCCAGCCAGCCAGCCAGCCAGCCAGCCAGCCAGCCAGCCAGCCAGCCAGCCAGCCATCATGAATGCTTAAAAAAGGCGGTGTTTTTTGAATGCTTAAAAAAGGCGGTGTTTTTTGTTTGGAACGGATTTTTTTTTTCCATTATTTGTAATGGGAAAACATGATTCGGAATTCGAGCGATACACTTCTCGAACAGCCTTCTGGAACGGATTGTGGTCGAAAACCGAGGCTCCACTGTATTTGCTATTTTTACTGATTGTAGTAGTACTGGTGGACTCGCTGCTAATGTGAGATTGCCAATTATTATTGGATTTGCAATACAACGTTGGAGGTTCGGGTGCGATCGAGCATGCTTGGGAGAAGATGTCGGTTGAGATCCCGGATGACATTTCCGTGTTGCCATTCCTTTGTGAGGAAAGCAGCGCAGAGTGAGGTGTGGTGGCCAGCTACCGAAGTTAAAAATTGAGCCACTTTGCGCTTCTTCATAGCTGTGCTTCGCTGTGGCGTGTTCGGGATCCCGTCGACTCCTGCCTGTTGCCACTCGTCGGCTCACCCGGGCATCTTCGGCTGAGCTGCATGCACGTCCTCTGAGGCTGCATGGAACTCCACCTTCTGAGGAAGCATCCCAGAGCTCGCCAAACAGAAGAGTCAAACACTCCTTGCTCTCAAGCATGGCATTGTTACACATGTCCTCTTTGAGCTAGTATTTCATTTTATGCTTGTGTTACCATCACACAGCCTTCCCTCTTCCTTGTCGCTTCAGTCTCACTCATCTTTCTCTCACTCTGCCATTCTCCTCATCTATCCCTCTTTTTATTTTACCATTGTCTCATTCTATTTCTTTGTCTTTCTGTCATCTCTTTCATATTCTCCCTGCGCCCAATTTCTCTTTTATCATGCATCAACGCTTGCGTCTGATAAGCACATCAGTCAAGGCCTGGCTAATGAAGTCCCTGTACTTCAGCATGTGGATGAAACACAGTCTCCCCGCACTCTTTTGTCCATTGTTAAGCTTAGTACAAACAAAGATTTGTAAGGTCTTAACCAACCTGATTAAAACATGAGACCCCAACTTCTGTGGGGCTGTCAGGGACACTTAGTACTTAAATTCTTGAACAAACATTATTGAATTTTCCTGAGAATGTGCTCATACACAACACTGAAATATTCCCCAACACAACCAAAATGCTCTCATGCAAACAACGCAACGCACGCAGGCACACACGCACGCACACACACACACACACACACACACACACACACACACACACACACACACACACACACACACACACACACACACACACACACACAACTGACTGGTGAAAATGCTCTCATACACTATTGCAACTTGTGAAGACATGGAGGCTACATATTGACATCACTATTTAATTTCCCTCTGCACAGTCAGAGCGTAATAGACAAAGTAATATAAATATTGTGTAATATGACAATATTTTAACCTGCCTTTTGTCAGGAGACCGTGTATGTTCCATTAAATTTCTTAGCATGTGTATCAAAATATGTACTACACATTCAGTATAAACTTGCCAACTAATTAGCCCCTTAAAGCCCAAAGCATGGATAGTTGACAGAAAATTCAGATTGAAATGGAGCTTTTATTAGTTCCTTTGAACACACAAACCAAATTTATTGGACAAATCAAGTTGCACATATCAATTTTGATAAGCACGAATAACCACTAGTATACATTGCTAACAGCAGCATTGAGAACTCCACCACCGGAACTAGCAATAGAGAAAAGGAACATTACTTTTTGTCCATCCATTCATTATCTGAACCACTTAGCCTCGCGAGGGTTGCGGGCACACTGGGGCCTATCCCAGCTGACTTCGGGCAGTAGGCGGGGAACACCCTGAACTGGTTGACCGTCAATTACAGGGCAAATGTAGACAAACAACCATTGGCACTCACACCTACGGGCCATTTGGAGTGGTCAGTCGGCCTACCAAGCATGTTATTGGAATGTGGGAGGAAACTGGAGTACCATGCAGGAAGGCTACATTGTGTCTCAGTAAAGAAATGCACACTTTCTTATCAAAAGAAAAAAATTCTATTTACAATTTGACGAAGGAACTCTTCGAAATTAGATGTCTGTTTTTTCTCTTTGGCTGCCATGTTGCAAGGTCACTGGAAAGCCATCTGATGAAGGTTAATGCTCACTAAAGGATTATCGATGCAGTTCTTGTATCTGTTCAAATACATCAGGCTTTGGAGGAGGAAAAAAATACATATACAGTGGAGCCTCGGTTTTCGACCACAATCCGTTCCATAAGGCCGTTCGCATTATTGTGACAGAGCCATCGCAGAAATCTAGAAAATATTTTTAAATTTTTGATTGTGTATGTGTGGTCACCTAGCCGCTGCGTTTCTCCTGGCATTTTTTGAATGTGTATGGGTGGTCATTTAGCCGCTGCGTTTCTCCCGGCATTTTTTGAATGTGTAGGTGTGGTTATTTAGCCGCTGTGTTTCTCCCGGCATTTTTGATTGTGTATGTGTGGTCACTTAGCCGCTGCGTTTCTCCCGGCATTTTTTGAATGTGTAAGAGTGGTCATTTAGCCGCTGCATTTCTCCCGGCATTTTTTATTGTGTATGTGTGGTCACTTAGCCGCTGCGTTTCTCCCAGCATTTTTTGAATGTGTATGTGTGGTCATTTAGCCGCTGCGTTTCTCCCGGCATTTTTTGGAATGTGATTGTTGTAATTTGCTTGTGAAAGGACTGCAAGAGCTTGCTCCTCCAGTGTCTCACCTGTGCCTTTCTGTCTTCCATTGTCTCCACTGACGTTGGAATGTGAGAGAGGTGTGGGATTGTTGTAATTTGCTTGTGAAAGGACTGCAAGAGCTTGCTCCTCCAGTGTCTCACCTGTGCCGTTCTGTCTTCCATTGTCTCCACTGATGTTGGAATGTTAGTGGGGTGATTGATATTGTAATTTGATTGTGGGGGAGACTGATGGAGGTGTACGGGTCTGGACTCTGCAGGTAGCTATTTGCTGGGTTGGCGCGAGTGGGGGATGACGGCATTGATCGTCGTAGTACTGGCCAGGCTGGGATGAATAAGTATGGAAATGCCGGGCCCCTCTCTTGCACCCCCTTGTTGTGTGTGAGTCGTACCTGCTTCCAGGTGTGTGCCGAGGGCATGGTAGCAAGTGAGATTGACAGGCTAATGGAGGAATGAATGAGGACAGGCAGGGAATGCATGTACAACATGGGATGTGCACGACTGTAACTGAGGCCCGGTGGACTTCAATGCCTGCCTGCTCACTAACATCATGTATTTATGTATTGTGGGATGGGGGTTGAGCTGTGATGGTGAATGAATGGGCACCTTTGTGTCTGTTAGTTATACGTGTGTGCGCGCATATGAATGGCCAAGGGGCACCATTGACGACAAATGGTTCAATGGAGAAGGCCCGTTTCCTGTGGTTGGACGAGACAGGACCATCTAGTCCAGCTGGGATGGGTATGATAATGTGTCCGGGACACCTTGCTGGTCCCTTTTGCTCCCCAACGACGCTATTGACACGTTCCGTGAATGTGTCAAAAGGGGGGGGAGTGAGTGAGTAGAATAGTTTAGTCTATTGTAAGATTCAATGTTTTGTCAAATGTACTTGTTTTTGGAGTCTTAACAGGACATGTAAGAATTCAACATACAGTGATGAGGGGAGCAGAAGAAACCTCTCAAAAAGAAGGCGTGAAATGAGACAACAATCTGGGATGAATACAAAATGTGGTAACAATTTAGAGAGGATGAAATTCAATTATTTTTTTTAAGACTACTGCAAAAGTTGCAGAAAAGGTGCTGTTTTCCCGGACCTGCTTCTGCTCTTTCGGTGGCGGATCCAGATGGGGGTAAGCGCACACACACACACACACACACACACACACATCTCAGAACAATTGTCCAGTTTTATGGTTCCAGATTTGCTCAGCAAACTACTGCGGATACGGAAGCAAAGACCGAGGTCCAGATCACCCCAACGGTCTGGCTCAAGGTCCTAAGAAGGAAGTGGACGGAGCCTGCATGGACTAGACCGTATAAAGTGGTGGAGCGCGCCTCCCATGCCGTCCGGCTGGCCGGCAAAGGAGATATGTGGTATCATCTGTCCCAGTGCGCCCCAGTGAAGGGTTCCTGCAAGGAACCAGATCCGCCATCGACAGCGTCCCCGCCCCCAGTTCAAACAGAGGCAGAATAATCCTCTTCCCCCTTGGTGGCCAGGTAGTCTACCCTGAGCCACTGAAGACAAGGACCGCACTGCTGACGTTTGCAGGGTCCCTCCGGACGGAGCAGAGCTGCAAAGGGGGTGAGAATTGTGCTCACCCTCCACCAGTGGGCCTGCCAAGCCCCCAACGGCTGAACTACCACAAGCAATTGTTATCTTGGACTGACGATATTGATAACATTCTGGTCTCCTAAGGCAGAGGGACCGTGTGAGACTTTTCCTGCATTATAACATCTTGCCGCAGGTTTTTCACTCACACACTCAAGTTAAACTGGAGTATTGAGGCAAGACCTCCTCTTCACTGTGAATTATTGCTGTCATTGTTTGAAGTTTTTATCATGTATCACCCTTCACGATCCCCAACCCGTCCCCTATCATTTACTCTTTTAGTGGTAGTTTTTTGTGCTCTTGCTCTCTTTGTCATCACTCCTCTGTAGCATGGTTTTGTGTTGTGGTTGACCTCTTTCGAGGTCAAAAAGGGGATTGAAGAGAGAGTGGCGGCAATGTGTACATGTTCTGTTGGGTTGGACAATCTCATGTACGTTTTGATGTTCATATGTGTACAAATCTTTTCATTAGTTTATATAAACATAACTGCTCAATCAGAATACGAATACAACACAGAACACTCGCACACACACAGGGGGGTGATGCCCCCCCCCACTCACGGGTACCAAATGGTCATGTGACAAGTTCCCGCCTTTCCAGACAGTATAAAACAAGCTGACCTGGAGAAGGAAGCTGTTGTTTCATCTGCTGCCGTGCCGCGTGTACTGGCCTCTATTAAACAACCCAAGATCTTGCCAATAAAGAACCAACTCTAAACTCCACATCTTTGTTTTTCCTGCCTCAACTTCTGACAGACCGCACAACACGCAACAAAAACTAATGTAAATAATGGCATTGCTTTTGCAGATGTCAGCAGCTCGCTTTCAAAAATCGCCATGTTATTATAAAACAAAAACAATATCAATCAGTAAGTACAGATCACAAATTTGAGATTTTCTGATGGCATGGCATGTAATTTCCCTTTTTACCCATTTAGTGATTTGTGACTCCAGATTTAGCTCAAAGAGTGGCACGTGAAAAAGAAGGTGTTTATCTTCTGATGTCATTAAAATGTGCACCTAACTTTGTTTTGCGCTCAACAGGCCTTGGAACTCTAAGGCAAATCACTTCAAAAGTTAAAATTGTGTTGTGTCATGTTATTAACAGCGGTTAATAGGTGAATTGTCAAATCAGACATCTTCTTTTTCCCTTTCCCTTTTTCAGACTCCAAGCCTGGAGATAAGAGGAGCATCTGTATTAAAAACTGACCGGACTCCACAAGGTACAGATTGATTTTTTATTTATTCTTGATTAAAGAAGTAATCAGAACTGCCTTGCATTATCTTTGGAAATGTATCTGTTAGCGGTGATTTGAATATACTTATGTATGCTTAGCTTCTGTCGCGCATATACAAAAAGTGTATGTTGTCATTGCAATCTTCAATATGGAACTTGCATTTATGACATATCATTGCCTTGACTTTCACACTCCGGAAACCATGGCAGATGTCAGTGCAAAATAAAACCCAAGTTTACCCTGTTCATTTTCATCATTTGGATAACAACTTGTAGAACAAGCAATTTTATCAGTCCTATTTTAAAAATGATGTGATTAGATATGTACAACAGCCAAATTTGCACCACATTCAAAGGCACAGACAGAATGCCACCATTTTTTTGTCAAACAGGGCAAAGTTTATCATTGGAGAATGGTTCATTTGAATCTTGCAGCTAACATTTGCTTCATTCTGCAACAGCTAGGAAGTGAGTGTGAAACGCCTATGACAGGGAAAAGTAAGAGTTTTTTTTGTAGGCATTAATCATTTAAAAAGAGGTCATAGCTGCAGTAATTTAAGTGAGTATTTTATTTCTATTTCTCTTTATTCTCAAAGTTTCTGAATGTCATCGTGGAGCCCCTTATGGCAATCCCTGGGCTGAGGAGCCTCAACTCTCGTTCAGAATGTGACACGGAGAGTGGATGACTGATCTGGAGACCGTTGACATGATGTCCAAGAAAATAAATGACAAACAGGATGCAAGACTGAATGACAGAATGATTAAGCGTATAATAAACGGCACTCACGCTTCGAGATATCTAATTAAGGACGAGTCAGCCAACTGGCTGCCAACCGGCTGCCAACCGGCTGCCAACCGGCTGCCAACCGGCTGCCAACCGGAGAAACAGGACAGACTGCACTGCTGGAGTCAGGAATCGGCCAAGGCCTCGCACCACATAACATTCATTAGCTAATCAGCGTTTGCTACAACCTCAATCTCCCCTCCCTTTAGTTTAGCAACGCCTTTGTAACCAGGGCAACCTAAAACATTAAAAGGGGGAGAACGCGGAGTAAGAACTCAGAATTATCGGAGACTGTAACTGAGCCTTCCCGTAATTCTCCTCGCGAGTAAAACGAATACTGGTTGTCTTCTCTTTGTTTCAGTGTGTAAATTAATGTCTGATGGTGTTAAGACCTGACATTAACTTGGTCCTTCGAGCTGGATGCCAATACACCTGAAGATCCCAGCGGGCGACAGCAGAGATCCAGAAAGACCGCGCGCAGCAGGACCTCCCTAGGAGGTGTCCCAAGATCCTTTTCAAGGGCTGGCTGTCTGCTCGTCAGCTGGGATCTGAAGGTTGAAGGCAGTCCGAGGTGAAGAGAACCAAACGGGTGAGTGTCATGGATGTATATTTGTTTAGTAGTGTTATACGGTTGGAGTTGCACCGTTGTTGGAAGTGACGTAGCGGAAGGGACACGGGACGCGGAAGACGAGAGACGCGCTGAGAGAGAGAGACGCGTTCATATAGAGCTCGAGGCTGGAATAAAGAACCCCGTGTTAAACACAAAGAGTCTTCCCTCCTTTCTTGACATGGTGTCAGAAGTGGTCCGGATAGAGAAGAGACCCGCACAGTGATCATGCCGAGCTACAAACCGCCGGAGAGTTTCTGCTTCGATAAACCCGGAGAGTGGCCATGCTGAGACAAAGGTTCCTGCGTTATCGGACGGCGACCAAGCTAAGTGAGGAGGCTGGCGATGTCCAAGTGTCCACTCAGATATATTCCATTGGGTATGAGGCGGAGAACGTTATGAAATCGTTCGCGTCCCCCACGCGAGGAAGTGAAAGTGACTTTGATGCCGTGCTGAAAATGTTTGACGATTATTTTGTACCGCAAAAGAACATCAACCATGAGGGCGCAATTTCACCAACGCATTCAGAAACCCGATGAGAAAGCAGAAATATATATGAGAGCCTTATACGAACTCTCAGAGACCTATGAATTCGGAGGAAACAAGAATGAAAATATCAAAGACAGACTTGTAGTGGGTATTAAAGGCAAAGGGCTGTTGAAGAAACTACAATTGATAAAAGACCTCACTCTGGACGTTGCTATACAGATGATCAGGCAGGCGGAAGAAGTGGATCAAATAATCTGCCAGCAGGGGGCAGCGTTGTACAAGGTACAATAAGTCAATCGTTCGGAACGACAGTTTGAAGGAAAGAACATGGACGTTAACCTCAGGCAGGGTTCCAAAGGAAAGAGAGGAAATGAAAGATGGGGGAATAAGCAAGAAAGAGGAAAATTTAGTCATGGCGAAACGAACTACGGTAGATGTGGAAAAACACAACACAGAGACAAGGCAAGTTGTCCGGCCAATGGCTTTGAATGCAGAAAATGTAACAAAAAAGGACATTGGGAAAGAATGTGCCGTTCAAGAGATGTAAATGAAGTAGCAGAAGAAACAAGAGAACATGCTTCATTTTATCTGGGCGCAGTCAATGCAAATGACAGCAAGAAGAAATGGACAGTGACGTTGGAGATTGGAGAGACAGCAGTCCCTTTTAAAATTGACACAGGGGCCGATGCTAAGGTCATGAGTGAAAGGACATTAAAAAAACTGAGACAGAGACAAAGGTTAAGTGAAGCCGACATCCCTCTCATCAGCCCGGGTAGACATTTAGGATTATTCTTCACCACTTTCCATCACAAGCGGAATCACCATGGAACAAAGGTGTATGTAGTAGGAGGTTCTACAGTGAATAACCTCCTAGGAAGGGATGATGCCATCGCACTAGGCTTAGTAATGAGGGTTGAAGAAGTGAGTGGGGCGTTTGGCGACCATAGTACCATGAAGACAACGGCAGTGGAAATACGCCTAAAAGAGGGGGCAGTACCACATGCTGTGACAACTGCACGACAAGTCCCATTACCCATTATTCCAAAAGTTAAAGAGGAACTTCAGAGAATGGAATCTATAGGAGTGATCGAATGGGTCACTGACCCTACCGACTGGTGTAGCCCAATGGTGCCAGTGATTAATTCAAAAGGGAAGGTGCGTATATGTGTAGACATGTAGAAGGTCAACGAGCAAGTGAGAAGAGAGAGATACATTCTACCTACCATTGAGGAGGTGCTGGCAAAGCTGTCAGGGGCAAATATCTTCTATTCCCTAGATGCTTCCAGTGGGTTTTGGCAGATCCCACTGCACCACGAGAGTAGCCTGCTAACCACCTTCATCACACCGTTTGGCAGATATTGCTTCAAACGTCTGACATTCGGCATCAGAATTGCGCCGGAAATACTGGTTGACCTAGACGGCGTGGAAGTTTATATGGATGTCATCATCGTCCATGCAGCGTCCCTTCAGGAGCATGACGCCCGCCTGAAAAACGTTCTGGAGAGGACGGAACGGGTGGGACTGAAATTGAACAGGGACAAGTGTCAGTTCAGACAACAACAACTGCACTTCTTGAGGCATGTGGTGAACGAGAGAGGAGTTCAGCCAGACCCAGAAAAGGTTAGGCCTATAGCAGACCTTGCAGCCCCGACAGACATGAATGGACTAAAACGTGCCCTTGGTATGGTTAATTATGTGGGGAAATACATACCACATTTGGCGACCATTGGGGAGCCACTCTACGACCTGCTGAAGACGAGCAGGGTGTGGACCTGGGACAAAGCCCAGGAGAAAGCTTTCCAGAGCTTAAAAGAGGCACTGATCAGAGCGCCAATGTTGGCGTACTATGACATAAACAAGCCAACAGCTGTATCAGCGGATGCCAGCAGCTACGGTCTTGATGGGATGCTCCTCCAGCAACATGAGGATTGTTGGAAGCCAGTCGCTTACTGCTCAAGAAGACTTACCAGTGCAGAGACGCGCTACGCTCAAATAGAGGAGTGCCTGGCAGGGGTTTGGACATGCGAGCAATTCAGTAAATACCTGAGTGGAATGGATAGTTTCAAACTCATAACTGACCACAAGCCCCTCGTTCCATTGATTAATAACAAAGACTTGGACACATTTCCCATCAGATGCCACAGACTGCTTTTGAGACTAATGCGGTTTAATAGAGTGGCAGAGTATGCACCAGGCGAGACCCTGGTGGTGGCCGACACACTGTCCAGGAGTCCGACAAGCGGCAAACCAGAGAGTGACACAGAAGCTGATGTTTGCTGCTACGTAAATGCCATCTTGGAGGCACTCCCAGCATCAAAGAATAAGATGGAGGAGATAAGGGATGCCACACAGCCCGACACTGGTATGCTAGCAGTGGTGAGGCTGGTGAGAGATGGATGGCCAGACCACATTGGCCAGATACCCATCGCTGCGAGAGATTATTACGGCAACAGGGCAGAGCTCTTGGTAAGCAATGGTCTGATCACAATCGGAAGTCGCATAGTTATTCCTCCTGAGATGCGTGAGGAGATTCTGGACAGGATCCATGAGGGATACCAGGGCCTCACAAAATGCAGAGAGCGTGCACAAAGATCGGTGTGGAGGCCGGGGCTATCCACCGATCTGAAAGAGAAGGTAGAGAGATGTGGGTTTTGCTTGGAAAATAAGAGGGAACAGAGGAAAGAGGCACTCAATCCAACACCTCTACCTGACAGACCCTGGCAGAGATTAGGGATGGACTTGCGCGAGCACAAAGGAAAATACTATCTCGTAGTTTCGGACTACTATTCCCGTTACCTGGAGATACTATTACTATCGGCAGCTACTGCAGATCAAGTTGTTGCGAAGCTAAAAGCAACTTTTGCACGGTACGGAATTCTTGAAATAGTATGCTCAGATAGCGGACCGCAGTTTGCATGCGAGACTTTCGGAATATTCAGTGAGGAGTATGATTTTGAACATCTCACTTCAAGCCCGCACCACCCATCAGGCAACGGACAAGCTGAGAGAGCGGTTCAGACGGCGAAGAGAATCATAAAGCAGGAGGACCCAGTACTAGCGCTTCTCAACTTCAGAGCTACACCCACGTCAACCACAGGTGTGAGTCCGGCAGAGCCCCTGATGGGCAGAAAGATCCGCACTAGGCTCCCAACTCTGGAAGGCAACCTGAAGCCCAGATGGCCCAACTTATCCATTGTCTGACGGAAGGATGCGGTAGAGAAGGAGTGGCAGGGATATTATTTCAACCGCAGACACGGTGCGCGGGCGCTACCCATCCTGCAGCCTGGCAGCAGGGTGCTCATGAGATTGGACTCTGAAAAACAGTGGACTGGTTGAGCTGTGGTGCAGAAGGAGAGCTCCACGCCCCGTTCATATGAGGTCCAAACACCATTGGGAGGGGTGAAAAGACAGAACCGAAGACATCTGCAGGCCCTTCCTCCAGAGAGTGGGGCACCCGCGGCGGAGAGACAGGAGCCTCCCCCGTTTGCAGCCATGGTCAACGGAGAGTCGGAATTGAGACAGTCGAGCTCATAGGCTTTAGATGGAACTAGAGATCGGGTAGAGTCAGTAGGCCAGCAGAACGGCTAAATCTATAGATATAATTTGAGCTGCGTGTTGGTTAAAAAAATAGTGTTTTGGAGATATTAAACAATATGTTAAGTAAAGGAAGAGAGTTATTGTTGTAAACACTCTTTTGAGAAGGCACTACTTTAAATAGGGGGAGATGTCATGGATGTATATTTGTTTAGTAGTGTTGTACGGTTGGAGTTGCACCGTTGTTGCAAGTGACGTAGCGGAAGGGACACGGGACGCGGAAGACGAGAGACGCGCTGAGAGAGACATGCGTTCATATAGAGCTCGAGGCTGGAATAAAGAACCCCGTGTTAAACACAAAGAGTCTTCCCTCCTTTCTTGACAGTGAGTTGTGTTTTTTTTCTAAAAAAATAAAATAAATAAGTGGTGCGGCCGAGGGCTTGTCAAGCCCTGTAAAATCCTAGGTGAGAGAGAAGGACAACGTAAGTCCACAGACCCTACATAACTGAAATTCCGCAAAGGACAGTGAGGTCCAAGAAAGTGAAAGGACAGTGAGGTCCAAGTAGAAGGTCAGCGGAGCCACAGAAAAGCTGAAAATGTAAATTCCGTCTAAAAGTATCAGGACAGTGAGGTCCGTGTTAAGAAGTAAAAGGACAGTGCGATCCAAGGACAGGGAGGTCCATGTAGAAAAGGACGGCGGAGTCTGCGTAAAACCGAAAATTCCGCAAAACCGTGTGAATGAGTGTGTGAATGGGAATACGTATCACTAGATATAGTATTCCATATTAAAGCAGTGGGGAACACATAACGTGGTTCTGTGGACGCAATAGGCAAGGATTCTCCACCAGATTGCTGGTCGAAGTGAGAATCACCACAGGATCTTTTCGTTATCCCACTGGAAACACTCGCCTTTAGAAACACCTATGGTTTTACAGTTGGGACCAAACTGATTAAAATGGGGAACTGGCAGAGCAAAAATAATATCCGAGATACACTAAAATGTAAAGATTGAAAAATAATTGAAAGACAGGATCCTGACCGAATTAAAAATCTAGATAAACGGATAAAAAAATACAAATTTGAGGGACAACTAGAAACAAACAAATTAATAGCACTTAGAGGTGCCATAAAGTAGAAAACAAAAAGAAACCCCCAAAAAACTGAAGGAGGAGGAGGATGAGAACGTAGTGTTTTGGCTGAAAGTAGCAGCGGAGAGGGAGAGAGAAGAAACACAGAAAGCTCAGAAAGCGCTGTATTGCAGGCAGGAGGATGATGAGACGGGGCCTAGCAGCAGGCAGGCAAGAAGAGTAGATAACACAAAAAGAGCTGAAGAGGAGGGGGGAAAACTAGAAGAAGTACAAGAGCAAGAGGAGAAAACATAGGCTACAAATTCAAAACAAAAGATCATAGAGAAGTTGTATCCGCAAATACATGACACGCAAAAATGAGGAGCCTCGTCCTTATGGGTTAACAGACAGGGGCGCTAGCCCCCTAGAAATGAATTGGTCAAAGAAAATGGGAGCAGACTATCCATTGTCACCTAAAAACAAAATTATGCCTTCAGCCCCATTCACTGAAGAAACTAACAAACTCGATCTCTATTACTTATCCTAATTAAATTCAATAAAGATGGGTCAGACTATTCCCTCTGGCTTTTTACGTCATCATTTGGCTCTCCCCCTTTTTCCTGTTGTCTTGCTCAAATATGTTTCTCAGTCTGCTTCTCTTTATTGCTCCCCTTGGCGAGTCTCACTCCCCCCCTTTTTTTTTTTGTCTTCCTAAAAACCTGCCTGTCACACCATCCAGCACCTCTCCCTGCTTCCTTAAGTCATCGCCTATTTCCACTTCTTTCATCCACTCACTCGCGGAGTCTGCCCCCCTCTGCAAAGCTACAGCTCCACACAGGGAACGCCAAGCCCCTCCCTCGAATGAGCAGTTTTTAATGTAATTTACGTCATTGCTGTCCAGATCTTCTATCCTCAATCTCCCTTGCTGTCAATCCCTGTTAAAATGCCAAAATGCCCCCGTTCCTACTCGCTCTAATCCTATCTTTGACAATGGAGTTTGCCCTTATCAAACCTCCGAATATCTACGTCCTCCTGTTATCTTCACCTCCACCTCTTAGTACTTCTTTTGATAGAATCTCCTATTGGTAACTCTATAGCGGACTGTTTAGCATATAATCCCTTACTCAGCTCTCTTGCGTCTACTTTGCCATGTCGGTGCAGTTGAAATTGAGCCCTATCTCAGTCATTATCTCATTACCTGTGGCCTTGTGCGACTCCTATGCATGATTGTGTGAAAGTCAAAAATTTAACGTATCCAACTTTCTGACCACCCAAGCTCCACTATGGTGCAACAAACTTCTATCGTATTGAGTTGGTACATTGAGCGTCCTAGCTTCCTCTTGACTGAATCCACTTTAGTCCAAATGTCTTATTCTAAAATTTATCTAACTCGACTTCTACTTTTTAAGCCTGACTAGCCAAAATATCAGATCTCGCTCTTGTTTCTTACCGTTTTAGCCTATTTGTTTTATCCAAATCTGTTCAATCTCTGACCATGATGCTTTTCTCTGTAGCTCTACGCATTATTCAATTTTTTATCAAATCCCCTCAGTTCTGTCAAACTCAGTGCACAATGAAGCTCCTGTCCACCTTGACCCAAGCCCCACCAAGTTTAGCAACGCCACAGCAAGGAGTGCGATTTGGCCGTCGGACACTTCATGTCCATGTGTCTTCTGCAGCAAGTTGGTGTTCTTTTGTTGTTGCTTCAGAGCCAACCCATCCATCACTCTCGAATGAGTCCATTGTTCGAATGAGTCCATTTTCAACATTGGGAGTTCCTTCGCTTCTCACTGTCTTTGCTCGTCCCCGAGGATGTCGTCTTTCCTCCGGAGTGTACTTGCCCCCTCCAAGCACAACAACAGTCTTTCTTTGTCCTTGCCAAAGGTCAAAGGTGCCTCAAAGCCAGGCACCGTTTTGTAGTCGTCCACGGCTGCAGGCGGAGTCTCGGGATCGAGTTTCAGGGATCCTGGCACTGAGAGTGACAGGCTGGGACATCAAACTTGTAACCAAATGTAGCTGGTGCCATCAATTCGCTAGTAACGTTTGTTTACCAAACTTCAAATTCTCCTAGTAACAATGATCTTGTTATTATATTGTAAGTCCTGCAACTCATCCTATTTTCGAGCTACGTTTCGTCTATAGTTCTAATTTAATGGAACAGTATGTTGTCTTCAGTATCATTATTCAAAATTAACTCATCGAGGTCTGCGTTCCACATCTAGCCCTGATCTATGTCTTGATCTCTCAAACGTTATTACCTGTGTCATGCTTGCTCAAAAATGTGACTTAGAATATGGTGCTGTGAATTTCCAATCTCCCCAATCAAATTGGATCCCGCTTCTCAGCTCTTCTTTCTCATGGTCCTGTTAGCCTGCAATTGTCCAAATCAAAAAATGTTATCTTCTTTTAACTGTCTTTCTTTTGAACCTCTAAATCTCTCGTTTTGCTAACCTATCTACACCAAGAAATAATTTAAAGGGTCTTAAAGAAAGGACCAACAGATTACTCCCAATATCTCCTCATTATTTACGAGTTAGCCCCCCTTTCTTCTCTCACTCTCTCTTTCTATCTGTCTCGGGCCGCATTTGTGGCGTCCTGCCATAAATTAGTGCTGCCACGGCCTAGCTTTCTCTTAAGACAAACAGGTACACATACATTCGTACTTTAATGGTTAGTGCAAGCATGCCCCTCTCTCGACTATTGGCAAACTGTTAAACATTAGTGCCAGTGATATTTCAGTTTCAATCATGCACGTTCACTGTTGGTCATGCACCCTTTGCTCCTCAACATTTGATCTCCCCTCATCTTGCCTCAGTTCTCCTCGACATTGACCTCTCCCGGGGGGACCTAGCCCCGCCTTTGCGGACTCCTCGGCACAGCGCCCCTGGACAACGGGGGGGTCAGCGTATCAATGTTGACGCCACGGTCTGGCCAGGCCCGCGCGTCTCGCTGGCCCCCACCCCCGCCGGGTATAGCGCCATTCCACGCCTTGGAGCCCACCGGGCCCCCTCCTTTCTTGAACATTCTCTGATCCATGCCGTCTTCCTCCTCGCACGCCCGCACCCACACAGGGTGTGCACATCAACGCACACACACCGAGCGCGCACACAACCGCACGTGCACACACGCATCCGCGCGCACGCCCGCCCGCTCAATACATAAAGCGCGCACACAGAGCTCATACACCCACACGCATCCGCACGCACGCGCACCCAATACACCAAGCGCGCACACAGAGCTCAGACGAACGACGACAACTGACAGAAACTTTACAGAGATTACGCACGAACATAGAACACGGACAAAGGGATTCGAATCCATCTCTCATGTAGCTTCTTACTAACCGCTTCCATGCGGTTTGTTCATTCTGTGGCTTCTTACCGTGCGCAGGTGCACTTACAAACATGCCCTTTGCACTTCTTGTCTTTGTTTTCCCTAAGAGCGCTTTGCATTTCCCCTTATACTGCAGATTTTTAACTTCAGTGTGCACACAAATTACTTTTCTTACATGGTATACCAATATTAAACCCCCTGAGGCCTCTTTTTCCACGTTTTCCAATTTCTATCGGCTGCGCACTCCTCCGCTCTGCCAATTGCGGTCTGCTGCAAGCCGTAAATTTCATCAGACTTTGACAGGCGTGTGTGCTATTACAGTGCGCCTCGACAATCGGAATCGAACCGTGTCGACTTTGGGTACGACCGCAGCGCACCAGTTCACCCCGGTAAGTTGCCCGAAGAGTATCTCTCTAAGAGGCTAACGCCCAGCGGTCAGCCGGGGGAACCGCGCAACCCGCACAAACTCCTAATCTGATCAGTGCTCTAACGTGGTCTGCACGCATCATTCTCCTCGGCACCCTGATCCCAGACCCAGCCGGTATTTCTCCCACATTCGTTCACACAGCTACGGATGCCAAGGCTGCGCACTCCTCCGCTCTGCCAATCGCGGTCTGCAGCAAGCCTCCCTTTTTTGTGCGACCTTTATAGAGACAAATGCCACCACCGAACATCTCAACGATCACATTGGGTGCAATCTCAACGTCCCAGCACGACCCGGGAATTGTGCCTCCGGTGGCTTGGTGGCGCACGTCTCTTGTCGCAAACAGTGTTCAATCGTATCTGTGTTTTCGCCTCAATCACACAGCTAAAATTTCTATCCTCCATCGGATCTGTCGCCAAAATAAAGTCCACGTTCTATGGGACTTTCTATTATTCTTCTCTCGTGACAGCCGATCAGCGATGTCCCAGACATCCTGTCCTGTTACACGTGCCCTCTGTCTCGGGGCATTTATCTTTCTCATTCATCGGTCACTCACACTGTTGTGCACATTCCCCATTAAGTTTTATGCTATTTTTCCATTTTTATTTGCCTTTTTTCTTTTTTCCATTTTTATTGAACATTTTCATTTTCCTATTGGGGCTACTCCCCCCTTTCAAAATCCACATCTCGTCGACATTCAGCTAGGGGAGACAAATCCCCCCCCTTGCCAGCCACTGGCACACCAGGCCCATTAACTGTCCCGCTTAGGAGCCACTCCATCCCCCCCACACCAGGCACGAGCACATCGCGACACTGTGAGTGAAAGCTTCTCACCTCAAACTCAGCCTGCCGGCCGGACGCTTGATACTCGCACCCAGGCGGGCAAGGGCTCCCCGAAGGACACGAGAACTGTTCGTGACGCCAAAATTGTGGTGAATTCTCTTCGATGGTCAGCTGGTCTTCCAAACAAACGGTGAAAAAGTGGCTGGCTTGGGGAAGGAAAACTTCAGTCACACACGGCTGATTGGGGAAAGATTTTATTCAACCGATGTCAGAGAGAAGTGTCTCGCGCCCGAGCCAAGATGTCGAGTTTCTTTGTCTACTCTCGCCGTAAAACTTATATCCCTGCGCATCCCTTCACTGGGGTGCGCGCACGCGGGGCTGTTGGGTGATCTATGACCCCCTAGTCAGCCTCCCTAACTCTACACGGTGCATATTTTAGCAGTTGTTAATGGAAACCAGATGTGTCTGGTGCCAATGAGCCTACATTCCTGGACCAAGCCCCAAACAATCCCACACGAACCTGACCCGAACATGACCCGGTCACACTTAGGCTTACTAGTGAGATATACATACATTGCATGATACCAGAATAAAAATTCACAACACGATCACTGTGAGTGGGCGGCGAGGACGCGTATTAGTGTGTAGCGTTAATACAAAGTAGACAGCTTTCACCAGTAGTCCGTTTTTTTGTTTGTTTTTTTGCCTTTCCCTGTGCAGCGTCACTTGCAACGTCTCTGATTTTAGCGTCGCCTTAGTATTTGGTGTGTGGACATTTGAATGAGGAAGTGTCTGTGTCACTGATTATCTTGCAAACGGACACCTGTGTGCGC
Organism: Syngnathus acus; assembly: GCF_901709675.1. Taxonomy (NCBI): domain Eukaryota; kingdom Metazoa; phylum Chordata; class Actinopteri; order Syngnathiformes; family Syngnathidae; genus Syngnathus; species Syngnathus acus. The sequence goes on from NC_051095.1 coordinate 26,195,115, forward strand.
ATGAACTGGGAAGGGACGGAGGAGACACGCTCGCTACTGATCATGAGCGCGTTCCCGTTAGGACAAGTTTCATTTCTGTGGCTCGCTCTGGGGCGCCCAGGTCCCCGCGACAGTGTATCTGTGCGTGTGTGCGTGCGCCGAGGATCCTTATGAGTGGGTCTGTATATGTATGTGTGAGTGAGATGTGCGTTCTGTGGAAGAAATTAGTAATGGAGAATGTTCAAGAGGAAATACTATCGGCGGCTGTTGAGCGATAATAGGGCGTGTGTGGCATAACGGGACTAGAACGGTGGCTTGATAGGACGAGAATAAGAGACAACAAATTTTGTGTCGAAGACGTCGAGAGAGATGTCGAATTTGAACATGATATCAATATCCTATTCTTGCCACTTAAATGTTGTTAGTCACCTGAATGCTGTTAGTCACTTAAATGTACAGAGGCTGAGATCAACCGGAGTCAAATTCCTTGTTTGGCATGCACAAGCTTGGCTAATAAGGCTGATTCTGGTTCTGATGACGAAGGGCGCAACAACAAAGTTGGCCTGTCAGTTGAGCGGGGTAGACTGATGAGCGTGCCTGGGCTGGCTCCAAGGCGCGTATTCGCAAGGCAGGGCAGGGACAGTTTGAGTTTCTCAGAGAATGTTTGAAGCGGAGTGATGCTTAAGGAAGATGTGGCAACATTTGTATGAAGGATAAAAGGCACTGATGAGATAAAATAGTATAACCAAACCGTCAAAATACAGGTTGACGTTTGAGCAGCGTTGTTTGTTGGTATTGTTTGTGAGCTGTGTCTCTGCTGTGGGTTTTTGTGTTGTGCGTGTGCTGTCAGTGTTATGTGTTAAAAGGATGAAATTGGCTAAAATGGGTGCACAGAAGAATTTACTAGACTGTAGAGAGAATCAGAGATCTGATTTGCACCGCAAAACAAAAAACAATTTTGAAAAAATAAGAAAGAGAGGAAAAGAGAGCAATTTGTTTGTGGGCAGAAACTGGTCCACACTGAATTAATACCCTCATGAAACAAAATTTGAAAGATGGAAAGAACTTGCTTTCTGGAATTGGATGAAGCAAAATTACGTAGTAAAGACGTATAAAATAAAAATAAAATTCAAAGCTAAATTTTGAAGGAATAGTTGATTGGTTGTATCAAGACTATACAAGTTTTTACATTTGAGAATAAGAGGGAGATTGAGTTAGTTAAAGTTAAGAAACAACAAAAATTAGCCATTATATTAATTTAGTGGCAATTATTTTGTTGATTTTTATTTTTTCGATTAGTGGATTGGTTTGTCACCTTGAGAAAGGGTAATTTAGGATGAGGAACGAGAGTTGAGACAACTAGTTACACATGCAGAACATGTGTGCACTGGGATGCTGAGAAGCATTTTGGAAGATGAGTCAAATTAAATCAGTGGTTCTTAACCGGGGGTGCGAGAATGCTTCCTTGGGGGTGCGAGGATACCCTGGGGGAAATTTACAGATACTGCAGATACTGTGCACCTCATTTGATGACTACTTCTCGTGTGGAGAGCTACAGCCCTGTGACGACTGGATCCGGCACCCTTTTAAGCAGAATATGGAAGATGTTGATGATGATAGCAACATCAAGGAAGATCTCATCGAACTGAGAAACAATCGTGGAATCCAAATGGCGTTTGCCAATGGTTACCTGGAGCACTTCTGGGCTTCTCAGTTGGAAACGTATCCCGCACTGGCAAAGAAGGCTCTCACTGTGCTCGTGCCTTTCGCGACTACTTACCTATGCGAGACTGGATTTTCCTGTCTGCTTCACATCAAAACCAAGAGCAGAAATCGGCTGGATCCTCAACACGACGTGCGAGGGGCACTCAGCACTAAGACACCAAGATTTGATGCCATCATAAATGGAAAGCAACAAGTCACTGAGTTTGGCGCTCAGCCATAATAATTCACAACACACCATGCATAGTACAAGCACAATGTTTTTTTTGTTCTTTTTTCCTAGTATGAAAGTAATCTTGATTTTCTTAATCCTGCAATGCATTATTTTGTTGTCAGTTATGTAAATAAAGAATTAAATACATGATGGTTGTGTTACTTACACATTATGATTATGATATCAATATTGCTTTTCATCAATTCTGGAAGGGGGTGCGAGAACTGGTTGGTGAATTGAATGGGGTGCGAACAAGGAAAAAGGTTAAGAACCACTGAATTAAATGATGATGGAATCATATGTAATAATACAACACTTTACTACATATGGATTCTCTAAGTCATACAATTGAGTAAAATAAAATATACTGTCAATCGTGCACTTAGTATCTGATGTAAGTGACCGGCTCTCCGTTTAAAGGGTAAAATTCTGTACTTTAGCCCCTCTGCAGTAACGCAATCTGTAGGGGAGACGAGAATTGATTTAAGCCGGTACGGAAGGAAGATTCGTTCCGAGTCTAACCGCTGTTCAGGTAACTAATCTATTGTTAGATTAATTCCGTCATTTCCGGACGCCAGTCCCGCTGAAATCAAAGAAACCCGAGGGTTGAGTAACTACTTTGTCGAGACCCAGGAGCTCCTCGATCGCGGCCGTTTCAGCGGCTCTCCTTTCCTATTAAGGTAGTTGCTTTTGTTATCCGCTCGGAATAGTTTAGCTGTCTTTGTTAAGACCGCGGGAACTGGTTTATTTTCACTAGCATACACTCACACTAGCTGAGCTTAAGTTAACGGTTTCGAACCAGATTCTGACACTCCCTGATGTCAAGGATTAAAGCTGTCTTCATTTAAAAAAAGAACTGAACGGTTTAAAGATTCTCTATGATAGAGAAACAAAAGAGATTTAAAGCATAAAAGATCAAAATAATCATTAATCGAAATTAAATGATTATAAAGTAGAAATTTAATGAATAAGCAAGAAAGAGAATTACAAGTTTCAATTGTTCGAACAACTAACAATAATTTCCACTCACCATTCTCAATAGAGCAATAATTATTCCGTCTCGAAGTTCTCTCGATTGAAAACTCAAAAATATAGTAAAAAGGGTAAGAGGCTAGAGGTCTAAAATGCTGTTTGGTGGAAAAGTCGAGTGATCAGTTCTCCTTGTTCCAAAATCCGAATTCTGTTTAAAAGAACAGGCTGGCCTAAAGAATGGAGATGACGACGCCCTAAAAATGGTTCCTCTCTCCTGCACCGAGGTCTTCATCTTCTAGCCTGTCTTTGAGCTTAAAATTTGACTAAGTCAAATTTGAAGATAGTATAAATTCATCTTAACGGACCTAGGGTTAATCTCATAAAGAATGAAATCTATCTTTGTCTAATCGGCGTTCTCGACCCACGGCAGTAGCCGCAGGGGCTACCCCTGACGGGGAGAGCCCACCGGGCGAGAGAGAGCAATGCTCTTTGTCCGAACGAACCTTTTATACCAGTCCAGTTCGTGGGTACTATGCCTGCTTGGTCATGTACCAGTTTTTTTCCATGATGTCATACATTGGCCTCAGATGACCCAAATGCTTCCAGAATAGACTGCACCTGCATCTCAGCCGGTCTCAACCGGATTCAACCAGATGAGGTGACCATGTTCTCACGGAAGTAACCATTTTCTCAGGGATGCTTCATCCTGTTTCCCACTCCCAAATCTTGTCAACTGTCCATCAACGTGACATTTGCAAATGTTTTTTCTCTGACTTGTGTTCCATCAAACAGCATTTTGTTTAGGGCTTCAACTGGATAAACGTGACCGAGGTCACGCTCATATGTGGGACCTCAGTCTTCCACCACTTAGTATCACCATTAACCCTTTCCGCCTCCTTGTCTTCACTCACATTCATACATTCATATGTAAATGGGACATCAATATTACATACCTGTTTGACACTGATCAAACATTGCGACAATAATAACACATACTTTCACAATAGTCAATTTAACACATAATCATAACTATGATTGTGGATTCTCTTAGTTAGCAGTTTCCTGCTCTCCTTGTGTGTGTTTCTAACACCAATTCAGCAGTAAGCCTAACTCCTGCTAAGGTAGACACTGAGTCAGGGTATAGCTTCCAAAGCTCCTTTTTAATTGCAGTGTTCTCCCAAAACATGGAGTAAAACTGAAAAGCGATACAGAAAAAATATGACATAAACATTCATACTTACAATAAAGACTCCTCATAAATAATACAAAAATATGATAGAGCTTTAAAGTATAAATGGAAACTTACAGACGATGATGTCGAAGGCACAAACAGGATGACCATGGATGAACACTTGACTAGCACTAGCTGCACACGGTTTGTTGTGATTAAAACAAAATGGCCGACGGCCGACTTCCTGCTAGACATCGCCTTCAAAATAAAAGTCTATCTATCAAACGCAATATAAACCAATATAATACAGTCAAACAGACAAGTTTCGGGGCAGAACACTCCCCGCCTGGTATCTGACAAGATGCCACACATTGAACTAAAACATCCTACAGTTAAACGTTTCAGTCCTGCCTTTTCAGAAGCAGAATAATCTCTGTAACTGGTCTAAAGAACTTCTTCACGGATCCATCTTTAACAACTCTCATCTCGACCTTGCGAACTCTTCCATCACGTCCAGGAAAGGTCTTAGTCACAAGGGCCATGGGCCAGTCGTTACGACACGTTTTACTGTCCTTCAACATAACGACATCCCCATCCACAATGTTAGGTCTCGATTCCTGCCATTTGTGTCGAACTTGCAGAGTGTGCAGGTATTCGCGCTTCCAGCGACTCCAGAATTGATCAGCCAACCTTTGTACCTGGCGCCACTGCTGCTTGAATAAGTCTTTGCCGGTGAACTTCCCAGATGGAGGTAGAATACTTTGCTTGTTAGTAAGGAGCATTGCCGGTGTGAGTATCTGAGGAGCATCTGGATCAGATGAAATAGAAACAAGCGGTCTGGAGTTGATAATGGCTGTCACCTCTGCCATAAAAGTGCACAGGACTTCATAGGTCAAACTTGAGGAGTGAGTACGCATCAGCATTGAATCCAAAATCCTCCTTGCGACTCCGATCATGCGTTCCCACGCACCGCCCATGTGTGAGGAGTGTGGTGGATTGAAATGCCATGAACAACCTTGACTGTTGGTGTATGTTTGGACCTCTGATTCCTTCAGAACTTTCTCAAACTCCAGCTCTTTACAAGCACCAATGAAGTTGGTTCCACGGTCTGAGTGTAGCTGTTGAGAAGGGCCACGGATTGCAAAGAACCTTCTCAGGGAGTTGATGAAAGAGGAAGTATCCATGGACTCAATCACCTCTATATGGACGGCGCGGGTACTCAAGCATGTGAACAGAACAGCCCATCGTTTACTTTGAGCTAAGCCTCCTCTTGTGCGCCTTGCTGTCACAAACCAGGGACCGAAGACATCCACACCAGTGTATGTAAAGGGAGGTGAAGTGCTCAACCGTTCTTGGGGAAGGTCCGACATTTTCTGCCTCTCTCTTCTTCCACGAAGTTTAAGACAGGTGACACATCCATGTAAAATACTGCTTATGCGTCTCTTACCACCAATCAACCAAATGCCAGCGGCTCGTACAGCGCCCTCTGTGAAACTTCGGCCTTGGTGTTCAACCCGTTCGTGATGATGTCTTATGAGCAATGTGGACACATGATGTTTACCTGGCAGAATGATTGGATGTTTTTCAGAATCGCTGAGATCTGCCAGCTTCAGTCTCCCTCCAATTCTCAACAAGCCATCTGGGCCTATAACAGGATTTAGTTTTGACAATGAACTTTTCTTGTTAACGTCTTGCCCCTTGGAGAGGGAGTCATATTCTTCAGAAAAGCAGGCTCTTTGTACAGCACGAAGGATGACTTCAGATGACTTTGACAACTCATCGACACTGTGAGGCTTTGAACACTGATGCCATCCAGAACATACAGTGACATCCCCGTTTGTTGACTTAAAAGAACGAGTTACATGGAGAAGAGTTGCCACCGCTCTTTGCAAGGACTTCCAAGATGAGAATCTTTCAAATCTCTCTGGATCCAAGCGCTTGTCTCTTTGGCCCGTCATGCAACTTGTTACTTGTAGTCGGATCTCCACATCTGAGTCTGGATCGATGATTTCAAATGACTGTTGATGCTCAGTGGCTGCTTGTGGTTTGTATAGAAAGGCTGGACCTGTGAACCAGTTGGTTTGTGTGAGGATGGAAGTTTGAACCGATCTGGAGGCATGGTCAGCTGGGTTGTGTTCCGTGGGCACGTACCGCCATTGCTTTGGGTCTGTGGATTGCCGGATCCTTTGAACTCTGTTGTGGACATACACATAGAAACGTTTTGACTGATTATGTATATATCCCAGCACCACTTTACTGTCACAATAAAAGGTGACTGCGTCAAGTGGAAGATCAATCTCTTGAACGATGAGTTCAGCCATTTCTACAGCTAGCACTGCCGCACAAAGTTCCAGTCTGGGAATGGTGGGTTCGCTGGGAGGAGAAAGTTTGGCTTTTCCAAAGATGAAACCCACGTGGATCTGGCCATCCTCGTTAGTTGTTCTGAGGTATGCGACAGCACCAATAGCTTTTGTAGAGGCATCAGAGAAGATGCAGATCTCCTTTTGCTTTGCCTTGGAAGGAGAAGTGGTGGTATAAGCACGAGGAATGTGAAGATGTTGCAATTCCTGTAGAGAATCTCTCCACGTTTCCCACGCTTTAAGTTTGTCTTGGGGAAGAAGAACGTCCCATTCAGTTCCTTCAAGAGTAAGCTCTCTCAATAGTGACTTTCCTTGAATGGTCACAGGAGCAACAAAGCCAAGCGGGTCGAAAAGACTGTTTATTGTAGAAAGAATCCCACGACGTGTGAATGGCTTGTCATTGACTGACACTTGGAAGGTGAAAGTGTCTATTTTGATTTCCCAGCTCAAACCAAGACTTCTTTGTGTGGGCGCCGTTTCTGTTCCGAGATAGAGATCTTTAATGTCTTTAGCATGATCCCCTGCTGGAAATGCTGTCAGGACTCTAACACTGTTAGACGTGATCTTGTGGAGTCTCAAGTTTGACTCCGACAGAGAAGCTTGAGTCTTTTGCAGCAGAGCAATTGCTTCCTCTTCGGTGGGTGTTGAGACCAGGCCATCGTCAACATAAAAATCTCGCTCCACAAAGTGTCTGGTGTCTGACCCGTACTGCTGTTCTCCTTGCTGGGCTGCTCTTCTGAGACAATAGGTGGCCACAGCTGGGGAAGGGCTATTGCCAAATACATGTACCCTCATCCGGTATTCAACAATGTCTTTGCTGGGGTCGTTCTCTCGGAACCAGAGGAAGCGCAAGTAATCTCGGTGGTCCTCTCTTACGACAAAACAATGGAACATCTGTTGGATGTCTGCCGTAACAGCTATTTTCTCCCTCCTGAAGCGAATGAGAACTCCAATGAGACTGTTGTTCAGGTCTGGCCGGTGAGCAGGACATTGTTGAGTGAGAGGCCATTGGATTGTGCACTAGAATCAAACACGACTCTGATTTGTCCAGGTTTTCTGGGATGGTAGACTCCGAACATTGGTAAGTACCAACATTCTCTTCCTTTTTGTAGCGGAGGTGCTGGTTCAGCATGGTTGTTGTCAAAGATTTTTTGCATAAAGGTGCAGAGTGCGTTTCAGAGATGAAAGGCGGGTCATGGCTTGCTCTCGGTTGTTTGATAAGGGAGGTCTGGGTGTCTTGAAAGGGAGAGGTGCCACCCAGCTGTTACACTCATCCTGGAAAACTTGATCATTCATTATTTTGATGAACTGTTCATCTTCGATGGAGAAGGCTCGCTTGTCGTCATTGTCAGTCCTTGCAAAAACTGTAAGGCCAAGCGAGTCATCTGGTGAACTGTGAGAAAGACCATTGACGAAACTGGGACTGGTCGCTTGCTTGAGATTGATGTGGCTCATGCATGGCCTGAACAGCGAAGGTCTTCCATCTTCTAGTACATTTGTTTTGTAGCTGTGAATGATAGGCTTGTGGACTTTTCCCAAACACACGTCACCCACCAGCACCCATCCAAGATCAAGTCTTTGCGCAAAAGGAGTATCTTCAGGACCATTAATCGGCTGCCTCACTTTATGAATGCGAAGAATGTCCCTACCCAGCAGAAGAAGGATCTGGGCATTGTCGTCCAAGGCTGGGATTTCGTTGGCAATACTTTTTAGATGGGGGTGGTGGAGAGCAGCCTCTGGAGTTGGTATTTCATCACGATTGTCTGGTAAATCCTCACATTCTGTGAGTTCTGGCAGCGACAAGTTAACACCACCATTAACTGCTTCGATATGGTAGCCGATTGCTTTCCTGCCAGAGACTGTGGCTAAGCCAGCACATGTTTTGAGGGTGTAAGGGTATGCGTCTGTCTCGATTTTGAAGATGTCAAGAAACTGTGACCGAGCTAGAGATCTGTTGCTCTGGTCATCGAGCATGGCATAAATTTTTTCGGCTTTCTCTGGTTGATTGTCTGGATATACTTTAACGAGACAGATCTTTGAGCACGACTTTGCTTTGAGATGATCGCCGCACACTTTGGTGCACAGAGAACTTACGACTGGAGTTTTGGTGGTCTCCTCCAACTCTGACTCCCCGCCATCATTCTTCGGGGAATTTGGGACTCTAGCTGCCCATTGTGGTGGACCAGGGTGAAGAGCCGTTATATGATTTTCACTGTCACACTCGTCACATTTCAGGTGTGCTTTGCAATCACGAGCTGGGTGGGAGGATGATGAGCAACATTTGAAACAAATGCCTTGTTCCTTTAAGTATGCTTTTCTGTCTGCGAGAGTTTTTAGCCTGAAGCCCCGACATTTCTTTAAAGGGTGGGGCCTTTTATGGATTGGACATTGCTTCGACACATCCTCTTCGGAAGCTGTTTCATCTTGTGTAACATCAGTAGAAACTTTCGTCTTGTGCACTGAAACCACTGTTCTAGGAGCTTTATGTTGTGGCATTGCTCTTTCAAATGTTAGGTTGTTTCCAGAAAGGGTAAAGCTGGGATCATTCCTTGTTTTAGCTTGGTAGCAGATAAAGGAGGTGAAGTAAGAAAAAGGCGGGTAACTGACCTTATGATCTTGCTTGTACGTTGATCCCTGAGAAAGCCATTTCTCTTGCAGGTTGAATGGCAATTTTTCCACAATTGGTTTTATGCCACGAGCAGTGTCCAAGAATGCCAAGCCTGACAGGTATCCATCTTCTTTTGCTGACAATAACTCTTTTAAAAGGTCTCCAAGTTCCCTTAACTTTTGGCTGTCCTTATTCGAGATTCTAGGAAAGTTGTCGAGCTTTGCGAAAAGCGCATTTTCAATGATTTCTGGAGCGCCAAAACATTCATCAAGTCTGTCCCAAGCTGTTTGTAGAGCTGCATTTGGGTTGCCAATGTTAACTGCTCTCAGACGTCTCACGTGTTTAGATGATTCTTTTCCAAGCCATTTTGAAAGCAGATCCAACTGTTCACTAGCTGTCAGATCCAAATCTTTGATCGTGTTGAAGAAGGAGGACTTCCATGCTCTGTACGATTCAGGACGATCATCAAAGTTTGATAGACCCGTGCAAACAAGTTCTTTGCGTGCCAGGTACTTTGCCATGTCCATCATAACTGAAGACTCTGGACTGGTTCGGTACATGTGAGATGTGTCAGAGTACTTTGGGAAAGTTAGCTTGGATGTGGGATTGGTGTTGTAAGTGACTGTCTCGCTTTTGACTTGGAAATTCTCTTGGGTGTGCGGTTAGACTGATGATTTAGATTCATGTATTGCCTGAGAACTCTGAAGTGATGTTGGTCTCTGTTGAAGTTGAGGTGGGGCTGGCCAAGAATCTTTCATAATATATTCTTCTTCTTTGTGAACATATGGTGTTGGCGCGTTAAGGTGAGGCTCAGTAGATCGCTCTGCGGTCTCTGAGAAGACTACAGGTTCAGGGAGCTTGTCAAAATGTGTAGTTTGGTAACGAACATATTCGCTTACGCGTTCTTGTGTGTCTTGCTCCACGACAGGGAAGCTCCTTTTGCTACGGAGCTCCTCCTCCTCTATCTCTGCTGCTGCCTCTAAAACTTCTGCCTGAGCATTAGCAGCTGCAGCTTCTCTTTCCAACTGCAAGGCATCGAGGCTGGCTTCTAGTCTTGCTTTGTTCACGTTGATACTGATTTCACGCTCTGCAAATGCTGCACGTGCACGAGCAGCCTCTGCTTTGGCTCTTGCCTTTGCAGCAGCAGCGCTGACTGATGATTTGGTTGAGCTAGAGCTTTTACGACTGACCGACGATCCACTTTGAGATGACTTGAAGCCTTTTGTTGTAGTATTTTTATTCTGTTCGTTGTCCATGTTCATGTAGTCTGCTGCTGTGTATTGTGTTGCCAGCTGCGTATCGTCTTTTTACTTTCCTGCTCTCCTTGTGTGTGTTTCTAACACCAATTCAGCAGTAAGCCTAACTCCTGCTAAGGTAGACACTGAGTCAGGGTATAGCTTCCAAAGCTCCTTTTTAATTGCAGTGTTCTCCCAAAACATGGAGTAAAACTGAAAAGCGATACAGAAAAAATACGACATAAACATTCATACTTACAATAAAGACTCCTCATAAATAATACGAAAATATGATAGAGCTTTAAAGTATAAATGGAAACTTACAGACGATGATGTCGAAGGCACAAACAGAAACAAGGATGACCATGGATGAACACTTGACTAGCACTAGCTGCACACGGTTTGTTGTGATTAAAACAAAATGGCCGACGGCCGACTTCCTGCTAGACATCGCCTTCAAAATAAAAGTGTATCTATCAAACGCAATATAAACCAATATAATACAGTCAAACAGACAAGTTTCGGGGCAGAACAAGCAGGTTAAAACACTCAAGCATCTTCAAAACGTATTTTGACAAGCTGGTGACCTCTAGGTCAAGCTCAAGCGTGGGATTGCAGTCTTCCACCCACGGTATCACTGTCAGCCCCTTGTCCTTACTCAACTCTTAATACATTCATGTGTAAATGAAACATCAGTGCTATGATGCTGCTCAAGTTGCTACTAACTATACAATATTGCAAAACAAAATAAAATAAAGTATATTGCAGCTTACTCTGTGATTAACTTGTCTCATTCTCATTACCTAACGATGAGCATGGGCTTCCCTAGTTAGCAAATTAAAATATTCAAGCAGTTTCAAAGTATATTGTCGCAAAACAAAATAATATAACATAATCCAAAATTGTGTGTTGATGTGCTTCAGAACAAGTCTTCATCTAATTGATGACTTTTTAAACTATTAATTTACTATGTTAGGTCAATCTGACTTTGGCACCATCTTCTAGTGAAATTTGGAATGGGAATGGAGGTTTACTGGTTCAACCAACAAATTCCCCTTTACCAATTTTAACAATAGTTGATTTTGAATAACTAACTTTTAAGTAACCCCTACTCAGGCCCCCTTCTTCAGGTCTTCCATGTCAAGCTTTGAAATTTGGAATTTCATCTTAGCCAATTCGTGTGGGCCAAATCCAATACACACTCACACACCATCTTTTACCACCCTATCCATCATGTAACTCGACAATACATTTTGATTTTTATTCAAATTTCTAAGATTTTTGCTGTAAATGATCAGAAAATGATTGAAAAGTGACTAAAGAAACTACAAGAAAGTGAAAATGTCCAATTATTTGCTAGATGAGTCGCTACCCATCCGGGAAGGCCATCCATTTACTTGTTAAACTAGTTGGGGAAGCGATCCAATTGCCACAAAAAGTAGCTATATGCACGTGTGCAGTGCAAACACACGAGACTGATAAGGTGTCAAGAGGAAACAAGTTTGCAGACAGAACCGCAAAAGACACTTCAAATTCTATACACACAAGAAGCAGATTAAATCACTGACACAATTTTAAAAGATGTGCAACGACAAAGTCCAAAGACTGAAATTCAATTATGAACAAAATGAGAGGCATAAGTGGAGAATGATATCTATAAATCACCAGAAGGCAGACCTATCCTACCGAAGAACCTATACAAATGGGCAGCAATATTGAGCCATGGTTTTGTCACATGGCTCAACAGGAGGGATGGTATGGCAGTTCAGTGAGCTTTATACAGCATACAGATTTGATTCGTATTAAAAAAAAAAATTGTTGAGCATGTTTAACATGCGCTAAAAACAATCCGCAGGGTCATACTGCCTGGTCATAATAGATGCATTCTCAAAATGGATTGAATTGGCTTCAACAAAAACACTGAATGCCTTAACGGTGGCCAAAACGTTATGTAAAGAAATAATACAGAGATATGGGATTTCAGAGATAATTTATAATGATAATGGGGGACACTTTGTAAATAAAGTAATAAGGAGAATAAGTACAATGTTCCATAAAGAATTAAAAATCACTGTCCACATCATCGCCGAAGTGCAGGATTAGTAGAAAGTGTGAATGGAGGAAACTGGAGGACCATGGACAAAATGTTTAGACCTGGTCAAACTGTACATAAACATTACAAGTAGTGTGGGTTTAACCCCATGTGAAAAATTGTTTGGGCGACAATATAGATTACCATACTTTAAAACCAAGTGGGAAACTAAAGATGATTCAAATGTGGCAGATTATATCAGAATCAGAATCAATCTTTATTTGCCAAGTTTGAGCATGCCAAACAAGGAATTTGACTCCGGTACATCTCTGTACAACGTTTAGGTAGCTAACAACATTCAGGACAACATGTGCAAAAATTGACAATTATTCTCAAACATCCCCTGATCTTAAACTCCCAGGAGGGCAAGGAAAAACTCAAAACTCCTACTAGGGGAAATGAGAAACCTTGAGAAGAGACCACAGATGGGAGGATCCCTCTTCCAGGATGACCAGGCAGCAATGGATACAGAGAGGACACATAGTACACATTAATATGGACAATCCAAAGGTTAAGCATCGAGAGCAGAATGTTATTGCATAGTAATGACTCTGAGACTCTATGAGTGGTGTGAGTTCATCAGAGCGACAGCCTGGGGAAAGAAGCTGTGTCTGTGTCTGCTGGTTTTGGCGTACAGCGGTCTGTAACGCCGTCCGGAGGGGAGTGGTTCAAACAGACTGTGACCTGGGTGAGAAGGGTCTGTAGAGATTTTACTTGCACGTTTCCTGGTCCTGGACAGGTACATCTCTTGGTTAGGTGGGAGGTTATCTTTTCTGCAGTCCTGATTGTCCGTTGCAGTCTATGCTTGTCTTGTTTGGTGGTCGATCCAAAGCAGACAGAAATGGAGGTGCAGAGGATAGATTGGATGATGGCAGTACAGAAGGTCTTCAGAAGCTCCTGTAGCAAGTTGAACATCCTGAGCTGTCTCAGAAAGTACAGCCTCTGCTGGGCCCCAGCCTCACACGCTGTCTCCTGTTGGTCAGGAAGCTGGTGATCCACTGACAGGTGGAGGCAGGCACCGCGAGCTGGATGAGCTTCTGGTGGAGGATGTCAGGAGCGATAGTGTTGAACGCCGAGCTGAAGTCCACAAACAGGACCCTGGCCTACGTCCCTGGGTTGTCTAGGTGTTGCAGGATGTAGTGCAGTCCCATGTTGACCGTATCATCCACCGACCTGTTTGCCCGGTAGGCAAACTGCAGGGGGTCGAGCAAGGGGCCCGTAATGTCCTTCAGGTGGTTTGACACCAACCTCTCAAAGGATTTCATGACCACAGATGTCAGGGCGACAGGTCTGTAATCATTCAAACCTGTGATGGCGGGCTTCTTGGCCACCGGTACCATGGTGGAGCTCTTGAAGCACGAGGGAATCTCACACAGCTCTAGGGAACGGTTGAAGATCCGTGCAAAGATGGGTGCCAGTTGCTCAGCACAGACTTTCAGGCAGGAGTACTACTGTTGAAGTAGTTGCATATATGTTATCCCATATTTACTCAATATTAGTATTGTGTGAAACTTAGCAAGAAAGTCAAGTTGCATTGTTCCACAGCAAAACGGCACTCAACACGCTTCAAGATATCTAATCAAGGACGAGTCAGCCAACCGGCTGCCAACCGGCTGAAGAGAAACAGGACAGACTCTGCACTGCTGGAGTCACGAATCGGCCAAGGCCTCGCACCACGTAACATTCGTTAGCTAATCAGCGTTGCTATAGCCACAATCTCCCCTGCCTTTAATGTAGCAACGCCTTTGTAACCAGGGCAACCTAAAACATTAAAAAAGGAGAACGCAGAGTAAGAACTCAGAATTATCGGAGATTGTAACTGAGCCTTTCTGTAATTCTCCTCGCGAGTAAAACGAATACTGGTTGTCTTCTCCTCTTTGTTTCAGTGTGTAAATTAATGTCTGATAGTGTTTAAACCTGACAATTAACCTCTCCGTGGCTGATTTAAGAGAAACGAGCAGCCTATTTGCATCTGAAGTGACCTATCACGTCTGTCCATTTCGTTTGACCAGTCACCAACATACGCAAACACGACGCGTGCCGAGACGCTTTATGTAAGCTGAGTTGTTCATATGTGGTTATATAGTTAATTGAAATTTATAAGGGTTCATTTGACACATTTCTCCTGAAGTCCACGTAGTGGGTACCATCTCTGCCGCCTATCTGAAAAGGAGATGCTTTAAAGAGCCACACTCATCTGAAGGGTCGGCCTCCTCGCTGGAAGCATGGGGCTGCTAAGCTTTTCAGCAAGTTGATATCCGGGCATTGTGACGCAGTCCGGGTCGAGCCCCTTGGCCGAGCCACGAGCCGACTGACAATTTTGTGTTTGTAAATTTCCATTTTCAGAACCTAGGTTTCTTTTCTTTTCTTCTCGGTTGCGTTCTGCAGCAGACCCGAGGTGCATTCAAAGACCACTCACACAGTCGGAAAACTCATTTATTAACGATGATATCATCACAGGGCGGCACGCATCTTTAGTTTTTATTTTTAATTTGATTTGGTTTTTTTCGGGGTGGCATGGTGGCGCACTGGTCAGCACGTCTGCCTCACAGTTCAGAGGTTACGGGTTTGATTACACCTCCGGCCCTCCCTGTGTGAAGTTTGCATGTTCTCCCCGTGCCTGCGTGGGTTTTCTCTGGAAACTCCGGTTTCCTCCCACATCCCAAAAACATGCTTTGTAGGTCGATTGAGCACTCCAAATTGCCCATACATGTGAGTGCGAGTCAGTGCCGGCTCTATGCAGGGGCAAGAGGGGGCGTTGCCCCCTCAAACAGATGTCCTGCCCCCTCGAATCAAACTTTTAGAAGTGAAAAATCCGCTGATAGAAACACACGTTAATCAGCCCCCTCTCTTCTCTCATGTCGGTGCAGTGTGTGTCCTCCCTCACACAGCCTGCTGTCAGGACTCCGCGACCCTCCGTAAACATCCAATCACTGTGAGTATGCAAATGAGGCAAGACGCAGCCAGAGAGTGTCAAGTTGCAGTCAGCACGGTAGGAGTTGGAAGAAGCAGTAAAAACTCCACCAAACTCGTCGTAATGACCCGTGATATAACTAATGATTAACGACAACTCAAATAATAGTTAATATAACATTCATATTATATGTTCCCCCCCCCCCCCCCCCCCCCGAGAGATTGCCACCTTATTGTGGTCAGGGGGTTTGCGTGCCTCAGTGACCCTAAGAGCAATACCAGCAGAAGCTTTAATCTTCAGGTGGGACACCCAAGCTGGACAGGTCTTAGTGCAGAGGCCTGACAGAGTGCAATCCACTTCTCCAGGTTGAGATCTGGACACACAGCTAACAACTGCCGTGAAGAAAACACTAACAGTGTTAAAAATGTGTAAAAAAAAAAAAAAAAAAAAGAACATGCCCCCTTCACATTTCTGACTGCCCCCTCTTATGTGCATTCCTAGAACCGGCCCTGGTGCGAGTGCCAATTGTTGTTTGTCTCTGTCTGCCCTGTGATTGGCTGGTAACCAGTTCAGGGTTACTGCCCGATGACTGCTAAGATAGGCTCCAGAACACCTATGACCCCTGTGGGGACAAGCGGGACAGATAATGGATGGATGAATTTCATCACAAAACTTTGCTGATGTAACAAATGCAAAAATGTGTGACTATATTCTAAATTAACACTTTTTACATTGTCTTGATTTCGGCATTTAATTACCGTATTGGCCCGAATATAAGACAACCCTGATTCGGATAATCGGACGTCAAGCGCTTTGTGTGGCGGGCTCCATCTAGTGTGGAAACTGAGAAGTGCTCAAGCTGTTGTGCGGGCCACATTCAATTATGTTTTCAGAATTTGCTGCGGGCCAATAAAAACTGGACCGCGGGCCGCAGTTGGCCCGCGGGCCGTAGTTTGGACACCCCTAGTATAGGCACATGTTTGGTCGTAAGGATGTGTGAGCAAGTGCGTGTAGTGTACATGGGTGAGTGTTTGGGTATGTGAATGTGATTCTTGTGTGTGTGATTCTTGTGTGAAGCGTGTGAAGGGTGTGTGTGGTTCGTGGGGTGTGTGTGGTGTGTGGTTCTGCAACAGACAGAAATACAGCACGTAAGTCAACGCTCAACTTCTGATGTCACACAACACTAGTAGACGGCACATATTACATAACTAACTGCGCGTAACGGTTCCGCTATACCAGTGGTTCTCAAATGGGGGTACGCGTACCCCTGGGGGTACGTGGAGGTACTCCAGGGGGTACGTGAGATTTTACAAAAATATATACCGGTATTAAAAAACAAAAACAAAAAAAACAGTAAGCCTGATTGTCTTGAGAATTAGTTATAAAAAGTTTGATGAAATACAAATGTATGTTTTACATTCAGTATTCAATTTTAATCCTTAATAAACGGACTCTCCACAAACCAATAGCAGTCACCTGCGGTTGCCTTGATGAAGCACTGTAACATGGAGATGTGGCTAAAGCGTAGCAGCGATGCTGGTGTTGAAAACACGGAGAAACAAGTAAAAATGAAGGCAAAACCAGAGCCGATGAAGTACCGACAGTACATCGGTAATCCCATCGAACTATTGTTTGATGGGATTTACGTCCACAAGTTGTAACCCACCCAAAGCACTGTGCTTTTTTTGCGGTGAGAAATTAGCCAACGCTAGCATGAAGCCGGCACATCTCCAGCAGCATCTCACCACAAAACACGGATGCCATGTTGGTAAGCCACCGGAGTTCTTTAGGAGGAAACTTTCTGACCAAGTCATCCCAAGACTGTCAAGTGGCATGGTGGTACGAGATGGTGTAAAATTAGGTATTGAATTTGGCCCAGGCACATTGGCTATCCCAAAACATGTCGTAGTTCAAAATTTCACCAGGAGATGGTGTTAAAGCTTGACATAGGGGTGACCTGATGGAAATTAACAAATCTAATAAATTTAATTGTTAGCAATTGGGAGGACACGACCTGTTCAAACACGTAGCAACGCACAATTTTGGAATAAGAGTTTGCTATGCCATAATTTTAAGATGTAACAGCTTGAGCAATATCAATATATGTGTTTAAGTTGGAGGAACCCATTATTGTGTTAAGTACTATTATGTGTTGAGATTGATTTTTATTAGACAAGATATATGTGATTCATGTTGCAATGTTTTGTCCAACCTGTATTTAACATTGGTGTTCCATCCATACCTGAATGTATTAAGTTGAAGAGGAGATATTAAGGGCTAATGCTAAAAGAAAGAACGAGCAAAACAGGAAACATCTGTTTCCGGTGATTGCTGCTTGAAGCAAGGTTGCTAAGACAACCAGTAGTTTCCAGCTGGCCTGGACAGGGATCAGCTAAGGAACATTCTCGAAGCTTCCAGAAACTTCCAGAAAGGCCACCTCACGTGCCGGTGAGGTAATTCCGATGAGGTAATGCCAGAAGCCTATAAATATGTTGCCCGGACACAGAGCGGGCGCGCTTCTTCCTAGTCAGGGTGATGGCCGTGACGCTGCCCGGAGTAAAAGAACAAAGATGGACTTTGCATTCTTTTTGAGATTGAACCAAAATCTACTAAGATGAATTTCCAGAGTCTTCGAATTGGACTTTGTCAAATTTTAAGCTTCGAGGAAGGCAGAGGAGACAGCCGCCCCGGGCAGAAAGGAGAAGTCGCCAATTTTACTTTTTTGGCTAGGCTCCTCACGGCCAGACCTTTCCTCTTTTTTAAACAGAATTCGGATTTTGGAACAAAGGAGAGCCGGTCACTCGACTTGTTCAACCAAATAGGATTTTAGACCTTAAGTCTCCTCTCTTGTTCTGTGTGGGTGAGTCTTGTTATTTAGTTTTTTCGACTTGTAATTCTTTTTCTTGCTTATTCATTAAATTTCTTAAGCCTTAATTCGGTTATCGATTATTTCGTATTAACTATGTCGAGCATGGTTTTATATGCATTACAACTTTAAAAGGTCTCTATTTCCCTATCATAGTCATTCTTTAAATCCGTTCAATTCTTTTTAAAGTGAAGACAGCTTTAATCCTTAACATCAGGAATTGTCAGATCTGGTTCGAAGTAGTTATCTTGAGCTCAGCTAGGGCGAGGGCGCTCTAGTAAATTAACGAATCCTTGAGGTCTTAACAAAGACATCTAAAAATATCCGTAACGTAATACCAGCATCAAACAACCGAAGGGAGCCATCATTATGGCGCGGTCATTTCGACGATTCGCCTCGAAGTGAGTTACTCGGCTCGCGCGTCGGATGACTTGAAAGGGGTTGGCGTCGTATAGAAATTAGATTGATTCTGGTAGAATTAATTTAACTCGGGTGGTCAGCTACGGACGAGTCCCTTCGCCCCGGCTTATTGAACCCGTTACTGGGGAGCCGGTGCCACTTTAATAAAGTGCGCGTTTGACAAGACACAATGCGAAAAGCCTCCACTACATCAGCCAAAGCCCTGAAGGCTTCTTATGCGGTTTCTTTGCTCGTAGCTAAACCCCAAAAAACGTTCACCATAGCTGAAGAGCTGCTGTTCCCCGCTGCTGTTGTATTGGCCGAAACTATGCTAAACAAAAAATCTGCGGATACATTAAAAACTGTGCCGTTGTCTAATGACACCGTTTGCCGCAGAATAGACAGAATGGGTGCAGACATTGTCGAACAAGTTGTGGGAAAACTTGGTGACTCTTTTTCACTCCAGCTGGATGAATCCACAGATGTCAGTGTAAATGCACAGCTTGTTGCTTTTGTGAGATACATTGAGACTGACGACATTTGTGAACACATACTTTTCTGATAAAGTCTGGAGGGGAGAACAACCGGAGAAGACATTTTTAATGTCGTTAACGCATTTTTCTCTGAAAATGGTATCAACTGGAAATCCTGCAGCAGCGTCTGTACAGATGCGGCTGCATCAATGACGGGCAGTGCGAAAGGGCTCATTGCGCGGATTAAAAAGGAAAATCTCGACATTAAGTGGACTCACTGTGTGAGTCACAGGGAAGCGTTAGCGTCAAAGAAAATGAGCCCCGTGTTGCATGATGTTTTGAACGACAGCATCAAAGTGATCAACTTCACAAGTCAAGGCCACTTAATGCACGTTTGTTCCGCCGCCTTTGTGAAAACATGGGAGCTGAACACACGCAACTCCTCCTGCATACAGAAGTGCGCTGGCTCTCTCGAGGGAAGATATTCAACAGGCTGTTGGAGTTACAAGCTGAAGTGCACACCTTTCTGACAGAGCACGGATCTCCCCATGCCACCTTGTTCGAGAACACGGACTGGCTTGCAAAGCTTTGCTATCTGGCAGATACGTATATTCAGCAAACTGAACGAACTGAATGTGTATCTGCAGGGCAAGGACACCAGCATCCTGAACCTGTATGACAAGGTGGGTGGTTTCCTGAAGAAGACAGAGCTGTGGAAAAGGGCATGTGGTTAGGAGGATTTCACCTGCTTTCCTCAGGTGGATACTTTTCTCTCCAATGAAGATGTGGAGGCAGCTCCAGTGAAGTTAGTCATAGTGGGACATTTGGCTAACTTGATAAAGTGCTTTCATTGCTACTTTGCTGACATGGAGGAGAAATCTGCACAGCTGGATTGGGTGAGAAACCCATTTCTCTTGTCTGAAGCAAAGAGAAGCAAGCTTCCTGTCACTCACCAGGAAAAACTGATGGAAGTGGCATCTGACCGTGGCCTGCAGATGAAGTTTGGCGCATCCACTCTCACACAGTTTTGGGTGCGTGTGAGGCAGGAGCACCCTGAGCTGGGACAGAAAGCTTTGGAGCAGCTGCTGCCCTTTGCCTCTACATATTTATGTGAGACCTCCTTCTCTGCAATGACTGTGATCCAAACAAAGCAAAGAAACAGACTGAGCCTGGAGAAGAACTTGATCACAGCAGTTGCCTCCCTGCCTCAAAGATCCTCAGTGAGGTACAAGGCCATGTTTCTCACTAAAATGTAGTATGAGTGCAAAAGACTCATTCAAGCTTCAAGACTGTTCAATGCTTGTCAAATCAAAATCAAATGTTCAATGCAACAATTCAATTTTAAGAGAAAAAAAAGTTTCTTTTTTTATCCCAAAAAGGTAAAGTTGATTATTTTTTATGAGCAAATCTTTATTTATTATTAAGTTATCAATTTATTTTGTAAACAAGATATTATTTATTTATAATTAAGTTAATTTATTTTTGTGAACACATTTTTAGTTATGTATATTTGTATTTCCTTGCAAGAGATTATTACAAGAAAGATGAATATAAATTAGCAGTGTTCTGCATACAGTATTTGAGTTTTGAAAGGGTTTATGCCTTCTTGGTGGTCACTGTTTACTGTTTATCATTTTTGTTTCTATATGCAATGTTTGAAACATAAATGTGTCTGTCAGGTACATTGCTACAAGTTGTTTAACTTTAATAAATCAAACACTGATGGGACAATCCTGTACCTCTTTCTTTTCGACCAGTTTGAGAACCACTGCGCTATACTAAATAACCATAAATGAAATACTCTCTGCAACACACCACCAGTCTTAT
The DNA here is from genome assembly GCF_901709675.1 of Syngnathus acus. NCBI lineage: Eukaryota > Metazoa > Chordata > Actinopteri > Syngnathiformes > Syngnathidae > Syngnathus > Syngnathus acus. The sequence continues at coordinate 26,215,947 of NC_051095.1, forward strand.
ATTCGGGCCAATACGGTATTATCTTTTTTTTGCTTCCACGTACTACGTGTGCTCACAATGTGCAATGTGCTCACATACTGGTCATTACTCTTTGGTGCAGTTGAAGAGTTTAATTTTTCTGATAAAAAAAAAAAAAATCATAAACTGGGCTGGTTTGTGAAAAATTAAACATCCTCGGTTTACCCTACCTTTAAAAAAGAAACCATTGCAGTAAAATCACTACGCATTGATGTGTATGCTGGCATCTGCCTGTCTGCATTGGACTTGTTAGCTTTACAGTGAAAATAACATAGACTAATCCCCATGGTTCTTTGCCATACACTGACCTACGGGAGATCCCAGGGTGGTCTGACTTAACCATCGATCCATTTCTTGAGCGAGTTAGTATTTTGGTACAATTTAAAATCCATCTGCTGTGTCTTTGTATTTGGTAGTTAGCGCGAAGCTAATCACAGCTTCTGTCCTCGCACTTCGGGCATCCAACAAGGCTGTCAGTGTGTGAAAGGCTCTCAGGTTAGGGTTAGGGTCAGGTTTTTGCCTCAGTACAAGCTGCTCGCGACATGCCGCATCATATGCGGGTGTGATGGAGGGATGCAACATGCCATGGCCAGCTTTGGACCTGAACACGTTTATTGAACGAAAGTTCATGAACTCATTCATAATTTGGACAAACCTGAACTGAGCGTACTGCATTTTCGCTTTGTGAACGTTTTTTGTGAATGCGCTCATTCTGGAGCCAATGAATGGTTTTGAACACCCTTTGTTCAAGGATGCCAGGTTATCTCTTTTTAGGGAAAAATAATTTGGCAACCCCAGCCACAAACAGTCGCACGGCACATAACTTACTACCTGTTAAATTAATAAGGAACCTCTAGGCAAAAATAACCTATAACTAAACTCATGAGAGCCGTCAGAACAACATTGACATTAAGGCGGTCTAGGCTTAAGCACATACTTTCAAAAACAAAATATACATGAAACTTATTGCATGTGCACACATTCTCTTACACCCATAGCAGATGCTGTCACATTAAATTTCCTTGTATGTCATTTACACCACAGCCTCAAACCCATTGGGCGACAAATGAAGTCTCCTCAGAAGTCTCCCTGTGAGGTGCGAGTGTCACCAGCATCTCCTTCTGCCATATGCCAGGAAGGAAATGGAAAAATAACATCACGCTGACTGTCCTTCATTTCACCTCTGTAGTTTGAGCTCATTCTCATCGACTCCCTTCTTAAAATCATGAGTACTCAGTATAAATCCTATAGTTGCATTCAGAATAGTAGGGTTGAATAGTAAAACAGCTAGAGTAAAAGTGAAAAGACAATGTAATGAATTTACATCAAAGTAATCATATAAAGTAATTCTGTAGACTTGTGATTTGAGTTTCCACTGCCATCATAATACAGTGGAGCCTCGGTTTTCGAACGTCCCGGTTCTCGAACAAATCGGTATTCGAACAAAAAATTCGAGATTTTTTGCTTCGGATGTCGCACGAAATTCGGTTGTCAAACCTCGCGAGATGAGCCGAGAGGACCCGCATGCCAACTGACTCCGTTCGTTATTACGTTCTCGTTACTCTGAGGATTGCATCAACTCTAATCATGCCTCCAAAGGAAGCAAGTGGGAGCAGTAAAGCCATCCTAAAACACAAAGACGCTCCTAAAGCAATGTGACACTGAGCGCCCGGCGCGCTGCGGTTGCGCGATCGGACCAAATTAAGCTCCCTGCGCACTGAGGTCCACTTAAATTCTGGAAAGTACAGCAGGACTTTAAAAATAATTTCTAAATTTCAGCGATGGCTCTGTCACAATAATGCGACCAGCGCGGTGCAGTTGCGCGGTCGGCGACGCCCTACCGTTGCGCGTTCGGCGGTGCGCTGCAGTTGCGCGATCGGACAAAATTAAGCTCCCTGCGCACTGTTGTCCACTTAAATTCTGGAAAGTACAGCAGGACTTTAAAAATAATTTCTAAATTTCAGCGACGGCTCTGTCACAATAATGCGACCAGCGCGGTGCAGTTGCGCGGTCGGCGACGCCCTACGGTTGCGCGTTCGGTGGTGCGCTGCAGTTGCGCAATTGGACAAAAATGCGCAAATGAAAAAAATGCTTAAAAAAGGCGTTTTTGTTTTGCTTGGAACGGATTAATTTTTTTTCATTATTTGTAATGGGAAAATATGATTGCTTAAAAAAGGCAGTGTTTTTTGTTTGGAACGGATTTTTTTTCCCATTATTTGTAATGGGAAAACATGATTCGGAATTCGAACTTCTCCAACAGCCTTCTGGAACGGATTGTGTTCCAAAACCGGGGCTCCACTGTACTCAGGGCTGGTTTTTGGTATGGGCAATATGGGCGACCGCCTAGGGTGCAATCCACGTGGGGACGCACAAGCACTCTCAAGAAACTAAAAATCATCAGTTGTCTAGCTCAGTGGTCCCCAATCCCCGGTACCGGTCCGTGGGTCACATGGTACCGGGCCGCCAAGCCGCACAGAAAATAACTTTTTTTTTTTTTATCGACGAGCAATTAATTCAAGTCAAGACGCTCGTCCCGGTCACGTGACGTTTCCCCAGTCGAGCTCGCAAAGCTAGCAAAAATGAGTAAGAATTCATTTTGAAAAATATAAAAAAATCGGCGACTCTCTCCCAATTACATCCGTCGGTTCAGGTCAAGACGGTCGTCTCGGTCACGTGACATGTCACCTCAGTCGAGCCCGCGAAGCAAGCAAATATGAGCAAGAAACAGATGTTTGGAAAGCTTCTTCGGAAAGGAAAAAAAGCCCAATGAGGAGACGGAAGAAGAAGAGGCTACGACTTCTAAGAAAAGGAAAGCTCCATTTAAAAGAACATTTCTGGAGTTCTACTTAAAATATGGATTTATCGCCACACATCTGACGCGCCAAGCCCACGCATAATATGTGGCGACAGGCTAGCTAACGAGGCAATGAAACTGCTTTGGCACATGGAGACCAAGCATCCTGTATTAAAAGACAAACCTTAACCAATTCGGGTGTCATTGTCTCCGATTACGCCTAGATGGGACCGGCTCGTTTCTGAGAAACAAGCTCAGTGCTCCCACTAATTCAACGTAATGGTGAGTTTTATTTTCATGTCGTTTATACTTGATTATATGCCACTTGTATCATTTTATTTCATCGTATTTATATATTTATTATAAATGTATTCTTTATTTATATAAATGTATTATTTATTTATATAAAGGCCGGTCCGCGAAAATATTTCTGACACGTAACCGGTCCGTGGCGCAAAAAAGGTTGGGGACCACTGGTCTAGCTCACTCAGTTCCATCTCAAATCTGTTCAGTGGGCACTGGGGCGCCCTTTTTGTCACGTGATGTCAATTTGCTGCTGAGAGTCGTGTCGAGTTCATTCGTGCGTGCGTGTGTGTTCGTAAAGCAACCCTCCCCACCTCTCTCTCCCCACCTCTCTCTCACATGCTCCGAGCAGGCAAGAGGGCGGCGGCCGGCGGGGCACAGCAGAGGCCGGAGAGGAAAACGGCATTTGTCCAGGGCGCCAAACAAGCCAGGACTGCCTCTGATAATACTGTGGTTGCATCAGCTACGGAGCTCTTTGGTGGCCAGGGGTGGCCATGGCCATTCCTTGTCACGTTCGTAAGTAGAGGTTTTAAATAGCAACAAGTTGATAGGCAGGCTTGTGTACCTTCTGCCGTGTAATGGAAGCACATTTAATTATTATTTGAAGTTATGTTATTGCCATATGGAATATTTTTAAGTAATAACTGATTTGTCCTGTTTTGTCATCTTGCATCTGTGTCCCTCACATATATTCTTGCAGCAAAGTTAAGATGCACTTGCTCACTTTACTTCCAGTACAGATAGTAGCAGTCGACGTTTCTGCAGTGATTTCTTGCTGTCACAGTTGCCAAAGTGGCCTCGCTAATGTCTCTTAGCTGCTAATATTCACGGGAGAAAAGTAACAGACTTCCATGCACCATTGTAGCCTGGGAACTCACACTTTCTATATTTTACGTATGCTCAGAACAACACTATTGAGCACGCAGGCACACACGCACATCCACCTATTGCCAATTGCATTATGCTATTTAACATGGCTTTGCATGTAATATTAACAAATGTGCTTAACAAAGGTTAGTACAAGTTAATGCTCAGTAGTACACATGGCACTTTAATCTATTAAAGATGATAGATCTGCTAAATATGATCATTTTAATGGATGTATAGTATATGGCAGTGGTCCCCAACCACCGGGCCGCGGACCGGTACTGGTCCGTGGGTCACTTGGTACCGGGCCGCCAAGACGCTCAGAAGAAAAAAAAAAAATTGCGATGATCAATTAATTCAGGTAAAGACACTCGTCCCAGTCACGTTACATGTTTCCCCAGTCGAGCCCGCAAAGCTAGCAAAAATGAGTAAGAATTTATTTTGAAAAATATAAAAAAATTGGCGATACTCTCCCAATTACATCCGTCGGTTCAGGTCAAGACGCTCGTCTCGGTCACGTGACATGTCACCTCAGTCGAGCCCGCGAAGCAAGCAAAAATGAGCAAGAAACAGAGATATTTGTAAAGCTTCTTCGGAAAGGGAAAAAAGCCCAATGAGGAGACGGAAGAAGAAGAGGCTACGACTGCATTTAAATGAACATTTCTGGAGTCCTACTTAAAATATGGATTTATCGCAACAGGTGACTGTGACGCGCCAAGCCCAGTCTGCATAATATGTAGCGACAGGCTAGCTAACGAGGCAATGAAGCCTTCGAAACTGCTTCGGCACATGGAGACCAAGCATCCTGCATTTAAAGACAAACCTTAACCACTTCGGGTGTCATTGTTTCCGATTACGCCTAGATGGGACCGGCTCGTTTCTGAGAAACAAGCTCAGTGCTCCCACTAATTCAATTAAGTTTTATTTTTATGTCGTTAATACTAGTTTTTATGCCAGTCGTATAATTTTATTTCATCGTATTTATATATTTATTATAAATGTATTATTTATTTATATAAATGTATTATTTATTCATATAAAGGCCGGTACGCGAAAATATTTCTTACACGTAACCGGTCCGTGGCGCAAAAAATGTTGGGGACCACTGGTATATGGAACTGAACCAGGTATACTTTCATGTAATATTTAGTAGCGGTCTCCTGGTTCTAAATTCAGTCTACAGAGCAGGTACCAAATTGTATTTGTAATAAAGTTAATCTAATAGCAAAAAGTGACACATTATTTTAATTGCATTCCTGCAAGAATAAACAACAAACAAACAGGATAGGACGCCACAATAACGTTCACGGTACCAGAAAACTAGCCCCAGTACAAGGTCATCAGAATTAGTAGACTGTTTCTTATTGCCAGAGTCTATCAGAACTTTTTTTGAGTAAAATTGAACTTCTTCGTTCTTTTCTCTTACTCTGAATAAGTACAGTTGTTTTTCTCTTGCATGCGGTCTGCCTGTTCATTCTGCAATGCTCATTTCAGAGACGAGCCATGCCCGCCTCTTCACCGTCTCATCTTTTCATCGTCAAGTCTCATTTTACTTCCCTTCCTCCCTCTTCCTCCTTCTATTCCACCTCCTCCGGTTCTCTAACATACAGCCAGTATATAACTCGGGTCTTGTTGTTGACTAAAGGCATAGCAATCCTGACATCACACTTCCTGCCCAATGAATAGAAAATATAGGACAGTGGAGGAGTGAGTTATTCAAGAGTTTTCACCTCAGTTATGGTAAGCCTACTCTGTAAGATAAGACTTTGTCTTCCATCCCAAACACGGTCTGCCATACAGAATAGAATGCATATCTACTTGAGATGAATAATCAATCACTGGTGAATGTGGTGTTCACAGAAGAGGAAGAAGTGAGATAAAAATGTTCCAGCCGTTAAAACCAAGTTCAGGACCATAACGTATTTTGAAAAAAGAAATTGATTTATTTAGCTTCAAAACTCACTGACTCATTCATCTTCATCACACTGATTTCGCACTTCAGCGAAAACACAAAATGCAAAGCTGTATAAAACAAACACAAAGAAATGTGAAAGATGTGTGTATGTATGAAAGATGTGTGTATGTATATATATATATATATGTATATATATATATATATATATATATACGTATATATATACTATATATATACATACTATATATATATATATATATATATATATATATATATAGTAATCCCTCGCTACATCGAGGTTTCACTACATCGCAGATTTCTTTTCAAATAAAACTTCTAAATTAAGGAATTATGGCATGAAAGTTGCCCTCACGCCAGCAGAAGGCATGGAGTGCCCACACAATTGCAGTGTGTACACATATACCTTTTTATAGAAAAATGGTTTTAATAATTAAGAGTTCTAAAAACATATTTACAGTGTTGTACCTTGTTATAGAAGAATTGTTATAATAATAAAAGAGTTCTAAAAACATATTTACACTATGTACACTTGTTCTAAAAATGTGTATGATAAAAGCTGTTCTAAAAGCATATTTACAGTATGTGTTAAGAATTCTCCATGTTATTTATGTTATTCAGCCGTGCTTTGATTTGAGGTAGGATGCTTTATTTTGAAGGCCGTTTTTAGGCGATACCACTTCCTGTTTCACGTTCGTGTACATATGTCAATTACGATTCTTTGTGTATCAATAAATGTACATTAAACCATTTAAGTGCATATCAAAGTCAAAGTCTGCTTTATTGTCAATTTCTTCACATGCCAAGACACACAAAGAAATCGAAATTACGTCCCACGGTGACAAGACATAGTACACAATATACATACAAGTAAACAACACACAAAAAATAAAAACAAGAAGGCACAAACAATGAATAAATAAGAGTGATGAATAAATAATAAATAAATAACATAATAAATAAGCGGAACAAAAATGGAGCAAGTGTGCATACAGCAGACAGTCAGAATATAGCGCAAAAGTACAGGACGCTACGCAGAAGGGGGGAGAGAGTTCAGGATCCTAACAGCCTGGAGTATGAAGCTGTTGGTGAGTCTAGTGGTGCGGGAGCGCAGGCTCCTGTACCTCTTCCCAGAGGGCAGAAGATCAAACAAAGAGTGAGCGGGGTGACTCATATCACTCACAATCGTGGTCGCCTTGCAGGTGAGATGGGAGGTGTAAATGTCCTTCAGGGAGGGGAGTGAAGCACCAATAATCTTACCAGCCGTGTTCACTATGCGCTGCAGGGCCTTCATGTTGTATTCAGTGCAGCTACCACCCCAAACAGCGATACAACTGGAGAGGACGCTCTCAATGGTGCCACGGTAGAATGTAGTCAAGACGACCGGAGGAGCACTTGCTCGCCTGAGTTTCCGCAGGAAGTACAGGCGGCGCTGCGCTTTCTTCGCCAGTGATGCGGTGTTGGTGGACCAGGAGAGATCCTCACTGATGTGCACCCCCAGGAACCTGGTGCTGCTCACTCTCTCTACCACAGCACCGTCGATGGTCAGCGGCAGGTGTTGGGTGTGACCTTTCCGGAAGTCAACAACAATCTCCTTGGTCTTGTTGACGTTCAGCAGGAGGTTGTTGTCCCTGCACCACGTGGTCAGAAGGTCAACCTCCAACCTGTATTGAGTCTCGTCGCCCTTGGTGATGAGACCCACCAGAGTCGTGTCGTCAGCAAATTTCACAATGCGGTTGTTGCTGTAGGTTGCAGTGCAGTCATGCGTCAGCAGGGTGAAGAGCAGCGGACTGAGCACGCAGCCTTGGGGGGCCCCCGTGCTCAGCGTGATGCTGGCGGAGATTTTGTCGCCAACACGTACCACCTGAGGCCTCTGACAGAGGAAGTCCAGTAGCCAGTTGCAGAGGTAGGTACTGAGGCCCAGCTTGTCGAGCTTGCAGATGAGTCGTTGTGGCACAATGGTGTTGAAGGCAGAACTGAAGTCCACAAACAGCAATCTCACATACGAGTCCCTTCTCTCCAGGTGGGTGAGGGCCGAGTGGAGGGCAGAGCAGATGGCATCCTCAGAGGACCGTTTGGCTCGGTACGCAAACTGGAAGGGTTCTATGGTGAGGGGGAAAATGGATCTGATGTGCTCCTTGACAAGCCGCTCAAAGCACTTCATGATGATGGGCGTCAGTGCCACGGGGCGGTAGTCATTGAAGCAGGACGGAGCAGGTTTCTTCGGCACAGGTACGATGGTGGCAGCCTTGAAACACGAAGGGAGGATGGCCTGCTGCAGGGAAATGTTAAAGATGTCCGTGAAGACACCCGTCAGCTCCCCAGCGCAGTGCTTCAGCGCTCGACCTGGGATGTTTCCAGGGCCCGCCGCCTTATGGGTGTTGATAGCGGCACGCGCCCTCCTCACGCTATCGGCAGAGAGGCACAGGGGCTGCTCGTGTGGAGGGGGAGGGGTCTTCAGCGGGCAAGTGCTGTTCTGAGCGTCGAAGCGAGCAAAGAAGCGGTTAAGATCGTTGAGCAGACGGACGTCGCCCTCACAGCTCTGCGGCGCGGGCTTGTAGTCCGTGATGGTCTGAATGCCCTGCCAAAGGCTCCGTGCGTCCCTGCTGTCCTTGAAGTGGGCGGTTATCTTGCAAGAGAACGCCCTGTTCGCTTCCTTGATGCCCCGGGACAGGTCGGCCCTCGCTGTCCTCAAGCCAGCCTCATCCCCCGCTCTGAAGGCTTTGTCCCTGCAGGTGGAGAGTCCATTCGTCGCTGTGCGTACAGCGATAATCGAATGAGGTCTGACTCTGGCCTCTTGCAAGAGCATTTTTATTAAGAGAAACAGGGTGGGGGTTAGAGTGGACTGGATAGAGAGAAAGCCCTTGACCTCTAGTCAAAACATAGCAGGGGGTGTTTTACGACATTGTGTAGGATTAAAGATTAAAGTCCCAATGATCGTCACACACACACCTGGGTGTGGTGAAATTTGTCCTCTGCATTTAACCCATCCCCGTGTGATTTTAATCCATCCCCTGGGGGAGAGGGGAGCAGTGAGCAGCAGCGGTGCCGCGCTCGGGAATCAGTTGGTGATCTAACCCCCCAATTCCAACCCTTAATGCTGAGTGCCAAGCAGGGAGGCAATGGGTCCCATTTTTATAGTCTTTGGTATGACCCGGCCGGGGTTTGAACCCACAACCTTCCAGTCTCAGGGCGGACACTCCACCACTAGGCCACTAAACTGGGACAAGCTAGGTTATTTATTACAGGTTACATTCCAACATAATCCTACGATCAAGATAATCTGGAAAACCCTGACATATCCCTCCTGTTTTATCATATGATTATGTCAACCCGATCAATCAAACATACGTAAGTAAGAAAATATAATGAAGAAATAAATTTAAAATAATTTAAAAAAATAATTAAAAAGATCAATAAAAAACAAAGATGACAGGGGACGGGTTGGGGATCATGAAGGGTGATACATGACAAAAACAACAAACAATGACAGCAATAATTTCCAGTGAAGATGAGGTTTTCCCTCAATACTCCAGTTCAAACTTAGTGTGTGAGTGAAAAACCTGCGGCAAGATGTTTTAATGCAGGAAAAGTCTCACACGGTCCCTCTGCCTTAGGCGACCAGAATGCTATCAATAAAAAAAAAAAAGAAAAACACAGAAACAGTACATCATTGTATCCATCACTTGCGAAGCATTTTCGATGGTCAAATCATCAAGTTTCTGTAAAACATGCTCAGCAGAACAGCATCTACGCAATCCACGTTTCATTATAGTTATCACATCCGTCACGTCTAAGAAGTTGTATATGTTCTTGTGCTACGGTAGAAGACACAACCCTCGTCACAGCAGACTTCAAACATGGGATAACACAGGTCATAAACAAGCACAACAACACCAGCACAACAAGCACAGGAGTCACAAATTTCAACAACAGTTGCCACCAGTTGCCAGAGAATAGCCATGAAAAGAAATCCCATTTATGTGGGACTTTGTCATTTGACATGGCCTGCTGCAAGTTCTTCAGTGAAGTCATGGCGTCGTTGACGTGCGTGTCATTTTCTCCCGGTATGTATGTGCAACAGGAAGTCCCAATGATGTGGCACACACCACCTTGTGCTGCCGTCAACAAGTCCAGAACCATCCTGTTTTGCAAGACCATCAGTCTAATAGCCCGAATCTCTCTTTTTATCCATCGTTGACTTGTCGTGAGAGATTCACAAAGGATTGAAAACGATAGTTCAGTGTCTCGATGAAGAGTGATTGTTTTCCAACTCCGATCCAAGGAAAAAGCGCATGAACAACTTTGTCTTCGACGGACCATACTTTATGGAACATTCGCACCCCAGACAGGGTCATGAGGGTCAAAGGTTGCAACAGCCCTGCGTCGACGTCCAGAAGAGTTGTGTGCTTTCGTCAGCTGATGTTGTATTCTGTAGGTGTGGTCTGTCACCCACACTGGTGCACACACTCGTGTCCAGTTGGCTGGCAGCGTCGGACAAATTCTTGTGACCACAAAGCCATGATCCGTTCTGAATGAAGTAGGTCCCGTCCGACGGTGCAGCCATGTTGGTAGGAGAGCCCTTACGCCTTGAAATGGCTCTCCCATCCTGGCACACAGCGGTGATGTCCAAAGCTCCCATCCAGTTTCCTCCTGGAGAGCAGTCGTCGTTAATGCATTCGTGGGTCTTGTTGTTGGATGAAACACGTGTAGTCCATTCCAGGTAGCCTTTTTGTTTAGGCCACTTGTGGCATCTGTCGTCCTCCAACAGTCACATTGGGATTAATCCAAAAGAGTTCGATCACAGATTCATTTCTGCGAGTCCAGGGCGGTAGGGATAGCGTCACTGACTGTGACAGCACGGTGTTGATATCCAACTCCTCCCATCGATGCCATACATTTCGCTTCAGTGACATTCATTGCTCTGGCCTCCAAGTGAACTTGTGTGGAGTAAGGGGGGAGTTTGGAACACACAGCATCCCTTCTGTGTGTGGGTTCCCACAGTGACCTTTACATACCGGTACCAAGTGTTGGTTTCGTATGGGTTTCTGGGGTCCCATGACCAGTCCTCAAAGTTCTCATCGTGTGACCATCGTTTTCCACGGTCAACATTGTCACTTGGTCTGTTCAGATGTGTCCATAGACCATAGCACGCTCCAACCACAACGCAGGAGAGGATCCACCATGGCTGGCCCAGTTTGTTCTTTTTGACGACCTTTATGTCGTTCGTCTCAGTCTCCTGGCTTGGAGCGGTTGTTGACCTGTGGGGAAGAAAGATCAGGCGGCAGTAAATTTGCATTTGACACATCTTTCAGTTTGAGTGCTCTGTTCATGCTATCTGCCAAGGAATGTTCTTTGTCTGTCCTTTGCAACTCTTGTAGTCAATTGTAATGCCCTTTTGAACTAGGCAGATAGGAGTGTTTGCGGGAAGAGTTTGAGCACTTCCTAATGATTCCTCCTAACCAAAGACCATTTATGACAGGGGCTTTCCCATTTATTGCCTCCTGTTTTAAAGGAGATTCTCTTATCCATGCCGTCTTCCTCCTCACACACCCGCACCCACACAGGGTGTGCACATAAACGCACACACACCGAGCGCGCACACAAAGCTCAGACGAACGACAACAGACTGACACAAACTTTACAGAGATTACGCACGAACACAGAACACACAGACAAAGGGATTCTATCCATCTCTCATGTAGCTTCTTTTGATAGAATCTCCTATTGGTAACTGTATAGCGGACTGATTAGCATATAATCCCTTACTCAACTCCCTTGCTTCTACTTTTCCATGTCGGTGCAGTCGTAAGTGACCCCTATTGCAGTCATTGTCTTGTTAACTGTCGCCTTGTGCGACTCCTATGCATGATTGTGTGAAAGTCAAAAATTGAACGTATCCAACTTTCTGACCACCCAACCTCCACTGTGGTGTAACGAACTTACTATTTTATATATATATTTATATAGCTATATGATGGCGCCGCGGATGGCAGCCACGGTGAGTCGCTCTCTGTTTCTTTGTCTTATTTTGTGTGTTTTCTGTGTCCTCTGCTGTCCATCCCGGATCACTTTTACCAGAGAAGCGCTGTTAAACATCGGACAGTCTTGTCCTGGTATTTTCTCTCCCGTTCTCTTTGATCCAGACAGTTTGACGGAGATTTTAGCCGGAGCGGCGGTGCTATACAAGCTAGCACGTAGAAGACGACGCGGCAAACGCGCTGGAGCCCTCGTAAAGCTGAGGCAGAGAGGGTTCCATTCTGCCCTACCATCAATTCATCTGGTGAATGTCCGCTCCCTGGCGAACAAGATGGACGAACTGCTGCTCCTCACTTCAAGGAACACGGACTTCAGCAGATCCGCCGTGCTGTGCTTCGTTGAAACGTGGCTTGACGGACGCACCCCCCACCACGCCGTGGAGTTAGCTGGGTTTCGGCTAATGCATGCAGATCGCAGCGCGGAGCTCACCGGAAAATCAAAGGGAGGTGGTCTCTGTTTCTATATTAATGAACGTTGGTGTACTGATGTCACGGTGTTGAAAGAGTCTTGCAGCCCTCTCCTAGAAACACTTTTCATAAACTGCCGGCCGTTCTATTCACCATGGGAGTTCTCCTCGATCGTCATGGCGGCTGTTTACATTCCACCACACGCACGTGCGAGTGAAGCCACGCAGATGCTGGCTGACCAGGTAACAGACATGGAGAAACTTCTACCAAATTCACTAATCATTGTTCTGGGTGATCTTAACAGAGCGAACCTCGCACACGAACTCCCCAGATACAGACAGCACGTAACGTGTCCCACCAGAGGGGCACAGACTCTGGACCACTGTTACACCGTGATTAAGGATGCATACCACTCTGTGGCTCGTGCAGCTTTAGGCCTCTCGGACCACTGTCTAGTTCATCTGATCCCGGGCTACAGGCAGAAACTAAGAACTTCTAAGCCTGTGGTGAGGACTGTGAGGAAGTGGACAGTGGAGTCAAGGCAGGACCTCCAAGCCTGCTTTGACTGCACCGATTGGGGAGTTTTCGAAGCTGCAACTTCAGACCTGCATGAACTCACTGACACTGTCACATCATACATCAGTTTTGTGAGGATCTGTGTGTGCAGACTAAGACCTTCTGCACGTACAACAACGACAAACCTTGGTTTACACCGAACCTCAGGAGGCTGCGCAAAGTCAAGGAGGAGGCCTACAGGAGCGGCGACCGCGACCTTTTCAAGCAGACCAGAAACACACTGAACCGAGAGGTCAGGAAAGCCAGGAGGTGTTACGGGGAGAGCCTGAAGAGACACCTCTCTGCCAATCCTGATCCCTCAACAGTGTGGAAAGGTCTGCAGAGCATCACGGGCTTCAAGAAACGAACCCCCCGTCCTGTGGAGAGCCCAAGGCTTGCTAACCAGCTAAACAGGTTCTACTGCAGGTTTGATCGGTCCTCCCACACAACGGGACTTCCTGCAGCACAATCTACATACTCACCTCTCCCCACAACTGCTCTGTCCACACCTCTATCAACGTTGTCACCCACTCTCTCTCTTGCAGAGGCCGCACCCGCACTCCAGGTCCGCGAGGAGGAAGTGCGCCAGATGTTCCGGAGACAAAAGACCAGGAAGGCACCGGGCCCAGACGGCGTGTCACCTTCCTGCTTGAAAGTCTGCGCTGAGCAGCTGGCGCCCACCTTTGCACGGATCTTCAACCGTTCTCTGGAGCTGTGTGAGGTGCCCTCGTGCTTCAAGAGCTCCACCATCGTTCCAGTGGCCAAGAAGCCCGCCATCACAGGTTTGAATGACTATAGACCTGTCCCACTGACATCTATGGTCATGAAATCTTTCGAGAGGTTAGTGCTGAACCACCTGAAGGATGTCACGGGGCCCCTGCTTGACCCCCTCCAGTTTGCCTATCGGGCAAACAGGTCAGTGGATGATGCGGTCAACATGGGACTGCACTACATCCTGCACCACCTGGACACCCCAGGAACGTACGCCAGGATCCTGTTCGTGGACTTCAGCCCGGCGTTCAACACCATTGCTCCTGACATCCTCCAACAGAAGCTCATCCAGCTTGCGGTGCCTGGCTCCAGCTGTCAGTGGATCACCAGCTTCCTGACCAACAGGAGACAGCGTGTGAGGCTGGGGGGCATCACATCTGACACCCGGACCACCAATACTGGAGCCCCTCAGGGGTGCGTCCTCTCCCCACTGCTCTTCTCTCTCTACACCAACGATTTCTCCTCAGGTGACTCTCCTGTGAAGCTCCTGAAGTATGCTGACGACACCACTCTCATCGGACTGATCCAGGACGGTGATGAGACTGCGTATAGACAGAAGGTGGAGCGGCTGGTCCACTGGTGCAGCCAAAACCACCTGGAGCTGAACCCGCTCAAGACCGTGGAGATGACAGTGGACTTCAGGCGAGACCCTTCACCACCTTTACCCCTCACTATCCGCAGTAATACTATTCTCTCCATAGACACCTTCAAGTTCCTGGGAACCACAATCTCTCGGGACCTGAAATGGACCGGCCACATAGACTCTGTCCGGAAGAAGGCCCAGCAGAGGCTGTACTTCCTGAGACAGCTCAAGAAGTTCAACCTGCCGCGAGAGCTTCTGAAGACCTTGTACACTGCCATCATCCAGTCTGTCCTCTGCACCTCCATCACTGTCTGGTTTGGATCGGCCTCCAAACAAGACAAGCACAGACTGCAACGGACAATCAGGACTGCAGAAAAGATAATTGGAATCAACCTCCCATCTATCCAAGACTTGTACCTCTTCAGGACCAGGAAACGTGCAAGGAACATCTCTACAGACCCTTCTCACCCAGGTTGCAGTCTGTTTGAACTACTCCCCTCCGGACGGCGTTATAGAGCTCGGTACGCCAAAACCAGCAGACACAGAGACAGCTTCTTCCCCCAGGCTGTTGCTCTGATGAACTCACACCACTCTTAGAGTCTCAGAGTCATTACTGTGCAATAACATCCTGCTCTCCACTTTTTTGAATTTGTCTACACTGTTTGTACTATGTGTCCTCTCTGCATCCATTGCGGCCTGGTCATCCTGGATAAGGGACCTTCCCATCTGTGGTCGCTTCTCGGCTCTCAAGTTGGTGTTCTTTTGTTGTTGCTTCAGAGCCAACCCATCCATCACTCTCGAATGAGTCCATTGTTCAAATGAGTCAATTTTCATCATTGTGAGTTCTCAGCTTCTCACTGTCTTTTCTCGTCCCCGAGGATGTCGTCTTTCCTCCGGAGTGTACTTGCCCCCTCCAAGCACAACAACAGTCTTTCCTTGTCCTTGCCAAAGGTCAAAGGTGCCTCAAAGCCAGGCCGGTTTTGTAGTCGTCCACGGCTGCAGGCGGAGTCTCGGGATCGAGTTTCAGGGATCCTGGCACTGAGGGTGACAGACTGGGACATCAAACTTGTAACCAAATGTAGCTGGTGCCATCAATTCGCTAGTAACGTTTGTTTACCAAACTTCAAATTCTCCTAGTAACAATGATCTTGTTATTATATTGTAAGTCCTGCAACTCATCCTATTTTCGAGCTACGTTTCGTCTATAGTTCTAATTTAATGGAACAGTACGTTGTCTTCAGTATCATTATTCAAAATTAACTCATCAAGGTCTGCGTTCCACATCTAGCCCTGATCTATGTCTTGACCTCTCAAACGTTATTACCTGTGTCATGCTTGCTCAAAAATGTGACTTAGAATATGGTGCTGTTAATTTCCAATCTCCCCGATCAAATTGGATCCCGCTTCTCAGCTCTTCTTTCTCATGCTCCTGTTAGCCTGCAATTGTCTAAATCAAAAATGTTGTTTTCTTTTAACTGTCTTTCTTTTGAACCTCTAATTCTCTCGTGTTGCTAACCTATCTACACCAGGAAACCATTTAAAGCAGGGGTGTCAAACTCCTTTCCTTGGGGGCCGAATCCCTACATGTTTTCCAAGTTTCCCTTGTTAAACACACCTGATTCAAATGACCAGTTCGTCCTCACTTTCAGCAGGAGCCTGATTAATTGAATCAGGTGTGTTTAACGAGGGAAACTTGGAAAACATGTAGGGATTCGGCCCCCGAGGAAAGGATCTTGACACCCCTGATTTAAAGGGTCTTAAAGAAAGGACCAACAGATTACTCCCAATATCTCCTCATTATTTATGAGTTAGCCCCCCAATATCTCCTCATTATTTATGAGTTAGCCCCCCTTTCCTCACTCGGGTGCGCGCACACGGGGCTGTTGGATGATCTATGACCCCCCAGTCAGCCTCCCCAACTCTACACGGTGCATATCTTGTCAGTTGTTAATGGAAACCAGAAGTGTCTCGTGCCAATGAGTCTACGTTCATGGACCAAGGCCCAAACAATCCCGCACGAACCTGACCCGAACATGACCCGGTCACACTTAGGCTTACTAGTGAGATATACATTGCATGATACCAGAATAAAAATTTACCACAGTATTGTCATGCCTCGTCCACAGTTTTGTGATGTCATCGTTTCTGTGTCTGTGTGCTCGCCCCTCCCTTCCTGTGTGCCCTTGATTAGTGTAACCACACGCACCTGCCTCTCATTACCTGTGTTGTATTTAAGTTCTGTTTGCGTGTCACTCTATGTCGGAGCATTGCACGAGATGTGTGGACAATGCATGTCTCACTGTCACGCGGTTTGTTTTGTTCCTGTCTTTTGTTTCACGCTTTGGTGGTCAGTCCTTTTGGTTTTGTTTAGTCACATCAGTTTGCCGGGTTTGTCTTTTGAGTTTTCTGCAATAAACCCTGGTCCAAGCTGCATTTGGTCGTCCTCGCTCCATTCCTCCACCCCGTCGTGACAGAATGCTCCGACCAACACAGCGACCAGCGCTTGGACCCTCCGCCATCAGCTCCCGTCCGCGACGCCCGATCGACCTCCATCGTCCGAGAAGGTTCCGGCGCCATCGGACTTCGCTCCAGCGACGCCCGATCCTCGTCCATCGTCCGAGCAGGTTCCAGCGTGATCGGACTCCACTGCCGCTGATCGCGGTCCTGACTTTACAAGTTTCTGCCGAGCACGGTCCCGTTCCCCGAGTTTCCGCCGAGTGCGGTTCATGTCCCCCGTGGCGCCGCTAGAGTGCGGTTCATGTCCCCCGTGGCGCCGCTAGAGCGCGGTTCTGTCCCCGAGTTTCCGCCGATTGCGGTTCTGTTTCCCCGAGTTTCCGCCGAGTGCGGTTCTGTTTCCCCGAGTTGCCGCCGATTGCGGTTCTGTGCCCCAAGTCGCCGCAGATTGGGGTTGTTTCCCCAGTCGCCGCTGTGCGCGGTTCGAGCTGTTCCGAAACTCAGTAGGGTGGTCTGGACCAGTGTCTGGACCAACGCCCATGCCTCACACCTTGACAAACTTTTTTGGGAGAATGTGTTCTTTACTACATATGATTCCATCATCATTTAATTTGACTTTCTTTCCAAAACGCTTCTCAATTTCCCAGTTCACACATCTTCTGCATGTGTTACTGGTTCTCCAGTTTTTTCTCTAGTTAATTATCAATCCAAAAGCAACGTTTTTCTTTTTTTTTTTAGCATTTAACTTACTCAAAATCACTCTTTCATCAAAGTCGCTCTACTAATTTTCCATAGTAGTGCCAACAACTTCAACCATTCAACCTGTATTTTCCTTCAGGCAATCATTCATCAATGCTCATTTGCATCTCACACACAGTCTCCAAAAAGGAGTCTTTCCATCACATTGGTCCCAATTTATCCAAGCCCCACACACAACATTCATACACCATTTTCAACTCAAGGTTCCTGATAGAACACTCCACCAATCCAAAAAAACTCAACACAAAAAACTACTGGCAAATTAATCCGAATTTTTTCGATGTTTTTAAATTTAAAGAACTCAATCTCTCAGATTTAGCTCGCATATAGAGGTTTGTATAATTTTATAACACCACCAATCAATTATTCCTATTAAATGTAGCATTGCAATGTCTTAAATTCACAATTTTGCTTCTTCCAATTCCTGAAAGCATGTTCTGTCATTTTTTTTTTTTTTTCTTCGAATTTCGTATGAGGGCTCGACACTAACATGCACTAGTGTGGATCAGTTTCTGCTCGCAAACAGATTTCTCTCTTTTCCTCTCATTTTTATCTTTCAGAATCGTTTCTGTTCTGCGGAGCAAATTGGATAGACCACATTCTAGCAAATTTCTTTACACTAAAAGTTTAGCCAATTTTCATCATTTTAACACATACGCACACACATGCACTAGCTCTCGCGCGCAGAAGGTAGGTCCCAGCACCAATGATTCGTCACAGGCTGGCCATTTCCTGCAGTCGATCATGAGCTGGTCCCTCCCACGCACACGAGGACAGCACATTCTAACTTTTTATTTATCTTCTAGAAGCAATTTGCATTTATTTACCACTTTATTTGCAAATTTTAACTTTAGTGTGCACATAATTTGATCTCTGGTCATTTGTCATTGGGCATACAAACAGCATTGTCATACTTCTTGTATGGACAGGAGCTGTAATAATCTAAAAAAAAATTCTAATCTGACAATGACATGTTCTGCTGTCATATGGGCATCTATTCTTTCTCTGTATGAGCGTGAGCGGTCAAAGGGGAGGAAGCTTGTCATGCTGAAAATGTGACTTTTCCTCTGCCTCTTCCTCCGCCCTTTGATTGGTTTTGTTTTACACGACGACACACTCTTGCCAAGTGTCCCCGTTTCCCACAGTTCCAACAGTCCAAATTTAATGTGGAGTTTGAATTGAATGGCGGCCTGCGGCCTTGTTGGTCTCTAACTCTTCCTCTGCCCCTTTGGGAACTTTGGAAGAAGACCGTTGTATCTTCATCGAGATCATTACCATCATCATCTAGATGAAATACATCAGAACTTTCGCCTTTTTTGATACTCGCAGCCTCATCACTTTTCACCTTTCTATTTTTTGTCTTTTGGATTTGTTTTCTCCTCTCTTGTGAAGCTTTCAACCACACTCTAGCACAACTCAATTCTTTCTCTTTTCTTTCCTTTCTCAGTCCATTTGGCTTCCTAGCCACACTCTCCTCCAAAGGTTCTACCACAACGTTCCACATTTCAACTTTCAACTTTCCTTGTACTCCATACTTTTTCTTCCACTTCAATTTTCTTTCTTTGAGGATCCTCAATGCAGGTTTAAATTGACCTTTCAACAAATTACTAGCCTG
Source organism: Syngnathus acus (assembly GCF_901709675.1). NCBI lineage: Eukaryota > Metazoa > Chordata > Actinopteri > Syngnathiformes > Syngnathidae > Syngnathus > Syngnathus acus. Next base: position 26,235,045 of record NC_051095.1, read on the forward strand.
TGTTATTGCCGTGGATCAATGCTAGAACTGCTATCTAGTCAATTTATCCTACCAGTTACACTCTCAACCACACAACTTTCATGCAAACAGCTTGGAAAAACGGACAAAAACGAATCTACGCCCTTCTTCAATTAAGAAAAAGAAGCTCTGTTTTTTCTTAGCCCGTTCCTTCCAATGGGACTAGAGTCCCAGCTGTTTCTTAGCTTGGAAAAACCAAAGCCGTATATCTCATAGCTCAGACAAACCAAAGCCGTATATCTCATAGCTCGGACAAACCAAAGCCGTATATCTCGTGCACCTTTAATTTTTTACGCGTTTCACAACAACACAATCACACAACTTTAGGGCTTTAACTTACTTGTCCCCTGGTTCGTTGCACTGCCGGATCCCGTCAATCCACCTCTGTCAGACGAAGGCAGACCTAAGATGCTGGCCCAGCGAAGAATTCTCTTCCCAGGACTTTCTTTTCCAGGTCCTCCTAATGGACACTGGCTTGTCGACAATGCAGCACCTCCTCCTCCGTCAGCCAGATGGCGGGTATGAGAGATCCGGGTCACGGCACCAAAATGTTAGAGAGGTGCTCACTCTAACTTATTTTACAAGAACCACACGGGAGACAAGTAAATCATTTTAAACACCTGCAGGTGGAGAGTCCATTCGTCGCTGTGCGTACAGCGATGATCGAATGAGGTCTGACTCTGGCCTCTTGCAAGAGCATTTTTATTAAGAGAAACAGGGTGAGGGTTAGAGTGGACTGGATAGAGAGAAAGCCCTTGACCTCTTGTCAAAACATAGCAGGGGGTGTTTTACGACGTTGTGTAGGATGGGACAAGCTAGGTTATTTATTACAGGTTACATTCCAACATAATCATACGATCAAAATAATCTGGAAAACCCTGACATCTTACATTTGGGGTCTAGACATTATACCCATTCACAACGCTAGATGGCGCCAGATATCTTCAAAGCGAATGCTGAACTTAACTCCCCGGGCCAAAGCAAACCCCTGTCACGAAGAATAAAAATAAAAATAGAGGTAGCAGTTTGCATTATTTTATACACTTTACTTTGATGGTTAATGCAGTTATTGCAATTTTGTTGTTTTATCACAGTAGATTGGTTTATTTACATTTCAAGAACCTGAAGCCATTCATTTACAAATGTGATTGCACTTTAGTTTACATATTCAAATGTTCAGATATTAAGATGTGATAGACAGTTTTGCATGATTTGAATGAGGTAAAATAACATGATTTTTCTCTCTCGAATATATTGTTATAATCATTTGTTTCAGATGTACTGTAATTATTTTCTGTATAAAAATTAAATTTGGTGTTCAAAAAGTCTTTTTTCAAACTTGAGTCTTGAAAAAGAGGGGGTCGTCTTATAATCAGGGTCGTCTTATATTCGGGCCAATACGGTATGTAGATGTAGCTAAAGTATACATACTGTAAATATGTTTTTAGAACTCTTTTATTATTATAACAACTTTTTTTATAATAAGGTACAAGTGTACATACTGTAAATGTTTCTAGAACTCTTTTAATATTATAACGTTTTTTTAATAACAAGGTACAATACTGTAAATATGTTTTTATTATTATAATTTTTTTTAACAAGGTACAATACTGTAAATATGTTTTTATTATTATAACGCTGGACACCGTCTGCATGGCTTTCGTCCCAGGAAAAAGCCTCTTCTAAAAAGATGCACAGGGAAGCTTGCAAAAGGTTTGCTGAAGACAAGCAGACTAAGGATATGGGTTACTGGAACCATGTCTGATGAGACCAAGATAAACATATTTGGTTCAGATGGTATCCAGCGTGTGTGCTGGCACTGGGGAGCTACAGTTCATTGAGGGAACAATGAATGCCAACATGTACTGTGGAATACTGAAGCAGAGCATGATCCCCTCCCTCCGTAAACTGGGCCGCGGAGCAATATTCCAACACGATAACGACCCCAAACACACCTCCAAGACGACCATTGCCTTCCTAAAGAAGCTGAGGGTGAAGGTGATGGAGCGCAAGGTCTCCAACATCCACCAGCTCTGTGATGTCATCATGGAAGAGTGGAAGATGATTCCAGCGGCGACCTGCGAAGCTCTGGTGAACACCATGCTTAAAAGGGTTACGGCGGTGCTTGAAAATAATGGTGGCCACACAAAATATTGACATTTGGGTCCAATTTTGACATTTTCAGTTGGGGTGTACTCACTTTTGTTGCCAGCACTTAACACATTCATTGTTGTATTTTGAGTTACTTTGAAGTAACAATCAGAGATGGGACCAAGTCACACATGTGCAAGTCTCAAGTAAGTCTCAAGTCTTAACCTTAAAGTCTCAAGTAAGTCCCAAGTCATATTTTTCTTGGGCAAGTCAAGTCACAGATTATGTCAAGTCAAGTCAAGTCCTTAAATAGGTCAAGTCCAAGTCAAGTCACCTTATTATTGCAGTTTTACCCGCAGAATCTGATTTTAGTAACGTGAAAAGACAAGATATAAGTAACTTTAAGTAACCATCATTGTCCAATGTGTCTAACCTGTTTAAAAAATATGACAATAATTTGGATTTGCACTGTAATTACTGATATTCAGTAAAATACACCATGGAATCAAACAAAAAAGAAATTACCTCATACAATGATTTATTGACAGCTCAATCTAAACAAATTAACGTCTGCCAACAGTGTCTGACACATTTGAGTTGCAAATATGAAAAAAGAATATGAAAAAATCTGAAAGAAGAAACACATTAAAGAGCATTAGAAACATTTTATGTTCCATCTGTAACGTCTGGAGACACCAGAGCTCTATAAACTTCAATTTTCAACATTGTCAGAAAAATAACAGCTTGTTTTTAGAAAAAGATTCCCTAACAGCGAAAACTATACTAACATAAACTAAATAACACTGAAGTCATTCAAGTCATCATGTCTCAAGTCAAGTCCCGAGTCTTTAACTTCCAAGTCCAAGTCGAGTCTCAAGTTTTTTATTTTTTGTCAAGTCAAGTCACAAGTCATCAAAACAGCGACTCGAGTCCAAGTCACAGTGAATCGAGTCCCCATCTCTGGTAACAATACATTTACTTTGCTATCCAAGCTCTACAGTGACGACTTAATATTGTCTTAAAGTGTCATTTCTTCAGTGTTGTCCCATGACAAGATATAATTAAAACATTACAGAAATGAGAGGGGTGTACTCACTTTTGTGAGATACTGTGTACCGTATTTTTCAGACTAAAAGTCGCTCCGGAATAAAGGTCGCATTAGCCATAAAATGCACAATAACGTGAACAAAAACATATATAAGTCGCTCCGGAGTATAAGTCGCATTTTGGGGGAAATGTACTCGACAAAATCCAACACCAAGAACAGACATGAACAAGCAACAACAGGCTAAACAATAGGTATGCTAACGTGACACAAACACAAACGAATAGCTGAGAACGGGCCTGACGTAACATTCAGAGTTATTCAAATAACTTTCACATAAATAACACGTTTATAAAACCATCTGTGTCACTTCAATTCATTAAATCCATCGATCGTGCTTTATGTCAACAATGGGTGCGCACCGCTGACGGCGCTTGCACTTCAAAATATTCCAAAGGCCCATATAACGATATATAAATTATATATCAAATAACTATTATATAAGCAATAATATTATCAAACCATGTGTCACTCCAAATCATTAAATCCATCGATCAAATTCCTCGTCCTTTGTCAACAACGCCGCGCGTGCGCCCTGACGTCAGCCTCGTCATTATTCCACAGATCTAGTATATAACTATATTGTAGCGTTAACAAAGTACAAGGAAAGATGTGGGTTTGGTAAACGGCTCTTTATTTAACAAAACAAGAGTTCAACGAGCCAACAACTACTGAACTGTAACGATAAAAACATATACAAGTTGCTACACAAAATAAAATGTATCAAATAACTATAACATAAATAATTCACCGCCACACGGCCCCAAGCACCGGCGTCGACTTCCAGGCGTGTGGCGGCGTAGACTTCCATCCCCGGAGGTGGCACTTCCAGCCACGGAGGTGGAAGAGAGCTCCATAGAATGTAATGGGCGTGCGTAAAAGCCATGTCCGAGCCCCATCCACCGTCCCCGGACAGCCACCCAGCCGAGCACCGGCCCCCGACTTCCATCCACGGAGGTGAAAGAGAGCTCCGTAGAGTAGGACCGGGCGTGCGTAAAAGCCATGTCCGAGCCCCATCCACCGTCCCCGGACAGCCACCCGGCCGAGCGCCGGCCCCCGACTTCCATCCACGGAGGTGAAAGAGAGCTCCGTAGAGTAGAACCGGGCGTGCGTAAAAGCCATAATAGTTTTTCAAACCTTCTGTCACTCCAAATCATTAAATCCTTCAAACTCTTCATCCTCCGTATCACTTCCAAACAAAGCCACTAATGATGCCGGTAGTACGTGGGGCCCTTCGTCATCTTCGTCATCCCGTGAGCGAATCTTTGTCCTTTATGTAAACAACCGCCGCGCCACGCTGCTGACGTCACTTGAAATTCAAATTACAGTAATCCCTTGCTACATCGTGGTTTCACTTTTTTTTATTTTTTTTTTATTTTGAAAATTTATGAAAAAATTCACATATAAGTCGCTCCTCAGTATAAGTCGCCCCCCCACCCAAACTATGAAAAAAAACGCGACTTGTCGTCCGAAAAATACGGTATATATAAAACCTTTATAAACCCGTTTTTTTCCCCTGTTCATTGTTGTTTTGTTTCACTAAAATTAAACCTTTTTGACCAAACCACAGCCCTGTTTCCCTCCATTTGGGTTCTCAATCCCACATGCGCCTGACAGTGTCTTGTTTGCTCCCCCCTTTGAAAGAATCTTTTATTCTTCTTCAAATGCTGCACCGATGGCTGTATTTCTTTTTCCTTTTTTTCCTTAGTATACCACCATAAAACTTTCAGTGTACACATGTTTTAGTGTAAATATGTTTTTGTTATTGTATATATGTTGTTTGTGTTATTCGGGCCAATAAATGCAATTGCTATACAGACACCATGCAATTTGTGTCATAACATATGACACAAATGACCCCCCCTTAAAACAAAAAACATTTAAATGACCCCCACCCCCTAGAAAAAAAAACGGGTCCTCTTTTTCAGAAACCCAAATGTGGTCACCCTACCTCACAAAGAAAAGACAACTGGGAACGACAAATGACCCCAAAGAATATCATGTTTTGCAGACTACATGCAAAACAGCTCAAATCTGTCATTGAGCAGCCGAGACTAAGTTTGGAGTAAATAAGAAACTTGTTAGGTACTGGCGAAAACCGGAAGCTATTCTTTCTGCAATGAAGAAAACAAAATAGCTACCGTAATTTTCGGACTATAAGTCGCGGTTTTTTTCATAGTTTGGGTGGGGGGCGACTTATAATGAGGAGCGACTTATATGTGAATTTTTTCATAAATTTTCAAAATAAAAAAAAAGTGAAACCGCGATAGACGAACCGCGATGTAGCAAGGGATTACTGTAATTTGAATTTCAAGTGACGTCAGCAGCGCGGCGCGGCGTGGCGGTTGTTTACAAAAAGGACAAAGATTGATCATGGGATGAAGATGACGAAGGGCCCCACGTACTACCGGCATCATTAGCGGCTTTGTTTCTAAGTGACACGGAGGACGAAGAGTTTGAAGGATTTAAGGAGTGACACAGAAGGTTTGAAAAACTATTATGGCTTTTACGCACGCCCGGTCCTACTCTACGGAGCTCTCTTTCACCTCCGTGGATAGAAGTCCACGCCGCCACACGCCTGGAAGTTTGTTTTGTTAAATAAAGAGCCGTTTACCAAACCCACGTCTTTCCTTGTACTTTGTTAACGCTACAATATAGTTATGTACTAGATCTGTGGAATAACGACGAGGCTGACGTCAGGGCGCACGACAAAGGACGAGGAATTTGATCGATGGATTTAATGATTTAGAGTGCACAGATGGTTTGATAACATTATTGCTTATATAATAGTTATTTGATATCTAATTTATATATCGTTATATGGGCCTGTGGAATATTTTGAAGTGCAAGCGCCGTCAGCGGCGCGCACCCATTGTTGACAAAGGACGATCGATGGATTTAATGAATTGCAGTGACACAGATGGTTTTATAAACGTGTTATTTATGTAATAGTTTTTTTAATAACTGAATGTTACGTCAGGCCCGTTCTCAGCTCTTCGTTTGTATTTATGTCACGTTAGCATGCCTATCGTTTAGTCTGTTGTTGCTCGTTCATGTCGGTTCTTGGTGTTGGATTTTGTCGAATAAATTTCCCCCCAAAATGCGACTTATACTCCGGAGCGACTTATATATGTTTTTTTTCACGTTATTGTGCATTTTATGGCTGATGTGACCTATATTCCGGAGCGACTTTTAGTCCGAAAATTACGGTAATTGCGAGCTGAGAGCTAGATGGCCACAGCTAGAATAACAAGATCACCAGTGGGTGATTGAACAGCGGGGAGAGGTTTGTCAAGCGTGCGGTTACGTCGCCTCAGGTAGTTGCCAAGGCGAAGAATATGGACCTTCTTGGTGTTTCCGCTTCATGCAACGCAACCGCCTCTCTATGAGACGGTCTCCCAAAAACGTCCTGCAGGGAGCATGGAGTATTTGAAATATATAAATGAACAACAATCAGGTCAGCCAGGCAAATACTTGTGGATAGGAGTAATCCATGGAATTAATTTGATTTAAAGATTATTTAAAAATCCCTTCCCTATGTTCAAAGATTTGCTGGAGATAATTGCATTGCTGGAGACTAGACTTTCCTCCATGTCTCAAAGAGGAAGGCCTATTCTGATCACTGAGAAACCAAAACAGTGTTAAATTAAGTTGCACTGATTAGTTTATTTAATGAATAAAATCAAAACAAGCTCGGAGAAAGTGCCTGGACTAAATTTAGCAGAGGCAGAGACAAAGAATATACTGATTACTAGTACTTTGACACATTTCTATGACATGGCCTTTAACTAACTTGGAGTGGCCGATTCGGCCGGAGTTTGTTTTGTTTTCTCTCCCCCCCCCTCCCCGGCCGGGGAGGTGGTTAGGTGGCACCCAAGCTGACAGCGGCTATCTGGATTCTTGTGGGCTAATTCAGGTTGGGGGAACTGCAGCTCAACCTCCATAGCCAGGATAGCAGAGGGCTCCTCTGGCAGCCCTTCGCTCTGACTTGGACATCTACTTTTGATTTTCATATTATGTATTATTTGTGCCCTCTCTGCATCCATTACAACCTGGTGATCCTGAAAGGGGGATCCTTCCATCTGTGGTCCCTTCTCAAGGTTTCTCATTTTCCCCGGGCAGGGGTTTTGAGTTTTTCCTTGCCCTTTTGGGAGCTTAAGATCAGGGGATGCTTTGAGAATAATTGTCAATTTTTGTCTATGTGAAGCCCTTTGAGACTGCTTGTGATTTAGGGCTATACAAATAAACTTGACTTGACTTGACTTGACTTTGTGTATATATATTGTGTTGGATTTTTGGTCCACAATTTTGGAAGCGCGCTATCCGCGCCTCACGGCAAAAGCCATAGCCAATCACCTGTTATCCAATTTACTCACCGCGTGCTCGTTTTATTTGTTCAGTTGTAGGAAAAGGCTAAGTCACCGAAACAAAATTTAGACTTACACAGGTTGGTTGAGTTCAATCACAATTTTCAGGAAAGTACAATACAGCGCTGGGCCTTTCGTGCGACCATGCTCAAGAGCAGAAAGTCTCCATTCAGGAAAGGCAACGTGCAAGGTTCTTTGGTCAGCTTATATTAAGTTTCACACACCAGAGTGGGCCGAGTTTGATGGGTGATGAGTCAGGGGGTGTGGCAAGAACGCAGAAGATTTTGATTCCATGGGAGTGGGTGCTGGTTCGGTGAGAGCTGGTTCCGTGGTGGTGGGTGTATATTATGGGCGATTCGGTATGTGTGGGGGCTGTTGTCTTCCGTCTTTCGGCCTTGGCAATCACCTTTGGCCGGGTTTTTTCCTCCTGCCGCTCTTCCTCTGGCACCTCTACCGGTTTTATCTCCAAGTGTCCTTCCTTTAAACCATTCTTGCACATACATCCACTTCGCCCACTGTCACACACCGCCCATTCATCATTCTTTCAATTTTGTCATTTTGTACGGAATTATGTGAGCTTTTGGCTGTGACATCATCAATTTATTAATGTTCCCTGACTATTCAAAGTTTGTACTCACCACTTACCATGTTTATGTTTGTTTGTTCTTTTGATACTCCATGTACTTGCTTACGTCATCATATTCTTAGTTTAATCATGCTTCCAACCATATCTTTTCTTTGTTTGGCAAAATATTCCCCTCTGTCCAGAACGTTCAGTAGTAATCGAAAACTGGCGTCTAGAATTAGTCAAAACATAAGATATAATCAAGTACTGAACATTTTTAGACGACTTTGGCAGTGTCCGTGATTTAGAAAATCGTCAGGCATGCATTAACTAGTTCCTTAAGGGTCATTAAGTGTAAGGGATTGGACAGTACAGCCAAGTGCGGAGCGATAGAGACTTTATTGCGGGCGTGGGTAGCTGGAGCTGGCGCTGGATCGGCGATCAGGCTGGGACAAACAAGCTCTTCTGCTGTATCTTCGATTCTTCAAGGACGTCAGTTTGTCGTGGACCGGAGAGCGAAGCAATCTCATGGGACAGACGGACACTCGGGTCTGCGCTGGCGGCGTTGATATAGCGCTGCCCATGAGCCTGTGGCAGGTGGCGGCGATTCCGCTGATAGGGGGGCGTGGTCCTGTCACCGGTGGCGCCGGTGCGTGACAGAACCCCCCCCACAAGGGACGGCTCCCGACGTCCCCAGAGCACTAAAACAAAAAAGACCAGAAGGCAGAGGAAGGCAACCCCCCGGACGACCAGGCGGGGGGGTTAGTACTCCGTCGAAACGTCCCGACTCCTCGTCGGACGTAGGATCGACGGACGCGGGGGCAGAAGACTCCGGCACCGGCGGACAAGGCCGTCCCGGGCCCTTACCCCTGGGCCCCTCGACCGTCCTCGGCCGCCCGCGCCGGGGGCCCGGTTGGTCCGGGTGACAGCGATGGAACTCCGTGATGAGCAAACGGTCAAGGATCCAGCGGCTCGGAACCCAGGAGCGGTGGGCGTCGTCATAGCCCTCCCAATCCACCAGGTATTGGAAGCCACGACCGCGCCGCCGCGATCGGAGCAGGGAGCGGACGGCGTAAGCCGGGCCCCCTTCGACGAGCTGGGGTGGCGGCGCCGGCGCCAATGCGCTCTCAAAGACCGCACACGGGAAACGTGGAACGTGGGGTGTACCTTCATGGACTCCGGAAGGAGGAGACGGACGGCGGACGGGCTGATCACCTTCTGGATGGGGAACGGTCCAACAAAGCGCGGCGCCAGCTTGCGGGATCCCGTTCGCTGCGGCAAATCCTGCGTCGAGAGCCACACCCGCTGGCCCACTCTGTACTCCGGAGCCGGCGACCGGCGCTTGTTTGCCTGGCGGGCGTAGCCTGAAACAGAACGGAGCAGAGTGGTCCGGGCCCTCGCCCAGGTTGGACCCACCCACGCTGGTCCCCGGCGGCCATGCATCGGAGGGACCTGCCCAGCTCCTGGTTCAGACGCTCCGCTTGACCATTGGACTGAGGGTGAAACCCCGATGAGAGGCTGGCCGTAGCGCCGAGGAGTCGGCAGAACTCCGCCCAGAAGGTGGACGCGAACTGCGGGCCACGGTCCGACACGATGTCCTGTGGGAGGCCGTGGTGACGAAACACCTCCCGCACCATGATGGCCGCAGTCTGCTTCGCGGACGGAAGCTTAGGTAGAGGAATGAAGTGCGTCATTTTACTGAACCGGTCCACCACCGTGAGGACCACCGTGTTCCCCTCTGAGGGGGGAAGGCCCGTGACGAAGTCGATGGACAGGTGAGACCAGGGACGCCGGGGAACCGGCAAGGGTTGGAGTAGCCCGGCCGGAGGACGAGTAGAGGTCTTACAGCGGTTGCATATTGAGCAGGCTCTGACGTAATCGCTGGTGTCCCCTTGCCAGGTGGGCCACCAGAAACGCTGCGCCACCACGTACCTCGTGCGCGCAGCTCCGGGATGACAGGCCAGGCGTGAGTCGTGTGCCCATTGCAGCACGGACGAGCGCAGGCCCTCAGGGACGAACAGGCGACCCTCCGGGCAGTTGCTGGGACCGGGTTGATCGCGTGATGCGGCTTCCACTTGGTGCTCAATCTCCCATGACAGCGCCGCCACCCGCACCGAGCTCGGGAGAATAGTGGGAGGCGGACCCCGTCCCTCCTCCCCGCCAGGAAACGAACGCGACAGGGCATCCGCCTTCGCGTTGCGGGAACCCGGCCTGTAAGAAAGAGAGAACTCAAACCGGTCAAAGAACAGAGCCCACCGTGCTTGCCTCGCGTTCAGCCTCTTGGCCGATCTCAGGTACTCCAGGTTGCGGTGGTCGGTCCAGACGATGAACGGCGTGGTGGCGCCCTCCAGCCAATGTCGCCACTCCTCCAAGGCCAACTTGATGGCGAGGAGCTCTCGGTTGCCGACGTCATAGTTCCGTTCCGAGGCCGACAAGCGGCGAGAGAAAAAGGCGCACGGGTGGAGGCGATCGTCCTGGCAGCTGCGTTGGGACAGCACCGCCCCAACACCCACGTTCGAGGCATCCACCTCGACCACAAACTGCCGGTCAGGATCGGGGACTCGGAGGATGGGAGCGGACGTGAACCTCCTCTTGAGCTCCTGAAACGCCTGTTCTGCCCGTTCCGTCCATTTGTACGGGGAGGCGGGGCTGGTGAGGGCGGTGAGGGGCGCGGCCACCGTGCTGTACCCACGGATGAAACGGCGATAGAAGTTCGCGAACCCCAGGAATTGTTGCAGCCGCTTGCGTGTCTCGGGGATAGGCCATGACGTGACCGCTTGCACTTTCTCTGGGTCCATCTCGACTGATCCCTCGCGCACCACGTAGCCGAGGAACTTGACAGAGGAGGCGTGGAACTCGCACTTCTCTGCCTTCACGTAGAGCGAATTTTCCAGGAGGCGGCGTAGCACCGTCCGAACATGCTTGATGTGTTCAGGGAGCGAGCGGGAGAAGATGAGGATGTCGTCCAAATAAACGAACACGAATTTGTCCAGCATGTCTCGTAGCACGTCGTTTATTAAGGACTGGAAAACCGCTGGGGCATTGGTGAGCCCAAACGGAACCACCAAGTACTCGTAGTGGCCGCTAGGGGTGTTGAAGGCAGTCTTCCACTCGTCTCCCTCCCGGATGCGGATCAGGTGGTAGGCGTTGCGAAGATCCAGCTTAGTGAAGACGGTGGCACCCTGAAGGCACTCGAAGGCGGAAGACAGAAGAGGCGGGGGGTACCGGTTCTTAACGGTTATCGCGTTTATTCCCCGGTAGTCGATGCACGGGCGGAGCGTGCCCTCCTTCTTTTCCACGAAGAAGAACCCCGCTCCCGCAGGTGATGAGGACGGCCGTATGATGCCGGCCGCCAGGGACTCCCGGATGTATTCCTCCATGGCCCGGCGCTCAGGAGCGGACAGGGAGTAGACGCGTCCCTTGGGGGGGAGGGTGCCGGGCAGCAGGTCGATGGCGCAATCGTAAGACCGGTGGGGAGGAAGGGAGGTGGCCCTGGCCTTACTAAAAACCTCTTTTAGTTCGTGATAAACCGCCGGTACGGAGGAGATGTCGGGGCTGTACCTGGGCGGGGCTCCACCGAGCGGGCTGGTGGCCGCCCTCAGGCACGTCCGATGGCAGCGTTCGCTCCACTGCCGAACCACCCCCACCTCCCAGTCCAGTACCGGGTTGTGCTGCCGCAGCCAAGGGTGCCCCAGGATGAGCTGCTGTCCTGGGAGGGGAAGAAGAAAAAAATGGATGGTCTCGTGGTGATTGCCGGAGAGCAGTACCTTGACTGGCTCTGTCACGAAGGCCACCTCGCCGATCAGACGGCCATCGATGGCGCGTGCGGGAATGGGCGGGTTCAGAGGCAGGAAGTTAATCCCCCACTGGCGTGCCAGGCGACTGTCCATGAGGTTACCCTCCGCCCCGGAATCCACCAGGGCAGCCACGTTCCGGTCGCCCGCCGCGAGCTGGACACGTGCCTGTAACGTGAGCGTACTGGGACTGGGAGAGCCTGTGCTGGTCGAGCTCACGCGGATTCCCCCACGCCGCGTGAGCCCCGGCCTCCTGACGGTCACCCCGTCACTCGATGACCCCCCTCCCAGATCCATGGGCTCGGCGGGTGGTGCGGTTGGCGGGTTTCGCAGGGACCTCCGCTCCCGATCGTGCTGCCGCGTCCGGATCCGCCGGTCTACTCGGGCCGCCAAGTTCATCGCGTCCTTCAGGGTTCGCGGCCGATCGCGGGAAACTAGCTCGTCCTTCATGTACTCCGCGAGACCGTTGAGGAACGTGCTGACGAGCGCCGGCTCGTTCCACCCGCTGCTGCCGGCCAGGGTCTGGAATTTGAGGGCGTAATCTGCGACCGATCGGCTACCCTGACGCAGCGTCGCCAGTTCCTCGGCGGCGTCTTCGGCGGCAGAGCCCAGGTCGAACAGGCAGAGCAACTCCTCCGCGAATGCGTCGAACGCGTCACAAGCCGGGGCCCCCCTCTCGTATTCGGCCAGCCCCCGCAGCCGCGCCTTGTCCGTGAGGTGGGTTAGGGCGAACCCGACTTTGGCAGCCTCCGATGCAAACGTGACAGGCTGGAGATCAAACATTATACGGCAGTTAGTCACGAACGCCCTCACGTATTTGGGATCTCCGCTGAACTTTTCGATGTTGCCGAGGCGGGGCTCCGGAACGTCCACGAGCCTCCTGGCCTCGGTCGACGGGCGGGGCGGGGGTGCCGTGACAGCCGGGGGCGCAGCCACCGACAAACTCTGGAGGGCTTGGGCCATTTCCTGCTGCTGTTGCTGTTGCCGTAGGTCCATCTCGATCAGGTTCCGGATGTCGGCGGATAGGCTGCTAATGGCGGTCTCGGCTCGCTCCAGTCGGGTGAATGCCGTCTCTTCGTTCGTTGGCTGCATAGTGTTGGTCCGTCTGTACTGTAAGGGATTGGACAGTACAGCCAAGTGCGGAGCGATAGAGACTTTATTGCGGGCGTGGGTAGCTGGAGCTGGCGCTGGATCGGCGATCAGGCTGGGACAAACAAGCTCTTCTGCTGTATCTTCGATTCTTCAAGGACGTCAGTTTGTCGTGGACCGGAGAGCGAAGCAATCTCATGGGAGAGACGGACACTCGGGTCTGCGCTGGCGGCGTTGATATAGCGCTGCCCATGAGCCTGTGGCAGGTGGCGGCGATTCCGCTGATAGGGGGGCGTGGTCCTGTCACCGGTGGCGCCGGTACGTGACATTAAGCTATTCAAGCAAAATATCAAAAAACATTTGTTATTTCAAAGTGCTCAGATATACATATCAGATCATAGAGTTATAAAAACCTTTGTCATTACACCCTATCAAAAAATGTCTAGTTATGTCTTCTTTATTGATTTGGTGTGTAGGTATAATTATATGCTTAAAATGTTTCTTTTATTGATTTCATATGTGAATATACTTGTCTGCTTATGTACTTTATTCAATGAGGTTTGCGCATGTCTGTTTTTGTAGCTAGGGAGGACTTTTTGTATTTCGAACCCATTCCTTCATTTGAAATACAATTTACACACATTTACTGTACACAATAACTTTATTTTAGTATTGAAACATATCAGCCTCGTTCCACTGAGGAGGAATCATGGGGAGATCCGTACGGCCTGACACCGTGGTGTTTTCTGTTGGAGAGAGATGTCCAATGGGCTATGTGAATTTTGTCTGACAAGTCTGACATCCAATTGAGACATTGAGATGTCTTGAGAGACAAAATGGACATACTATGCTGGACATTAGGTCAAGGCCTCTCACCAAGTAGGCATGCAGTTGCGGGTGGGTTTACAGTATATTTACCGTAAATTCCGGACTATAAGCCGCACCGGACTATAAGCCGCACCAGCTACAATTGGGGGATATTTTAGTTTTTTTCTTATATAAGCCGCACCGGACTATAAGCCGCACGTGCACACGCGTTTTTTACAAAGAAAGACCGTTCACAGAAAGCCTTTTTAAAGTTTTAATAACATACTTTAACATGTCTTTCTAAACATTGCCTGTGACGCAGCAGTAGAACCGCAGCAACACGGAAGTGTCACGCGAGTTATTAACAAAGAAAGACTGGACACAGAAAGCTTTTTTAAAGTTTTAATAACATACCTTAACATTTCTTTCCAAACACTGCCCGTGACGCGGCAGTAATACCGCAGCAACACGGAAGTAACACAAGACTAATAGGGCTGGATTAAAAAAAACATACCCGGTAAAAGTCATTGAGACGCGGCGGTAACACAGCAGCAACACGGTAGTACAGCACCAACAGGGCTCGTTAAAAAACATACCAGTAAAAGTAAAAAAAGAGCTTCATCGTCTTCATCTTCCTCCTGTGCACTGAAACCATCGAAGTCTTCCTCCTCAGCGTCCGATTGGAATAGCGTTAGATATCCTTCGCCTCACACTTTCTCAGTCTCTCTTTCGTCGTCGCTTTTATGCATTTCTTCGAGTGTGATGAGGGTCTGTTCATGCTAATTTTATTCATGCACGAAGCGCTAAATTACATTAAACTAGCGAGCGACACGTATAGCTCCAGAGTAGACGGGACCACGAAATAAAGAAAAGGGTGACGCGACACAATGTCATCAACATCGACTGCCTTTAGCTTAAAAGGGGCTTCTATGCATTTCTTTTGTCCCCCATAATGACGGTTTGTGTATAAAAGCTTCCTTTCAGTAATGTCCGTCTTGATCTCGTTCTGTCTCTTCTTTGTGTGAATTATACGCCACTATTCGCCTATCAAAACACAAACTAGCACGTCTTCTTCGGCGCATTATCTCTTCTTCGTCTGTCTCGCTCTTGCTTCCTGCTAGAGCGCCCCCTGGAGGCCGTAGAAATCCATAAATACGACGCGCCGCGCCGCCATTTAAGCTCTATTTCCCTCTTTGACAGCCAAATCGATTGCTTTTAACTTAAAAGCTGCATCAAATGCATTTCTTCGTGTGTTTTCCATGATGAGGGTGTGTGCGTCATCATCATCATCATCATCGGTTTAAAGTCCGTTTTCCAGGCGCCGCTGGGTTGGACTGGATTCTCAATATGGCTTTCTTCCACCGAGGACGGCCCATGGCCATCTTGTGGTTGAGAGTCCTATACTGAGAACATTTTTGGAGCAAAACTTTTTACAGCCGGATGCCCTTCCTGACACCAACCCAAGGGGAAATTGATTTTCTGTAGGGGTTGACTCCCTTAGCCCATTCCTCTCCCGAGGAGCCCACTGGGCAGTGGTACTATTTAACCCATAGTTGGGGGCTGGTTCGTGGGCACCAGGGCGTGGGCACCAGGGCGTGTCCACACACCGGTGGGCCTGCGTGCCGCACGTCTAGGGGCCAAACCTCCTCCGAGTCCCTTGTAGTTTAGCCTGGGTCCGTGTTGTACCCAGTTACCATGTGTCGCCGCGTGGAGGCACTACATAGGGCTTGCTGTTAGAGAGGCTATGTACTGGCAGGGAGAGACTTACGCACTCGGCTCTCCCGTTCGCATACTGCTAGCCAGCGGTGAGGGTTGACAGTGAGAAGTGACATGCACTGGGCACTCCACCAACACACTAGACGCATCATAACAACCCGACTTGGTCTTATGAAGTCAGACACACGTGCGTGATCCGCGAAATGTTCAAAACACAAACTAGCACGTCTTCTTCGGCGCATTATCTCTTCTTCGTCTGTCTCGCTCTTGCTTCCTGCTAGAGCGCCCCCTGGCGGCCGTAAAAATCCATAAATACGCCGCGCCGCCATTTAAGCCTCGGGGTTCAACGTAACCTTCTGAATAAAATGCATTAAAAGTTCACGTTCATTACAACTTGTTTTTGGTGAGCAAAATGTCAGAAGAATTGAATTTAAATGCTGATTGATTGGGTTTTAATACAATGCAGATGGTCCAAACAGCGCCACTGCTTTGTGTAATCTCTGAGTCACATGGCAGAGTAAGAGAAAGGGTTTAGAGCCCTTTGACGCAGGTCACCTAGCGTGCATTCCTACTAAAGCTCATAATAGTCACAAGCAACACAGCCAGAATAAGCAGCAGCCATAGTAGTGTTTCAAAATAGTATTTTTGTTGTTGTTTTTGTCTTCAAGATACCGCAGTGTATAAAAGTGATCAAGTCATCACAAAAATCACGAAAAAAATCCTTATATAAGCATCACCTGACTATAAGCCGCAGGGTTCAAAATTTTGGAAAAAAGTCGCGGCTTATAGTCCGGAATTTACGGTATATTCTTTATTGAGTAGTATTGTCTTTCATCTGACACCCCGAAAAAAACACTTTTTTCATTTTTTAGGTTACAGACTTGCAACACCACGAATTTTGAACCTGTGGCAAAAGTCATCAAGGTAATATCTGTCCTCAAACTTTTAAGTAAATGCTGAATTTAATCATTTGCCATGTAATTTGCATGCGGTCAACATGATTATCTTTTCCTATTCACTCTAGCTCAAATATTTGCATATGGGGATTTTCTACTTGCTCTTTTTCTTTGGATCACTCTCAATTTAATAATAAACGCACCCATTTTACATTATAATAAAGACGTGTTGATGATGTGCATAAAGTTTTGAAAGGATGGGCCTAAATAAGACCTGAAAACACACGCACGCACGCACACAGGCACGCACACGCACGCACGCACGCACACATGCACACACACACATGCACGCACCCATACACCCACCGAACCACACACACACGCACACACATACATCCACGCTTGTGACGATCTGTGCTCCCATTGGACAGCAATGACCAGGGCGGCACACAGAGCACATACTCGGAAATGAAGGAAGACATACGAGTCCTATGCACTACATTCCTGCTCTGCATGGTTGTGCTGTTGGTTCAGATCTACGCTGTTTGTATTCATACCTGAAGCAAACCGCACTAGAGATCATTTGTAAGCAAACCAAGAGTTCTTTAAAAAGTGGGTCTCGGTCCGATTCTTTAATCCGCACCAGGATTTATTTGCGTGTATTCACACCTGCATAAAAGGTCCGGACCAGCGTTAGAATCGAACCCTGGTCGTTTTAAAGTGGACCAAACAGTCAGGTCTGAATACACCCTAAGAATACGATGCGGCCCACAACATAAATGAGTTTGACACCCCTGGTCTAGAACAAAAGAATTGCAGCAATTTTAGAAGTCATTCAAAATTCTGACAGCCCCGCTTATGAAATATGGATGTGTGCAGGTATTTTAGAGCTGAAATCCTGAAAGGCTATGACTGTATGGAGGGGGATGTATTTTCATTCTGCCTGACTAGTATGGCGCACTGCATGATTAGTATTTATATTAATTTTCTTAAATTAACCATCAAAGTGCTTAATTAGGATTATTAATTTTGTGAGGCGTAATCACTGAGCGGTGGCGTGAAAAACGTGGTGGGGCGGGGGAGGGTTCGGACCCAACTTCATTTTAAGACTTAATTACACTAATTAATAAAAGTCTAGCAGGGGAGTCATTTAACAAGAGGGAACAAATCAAGATAGTTGCTGAAATATCATGTGGACTAAGGGATGAGTAATCAGCGTATCATTTGTGTGCCATTTTATTCATCCTGGGATGGGTCACACATTAAGTTGACATTAATTTCAACTTGACTCGGTCAGAAAAGGGTGAAATGCCCCCTCCGGATCGGGGATGAGATCCTGCCCCAAGTGGAGGAGTTCAAGTATCTTGGGGTCTTGTTCACGAGTGAGGGCAGGATGGAGCGCGAGATCGACAGGCGGATCGGTGCAGCGTCGGCAGTAATGCGGGCCGTCGTGGTAAAGAACGAGCTGAGCCAAAAGGCAAAGCTCTCAATTTACCGGTCGATCTACGCTCCTACCCTCACCTATGGTGACGAGCTATGGGTCGTGACCGAAAGAACGAGATCCCGGATACAAGCGGCCAAAATGAGTTTCCTCCGCAGGGTGTCCTTAGAGATAAGGCGAGAAGCTCGGTCATCCGGGAGAGGCTTGGAGTAGAGCCGCTGCTTATCCACGTTGAGAGGAGCCAGATGAGGTGGCTCGAGCATCTCATCAGGATGCCTCCTGGACGCCTCCCTGGGGAGGTGTTCCGGGCATGTCCCACCGGTAGGAGACCCCGTGGACGACCCAGGACGCGCTGGAGAGACTATGTCTCTCGGCTGGCCTGGGAACGCCTTGGGATCCCCCGGGATGAACTGGATGACGTGGCTGGGGAGAGGGAAGTCTGGGAGACCCTTCTAAAGCTGCTGCCCTCGCGACCCGACCCTGGATAAGCGGAAGAAAATGGATGGATGGATGGATGGATGGATGGATGGATAAATTAATTGATTCGCAGATTTCTTTAATGAGAAATATTAGATTCTCTGTAGACACCTTGCTCAAAGACTATCCTGACTGAATAGCAGCATATTGCTGTCAAGTCTATTTCTACAGTAAATGCCTAACAGTGTAACAATAGAATTCTAATAAAAGTGGGAAGCCTCAAATCACCTCATTGAATGACTACAGACCTGTGGCACTGACTCCCATCATGATGAAGTGCTTCGAAAGGCTGCTCAAAGAACACATTGTCTCCAGACTCCCCCCAACATTCGACCCGTTCCAGTTTGCCTACCGGCAGAACCGCTCTACTGAGGATGCCATCTCCTCCGTTCTTCACCTGAGCCTGGCTCACCTGGAGGAGAGGAACACCCACGTGCGGTTGCTGTTCCTGGACTTCAGCTCAGCGTTTAACACCATCATTCCACAGCATCTGGTGGAAAAACTGGAACACCTGGGCTTCAGCACCCCCCTTCGAAACTGGCTGCTAGACTTCCTCACCAACAGACCTCAGTCAGTCCGGGTCGGACAGAACACCTCAGATGTCATCACCCTCAGCACAGGCTCCCCTCAGGGCTGCGTCCTGAGCCCCCTGCTGTTCACCCTGATGACACACGACTGCGCCCCCAGGTTCACCACCAATCACATCGTGAAGTTTGCAGACGACACAACGGTGGTGGGCCTCATCAGGGACAACAACGACCTGGACTACAGAGAGGAGGTGGAGCAGTTGGTGGGCTGGTGCAGAGATAATAGCCTGATCCTGAATGTGGAGAAGACGAAGGAGATCATCGTCGACTTCAGGAAGAACCAGCCTCACCACACTCCACTGATCATCAACAGCTCAGCTGTGGAGGTGGTCAGCAGCACTAAATTCCTGGGGGTCCACATCACAGACGACCTCACCTGGACTGTGAACACCACAACACTGGTCAAGAGGGCACAGAAGCGCTTGTACTTCCTGCGGAGGATGAGGAGAGCCCACCTGCCCCCACCCATCATGAGGACGTTCTACCGAAGCACCATAGAGAGCATTCTGACAAGCTGTCTCTCGGTGTGGTGTGGAGGTTGCAGCGCCTCCAATTGGAAGAACCTGAGGAGAGTGGTGAGGACAGCAGAGAGGATCATCGGGGCTCCTCTTCCCTCCATTCAGGACTTGTCATCCCAGCGCTGCGTGTCCCGAGCCCGTAATATTATCAGTGACCCATCACACCCCCACCATGGACTGTTCTCCCTGCTGCCCTCTGGGAAGAGGTTTCGCATTATCCGCTGCAGGTCCACCAGGTTCTGCAATAGTTTTTTCCCTGCTGTCGTCAGACTGTTGAACATTCAAACGTAGCATTCCTCTGCACACTTGTAAATACTGTTTTTGTCTCCTGCACTGTTTACATACTTTATCACTGCTGCACTTTGTACTTTATACTTATCTTATTTCATATTTTTATATAGAATGTCACTTTTTAACCAGCCGCAATATCACTACATTGTTGAAAGCCGTATGCAACGTAATTTCGTTTTGTGTACACCCAGTGTTGACAAAATGACAATAAAGTTTGTCTAAGTCTAAGCACGGTTGGCTGGTGGTTAGCACATGCATGTGCCTCACAGGCAACACGTTAAATGACAGCTCAGTTTCTCCTGTGTTGAGTGCGCACATTCTCTCTGTGCTTGCATAGACCTACTCTGGGTGGCTAATTCAAGACTGTAAATTGTTCACAGTGTGAATTGTTGTTTGTATTAACGTGCCTTGCCAAGGAACTATAAACTATTTGAGGGCGTGGCAAAGGCAACAGGGGTGGGCTTGGGCTCCCCCAGTGATCAGGCAATTGCTTGCCCCAACCTAAGCACAGGGGCCCAATCCAAGTATGATATTTTAAGTGTTTATTTACTTTCTTTTTTTTACTACATATGCTATGGCCTTTGGTGTAAGAGTTATGTGCATTTTTTAAATTTATTTTAGTTCAGTCTGCCCCCTATCCTGAAGTGATAGCTTCGACCACAACAATAATGACAGATAAATCTGCACAATGGCCTGATGTTCTCAGCACCAGTGAAAATAGTTCTCTTGTAACAATAGAACCTGTTCAGGTTAAAAATATTGTTTTTCCACAAAACAATTACAAACCTCCGTGTACGCTCACAAAAAAGAACGATAATATGGTCATGAAAAAATGTTGAAAAAATACAGCGAACAAGGCTAATGTACTCTAACTACAGAATCCCTATTTTGTGTTGCTTGCAAAACATTTTGTAATTTTGATATTCACTATTGAAAGTTACCTTTTTTCAACATATCAGCACATTTGTTTGATTCTTTTTTAATTTGCTTTTGGATTATTTTTTTTTTATTGTTAAAAATCAGTCTGTTTCCTAAAAAAATGAGTGCTTTGAAATAAAATACCCAATAATACTTAATCGTGTCCAATAATCCCTCGCTCCACCCCCTTGTAGGGCCCCGACCTTTGTGCTTGGGGCCCCTGCTACAACACTGATCATAACGAGGAACAGTGGTTTGCAAAATAGGTTGATGAAATGTAATGCATTGGCTTAGGAAATGTTATGAAATGAGCCACAAACGCAAATGAACGGAATCTGGGAAACTGCGGGGTTAACTTGAGAAGAATAACATCATCCATCCATTTTCTATACCGCTTGTCTACCCGGGGGTCGCGGGCGTGCTGGAGCCTATCCCTGCAGTCATCGGGCAGTCGGCGGGGGACACCCTGAACCGGTTACCAGCCATTCGCAAGGCACACAGAGACAAACACCCATCCGCACTCGCACTCACACCTAGGGGCAATTTGGAGTGCTCAGCTGGCCTACCAAGCATGTTTTTTGGTATGTGGGAGGAAACCGGAGTGCCCGGAGAAAACCCACGCGGGCACGGGGAGAACATGCAAACTCCACACAGGGAGGGTCAGAGGTGGAATCGAACCAGCACCCTCCTAACTGTGAAGCGGACGTGCTAACCAGTGTTCCACTGAGCCGCCATAAGAATAAGATCAGAACATTCAATTCAATTTGAACAGGGAGGAAGCCAACTATTACTACACTTCTGTCTCATTGTTATAGTCTATGATTATACTCAGTTAAAGGATGCCCGATGACCAATTACTTGTTTGAATTTTGAATTTAAAAAAAATCCCAGAGTAAATAAAGTAAATAGAAACAAGCCCTTCGATTGCAATTCAAATTAACATTTTAAGTAAAAGCAACAAAGCATTCAATTCTTTGTTGACAAATGGATAAAATACATGAAAATAAATCAAAGGTGCCTTACTCATGTCTTATGTGTAAAACAAAAGCTCCCACAATATTGACATACGTAATATGAAGTGGCATATAAGAAAAATCACATAGCCTGTCATTACCTTAAATGTGATCATAAATCTGTCATCTTCCCTTTACTACTTTAGTACAGGAGGCCCTCAAATACGTGCACCAAGGTTACCCAGAAGAGGTTTTCAGCTCCTCAAGGTTTTCAATTCAACCTATATCACTTAGTGATCAACTTTATTCGATAAAATCCAGTTTACGTTTCTCATGAGATCTCAATTTTGGTAACTGCGGCTTTGTGTGGCTCAGACAATAATAAAAAAATACAATAACTAAAACAACAATCAACTGAAAGTAGTCAATGGGAGGACAGATGGACAGAGGTTTTTCAAGAAAGTAGGTCTAAATCACTGCTGCTGCTAACAATTTTTTATCTCCGGCTATCGATAGAAAGGCCCATGCCAATGGGTTTAATTAGTGTAGCACATTTTGATCATCATTCATCATTAAGTTGTCCTCAGACGGGCCTTCCATCGGAGGAGCCTCCAGTTCACCCGATCCTCTGTGCATCCCGCAAGCTCGTCAGCAGTTTCCACGGCCACATCTCTCTTCAGTACATCCACATATGTTGGTGTGGCTCCCACGGTACCAGTTTACTGGCCGTGAGTTCTCTGTGCCTTTGAAGTCGACAAAGCACAGCACCGCTGTCAGGTTGTTCTTCTTCACCTCCTCTATGATTAAGGCCAAGATCTGGGTTACCTTGGTCCTCCCCTCTCGAAAGCCATTCTGGTTCTCTCTCAGGCATGGGTCAATAGCGCCCCTAATCCCGTTTAGTATCATGCGGTTGTACATCTTCGCAATGATGCATGTCAGACTGATGCCATGGTAGTTGTCGGGCTTTGAGAGATCACCAGACTTTGGCACTGGGATGATGTTTGAGAGGGACCACATATCAGGCTTCTAGAGCAAGGTTACACATCTCCAAGATGATGTTGTCTAAGTCGCAGTTCTTAAGGACCTGCGGAGGAATGCCGTCTGGGCCAGCGCTTTTCCCCTGCCTCAGAGTGGATTTGACTCTGGCGAGCTCCTCAGCTGTAAAGGGGCCATCGTCAATATTAAGATTTGTGAGGGCTGCAGGTAATTCTTCTTCGGCTCCATCTCCTGACGCAAGTGTGCCTAGGAGATTCCGGGAGTGAGTCTCTCCTCCGGGCTGTTGCCTGCAATCTGGCCCTCTCTTGACCGCTTGCGCCCACTCGTCTCATTTATGACCCTCCATGTCTCCCCATACCGCTGTTCACCTTGACCCACTTCCACTCTGCGCATCTTTTCCGTCAGCTCCTCCCCGTGATTTTGTCATACGTACCGAAGAGATGTTGTTTGGCTTCATTGTTTGACTCTCTGCAGTACACACGCGTTTGAGGTTTTGGCGCGCTTCCTACACTTCCTTGCGTGCCGCCACAACCTCCGGATGCTCGGACCTCGAGGAGGTTCTGATCCTCTCCATTACTGGCACACACCCCCTGGTAGCCTCCACGTTTGCTTCTACAAACCGCTCGTACATTGCATTAGGGCAGGGGTCACCAACCTTTCTTAAACCGAGAGCTACTTCCTGGGTACTGATTAAGGCAAAGGGCTACCAGTTTGACACACACTTCTGAAGTAGCCAATTTGCTCTATTTAGCTTTCACTATGTGTTATTATTGTCATTTCCAGTTCACATGTAAGTGTGATTTTAACAAGAATAGCAAAAATACAGTCAAACCTCGGTTTTCGACCACAATCCGTTCCAGAAGGCGGTTCGAGAAGCGAATCGGTCAAATTCCGAATCTATTTTTCCCATTACAAAAATTGGAAGAAATGTTAATTCGTTTCAAGACTAAAAAAAGCCGCCTTTTTTAAAAACATTTTTTTCATTTGCGCATTTTTGTCCGCCCACCGCGCAACTGAACCGCGCTGCTCGCATTATTGTGACAGAGCCGTCGCTGAAATTTAGAAAATATTTTTAATGTCCTGATGTACTTTCCAAAATTTAAGTGGACCTCAGTACGCAGGGAGCTTAATTTGGTCCGATCGCGCAACCGCAGCGCGCCGGGCGCTCACTGTCGCATTGCTTTAAGAGCGTCTTTGTGTTTTAGGATGACTTTACTGCTCCCGCTTGCTTTCTTTGGAGGCATGATTAGGGGTTAATACAATCCTCAAAGTAACGAAAATACAATAACTACAGAGTCAGTCGGCATCCGGGCCGCGCGGTTGGGTTTTCTCGGGTCCTCCCGGCTCATCTCGCGAGGTTCGACCTCCGAATTTTGTTCATCAACCGAAGCAAAAAGATCTCGAATTTTTTGTTCAAATTCCGATTTGTTCGAGAACCGGGACGTTCGGAAACCGATGTTTGACTGTAAAATAAATAGATGCAGCTCGCTGACAAGTGTCGCTATTTGAGCTAATTTTAGAACAGTCCTGCGGGCGACTCATGCGGTCCTCACGGGCTACCTGGTGCCCGTGGGCACCGTGTTGGTGACCTCTGCATTAGGGTCTTCCTTGCCGTCGAAATCTGCAATGAGGATACTCTCTGTGTGCTGAAAAACCCTAAGAAGAGCCTTACATGCCCTTACATTTTCTATCAGAGCCTAGTACTTACCTTAGATTGAATTTGTTTTTGTTTTAAATCCTCACAATTAAAAAGAGCATTCAAGCAACAAGTTTTTTCTAATAAGATTGTAGATTTTTGACGTTTTTATTTTGAAGGTAATGGTTCGCAGCAACATATTGTAAAGGGGGAAAAAAGAGGAAAAAATAAGGACTACGAACTGGTTCAAAAACAATACACTAAGTTCAAAACTTTAAATTATGAACTATGCAATAAACTCATTGATTTTTTTTTAACTGAACTTTTAACCAATTCACGTACAAATGAAATTTTCTATCATTGCCCACTGTACAACTGAAAAAATAATGTCACAACCTTCTCTGAAAAAACTAGTGAGAGAAAATTGAACACAGCCTCAAATCTGTGTTGCAAGTCGCATTTTGCCTCTCTGCCTCCTGCTGTAATCCCATAAAGATGTTGTTCACTCAGCCTCAGGATAGAAGACAGCACATCACGTTGTCAGAGTGGAAACTTGCCAGATTAAGAGGAGGATATGAAGCTCTATTTTTATTGTATGATGAAAAACAAATTTACCCCACTATTGACTGCATAATGACCACACTCAGTTTCCAGCTGCTTGCAAATATAACTTGACTAAAAATCAATGCTGACATGGCTGTGGTTTCGTGTCATCCTCTGCTTTAACACATTTGTTTGCCAAGTCCAAATACCCTGACTGCTGGATTTGAGTTTCTGATTAAATATTGATGGTGCGGCTTATGAATTTGATCTTAGAGTTCCACAGCAGGGCTGAAAGTAATGTGCCAATGGAGAAACAAGAGCTTAAAAGACATCCTCTCTGATGTGGGATGCCAACGGGACTGTTGAACTGCAGAGTTATGGAGGGATTACCTGAGAGAGAGTCCCCCATTAGAAGGCACTAAAATTTAAATAATTTTTGTAGAGACTGACAAAGATGTTTGTTTCTTCCTTTCAACTGCTGATGGGGGATGCAGCTATTAGGGGGAATGCCTATTTTGCATAGTTTTGGAATCATCTTTAAACATTTATTTGTTTTGTCATGTTTCATTTGAAGGATCAAATATTTGGAATGAACACGACTGAACAGATCACTTCATGAGAGGGATCTGTTCTTTTCTCTGTTCATTTGAACTCAGACGTGGGTGTGTTTTTGAAATGTAAAAAACAGAACTGCAGCATTTGTCACTCATGAATCGTCAGCGAACGTCCAATGAGCAACCAGTATGCAGGCGGGGTAGCAACTCGACTGAACGTAATGCCTCGAATCGTTCACAAAAGGCGTTGGGAACAACCGGTTCAGTCGGTAAATGTAGTCTTGAGTGATTGGTGATTCACCAAGGAAAGAACGACATGTTACCACTTAGTAAACGAACTCTCATTTGTCCTCGAGGGGATATGCTTTCATTGACGTCCGTACAGCTCATGTGGAGGCAAACCACATGAAACGTGACATGGTGAGGAGGCAAGTGAAGCAAAGAAAAGAAAGCCTGAATTGAGTGGAAGTGAAGAGGATGAAGACGAAAATTAAAAAGAAAATAAAAAAAAATATATAACATATAAATAAGTTACGTTAGTTTTAAGTTAACGTTATGTAAGTTGGATAAAAAAAAACTGAAAAATAAAAATAAATATATAAAATATAAAAATAAAAAAATAGAAGAAAAAAATAGAAAAAAAAGCTTAGTTAGTTTGAAGTTACATTAAGTTACGGCACATATACATACCAGCTCAGTGGCCTAGTGGTAGAGTGTCCGCCCCTGAGACTGGAAGGTTGTGGGTTCAAACCCCGGCCAGGTCATACCAAAGACTATAAAAATGGGACCCATTGCCTCCCTGCTTGGCACTCAGCATTAAGGGTTGGAATTGGGGGGTTAGATCACCAAATGATTCCTGAGCGGGGCACCGCTGCTGCTCACTGCTGCCCTCTCCCCCAGGGGATGGATCAAAATCACACGGTGATGGGTTAAATGCAGAGGACAAATTTCACCACACCCAGATGTGTGTGATGATCATTGGGACTTTAACTTTAACATATGCATCTCTGTGTCTCTAAGGTACAGTGACAATAAAAAACTATTTTTATTGATTATTTCTTTGGAATTTATTTCTTTTTACATCTCTCTGGTATAATCTATTTGTTTTATTGCTATGTGTAATTATCTGCAGTATTTATTAAGGAGTTTTCTTTTTTTTTTTATTATTAAATACGTATGTAGAAGTTTGACTGTAGTCTTATCCCTTTGTGGAGTTCCGAGGTGCTCCTTGGGTGGGTGCAGAAATTAACACACGCACTCGTCGATCGCGTCAGCCACGCAACAAAGTATTTATTCCTACCAAAATTGTCTAATTACAGCAAGGCAATTCTCTAAGCGGAGCTCCAGGTCACATCTATCCCTAACCATGAAGGTAGCGATACAGAGTGACAAAGAACGCATTTCCCTGACCCAAACTTTATAGAGTACATTTCAACAAAAGGGTGTGCCTTATTATTTGTGTGTGTGTGTGTTCTTCGTTCTTGGCAGCCATGGAGATAATTGTGTGTGAGGCTGGTCAAATCGATTCTGCTGTGGCGATAATTCAGAAATGGTTGTTTCTTCCCTTCCTGAGGCTGAAGTTTCACAGACGAGGATTTGATTCCATGGTTTAATGTCGTTCAACTGGACTGTCAAGAAAGGTGTTGTCTTGTGCTCCTCTTGCGATTGATGTCGAGGCCTGCATCTCGTCTGCCGTGAGAGTTTTCCACTGCAGGCTCCACCTGAGGTCACTCTAGCCTCTCCAGACCTTCTCAGTAAATGAAAAGTAATTATTGCAAACAGCACTATGTTAACTTCTGGTAAGCATAAATGTAAATCCCCTAAATGTAAATTCCTACAAAATACGTATAGAGCAACGTCATACTCTCACTCGCTTCTCAAATCCAATCAACGAATGGTCTCTTGCTTTGAGAATAGGGCCAAGTGGCAACTTGTAAGTGGTTGTGCAAACAAAAACTGATAGAGAGGCATGCATCCAAGGAGTACTCGTACACAAGCACGCACACACGGAAAATCATTGGATGTGTCGGTGAATTGAAAGCAGCAGCCCTCAAGAACAAGAATGTCTCTGTAACCTATTTGCAAGGTAAATGCAGCCTCATTATAGGGAGAAGCATAAAAGCAGCATCTCTCCTGCACATCACATGAAAGACTCCATTGTTCTGCCACGATGAAGGCACCATTGTTGAAATAATAAGGTAGAGTACCTTGTTCTGTCAGTCTTTCATTCCAACAAAAGACAAACAGTGTCTGATTCTCTGTTATATTCATCTGAGGCTGTCACCCTGTTCCATGTGAAAAAGAATATTGCTGAGTTGAAGATAGAGACAACAAATCCCTCAAAACTCATGTCGTGACTTTACGTGAACGAATCAGACACAGGAACTATGTGGACAGTTAATTTCAATTTTAATTCCAGTTGCCATTACAGCTTTTGTGCATATAATATAATATATAATATGCATTATATCTTCTTGTGTCTATCAGGGACTATGTATGATTGTACGTATGCTTGCAGAAAGACCAACCTCCTTTATTTTAAAGGGAGGCTCCCGAAAACACATATCTGCAACCAATCTCTGACAAATGGTGTTTTTCCGAGTGAAATGAAAACTGCTAAAATTATTCCGATATATAAAGCTGGAGACAAACATATATTCTCAAATTACAGACCAATATCTCTACTCCCACAATTCTCCAAAATATTAGAAAAAATATTCTATAAAAGGCTTGATGATTTTATTACAAAACAAAATATTCTGTGTGACCAACAGTATGGATTTCGGAAAAATAGGACCACCACACTAGCTTTGTTAGATTTCGTAGCTGAAATAACTACAGCTATTGAAAATAGACGATATGTTGTAGGTGTTTTCTTGGATCTTAAAAAGGCTTTTGATACTGTAAATTATGAAATACTGTTAACAAAACTTGAAAGATATGGGATACAAGGTATGTCACTCACTTGGTTAAACAGTTATTTATCAAACAGGACTCAATATGTGCAACTTATGGACTGTAAATCAAAACTACAGCAGGTAAAGTGTGGGGTTCCTCAGGGCTCAATATTAGGCCCCTTGTTATTTATTTTGTATGTCAATGATATATGCAAGGTCTCCAGGTTACTCAAGGCCGTAGTTTTTGCAGATGACAAACCTGCTTTGCAGTGGGGAGGACCTGGATCAACTACTGGATACTGTGGGAATTGAAATGGGAAAATTACAGAGTTGGTTTGATACAAATAAACTAACACTAAATTTAAGTAAAACAAAGTATATTATATTTGGAAACCGTCCGACCAACACAGACAAAATTCTTACAATAAATAATATAGAAATAGAAAGAGTAAATGAAGTAAAATTTCTTGGAGTGCTTATAGAT
The DNA here is from genome assembly GCF_901709675.1 of Syngnathus acus. Lineage (NCBI taxonomy): Eukaryota > Metazoa > Chordata > Actinopteri > Syngnathiformes > Syngnathidae > Syngnathus > Syngnathus acus. The sequence goes on from NC_051095.1 coordinate 26,263,788, forward strand.
AATAAATTAAGTTGGAAACCACATATAATGTATATCAAATCAAAAATTTCAAAATCACTAGCAGTATTATATAAAGTAAAGGACCTTATAAATCAGTCATCATTATATTCCTTGTACTGCTCCTTCATACTCCCATACATTATGTACTGTGTGGAGGTGTGGGGCAATACGTACAAAACAAACACAGATCCAATCTTCATTCTTCAAAAGAAAGCAATACGACTTGTAAATAATGCTGATTATAGAGAACCATCTAACCCTCTCTTTATTAAATTGAACTCACTGAAATACAACGACCTAGTCGACTTTAAAACCATCCAACTCATGTACAAAATAAAAAATAATCAATTACCAAACAGTATCCAGAGGTTGTTTGAGTGGAGGGAAAGTACCCATTATTTAAGAGGAACACGTATGTTTAAAAGAGATTTGGTGAGAACAAACTTAAAGTTACATTGTATAACAGTTAGAGGTGTGGAACTATGGAACACCAGCAGTGACGAATTAAAGAACTGTAGTACCTTACCTAAGTTTAAAAAAATGTATAAGGACAAAATATTGACGGGATACCGTAACATGCTGTGAAGTTGTTTAAGTTGCTTTTGTATTTTAATGAGAAAATATATAGTATATATATATATATGTATATATATATATATATACATATATATATGTATAAAATGTATATATGTTTTTTTTTCTTTAATATATATTGACTATGGACAATTTCTTGACAGAATTAAATAGAAACATGTAGTTACATGGGGTAGAGTCAGATAAGCTTAGGCTTCCTTCTACTCCCTTTTTGAACAAATATGATTTTACGATAAAGGAAAATTATAATGCAATATCTTTTTTTCTTTTATATTCTATTGTACTATGGAGTTATCATTTTTCTGTATTTTTATTTTTTTCTTGTATTTCTTTAATGTTCGAAATAAACGTTTTAAAAAAAAAAAAAAAAAAAAAAAGTTGGTACAACTTCAAACATTACAGGGGCGAGAAAAAGATCAGCTTTTCGACTGGGAGACAGGAATGGTGCGTAAATGGAGGGTGATGAGTGGAAGACAGGATTCAACATGAATATTTAGTTGTGCCGTTTGGGCTTACTAACACCCCAGCAGTCTTCCAAGCATTGATGAATGACATCTTGCAAAACATGATCAATGTTTTCATATTCATCTTTTTAGATGATATTCAGATTTTTTCTGTGGTCATTTATTTGGCTGATTCTATCACCACGACACATATAGCCGAACTTAGAACTGGTCCATTATCTAATTTACTGTAAGCACTGTCAAAACAAGTGTTACAGAAGTGGCGAGCCAGCCAGGAGTGGTGGTTAAATCAAATATTATTCCCTGACCCAGACCTTAAAATAGACCAAGCCGAAAATAAGGAGATGATTGATAAAGAAAATATTAAAACCCCAAACTCAATTATAGTTAGTGGGATCACTGACACTGATGTTGATGAATAATTAACTGACTTCCTGAGTGGGTATGGGCAGATTGCGAGAACAATTCAAATAGATGAACCCCAGTCTTCCTACCACAAAAATGCCATTGTGGAGTATGAGAGCAGCGCTGCCTTGACAGCACTTGAACCTTTTCTGCCGCATACACTTGAATGCTCCAATGAAGTCTCCTACCACATCAGAGATCTGTCAACTGAGTACATATCAACTGTTATGAACAGCGCCACCCACAGCTTTTTCAGTGAACTGCAGAAAATTGCCAAAATAAGCGGCAAATCTTTCGAAGATATTTTGCATGAACATCTTTCCAAATGTGCTCAGTCAATTGCAAGCAACCCAGAAACACCCGAAGATATGAGTTTCGTCTCAGAGAAACAAAATGAGCCAACAACCACTGTTGAAAGACCACCAGAACTCACTGACCAATCTCAAAATGAAACTGAAACCATTTAATCCGAAAATAAGCATCAGTTCTCCTGTGACAGTTAACCAACCACAAAGTGATCAAACATCTGCCATTCCAGCAAGCTTTTTAACTCATCCAGAAGTTAAAAAAGTTGTTGTGGAACACATTGTACGAAGTGAAGCTCCTGTCTCATGGATAAATTCTTCGTTCCGCCTCAGACAGTTTTCAGGTAAAATACCTTATCCCAGTCACGAGGTTGATTTTGATACATGGCGTCACAGTGTTGAGCTCATACTTCAAGATCCTGATTTATCTGATTTGCACCGTTCATGGAAGATCTTAGATAGTCTTGTATCACCTGCTGCAAATTTGGTGAAACCTCTTGGGCCTAATGCCTTACCATCTGCCTATCTTGAAGTGCTGAACTCAGCTTTTGGCACAGTGGAAGACGGCGCCAAATTTCTCAACACATTTCAAGACCCAGGTGAAAAGCCTCCACACTATCTCCATCGTTTGCAAACAGCGCTCTCCAAAGCCTTGAACAGAGGTGGAGTAGTAGCCAGTGAAGCTGACCGACACCTTCTGCGTCAATTCTGCCGCGGCTGTTGGAATAATGCCCTGTTAATAGATCTTCAGCTCGAAAAATTGAAAGACAAACTACCTACATTCACTAATCTACTTCTCCAGTTGAGAGTCGAAGAAGACAAGCATATTGCAAAGGAAAGTAGGATGAAACAAAATGTTGCTGCAACCAGACCAAAAGTAGCAGCACAGTCTATTGCTGCTAGCGCTAACATCTCAGATCCTCCAATGCAAACTGATCTTGCTGAAATGCAAACCTAGATAGCTGAAGTACAAACTCAACTGACAAGACTGAAACCTCAAAAAGGACAACCAACGGAAATTCCACATGACATCTTCACAGAATGAAGAGCACAAATCACTGAACTCCAGAGCCACATCACTAAGCTAAAGCCACAAAGACGCAAGAAAAGACTTAATCAACCGTCAGCTGATACCAGGTGAGAGTGGACAGGATGGGGTTGAACCCCTGACCTCTGGTCAAAGCATAGCAGGGGGTGTTTTATGACGTGTAAACAGAACAACTTTGATTACTTCCTCTGCATCTGGTCAATCAGTTCAAAAGATCTTAGTACTTTGCTCGACTACTTTTGTTAAGACAGGACAAGCTAGGTTAATTATTACAAGTTACATTCCAACATAAGCATAGGATCAAACTAATCTATCAACCCTAACACCAGTATCAACTTGTTTTTCCTGAAAGCCTCAGACCCATGGCGTTGAAAAGTCTCCATGACGACATGGGCCATCTTGGGTTTGACTGTACCCTTGACCTCATCAGAACCAGATTCTTCAGCCTGAAAATGGCTGCAGACATAGAGCAAAAGATCAAAAGATGTCAAAGGTGCGTCTGCTGAAAAACATTGCCAGAGAAGGCCGCACCCTTGGTAAACATACAAGTTACCAGACCCCTGGAATTAGTATGTATTGACTTTTTTTCGATCGAACCAGACCACAGTTCTACAAAAGATGTCCTTGTAATCACGGACACCTTTACCAAGTACGCTGTTGCACCTCCAAGGCCTAACCAAACAGCTCAATCTGTAGACAAGGCCCTGTGGGAAAACTTCTTCATCCACTATGGTTTTCCTGAGAAGTTGCATAGTGACCAAGGAGCGGACTTTGAATCAAAAACTATCAAAGAACCGTGTAACTTGGCTGGAATACAAAAAGTTAGAACTTCACCCTATCATCCCAGGAGAAACCCTGTAGAACGATTCAATCCTACTTTACTAAACATGTTAGGTACACTCAAAGATGAAGACAAGAGGCATTGGCATGACTTTGTAAAACCACTCGTGCATGCGTATATCTGTACCAGACACAATAGCACAGGGTTTACGCCTTACGAATTAATGTTTGGAAGACAACCTCGACTACCAATTGACCTTGCCTTCAATTTTCCTCTGAACCAACGTCAGCAACAATCTCATTCGCAGTATGTTAAAGCTCTCAAATCTCACCTCCAAGAGAGTGTGCTTGTGAAGAATATCCGAATAAGGGGAAAACACAAGTTGGCTGATAGATGGGAGTCCACTGTCCATGTGGTTGTGAGTCAAAAGGATAACTTACCTGTGTATACGGTAAGACCAGAAAATCAAAATGGTCCTACTAGAACCCTGCACAGAGACCTTTTGTTACCATGCAGATTTCTGCCATCTGTCCCTGTAAATTCTCCTGCAGTCCAAGAGAAGCCCCGTCAACCAATCACACGACAACATCCAGTACCAGACTCTGAAGAACCTGAACCTGACTACAACTCTGAGGAAGAGGATAACTACCCTTTATATTACTCTTCAGGTCCTCCACGGGAGATCACAAGGTCACTTGAGGAATATGAGGTAGTTCTTCCCAGGCCACATTCAAATCTTGCTGATGAACAGACTAAACAAGATTCAAGATTCAAGAGTTTTTTATTCGCCATGTTTGAGCGTGCCAAACAAGGAATTTGACTTCGGTAAATCACACCCTCTGTTCAACATTTAGGTGACTAACAACAAAAAGGTGTGGAGAGCAGGATGTTATTGCACAGCACTCTGAGACTCTAAGAGTGGTGTGAGTTCATCAGAGCAACAGCTTGGGGGAAGAAGCTGTCTCTGTGTCTGCTGGTTTTGGCGTACCGAGCTCTATAACGCCGTCCGGAGGGGAGTAGTTCAAACAGACTGCAACCTGGGTGAGAAGGGTCTGTAGAGATGTTCCTTGCACGTTTCCCGGTCCTGGACAGGTACAAGTCTTGGATAGATGGGAGGTTGATTCCAATGATCTTTTCTGCAGTCCTGATTGTCCGTTGCAGTCTGCGCTTGTCTTGTTTGGAGGCCGATCCAAACCAGACAGTGATGGAGGTGCAGAGGACAGACTGGATGATGGCAGTGTAGAAGGTCTTCAGAAGCTCTCGCGGCAGGTTGAACTTCTTGAGCTGTCTCAGGAAGTACAGCCTCTGCTGGACCTTCTTCCGGACAGAGTCTATGTGGCCGGTCCATTTCAGGTCCCGAGAGATTGTGGTTCCCAGGAACTTGAAGGTGTCTGTGGAGAGAATAGTATTACTGCGGATAGTGAGGGGTAAAAGTGGTGAAGGGTCACGCCTGAAGTCCACTGTCATCTCCATGGTCTTGAGCGGGTTCAGCTCCAGGTGGTTTTGGCTGCACCAGTGGACCAGCCGCTCCACCTCCTGTCTGTACGCAGTCTCATCACCGTCCTGGATCAGTCCGATGAGAGTGGTGTCGTCTGCATACTTCAGGAGCTTCACAGGAGAGTCACCTGAGGAGAAATCATTGGTGTAGAGAGAGAAGAGCAGTGGGGAGAGGACGCACCCCTGAGGGGCTCCAGTATTGGTGGTCCGGATGTCAGATGTGATGCCCCCCAGCCTCACACGCTGTCTCCTGTTGGTCAGGAAGCTGGTGATCCACTGACAGGTGGAGGCAGGCACCGCAAGCTGGGTGAGCTTCTGTTGGAGGATGTCAGGAGCGATGGTGTTGAACGCCGAGCTGAAGTCCAGATGAAGTTCCAGAGCCTTTGACGTTGCCTGATAATGCTCCAAAGGATTCAACTGAAACTGAGAAATTGCCGGAACTGGAAAAATCACCTGAAAAGGAAAATCTACCTGAACCGGAGAATGTTCCTACACCCGAAAAGGAAGGAGAATCAAGTACTCACCTGAGTGAAAAGCGAAATTCCCCGGATTCAAACAAGACTGACAATGAGGAAACAAGAAAAACTTAAGTAAATGACGCTGAAACTGTGACAGATGACACTGAAGAAAATGTCCCAGAATCTGACCAAGTTGTCAGAAGATCTTCTTGAGAGAGAACGAAACCCAAAATGTTAACCTACCCTCAGTTAGGAACCCCTCTTGTGAGCATAGTTTAATCTTTGTTCCAGAGCTTAAGTGAATTTGTAAGAAATTACATTGAGAACAATGAGATCAAAGTACTCTAAACTATGCGTTATGCAAAAGGGAATTGCATAGATTTAAGAAGGGAGGGTGTAACCCAGGTTAACAGCCTCGTAAAATGAGACCCTGTTAATAAAAACAGTCATAAAGAAAGTACATTGTAATTAAATCCTAAATAGACCAACACAGATTTAAAAGCATGTAAATGATTAAAACAGTACAAATTCATTATTTTATTAATGTTTTGTATTTGTTAAAATGATAAAAGTGTGAAAATTCACTTTTATTTTGAAGGACACATGATGACGTAATGAAAAGACCCATGTGACCAGAAATGCAAACTCTACTCTTTGTTTCTCTCCGTTCTTTTCAATGACAACGAAGGTGCAGTAAGTACGTTAGGAACTACTGCTAAACAAAAGAAAAGAGAGAGAGGGAAACATAATTATATCAAGCTATTTTTGTATCTTGATGGATTTATTTTTCTGTTTTTCAACCTTTCTTCTGACCTTGGTGATGCACTAAGTGCTGACGGAACTTGGTTTACTAAAGTTTGGTTCAGAAACATCTGAACTACCGTCTTTTCCGTGCATAATGCGCCCCCGTGCATAATACGCACCCTAAAAATGGCATGTCGATGCTGGAAGAAATCATGTACCCATGTATAATACGCACCCAAATTTTGACTCTTACTTAAGTCCGTCAACGTAAAATTATTTCAGGAAAAAGAACAACAATCTTTGGGAACAACCGGATGTTATTCTGTCGGTCAGTATCTCTGCGCATGCGCTAGCAAACTCGATAGCGAAGAAATGTTTCGGATTTGTGTAGGGTACATTGTGACAGCAAACGAGCAGGTGATCGAGCAAGCGTCTGATACGAGAGCATTGTGTTCGTATGGAGCGTGTTTGAAGTGAACAGCAGAGAAGAAAGGAACAAGGCAAAGTGTTGTGAAATAAAATATTACCTGTAATACGCATTTTGTTATTTGCTGATTGAAACTGCTAATTAAACTGTGAATTGAAACTAATAGGTAGAGAACTGAACTCTCGCTCTTTATATAGCTGACGTGTCTTGCGCATCCGTTCTGCGCATACTGTAATGGCGGCCTCCATATGATATCCGGTCTGCGATGGAGATTAAAAAACAAACAATATTTGACAATAACACACAGTCAAGGATTGCACCATCGCATCAAACGATGTGTTGTCAATTATGAATTTTACTGACTAAGTGTGTTGGGCAGGATGGCTGAATGTGATGCGCGATTGACAACAAACAAGAAGAAAGGTGTGATTTCGAGTTTTATTTCGAGGGAGATTTTCTTCAAAAATTGTTGTACCCATGCATAATGCGCACCCCAGATTTTAGGACAAAAAATTAATTAAATTTTGCGCATTATGCATGGCAAAACACGGTAATAAGGGAGCTGGATTTCTTGTGCGAGTTGCAAGATGGCGAGCCACCCACGAGACCCTTGAACTGTCTCTCACGCAGGAGCGGAGAGCACTCGCTGGACGTTTTGTTCATCGAACCTGGTGGGGTCTATCCATTTTTTTTTCTGCTACACCGCAGTGGATTCGGAAAGGATTGACTGACTATTCAGGACAATCAGGAGAAACCAACCGAAGGGATCTAGAGACATTTGGATATTGAAAGTCGTTCAGTCTTTTGCTGAATTGTTCGGAGTTTTGTACATTTTGTGACTTTTATTTTTGTGAACCATATATGTGATAATGCTGTAATGGTGTTATTGAAATATTGATTGGTTTAAACAAAATCTGTGAAATGGTGGGAATTTAAAAGTGGATTTAACTGAACTCAAATTAGATTTACTATTACTTTTGAATTACTTACCTGTACTGAATGTTATTCAAACAAAAAGTGAGGTAACTAAACAGATTGAAAATTAGAATTAATAAAACAACCCGGATTGAAAACTAAAATTTCTTAAACTGAAAAGTTTAACTGAAAGGGAAATTATTTTCTTCAACTAACGTTGAGTTTAAATGTAAATTGTATGACAGTTGTGTGTAAATTGTATGTCAACTATTTTCTTTACTAAATTAAGCCGGCAGTTCAATTCAAACCTTGGTCTGTGGTCATTTATTTGGCTTATTCTATCACCATTACACATATAACCGAACTTAGAACTGGTCCATTATCTAATTTACTGTAAGCACTGTCAAAACAACTGTTACACACACATATGAACATGACAAAGTATAGGAGTTTGTCTAACTTAACAAAATACAGGACTGTCTCAGAAAATTTGAATATTGTGATAAAGTTCTTTATTTTCTGTAATGCAATTAAAAAAACAAAAATGTCATACATTCTGGATTCATTACAAATCGACTGAAATATTGTAAGCCTTTTATTATTTTAATATTGCTGATTATAGCATACAGCTTAAGAAAACTCAAATATCCTACCTCAAAATATTAGAATATCATGAAAAAGTATACTAGTAGGGTATTCAACTAATCACTTGAATCGTCTAATTAACTCTAAACACCTGCAAGGGTTTCCTGAGCCTTGAAAAACACTCAGCTTGGTTCAGTAAAATAAATCACAAGCATGGGGAAGACTGCTGATCTGACTGCTGTCCAGAGGACCATCATTGACACCCTCCATCAGGAGGGTAAGACACAAAAAGAAATTTCTCAAAGAGCAAGCTGTTTCAAAGCACATCCAATGGGGAAATGTGGCAGGAAACGCTCCACAACCAAGAGAGATGACCGCACCCTTAACAGCATTGTGAAGAAGAGTCGCTTCCAGAATTTGGGGGAGCTTCAAAGACAGTGGACTGAAGCTGGAGTCCAGGTATCAAAAGCCACTTTTCACATACGTGTCCGGGAAATGGGCGACAATAGCCCTATTCCCATGGTCAAGTCACTTCTGAACTCAAGACAACGGAAGAAGCGTCTGACTTGGGCTATGGAAAAGAAGCACTGGACAGTTGCAGAGTCGTCCAAAGTCCTCTTTTCAGACGAAAGCAAGTTTTGTATTTCATTTGGAAGTCAATGTGCCAGAGTCTGGAGAAAGGCTGGAGAGGAGCAAAATCCAAGTTGCTTGAAATCCAGTGTGAAGTTCCCACAGTCAGCGATGGTTTGGGGAGCCATGTCAGCTGCTGGTGTTGGTCCACTGTGTTTCATCAAGTCCGGAGTAAATCCAGATTTTAGAGCACTACATGCTTCCATTTGCTGAAGAGCTCTATGGAGATGATGATTTTCATTTTCCAGCATGATCTGGCACCTGCCCACAGTGCCAAAACCACCAGTAAATGGTGTACTGATCATGGCATTACTGTTCTCGATTGGCCTGCCAATTCTTCAGACCTGAACCCCATAGAGAATTTGTGGGGTATTGTGAAGAAGAAGCTTAAAGACACCAGACCCAACAATGCAAATGAGCTAAAGGCCGCTATTGAAGCATCCTGGGCATCCATAACACCTCAGCAATGCCACAGGCTGATTGCCTCCATGCCACGCCGCAATGATGCAGTAATACGTGCAAAAGGATTCCCAACCAAGTAGTGAGTGCATTAATGGACATTTTCAAATGTTTGATTTTGTTTTGGTCAATAACAAATATTTAAACTCTCACACACAATGCACAATGCACCTTTAGGATGTGAACATTTATTTACTAAATCTTCAATGGAAGTGGAAGAAATATATCAAACGGAAAACTAACTACGATGAAATGAGTAGTAAAGAGTGAGAATATAATAAGATAAAACAAAATACGCAATAAAGGCAACTAAAACTGAACAATCTTGGCACAAGATAGTGTTAGCATTCTCAAAGGATGGCCATGAAGGAACTCTTTTAAGCTGGTTTTAGTGCCAATTGTTTGTACACTGGTGTACAGGAGGTGTCAGGAAATATTTTGAGGAAAAAGATAAAAAGGAAAAATCAGAATCAGCTTGATTTACCAAGTTTGCCAAACAGGGAATTTGACTCCGGTTGGTCTCAGTCTTTGTACAACACTTAAGTGACAACATTCAGGTGAGTAACAAAATTTAAGTGACAAGAACAGGATGTTATTGCACAGTGATGACTCTGAGTGGTGTGAGTTCATCAGAGCGTCATTCTGGGGGAAGAAGCTGTGTCTGTTTCTGCTGGTTTTGGCGTACAGCGCTCTGTAACGCCGTCCGGACTGTGAACAGACTGTGACCTGGGTGAGAAGGGTCTGTAGAGATGTTACTTGCACGTTTCCTGGTCCTGGACAGGTACTAGTCTTGGATAGATGGGAGGTTGGTCCCAATTATCTTTCCTGCTAGGCAGGAAACATTTCAGAAAAAAAATCAAAAGCAAAAATCTCTGTCACCGGAACGGATGGAGCAGGGCGACCAAATGCAGCTTGGACCAGGGTTTATTGAGCAAACTCAAAAGGCAAACTGACATAACTTAACAAAACAATAACTGGACTGACTGACCGGGACGTGAGACAAGAAGACTACAGACGTGAAGACATCAAGACATGACAACAACAAGACAGTACGACAACAATGATCCGACGGGGCGTGAGGGGCAGACAGGACTTAAATACACGACAGGTAACAAGAGGCAGGTGAGAATGATCACACTAATCATGGGCACACAGGAGGGGAGGGGCGAGCACACAGACAGAAACCATGACAACAGACACATAGTAAAACGGCTGGGGACGAGACGTGACAATCTCGTCGAATCTGGTTGTTGAAGTATGAGGCTATGGGCTCGGATGGGCAGTCAAAAAGGAAAAAAAGTTTATCAATATAAAAGTCCAATTTAAACAAAGGCCTGAAGTTACTCAGCCACATGGTTGGTCTTATACAGTGGAGCCTCGGTTTTCGAACGTCCCAGTTCTCAAACAAATCGGTATTCGAACAAAAAATTCGAGATTTTTTTTGCTTTGGGTGTCGGACGAAATTCGGTTGTCGAACCTCGCGAGATGAGCCGCGAGGACCCGCATGCCAACTGACTCCATTCGTTATTACGTTCTCGTTACTCTGAGGATTGCATCAACTCTTATCATGCCTCCAAAGGAAGCAAGTGGGAGCAGTAAAGCCATCCTAAAACACAAAGACGCTCCTAAAGCAATGTTTTTTATTTATTTATTTTTTATTTTTTATTTTTATTTACCGTTTTTTTCCATGTATAATGCGCCCCCATGTATAATACGCACCCTAAAAATGGCATGTCGATGCTGGAAAAAAGCCTGTACCCATGTATAATACGCACCCAAATTTTGACTTTTTTTTTTTTTTTTTTTAAAGTCCCAATGATCGTCACACACGCGTCTGGGTGTGGTGAAATTTGTCCTCTGCATTTGACCCATCCCCGTGTGATTTTGATCCATCCCCTGGGGGAGAGGGGAGCAGTGAGCAGCAGCGGCGCCGCGCTCGGGAATCATTTGGTGATCTAACCCCCCAATTCCAACCCTTAATGCTGAGTGCCAAGCAGGGAGGCAATGGGTCCCATTTTTATAGTCTTTGGTATGACCCGGCCAGGTTACTTAAGTCCGTAAACATAAAATTATTTCAGAAAAAAAATCATCTTTGGGAACAACCGGATGTTATTCTGCCGGTCAGTATCACTGCGCATGCAGTAGCAAACTCGATAGCGAAGAAATATGTGAGACTCTCAACGGGATCACCAATATTTGAGTGATGTTCCAGTTATTTATCACAATTATTTAATATTATAATAATAATATATATAATATATATAATAATTATTTATTTATTATTCACAATTGTCATGGTGATCTTTCTGGTGATTTCTTAACTAGGCTGGATGTATTTTTTTTGTTGGCGTTGATTTCTCCGACTGCCCAGAAAGGCACCACCGCGATCAGTTAGGTTAAAATGAAAAGAGAGGAAAGTGACGTTGTAAAGAACCATCCGTGACAAGATTTTCTTCAAAAATTGTTGTACCATGATTTTCTTCACAAAAAAAAAAAAAGGAAAAACAAAAAAAAAAGATTTTTAATAATGCGCACCCCAGATTTTAGGACAGTAAATTAGTTAAATTTTGCGCATTATACATGGAAAAAAACGGTAATGTTATTTTCTAAATTTTAGCGACCGCTCTGTCACAATAATGCGACCAGCGCGGTGCAGTTGCGCGGTCGGCGACGCGCTACCCGTTGCGCGTTCGGCGGTGCGCTGCAGTTGCGCGATTGGACAAAAATGCGCAAATGAAAAAATGCTTAAAAAAGGCGTTTTTTTTTGCTTGGAACGGATTTTTTTTTATTATTATTTGTAATGGGAAAATATGATTCGGAATTCGAACGATTCACTTCTTGAACAGCCTTCTGGAACGGATTGTGTTCGAAAACCGAGGCTCCACTGTATTTTGAAATTATACTTCACGTATAATAAAACTTTGACACCTAACAAATGTTCAATTAATCCACCATGAGTCGTTCTGACAGATTGTAATTCAAAGCCGTAACTCTTCTTACAATTAATAAATCTAGATAATGCAAGTTCAAGAACATAATCAGACATGACATACAACATGAAAAACATGCAATTTCTTAGTTATTTTCAAAATTGAATTTAGATGAGGTTACTCCATTTTTAATGGTCTGTCAAAACATGAGAAGACATTTGGGGCTTCAGCTGTTTTCTTGAGTGTCATGTTTTGTTGGAATGTGCATCTACAAGATGGGGGACGGCCCCCACTCCCTCGAACTGGCATTCTACAATGCAGTCAAGCTCAGTGACGCTGCTGGTGGTGGACGGTCCCATCGGGCACTGAAAAAAATAAAATTATAGTATGTTCAATTTATATAGTGCTTTTTGGGACACACAACTAAAACATAAACAGAGACAAAATAACACAAAGACAACATTGTAAAATTAAAGAAAATACAGTTTGAGCTGGTGGATTTTGACGCAATATTTTATTTTAGATTATTAAGTGAAATACAGTATTAAAAATAACTTCTCATGTCTCAAATGATTTACACCACTCACTTTATTGTCAACGCCAAAATGTCTAGGATCTCCTTGATTTTGTTTTGTTTTTGTGATGTCCAGTTATCCATGACCTGATGTGTCATTGCGACCTATTTTGAATACATGTTTGACCAGGACTGCATTACGTGACGCAATGCGTATAAGTTAGAAGGGGTAAATTTTCATATGTTTGTGTTACCAGAATATGTTGTATTTAACTGTCATATTTAAGTTGCAGGGTTGTTGTTTTGTTTTGTTGAATTTTTTAAATCTTTCTTTCTTTCTTTCTTTCTTTCTTTCTTTCTTTCTTTCTTTCTTTATTTATTTATTTATTTATTTATTTATTCATTTAACAAAACGTGACTAGCTGTGTGTCAATAAAGGTCAATTCCTTTACCAAAGTTGCAATGCAGCAAGCACTGTGAAAATGTGTATGTATGAATGCTGCCTTCAAGTGGTATGGTAAAGATGATTCTTTCCACTTGTGAAGTGGAAATTACAAGTGCATTGTGTTCAAGTGCTTTAGTGGTCGTATTTAAGGGAACATGGCAGAGTTTACCCTTACCTGCTACTTAGGTAAAACAGCATTGAACCTCCTAATTCCTCTGCTACTGCAGGAAGAGGATACAGCAAAACGTAGACGGTAAATATGATACACCTATGTTTTATTGAATTGATCATGTAGCTCATAGTAGGAATTCATTTCACTTATTTATTTATTTTAAGGGACAATTCTAATGGTTCTGCATTAGCTTAGCATACCAGCCCAAAAACAGCATTGTTCCAATAGTAAGCTACATAGGTCTACATACATACAAAGTGAATGTTGTTTTCTATAGGCTTATCATACTGTGCTGCCGAGACCGTGGATGTCTTAAAAACTGGAACTGCCTGGAGGACCTCCAAAGGGAATTCCTGTACAAAAAAAAGTGATGGTGCTGCTTTGGCATCTAGTGAATCTCTGACAAGTTTGATGTTACTCAAGGATCAGCACATAAAGTTATTATGGAAATGCTTGACTATACATGTGTCATTGCAGAACACTACATTGTCTGGCCTAATGACTGTCAGAAGACTGTCAAAGCAGCCCTATTCAGAAGGGCCTGCGGAATAGATAGAGTAGTTGGCGCAATAGATGGGTGCCATTTCAGAATCCTGGAAATCAAAGCCTGCTGGCGTGATTGGAACACATTTTCAAACATAGCATTTGTTGTTTTAATTTGGCTCATGACTTCTTCGTGTCTCCGTTCAGAGGCTACATCATCCTTTTAGAAAACTTAGAATTTCGGTTTTATCTTCTTGCCATTTCCTTTTATGCTTGGAGACCGCAGTGGTATGGGCAGGTGCTTGTGATGGCCCTGAGGACTCAGAATCAGAAGACTGTGCAGTACCGCAACTGGAGTTAAGAGAAGCCATGCCTTCTTCCATGGAAGCGTGAGCAAACTGGGGGGTTGCTTGATGACCACTGGGCACCTGACAATTACCCCCTTTGCAGTCCCAATCACGGGTAAATCCACATCATGGTTTCCTCCAATATGGTCACCCATTTCTTGCGGAAATTGGAACTCGTGGGTGCTTTCCCCGTTGAAGCATTATTATCGACTGCGTCTTCCAGGGTTGTCCACTTTCTGGGCACTTTTTCAATTTAAAAATTTTGGTGAAACTGAGTAGACAATTTAGCTGCAATATTCTGCCAAAAAAGCCTCTTGTTCCCGCGGCCCATTCTGATCCTTGAGTTGAGTTCTGCCAGATTGCGTGGGAGCTCCGAGTTGTCTTTCAGTAAATGCTGACGCATGAGGTCAATCAAAAACAAGGTCTGGTCTCTAGTTGTCAGGTTTAAATCGCTGACTGAACAACTATTAAGAGAAGAGCATCAGCAAACAAACCACAAGTGAGACAGAATATCAAGTCTTTTCTCGCGAGGAGTGCAGTACAGATAGTTTACAACAATCTCACTACACTAAATATCTGTGTACACTCCCGCTCTTTTTATTTGGATTTGCCCTGCCCACAATTATGAGACGAAAGCCCCTAAAGGAAGGGGGGAGCACGTGGGCTTTGCCTCGTAAGCAAAATAATAAGAACGTGATGAAAAGGAGTTTGAGTTGAGAAGAGAAAGCCCTTGAGCTCTAGCCAAAACATAGCAAGGGATGTTTTACGACCTTGTGTAGGATGAGACAAGCTAGGTTATTAATTACTGGATACGCACTAACATAATCTAACGATCAAGATAGTTTGGAAAACCCAGACTTTGATGGTCACTTGTAGGTTCATCTGAGGTGCAAGACAGCAATGAGGCATGTTGTCTAACAAAGCGGTCTTTGTTAAGAAGGAACTGTCTCGGTAGATGTCTTCTTTTTGCTGAGTTATCAGCTGCGTCCTGTCTGACCCAGCTGTAACCTCTCTCCTGGCCTAGCCGTACCTTTTCTCTTCTGTGGTACATCATAAAAACAGCAAGGCAAAACAGCAAGCATATATTGCAGTAATATTGCGGTAAAGCATTGATTAGAGAACGCATGATAACATATATATACATTTTCCTAACACTAGTGAAGACCTGATTCTGAGGAAGCTCTTCTGTAGTCCTGTAACCTAAATAAATACATCAAAATACCGTATTTTTAGGACTAAAAGTCTCTCCGGAATATAGGTCGCATTAGCCATAAAATGCACAATAAAGTGAAAAAAAACATATATAAGTCGCTCCGGAGTACAAGTCGCATTTTGGGGGAAATTTATTCGACAAAATCCAACACCAAGAACAGACATGAACGAGCAACAACAGGCTAAACGATATGTATGCTAACGTGACATAAACACAAACGAAGAGCTGAGAACGGGCCTGACTTAACATTCAGTTATTCAAATAACTATTACATAAATAACACGTTTATAAAACCATCTGTGTCACTCCAATTCATTAAATCCATCGATCGTCCTTTATGGAAACGATGCCGCGTATGCGCCGCGCCGCTGACGTCTAAATATTCCACAGACCCATATAACGATATATAAAGTATATATCAAATAACTATCATATAAACAACAATATTATCAAACCATCTGACACCAGACCCGCGGCCATCATCGGACCTTGTCCCAGCGGCGTCGGCACCGCAGCCGTCATCAGAGCTCGTCCCTGTCTTTTTGATGACAGTCTTCTGAGCATATCGGGCAGAGTGAAACTGCACACAAGTGGATAATCTTTAGAAAATCTGTTAATCAGATTTCGAAATGTTGTTAGCATAGTATTAATCCAGCCCATCGTTGTCAAACTGCAGAAATTGATGCTTTTTCATTTTTTTTCAAATCAGTGGGAAAGGATTTTGTAATCATTATTTTATATATACCGTATTTTTCGGACTATAAGTCGCATATATTTTCATAGTTTGGGTGGGGGGGCGATTTATACTCAGGAGCGACTTATATGTGAAATTATTCACAGATTTTTACTTGATCATTAACACATTACTTACTTACTAGTATAGTTTATCACTTCACGTTATTTTCATTTTAAACCGCATAAGGGCGCACTATGGCTGTGGAATAATTGGAGCCTCACTGACAATGAGTTCCATTCATTGACTTCCAGAGTCAGGAGATTTAATGATTTGAAATGGTATCATCTGAAAACGGCCTTCAAAATCAAAATTGGGATAGTGGGAACGTAATTTCGATCTCTTTGTGTGTCTTGGCATGTGAAGAAATTGACAATAAAGCAGACTTTGACTTTGAAAATAAAGCACCCTACCTCAAATCAAAGCATGGTTGAATAACATAAATAACATGGAGAATTCTTAACACATACTGTAAATATCGTTTTAGAACAGCTTTTATTATTATAACAATTTTAATAACAAGGTACAAGTGTACATACTCTAAATATGATTTTAGAACTGTTTTATTATTATAACGATTTTTCTATAACAAGTTATAACACTCTTAAATGTGTTTTTATAACTCTTATTCAGGGGTGGCCAACCAGTCAGAGACGCAGAGCCACATTTTTTACTGTCATCGCAAAGAGCCACATCATACACATGAGCACACATGAACACCCCCCCCACACACACACACACACAAACACGCACACGCACGCACACACACACACACACACACGCACACACGCACCCCTCTGCTCAGCCAAATTTATTGTGTGACATTATTATGTCACGCACCAACATGATAATGACAAATTGACTCCTACAGGACTAAAACCACAGACCAAAGACCACATTTTCAACAATGAACATTGTGTGCATTGTCTCACACAGACAAACTCTCAGTTCAACAAATTCCACAAACAAAAACATACGTTTTTTTACTTACTATGTGTGGCGGGACAGACCATTTGTTTTAGTTTGTCGTTTTCAGGAGACAAGATTTCAATAACGTCACTGAGGCATATTTTAACGAACTCCACTTCATTGTATGGCTTTTTAGCCCGTGCAATGTTCCAAGCCAGTTGAAACAATGCAAGTGTGACAGTCTCTGAGTGCTTCGTAATTTTTTTGAAAAACTGTACCTATTTTTCTGCCTGACTTTTCAAAGTCTCCAAACTTGTGCTTGCGAAATTCAGTCCCTTTTGCAAAGTCCTTATCGATATTGGCATGAAGTGAGTTGAAGTGGCGCTGACCATTTGAAGCTTTTAAATGCGCCAGTGACGTCCGACATATCAGGCAGAATGGCTTGCCATAGCGTTCAACAAAAAACAACTTTAACTCTGTTAAAAACGTCCTGTGTTCATCGTCATATATTCGTTTAGCATTTTGGCAAGCATCTTGTCAGCTTTTCTGGACCTAATGGGCCCCCGTAGTCACAGTCGCCATTCATTAAAAAGCCAGCAAAACCAATCGCTCTGTTTGTCCCTCCTCCTTTGCGGGATTTCACCTCATGCGCATGCGCGTTTGACCAAAATACCATATTGAACCCAAGCGAAGAAAATACGCACGAAAAATAAACACAAATGTTGATATGAACGTAAAAGAGCCGCATGAAACCAGCCAAAGAGCCGCATGCGGCTCGCGAGCCGCGGGTTGGCCACCGCTGCTCTTATTAATATAACTATTCTTTTTATAAAAAGGTACAAGTGTATACACTGCAATTGTGTGGGCACTCCCCGCCTTCTTAGACTTAGACTTAGACTTAGACAGAACTTTATTGTCATTTTGTCAACACTAGGTTTGTACAAAACGAAATTTCGTTGCATACGGCTTTCAACACTGTAGTGGTATTTCGGCTGGTTAAAAAAGTGACATTCTATATAAAAATATGAAATAAGATAAGTATAAAGTACAAAGTGCAGCAGTGATAAAGTATGTAAACAGTGCAGGAGACAAAAGCAGTATTTACAAGTGTGCAGAGGAATGCTACGTTTGAATGTTCAACAGTCTGACGACAGCAGGGAAAAAACTATTGCAGAACCTGGTGGACCTGCAGCGGATGCTGCGAAACCTCTTCCCAGAGGGCAGCAGGGAGAACAGTCCATGGTGGGGGTGTGATGGGTCACTGATAATATTTCGGGCTCGGGACACGCAGCGCTGGGATGACAAGTCCTGAATGGAGGGAAGAGGAGCCCCGATGATCCTCTCTGCTGTCCTCACCACTCTCCTCAGGTTCTTCCAATCGGAGGCGCTGCAACCTCCACACCACACCGAGAGACAGCTTGTCAGAATGCTCTCTATGGTGCTTCGGTAGAACGTCCTCATGATGGGTGGGGGCAGGTGGGCTCTCCTCATCCTCCGCAGGAAGTACAAGCGCTTCTGTGCCCTCTTGACCAGTGTTGTGGTGTTCACAGTCCAGGTGAGGTCGTCTGTGATGTGGACTCCCAGGAATTTAGTGCTGCTGACCACCTCCACAGCTGAGCTGTTGATGATCAGTGGAGCGTGGTGAGGCTGGTTCTTCCTGAAGTCGACGATGATCTCCTTCGTCTTCTCCACATTCAGGATCAGGCTATTTTCTCTGCACCAGCCCACCAACTGCTCCACCTCCTCTCTGTAGTCCAGGTCGTTGTTGTCCCTGATGAGGCCCACCACCGTTGTGTCGTCTGCAAACTTCACGATATGATTGGTGGTGAACCTGGGGGCGCAGTCGTGTGTCATCAGGGTGAACAGCAGGGGGCTCAGGACGCAGCCCTGAGGGGAGCCTGTGCTGAGGGTGATGACATCTGAGGTGTTCTGTCCGACCCGGACTGACTGAGGTCTGTTGGTGAGGAAGTCTAGCAGCCAGTTCCGAAGGGGGGTGCTGAAGCCCAGGTGTTCCAGTTTTTCCACCAGATGTTGTGGAATGATGGTGTTAAACGCTGAGCTGAAGTCCAGGAACAGCAACCGCACGTGGGTGTTCCTCTCCTCCAGGTGAGCCAGGCTCAGGTGAAGAACGGAGGAGATGGCATCCTCAGTAGAGCGGTTCTGCCGGTAGGCAAACTGGAACGGATCGAATGTTGGGGGGAGTCCGGAGACGATGTGATCTTTGAGCAGCCTTTCGAAGCACTTCATCATGATGGGAGTCAGTGCCACAGGTCTGTAGTCATTCCATGAGGTGATTTGAGGTTTCTTCGGCACCGGAATGATGGAGGCAGCCTTGAAGCACACTGGCACTTTGGCTTGGTCCAGCGAGATGTTAAAAATGTCTGTGATGACACCAGCCAGCTGGCCTGCACATTCCTTGAACACCCGCCCAGGTATGTTGTCGGGGCCTGGGGCCTTACGTGGGTTGACTCTTCTCAGAGTCTTCCACACGTCGGCTGAGTCAAGGCAGAGGGCCTCCTCTTCCTGGTGAGGAACAGTTTTAACTGCAGGAGTGCTGTTTAGTGCCTCAAAACGCCCAAAGAAGTTATTTAGACCATTTAGGAAGTCAGCATCAACCTCACCCACCGGGGGGGAGGGTAAGTTGTAGTCCGTGATCGCCCGTATGCCTTGCCACATACTCCTGGTGTTATTGGCGTCGTGGAAAAAATCCTGAATTTTTCGACTGTGGCTTCGCTTCGCTAGCTCATCTGCTGATGAGTGGGCAACATATGTGCCATAATTCCTCAATTAAAAAGTTTTATTTTGAATCTTATTTTTTTTTAATTTTGAAAAACAAATCTGCGATGTAGTGAAACCGCGATAAACGAACCGCGATGTAGCAAGGGATTATTGTAATTTGAACTGCAACTGACAAATAGTCCGCCGTCAGCGGCGCGGCGCACACGCAGCGTTGTTTACATAAAGGACGAAGGATTCGATCGATGGATTTAATGACGTGGAGTTACAGAGATAGTTTGATAAAAGTGTTGTTTATAATTATATGGGCCTGTGGAATAATTTGAACTGCAACTGACGACGAGTCCGACGTCAGCGTTTTTTACATAAAGGACGAGGAATTCGATCGATGGATTTAATGATTTGGAGTGACACAGATGGTTTGATAATATTGTTGTTTATATGATGGTTATTTGATGGTTATTTGATATATACTTTATATATCGTTATATGGGCCTGTGGAATAATTTTAACTGCAACTGACGACGAGTCCGACGTCAGCGGCACGCCACACACACGGCGTAGTTTACAGAAAGGAGGACGAATTCGATCGATGGATTTAATGATTTGGAGTGACTCAGATGGTTTGATAAATGTGCTATTTATGTTATACTTATTTGAATAACTGATAATGTTACATCAGGCCCGTTTTCAGCTCCTCGTTTGTGTTTGTGTCACTGTTAGGGTTTGCAGAATATCTTCATCGTATGATTATGTTGGAATGTAACCTGTAATAATTCACCTAGCTTGTCCTGTCTTACCAAAAGTAGTAGACCAAAGTGCTAAGATCTTTCACCTGATTGACTAGCTGCAGAGGAAGCAATCAAAGTTGCTTTGTTTCCACAAAGTCGTAAAAGGCCCCCTGCTATGCTTTGATCAGCAGGGGAGCGGCTTCACCCCATCCTGTGTTCCCACACCTCCACTTTCAACCCCACTGTGTTTCTTCTCAATAAATATGTACCTGATGAGGCCTGAGTCAGACTTCATTCGACCATCGCTGTAAGCACAGCGACGAGTGAACTCTCCGCCTGCAGGTGTCTGAAACGACTAACTTGTCTCCAGTGTGGTTCTTGCAAAATAAGTTAGAGTGAGCACTACCCTAACATTTTGGTGCCGAAACCCGGGACCCTCATACCCGCCATCTGGCTGACGGAGGACGACGCGCTGTACACCGTCGACGGGCCAGCGTCCATTAGGAGGACCTGGTAAAGAAAGACCTGGGAAGGAAATCCTTCGCTGGGCCAGCGTCTTAGGTCTGCCTTCGTCTGACAGAGGTGGATTGACGGGACCCGGCAGTGCAACGAACCAGGGGTCAAGTAAGTTAACGCCCTAAAAGTTGTGTGATTGTGTTGTTGTGAAACGCGTAAAAGGTAGAGGTGCACGGAATATAGCTTGGGTTCGAGTCCCAGGGGAAGAAACAGACTAAGAAAAGCAGAGCTTCTTTTTCGTTCATCGAAGAAGTGCGTAGATTCTTCTTTGTCTGTTCTTCCAAGCTGAGGGATCTGGCTTGGGTTAGAGTCCCAGTGGAAGGAACGTGCTAAGAAACAAGGAGCTTCTTTTTTGTTAGTCAAAGAAGAGTGTAGATTTTCTTTGTACGTTTTTCCGGCCAAAGAACAGCTTGGGTTCAAGTCCCAGTGGAAGGAACGGGCTAAGAAAGAACAGAGTTTCCTTTTCCTAATTGAAGAAGGGCGTAGATTCTTTTTTCTGTCCGTTCCTCCAAGCTGTGTTGGAGGGTTTTACACCCATCCTGGATAGGCCTAAAAATAAAAAGCGCTGGAGTTTGTGTGGTTGAGAGTGCGACTGGTAGGATAAATTGACTGCAAAGAGAATTTGGTGGAAGGTCAATTTAAACCTGCATTGAGGATCCTCAAAGAAAAGAAAAATAAAAAATATTGTATAAACCTAAAATACCAAATTAAGATGGGAAACAAAACCGGTAAATCCCTAGCTCTTGAAGGAGAGGAGAAGTACATGGCGTGTACATTTCTTAATTGTATGCAATACATGCCAAAGTGGAAGAAAAAGTATGGAGTAGAAGGGAAGTTGAAAGTTGAAGTGTGGAAGATAGTGGTTGATGTTTTGGAGGAGAGTGTGAATAGGAAGTCAAAGGGACTGAAAAAGAAAAGTAAAGAGAAAGAATTGATTTGTGCTAGAATGTGGTTGAAGGCTTCACAAGAGAGATCTTGTGCAAAGAGTGCGAACTATATTTCGAAGACGAGCGAATTATGGTCATTTGGCAGGAATAAAACAGAAGCCTGGGGAAGATACTGATGATTTTCGCTTAAGATTTGAAAAAGAATTCAGGGTGCATAGTGGCACCCCATTCAATGATGCAGCTGAGAGTGCTTATCAGCAACGTCTAAAAACGCGCTCATCACTGTTTCCCCCCCCCCCGACTTCGGCAACTGGGTGAGGAAACATTTGGTGGAAGTAGATATTGCAAGTGTGACAACAACTATGCAATGGGCCAGGCATGCTGAAAAAGTGATCAAAAGAGGCAAAAGTTCTGATGTATTTCATCTAGGCGATGATGATGATGTTGACCTAGATGAAGATACAACAGTCTTCTTTCATGGGTCCCAGCAGGCCAGAGGAAGAGGTAGAGGCCAACAAGGTCGCAGGCCTCCATATAATTCAAAATCCCCATCAGAATCAGAGACCTGTTGGAACTGTGGGAAACGGGGACACTTCGCATGAGAGTGTCGTCAGGCAAAACGACACCAATCAAAGGGTGGAGGAAGGGGCAGAGGAAAAGCCAAATTGTCAGCATGACTAGATTCCTCCCCTGTGATCTCTTGTGCTCCTACAGAGGAAGAAATAACAGATGTCCATATGAAAGCAAGACATGTCATTGTCAGATTATTAGAACGTTTTTAGATTGTTAGGGCTCCTGTCCATGCAAGGAGTATGACAATGCTGTTGTATGCCCAATGACAAATGACCAGAGATCAAATTGTGTATGTACACTAAAGTTAAAATTTGCAAATCAAGTGGTAAATGAATGCAACTGGCTTCTAGAAGATAAATACAACTTAGAATGTGCTGTCCTCGTGTGCGTGGGAGGGACCAGCTCATGATCGACCACAGGAAATGGCCAGCCTGTGACGAATCATTGGTGCTGGGATCTACCTTACGCGCGCGAGAGCTGTGCATGTGTGTTAAAATGATGAAAATTGGCTGAACTTTTAGTGTACAGAAATTTGCTAGACTGTGGTCTATCCAATTTGCACCGCAGAACAGAAACGCTTTTGAAAGATAAAAATGAGAGGAAAAGAGAGAAATCTGTTTGCGAGCAGAAACTGATCCACACTAGTGCATGTTAAGTAAGAAACGACAGAACATGCTTTCAGGAATTGGAAGAATCAAAATTGTGAATTTAAGACATTCACATTTAATAGAAATAATTGACTGGTTGTGTTATAAGATTATACAAACTTCTATATGCGAGCTGATTCTGAGAGATTGGGTTCTTCAAATTTAAAAACAAAGAAAAACTTCTGATTGATTTGCCAGCAGTTTTTTTGTGTGTTGAGTTTTTTTTTTTTTTTTGGATTGGTGGATTGTTCTATCGGGAACCTTGAGTTGAAAATGGTATGTGAATGTTGTGTGGTGAGCTTGGATGAATTGGGACCGATGTGATAGATAGTCTCCTTCTTGGAGACTGCGTGTGAGATGCAAATGAGCATCGATGACTGATTGCCTGGATGAAGGGAAAATACAGGTTGAATGGTTGGCGTTGTTGGACACTTCTATCGAAAATTAGTGGGGCGACTTTGAAGAAAGAGTGATTTTGAGTAAGTTAAATGCTAAGGAAGAAATAAATACATAAAGGGAACAATCAAAGTGGGTAGGCAATTGTGAAATTGCCAAACCAGATTGTTGAAGCAGAGAAGCTTCCATACAACAGGTCAGCGCAGGCTGCTGGGCTAATTGCACTAACAAGAGCTTGTGAATTGGCGGAAGATAAGGAAGTCACTGTATACACAGACAGTCAGTATGCGTTTTCTACTCTGTTCTATTTCGCAAAACAATGGGAGCGCAGGGGGTTGACAACATCAACTGGTAAGCCAGTTACCCATGCCTCCTTGTTGAAAGGCTTGTTGCAGGCCATTCATTTACCTGCTAAACTAGCTGTGTGTAAATGTGCTGCTCACACCACAGGCACAGACGAAGCCTCGAATGGAAACAGATTAGCGGACAGAATTGCTAAAGAAGCGGCAGCAGGGAAACATGGCCATGAATTTTTTTAATAGATTCAGAAGACACGCAACTCATAGATAAGACTATACTGACAGATATGCAGGGCAATGCTCCAATGGTGGAAAAACGAATGTGGACGACAAAAGGTGCAATAGCGGACACAGATAATATCCTCCGCATCGGTGACAAACCTGTTTTACCTAAGTCACTTTTTAAAGCAGCGGCAATTGCGACACATGGGCCTTGCCATGTGTCGACAGGGGGGATGAGGTCCATCATACATCAACAATTCACTACCTTTGGTTTGGATGTTTACTTAAAAAATTTTTGTAAAGCATGTCCCGTTTGTGTGAAACATAATCCACAAGGAAACATGAGACCTAAGAGAGGCTCATTTCCAAAACCGTCTTACCCATTTCAAATCATGCACATGGATTTTATTGAGCTCACACAAAGTGGACCTCACAAATACTGCCTAGTGATGATTGATGCATTTTCTAAATGGGTGGAAATAGTTCCATCTAAACGTGCAGATGCCTTAACAGTGGCAAAAGCCATTTGCAAAGCCATCATACCAACTCATGGCATCCCCCAAACCATTTACAGTGACAATGGTCCACACTTTGTGAACCAAGTTGTACAGAACATGGCTGTACACCTTGGGGTAACGTTAAAAAACCACTGCGGCTACCACCCTTCCAGCGCTGGCCTGGTTGAACGAGCAAACTATACTATCAAAAGCAGGTTGAAAAAATGCATGGAAACAACAGGCAGATCTTGGCCAGAGTGCCTAGACTTAGTGAAGCTCTATATGAGAATCACTCCCACTTCAGAAGGGCTGACACCTTTTGAAATCATCCACGGGAGGCCATATAGACTACCTGTGTTCCATGCAGATTTACAAAAGGCAGATGAAGAACAGTCTTTGGCAGATTACATGGTCAGAACGCTCAGACTGACAGAGGTGTCAAATGCAAATTTACTGCCGCCTGATCTTTCATCCTCACAGGTCGACAACGCCATCAAGCCAGGAGACTGGGTCTACATCAAAGTCATCAAAAGAAAGAGCTGGGCCAGCCCACGGTGGGAGGGACCATTCCAAGTCTTGCTGACTACCCCCACCGCAATAAAGATTGCTGAACGGCCCAGCTGGATTCACCTCAGCCACTGCAAGTTGCAGAGAGTGCTGGACCCCTAATTCGGAGTGGTGGGGAAGGCTGACTTCAAAGGGGTCCTATCGTTTAGGGTGGGACGTCTCAATGTTGGTGAAGAAAACAACGATCCCCACTCCGCTAGGCGAGGGGATGTCCCGGTGTCTCTGCCATCCTAGTAGCAACGGGGCTCCATATGCCAGATGGATCCTCTGCTGCGTTGTGGTTGGAGCGTGCTATGGTCTATGGACTCAACTGAACAGACCAAGCGACAATGTTGACCGTGGAAAACGATGGTCACACGATGAGAACTTTGAGGACTGGTCATGGGACCCCAGAAACCCATACGAAACCAACACTTGGTACCGATACGTCAAATTCACTGTGAGATCACACACACAGGAGGGTTGCTATGTGTGTTCCAAACTCCCTCCTTCCTCTACACAAGTTCACTTGGAGGCCAGAGCAATGAATGTCACTGAAGCGAAATGCATGGCATCCATGGGAGGAGTTGGATATCAACACCGTGCTGTCACAGTCAGTGATGCCGACCCATCCCGCCCCGGACTTGCGGAAGGTACCTGTGATCAGCTTTTCTGGACAAATCTCAATGTGACTGTTAAAGGACGAACACTGCCGCAGGTGGCCTTCACAGACCGGCCACCTGGAGTGAACTATACGTGTTACATCCAAGGAAGTGAGACCCACAAATGCATTGACAGAGACTGCTCTCCAGGAGGGAACTGGATGGGAGCTTTGGACATCGCCACTGAGTGTCAGGATAAGAGAGCCATTGCAGGTGGTGAGGGCTCTCCGACCAACATGGCTGCACCATCAAACGGAACATACTTCATACAGAATGGCTGGTGGCTTTGTGGTCTGTCAAGTGGCATGGTGGTACAGATGGTGTAAAATTAGGTATTGAATTTGGCCCAGGCACATTGGCTATCCCAAAACATGTCGTAGTTCAAAATTTCACCAGGAGATGGTGTTAAAGCTTGACATAGGGGTGACCGGATGGAAATTAACAAATCTAATCAATTAAATTGTTAGCAATTGGGAGGACACGACCTGTTCAAACACGTAGCAACGCACAATTTTGGAATAAGAGTTTGCTATGCCATAATTTTAAGATGTAACAGCTTGAGCAATATCAATATATGTGTTTAAGTTGGAGGAACCCATTATTGTGTTAAGTACTATTATGTGACAAGATATATGTGATTCATGTTGCAATGTTTTGTCCAACCTGTATTTAACATTGGTGTTCCATCCATACCTGAATGTATTAAGTTGAAGAGGAGACATTAAGGGCTATATACTAAATGCCAGAACGAGCAAAACAGGAAACACCTATTAAGGGTGATTGCTGCTTGAAGCAAGGTTGCCAAGACAACCGAGGGGCACCCACGTATTCCGGTGAGGTAATTCCGATGAGGTAATGCCAGAACGAGCAAAACAGGAAACACCTATTAAGGGTGATTGCTGCTTGAAGCAAGGTTGCCAAGACAACCGAGGGGCACCCACGTATTCCGGTGAGGTAATTCCGATGAGGTAATGCCAGAACGAGCAAAACAGGAAACACCTATTAAGGGTGATTGCTGCTTGAAGCAAGGTTGCCAGGACAACCGAGGTGCACCCACGTATTCCGGTGAGGTAATTCCGATGAGGTAATGCCAGAAGCATATAAATATGACGCCCGGACACAGAGCGGCGCGCTTCTCCGAAGTCACGGCGATAGCCGTGACGCTGCCCGGACTAAAAGAACGAAGATGGACTTTGCATTCTTTTTCAGATTGAACCAAAATCTACTAAGATGAATTTCCAGAGTCTTCGAATTGGACTTTGTCAAATTTTAAGCTTCGAGGAAGGCAGAGGAGACAGCCGCTGGGGCAGAAAGGAGAAGTCGCCAATTTTACTTTTTCTGCTAGGCTCCTCACGGCCAGACCTTTCCTCTTTTTTTTTTAAAACAGAATTCGGATTTTGGAACAAAGGAGAGCCGATCACTCGACTTGTTCAACCAAATAGGATTTTAGACCTTCAGTCTCCTCTTTTGTTCTGTGTGGGTGAGTCTTGTTTTTTGTTTTTTTTGACTTGTAATTCTTTTTCTTGCTTATTCATTAAATCTCTTCTTAAGCCTTAATTCGGTTATCGATTATTTCGTATTAACTATGTCGAGCATGGTTTTATATGCGGTAATTACAACTTTAAAATGTCTTTATTTCCCTATCATAGTCATTCTTTAAATCCGTTCAATTCTTTTTAAAGTGAAGACAGCTTTAATCCTTAACATCAGGAATTGTCAGATCTGGTTCGAAGTAGTTATCTTGAGCTCAGCTAGAGCGAGGGCGCTCTAGTAAATTAACGAATCCTTGAGGTCTTAACAAAGACATCTAAAAAATATCCGTAACGTAATACCAGCATCAAACAACAGAAGGGAGCCATCATTACGGCGCGGTCATATCGACGACTCGCCTCGAATAGAGTTACTCGGCTCGCGCGTCGGATGACTTAAAAAGGATTGGCGTCGTAAAGAAATTAGATTGATTCTGGTAGAATTAATTTAACTCGGGTGGTCAGCTACGGACGAGTCCCTTCACCCCCGGCTTATTGAACCCGTTACTGGGGAGCCGGTGCCACTATAATAAAGTGCGCGTTTGACAGGTCACAGGGTTTATCCGATGCTGCCCGCCAACTGGACAGGAGTGTGTGCACCAGTGTGGGTGACAGACCACACCTACAGGATACAACATCGTCAGCTGACGACAGCACACACCTCTTCTGGACGTCGACGCAGGGCGATTACAACCTTTGACCCCCATGACCCTGTCTGGGGTGCGAATGTTCCGGACGACCATAAAATATGGCCTGTCGGAAACAAAGTTGTTCATGCGCTTTTTCCTTGGATCGGAGTTGGAAAACAATCTCTCTTCATCGAGACACTGAACTATCGTTTTCAATCCTTTGTGAACCTCTCACTGCAAGTCGATGATGGACAAAACAGAGAGATCCAGGCTATTAGACTAATGGTCTTGCAAAACAGGATGGTTCTGGACTTGTTGACGGCAGCACAAGGTGGTGTGTGCCACATCATTGGGACTTCCTGTTGCACATACATTCCAGGAGATAACGACACGCACATCAAGGAAGCCATGAACTCACTGAGGAATTTACAGCAGGCCATGTCGGAGGATAAAATCCCACATCAATGGGATTTCTTTTCATGGCTATTCTCTGGCGCTTGGTGGCAGTTGCTGTTGAAACTTGTGACTCCTGTGCTTGCTGTGCTGGTGTGGTTGTGCTTGTTTACGACCTGTGTTATCCCATGTTTGAAGTCTGCTGTGACAAGGTTTGTGTTTTCTACCGTGGCACAAGTACATATACAACTTCTTAGAGATGACGGATGTGATGACTATGATGTGGTGCAAAACGTGGATTGCGTAGATGCTGTTTAGCTCAACATTATTTTACAGAAACTTGATGATTTGACCATCGAAAATGCCTTGCAAGTGATGGATTCAATGATGTGCTGTTTCTGTGTTTTTCTTTTTCTTTTTTATTGGTGACATTCTGGTCGCCTAAGGCAGGTATAACTCTTTTCCTGCGTTTAATCTGGCCGCAGGTTTTTCGGTTATACACAAAATTTGGACTGGAGTATTGAGGGTAATACCCCGTCTTCACTGGAAATTATTGCTGTCATTGTATTTTCTTTCTTATGTTTGGTTGATCGGGATTGACATACTCATATGATAAAACAGGGGGGATATGTTAGGGTTTGCAGAATATCTTCATCGTATGATTATGTTGGAATGTAACCTGTAATAATTCACCTAGCTTGTCCTGTCTTACCAAAAGTAGTAGACCAAAGTGCTAAGATCTTTCACCTGATTGACTAGCTGCAGAGGAAGCAATCAAAGTTGCTTTGTTTCCACAAAGTCGTAAAAGGCCCCCTGCTATGCTTTGATCAGCAGGGGAGCGGCTTCACCCCATCCTGTGTTCCCACACCTCCACTTTCAACCCCACTGTGTTTCTTCTCAATAAATATGTACCTGATGAGGCCTGAGTCAGACTTCATTCGACCATCGCTGTAAGCACAGCGACGAGTGAACTCTCCGCCTGCAGGTGTCTGAAACGACTAACTTGTCTCCAGTGTGGTTCTTGCAAAATATGTTAGAGTGAGCACTACCCTAACAGTCACGTTAGCATACCGTATCGTTTAGCCTGTTGTTGCTGGTTCATGTGTGTTCTTGGATTTTGTCAAATACATTTCCCCCAAAATGCGACTTAAACTCCGGTGCGACTTATATATATGTTTTTTTCCTCTTTATTGTGCATTTTATGGCTGGTGCGACTTGTACTCCGGAGCGACTTTTAGTCCGAAAAATACAGTACACACATATAGTCATTCAAATCCTTCATCATAAAACAGCATTCATAGGTGTACTTCAGTTAATATAATTAATTCAATTAATATAGGTGCCTAACTAAGACTATGCTTATTGTGCATTACTGCAGCATGGAAATGTTATGTAAAAAATGTAAATCATTCTGTTCAGAAATGGAATGGAAAAAATATATTACAGACACTGAAAAATTAAATCATGAATGTGTTGGACAAAATTAGTTTTGGGAAAGTGTGGGTGTTCTGTATTTGAAATGTTTTTCATAAAAAAAATTATTAACCAAAATGCTATAAACACATACGGTGCATGCACATGAAAATTTCGTGTTGCTTTAATTGTGTATCCATGGAGGCCAATCTGCCCATCCCCCAAGGGACAAGCACCCAAGATAAGCCAGCATTTGTTTCACCACATTACTTTTTAAGTGTTCATCCATCTGTCCTTGAGACGTCTGTCAGCAGCCATTTCAATTAACTGTCAACTGAGCTTGACAGCCGTGGCATTTTCATATCAGCAATATGCCACAATAACCAACATAATTGTCATTCATTTCTGCCCAAAAATATGTCTATGGTCAACTGAATAATACTGGAAGTCACATACTGGTATTTGAATTTTCCCATTTTCCTCTTGTAGTCTTCCTTTGCGATGATTTCTCTCTCTCTATTTACTTCTCAAACGTGTCTGAGGCTTTCTGTGAGTAGTACCGTGCCACTAAACATGCAAATTGTTGGTCAATTCATGTTGAGATTGCTTGCCAATTTATATCAGCACTGCTATCAATATTTTTTTCACGCTTGCCATAAGACATTATGGAGCAGCTAATTTTATGACAAAAATACAAAACATGAATAGTATAGAACCAAGTTGTACAGAACATGGCTGTACACCTTGGGGTAACGTTAAAAAACCACTGCGGCTACCACCCTTCCAGCGCTGGCCTGGTTGAACGAGCAAACTATACTATCAAAAGCAGGTTGAAAAAATGCATGGAAACAACAGGCAGATCTTGGCCAGAGTGCCTAGACTTAGTGAAGCTCTATATGAGAATCACTCCCACTTCAGAAGGGCTGACACCTTTTGAAATCATCCACGGGAGGCCATATAGACTACCTGTGTTCCATGCAGATTTACAAAAGGCAGATGAAGAACAGTCTTTGGCAGATTACATGGTCAGAACGCTCAGACTGACAGAGGTGTCAAATGCAAATTTACTGCCGCCTGATCTTTCATCCTCACAGGTCGACAACGCCATCAAGCCAGGAGACTGGGTCTACATCAAAGTCATCAAAAGAAAGAGCTGGGCCAGCCCACGGTGGGAGGGACCATTCCAAGTCTTGCTGACTACCCCCACCGCAATAAAGATTGCTGAACGGCCCAGCTGGATTCACCTCAGCCACTGCAAGTTGCAGAGAGTGCTGGACCCCTAATTCGGAGTGGTGGGGAAGGCTGACTTCAAAGGGGTCCTATCGTTTAGGGTGGGACGTCTCAATGTTGGTGAAGAAAACAACGATCCCCACTCCGCTAGGCGAGGGGATGTCCCGGTGTCTCTGCCATCCTAGTAGCAACGGGGCTCCATATGCCAGATGGATCCTCTGCTGCGTTGTGGTTGGAGCGTGCTATGGTCTATGGACTCAACTGAACAGACCAAGCGACAATGTTGACCGTGGAAAACGATGGTCACACGATGAGAACTTTGAGGACTGGTCATGGGACCCCAGAAACCCATACGAAACCAACACTTGGTACCGATACGTCAAATTCACTGTGAGATCACACACACAGGAGGGTTGCTATGTGTGTTCCAAACTCCCTCCTTCCTCTACACAAGTTCACTTGGAGGCCAGAGCAATGAATGTCACTGAAGCGAAATGCATGGCATCCATGGGAGGAGTTGGATATCAACACCGTGCTGTCACAGTCAGTGATGCCGACCCATCCCGCCCCGGACTTGCGGAAGGTACCTGTGATCAGCTTTTCTGGACAAATCTCAATGTGACTGTTAAAGGACGAACACTGCCGCAGGTGGCCTTCACAGACCGGCCACCTGGAGTGAACTATACGTGTTACATCCAAGGAAGTGAGACCCACAAATGCATTGACAGAGACTGCTCTCCAGGAGGGAACTGGATGGGAGCTTTGGACATCGCCACTGAGTGTCAGGATAAGAGAGCCATTGCAGGTGGTGAGGGCTCTCCGACCAACATGGCTGCACCATCAAACGGAACATACTTCATACAGAATGGCTGGTGGCTTTGTGGTCTGTCAAGTGGCATGGTGGTACAGATGGTGTAAAATTAGGTATTGAATTTGGCCCAGGCACATTGGCTATCCCAAAACATGTCGTAGTTCAAAATTTCACCAGGAGATGGTGTTAAAGCTTGACATAGGGGTGACCGGATGGAAATTAACAAATCTAATCAATTAAATTGTTAGCAATTGGGAGGACACGACCTGTTCAAACACGTAGCAACGCACAATTTTGGAATAAGAGTTTGCTATGCCATAATTTTAAGATGTAACAGCTTGAGCAATATCAATATATGTGTTTAAGTTGGAGGAACCCATTATTGTGTTAAGTACTATTATGTGACAAGATATATGTGATTCATGTTGCAATGTTTTGTCCAACCTGTATTTAACATTGGTGTTCCATCCATACCTGAATGTATTAAGTTGAAGAGGAGACATTAAGGGCTATATACTAAATGCCAGAACGAGCAAAACAGGAAACACCTATTAAGGGTGATTGCTGCTTGAAGCAAGGTTGCCAGGACAACCGAGGTGCACCCACGTATTCCGGTGAGGTAATTCCGATGAGGTAATGCCAGAAGCATATAAATATGACGCCCGGACACAGAGCGGCGCGCTTCTCCGAAGTCACGGCGATAGCCGTGACGCTGCCCGGACTAAAAGAACGAAGATGGACTTTGCATTCTTTTTCAGATTGAACCAAAATCTACTAAGATGAATTTCCAGAGTCTTCGAATTGGACTTTGTCAAATTTTAAGCTTCGAGGAAGGCAGAGGAGACAGCCGCTGGGGCAGAAAGGAGAAGTCGCCAATTTTACTTTTTCTGCTAGGCTCCTCACGGCCAGACCTTTCCTCTTTTTTTTTTAAAACAGAATTCGGATTTTGGAACAAAGGAGAGCCGATCACTCGACTTGTTCAACCAAATAGGATTTTAGACCTTCAGTCTCCTCTTTTGTTCTGTGTGGGTGAGTCTTGTTTTTTGTTTTTTTTGACTTGTAATTCTTTTTCTTGCTTATTCATTAAATCTCTTCTTAAGCCTTAATTCGGTTATCGATTATTTCGTATTAACTATGTCGAGCATGGTTTTATATGCGGTAATTACAACTTTAAAATGTCTTTATTTCCCTATCATAGTCATTCTTTAAATCCGTTCAATTCTTTTTAAAGTGAAGACAGCTTTAATCCTTAACATCAGGAATTGTCAGATCTGGTTCGAAGTAGTTATCTTGAGCTCAGCTAGAGCGAGGGCGCTCTAGTAAATTAACGAATCCTTGAGGTCTTAACAAAGACATCTAAAAAATATCCGTAACGTAATACCAGCATCAAACAACAGAAGGGAGCCATCATTACGGCGCGGTCATATCGACGACTCGCCTCGAATAGAGTTACTCGGCTCGCGCGTCGGATGACTTAAAAAGGATTGGCGTCGTAAAGAAATTAGATTGATTCTGGTAGAATTAATTTAACTCGGGTGGTCAGCTACGGACGAGTCCCTTCACCCCCGGCTTATTGAACCCGTTACTGGGGAGCCGGTGCCACTATAATAAAGTGCGCGTTTGACAGGTCACAGGGTTTATCCGATGCTGCCCGCCAACTGGACAGGAGTGTGTGCACCAGTGTGGGTGACAGACCACACCTACAGGATACAACATCGTCAGCTGACGACAGCACACACCTCTTCTGGACGTCGACGCAGGGCGATTACAACCTTTGACCCCCATGACCCTGTCTGGGGTGCGAATGTTCCGGACGACCATAAAATATGGCCTGTCGGAAACAAAGTTGTTCATGCGCTTTTTCCTTGGATCGGAGTTGGAAAACAATCTCTCTTCATCGAGACACTGAACTATCGTTTTCAATCCTTTGTGAACCTCTCACTGCAAGTCGATGATGGACAAAACAGAGAGATCCAGGCTATTAGACTAATGGTCTTGCAAAACAGGATGGTTCTGGACTTGTTGACGGCAGCACAAGGTGGTGTGTGCCACATCATTGGGACTTCCTGTTGCACATACATTCCAGGAGATAACGACACGCACATCAAGGAAGCCATGAACTCACTGAGGAATTTACAGCAGGCCATGTCGGAGGATAAAATCCCACATCAATGGGATTTCTTTTCATGGCTATTCTCTGGCGCTTGGTGGCAGTTGCTGTTGAAACTTGTGACTCCTGTGCTTGCTGTGCTGGTGTGGTTGTGCTTGTTTACGACCTGTGTTATCCCATGTTTGAAGTCTGCTGTGACAAGGTTTGTGTTTTCTACCGTGGCACAAGTACATATACAACTTCTTAGAGATGACGGATGTGATGACTATGATGTGGTGCAAAACGTGGATTGCGTAGATGCTGTTTAGCTCAACATTATTTTACAGAAACTTGATGATTTGACCATCGAAAATGCCTTGCAAGTGATGGATTCAATGATGTGCTGTTTCTGTGTTTTTCTTTTTCTTTTTTATTGGTGACATTCTGGTCGCCTAAGGCAGGTATAACTCTTTTCCTGCGTTTAATCTGGCCGCAGGTTTTTCGGTTATACACAAAATTTGGACTGGAGTATTGAGGGTAATACCCCGTCTTCACTGGAAATTATTGCTGTCATTGTATTTTCTTTCTTATGTTTGGTTGATCGGGATTGACATACTCATATGATAAAACAGGGGGGATATGTTAGGGTTTGCAGAATATCTTCATCGTATGATTATGTTGGAATGTAACCTGTAATAATTCACCTAGCTTGTCCTGTCTTACCAAAAGTAGTAGACCAAAGTGCTAAGATCTTTCACCTGATTGACTAGCTGCAGAGGAAGCAATCAAAGTTGCTTTGTTTCCACAAAGTCGTAAAAGGCCCCCTGCTATGCTTTGATCAGCAGGGGAGCGGCTTCACCCCATCCTGTGTTCCCACACCTCCACTTTCAACCCCACTGTGTTTCTTCTCAATAAATATGTACCTGATGAGGCCTGAGTCAGACTTCATTCGACCATCGCTGTAAGCACAGCGACGAGTGAACTCTCCGCCTGCAGGTGTCTGAAACGACTAACTTGTCTCCAGTGTGGTTCTTGCAAAATATGTTAGAGTGAGCACTACCCTAACAGTCACGTTAGCATACCGTATCGTTTAGCCTGTTGTTGCTGGTTCATGTGTGTTCTTGGATTTTGTCAAATACATTTCCCCCAAAATGCGACTTAAACTCCGGTGCGACTTATATATATGTTTTTTTCCTCTTTATTGTGCATTTTATGGCTGGTGCGACTTGTACTCCGGAGCGACTTTTAGTCCGAAAAATACAGTACACACATATAGTCATTCAAATCCTTCATCATAAAACAGCATTCATAGGTGTACTTCAGTTAATATAATTAATTCAATTAATATAGGTGCCTAACTAAGACTATGCTTATTGTGCATTACTGCAGCATGGAAATGTTATGTAAAAAATGTAAATCATTCTGTTCAGAAATGGAATGGAAAAAATATATTACAGACACTGAAAAATTAAATCATGAATGTGTTGGACAAAATTAGTTTTGGGAAAGTGTGGGTGTTCTGTATTTGAAATGTTTTTCATAAAAAAAATTATTAACCAAAATGCTATAAACACATACGGTGCATGCACATGAAAATTTCGTGTTGCTTTAATTGTGTATCCATGGAGGCCAATCTGCCCATCCCCCAAGGGACAAGCACCCAAGATAAGCCAGCATTTGTTTCACCACATTACTTTTTAAGTGTTCATCCATCTGTCCTTGAGACGTCTGTCAGCAGCCATTTCAATTAACTGTCAACTGAGCTTGACAGCCGTGGCATTTTCATATCAGCAATATGCCACAATAACCAACATAATTGTCATTCATTTCTGCCCAAAAATATGTCTATGGTCAACTGAATAATACTGGAAGTCACATACTGGTATTTGAATTTTCCCATTTTCCTCTTGTAGTCTTCCTTTGCGATGATTTCTCTCTCTCTATTTACTTCTCAAACGTGTCTGAGGCTTTCTGTGAGTAGTACCGTGCCACTAAACATGCAAATTGTTGGTCAATTCATGTTGAGATTGCTTGCCAATTTATATCAGCACTGCTATCAATATTTTTTTCACGCTTGCCATAAGACATTATGGAGCAGCTAATTTTATGACAAAAATACAAAACATGAATAGTATAGAACAGTGGTCCCCAACTACCTGGCTGCGCACCGGTACCGGTCCGTGGGTCACTTGGTACCTGGCCGCCAAGCCGCACAGAAAAAAAATATATACGTATATTTTTATCGACGATCAATTAATTCAGGTCAAGACGCTCGTCCCGGTCACGTGACATGTATCCCCAGTCGAGCCTGCAAAGCTAGCAAAAATGAGTACGAATTTATTTTGAAACAGAGATGTTTGGAAAGCTTCGGAAAGGGAAAAAAGCCCAATGAGGAGACGGAAGAAGAAGAGGCTACGACGAGTCACAGGTGACTCTGACGCGCCAAGCCCACTCTGCATAATATGTGGCGACAGGCTAGCTAACGAGGCAATGAAGCCTTCAAAACTGCTTCGGCACATGGAGACCAAGCATCCTGCATTAAAAAACAAACCTTAACCACTTCGGGTGTCATTGTCTCCAATTACGCCTAGATGGGACTGGCTCGTTTCTGAGAAACATGCTCAGTGCTCCCACTAATATCTTAATATATATAATATATATATATATATATATATATATATATATATATATATATATATATATATATATATACAATATATTTATTATAAATGTATTATTATGTATTATTTATTTATATAAATGTATTATTTATTTATATAAAGGCTGGTCCGGGAAAATATTTCTGACACGTAACCGATCTGTGGCGCAAAAAAGGTTGGGGATCACTGGTATAGAAGAGCTAGAGCACAAGTGAACCGTGCTGCTAAACAGAAGCTGCGGACATGACTGAGCAATGACTTGGCGGCATTGACCCGGTCTGGTCATTAGAGGGTGCTAGAGCGCCTCCCTACTATTCAGCTGAATGACAAATGCTAAGTAAGACAAACTATTTAAATGGATTTGAGCAGGGCTGTGGACTCGGGGACTCGGACTCGGTCGGACTCGGTCATTTTTTGCCGGACTCGGACTCGGTGCTGATTTTGACCGAGTCCACCGAGTCCGACAATAAAAAAAATACGTTCATATCAACATTTGTGTTTATTTTTCGTGCGTATTTGCTTCGCTTGAGTTCAATATGGTTTTTGGTCAAACGCGCATGCGCGTGAGGGGAAATCCCGCAAAGGAGGAGGGACAAACAGAGCGATTGGTTTTGCTGGCTTTTTAATGAATGGCGACTGTGACTACGGGGGCCCATTAGGTCCAGAAAAGCTGACAAGACGCTTGCCAAAATGGCAAGGAAAAAATGCACAGCTAAACGAATATATGACGATGAACACAGGACGTTTTTAACAGAGTTAAAGTTGTTTTTTGTTGAACGCTATGGCAAGCCATTCTGCCTGATATGTCGGACGTCATTGGTGCATTTAAAAGCTTCAAATGGTCAGCGCCACTTCATGCCAATATCGATAAGGACTTTGCAAAAGGGACTGAATTTCGCAAGCACAAGTTTGGAGACTTTGAAAAGTCAGGCAGAAAAATAGGTACAGTTTTTCAAAAAAATTACGAAGCACTCAGATACTGTCACACTTGCATTGTTTCAACTGGCTTGGAACATTGCACGGGCTAAAAAGCCATACAATGAAGTGGAGTTCGTTAAAATATGCCTCAGTGACGTTATTGAATTTTATTTTCATCATGCTGCTGAGAATGCGCGTAGGAATACTGTCCACAGCCCTGCTTGCTTGTTATGAAGACAAATTTAGTTGACACAGTGACCGTGTCTGCTGTTAAACCCACTGTCACAACCCTGGTTGTCAAGGGAACAACTGGTGTGACCTCCCTTGGCACAGTGACTGGTATAGTCTCCACAAGCTTGGCCGGCAACACTGTGGACACTACCAACGCATCTCTGGTTACGCCCATCACCACATTGGGCACCATTGCTACCCTGTCCAATCAGGTCATCAGTTCACCTGCGATAACTGTGTCTGCTGCCCAGACCACCTTAACGTCGGCAGCCACACTGCCCGTCCACCATCACAGTGCAGAACAAGCCCACTCAGGTCACTCTGATCACAACTCCCAGTGGCGTTGAAGCCCAGCCAGTGCAGGATCTGCCAGTGTCGATCCTGGCGTCACCCACTTCTGAGCAGCCCAGCTCTTCTGAGGCTGGAGCTGCTGGCGATGGGTCTGGGACCGTAACATTGGTCTGCTCTAACCCGCCATGTGAGACGTGGCCCGCGCCTGCCTGCCTGCGTGCGTGCACGTACAAGACCCACAATGCCCCGCGCGCAGCCAAGATGGAAGAACCCGGAAGTAGCGAGAGAACAATGTTTTGCCTCTAGATTTGGG
Organism: Syngnathus acus; assembly: GCF_901709675.1. Taxonomy (NCBI): domain Eukaryota; kingdom Metazoa; phylum Chordata; class Actinopteri; order Syngnathiformes; family Syngnathidae; genus Syngnathus; species Syngnathus acus. Next base: position 26,302,065 of record NC_051095.1, read on the forward strand.
CGGGAAACGGAGCGTAAATTACGATCAATGCGGCCACGTTGAGTTGCACTTAGGCTAATGTTTACATTATGTACCAATGTCAAGGACGATTATGTCAACCAGCTTATATCATTGATGTGTTTCGATAGTTGTGGGGTCGTCACTAATTATTTGTGTTTAGATAAATGTCTGAGCTATAATGGTGTAATTAATGATTAAAACTTGAAAGCATCTGTTTATTGTATTCGTTTATATGTTTAATAAAGTCAAAGCCATCACAAAACTGTTGTAATTATTTAGATTTTGATCTAAATTAGCCTTGAATAAAGACTAAGCAGTCACATGAATTAACAGAAAAAAAATGGACAGCCGGACTCGGACTCGTGGTCAAGAGGCCGGACTCAGACTCGGACTCGGTGCAAAAATCCGACCGAGTCCACAGCCCTGGATTTGAGAATCTAAATATTACAAATACCGTTTTTTTCCGTGTATAATGCGCCCCCATGTATAATACGCACCCTAACAATGGCATGTTGATGCTGGAAAAAAGCCTGTACCCATGTATAATACGCACCCAATTTTTTTTTTTTTTTTTAAGTCCCAATGATCTTCACACACGCAGGGAGGCAATGGGTCCCATTTTTATAGTCTTTGGTATGGTCTTAACTAGGCTGGATGTATTTTTTTTTGTTGGCGTTGATTTCTCCGACTGCCCGTAAAGGCACCACCGCGATCAGATGAAAAGAGAGGAAAGTGACGTGCGGACATGTGAAAAAGGCGGCTCTGTATGGGAGAGACGTTGAAGAGGAACAAAAACACCCTTGGAAACCAAAACTTGCCCCTCGTCGTGACTCGGAGCCGCAACAAATGTTTCGGATTTGTGTAGGGTACATTGTGACAGCAAACGAGCAGGTGATCCAGCAAGCGTCTGATACGAGAGCATTGCGTTCGTATGGAGCGTGTTTGAAGTGAACAGCAGAGACGAAAGGAACAAGGCAAAGTGTTGTGAAATAAAATATTACCTGTAATACGCATTTTGTTATTTGCTGATTGTATTAAACTATCACATTCATTGTCAGTCAAGAAGAGAAGAGGACTATTATCCCTTCTTTGACGAAATGACCAGAGCACAGTACAAACACACTATTGTTCTTTCGGTATTTATTCAACCCACATTCTTTCACAACATGACAAGAAGAGAACAATACATAAATCAATACTCGTACCAGTACCATGATTTTCTTAAAAACATTTTTAAAAAAAATTATTCAAAATTTGTACCCATGTATAATGCGCACCCCAGATTTTAGGACAATAAATTAGTTAAATTTTGCGTATTATACACGGAAAAAAACGGTATATCACGTACACATACATATAATGCAAACCAGTTAGAATGCACAGCTGGCTTTTGTTTTTACGTAGCTCGTGGAAGTAATGTCATTTGGGCCAGTTACCCAATCATCAGTGTATTTCTTCTGATGTGATCACTGCATCACGTGGGGTTAGGGAGCCCACATGGTGTGAAATATTACACAAAAGAACATAAGTGGAGAGCATCCAAGTAATGTTCCCAACAAAATTGAACGATAAGCAGTTGGGTACATATTTGGCAAACTGTCGTTTTTTTAAATTTCATTTTCAGTTGTATTGACATTTTGCCCCACAACCTCTGAACCAATTATCTGGGTATTATAAATTGATTACTTATATATGCCTGCACAATGTCTTTATCTAGACCAGGTATCACCAAGTCCGGTCCTCAAGGGTCCCAATCCAGCCTCTTTTAGATGCATTCCCACTGCAACACCTGATTCAGATCATCAGGATTGTTATCAGGCTTTTATAGAGTTTGCTAATGAGCTGAACATTTGAGTCAAGTGTGTTGTAGTCGGGCTGCACCTAAAACAGGCTGGATAGGAGCCCTTGAGAACGAGAGTTGGTGACCCGTGATCTACAGTCTATGTGGCTGTTCAGTGTAAAACCAATACAACAATAACAAGCAAAAAAATAGAAAACTGTACCTTGCACGTGTGTGTTGTACGTACCTTCAAGTTTCCATTTCATATTTTACATGTACTCAATACAGTCAACCTCCAGCAGTGACTCAAATTGTGTCCTACGTATTTCTTTACAGTGATTCCTCATTTATTCAAGGATGAGAATTTTCCGCGGATCCCCGGATTTCCGTGTTTTTTTCCGTCAAAAGTATTTTGGTGAATCGTGTAAATCCGTTGAGAAAATTATTTTTTTATATAGGGGGGGGGGTGCGGCCGGCCAGCTGGCTGGGCAATGTTAGCTTCGGCGAGCATTCCCCCGCCCGCCACTCCGGCATATATATATATATTAGGGGTGTAAATCGCGTGTTTTGTCACGATACGATATCATATCGATACAAAGGACCACGATACGATTATTGCCGATATCTTAAAGCCTGCTGTGATTCATTTACGATACATCACGATATAGTGCTCCACGATCGATATTTTTCTTTTTATTTATTTTTTTTAAATAAAAATATAGAACAATATCATTCATACGCAAAATCAACAAGGTACTGCAAACTCTTTATTTAGGAAATTACAAGAGTATTGTAGTATACAAAGTGCTTATTTTAACACTGAACTTTATCGAATTCCTATATTTTTTCTCATATAAGTAAAGAAAAATGAATATTCTTTCTTTTTTTGTAATACCATTAACTTTAAAGTGCATTACTGAACTATTTATTTACAATAATTTTAATTGTCCGTTGAGCCATCTTTTCTTTGGAATCCAAAGTGCTTCCAAACGAATGACTTGAAGCCCAAAGGGGAGCGAATTGAGCAGGCAATCTTTAACGGGCTTCGAGTGGTCTTGCTGGTGGCTTAGGGCAAACGTTTTTGCCGGTGTCTTAATGGTTCGAATGTTACGAATATAACTATAGTTCTATGAATCCCGAATGAACGCCAGGAGACAGTGCTATAAGGACTGAATGATTCCTTCGCACATGCGCTGTCCAACTATGCATACCAAATTAGTCACCTGTGACCCCTGGATGACCCTTGAGTCTGGTCACCATAGGCTCGTTTCCTACGGAAACTTCTAACGTGAACACGAGGATTCCGAGTGACAGGACGTCCTGGTGGTCATTAGAGATTCATAGAACTGTAGTTACATTCGTAACTTTCGTTCTATTTCATCCCTGCTGACTGCCAGGAAGTGGTGCTTAAAGAACTGAATAAAAAATATCAGCGCAGTCCCAAGGAAGCCCAGAAACAAACCCCACTGGGAAGCCTCAGAGGAAGGGGTGAGATGACATCCTGGTGAAAGTGCTGGACGCTGATCATGAAATGGCAGCACAAATTTCCTTCAGAGACACTTCCCTCAGGACGGCACGGCAATGCTCCTGGTAGAATGGCAGCACACCCCCAACGGCAGGGGGCAGCCCAACCCCAGGTAACAAAGGCGGGTAGCAGACAAATAGCTGCAAAGTCACGCGAACGTCAGCCACATAAAGCCGCAAGGCCCGGACAGGACACAAGAGGTCCAACCCATCATCATGCCCATTCGATGGGGCCAAGTGCCTGGCAAGCCGCACAGGCTGGTTAGAGTGGGAGCCAGACAACACCTTTGGGACAAAAGTGCTGTCGGGCCACAGGGTGATGCCAGCACCATCCGGGTGCCACCACAGGCACTTTGGCCTCACCAACAAGGCGTGCAACTTACCGAACCACCTCGCAGAGGCAACGGCGAACAGGAAGACGGCCTTATAGGATACCAACTGAATTCCGCTGTCGCCAGGGGCTCAAATGGAGGCTGACAAAGTCCACCAAGCACCAGATGAAGATCCCATGCCGAGACCCGAGGCGCTATGTGGGGACGGAGCCGAGCAGGCCCACGAAGGAATGACGATACCGAGTGGGACCCCACCGTGCCACCGTCGACCTTGGCATAGACCCACAGTGTAGACGGACAGCGACCCCTATTCAGGAGAGACTGCAGGAAATCAAGCACAGTGGGCACTGAACAAGACACAGGGTCCACCCAAGGGACCCTGCTCCACGTCGCAAACAGCTCCCACTGGTTGGCATACAGCAGACGGGTGGAAGGCTCCCTGGCATGAGGGGTGGTCCGCCTGACAGGCGACATACTGCAACTCAATAGATCCCTTCAGCGGCCAAACACACAAGCGGTGCGGGTTGGGATGCCAAACACAACTGCCCCACTGGGACAAAAGATCCACTCCGACGGGGAGAAGCCACGGCACGCCAAAGCACAGTCTGCGCAGCAACGCGAACCATGTCCGGGCTGGCCAGAAGGGGGCCACCAGCAGCAGCGCATAGCCCTCCTAAAGGACCCGCTGAATCATCAGCCAAAGAAGAAAGAGCGGTGGAAAGGCGTAGAGAAGACACGGTGGCCACGGGTGCGCCAGTGCATTCAGACCCAGAGGACTGGAGGCCTCCCCCAGAGAAAACCAGAGGGGACAGTGGGTCGAGTCCCGGGAAGCAAAGAGATTAACCTCCAGCCTGCCGGGTGGAGGTGCCAGTCTCCAGGAGGAGGGCCCCGACGAGAGAGGGAGTCCACAATACAGTTCAGCCAGCCCGGCAGATACTCCATGGCCCGCAGGCTTGCCAGACGCGGGCAGCCCACTGAAGAAGGCGCCAGGAGGCCCGCAACCGCTGGGCGGACCGAGTGCCACCCCGGTGGTTGATGTGGAACACAGTGTTGTCCGACCGCACCAGAACATGCCTCCTCCTCTGGTATGGCAAAAAATGCATGAGATCCAGGTGCACTGCACGCAGCTCCAGCACATTGATGTGGCAAGTGCAGTCCCGTGTAGACCACCGATGCCGAGCCATCCCGTGCTGCCAGACAGCACCCTACCCGTCCTGTGAGGCTGGCATCTGTGGTGACAGAGAGACAGAGAAGGGGCGCGGACGCCACCTGAACAGCAGGCGCAAGCTGACAAGCCTGATTGCTACAAGCTGAGGAAAGGCTGTATGAACACTACCTACACAGCAAGCGCCATCGAGCGCCAAGGAGCAACAGCCCAAGCGCGACGAGCCGAGGGAAGGCGGCGTGAACGCTACCTACACGGCAAACGTAAACGCACACTGGAGGGCGACAGCTGAGGGACGGCGGCGCGAACGTCACCTGCACAGCAAATGTAAACGCACACTGGAGGCGACAGCCCAAGTAGTGACAAGGCGAGGGACGGCGGCGCGAACGTCACCTGCACAGCAAGCGCACGCCACCGGTGCCACAAGCGGCACCAAGCCATGGGGGGGGGACAGCCGAAGAATAGGGACGTGAAAGTGGGGGGGGGACCAGCCACACGGTGGCTGACACGGGACTTTATACCAGACAAGGGTCTTCCAGGGTTCACAGGTTTTTGGTATGCATACTTGGACTGCGCATGCGCAAAGGAATCATTCAGTGCTTGAAGCACCACCTCCTGGGATGAAATACAACAGCCAAAATTGCTCCACTTTGGGTGGGAAACATAGTACATTGGAAAAGGTAGTTTGTTAGCCATAAGCCACCATATTTGGCTTTTCATTTCATACAGGTTTGCAGCAATGTTTGAATGTGGAACTGTGCAAATGCCCCCACCATCAATCAGGCTCAAAGCCGACAGTCGAATGATTCCGTGTCCATAGCAGTTCCATGTCCATGAAAATCCGCTCTTTTGCCTCTCCACTCTGCATGAGCCGAGCAGGTACAACCTCTTGACTGCAATCACCAACCCGAGCAGCTGTCCGAGCATGCCGCAATCACACTTCAGTGACACTTCAGGTGCTCATACCGCTATTGGGACTCGATATCGTCATATGATGGCGCCGCGGATGGCAGCCACGGTGAGTCGCTCTCTGTTTCTTTGTCTTATTTTGTGTGTTTTCTGTGTCCTCTGCTGTCCATCCCGGATCACTTTTACCAGAGAAGCGCTGTTAAACATCGGACAGTCTTCTTCTGGTATTTTCTCTCCTGTTCTCTCTGATTCAGACTGTTTGTCGGAGATTCTAGCCGGAGCGGCGGTGCTATACAAGCTAGCGCGACGACGGCGGCGCGGTAAACGAGCCGGAGCCCTCGTAAAGCTGAGGCAGAGAGGGTTCCGTTCTGCCCTGCCGTCAATTCATCTGGCGAATGTCCGCACCCTGGCGAACAAGATGGACGAACTGCTGCTCCTCACTTCAAGGAACACGGACTTCAGCAGATCCGCCGCGCTGTGCTTTGTTGAAACGTGGCTCAGCGAACGAACCCCCCACCACGCCGTGGAGTTAGCGGGGTTTCGGCTAACGCGGGCAGATCGCAGCGCGGAGCTCTCCGGAAAATCAAAGGGAGGTGGTCTCTGTTTCTACATTAATGAACGTTGGTGTACTGATGTCACGGTGTTGAAAGAGTTTTGCAGCCCTCTCCTAGAAACACTTTTCATAAACTGCCGGCCATTCTATTCACCACGGGAGTTCTCCTCGATCGTCATGGCGTCTGTTTACATTCCACCACACGCACGTGCGAGTGAAGCCACACAGATGCTGGCTGACCAGGTAACAGACATGGAGAAACTTCTACCAAATTCACTAATCATTGTTCTGGGCGACCTTAACAGGGCGAACCTCGCACATGAACTCCCCAGATACAGACAACACGTAACGTGTCCCACCAGAGGGGCACAGACTCTGGACCACTGCTACACCGTGATTAAGGATGCATACCACTCTGTGGCTCGTGCAGCTTTAGGACTCTCGGACCATTGTCTAGTTCATCTGATCCCGGCCTACAGGCAGAAACTAAAAACTTCTAAGCCTGTGGTGAGGACTGTGAGGAAGTGGACAGTGGAGTCAAGGCAGGACCTCCAAGCCTGCTTTGACTGCACCGACTGGGAGTTTTCGAAGCTGCAACTTCAGACCTGCATGAACTCACTGACACTGTCACATCATACATCAGTTTTTGTGAGGATCTGTGTGTGCAGACTAAGACCTTCTGCACGTACAACAACGACAAACCTTGGTTTACACCGAACCTCAGGAGGCTGCGCAAAGTCAAGGAGGAGGCCTACAGGAGCGGCGACCGCGACCTGTTCAAGCAGACCAGAAACACACTGAACCGAGAGGTCAGGAAAGCCAGGAGGTGTTACGGGGAGAGCCTGAAGAGACACCTCTCTGCCAATCCTGATCCCTCAACAGTGTGGAAAGGTCTGCAGAGCATCACGGGCTACAAGAAACGAACCCCCCGTCCTCTGGAGAGCCCAAGGCTTGCTAAACAGGTTCTACTGCAGGTTTGATCGGTCCTCCCACACAACGGGACTTCCTGCAGCACAATCTACATACTCACCTCTCCCCACAACTGCTCTGTCCACACCTCTATCATCGTTGTCACCCACTCTCTCTCTTGCAGAGGCCGCGCCCGCACTCCAGATCCGCGAGGAGGAAGTGCGCCAGATGTTCCGGAGACAAAAGACCAGGAAGGCACCGGGCCCAGACGGCGTGTCACCTTCCTGCTTGAAGGTCTGCGCTGAGCAGCTGGCACCCACCTTTGCACGGATCTTCAACCGTTCTCTGGAGCTGTGTGAGGTGCCCTCGTGCTTAAAGAGCTCCACCATCGTTCCAGTGGCCAAGAAGCCCGCTATCACAGGTTTGAATGACTATAGACCTGTCGCACTGACATCTGTGGTCATGAAATCTTTCGAGAGGTTAGTGCTGAACCACCTGAAGGATTTCAGGGGCCCCCTGCTTGACCCCCTCCAGTTTGCCTACCGGGCAAACAGGTCAGTGGATGATGCGGTCAACATGGGACTGCACTACATCCTGCACCACCTGGACACCCCAGGAACGTACGCCAGGATCCTGTTCGTGGACTTCAGCTCGGCGTTCAACACCATCGCTCCTGACATCCTCCAACAGAAGCTCATCCAGCTTGCGGTGCCTGCCTCCACCTGTCAGTGGATCACCAGCTTCCTGACCAACAGGAGACAGCGTGTGAGGCTGGGGGGCATCACATCTGACACCCGGACCACCAATACTGGAGCCCCTCAGGGGTGCGTCCTCTCCCCAGTGCTGTTCTCTCTCTACACCAACGATTTCTCCTCAGGTGACTCTCCTGTGAAGCTCCTGAAGTATGCAGACGACACCACTCTCATCGGACTGATCCAGGACGGTGATGAGACTGCGTACAGACAGGAGGTGGAGCGGCTGGTCCACTGGTGCAGCCAAAACCACCTGGAGCTGAACCCGCTTAAGACCGTGGAGATGACAGTGGACTTCAGGCGTGACCCTTCACCACTTTTACCCCTCACTATCCGCAGTAATACTATTCTCTCCACAGACACCTTCAAGTTCCTGGGAACCACAATCTCTCGGGACCTGAAATGGACCGGCCACATAGACTCTGTCCGGAAGAAGGCCCAGCAGAGGCTGTACCTCCTGAGACAGCTCAAGAAGTTCAACCTGCCGCGAGAGCTTCTGAAGACCTTCTACACTGCCATCATCCAGTCTGTCCTCTGCACCTCCATCACTGTCTGGTTTGGATCGGCCTCCAAACAAGACAAGCACAGACTGCAACGGACAATCAGGACTGCAGAAAAGATAATTGGAATCAACCTCCCATCTATCCAAGACTTGTACCTGTCCAGGACCAGGAAACGTGCAAGGAACATCTCTACAGACCCTTCTCACCCAGGTTGCAGTCTGTTTGAACTACTCCCCTCCGGACGGCGTTATAGAGCTCGGTACGCCAAAACCAGCAGACACAGAGACAGCTTCTTCCCCCAGGCTGTTGCTCTGATGAACTAACACCACTCTTAGAGTCTCAGAGTCATTACTGTGCAATAACATCCTGCTCTCCATACCTTTTTTTGAATTGTCTACACTGTTTGTACTATGTGTCCTCTCTGCATCCATTGCAGCCTGGTCATCCTGGATAAGGGACCTTCCCATCTGTGGTCTCTTCTCAAGGTTTCTCATTTCCCCTAGCTGGAGTTTTGAGTTTTTCCTTGCCCTTTTGGGAGTTTAAGATCAGGGGATGTTTGAGAATATTTGCCATTTTTCACATGTCCTGAGTGTTGTTAGTCACCAGCTCAGTGGCCTAGTGGTAGAGTGTCCGCCCTGAGACTGGAAGGTTGTGGGTTCAAACCCCGGCCGGGTCATACCAAAGACTATAAAAATGGGACCCATTGCCTCCCTGCTTGGCACTCAGCATTAAGGGTTGGAATTGGGGGGTTAGATCACCAACTGATTCCCGAGCGCGGCACCGCTGCTGCTCACTGCTCCCCTCTCCCCCAGGGGATGGATTAAAATCACACGGGGATGGGTTAAATGCAGAGGACAAATTTCACCACACCCAGGTGTGTGTGTGACGATCATTGGGACTTTAATCTTTAATCTTTAAATGTTGAACAGAGGCTGTGATTTACCGAAGTCAAATTCCTTGTTTGGCACGCTCAAACATGGCGAATAAAAAACTCTTGAATCTTGATCTAACATGGTAAAAGTCACTGGCAGGGCCTCTGACTGTTGGCAAAACACACACACACAAACACAGACACGCTTGCTTGCTTAGTTGCTTGCTTGCTTGCTTGCTTGCTTGCTTGCTTGCTTGCTTGCTTGCTTGCTTATGATTGTCCATTGTATCCGAAAATGACATCAACTTATGCCGTTAACGGTGTGTTCTCTGATGGCTATAGAGTCCAATCCTAGATCCACAGACTTTGTTGCAGATTGGGCATGTGTAGGTTGCAGTGGTACTGGCATCTCTGAGTATGGATGTTCCTCCTGTGACTCCGTTGTTCCCTCCTGGCAGCCCTCTCCTCTTCCAGCTTACGAATTCCAGCTTTCGGCCTCAAGGTCATCTGGCTTGATGTTACACTTCCTTATTGAGGTCTTCAGTTGGTCCTTGTACATCTTCTTTGGTCCTCCTGCCAAACGACGACCACAATGTAGCTGACCATACAGCACTCTGCGGGGGAGCCTGTCTTGGGGCATTCAATCGAACTACCTGGCCAAGCCATCAAAGCTGGTGCTGGGTGATCGTGGCCTCTATACTTGTGCAGTTGGTCTTTGCCAGTATCTCAGTGTGAGGCACACGATCCTGCCAGGTAAGCCCGAGGATACGCTGCAGGCATCTTATGTGGAAGCTTTCCAGGGACTTCATGTCGCGGCTATATGTGACCCATGCTTCGCAGCTGTGGAGGAGGGTGGTAATGCAGACGGCTTTGTACACAGCAACTTTGGTGTGCAGGTGCAGATGATTGTTCAGGAACACCTGGCGGCGTATTCTCCCAAAGGCTGCTGATGCTTGCCTGATCCGGTTTTGGATCTCACAGTCAATGTTACAGTCATCAGAAAGGATGCTGCCAAGATATTTGAAGGAGGGGGTTAGGACGGGAGCCACTCCACATCCTTGTCGCACCCCTGTGCATACCGGGAAAGGCACAGCTCCTGTCCGTTGCCACCATCCCATCATGGAACTGACGGAGGATGTTAACAAATTTGACTGAACAGCCAAACTTGGCAAGCACGCTCCACAGGAGCTCCCTATCAACAGTGTCGAAGGCCTTGGAGAGGTCAATAAAGGCTAAGCAAAGGTCCTGATGTTGCTCTCGACACTTTTCCTGTAGCTGCTTTGTTGTAAAGATCATATCCACTGTACTCCTCTTCTTCCTGAACCCGCACTGTGATTCGGATTAACATAACTTCTGTGATGTTGTTGATCAGCCTCGATAGCATGACTTTGGCGACCAACTTTCCAGCAACAGCAAGGAGTGCAATCCCTCTGCTGTTGTCACAGATGGACTTGTCACCCTTATTCTTATGTATGACAACAATGATGGCATCTTTCCACTGCTGGGGGATGATCTCATCTTTCCAAGCCCTCAAAATGTACTGATAGATGGTCCTTGTACAGAGGTACCCTCCCTCTTTCAGCAGTTCAGCAGGGATGCTGTCAATGCCGGGGGACTTGTTATTTTTTAGGGAGTTGATAGCTGCGAAAACCTCCTTGAAGGATGGCGGCCGACTGAGTTTGTGGATGAGCGAGCATTTAGGTAGGTCTTCCAGAATGGTGTTGTCTGTGGGAGAGTGTCGGTTGAGGAGGGCTTCAAAATGTTCAGCCCATCTCAACAGAATCCGGCTTTGATCTTTCAGGAGTGTAAGACCATCTGCTGTTTTTAATGGGTTGACATAGCAGCTTCCCCGGGCCGTATATGCTTTTTATGGAGTTGAAGAAGTTGTGCATATTCTGTTTGTCTGCATATGTTTGTATTTCCTGAGCTTTCCGTGTCCACCATTCATTCTGCAGGGTTCTCATAGTCGTTTGGCATCTAAAGTACAACAAAATGAAGCGAACTCATGGGATCAGGGAATGCAAAAGGAAAAGAAAAAAAAATGACAACAAAGAAAAGAACAAACCATTCGTGGTGAGTGTTAGATGTTTTAAAAGTACCGCTGCAAGTTTGTCCCAGGCAGTCGGGCCACATAACTTGCGAACACTGATCAACAGTCCCACCAACATCCATCGGGCAGTATGCGGGGGACACACGCTGAACCGGTTGCCAGCCAATCGCAGGGCACACAGACAAACAACCATCCACACTCACACTCACACCTATGGGCAATTTGGAGTGCTCAATCAGCCTTCCATGCATGTTTTTGGGATGAGGAAGGAAACTGGAGTGTCCAGAGAAAACCAACGCAGGCACAGGGAGAACATGCAAACTCCACACAGGGAGGACAGGAGGTGGAACATAACCTGCACTCTCTGATCTGTAAGGCGGACGTGCTAACCAGTGCTCCAACGTGCCGCCCAGACCCAACAACAACATGAGACAAATCCATACCTGTTTGGATTTGTTTATACACAACAGTTATAGGGCCTTATTAGCAAAGTTTCAAGGAGCTAGTGAAAAAATCATATTATCCAGAGTGAGTGCAATTTAAAACATTCATTAAAAAAATTTTGCTTCCATATGTTTCTGTTTGTAAACGTGCTAATCACTTTTTCACACTAGGCCACATAGCCTACAGTGGGTTTAGTTGTCCTCATTTAATAAAAAAAAATGAAATCAGGAAGGGGCAAACACTTTTTCACACCACTGTGTAAAATTTAATTTTGTGATTGTTTTCCGTTGATAAAAGCATAAGAAAATGTCTGTATGTAATCAATGAACAATTCAGTAGGGGTCATGAATGAAGTTTAGTTTATTAAGCTCTTTTTTTCCTCCAATCCTCTCAACACTGTTAGACGTGAGAGCCTTTATATTGCACACACTGAACTCCAATCACTCACATAGACACTCACATGCACCCACATATTGATCCTTACCCTTGCTCCTTGGTATATGGACTGCTTCCACGACATATATACGTACAGTACCACATTTGCACAGTGTGTGCACATTTTGAATAGATTTGAGAGGTAATGAGAAGCAACAATATTTTTATGGCATAGGAAACAAGGAAAAGCTAAAGAAAAAAACAAATTGGATATTTATGGCTGGTTTGTGATAAATGATGACTGTGATCTTTGTCTTTTATATTTTTATATTTGCACATAGTCTTAAAGACAATGATCATATATAAGATAATATATTTATGTTTCTTGGCCATAGGAAATTTATTTATTTATTCAGCAAATGCAAAGTCCCTAAGCCAAGCAGTTGCCTCCTGGTCTGCTGTATGGAGGGGGCAATGGATCAGCGTTCTCGTCGCGCCCCCTGTCAGTACCCGGGCTTGCCCAGGGAAGCAAATGATCCTACCAGCAGACTAAATTTCGAGAGACGACGCCTGAGAGCCAAGTCAAAGAATCCTAGTCACGGTCCCAAAGCTGATAGCAAACAGCCATAGGAAATAAGTGGGATCATAAATAAAGTGATCAATTGATCATGATGAATGAATATAAACGGAATTGCCATTATATCATATCTCTTCGCAGCCAGTTTATTTAAAACGTATACAAAAACACTTTGGGGCACTTTCTTTTTGCACTCTTTGCTTTCATTTCATTCACTACGTCATTATGACTCAGAAATCAAGTGGAATACCATTATATAATGGTGGCCCTTTAACCCTCAATCTAATGCTCCTCCCTGTAGTCTATGGAATTCTGACCCACATGATGTGCTCAAAGGGAGGACAGGTAGGCTCTAAAGATGAATAGAGTAACACATGTTGTGTGGAAGCAGCTCATCAGTGTCCCTTGGCCTTCCCTTGTAATCTATGTCACAGTAGACTGCCATCAACTTCCTTTGAACAATTGCTAGAATTTTTTTGCAGAGAACGACAGTCGGAAAAAACACACAAATATTGTGCTGTTTGTATACTCCCTTCAGGCAGCAGATCATAGGTAGGCAAAGACACAGAAACGGTTGAAAAGACAGTAGAGCATTTTTTCCCCCATGTCTGTGAGAAATTCTCCCCATAATGCTCCCAATTCTACTTGTCTGGGGGAGGATGTCAAAGAGTGAAACAAAGCGTGAAGGTGGGAGGGCTTTGGTTGGACTGGCGAGATAATGATTAGAAACAGTAAGATTATGAATTCCTTTGTGTGTTGATCTTTTTGTTAAGGCTGGTGTATGATGTGGTTTGATCATTAGAATTAGTGTCTGCTCTTTGAAAGTGAAGAGGCACCCAATATGACTTGAATCTTAAAAATCAAAACATCCTGTCATCTTGACAGTCAGGAAGTCTCTAAGGTGCACACACCAAGAGACACACTGCTAATTAGATTGCACGCATGAGGTTTATGCTTCATGACATGTGCACTAGATTTTGCTAAACTTCAGCTGCGACATGTTTGCTTGGTCACAGGAGCATACCTCTGCATTTTTTTGCTTTACGGTTTGTGTGTGATGATGTGATGACTTTTCTCCTGTGACACAATTTCTTTGCCATTTCCGTCAGTGACAGCAGGTTAACTTGTGAGTGTTAAATGTCGGTGCATGCAGCAGAGAGGCAACTCGATGTGTCAGCTACTGTGTCACAGAGGAGATGTAGACCTCACTGCTAATGGAGCTGAGATTAAGTATTGCTGGCTGTCTTCTCAGTTTTTGTCCTTTCCCTCGCAAGTCATTCTTCCATGAAAAGCTATCTACTCTTGCCTGGGGTCTGGCATATTGATTGGCATTTGTAAATACACAAGAAATAAACTGGATATCCTCCAACTTGGCAAGATTTTCTGAACAGTTTAAAAGTTTGAAGTGTATCCATTACAGCTTTCAGCATGACTGCCAGTTACCAAGAATTACAATAAGGTTAGAAGACCTGTACATTTTCCAAATGTTCGCAGATGCTATTAACACTTGCTTGAAGCAAGCTGACAGCTTTCATGCTATTTGGCTTGCATTGGGAAGGCTCCCTGAGGCTTTTGACTTGCCATTCAATTTCTCTGTCTCATTCTCTCAGTCTGAAACATTTTCATGCAGGGCCGGTTCTAGGAATGCACATAAGAGGGGGCAGTCAGAAATGTGAAGGGGGCATGTTCTTTTTTTTTTACACATTTTTAACACTGTTAGTGTTTTCTTCACGGCAGTTGTTAGCTGTGTGTCCAGATCTCAACCTGGAGAAGTGGATTGCACTCTGTCAGGCCTCTACACTAAGACCTGTCCAGCTTGGGTGTCCCACCTGAAGATTAAAGCTTCTGCTGGTATTGCTCTTAGGGTCACTGAGGCACGCAAACCCCCTGACCACAATAAGGTGGCAATCTCTCAGGGGGGGGGGGGGGGGGAACATATAATATGAATGTTATATTAACTATTATTTGAGTTGTCGTTAATCATTAGTTATATCACGGGTCAGTACGACGAGTTTGGTGGAGTTTTCACTGCTTCTTCCAACTCCTACCGCGCTGACTGTAACTTGACACTCTCTGGCTGCGTCTTGCCTCATTTGCATACTCACAGTGATTGGATGTTTACGGAGGGGCGCGGAGTCCTGACAGCAGGCTGTGTGAGGGGACACACTGCACCGACATGAGAGAAGAGAGGGGGCGGATTAACGTGTGTTTCTATCAGCGGATTTTTCACTTCTAAAAGTTTGATTCGAGGGGGCAGGACATCTGTTTGAGGGGGCGTTGCCCCCTCTTGCCCCTGCGTAGAGCCGGCACTGTTTTCATGTCATGTGACAACTCCAGTCTTCCAGGGAAGTTGCCCTGCAAATTTTATGCCTCCCTCCTCTGACATACCTGATTCACATGATAAAGTTATTCCCTCCAGTTGAAAATAAAATAATATGTTCACACATATTTATTGATGTTAAACATGCAATGAGAACTGTATACAATACAAGAAACACAATATTAACTTCTTCACTGCCTCAGACAAATGAATTCATCATAGAAAAAACTAGCTCGACCCGGCTCTCCTTTTATTAATTGGATGGGTGGGCCAACGTCTGGGCTATCATTCCTGAAGTTCCTGAAGCCATTTTCCCCCAGTCGTTTGATGGCAGCACTGTGCTAGATCAGCCAATGTGAAAACAGGAAAAGTAGGAAGAGGTGGGGGGTGGGCGAAGATGAGGGAGTTGTACTGTAGAAAGGAGAATCACAGATGGCTGACCCCCGGCACTGTATATTTGGAGCTAAATGCAAGATGCCGCCATCCTCGGTGATCACGGCGATCACAGAGTAAAATTACGCTTGTGGACGAGTCACAGTTCAAAAAAGCACTCAAACAAGCTCCGCTATGATACAGAAGTGCTGCACGGAATACTCCTCCCCAAAATAACAAATCTAAGTTGCTAAATCCTCACTAGGTAGGTAGGTAGGTAGGTAGGTACCCTGCGAGCATTTTGACGTCTAATAGACGTCTATTAGTCTATATGCCACCCAGACGTCTAGGCTAAAACACGTCTAAAAAAAGGTCTAAAAGTGAAATGTTTAGATGTCTATGCCGTGGACGTCTATAGCATAGACGTCTAATAGATGTCTATTAGACGTCTATACTATAGACGTCTACAGGATAGACGTCTATTAGATGTCTACATGTGAAAGTTTTTTAGACTCCTACGGGATAGATGTCTATTAGACGTCTATATGTGATAGTTTTTTAGACATCTACGGGATAGACGTTTATTAGACGTCTACTAGACGTGTATATGTGAAAGTTTTTTAGACGTTTATTGAGGAGACGTTCGAATAATGGCTAATAGCTATTAGGGCGATTATGATCATTTGAACATCATAGACGTCTATTCAACATTGAGGTTCTCTTCAATACATTTAACCTGTGATCCTTACCTTTGGGTAGGTCCAGGATGTTGTGAAAATGCATTTGATTAGTGATGGTCCAGGGTGTGAAAATTTACATCGTTTTATTTTTAAATATAAAAATAGGTTTCAGTAACAGTCATACTTGTGTTAGCTGAAGATATAAATACACCTTTTGATGTTAAAATTAATCAAAACGATAATTGAACCTAAATAAAAACATTTTTGCAAACATCATCCAACCATCACAAATATAAATGTGCAATGTTTTTAAATCATGTTTAAAAATGTAGAAATATACATACAATATTAAAAAATGGGGGCTATCTAATAGAACAAAACTACTAAGTTACAATATCAATATATACATATTTTATGTAGGACATATCAAATAAACAAAACAACCAGCTCGGCGAAACACAAGGGGGAACAATATAAACATCACTCTCTTGTGGGGTTTTGATAGACCCCTTTGCTACTCAGCGTTGGAGCCTGTTTTAATTTTAAAGCCATTGTGGTCCTAGTTTCATCATCCGTGGCCTCTGTGCGTGTCGCCAACAGCTTCTACAAAGTTGAACTCGATGGACATTAGGCACCACCCATTGTAGACCTTGGGATTACCCTGTGAAAGAAATATGAATATGGAAAAAAAAAAAAAACTACCCGTAAAATGGTTTTTCCTTGATATACGTCATGTCAGTCGCACATTTCGAACATAAAGATTCAAGATTCAAGAATTTTTATTCGCCATGTTTGAGCATGCCAAACAAGGAATTTGACTTCGGTAAATCACAGCCTCTGTTCAACATTTAGGTGACTAACAACACTCAGGACATGTGAAAAATGGCAAATATTCTCAAACATCCCCTGATCTTAAACTCCCAAAAGGGCAAGGAAAAACTCAAAACTCCAGCTAGGGGAAATGAGAAACCTTGAGAAGAGACCACAGATGGGAAGGTCCCTTATCCAGGATGACCAGGCTGCAATGGATGCAGAGAGGACACATAGTACAAACAGTGTAGACAATTCAAAAAAGGTGTGGAGAGCAGGATGTTATTGCACAGTAATGACTCTGAGACTCTAAGAGTGGTGTGAGTTCATCAGAGCAACAGCCTGGGGGAAGAAGCTGTCTCTGTGTCTGCTGGTTTTGGCGTACAGAGCTCTATAGCGCCGTCCGGAGGAGAGTAGTTCAAACAGACTGCAACCTGGGTGAGAAGGGTCTGTAGAGATGTTCCTTGCACGTTTCCTGGTCCTGGACAGGTACAAGTCTTGGATAGATGGGAGGTTGATTCCAATTATCTTTTCTGCAGTCCTGATTGTCCGTTGCAGTCTGTGCTTGTCTTGTTTGGTGGCCGATCCAAACCAGACAGTGATGGAGGTGCAGAGGATAGACTGGATGATGGCAGTATAGAAGGTCTTCAGCAGCTCCTGTGGCAGGTTGAACTTCCTGAGCTGTCTTGGAAAATACAGACTCTTACGGACAGAGTCTATGTGGCTGGTCCATTTCAGGTACCGAGAGATTGTGGATCCCAGGAACTTGAAGGTGTCTGTGGAGAGAATAGTATTACTGTGGATAGTGATGGGTGGAAGTGGTGAAGGGTCTCTCCTGAAGTCCACTGTCATCTCCACAGTCTTGAGCGGGTTCAGCTCCAGGTGGTTTTGGCTGCACCAGTGGACCAGCCGCTCCACCTCCTGTCTGTACTGTCATGTAACATGAGTGTGGGGGGGAACAAATGGTGCAAAAAGTGAGTATGGATTGCTCCCAGGAATAAATTGGTGAAGCTGACATTCCAAATTTTAGCAGCAGATGGTGCAAAATTTAAGTTGAGAAGTATTGAATAAATCGGCAAAGCTGAAATTCCAAAATTTTCCAAGAGATGGTGCCAAACCGTTAGAGGGGACCAAAGATGGGCAAGACCAGCTGAACTAGCAAAAATAGAAGACACGGGGTCGGTTTTTTGGGTCACGCACGGAAGCACAAATATGTTTTTTATTTTTATTATCTTTTTATTTGCTTGGCTGAAATATATTCTGTAACCGCTTAAAGCAATATTATCACACAATTAGACCAAGATGCCCACCAATATAAGAATAGGGGTGTGTTAAAAGTTGTTTGAAAGGTTGAAACAAATATGTTTTTATTTTCTTTTATTTTATTTTCTTTGCTTGGCTGGAATATATTCTGTAACAGCTTAAAGCAATATTATCACACAATTAGAAAAAGGGGCCCACCACGAAGTGGTGTGTTAAAAAAATGTTTAAAAGATTAATTCAAGGGTTTTGATTTCTGATTTTATGGTTGAGTAAAATGTAACTTTGAAGTATTATTTTTGGAAAAGGAGAAGTGAAGAAAAGAGGAAGTAAGGTAGTTGCCAGGGTTTCTGACGAATTTTGGTGGAAGATAGAGAGTGGGGCGGAAACAGCTGCCCAAAAACAGCAGGTACATGAGCGTGGGAAACTGGTCAGTGTAGAGGTCAGCAAAAAGAGGGTGGGGCAGAGAAGTCTATAAAAAGGTCGCCATAGATATCTACGGGGCTCTCTCCCGGACCGCGTTCATACGTGAAGAAGCCCGTATGAGTTTCAAGACTTTTTCTAAAGCCTTCGAGATCTTTGTGTGAGACGCAAGATTGCTGGCCTGGATTAACTTGGATTTACTCAAAAGAATTGGACTGGACAATTTTGCGTGAGGAACTAGGTGAGGGGATCGATCTTTCTGTATTTCCGCGAGGGGAGGGGGACAGTCATCGGGTAGTCGGTCCTTTCGAGACCAAACTAGTTCCCAAATTGGATTTTTAGAAATAAGATCGAACTGATCACTCGACTTTATTTCCACCAAAAAATAACCCAATTGGTAGATACCTTTTCCCTCTTTTCTGATTTATTTTTGTTTTACAATCAAAAGTGCTCCGGGATTGAATGATTTTATTTGCAAGTGTATCAGTGAGTGGGATTGTTCAGTTTCTGGAGGATTGAGATTTGTGATTTTATTTCATGCTTCTTCAATAAAAGTGTTTTATATACTCATTTAATTCGTTGTGCGCTAATTTGTATGATATATGCAATCGATTGTTCGTGGTTGGTTTGATAATTCGATTTATTAACGGGAAATTATTATGGTGTGTAATCATACCATAATAAATAAAAAGAACGAAGGTGTTTAAATTAGATATATTTAATTTGAGAGTAGAATTAAAAGTAGTTTAAATGTCCGTCGGGCACGGGCCAGTTCCTATTTTGTCGGGCCGCGTCAAAGCTACGTTGGATGATTTTGAGGGATTAATTTGCCTTCAAAATTAATTGCAGGATAATTATAATTCGATTAAATCATTTTGATTCATATTAAGTAAAATATTATTTTGTTGAAAACGATCGAGTTGGTGGAAGCACTCCCACGGTTAAGGGTTTATATATATAATGTTAGAATTAGTGATTTAATGCATTCAATTCATTTTAAAATACTATCATTGCCATACTTCTGCTAATTTGATTTTTATCCGAAAAAAGGGAAGTAGACTCGCTACTTCCTCAACCCAGTAGAGCGGGGCCGTATCATGAGTTACTTCGGCAAAACTAGTGCTAGGGTGCGCTAGACCAACGAATCCCTGAGGCCTTAACAAAGGCATCTAAAAAATATCCGTAACGTAATACCAGCATCAGACAACCGAAGGGAGCCATCATTATGACGCGGTCATTTCGACGACTCGCCTCGAATAGAGTTACTCGGCTCGCGCGTCGGATGACTTAAAAAGGATTGGCGTCGTAAAGAAATTAGATTGATTCTAGTAGAATTAATTTAACTCGGGTGGTTAGCATACGGACGAGTCCCTTCACCCCCGGCTTATTGAACCCGTTACTGGGGAGCCGGTGCCACTTTAATAAAGTGCGCGTTTGACAGTACGCAGTCTCGTCACCATCCCGGATCAGTCCGATGAGAGTGGTGTCGTCTGCATACTTCAGGAGCTTCACAGAAGAGTCGCCTGAGGAGCAATCGTTAGTGTAGAGAGAGAAGAGCAGTGGGGAGAGGACGCACCCCTGAGGGGCGCCAGTATTGGAGGTCCGGGTGTCGGATGTGATGGTCCCGAGCCTCACACGGTCTCCTGTTGGTCAGGAAGCTGGTGATCCACTGACAGGTGGAGGCAGGCACCGCGAGCTGGATGAGCTTCTGTTGGAGGATGCCAGGAGCGATGGTGTTGAACGCCGAGCTGAAGTCCACCAACAGGATCCTGGTGTACGTTCCTGGGGTGTCCAGGTGGTGCAGTATGTAGTGCAGTCCCATGTTGACCGCATCGTCACGCACCGCCCTGTTTGCCCGGTAGGCAAACTGCAGGGGGTCAAGCAGGGTGCCCGTGACGTCCTTCAGGTGGTTCAACACTCACCTCTCGAAAGATTTCATGACCACAGATGTCAGGACGACAGGTCTATAGTCATTCAAACCTGTGATGGTGGGCTTCTTGGCCACCGGTACGATGGTGGAGCTCTTGAAGCACAAGGGCACACCACACAGCTCCAGGGAACGGTTGAAGATCTGTGCAAAGGTGGGTGCCAGCTGTTCAGCACAGACTTTCAAGCAGGAAGGGGACACACCGTCTGGGCCCGGAGCCTTCCTGACCTTTTGTCTCCGGAACATCTGACACACTTCCTCCTCGTGGATCTGGAGTGCGGGCGCGGCTTCTGTAAGAGAATAATCGCACAGGAACGAGCAGACAAGTTTTTTTTATTTACCAGCACTATCAGAGCAGTCTTTTTGGGCGCCCTCTTTGCACGATTTTCACCACCACGCATATTGTCATTTGTGTCAAATCTACAACAGAAAAAAAAATTCAACATTGAGAGCAGCTACCACATCGTAAGCCTTCACTGTTCTTTTCTAATCTACAGTACAGATGTCAAACTAGTCATAACTGTCCATGGTCTTGGAAACATGCAGGTCTTTAAACCAGCCCCTCCAAACTGTCGAGTAACTTGGTGGATAGGATGGTAAAAGATGGTGCGTGAGTGTGTATTGGATTTGGCCCAGACGAATTGGCTAAAATGAAATTCCAAATTCCAAAGTTTGACATGGAAGACCTGAAGAAGGGGGCCTGAGTAAGGGTTACTTAAAAGTTAGTTCTTCAAAATTAACTATTGTTAAATTGGTAAAGGGGAATTTGTTGGTTGAACCAGTAAACCTCCATTCCCGTTCCAAATTTCACCAAAAGATGGTACCAAAGTCAGATTGACCTAACGTAGTAAATTAATGGTTTAAAAAGTCATCGATTAGATGAAGACTTGTTCTGAAGCACAGCAACACACAATTTTGGATTATGTTATATTATTTTGTTTTGCTATAATATACTTTGAAACTGCTTGAATATTTTAATTTGCTAACTAGGGAAGCCCATGCTCATCGTAGGTAATGAGAATGAGACATGTTAATCACAGTTAGAGTAATCTGCAATATACTTTATTTTATTCTGCTTTGCAATATTGTGTAGTTAGTGGCAACTTGAGTAGCATCATGGCACTGATGTTTCATTTACAAATGAGTCGTCACCTTATCGTGGTGGAGGGATTTGCGTGCCCCTATGATCCTAGGAGCCATGTTGTCTGGGGCTTCATGCCTCTGGTAGGGTCACCCATGGCAAACGGGTCCTAGGTGAGGGGCCAGACAAAGCACGGCTCACATTAGCCCCTTATGATGAAAAAAATAAATGGATCTCATTTTCTCTCGCCCGGACGCGGGTCACCGGGGCCCCCCTCTGGAGCCAGGCCTGGAGGCGGGGCTCGAAGGCGAGCGTCTGGTGGCCGGGCCTTCGCCCATGGGGCCCGGCCGGGCAC
The DNA here is from genome assembly GCF_901709675.1 of Syngnathus acus. Lineage (NCBI taxonomy): Eukaryota > Metazoa > Chordata > Actinopteri > Syngnathiformes > Syngnathidae > Syngnathus > Syngnathus acus. Next base: position 26,324,037 of record NC_051095.1, read on the forward strand.
AGCTCGAAAAGAAAACGTGGGTCCCCCTTCCCATGGGCTCACCACCTGTGGGAGGGGCCAAAGGGGTCGGGTGCAGTGCAAGCTGGGCGGTCTGATCCCCGGCTGCAGAAGCTGGCTCTTGGGACATGGAATGTCACCTCTCTGGCTGGAAAGGAGCCCGAGCTGGTGTGCGAGGCAGAAAAGTTCCGACTAGACATAGTCGGACTTGCCTCCACGCACAGTTTGGGTTCCGGTACAAGCCCTCTCGAGAGGGGCTGGACTCTCTTCCACTCTGGAGTTGCCCACGGTGAGAGGCGTCGAGCAGGTGTGGGTATACTTATTGCCCCCCGGCTGGGCGCTTGCACATTGGGGTTCACCCCGGTGAACGAGAGGGTAGCCTCCCTCCGCCTTCGGGTGGGGGGACGGGTCCTGACTGTTGTTTGTGTCTATGCACCAAGCGGCAGCTCAGAGTACCCACCCTTCTTGGAGTCCCTGGAGGAAGTGCTGGAGAGCGCTCCTTCTGGGGACTCCATCGTTCTACTGGGTGACTTCAATGCTCACGTGGGCAATGACAGTGAGACCTGGAAGGGCGTGATTGGGAGGAACGGCCCCCCCGATCTGAACCCGAGCGGTGTTCTATTGTTGGACTACTGTGCTCGACACGGATTTTCTATAATGAACACCATGTTCAAACATAAGGGTGTCCATCTGTGCACTTGGCACCAGGACACCCTAGGCCGCAGTTCGATGATCGACTTTGTAGTCGTGTCATCGGATTTGCGGCCGCATGTTTTGGACACTCGGGCGAAGAGAGGGGCGGAGCTGTCAACTGATCACCACCTGGTGGTGGGTTGGCTCCGATGGTGGGGGAAGATGCCGGTCCGACCTGGCAGACCCAAACGCTCTGTGAGGGTCTGCTGGGAACGTCTGGCGGAATCCCCTGTCAGGAAGAGCTTCAACTCCCACCTCCGGCAGAGCTTTTCCCATGTCCCGGGGGAGGCGGGGGACATTGAGTCCGAGTGGACCTTGTTCCGCGCCTCCATTGTTGAGGCGGCCGACCGGAGCTGTGGCCGTAAGGTCATTGGTGCCTGTCGTGGCGGCAATCCCCGAACCCGCTGGTGGACACCGGCGGTAAGGGATGCCGTCAAGCTGAAGAAGGAGTCCTATCGGGCCGTTTTGGCCTGCGGGACTCCGGAGGCAGCTGACAGGTACCGGATGGCCAAGCGGAACACGGCTTCGGCGGTCGCTGAGGCAAAAACCCGGGCGTGGGAGGAGTTTGGCGAGGCCTTGGAGAATGACTTCCGGACGGCTTCGAGGAAATTCTGGTCCACCATCCGGCGTCTCAGGAGGGGGAAGCAGTGCAACGTCAACACTGTTTACAGTGGAGATGGCGTGCTGCTGACCTCGACTCCGGACGTCATGTGTCGGTGGGGAGAATACTTCGAAGACCTCCTCAATTCCACCTACACGCCTTCCATTGTGGAAGCAGGGCCTGGGGACTCTGAGGCGGACTCTCCAATCTCTGGGGTCGAAGTCACTGAGGTAGTTAAAAAACTCCTCGGTGGCAAGGCCCCGGGGGTGGATGAGATCCGCCCGGATTTCTTAAGGGCTCTAGATGTTGTGGGGCTGTCATGGCTGACACGTCTCTACAACATCGCGTGGACATCGGGGACAGTGCCTCTGGATTGGCAGACTGGGGTGGTGGTTCCCCTCTTTAAGAAGGGGGACCGGAGGGTGTGTTCAAATTACAGGGGAATTACACTCCTCAGCCTCCCTGGTAAGGTCTATTCAGGTGTGCTGGAGAGGAGGGTCCGTCGGGAGGTCGAACCTCGGATTCAGGAGGAACAGTGTGGCTTTCGTCCTGGCCGTGGAACAGTGGACCAGCTCTTCACCCTCAGCAGGATCCTCGAGGGTGCATGGGAGTTCGCCCAACCAGTCCACATGTGTTTTGTGGACTTGGAGAAGGCGTTCGACCGTGTCCCTCGGGAGGTTCTGTGGGGGGTGCTTCGGGAGTACGGGGTACCGAGCCAACTGATAAGGGCGGTTCGGTCCCTGTATCACCGATGCCAGAGTTTGGTCCGCATTTCCGGCAGTAAGTCGGATTTGTTCCCAGTGAGGGTTGGACTCCACCAAGGCTGCCCTTTGTCACCGATTCTGTTCATAATTTTTATGGACAGAATTTCTAGGCGCAGCCGAGGCGTTGAGGGTGTCCGGTTTGGGGACCTCAGCATCGCGTCTCTGCTTTTTGCAGACGACGTGGTGCTGTTGGCTTCTTCAGGCCGTGATCTCCAGCTCTCACTGGAGCGGTTCGCAGCCGAGTGTGAAGCGGTCGGGATGAGGGTCAGCACCTCCAAATCCGAGTCCATGGTCCTCGATCGGAAAAGGGTGGAATGCCCTCTCCGGATCGGGGATGAGATCCTGCCCCAAGTGGAGGAGTTTAAGTATCTTGGGGTCTTGTTCACGAGTGAGGGGAGGATGGAGCGCGAGATCGACAGGCGGATCGGTGCAGCGTCGGCAGTAATGCGGACTCTGTACCGGTCCGTCGTGGTAAAGAGAGAGCTGAGCCAAAAGGCAAAGCTCTCAATTTACCGGTCGATTTACGCTCCTACCCTCACCTATGGTCACGAGCTATGGGTCGTGACCGAAAGAACGAGATCCCGGATACAAGCGGCCGAAATGAGTTTTCTCCGCAGGATGTCCGGGCTCTCCCTTAGAGATAGGGTGAGAAGTTCGGTCATCCGGGAGAGACTCGGAGTAGAGTCGCTACTCCTCCACGTTGAGAGGAGCCAGATGAGGTGGCTCAGGCATCTCATCAGGATGCCTCCTGGACGCCTCCCTGGGGAGGTGTTCTGGGCATGTCCCACCGGTAGGAGACCCCGGGGACGACCCAGGACGCGCTGGAGAGACTATGTCTCTCAGCTGGCCTGGGAATGCCTTGGGATCCCCCGGGATGAGCTAGATGAAGTGGCTGGGGAGAGGGAAGTCTGGGAGTCCCTCCTGAAGCTGCTGCCCCCGCGACCCGACCCCGGATAAGCGGAAGAAGATGGATGGATGGATAATCTTAAATCCACCTTTAACTCGCCTGTTGCTAGCGTTTAACGCTGCCACTCTAGTGGCAATCAGTGCTCACGAAAGTTGTTGGATCACTTTTTAGTGGCAGTTTATCAGACGTAAATGACTGCACACATTGAAGCTGATAGCCTGACTCTTTCCTACTGATCACTCTTTACCAAACCAGGCTTACTCAAATGTGCTGTTTAACCAACAATGTTGCGACTTTTGTTTTGACTTTACATCACAAACAAGTGGTGCGTGTACGTGCTTGTATACTACAGTACTTAGCTTTGCATGCTCAAAAAAACCCATCAACAGAGATACTCAACAATAAATTGCAAAACAATGTGTTACAGCATCATATCTGTTTTGATCACCTGTTTTATAAATGATCAAATAACATTATATTAACAGTTTAAATATGTGCAACTGATGTAAGCTATCTTTTCAAATTAAGTAAATCCAAAGGATTTATCTGTCCCCACACACAGTCCCCAAAACAGGAGCAGTGCATGTTGAGGAGCTTGGCCAAAACAGTGAAAAGGAGGGCACCTTTAATCCAACAGCAAGCAGTTATTATAGACATGATTTAGAGTACTCCTACGGTACGCTATTTCACTTTCAAACTGAGTGAATGCAGTGTATAAAGCACAGTCTTTGAGTGGCATATGTGTGAAAAAAAGCGGGCACTATCGATTGCATAGACATTCTAACCTAGCAAGCGTTAGACTGATTTGTTAATCACTCAAAGACATTCTTCCCAGTGTTGTCTGGGACCGCTCCACTGTGATCTGATAATAAAAGAAGGGACAATTGAGTACAATACTTAAACCTGATTGGGCAAAGTGGCAAGTTATGCAGCCTACCAAACTTTTGTTTTTACCAATCACGGCAACAGAAGTCCTTATCAAGAACTTCAAGAAGCACAAAACCTTTTTCCAGCTAAAAATGCACAGAGCACCTCTCCCTGCTCGTCTTCCAAGAAGGAAATGGAGTTCTGCAAGAACAAAATTAATTCCAGCGGCCAGGCATTTGTCCACTAGTGACACCGTATTTTCTTTGTTTTCCTTGGCCTCAGCGCTTCTTGTTTTGGTCGCAGCTATAAATCCCACCCCCAAACACATTGTTGCTACAGTATTTGTCCGACCACCAGTAGCGGGCGACCAGTCACAACAGCATCCCCTTTCAAGGGGCACTACCCGGTGTCCTAACCGGCTTGTGACGGAATAATACTGTCAAAATCTGAATTAAAATGAACAAAGGACAAACAAGGTCCAAGGTCTGCCAAAAATAACAAACAAAACAAGAATCAAAGCAACTCAACAAACACTAGGAAACCAGCATGACTCGGACTAAGACAGCAAACAAACAAACAAACAAACAAACAAACAAACAAACAAACAAACAGCAGGTTAAAGTGACAAAGGACAATGAACCAACGAAGATTGAAAAAAAAAATCAAGGAACTAACAAACTACCGAGATAACGAAGAACATCTGGACAAGTCACCAAGTGTTAGAGGGAGGCGATTCGGTAACACAAGAGATCAAGAAGCCAAGCACAAGTGCACATAATAACCTAACAAGACAAATACATAAGAAATAAATCAATAAAAATCGAGGGTACCATGAAATAAAATGCAAACTGGCTCACAGTCTTCTGCCCAAAGCTCCTGCAGCGAGGCAGGGGATGGCCCGTTGTCGACTGTCTTGCGTTGCGCCTTGGGCCGTCAGCATTCGGACGTGTCTGCTGGCACTGGCGCTCTTCTGCATTTTCAGTCCCGGCATCTGAGGACTATTTGAGAGAGCTCCATGCTTGCTGGAGGGATACCAGGCTACTTTCCCGGCTTTCAGCGGACGACCGTGACTTGGCGGCTATGCATGGATCGCATGCCTACTGTGGAACATACTGTTGCTTCTCTGATTGTGTCCCAGGAGAAGACTCTTGAGCCGACTGTTCAGTGCCCTCAGCCCCAATGTCGGGTGACAGAAGACCTTCTCACGAGGTCCTACAACGCTGGTGCGTGTGTGGGTCGCTTTGGCAAAACACTTGGCTCACCTCATGCTCGCGCTCTCTGCTTCTCTGCGAGAGGGCGACGCAGATGATGCCGTCTCCTTTAGCACGCGGCCCAGCAGGCCTTTGCGCTTATGACCAGGGAGTATGGGCGGATGTTGTCCTACCTCATCCAGGCGCACCACCAAGTTTGGCTGGCTCAGTCCCTCCTGTTGGAGGCCTCTTGGAGAGCTCTCCGTAGCGTTCCAGTGGGACTGTGGGAGCTGTTTGGTTTGCCCGTGGTTGGCGCGTTGGAGGGGAATGGTGAGAGCTCGCGAATCTAGGGAGCGTCTTTCGAGCCTTCATGGGGGCCTGGCACCCCCGAGTGGGCCCCGGGTCCCCTCTTTTCCCCGGCTCTGCCATCCGCCGCCGTTTCAGCTCATGGATGATGGTGGTCCCCTGTTGGTCCTGCCCTCCGTGCCTCCCGCCATCCGTCTGGGGTCTCTCGGGCCCGGCAGTACAGGGACTGAAGCCTTGGGCCGGCCGTTGGTTGCTTTTCCCACCAGCAGCTCAGTTACTGGGCTGCATGTGCTTTGTACCCCTGGGTGGTTTCCATCTTGACCCAGGGGTACAAGCTCCAGTTCCGACGCCGGCCCCCCATTCCTCCTTGGGTCAAGGTGACCACCATCACTGACGAGGGCCTCAATACTGAACCGGGAACTGCCCACACTCCTGGCCAAGGCCGCTTTCAAGGAGGTTGAGCCTCTGGCGCATTCAGGCATTTTTTTATTCTGTCTACTCCCTGGTGCTGAAAAAGACAGATGGTTACAGACTGATCCTGAACTTTTGGAGGCCCAATGTTTAGCTCAAGGTCCTGACTTCCCACATGCTGACCATGGCTGACGTCTTGCGAACACTCGCCCGGGGAGATTGGTTCACGTCTGTAGACCTGGAGGACACCTACTTCCACGTCCCGGTATAGAGCAGGGGTGTCCAAACTTTTTGCAAGGAGGGCCAGATTTAAAGTGAAGGGGCCCGGGGGCCAATAGTTTTTTCGGACATTTTTTAACTACAAAAATGTCATGCAAATACACACTGTTATAAAACAAATTTCATTGTCACAATTGTCTTTATTTTTCAAATGACAAAATAACCAAATATGAGTCACTCAGGCAGATGTGAACAACTCTAAAAACACAAATTCTGCCTTTCATTCATATCTGAAGAGTCAGATAACATTGAACAAACTGTATGAAATACCTTAAATGTACATGAGTTTAAAATTACGTTTGCCTCATGAACATTTGAAACGGGAGTTATAAGTAATGCAAAGTTGTCTGTTATTATTAAAACTTAAAACTAGTGAATTTTGCTCTTGTCATTTACATTATCTTTCAGAAAATAATAGTTTGTGCCAGGTCTACAGGTCCATAACATCAACAGTCTTAACATGGCCACTTCGTAGCTTGCTTTAGTAATATTTATTTTTGACTCACAGTCCCGTGTGAAGAATCGCTGTTGTGATGCCAGTTCAGCTTGGAGCTGCTTCACTTTATCAGCGCGGTCACTCCCTGTTAGCTGGTCGTTTGTGTTCGCATGTTTAGTCTGATAGTGTCTCTTTAAGTTGAAATCCTTAAACAAGGCAACCGTCTCTTTACAAACTAACCTTTAGGACAATGTAGTATTGCTCCAAATGTTCGTTTAATTTCCTTTAGAGGTCCGTTTGCGCGTGTTAGCACGATCGCGAATTAGCATATTTCCGCTAACTCGTTAGCCTGCCCAGTACTTCTTCTTTGCTGCGGGCCAATAAAAACTGGACCGCGGGCCGCAGTTGGCCCGCGGGCCGTAGTTTGGACACCCCTGCGGTAGAGCCTCAGTACAGACACTTCCTCCGCTTCACCTACAGAGGTCATCATTGGCAGTTCCATGTGCTCCCTTTGGCCTCCCCCTCGCTCCAAGGGAGTTCACTCGTTTTGTGAAGGATGCGCTCGGGTCCCTTCAGTCTGCGGGCATGAAGGCGTTGCCGTACCTGGACGACTGGCTCATTTGTACCTCGTCAAGAGCTCAGGTAGTTCAAGACATGTCCCTACTTACTCAGGTTGGCCGGCTGGGCATCCGGGTCATTCTGCCTGTCTTCTCTGACCCCCTCTCAGAGGACGGATTTTATTGGGGTGTCATTGGACACCTATAAGAGCCCGTGCAGCCTCTCGCCAGATGGACGATGTTCTTTGCCTCTTTGGGCACTTCCTGAGGGCAAGCTGCTGCCTTCCATCATGTTTTTGCATCTTCTGGGCAATTTGACCTCCCTAACAGCTGTTTTCCCGCTGGGTTTGCTGTTGTTGCGGCCCCCGCCGATGTGGCTGAACAGCTTTCATTTGGACCCCAAATGGCACCGTCACCAGATGCTCTAGGTGTCCTGCAGGTGCCTCCTCGCCTTGGCGCCCTGGGGAGACCAGGCTTTTCTGGTGCAGGGTGTCCCGCTCTGTGTGGCTTCGGGCCACTGCGAGGCTGTCACCACAGATGCCAACCTCACGGGGTGGGGTGCCGTCTGGCAGCGCACAATGACTTGGGGTCGGTGGTCTCCATGGGATCTCGCTTGTCACATCAATGTGCTGGAACTACGTGTAGTGCAGCTGACTCTCATGCGTTTTTTGCCTAACCTGAGGCGAGGCTGGTGCGGGTTGACAGCACCTCTAACACTTTCCAGGGGGGCACTTGGTCTGCACTTGGTCTGCCCGACAGTTGCGGGTCTCCCGATGCCTTCTCCAGTGCGGGCCGGGTATCTGCCGGGCCAACTAAACTGTGTTGCACACACCACACGATATGGTGTCGTTTCAGCGAGGCGTAGGTTGATCTCTTTGCCTCCCGGGAGTTGACCCACTGTCCCCTTTGGTTTTCCCTGGAGGGGGCCTCCAGCCCTCTGGGTCTGAGAAAGTACCAGAAGACTGTCCGATGTTTAACAGTTCTTCTCTGCTAAAAATGATCCGGGATGGGCAGCAGAAGATGCAAAAAAACACACAAAATAACACAAAATGGCAGAGAGCGAGTCACCGAGGCAGCCATCCGCGGCGCCATCTTATGACGTCATTATTATTATCATTGTAATATCATTATAATTATCAGGCGGACCATGCTTAATGCCAGGGCGCCGTCCACCCGTCGGCTGTACACCAACCGGTGGGGGTTGTTTGTGGCGTGGTGCGATACCCGCGGGGGTGACCCCGTGTTTTGTTTGGTTCCCACTGTGCTCAATTTCCTGCAGTCTCTTCTGGATAGGGGGCGCTGCCCATCTACACTGAGGGTCTATGTGACTGCTATCTCTGCCCGACATGCCAAGGTCGATGGTGACACGTTGGGGTCGAACGTCTTGGTGTCGTCATTCCTTCGTGTTTGGCTCTGTCCCCATGTGGCACCTCGGGTCCCGGCGTGGGATCTTCATTTGGTGCTTGACGGCTTATGTCAGCCTCCTTTTGAGCCCTTGGCAGCAGCGGACCTTCAGTGGGTGTCCAGAAAAGCCGCCTTCCTGCTCGCTGTCTCCTCGGCGAGGCGGGTTGGTGAATTACATGCCTTGTCGGTGAGCCCTGCATGCCTGCGGTGGCACCCGGATAGTGCTGCCGTTACTTTTGTCCCAAATATGTTGTTGGCCTCCCGTTCTCACCAGCCTGTGCAGCTTGCCCGATTCATGCCTCCATCGGGTGAGCATCATGTCAAATCAGATCTATATGGCCACGACTGCTGACATTCGTGTGTCTTCGCAGCTTTTCGTCTGTTACGAGGGCCCCAAAAGTTTGTCCCGCTGGGTTGTGGATGCCATCCGCCATTGTTATCTGGCGCCTGGCCGCCCCCTGCCATTGGGGATGTGTTGTCACTCTACCCGGGGCATTGCCACGTACTGGGCCGCCATGAGGGGAGAATCGTTTGTAACCTTTCTCTTATTCTTTTGTTTTGATTTTAGGCCATGATTTATTTTATTGTACAATTTTATTCTGAATGTACAGCATCTTTGTGTGTCTTGAAAGGTGCTTTATCAATGCAATTTATCATTATTATTATTATTATTTATTATTATTACAGATATCAAATTAGTCTGCATTGTATGTGACTACTGAACAGCAATGAGTTTGACACCTCTGCCCTAGATTATGGTTATATTTAATAAAGTTAGCAATTGAAGGTGTGCTACATTGAATCCAATACTGACTACTTTTTTTTGAAAAATATATTATTTGTACAATTATGATTTCTGATCAGTCATCTTCAAACAGCAGTTATTTCCTCCCTATTAGAGCATAAGGAAACAAAAGCGCAATTTGCTTGACAGCAGTGAGAAAGTGCTGGAGGCTAAAGCTTTATTGAAGCACCAGAACAAAGACAAGAATAAAAGGCAAGGAGAGCAGGATATGAGTAGAAATATCGAGAACCACTGAGTGAACAACGAATGAGGGAACCCAAGCCATGAAAAAAGTGCATATCTGTTTGATTTCTGCCCTCTTTTCTCGTACAATAATGAACACTTTTAATGGTTTCTCGGAATGTCAAATCCAAGCCTTCCAGTGCTGTGTGGGTGGCAGAGGCTAAAGGAGTAGGAAGGAGAGGATGTCAGGGAGAAGGAAAAAAAACAGAGTTGAATCAATGCACTGGGTCAACACAATTCTTAAATGGAAATAATTATAATTAAAGCTGCTTATTGTCCTTTGCAAACTGGGTAAACCTTTTTGCAAGTGTGTGTGTGTGTGTGTGTGTGTGCGTGTGAGTGTGTGTGTGTGTCATATGTATATGTAGCTAAAGTATACATACTGTAAGTATGTTTTTAGAACTCTTATTATTATAACAACTTTTTTATAACATATTTAACATATAACTGTATTTTTTCAAAGTGAAGACAATTTACAATTTTAGTATTGACAAAAAGTCGATACACAATTTGTCTTTGCGGGCCTAATATAATTACACTGTGGGCCAAATTTGGCCCACGGGCCAGAGTTTGACACCTATGTCTAGACAATGGGGTTACTGATTCCACCCCAATTGTTTCCAAGCCACATGACTCCAGTTGTGAGGACGTTCCTTTATATATTTCAAAATTCATTAGAAATGTGTCATTAGATCTGTTTATAACTCCACACTTTTTCATCGTCACCAGCTTTAATGAGCTAATTGCCTTTTCTCTAAATAGAAATGCCGAAACCCTTTGGAAAATGATGATAGAATCATATTGATGGAATCTGGAGAGCTATAACAGTGCATCCAGATGGTCCATTTGCAGGGTGGGAAGACATCTTGGCCTATTGAAGACTGAGGAGGTATTTGTCACTGTCCACTTCTTCACTACCAAACACATTACCTCTGAATCGACCGTGAGGGGCATAATAATCTTTTTACCATCTCTAAGGCTACTTATCTTGAACTTTTCTGCTAATAAAAAAGTGTGTGTGTGTGTGTGTGTGTGCGTGCGTGCGAGTGCGTGTGTGTAAGAGTGTGAGCGTAAGAGCGTGTGTGCTTAAGTGTGTGGGTGTGTTTGTGTGTACGTGTGTGTGTTTGCGTGCAAGAAAATAAAGCAAGCACAAACCCAAGTTGAATTGACAGCTTGATAATGTTTGAGTGCATTAATACAGAATGTTAGGGAGTTCCCTCTCCCAAATAAAAATAATGAAGTACAGACACAAAAAAACCCAAATCTGTTGCATGGATGTTTTGTATTTTAATGCTTTATTATTGTGAAGTACATAGACAAGAAGAACAAATCTGTTGCATGGATGTTTTGTATTTTAATGCTATATTTTATGAATGTTTACAATTCTCTCAATCGGTTAATTCAAGGGAGATTGTCTTAGATGTGTGATTTGTGAATCCCTCATTTAAAACTGTAAACTATTTGAGTGACTTTCCTCTTGGGTGTCTTTCTATGACATTGCAGCACAATTTCTTAGGAATGAAGAAGGGAAGTTGATTAAGTTTGCTTTTGGACATTTCATGCAACAAAAGCATTTTTTTATACCCTCTCTCCCAATCCGCACAAAGCTTGTGGCAGGGCATTCAAACCACCACGGACTACAAGCCCGCGCCGCAGAGCTGTGAGAGCAACATCCCTCTGCTCAACGATCTGAACCGCTTCTTTGCTCGCTTTGACGCTCAGAACAGCACTTGCCCGCTGAAGACCCCTCCCCCTCCACACGAGCAGCCCCTGTGCCTCTCTGCCGATAGCGTGAGGAGGACACTTGCTATTAACACCCGTAAGGCAGCAGGCCCAGACAACATCCCAGGTCGAGCGCTGAAGGACTGCGCTGAGGAGCTTAAGGGTGTCTTCACAGACATCTTTAACACTTGCCTGCGGCAAGCCATCGTCCCATCGTGTTTCAAGGCTGCCACCATCATACTTGTGCCGAAGAAAACTGCCCCATCCTGCTTCAATGACTACCGCCCCGTGGCACTGACACCCATCATCATGAAGTGCTTTGAGCGGCTTGTCATGACACACATCAGATCCATTCTCCCCCCCACCCTTGACCCCTTCCAGTTTGCATACCGAGCTAAACGGTCCTCTGATGACTGCCGCTTCCGTCTCACCTGGATTGCATTGATTTGACGGCTGCGTGTGGACCAAGGCGGAAGTAATCTGGGGAGAGGATGCTGGCGCTGATTGTTCGCCGCTTCTCCACCAGAATTAGTTTAGTTTTAGTGTTTTTATTTATTTATTTATTTTAGCCTTTATTAAAGTTTAGTTTTTAGCTTCTAGTTTTAGTGTGCAGTGCGCCTGGACCGCGGCGAACCGCGGCGAACCTCCACAGAGCCGGCTGCCTGCTACGGCGCGCCCACCCCACCACCCCCCGCCAAGGCATCCTGGCTAGCCTAGCCAATGGCTAACACTCAAGTTCAGTGTTCTCCAACCGGCACTATGTTAACTTACTCCATCCCCCGCTTGCTGGAGCTGAGTAATCACACCATTCCAGGGTGTGTCTCAGTCATCAAACAACTCGGACTTCTCCGCAGACCACGTTACATCCACAGAAGCACCCGTCGTAACTTTGTTTTCTCCCAACCCGTCCATAACACTGTACCATTCATCTGCTCCTCCTCCGCCCGACACCCCGTCGCATGTACAACACGTCATCAGATACCTGGCGCACTTGGATCTTATTGTAGCAACCATGCGGGGCTGCAGTACTCCAGGTGGCCTGGAAAACATGGTGCGTACTTCACTCCTACACGGAGCGGACTCCGACACAAGACGGACACCGGTTGCCGGGAAAACACGGAGTGTTAATTTTTCCAGCACGGAACAGACACCAACACGGAGTGGATTTCACTCCAACACAGAGTGGACTGCACTGCATGTGGCACAGAAAACGTGGAGTGGATTTCTCTCTACTTCGCCCCCTACCTAAACACAGCCCCACAGCCACAATCAAAATGGATCTCCTCAACATCCAAGCACTCACCCGTAAATCATCATTTATTCACGACCTCATCCTGGAAAAAGGCTTAGACATAATGTGCCTGACTGAGACCTGGCAACCACCGGATGTCTATCAATCCCTCAATGAAGCCTGTCCCTCTGGTTATAAATACATAACTAAACCTCGCAGCACTGGCCGTGGCGGTGGCCTGGCTGTACTCCACCGTCTTGATCTAGAGCTGTCCCCCCTCCCTCTACCTGATCACTCCTCATTCGAATCCCTTGCATTCAAATGTAAACCTCCATATCCTATCACAGTTTTACTTATTTACCGCCCTCCTAAACCAAACTCCTCTTTCATTCCAGAACTACACGATCTACTCACTACCCTCTGTACCTCCACTTCCTCTAATCTAATCATATTAGGTGATGTTAACATCCATGTCGACACCCCCTCCCGCCCCCCTGCCTCTGACCTGTTGCAACTATTGGACTGTTTACACCTCACCCAACATGTAAATGTCCCCACACATGACAAAGGGCATACACTTGACCTTGTCATCTCCTCATCGGCCATAAGCAACCTGCAAGTTCACGAGGTCGGTGTGTCTGACCACAAACTTATTCAAATGGAACTTCCTTTCCCACGCCCCCACTTCAAACCCAAGCGGCAAATCTCATTCAGAAATTTCAAAAACATCAACCAAGACACTATAGCACAGGACCTCCAGCTTCTCTCCTCCTCCTCTGCAACCTTTACATCAGTCAGCAAGGCAGTGGACCATTACAATAACTCTTTGGCCAAACTTCTAAGTATCCACGCCCCCCAAAAAACCAAAACAGTCACTTTTTCACGCTCAGCCCCCTGGTACACCAGTGAGCTGCGTCTGATGAAGTCAACTGGACGCATCCTGGAGCGTCGTCTTAAAGCCTCAGGACTGACCGTGCACAAACAGGCCTACAAAGAACATCAGAAGGCCTACTCAAAAGCCCTTGGGACTGCACGTGCCCAGTTCTATTCCAATATCATAAACAATACCCCTGGAAATTCAAAACAGCGCTTTTCAACCATCAACCACTTTCTCAAACCCCAACCCACCACTCCAACAGAATCCTCAGAGGTAGTGTCCAATAACTTTATGACCTTCTTTACCGCTAAGGTTGACAACATCCGCACCCAGCTCCTCTCCTCTTCTGGCCCCACCACTTCACCTCCTCCCCCCTTCCTTCCACCCGGGACAGTCCAGCCTCTCCGCTGCTTCTCCCCCATCTTGCAGTCGGAGGTAGAGGACATCATCAAAAAGATGAAACCCTCCACATGTGCCCTGGACCCTTTCCCCACAGCCCTCATTAAACAACAAACCTCAGCCATTAGTCCCCTAATAACCAATGTCATCAACCTCTCACTCCAGTCTGGCTCTGTACCCCCTGCATTGAAGACTGCCATTATTACCCCACTGCTCAAAAAACCCTCACTTGACCCGGACAACCTTGCCAACTACAGACCAATATCTAACCTCCCGTTCCTCTCCAAGGTTCTGGAAAAAGTGGTAGCTGCCCAACTTCACACTCATCTCACCCGCAATAACATCGCTGAGAAATTTCAATCCGGGTTTCGCTCTGGCCACAGCACTGAAACAGCACTTGTTAGGGTCACCAACGACCTTCTCATGTCTGCCGATGCAGGCTCCCCGTCACTTCTCATCCTGTTGGATCTGTCCGCCGCATTTGACACTGTCCACCACAATATCCTCCTTAACCAACTTCACTCCACTGGATTCTCTGGCACTGCTCTAACCTGGCTTCAGTCCTACCTCTCGAACCGGACCGAGTACATTTCCCTGGGGGGGAAAAAATCCGACACTCACATTGTCACCTCCGGTGTCCCCCAGGGATCTGTACTCGGTCCTACCCTCTTCACTCTCTACATACTACCCCTCGGCAATATAATCAGGAAGTTCGGCATCTCATATCATTGTTATGCGGACGACACCCAGCTATACCTCAAACTTGACCCCCCGCCCTCCATAACCCAGCCTTCTCCATCTCCCGCATCCATCCTCTCCCTGTGTCTGGAGGAGATAAAGGCGTGGATGAATCTCAGCTTCCTGCAAGTTAACAGTGACAAAACCCAAGCCATGTTAATTGGCACTCCCCATCAGATCCATACCTGCCCAATAACAAGCATCTTATTCGCCGGTCTCACTATTCCCCTCTCAGCCACTGTCACCGACCTGGGTGTGAAACTGGACCCTCAACTCAACCTTGAGTCACACATAAAACACATCTGCAAAACCTCCTCCTTCCACCTCAGAAATATTTCCAAACTCCGCCCCACACTTACCCTGACGGATGCTGAAAAACTTGTCCACGCCTTTGTCTCCTCAAGGCTAGACTATTGTAACGCACTCCTCATCGGGATCCCTAGCAAGAGCCTCCAGAGGCTTCAGTACATTCAAAACAGCGCTGCTAGGATCCTGATGAGGGTGCGGAAAAGCAATCACATCACACCCATCCTCCGTTCTCTGCACTGGCTCCCCATCAAATTCCGAATTGATTATAAGATCGCCCTCCTCACTCACCATTGTATCCTCGGACATGCTCCCCCATACCTCAAAGAACTCCTTGCCCCAAAACCTGCCACCCGAAGCCTCCGCTCATCCAATTCACACCTTCTCCACGTTCCGAAAACCAAGCTGCGCACCATGGGCGACCGGGCCTTCTGCCATACAGCCCCTACACTGTGGAACTCCCTCCCCGACCACCTAAGAGCACCCCAATCCACTGACTCTTTCAAAACTGGACTTAAAACTCACCTCTTTACCTTAGCATTTCCGTAATTTCTCTCATATCTTGGTTGTCGTCCAGTTGTTTTATACTTGTCCTTGTTTTGTTTTCTTGTTTTTTATCTGCCATGTAGCACTTTGAGATTCCCCCGAATATAAAGTGCGTTATAAATATAATTTATTATTATTATTATTATCTGAGGATGCAATCTGCTTTGCCCTCCACTCAGCCCTCACCCACCTGGAAAAAAGAGACTCGTATGTGAGATTGCTGTTTGTGGACTTCAGTTCTGCTTTCAACACCATTGTACCACAACGATTCATCTGCAAACTCGACAAACTGGGACTTAGTACCTACCTCTGCAACTGGCTACTGGACTTCCTCTGTCAGAGGCCTCAAGTAGTACGTGTTGGCGACAATTTCACAAGCAGCATCATGCTGAGCACGGGGGCCCCCCAAGGCTGCGTACTCAGTCCGCTGCTCTTCACCCTGCTGACGCATGACTGCACTGCAACCTACAGTAACAACCGCATAGTGAAATTTGCTGACGACACGAGTCTGGTGTGTCTCATCACCAAGGACGACGAGACTCAATACAGGTTGGAGGTCGACCTTCTGACCACGTGGTGCAGGGACAACAACTCCTGCTGAACATCAGCAAGACCAAGGAGATTGTTGTTGACTTCCGGAAGGGCCACATCCAACACCTGCCACTGACCATCGACGGTGCTGTGGTGGAGAGAGTGAGCAGCACCAGATTCCTGGGGTTGCACATCAGTGAAGACCTCTCCTGGACCACCAACACTGTTAGGGTTGATAGATTAGTTTGATCCTATGATTATGTTGGAATGTAACCTGTAATAATTAACCTAGCTTGTCCTGTCTTAACAAAAGTAGTAGATCAAAGTGCGAAGATCTTTTGAACTGATTGACCAGCTGCAGAGGAAGCAATCAAAGTTGTTTTGTTTACACAACGTTGTAAAAGACCCCCTGCTATGCTTTAACCAGCAGGCCAGGGGCTTCAACCCCATCCTGTCCACTCTCACCCCCACTCTCACCCCCACCCTGTTTCTCTCAATAAAAATGCTCTTGCAAGAGGCCTGAGTCAGACCTCATTCGATCATCGCTGTATGCACAGCGACGAATTACTCTCCACTTGCAAGTGTTTAAAAGGGCATACTGTCTCCTGTGTGGTTCTTGCAAAATAAGTTAGAGTGAGCACCACTCTAACATTTTGGTGCTGTGACCCGGATCCCTCATACCCGCTGCTGGTGGACGGAGGACGACGTGCTGCATTGTCGACAAGCCAGCGTTCATTAGGAGGACCTGGAAAAGAAAGACCTGGGAAGAAAATTCTTCGCTGGGCCAGCATCTTAGGTCTGCCTTCGTCTGACAACAGTGGGTAGACGGGATCCGGCAGTGGAACAAACCAGGGGACAAGTAAGTTAAAGCCCTAAAGTTGTGTGATTGTGCTGTTGTGAAACGCGTACAAGTAAAAGTGCACAGGGAAAATATACAAGTAAATAGGCAGGACAGAAGATCTTAAGTCTTGTGGAAGGAGGGGGTGTTGTAGAGTCCCCCTCTGGATGAAGTGGCTCTTCTGGAGCAGTGGTTCTCAAACAGTTTTATATATTTTTGTAAAATCTCACGTACCCCCTAGAGTACCTCCGTGTACCCCCATTTGACAACCACTGTTCTAAAAAGTACTACTTCGCGTTGGCAGGGCTGGGTAACAGGACTGTTGTCTTTAGTTCCCAGGGAAGGAGGGGGTGTTGTAGAGTCCCCCCTCCGGATGAAGCAGCTCTTTTTTTAAAGAGGACTTCGCGTAGGCAGGGATAAAAAACTTGTGTGGTTGAGAGTGTGACTGGTAGGATAAATTGGTTAAAAACAGTTCTAGCATTAATCCACGGTAATAACATGGGTTGGAAATTTGTTGAAAGGTCAATTTAAACCTGCATTGAGGATCCTCAAAGAAAACAAACTTGAAAAAAAAATTTGGAAAAACTAAAACTACTAAATTTAAGATGGGAAATAAGAATGGTAAATCTCTAGCTCTTGAAGGTGATGAGAAGTACATGGCGAGTAGATTTTCTAATTGTATGCAATACATGCCGAAGTGGAAGAAAAAGTATGGAGTACAAGGAAAGTTGAAAGTTGAAATGTGGAACGTAGTGGTAGACATTTTGGAGGAGACTGCTTGTGTTACAACAACCATGCAGTGGGCCAGAGACGCTGACAAAAGTGATAAAAAAGGTGAAAGTTCTGATGTATTTCATCTAGATTCTAGATGATGATGGTAATGATCTAGATGAAGATACAATCTTCTTCCAAAGTTCCCAAAGGGGCAGAGGAAGAGTTGGAGACCAACAAGGTCGCAGGCCACCATTCAAATCAAAACCCCATCAGATTCAGACAACTGTTGGAACTGTGGGAAACATGGACACTGGTCAAGAGAGTGTCGTCATAAAAACCAAAACCCATCAAAGGGCGGAGGAAGAGGCAGAGGAAAAGTCAAATTTTCAGCATGACAAGCTTCCTCCCCTTTGACCGCTCATGCTCATACAGAGAAAGAAATAATAGATGTCCATACAGCAAAACATGTCATTGTCAGATTATTAGAACATTTTTTAGATTATTAGAGTCCATACAAGAAGTATGACAATGCTGTTTGTATGCCCAATGACAAAGGACCAGAGATCAAATTGTGTGCACACTGAAGTTAAAATTTGCAAATCAAGTGGTAAAGAAATGCAAATTGCTTCTAAAAGATAAATAAAAAATTAGAATGTGCTGTCCCTGTTGCGTGGGAGGGACCAGTTTATGATCAACTGCAGGAAATGGCCAGCCTGTGACGAATCATTGGTGCTGGGACCTACCTTTCGCGTGCGAGAGCTGTGCATGTGTGTGCGTATGTGTTAAAATGATGAAAATTGACTAAACCTTTAGTGTAAAGAAATTTGCTAGGCTGTGGTCTATCCAATTTGCTCCGCAGAACAGAAATGATTTTGAAAGATAAAAATGAGAGGAAAAGAGAGAAATCTGTTTGCGAGCAGAAACTGATCCACACTAGTGCATGTTAGTGTCAAGCCCTCATGAGAAATTCGGAAGAAAACGACAGAACATGCTTTCAGGAATTGGAAGAAGCAAAATTGTGAATTTAAGACATTGCAATGCTACATTTAATAGGAATAATTGATTGGTTGTGTTATAAGATTATACAAATTTCTATATGCGAGCTAAATCTGAGAGATTGAGTTCTTTAAAAACAAAGAAAAAATTCTGATTAATTTGCCAGCAGGTTTTTTTGTGTTGAGTTTTTTTGGATTGGTGGATTGTTCTATAAAGAACCTTGAGTTGAAAATGGTATATGAATGTTGTGTGGAGAGTTTGGATGAATTGGGACCAATGTGATAGAAAGACTCCTTTTTGGAGACTGTGTGTGAGATGCAAATGAGCATTGATGAATGAAAGGAAAATACAGGTTGAATGGTTGAAGTTGTTGGAGACTACTATGGAAAATTAGTAGAGCGACTGAAGAAAGAGTGATTTTGAGTAAGTTAAATGCTAAGAAAAAAAAAGAAAAAGGGTTGCTTTTGGATTGATAATTAACTAGAGAAAAAACTGGAGAACCTGTAACACATGCAGATGTGTGAACTGGGAAATTGAGAAGCGTTTTGGAAAGAAAGTCAAATTAAATGATGATAGAATCATATGTAGTAAAGAACACATCTTCCAAAAAAAAAGTTTGACAAATTGTGAGGCATGGGCGTTGCCAAGCCTCAGAAGGAGGGAGGGAGTAGGACAGATAGTGAAAGATAGTAATAATACAACACTTTACGACATATGGATTCTCTAATACATTTGGTGTCATACCATTAAGTTAAAATTTTCTCAAGCTTTTCAAACTTTTGCTTGAAGCAATCAGAAGATGATTGAAAAGTGACTAAATATGCTATGAGGAAATGGTGTAGGTGTTAAGGGAACGCGCTTATGCGCTTCCCTGGCTAATCAACACTTGTTTGAATGAAAAGGAGGAGGGGGAATTGGCTGGGCTTCCTGAAAAATTGTGGACAAAGGGCCCATCTGATGTAGGACTTTTACCGTCCATTACCCCAGTACAAATCCAACCAATTTCAGAGACTCTCCTTTAAAACAGGAGGCAATAAATGGTATAGCCCGTGTCATAAATGGTCTTTGGTTAGGAGGAATCATTAGGAAGTGCTCAAACTCTTACCGCAAACACTCCTATCTGCCCAGTTCAAAAGGGCAATAAAATTGACAAGAGTTGCAAAGAACAGACGAAGAACAGCCCTTGGCATGATCAGAGCACTCAAACTGAAAGATGTGTCAAATGCAAATTTACTGCCGCCTGATCTTTCTTCCCCACAGGTCAACAACCGCTCCAAGCCAGGAGACTGAGACGACATAAAGGTCGTCAAAAAGGACAAACTGGGCCAGCCATGGTGGGAGGGGCCATTCCAAGTCTTCCTGACTACCCCCACTGCACTGAACATTGCTGGAAGGCCCAGCGAAGTTTCACCTCAACCACTGGACGTTACAGAGAGTGCTGTACCCCATTTTCGGAGTGGGGGGAAGTCTGATTCCAAGGGGCCTCGTCGTTTAGGGCGGGGGCGTCTCAATGTTGGTGAAGAATATAATCCATAAGATCCCCACTCTGACGTGCATGGAAATATCGGTGTCTCTGCCATCCTAGTAGCAACGGGGCTTCCACATGCCAGGTGGATCCTCTGCTGCGTTGTGGTTGGAGCGTGCTATGGTCTATGGCAGGGGTGGCCAACCAGTCAGAGACTAAGAGCCACATTTTTTACTGTGTCATCGCAAAGAGCCACATGAGCACACATGAACATTCCCCCCCCCCCCACACACACACACGCACACACACTTGCACACTCACACGCACACACACAAACGCGCGCAGACAAAGAGAGACAGACACACACAGGCCTCTGCTCAGCCAGATTGATTGAATATGTCCCACACCAAGATAATGACAGTTATTTAACAGTTAACATTGTGTGCACTGTCTCACACACACATAAACTCTCAGTTCAAGCAAGTCCACAAACAGAAATATAACAATTTTCAATAACGTTTTTCTCTTACCATGCTGCTTAGTGGGACTTCTGGCATTCCTTGTCCTGAACAACCCTCCTCAAATCTGGCTTGTATTCTGTTGTTGCCACTCGAAGCAACTCTTTCACATGAGTGTCAGTCAGAACAGATCGATGCTTTGATTTCACATGTTTCAGGGTGGAAAACACAGACTCGCAGACGTACGTTGACCCAAACATCGACAGTATCTTAAGCGCAGCGCGTTTGACGTTGGGGTATTTTTCCATTGGCACACTTTTCTAGAACTCAATGGTCCCTTCCCTGAAAACAGCTTTCAGTCGATCCTCCTCACAAAGATCAATCATCTCCAACTCAGCCGCAGCCTCATCTGTGACGAGCGGGGTTTTCAAACAGTCCGTCTCTGCATTAAATGGATCTACGAGGAACGTAATCTGTGGTCTTTTCAGTTGTAGATCACAGAACCGAGTCACAAAGCTTTCGTGCAGGTTTTCAACCAGTGTTGCATATCTGTCTCTTTTTTTCAAGGCGGCAATGGTGACTTGTTCACTGGCTTTTAGCAGAGTAGGAAAATGCGTTAAATCTCCCTTTTGAATATGCGCCTTGAGTTCAGTTTGTTGATAAACGCAAACACAGATTGCGCGAGGTCAGGCAGCATTTTTAACTTGCCCTGCAGGGTCAGGTTCAGTCTGTCCAAGTGACACAGCATGTCGACCAAAAATGCCAGATCCATTATCCACTCGAGGTCCGAGAGCTCGGGATAGTCCTTGCCCTTCTCTTCCATGAACAGTTTCACGGCATCCAAAAGCTCAAAGAAGCAAGAAAGTACTTTGCCTTTTGACAGCCACCTCACAGTGCAGTGCAGCGGCAGGTCACCTGGAAGCCCTTGGTCCAACTCAGCGATGAGATTCCTGAATTGCCTGTGGTTAAGCGCATGTGTGCGGATGTAGTTGACGATTTCCATCACAGGCTTCATGACTTTGTCTAAATTAAATGATTTAGACACGAGTTGCTCCCTGTGGATGATGCAATGGAAATTCCAAAAGTCAGGAAATGTTTGGTCAGTTTTGCACAGCCCCACAAGCCCGTTCACGGATCCGATCATGGCCGGCGCTCCATCCGTGGCTATTGCAGTTATTTTCGCTATGGGCAGGTTTGCTTTTGCAAATGCAGCCATCATTGTTTCTTTCACATCTATGCCACGGGTTCTGTCTTTTAATGGCACAATATCAAGGAGTTCTTCTTTGATCATAAATTCGTTTGACACAGACCGTGCAAATATTGCCAACTGAGGCTTGTCTTGTATGTCACAACTCTCATCCAATGCCACACTAAAATACTCACATGTTTGAAAGTCAGAGTGCAACTGTGATTCAATAGCCCTGTTAATGTCCGATATTGTGCGTTCAACAGTGTGGCGGGAGAGTTGGACATCTGATATGCTTTGTTTTAGTTTGTCGTCTTTAGGAGACAAGATTTCAACAGCCTCAATGAGGCATTTTTTAATGAAGTACCCTTCGTTGTATGGCTTTTTAGCCTGTGCAATGTTCCAAGCCAGTTGATATGATGCAAGCGTTACGGTCTCTGAGTGGTTTATAAATTTTTGGAAAAACTGCATCTGCTTTTCTGCCTGACTTTTCAAAGTGACCAACCTGTGCTTGCGAAGTTCAGTCCCTTTTGGAAATTCCTGGTCGATATTAGGATGGACTGAGCTGAAGTGACGCTGAAGATTTGAAGCTTTGAAATGCGCTAATGATGCCTGACATATAAGGCAGAATGGCTTGCCATTACGTTCAACAAAAAAATATAAACTCTCCCACTCTGTTAAAAACGTCCTGTGTTCTTCTTCATATTTTCGTTTGGCTGTGCTTTTTTTCCCTGCCATTTTGAGAGCGAACTTGAAACAAATTATTTACAACTCAAATGATCGCGCGCATTTGTCATCATTTCGAGTACGTCATTCTTCTTCTTCTTTTCAACTCAAACCGATTCAACTGGTCAGCGCGCCACCTAGGGGGAATAAATGGCAGCGCCAGCCAAGCATTTTGACGCTTGTCATGTGAAATCTCCTGAAGAGCCGCATGAAACCAGCCAAAGAGCCGCATGCGGCTCGCGAGCCGCGGGTTGGCCACCCCTGGTCTATGGGCTCGTCTGAATAGACCAAGTGACAATGTCGACCGAGGAAAAAGATGGTCACATGGTGAGAACTTTGAGGACTGGTCATGGGACCCCAGAAACCCATACGAAACCAACACTTGGTACCGGTGTGTGACGTTCACTGTGCGATACCACGCACAGGAGGGATGCTGTGTGTTCCAAACTCCCCCCCTTCCTCCACGCAAGTTCACCTGGAGGCCAGAACAATGACTGTCACCGTAGCGAAATGGATGACCTCTGTGGGAGGAGTTGGATTTCAACTCCGTGCTGTCATAGTCAGTGACGCTACCCCTACCGCCCTGGACTCACAGAAAATAACCTGTGATCGGACTCTTTTGGATTAATCTCAATGTGACTGTTGAAGGACGACAGATGCCACAAGTGGCCTAAACAAAAAGGCTACCTGGAATGGACTACCCGTGTTTCATCCAAGAAAATGAAACCCACGAATGCATTAACGACTGCTCTCCAGGAGGAAACTGGATGGTAGCTTTGGACATCACTGCTGAGTGCCAGGATGGGAGAGCCATTTCAAGGCGTAAGGGCTCTCCTACCAACATGGCTGCACCATCGGACGGGACCTACTTCATTCAGAATGGCTCGTGGCTTTGTGGTCACAAGAATTGTCCAATGCTGCCCGCCAACTGGACACGGGTGTGTGCACCAGTGTGGGGGACCGACCACACCTACAGGATACAACATCATCAGCTGACAACAGCACACAACTCTTCTGGACGTCGACGCAGGGCTGTTGCAGCCTTTGAACCACATTACCCCGTCTTAGGTGCGAATGTCCCTGACAGCCACAAAGTGTGGTCCGTCGGAGACAAAGTCGTTCATGCGCGTTTTCCTTGGATCGGAGTTGGAAAACAATCACTCTTCATCGAGACACTGAACTATCGTTTTCAATCCTTTGTGAATCTCTCACGGCAAGTCAATGATGGACAAAACAGAGAGATTCAGGCTATTGGACTAATGATCTTGCAAAACAAGATGGTTCTGGACTTGCTGACTGCAGCGCAAGGTGGCATGTGCCACATCATTGGGACTTCCTGTTGCACATTTACATTTACACCTCCCATCTCACCCGCAAG
The DNA here is from genome assembly GCF_901709675.1 of Syngnathus acus. Lineage (NCBI taxonomy): Eukaryota > Metazoa > Chordata > Actinopteri > Syngnathiformes > Syngnathidae > Syngnathus > Syngnathus acus. The sequence goes on from NC_051095.1 coordinate 26,347,587, forward strand.
GCGACCACGATTGTTAGTGATGTGAGTCACCCCGCTCACACTTTGTTTGATCTACTGCCGTCTGGGAAGAGGTACAGAAGCCTGCGCTCCCGCACCACCAGACTCACCAACAGCTTCATACTCCAGGCTGTTAGGATCCTGAACTCTCTCTTCCCTCTCCCCCCTCCACCCTCGGCTACATGACGTCCTGGCCTTTTGGGCCACGATGGCTGCCTTGCACTACTCCACTTGCACTACTCCTCCTGTACTTTTGCACCATTATACTGACTGTCTGCTGTATGCACAATTGCACCATTTCCACCAAGTTGCTCTTATTTATTCATTGCTCTTATTTATTCATTGTCTGTGCCTTCTTATTTTTACTTTTTGCATTGTTTACTTGAATGTGTAATATGTCTTGCCACCGTGGGATAGTAGGAAACGCAATTTCGATCTCTTTGTATGTCTTGACATAAGAAATTGACAATAAAGCAGAGTTTGACTTATCTTCATTCCTCCAGCATGTTTGGCGGCATGGGTTTCTGTCACTTTGTCTATTGGTCTACCATTCTAACCCATAAGGAGTACGTAAGGAGTCTCTGATGGCCTGAGTGTATCCATGGCTGAAGGTCTTTCGATTTTGCTGAGACTTGTGAAATTTGTCCTTGGGCTGCTGTTGGAAACCTTCCTTCAATCAACACTCGTGAGCCTGCAAGAATGGCTCCAATCACATAGCCTGAGCACTCCAGTGACCTTCTTCAAATTTCTTAACCCCCTTGTCAGACTTGGATCAAGGAGAGGACTCGGATGCAGAGTGCCAACAAAAAAGGAATTTATTCTGACAGGTTGGAGTCAGCAAAAAAACAAAAGCGCCTCAAAAGAGGGAAAACACGGTGGCAAAAAACAAAAACTGAAAAACACAGAGCTTAAGCTTGACAACAAAGGTCTCTTCACAAACTAGGTTCTCTAAAGGGTCTCTTTAACTCACGCGATCGCTGGTGCTCTGGACGGGACAAGACGCACTGGCACAAGACAAGGGGAAGACTCTGACTAAATACACACAGAAGGGTAAGGGCACAGGTGCAGACAATTAGGATCAAGGACACAGGTGCACACAATTGGGATCAGGGAATACAAGTAGACTGACGCACAGAGGAAGGACCCACGAACGGAAATGAGAGGAGAGTTATCAAAATAAAACAGGAAGTGACAATACGGCAAACAGGACAAGACAACAATAACCCACAAAACATGACGGCATGACACCCCCCTAGAAGCCTGCAATTTTGCCAAACCTTATCTGTTTCATTTCCATAATAGCCTATTACAGTCTAATAGCAGGCGAAGCTTCACCCCTCCTCTAATGTGATTTATCATCATAATAGAATCACTTGTCAAATAGATAGTAATGATTTGTAAGCAATAAACTTGTGTTGCTTTTTAGTGGGTAGATAATTTCCCTTGTATCAATTAGCAGGATATTACAGATTTTCTTTTCAGGCAGGGGTCTTTAATTAATAAAGCAATACATAATATCAATAATTCCTGCTGCGTCAGACTGAGCCACAGTCAATGAAGAGGCAGTGAGTAAGTTGATGAGAGCCTTCGCTGGAACATGGACCTCACAGCACAGCTTGTCTGTCATGTGTTGTGTCTTGGGCAAACTGTACCCACACCTTGCACTGGTGTGTCACACACAAATCACCCCCAGATGCTACATCTTGCGGTGTGTGTGTGTATATATATATATATATATATATATATATATATACACTACCGTTCAAAAGTTTGGGGTCACCCAAACAATTTTGTGACCCCAAACCTTTGAACGGTAGTGTAAATAGCATGGAGAATTCTTAACACAAACTGTAAATATGTTTTTAGAACAATTTTTATTATTATACATTTTTTTATAACAAGGTAGAAGTGTACATACTGTAAATATGTTCGTAGAACTCTTTTATTATTATAACAATTTTCTATAACAAGGTACAACACTGTAAATATGTTTTTAGAACTCTTATTATAATATATTTTTTTTTTTAAAAGGTACAAGTGTACGCACTGCAATTGTGTGGGCACTCCTTGCCTTCTGCTGGCGTGTGGGCAAGTTTTGTGCCATAATTCCTCAATTTAGAAGTTTTATTTTGACTTTTAATTCTTTTTTTCAATTTGGGAAGAAAATCCGCGATGTATTGAAACCGCGATAAACAACCCGTGATGTAGCGAGGGATTACTGTACATCACTGAAAATCAAGGCAATTGTGTTTGTCTAATTTGTAAAGAGACGGTTGCCTTGTTTAAGGATTTCAACTTAAAGAGACACTATCAGACTAAACATGCGAACACAAACGACCAGCTAACAGGGAGTGACCGCGCTGATAAAGTGAAGCAGCTCCAAGCTGAACTGGCATCACAACAGCGATTCTTCACACGGGACTGTGAGTCAAAAATAAATATTACTAAAGCAAGCTACGAAGTGGCCATGTTAAGACTGTTGATGTTATGGACCTGTAGACCTGACACAAACTATTATTTTCTGAAAGATAATGTAAATGACAAGAGCAAAATTCACTAGTTTTAAGTTTTAATAATAACAGACAACTTTGCATTACTTATAACTCCCGTTTAAAATGTTCATGAGGCAAAAGTAATTTTAAACTCATGTAAATTTAAGGTATTTCATACAGTTTGTTCAATGTTATCTGACTCTTCAGATATGAATGAAAGGCAGAATTTGTGTTTTTAGAGTTGTTCACATCTGCCTGAGTGACTCATATTTGGTTATTTCGTCATTTGAAAAATAAAGACAATTGTGACAATGAAATTTGTTTTATAACAGTGTGTATTTGCATGACATTTTTGTAGTTAAAAAATGTCCGAAAAAACTATTGGCCCCCGGGCCCCTTCACTTTATCAAATCTGGCCCTCCTTGCAAAAAGTTTGGACACCCCTGGTTTAATTGTTTGAAACAAATAGAATTAAATAATTAATTAATTGTTTGAAACAAATAAAATTCGTTCATTCATTCATATATACACAATACATAAACTTATACATAAATATATATATATATATATAATTATTTTGCTTTGGTTGTCGAACAAAATTCGGAGGTCGAACCTCGCGAGATGAGCCGAAAGGACCCGAGAAAACCCGACCGCGCGGCCCGGATGCCGATTGACTCCGTTCGTTATTGTATTTTCGTTACTTTGAGGATTGTATTAACCCCTAATCATGCCTCCAAAGGAAGCAAGTGGGAGCAGTAAAGCCATCCTAAAACAGAAAGACGCTCCCAAAGCAATGCGACACTGGGCGCCCGGCGCGCTGCGGTTGCGCGATCGGACAAAATTAAGCTCCCTGCGCACTGATGTCCACTTAAATTTTGGAAAGTACATCAGGACTTAAAAAATATTTTCTAAATTTCAGCGACGGCTCTGTCACAATAATGCGACCAGCGCGGTGCAGTTGCGCATTCGGCGGTGCGCTGCAATTGCGCGATTGGACAAAAATGCGTAAATGAAAAAATGCTTAAAAAAACCGTTTTTTTTGCGGGGCTTGGAACGGATTATTTTTTTTTTCCATTATTTGTAATGGGAAAATATGATTCGAACGATTCACTTCTCGAACAGCCTTCTGGAATGGATTGTGTTCGAAAACCGAGGCTATACCTTGCCAGCTGCGTATATATATGTATACGTGTGTATATACGTATATATATATATATATATACTGTATATACAGTGCCTTGCGAAAGTATTCGGCCCCCTTGAACTTTTCAACATTTCGCCACATTTCAGGCTTCAAACATAAAGATATAAAATTTTAATTTTTTGTCAAGAATCAACAACAAGTGGGACACAATCGTGAAGTGGAACGAAATTTATTGGATAATTTAAACTTTTTTAACAAATAAAAAACCGAAAAGTGGGGCGTGCAATATTATTCGGCCCCCTTGCGCTAATACTTTGTAGCGCCACCTTTTGCTGCAATTACAGCTGCAAGTCGCTTGGGGTATGTCTATCAGTTTTGCACATCGAGAGACTGGAATTCTTGCCCATTCTTCCTTGCAAAACAGCTCGAGCTCAGTGAGGTTGGATGGAGAGCGTTTGTGCACAGCAGTCTTCAGCTCTTTCCACAGATTCTCGATTGGATTCAGGTCTGGACTTTGACTTGGCCATTCTAACACCTGGATACGTCTATTTGATTCTTGACAAAAAATTTAAATGTTATATCTTTATGTTTGAAGCCTGAAATGTGGCGAAATGTTGAAAAGTTCAAGGGGGCCGAATACTTTCGCAAGGCACTGTATATATATATATATATATATATATATATATATATATATATATATATATATATATATATATATATATATATATACACGTATACATATATATACGCAGCTGACAAGATGTCCGGCGTTGCTGGAACGAAGTCCGGCGACGCAGGGGTGGTGCCCGATGGCGGCCGTGAGTCTGATTGTGAAGTTGAATAACGACGATAACAACTGTGCGTCTCACTAGACCAGCGGTGGCCACCCCGCGGCTCTTTGGCTGGTTTCATGCGGCTCTTTTACGTTCAGATCAACATTTGTGTTTATTTTTCGTGCGTATTTGCTTCGCTTGAGTTCAATATGGTATTTTGGTCAAACGCGCATGCGCGTGAGGTGAAATCCCGCAAAGGAGGAGGGACAAACAGAGCGATTGGTTTTGCTGGCTTTTTAATGAATGGCGACTGTGACTACGGGGGCCCATTAGGTCCAGAAAAGCTTAAAGTTGTTTTTTGTTGAACGCTATGGCAAGCCATTCTGCCTGATATGTCGGACGTCATTGGCGCATTTAAAAGCTTCAAATGGTCAGCGCCACTTCAACTCACTTCATGCCAATATCGATAAGGACTTTGCAAAAGGGACTGAATTTCGCAAGCACAAGTTTGGAGACTTTGAAAAGTCAGGCAGAAAAATAGGTACAGTTTTTCAAAAAAATTACGAAGCACTCAGAGACTGTCACACTTGCATTGTTTCAACTGGCTTGGAACATTGCACGGGCTAAAAAGCCATACAATGAAGTGGAGTTCGTTAAAATATGCCTCAGTGACGTTATTGAAATCTTGTCTCCTGAAAACGACAAACTAAAACGAATGGTCTGTCCCGCCACACATAGTAAGTGAAAAAACTTATGTTTTTGTTTGTGGAATTTGTTGAACTGAGAGTTTGTCTGTGTGAGACAATGCACACAATGTTCATTGTTGAAAATGTGGTCTTTGGTCTGTGGTTTTAGTACTGTAGGAGTCAATTTGTCATTATCAGACCAGCTCAGTGGCCTAGTGGTAGAGTGTCCGCCCTGAGACTGGAAGGTTGTGGGTTCAAACCCCGGCCGGGTCATACCAAAGACTATAAAAATGGGACCCATTGCCTCCCTGCTTGGCACTCAGCATTAAGGGTTGGAATTGGGGGGTTAGATCACCAACTGATTCCCGAGCGCGGCACCGCTGCTGCTCACTGCTCCCCTCTCCCCCAGGGGATGGATTAAAATCACACGGGGATGGGTTAAATGCAGAGGACAAATTTCACCAGACCCAGGTGTGTGTGTGATGATCATTGGGACTTTAATCTTAATCTTTAATCTTAATCATGTTGGTGCGTGACATAATAATGTCACACAATAAATTTGGCTGAGCAGAGGGGTGTGTGTGTGTGTGTGTGTGTGTGTGTGTGTGCGTGTGTGTGTGTGTGGGGGGGGTGTTCATGTGTGCTCATGTGTATGATGTGGCTCTTTGCGATGACAGTAATAAATGTGGCTCTTAGTCTCTGACTGGTTGGCCACCCCTGCACTAGACTTTACTTGTACACCTCCACAATGTGACTCCATTACAACGACTGAATCATTTCCTTGACTCCCGACATACAACACGTCTATACATGCGCAGTAGGAAAAGTACCGTAATTTTCGGACTAGACGTAAGTCGCACCGGAGTATAAGTCGCACCAGCCATAAAATGCCCAAAAATGTGAAAAAAAACATATATAAGTCGCTCCGGAGTATAAGTCGCATTTTGGGGGGCAATTTATTCGAAAAAATCCAACACCAAGAACAGACATGAACGAGCAACAACAGGCTAAACGATACGGTATGCTAACGTGACAAACACAAACGAGGAGCTGAGAACGGGCCTGACGTAACATTCAGTTATTTAAAAAAAACTATTACATAAATAACACGTTTATAAATCCATCTGTGTCACTCCAATTCATTAAATCCATCGATCGTCCTTTGTCAACAATGCCATGTGCCGCGCCGCAGTTCAAATTATTCCACAGGCCCATACAACGATATATAAACTATATTTTAAATAACTATCACATAAACAACAATATTATCAAACCATTTATGTCACTCCAAATCATTAAATCCATCGATCAAATTTCTCGTCTTTTATCGATCGTCCTTTGTCAACAATGCCGTGTGCCGCGCCGCAGTTCAAATTATTCCACAGGCCCATACAACGATATACGTATAAACTATATTTTAAATAACTATCACATAAACAACAATATTATCAAACCATTTGTGTCACTCCAAATCATTAAATCCATCGATCAAATTTCTCGTCTTTTATCGATCGTCCTTTGTCAACAATGCCGTGTGCCGCGCCGCAGTTCAAATTATTCCACAGGCCCATACAACGATATATAAACTATATTTTAAATAACTATCACATAAACAACAATATTATCAAACCATTTGTGTCACTCCAAATCATTAAATCCATCGATCAAATTTCTCGTCTTTTATCGATCGTCCTTTGTCAACAATGCCGTGTGCCGCGCCGCAGTTCAAATTATTCCACGGGCCCATACAACGATATATAAACTATATTTTAAATAACTATCACATAAACAACAATATTATCAAACCATTTGTGTCACTCCAAATCATTAAATCCATCGATCAAATTTCTCGTCCTTTATGTCATCCTGGTGACAGAGGACATGTCCAGAGGATATGGCGCTTTAAAGTGTTAATTACTTTATTTGATTTTTTCTCTCTATTTTTCATGGTTTGAATATGTTCAAGATAAAGATATCAAAGCATGTGAAGTGATCAACTATACTAAAAATAACATGTGAAGTGGTCAACTATACTTGTAAGTAAGTGATGTGTTAATGATCAAGTAAAAATTTGTGAAAAAAAACCATATATAAGTCGCTCCTGAGTATAAGTCGCCCTCCCCACCCAAACTATGAAAAAAACCGCGACTTATAGTCCGAAAATTACGGTCTATAACAAATGCATATACGAGCAAACGCATATTAGGAAAAGAATAACAAACTCCCCTTTTTTCTTTAAAGAAAAGCAGTGCAAAGAAAATATTTCCTTCCAGTTTTTTACCTTAACATATAACCAAATTTAAGGTTTCAGCTTTAATAACAAGAGTAGAACAGTATGAACAAAAAGTATTTTGTGTCAAGTCCATTTAGGTTTTAAGTTGCCATACACCTTCACTGAGGGCCCTCAGCAAAACGAATGCAGACGCCCCTTTCTTGGTCAAACAGTCAGCGAGTTGCTCCTGAGTCGCTGACCACAGGATCTGCTGAATAGTGCCAGAGCTGAGTAGTTCCTTCACACTGCTGATCTCGAGTCTGAGTCTTTTCTCTGTTACAGATTTGGTGGATTTGATGGCGTCAAAAAGAGAGTGGTTGCCGGTTACACAAACAATAGGCAAACTGTTTCGTTTACAGTCACCTGTGGTGAGCTCTGAATACAGTGTGGCTAAGAAGTCTGCACTGTCAATACCATCTCCAAATCTCTCCTGCTAAAGTGCCTCGAACAACTTTCCTGATCCTCTTTGATTGCCAGCATATAGGTGAGAATCATCCAGTTTCTCCCATAAGCATGATGAGATGCCCCCCTTGAGTTCCTCCATCTGGAAGATTTCCCATGGACGAATCACTGAACACCACCAGCTTTAGGGAGCTGTCTTTTCCGAAGTACTGAAACTTCAAAGTCACGTCCTCTGACTTAAGTTTCCTGATCAGTTTTTTTGCACAATACGGAGTCTGGACTGTGGCATCCTTTGTACTGGATGCCAGGATGGATATGTCACACATTATGTCAGGTCTGCTTTGTCTCGCTACCCACAGTATCTGGCCAATCTTTGACTTGAGCATGTCATGTTCAGTGTCTGTTAAGGGGTCCTTTCGCTGTGTGGCTCTGGTGGGGTCAATAGGAATGGGTTGAAGATTTTTTATGTACGTCCATTGTTGCACCTGTATTTCATGCTCCACAGAGATAACCTCCATTCCAATGTAGATGAAGCTGTTGTGTTCTTCACGTCCAATTTGGAAGACAGCGTTCGAGTGTGAAATGACTGTCATGGAGAATCTTTCTGAACCCCCCCAGATGAAGTCGTCCACATGACAAGCAAGGACTCCCATCACATTGCCAGAGTCATCTAACCAGTAAAACACTGCAGGGTCCACTTTTGACACAATACCTCCTGACTGCTGCATAATGTCTTTCACCCTGTTGTACCAGTAGAGAGAAGCGTCTGCCAGGCCATAAAAACATTTTTTCAATTTCCACACAGTTCCTTTGCGCTGTGCTTCCTGGGTGGGGCGAATGTAGACATTTCTGGTTAACACTTTACCTTGCAAAAAGGCTGCTTTAATGTCCATAGAGTTCAGCTGCCATTTCTTTTGAGATATAACAGCCATAATCATTTTTAAAGACTCTGAGGCACATGTGGGTGAGTCTTTTGGGAGCTCGTCTATGTTCATTTCCTCAAACCCTCTTGCAACTAATCTGGCTTTAGCTACGACCCCCTGTGGTGTTTCCTTGAGTGTGCACACCCACCTTGTGGAGATGCATTTCTGACCTGGACCTTTTCACTCTGTCGAATCCACCCATTTATGGTAAACCTTATCCCCCATTTCATATAGGTCATCAGTGGGTCGTTGTTGCTAAACTAACAGAAGAAGAAAGACAAACGAATGAATTAATGAATGCAACATTACCTTATTGTCTATGCATTGACTAACACAGAGATTTTCATGGTGGAGTCTCTAGGATCTGCTGTAATTGATACAGCTTGTACCAGAACAGTGTTTGGCGAAAAATGGCTTGATCATTATGTTAACTAAGGCCTGCCTCCCTGTCCTCCTCCCTCACCTCGCCACCCTTTTTAATCAGTCTCTATCCCTTGGCCACTTTCCCACTGTCTATAAATTTGCAGCCATCACCCCCGTCCTCAAAAAGCCCACCTTGGACCCACTCAACCTCTCCAACTACCGTCCCATCTCCAACCTTTCATTCCTTTCCAAAACCCTTGAATGCATTGTCTCCGCCCAACTCCACACCCATCTCCAGTCCAACAACCTCTATTAACCCTTCCAGTCCGGATTCCGCCCACTTCACAGCACCGAAACATCTCTTGTTAAAGTCACCAACGATCTCCTCATTTCTGCAGACTCTGGTGCCCTCAACATCCTACTACTACTTGACCTTAGCGCAGCCTTTGACACTGTGAACCATTCCATCCTCCTCCAAAGGCTGCGCCAACTAGGTGTTGAGGGCACTGCACTCGACTGGCTCACCTCCTATCTCGCCAACAGAAACCAGTTCATCTCTCTCTCTGGTCACACATCCATCCTCTCCCCAGTTACACAAGGGGTCCCCCAAGGCTCAGTTCTTGGCCCCCTCCTATTCATCTGTTACCTCTTTCCCCTTGGTACTGTCATCCGCAAACTCAATCTGGACTTCCACTGCTACGCTGATGACACCCAGATCTATATACGTACCACTCCAACCCGTAACCCTTCCCTCACCCACTTTGAAACCTGCATCTCTACAATAAAAACATGGCTGACTCGCAACTTTCTCAAACTCAACAGTGACAAAACAGAGCTCCTCCTCATAGGCACTAAATCCTCCCTTAATAAAACTGGATCCATCACACTCACCATTGACTCCTCAAACATCACTCCCTCCCCTCTGGCACGCAACCTTGGCGTTATTTTTGACCCCACACTGTCCTTCCACCCTCATGTTAGCTCAGTTGTAAAAACCTCCTACTTCCACCTCCGACACATCGCCAAAATCCGGCACTGCCTCTCTCTCCCTGCCGCTGAATCCCTCATCCACGCCTTCATCTCATCCCGGCTTGACTACTGCAACTCCCTTCTCACTGGAATCACTGCTCACTCACTCCATAGACTTCAACTAGTCCAAAACTCTGCTGCCTGCCTCCTTACCCACAACCGGTCCCGTGAACACATCACTCCTGTTCTCCACTCTCTTCACTGGCTCCCCATTAAGGAGCGTATCATCTTCAAGATACTCCTCCTCACCTTCAAAGCCCTTCACCACCTGGCTCCCACTTACCTATCCGACCTCCTTGTCCCCTACTGCCCCAACCGTCCCCTCCGATCCTCCAATACTTCACGTCTGACAGTCCCAAAAGCTAAACTCAAATCCTTCGGTGACAGAGCCTTCTCCTGCACATCACCCCGACTCTGGAACTCTCTCCCTCAGTCTGTCTGTGACTCACCCACACTCCCCATATTTAAGTCCCGTCTAAAAACTTACCTCTTCTCTCAAGCCTATGACCTCCCCTACCCATAAGTGATTTCCTCTTCTTAATTTTATCCCATTGACTCTTCCCCGTCCCCCTCCCCCTCCCCTCATGTATGTCTTTGCCTTGTTCCCTGTAAGCGTCTTTGGGTTTTTGAAAAGCGCTATACAAATTTAATGAATTATTATTATTATTAGTCAACTAACACAGGATGAGTTGTTGAAAATGAAAGATGTGAAAAGTGCAAGACCATTCAAGTTTGGTGATGGGAAAATTGTCCATTCTACAAAATAAGTGAAAACCCCAGCTGTGATAGCACAAACTAAATCACAAATTGAGACAGAAGTTGTCCCAGCCTAACCCTAACCCTAACCCTAACCCTTTGCTGTTAAGCAAGACTTCACTGAAAAGCGCTGGTGCTGTTTTGGACATTGAGAATGACAAGGCCATAATGTTCAAGCAACCAGTGAAACTTGAATTAACATCATCAGGACATTATTGTGTGAACTTGAGGGACAAAAATACCCCAGATGGAAGTGACATCCTAAATGAAAACGATATCCTTATTGTGACAGAACATATGACAAAACAAGAGAAACAAAAGGTGCTATTGAGATTGCACAAACAGTTTGGACATGCCTCAGTTGACAGACTGAAAAAACTACTAACCTGCTCAGGTAATACTGATGAGGAGTGCATCACAATCCTGCATGAAATTGTAAAGAACTGTGAGACATGCATCAGGTATAGTAAACCAAAGCAAAAGCCAACAGTAGGTCTACCCATGGCCTCAGCCTACAATGAAACTGTAGCTATGGACTTACATGAGCTAGAGCCAGGGGTGTGGTATTTGCATGCCATTGACCACTTCACAAGATTCAGTGCAGGGAGCATTATTACCACAAAGAAACCCAAAGAAATTGTGAAGCACTTTAGTCACTGCTGGATAGGTTTTCATGGCCCTCCACGCAGACTGTTCACTGACAATGGGGGTGAATTTAATGATGAAGAAATGAAGGACTTGGCTGAAAACTTTAACATGGAAGTGAAAACAACTGCAACGTATAGCCCATGGAGCAATGGCCTCTTAGAAAGGCATAATCAAACCATCCTCTGCTACCATGTGAAGTTGAATAATGACGATAACAACAACTGTGCGTCTCACTAGACTTTACTTGTACACCTCCACAACGTGACTCCATTACAACGACTGAATCATTTCCTTGACTCCCGACATACAACACGTCTGCACGTGCACAGTAGGAAAAGCATATAACAAATACGTACATATAGAAAAGCATAACACTGATGGCGCCGGGAGGAACTCCGATGGCGGCCGCAGGTCCGGCGTCGCTGGAACAAGCTCCGACGACGGACGTGGATCGGGCATCGCGGACGGGAGCTGGTGGTGGAGGGTGGTCCAGGCACTGGTCGCTGAAGTGGTCGGATTATTCTGTCACAGATGGGATGGAGCTAGGGCGACCAAATGCAGCTTGGACCAGGGTTTATTGAGGGAAAAGGGAAATGGAAGGGAAGATGAGGGGGATCAGACAGACCGAATCGGAGACAGGTACAGAAACTAACAGAGACAAAGACTGGAGACAAGAACGACGAGAACAGAGACGACAGACGAGACTAATCGGACCCGGGAGTGAGAGGCAGACAGGACTTAAATACACAACAGGTAACGAGAGGCAGGTGACTGTGATTACATAGATTGTGAGGTGACAAAAGAGGGGAGGGGCGAGTACACAGCGACGCTAACAGAAACCATGACAACATAGAGACAATATAGGACGACCGGGGATGAGTCGTGACAATGTGCAATTATTTATGAGTTAATATATATATTAAAATATAATATATTATATATAATATATTATATGTATTAATATATAATATCAAGTATATTATTTTAAATATTTTATTTATTTTAAATTTAAATGAATATGTGAAAGAATACAATATAAAATATAATTACTTAGATTAATTCATGTATATAGTAGGCAGGGCTGTGGACTCGGACTCGGGGACTCGGACTCGGTCGGACTCGGTCATTTTTGCCGGACTTGGACTCGGACTCTGTGCTGATTTTGACCGAGTCCACCGAGTCCGACAATAAAAAAAATACGTTCAATTTTATTTTCATCATGCTGCTGAGAATGCGCGTAGGAATACTGTCCACAGCCCTGCTTACGATCAAGTTTGAAAAAGAACTTGACAGCATTGAGCGCCGCCGGCGTTTGTCGGCCGCCACCTCTCCAACCGGTCAAACGCGCATGCGCGTGAGGGGAAATCCCGCAAAGGAGGAGGGACAAACAGAGCGATTGGTTTTGCTGGCTTTTTAATGAATGGCGACTGTGACTACGGGGGCCCATTAGGTCCAGAAAAGCTGACAAGACGCTTGCCAAAATGGCAAGGAAAAAATGCACAGCTAAACGAATATATGACGATGAACACAGGACGTTTTTAACAGAGTTAAAGTTGTTTTTTGTTGAACGCTATGGCAAGCCATTCTGCCTGATATGTCGGACGTCATTGGCGCATTTAAAAGCTTCAAATGGTCAGCGCCACTTCAGCTCACTTCATGCCAATATCGATAAGGACTTTGCAAAAGGGACTGAATTTCGCAAGCACAAGTTTGGAGACTTTGAAAAGTCAGGCAGAAAAATAGGTACAGTTTTTCAAAAAAATTACGAAGCACTCAGAGACTGTCACACTTGCATTGTTTCAACTGGCTTGGAACATTGCACGGGCTAAAAAGCCATACAATGAAGTGGAGTTCGTTAAAATATGCCTCAGTGACGTTATTGAATTTTATTTTCATCATGCTGCTGAGAATGCGCGTAGGAATACTGTCCACAGCCCTGCTTGCTTGTTATGAAGACAAATTTAGTTGTTGCGTGCGCGCCCGCGCCTGCCTGCCTGCGTGCATGCACGTACAAGACCCACAATGCCCCGCGCGCAGCCAAGATGGAAGAACCCGGGAGCAGCGAGAGAACAATGTTTTGCCTCTAGATTTGGGGGGGAAACGGAGCGTAAGTTACGATCAATGCGGCCACGTTGAGTTGCACTTAGGCTAATGTTTACATTATGTACCAATGTCAAGGACGATTATGTCACCCAGCTTATATCATTGATGTGTTTCGATAGTTGTGGGGTCGTCACTAATTATTTGTGTTTAGATAAATGTCTGTTAAAAGAGCTATAATGGTGTAATTAATGATTAAAACTTGAAAGTATCTGTTTATTGTATTCGTTTATATGTTTAATAAAGACAAAGCCATCACATAACTGTTTTAATTATTTAGATTTTGATCTAAATTAGCCTTGAATAAAGACTAAGCAGTCACATGAATTAACAGAAAAAATGGACAGCCGGACTCAGACTCGGACTCGTGGTCAAGAGGCCGTACTCGGACTCGGACTCGGTGCAAAAATCCGACCGAGTCCACAGCCCTAATAGTAGGTCATCAAATCAGTGTCAGTTGAGTCTGTCAACTAGGTTGCCTGTAGTATTTTTAAGGTCCAGCAGATGTCAGCGCTCAGTGACACAGTATCAATACAGTTTGGCAATGTGTCGAAACGATTCACGACGCCTCATCGACCCATCACTAATACATATATATATATATATATATATATATATATATATATATATATATATATATATATATATATATAAAAAGTTAGAGTCCCATTGATCATCACACACACATCTGGGTGTGGTGAAATTTGTCCTCTGCATTTAACCCATCCCCGTGTGTGACTTTGATCCATCCCCTGGGGGAGAGGGGAGCAGTGAGCAGCAGCGGTGCCGCGCTCGGGAATCATTTGGTGATCTAACCCCCCAATTCCAACCCTTAATGCTGAGTGCCAAGCAGGGAGGCAATGGGTCCCATTTTTATAGTCTTTGGTATGACCCGGACAGGGTTTGAACCCACAACCTTCCAGTCTCAGGGCGGACACTCTACCACTAGCCCACTGAGTTATATACATATATCCATCCATCCATCCATTTTCTGTACCGCTTTGTCCCCACGGGGGTCGCGGGCGTGCTGGAGCCTATCCCAGCGGTCACCGGGCAGTAGGCTGGGGACACCCTGAACCGGTTGCCAGCCAATCGCAAGGCACACCGAGACGAACAACCATCCGCACTCGCACTCACACCTAGGGACAATTTAGAGTGCTCAATCGGCCTGTCAAGCATGTTTTTGGGATGTGGGAGGAAACCGGAGTGCCTGGAGGAAACCCATGCGGGCTCCGGGAGAACATACAAACTCCACACAGGGAGGGTCGGAGGTGGAATCGAACCGGCACCCTCCTAACTGTGAGGCGGACGTGCTAACTAGTGCACTACCGCATATAGTATATATATACGTATATATATATATATTTATATATATATATATATATATATATATATATATATATATATATATATATTAGGTGGTTGGATGGATTGATTGATTTACCACTGGATCCCACTGTGTACGTCTGTTTTGAAAGTTGATAATAGCAAAATCAATACTTGCTGCAAGTCTGTCAAGGTATTCAAACAATGTTTTAGGAAACATTGACAACTCCAAAACAAATACAAGCAGTGGAACCTCATCTGTTATTGCATTTCTTCCAGACTAAAGCCCAGCATTGCTGTGCTGTGGCAGAGCTCTGCCGGCAGTACAGGCATCTAGTTTCCCTGTCACATGAAAAGCTTCCTTTTATGTATCCTTGGATTAGGAGTAGATGGACTTCAGTTCTGCCTTCAACACCATTGTGCCACAACGACTCATCTGCAAACTCGACAAGCTGGGCCTCAGTACCTACCTCTGCAACTGGCTACTGGACTTCCTCTGTCAGAGGCCTCAGGTGGTACGTGTTGGTGACAAAATCTCCGCCAGCATCACGCTGAGCACGGGGGCCCCCCAAGGCTGCGTGTTCAGTCCGCTGCTCTTCACCCTGCTGACGCATGACTGCACTGCAACCTACATCAACAACCACATAGTGAAATTTGCTGACGACACGACTCTGGTGGGTCTCATCACCAAGGGCGACGAGACTCAATACAGGTTGGACATTGACCTTCTGACCACGTGGTGCAGGGACAACAACCTCCTGCTGAACGTCAACAAGACCAAGGAGATTGTTGTTGACTTCCGGAAGGGTCACACCCAACACCTGCCGCTGACCATCGACGGTGCTGTGGTGGAGAGAGTGAGCAGCACCAGGTTCCTGGGGGTGCACATCAGTGAGGATCTCTCCTGGTCCACCAACACCGCATCACTGGCGAAGAAAGCTCAGCGCCGCCTGTATTTCCTGCGGAAACTCAGGCGGGCAAGTGCTCCTCCAGCCGTCATGACTACATTCTACCGTGGCACCATTGAGAGCGTCCTCTCCAGTTGTATCGCTGTTTGGGGTGGTAGCTGCACTGAATACAACATGAAGGCCCTGCAGCGCATAGTGAACACGGCTGGTAAGATTATTGGTGCTTCACTCCCCTCCCTGAAGGACATTTACACCTCCCGTCTCACGCGCAAGGCGACCATGATTGTGAGTGATGTGAGTCACCCCGCTCACTCTTTGTTTGATCTTCTGCCCTCTGGGAAGAGGTACAGGAGCCTGCGCTCCCGCACCACCAGACTCACCAACAGCTTCATACTCCAGGCTGTTAGGATCCTGAACTCTCTCCCCCCTTCTGCGCAGCGTCCTGTACTTTTTGCGCTATATTCTGACTGTCTGCTGTATGCACACTTGCTCCATTTTTGCTCCTCTTATTTATTATGTTATTTGTTTATTTATTATTTATTCATCACTCTTATTTATTCATTGTTTGTGCCTTCTTGTTTTTATTTTTTTGTGTTGTTTACTTGTATGTATATTGTGTACTATGTTTTGTCACCGTGGGATAGTGGGAACGTAATTTCGATTTCTTTGTGTGTCTTGGCATGTGAAGAAATTGACAATAAAGCAGACATTGACTTTGACTTTGATAAATACTGACAACATTGCGAATGAAGTACGTGCATGTTTTTATATGATGGGAGATAAATGAGTAGGAATACCTGCGCATAAAGAGATACTTTGAAGGAAGCAGTGACATTATTCTATTCACCTAGAGTGCACAGAGAGAGCTTATGAACATGGCAAATATTTTACAACATGTGTAATTTATAGGGGTGTAAATCGCGGGTTTTGTCACGATACGATATCATATCGATACAAAGAACCGCGATACGATATTTGCCGATATCTTAAAGCCTGCTGTGATTCATTCACGATACATCACGATATAGTGCTCCACGATCGATATTTTTATTTTTTAAATAAAAAATATAGAACAATATCCTGATTTATAACGATTCATACGCAAAATCAACAAGGTACTGCAAACTCTTTATTTAGGAAATTACAAGAGTATTGTAGTATACAAAGTGCTTATTTTAACACTGAACTTTATCAAATTCCTATATTTTTTCTCATATAAGTAAAGAAAAATGAATATTCTTTATTTTTTTGTAATACCATTAACTTTAAAGTGCATTACTGAACTATTTATTTACAATAATTTTAATTGTCCGTTGAGCCATCTTTTCTTTGGAATCCAAAGTGCTTCCAAACGAATGTCTTGAAGCCCAAAGGGGAGCGAATTTCCTCGTCTTCTTGGACACTAGCCATAGCACCAGCCCAGGAGCCGCGTAGTTGTCGGCTCCCCTTTCACGTGCCTACTCTGCTCACAACACAACACGTACTGCTCCCGGAAAGAGGAAGCAAGCAACAATGAACTGGATTTCAAAATAAAGTCGCGTATTAGACGCTCTACGATTTGTTGGCATCGATGCTAAACGTAAACATCGATCTATATCGCCCGTTTTTGACCTCGGACATTAGACGCGACTTTATTTTGAAATCCAGTTCATTGTTGCTTGCTTCCTCTTTCCGGGAGCAGTGCGCGGCGTGTTGTGTTGTGAGCAGAGCAGGCACGTGAAAGGGGAGCCGACAACTATGCGGCTCCTGGGCTGGTGCTATGGCTAGTGTCCAAGAAGACGAGGAAATTCGCTCCCCTTTGGGCTTCAAGTCATTCATTTGGAAGCACTTTGTAATTTCCTAAATAAAGAGTTTGCAGTACCTTGTTGATTTTGCGTATGAATTGTTATAAATCAGGATATTGTTCTATATCGATCGTAGAGCACTATACCGTGATGTATTGTGAATGAATCACAGCAGGCTTTAAGATATCGGCAAATATCGTATCGTGGTTCTTTGTATCGATATGATATCGTATCGTGACAAAACCCGCGATTTACACCCCTAATAGATAGACAGACAGACAGACAGACAGACAGACAGACAGATAGATAGATAGATAGATAGATAGATAGATAGATAGATAGATAGATAGATAGATAGATAGATAGATAGATAGATAGATAGATAGATACGACTGTACATGTACTATATTGTACCCTTGACAATTGGATGGCCATGCCAAGCAGAGCCACAAACTTTGTATTGATTACCCACACACATCCGGGAACTCCTCCGTAACACTGGTGTTAAGTAGGGCAGTCATTTTCTCTAGTCACTGATACGTGCTTGTTTCTTTTGGTCAGTTTGTATCTTTTCATGTCTTTCTCTGTAAGAGTAGAAATAGAAAACAAACAGCTAAATTGCAACCGTCAAATGGGAAAATGTTGTGTGTCGGAAGTTATTTTCTTACTGTTATTATGTTGGTTCGGATTTCTGTAAGTGAACAATGTCGACAGTGCTTTACCGTATGTACATTTAAATGTACGTATCAGTGACATAATCCATTTTAATGAAGTTGAGGAGGCTTCCTGTTTCTCCTTGGACATCGGGCTATGGATTTAAATGTGTCTTCCAGCTAAAACCTGCAGCCTCATTTTGCCTCTTTGGAAAGGGTACTGAAAGGCCACAACCCAAACAAATAATCGACATAGTCTTATAGTTACATGGTATCAAATTCATTGAGTAACCTGCATTTCTCCAAACAAAGCAAAGCTGTGCTTGGAGTGAGGTCTAGCTTTTTTCATAGGAGAGGTTAAGCAAATACTTTATTGATCAAGCAGGACATTATTGAGTTAGTCTCTTCAATCAATATTTTCCTGTTAACTGTCAGTCTACCTTGCTGCCTCATTCTAACTCAAATGTATTTCTGGAGCACTTAATAAGCAACAACCGCAGCTGTAACAGTGTTATTCCATAAGATCAACAAAATACAACAGCAACAACCAATATAAGCAAAAAGCAATTAACTAGTCTTCACAACTCTTTTCATGCTCTTTTCATGCTGGGTGTACTTATGAGATGTTGAATGAAGCAATTCTGCATACAAGTGTGAAACTGTAATTTCTATGTTGATTGTGACACACCTTTGTGTGTACGGCATATACAGCTGTATGCAAAAGTTTGGGCACCCCTTATTTTTTTCTTTTTTGATTGATTGATATCTTTATTTTGAACATCCAAAACAAAAACAAAACAAAAACAAATAACACTCTAAAGTGCCACATATACTAAGTCCATACAACAAACAAACAAAAAATAAACCAACATAAATAAATAAATAAATTAATTAATAATAATAATAATACATAAGTAAATAAATCAATAAAGAATGCTCGAAAAGGAGTAGGAGGAAGCATAGCTTTTTAGATTCCTACCCCTTTCTCACTTTATCCATTAAACCAATGATTCAACATATACTGTAATTCTACAACAGAACACAAGTAGACACACTTTCACACTTATTTTTCTGTTTCATTTTTACTTGTGTGTAGCCCTTTGGCACTTTTAGCCTTTGTACCCGCTAAACAACATATTTTTGTACATTCTTTTAAACTAGTGGATATTTGGACTTTGCTTGAGTTCCTCACTTAGATTGTTCCATAGTTTTTTTAGGTTATAGTTATACAGAAACCTTTTAAGGTTGTTCTTATGTTTAAGATTTTGAGGTTGTGATTCCCCCTTAACTTATAACCTCCCTCCCGATTCCTAAATAAGTTTTGGATATTTTCTGGTAGTTGTTTTGCTTTTGCCCTATACATGATGATTGCTGTTTGATAAGATACTATGTCAGTGAATTTCAATAGTTTGGATTGTATGAAAAGTGGATTTGTGTGTTCCAAGTAGTTGACTCTCTCTCTCACACTCCAGCTTGAGTTCCTTCCCCATCAGAGATGAGACATTCCATATCTCCAGAGCTAGCTTCTGAAGCCAGAGATCGGACTGCCAAGGCCCCCTTCTTTTGACCACTGCCGAACTCATACAGCGCCTGAGCGTTTTATTATTCTTAAAAAACACGGTGTGGCTCAGTGGTAGAGTGGTCGTCTCCCAACCAAGAGGTTGGGGGTTTGATCCCCACCCATTGTGACCAGGTCGAAGTGTCCTTAGGCAAGAGACTGAAATCCTTCTTGCTACTGTGGTATATTTTTATTCTGGTATCATGCAATGTATATCTCACTAGTAAGCCTAAGTGTGACCGGGTCATGTTCGGATCAGGTTCGTGTGGGATTATTTGGGGCTTGGTCCAGGAACGTAGACTCATTGTCACCAGACACATCTGGTTTCCATTAGCAACTAACAATATATACACCGTGTAGAGTTGGGGAAGCTGACTGGGGGGGTCATAGGTCATCCAACAGCCCCGTGTGCGCGCACCCGAGTGAAGGGAAGCGCGGGGGTATAAGTTTTAGGGCGAGAGTAGACAAAGAAACTCGACATTTTGGCTAGGGCGTGAGACACTTCTCTCTGACATCGGTTGAATAAAATCTTTCCCCAATCAGCCGTGTGTGACTGAAGTTTTCCTTCCCCAAGCCAGCCACTTTTTCACCGTTTGCTTGGAAGACCAGCTGACCACCAAAGAGAATTCACCACAATTTTTGGCGTCATGAACAGTTCTCGTGTTCTTCGGGAAGCCCTCGCCCGCCTGGGTGCGAGCATCTAGCGTCCGGCCGGCTGAGGTTAAGGTGAGAAGCTTTCACTCACAGTATCGCGGTATGCTCGTGCCTAGTGTGGGGGGGAGACGGAGGGGCTCCTAAGGGGGACAGTTAATGGATCTGGTGTGCCTGTGTCTGGCAGGGGGGGATTTGTCTCCCCTAGCTGGATGTCGACAAAATGTGGATTTTGAAAGGGGGGAGTGGCCCCTAAATAGAAACAGCAAAAAAGTAAAATAAAAAAATAATAAATTGAAAAAAAAAATAATAATAAAAATGGAACAGTAGCATAAAACATAATGGGGAATGTGCACAACAGTGTGAGTGACATGTCTGGTGAGAATGATGAATGAGAAAGAAGAAATGCCCCGAGAGAGAGGGCACGTGAAACAGGACAGGATGTCTGGGACATCGCTGATCGGCTGTCACGAGAGAAGGATAATAGAAAAGTCCCATAAAACGTGGACTTTTGTTTGGTAACAGATCCGGATGAGGATGTAAATGTTACCTGTGTGAATGCGGCGGAAGCACAGATACGATTGAACACTGCTTGCGATAAGAGACGTGCGCCACCTAGCCCCCGGAGGGAAAATTCCTGGGACATGCGGGGATGTTGAGATCGGACCCAATGGCCATACGGGCCGAGTGCGATTGTTGAGATGTTCGGTGGCGGCATTTGTCTCTGTCAAGGTCGCACAAAAAAGGGAGGCTTGCTGCAGACCGCAAATAGGAGAAGTGCGCAGCCTTGGCATCCGTAGCTGTGTGAATGAATGTGGGAGAAATACCGGCCAGGTCTGGGTCCTAGGAGTGCCGAAGAGAATGAAGCGCGCAGACCACGTTATTTGGGCACTGATTGAATTAGAATAGTTTGTGGGTTACAAGGCTCCTTGGCGGAAAACTGCCGTATTAGCCTCTTAGATAAACTCTGTGGGCTAAATTACCGAGGTGGGCTGGTCCGTTGCGGTCGTCTCCATGTCGACACGGTTCGATCTCGATTGTCGAGACGCACTGTAATAGCATGCACGTCTGTCAAAGTTCGATAAATTTGCGCCTGCTGCAGACCGCAATTGGGACGAAGGTGCGTGCGCGGCGCTTGTATAATGGAAAACGTGGAAAAAGAGGCCTCTGGGGGTTTAATATTGGTATACCATGCAAGAAAAGTAATTTGTGTGCACACTGAAGTTAAAAATCTGCAGTATAAGGGGAAATACAAAGCGCTCTTAGGGGAAACAAAGACAAGAAGTGCAAAGGGCATGTTTGTAAGTGCACCTGCGCATGGTAAGAAGCCAGAGAATGACCAAACCACATGGAAGCGGTTAGTAAGAAGCTACATGAGTGATGGATTCGAATCCTTTTGTCTGTGTTCTGTGTTCGTACGTAATCTCTGTAAGGTTTGTGTCAGTCTGTTGTCGTTCGTCTGAGCTCTGTGTGCGCGCTTTGTGTATGTGGGCGTGCGTGCGGATGTGTGTGTGTGTGAATGTGCGTTTGTGTGCACGCTCGGTGTGTGTGCGTTTATGTGCACACCCTGTGTGGGTGGGGGCGTGTGAGGAGGAAGACGGCATGGATAAGAGAATGTTCAAGTAAGGAGGGGGCCCGGTGGGCTCCGAGGCACGTGGAATGGCGCTATACGGGCGGGGGTGGGGGGCGGCGGGACGCGCGGGCCTGGCCAGACCGTGGCGTCCACATTGATACGCTGAACCCCCCCCCCCCCCTTGTTCAGGGGCGCTGTGCCGAGGAGTCCGCAAAGGTGGGGCCGGGGCCCCCCGGGATTGGTCAATGTCGAGGAGAACTGAGACAAGATGAGGGGATATCAAATGTTGATGAGCAAAGGATGCATGACTAACAGTGAACGTGCATGATTGAAACTGAAACATCACTGGCACTAATGTTTAACAGTTTGCCAATAGGTGAGAGAGGGGCATGCTTGCACTACTCATTAAAATACTAATGTATGTGTACCTGTGTGTCTTAATAAAAAGTTAGGCCATGGCAGCAATAATTTATGGCAGGACGCCACACATTCGGCCCGAGACCGATAGGAGGAGGGAGAAAGTGAAAAAAAGGGGGTTCGCTCTTAAATTATGAGGGATCCTGTCGAGAGCGGCCAGCGCCCCTAGTCCATCTGGCAACTAATGAGGAATTGAGAGATTACGTTAAATTGAACAAGGCATTGCTGATTGGACAATTTAGGCAAAACAAAAATGCTAATACTATTGTGTTTTCGTTGGGGCTTTCCTCAAGACTTCTATTATTCCTTTTTGCATAACAAATCCGAGACGGTGGAGGCACATGTCTCCTCCCAGAGGACAAAGAGACACCGACGGAACTTCCAGGTTGTCTGGGGAAAAGGTTCGTGGAGCGCCGCATCCAAATTCTTAAGGCCGGTGTGATTTTGTCCACAAACTCTTGTGTGTTACTTTCACTCGGGAACAAGGGATAGCGGGCTTGACAACAGACTGATCGACGTAAACTGATGTACGGTTGATTTTCAAACAGGTGGCATCTTGAAATTTTTAATCTTAGCACAGGGATTGTTGGGTGGTCATAAATATACAGAACCAAATACATATATCAGAATAACATTCTTGTATAACGGTCTTGTATAACATCTGAAGTTGGCAAAATCTGATTGCATTTTCTTATGTGTTTTTGTTACCTCTGGTGCTTGATTATTTACTGATTGTTAAAAAAGAAAAAGGGGTACAGGAGCCTTACCAGTCCAACAGTGACCCCCATAGAGGTGGTGTTGAGAAATGACCCGCTTATCAAAGGGGTTAAAGAAATTTCAAACAAATGGAACAAGAGATGGCCTGACATTGAGAGGCCTTGGTCGGTGGAAGGGACTTAACTGGGAAGTAATTGAGATTATACGTTTACTCGTATCAACATACAAAGCAGGAGTCAAAAAAGGGAAAAAAAAGGGAAAAGAGAAAGGAAAAAAGGGAATTGGAATTGGGATTGTTGAAAATATTTGACGAACAGGGACAAAAATTGGATCAGGAGCTCAAACAGAAAAAAGAGGAAATCACGGCTGATGTACTGAAGAATGTGGAAGAGGCTAGGAAGCTAATGGAAAAAGTTAACACACCTTTCTCACATGTGGCCCCGGTTAAGAGTCCCCCGCCATATGATGTGAGTGATAAACGTGATAATGTCTATCCGCAACTCCCGATAGTTAACCAAGAAGGTAGCTATCAGTTGGAGACCGAAGACAAGGGCATTGTCGAAACCAGAAGAGCTAGGACCACCATTGTTATGCGTCCTAGCCTGACCCATAAGAGAAATAAAACTCGATCTGTAACAGAGGGGAGACAAGGGTCCACCAAGAGGGAGCTACAGGATGATAGCCAGAGCGACACAGAAGGAGCAGTGGGGGGCTACAGCCCCGTAATCAAAAGCATTTTGAGAAGAGCGGAGAAAAAAGGACGCACCCCAGGGAAAAAGACAAGGGCAAGGAAAGATGTAAGCGGTACGGAGAGCGGAAGCTGCGAGGACAGCTGGGGAGACGAAAGCCCTGTGCCTACCTCACGCTCCACCCCAGTTGCCATGGAGGACTGGAGAAGGACCGCTTTTAGGAGCATTAAAGCCAGAAAAGAACAATGCCTGGAAGAATTGGAATGGAGCGTGGAACCAAGAGAGCAAGAGGAACTGGAGGAACAGTTGCAAAAGTTAGGGGTGGCCGAGCTTGAGTTGAAGAAAGTGCCATCCAAACTGCCAGAGACACCTTTTGGCCGGGAGCAAGGATCAATGCGAGCAAACACAATTCTGCCAATGGTGGTGAGAGGACAACAACTGGAATACAAGCCATGGCAGAGCTCGGATATATGTCAGCCGTCCTCGAGAAGTTGCCCACCATCCAAGACGGAGCGCATCCGTGGATATCCAAGTTGGAGGAATGTATGGTGGGAACTCAGTTTGGAGTGGGAGACATTAAGAGGCTATTAGCTAATGTCGTAGGAGTTCATGCCATGAGGGACGTCTTGGGGAAGGCAGGGCTTCAACGCTTTGCCACAACAGCAGGAAATGACTCTGAACTGTTCGCAGCAATCCGGGGCCAGATGTGGGGAGCACTGAAGGCAGCGTACCCGACCAATGTGAACCCGGACAATATTGTACTCGAGCCCCTGGGACCAACAGAGAACCCCCGCTCATACGTGGCAAGAGCTTATCAGACTCTGAGACATGTCACGGGGAATGACCCCGACACAACCCAAATGGAGAAATCTATCTTGCGAGGGAAGGTCCAGATGGGTCTGCCTCTGCTGGTGAGGAGCAAATTGTCTGAGGTCGTGGGGCTGGGGAGCATGGCCACTAATGTGTTCACCGATCACATAGCACATCAAGTTGAATGGTTCAGGAAGAAAGAGCTGGCTCAAAAAGAACAGGATCAGAAGATGGTGAGGAGATTGAACCAGGTGCAGCTCACGGACAGTAAGAAGGAGAAGAAGGAGATGGTCATGGTGCAAGCCCCACCTCAACAGATCTTATTGCAGCCCCCGCAGCCCTCTGGCCAACCACCGCAGGTGGCCATGGCAGTGCCTGTCAGTCTAGCACCCCAATGGGGGCACAACCAAACCCAGTCCTGGGGCACCAGAGGGCGTGGAAGCAAGGGAAAGGCAGGAAAGTCGAAACTCCCAGGGGGCCCGGAACAGAGGTCTGATGCTTGCTATAACTGTGGCCAAGTAGGACACTGGGCCCGCAACTGCAGCATGCCCACTAGAGGAGGCTTCGGAGGGGGGTTCAGTCAACATCCCCCGAAACCCCAGGGCCCGGTAAGCCCCTTTGGGGGCCTGGAACCTGGATTCTAGAGGTGCCCGGATGGCCCAGAGGGGGGATGTCAGTTGGTAGAGTCAGGTCCGGAACGAGAGCCAACAATAACAGTGAAAGTAAACAATCAACCGTTGACAGCAATGGTTGACAGTGGAGCGGCTTTCACTTGCGTCCGGCCTGAAGACGCTTTTCATCTCCCCATGTCCGGTCATTTTGTACGGACAATAGGGTTCAAGGGTATAAAACAGCTGATCCCTTCCACAAGACCAGTAAAGCTCTGCTGGAAAGACCAAATGATAAACATACCAGTTTTGGTATCGGACCGTACCCCAATTGCCCTCCTGGGCAGAGACGCCCTGTGCAGATTGAACTGCACCATTAAGTGTTCTCCTGATGGTTGTGTGGTCGAGATCTCACACGAGACATGCCATAAGGTGCTGATGCAGTCAAGACTCCGAGAAAGTACGCCTACACTACAGTGTTCTGGATCGGTGACATCAGCAATGACCTGTTGGGGCCTTTCAGGAAATGGGAAAGGTTCATTTATGCCAACGCCTACGGAGCAAGGGTCCCCAAATATCCGTATCACTGCACACTCCAATACTCCAAAGACTCAACACAGTCCCAGGCGGACGAGTGGTTTCAGCGACAACCCCGCGAAGTACAACTAAACGGAACCTGCATCATTCTGGCACCACAGGGAGTGGCCATGAAGATGCACAATGACGGATACCTCAACAAGGAATTCAAAGTCAAGGACAGCGTCCCCCATGTGACCTTGATGGTGTCAGAGGACTGTGAGCAGCAAAATGTGGGAGAGATGATGATGGAGGCGGAGACACTCAAATTTGTCCCACTAAAGGAGAACAATGCCCTGTGGGTGAGCGATGATAGACGATTTATGATAATCATGATTTCAGCACAAGGATACGGACGACCTCAAACGGTGCAGCTGTCACACGAATCCGTCCTTAGTGTGGCAGCGGACCGTCTCCAAGAGGAGATGCTGCAACAGGTGCCCGATTATGTGTGGTCACGCCATAGTACGGACATTGGACTTGTAAAGTCAGCACAACCAGTAAAAGTGGATCTTCGGCCCGGCTGCAAGCCACCGTGGAAAACACAGTACCCACTGAAGGAGGAAGCAGTGCGGGGGATTGAGACACAGATTGAAGGATTGCTTGTGGTGAACGTGTTGACAATGACAGAAACGCCTCTTCGCAACACGCCAATATTGCCGTTGAAAAAGCCAGACAATTCCCACCGGCTGGTACATGATCTTCGGGCGGTGAACGAGGTGGTGGTCGACAAGGTAGCTGATGTGCCGAACCCACACACCTTGCTGACACAAATTCCGCCTGACGCAGAATGCTTCACGGCGGTGGACTTGTGTTGCGCTTTTTTCAGCGTCCCACTCAGCCGCGAATCACAAGGACGTTTTGGTTTTACATTCAAGGGTCAGTTTTATCAGTACCAGAGACTTCCGATGGGCTATAAACATAGCCCCCATGTGTTCAACAAAGTGCTAAGAGATGATCTTGAAGGGTTGGAACGGCAGGTGCAGAGCACCGTCATTCAATAACGTGGATGACATTATTGTCTGTGCATCAGATGTGGAGACGTGTCACAAAGATACAATCAAATTGTTGCAAATTATCGCGGAGAAGGGCCACAAGGTGTCACAGAAAAACTCCAATACTGCCAATTGCAGGTTGACTATTTGGGCCAGACAATATAACGCGGATTGAGACGTATTTCTGATGGCCATTTGGAGGCTATACGGACAGCCCCGAAGCCCAAAACTGTCAGACAGATGTTGACATTCCTGGGCATCGCGGGTTATTCAGCCTCCTGGGTGGAAGAATACGCTAAATTAGTAGGGCCTCTGAGGGCCAACATCAAAGACACAGGCAATAATGAACTCCACGCAGTGCTGGATTGGACACAGGATGGCCACATGGCATTTGAAACAATCAAAACGAGATTGCAAGAGGCTCCGGCTCTCAAATAATGTTGTGTTATTCACATCCACTTCGGCAGGGGGTAGGTTTGCATGTGCAGTCCTCTGCCAGCCTACAGGGACCGGGTCCGGACCCCAACCTGTGGCCTACTACTCAACATCTTATTCCGAGATGGAGATGGGACTGCCACCTTGTTATCAAACGATGGTGGGAGTCTATTTGATGTATGATAAAGCCTCTTCCGTCACGATGAGCTATCCTGTGACCATTCTCACTCATCATAGTCTTCGGACTCTTTTGAATCATGGGAAGTACACCTTGACAGAGTCCCGGCTCAGAGACTATTACAGGCTTTTGGAGCAAGAGGATGTCACTCTGGCAAGGTGTACGACAGTAAACCCAGCTGACTTTTTGCCAACTTCAGAGGACGGTGAGCCCCATGATTGCATACACGAGGCGGAAACGTTTTCCAGATTGCAGTCTGATTTACAAGCCATCCCCCTGGGGGAGGCGGATCTAGAACACTGGACGGACGGCTCTTGTTATCGAGTCGGGGAGACTTTGTGCGCGGGCTATGCGGTCCTTCAAGCGCACGGACCAGAATTTGTGACAATTAAGGCCGAAGTTATACCATCAGCGCAACTTGCTGAATTGGTGGGGTTAACGGAAGCGTGCCTGTTCCCGGAGGGCAAAAGAGTCACAATCTATACAGACTCAGCATTCGCGCATAGTGTGTGCCACTTGTTCGGAGCGGTGTCGAGGAATCGGGGGTTTAAAAAGACAGATGGTTTCCCCATACAACATCATGCTCAGATATTGAAGCTGCTAGATGTGATGATGAGGCCCAGGAGATAGCCATTGCAAAATGTGCTGCCCACAAGTCAGATGCATCCAGGGTCACACAAGGTAACAGACTGGCAGACGAAGCAGCCAGGGCTATAACAAAGGGTCATCAGACAGAGAAAACTTTGTTGGTCATGCACGAGGTCGACCTTGAGGACATGGTCACGCTCAGAGATGTAACCTTGATGCACGCGGCAGTTATTCCAATGGACAAACATTTGTGGGTGTCGAAGGGGGCGTGCCAAGACTCGGACGGGGTGTGGAGAAATCACGAGGGTTTGGTAGTTGCCCCGCCAAATTTGTTAGGACTGCTAATACAAGAGGCACATGGGCTACCCCATGTGTCAAGGGGGGAGGTGAAGCGAAAAATAACCGCAGAATATGGTTTTTGGGCGCCATATTTGCTCGAACAAATCGATCATGTCATCGGGAAATGTGCAATCTGCTTGAAAAACAACGTGAGGCGAGGAGTAGCTACCCCCACGGGTTACATCCCGACTCCAAACGGCCCCATGAGGGATATGGTGGTGGATTTTGTCGACATGATTCAATCGGTCGAGGGGAAAAGATACATGTTAGTCGTTGTGGACCGGTTCTCCAGATGGCCGGAGGCGTGTCCGACTAAACGAAAAGATGCTCAGTCTGTTGCCAAGTTTCTGTGCCGTGAAGTCATCAGCCGATGGGTGCTTAGCGATAGGATTTTGTCGGACAACGGGAAAGAGTTTGTGGAGAAAACGGTCAAACTAATTTTTCAAAAATTGGGAATCAAACAGCGGCTAGGGGCCGTATATCACCCGCAAAGCCAAGGCATTTGCGAGAAAATGAATGTCAAACACCTAACCACAATACATTGGAACATTTCCACCTATGTTGTCGGCAGGCAGAAACAAGACGAAGTGCAAGAGAGACTCGAAGCGAACACTAAAGACGCAGTTCAGCCAGGGGACAAGGTGTACGTGAAAGTGTTTCACCGGAAGTGGTTCAGGGACGGCGGTGCAAGTCAAAGGCTCACCAACGTGGTACCACCTGACACACTGCGTCAGGGTGCCCAAGGACGAAGAACCCCGAGGAGTGAGTCGCTATTGCGACAACTCAGAACGACTACCAGAACGAGGATCACCAGAGAAACAACATCGGGAGGTCGAAAGGCATGACCAAGATGTGGATGCTGTTGGGCCTGCAGCTCCTGTGCCTGACGAAGTCAGAGTCGACACAGCCAATGTCCGGGAAGGCCAACAGTTCCACCATATCAATCTTGGCGACGCACCCACCCCAGCCGAGGGCGACACCGCACAGCGCGATACGACCAAGTCTCCTGCGGCTGGACGGGGCCCCCTCGGTGGACAAGGTCGTCCGACGGAACAAAGCAGCGGACGTCCAGTCCGCCGCAGAGTCCGACCGAAACGTTACATGGAGCAGTGTTGAAGGGGTGGTGGGAGGCGCCATCATCCTGCCATGCAGGTGCCCCAAGGAAGCGGGGTCTCAGTGCACATGCACTGCCTAATGGGAAGACAACGCGGGTAGCATACTTGCATTGGCGGGCCGAACATTTGCGGATGATGTGCTGTTACTGAATACATATAAACGATTCGAGGTGTTGCGAGACTGCGCGTTATACATAACCAAGATTGGCGGGACTGATTTCGGACAGTATAAATGCACCTTTTTCAAACGGAGTGGGGAGAAAATGAACCGCTCGGATGACCGGGGGAAGGCGGTACGCATTAATTTCGTGAAATTGGCGGAGAAAAAGGCAGGGGCTGAAAGGCACCCAGAAAACTCGCTCGCTGGGCTTGCCAAGAAGGGGTTAGCGGTCCCGACCAAGAACGACACCGCACCCCTGTTAACAAATAACGGCACCGTTGTAACCCAGTCGGGCGCCTCGGACGGCATTGTGACGACGGTGGAGGCCAAGAGGCCGATGCCTGACGTGGCAAGTGTTCGCAGAGGTAACTTGCATAACGTGGCGCGACGAGCGGCTGTGTGCAAGTGGGTTCGAGGCCTCGGCATTACCAGGGGTCGACGAATGGGCGAGCAAAAATATGTGGTACCAACTGACGGCGCATTCAATTAAGTCCTCCAAGGCGGTGAGTGGGCCGTGTTTGGTTCGAGTCAAGACGAACCATGTCATATGATGGCGCTGCGGATGGCAGCCACGGTGAGTCGCTCTCTGTTTATTTGTCTTATTTTGTGTGTTTTCTGTGTCCTCTGCTGTCCATCCCGGATCACTTTTACCAGAGAAGCGCTGTTAAACATCGGACAGTCTTCTTCTGGTATTTTCTCTCCTGTTCTCTCCGATTCAGACTGTTTGTCGGAGATTCTAGCCGGAGCGGCGGTGCTATACAAGCTAGCGCGACGACGGCGGCGCGGAAAACGAGCCGGAGCACTCGTAAGGCTGAGGCAGAGAGGGTTCCGTTCTGCCCTACCGTCAATTCATCTGGCGAATGTCCGCTCCCTGGCGAACAAGATGGACGAACTGCTGCTCCTCACTTCAAGGAACACGGACTTCAGCAGATCCGCCGCGCTGTGCTTTGTGGAAACGTGGCTCAGCGAACGAACCCCCCACCACGCCGTGGAGCTAGCCGGGTTCCCACCAGAGGGGCACAGACTCTGGACCACTGCTACACCGTGATCAAGGATGCATACCACTCTGCGGCTCGTGCAGCTTTAGGACTCTCGGACCACTGTCTAGTTCATCTGATCCCGGCCTACAGGCAGAAACTAAAAACTTCTAAGCCTGTGGTGAGGACTGTGAGGAAGTGGACAGTGGAGTCAAGGCAGGACCTCCAAGCCTGCTTTGACTGCACCGATTGGGGAGCTTTCGAAGCTGCAACTTCAGACTTGCATGAACTCACTGACACTGTCACATCATACATCAGTTTTTGTGAGGATCTGTGTGTGCAGACTAAGACCTTCTGCACGTACAACAACGACAAACCTTGGTTTACACCGAACCTCAGGAGGCTGCACAAAGTCAAGGAGGAGGCCTACAGGAGCGGCGACCGCGACCTGTTCAGGCAGACCAGAAACACACTGAACCGAGAGGTCAGGAAAGCCAGGAGGTGTGACGGGGAGAACCTGAAGAGACACCTCTCTGCCAATCCTGATCCCTCAACAGTGTGGAAAGGTCTGCAGAGCATCACGGGCTACAAGAAACGAACCCCCCGTCCTGTGGAGAGCCCAAGGCTTGCTAACCAGCTAAACAAGTTCTACTGCAGGTTTGATCGGTCCTCCCACACAACGGGACTTCCTGCAGCACAATCTACATACTCACCTCTCCCCACAACTGCTCTGTCCACACCTCTATCATCGTTGTCACCCACTCTCTCTCTTGCAGAGGCCGCGCCCGCACTCCAGGTCCGCGAGGAGGAAGTGCGCCACATGTTCCGGAGACAAAAGACCAGGAAGGCACCGGGCCCAGACGGCGTGTCACCTTCCTGCTTGAAAGTCTGCGCTGAGCAGCTGGCGCCCACCTTTGCACGGATCTTCAACCGTTCTCTGGAGCTGTGTGAGGTGCCCTCGTGCTTCAAGAGCTCCACCATCGTTCCAGTGGCCAAGAAGCCCGCCATCACAGGTTTGAATGACTATAGACCCGTCGCACTGACATCTGTGGTCATGAAATCTTTCGAGAGGTTAGTGCTGAACCACCTGAAGGAGGTCACGGGCCCCCTGCTTGACCCCCTCCAGTTTGCCTACCGGGCAAACAGGTCAGTGGATGATGCGGTCAACATGGGACTGCACTACATCCTGCACCACCTGGACGCCCCAGGAACGTACGCCAGGATCCTGTTCGTGGACTTCAGCTCGGCGTTCAACACCATCGCTCCTGACATCCTCCAACAGAAGCTCATCCAGCTTGCGGTGCCTGCCTCCACCTGTCAGTGGATCACCAGCTTCCTGACCAACAGGAGACAGCGTGTGAGGCTGGGGGGCATCACATCTGACACCCGGACCACCAATACTGGAGCCCCTCAGGGGTGCGTCCTCTCCCCACTGCTCTTCTCTCTCTACACCAATGATTTCTCCTCAGGTGACTCTCCTGTGAAGCTCCTGAAGTATGCAGACGACACCACTCTCATCGGACTGATCCAGGACGGTGATGAGACTGCGTACAGACAGGAGGTGGAGCGGCTGGTCCACTGGTGCAGCCAAAACCATCTGGAGCTGAACCCGCTCAAGACCGTGGAGATGACAGTGGATTTCAGGCGAGACCCTTCACCACTTTTACCCCTCACTATCCGCAGTAATACTATTCTCTCCACAGACACCTTCAAGTTCCTGGGAACCACAATCTCTCGGGACCTGAAATGGACCGGCCACATAGACTCTGTCCGGAAGAAGGCCCAGCAGAGGCTGTACTTCCTGAGACAGCTCAAGAAGTTCAACCTGCCGCGAGAGCTTCTGAAGACCTTCTACACTGCCATCATCCAGTCTGTCCTCTGCACCTCCATCACTGTCTGGTTTGGATCAGCCTCCAAACAAGACAAGCACAGACTGCAACGGACAATCAGGACTGCAGAAAAGATCATTGGAATCAACCTCCCATCTATCCAAGACTTGTACCTGTCCAGGACCAGGAAACGTGCAAGGAACATCTCTACAGACCCTTCTCACCTGGATTGCAGTCTGTTTGAACTACTCCCCTCCGGACAGCGTTATAGAGCTCGGTACGCCAAAACCAGCAGACACAGAGACAGCTTCTTCCCCCAGGCTGTTGCTCTGATGAACTCACACCACTCATAGAGTCTCAGAGTCATTACTGTGCAATAACATCCTGCTCTTCACACCTTTTTGAATTTGTCTACACTGTTTTTGCCATTATTCACATGTCCTGAGTGTTGTTAGTCACCTAAATGTTGAACAGAGGGTGTGTTTTACCGAAGTCAAATTCCTTGTTTGGCACGCTCAAACATGGCGAATAAAAACTCTTGAATCTTGAAGACGCCTAGTACGCTACAGGCGTTTTTTCAGACCGTCCCTGTGCCGGTGTCTGACAACTGTCAGCTCCGGGTGCTGCTTTGGTTGGTGTATGAGCAATCGTGGAAAGCGCCTGAGACTGATGCTCAGGTCAGGAAGATTTTCAAACCCACAGGAGAGTGTGAGTGGATAAGTTATTTAGATTTACTCGCCGTACATGATGATATCCGGGTATCAGTGCCAGAGTCAATAGAGGTGCCATCGGTGAGGGTGCCTGCTTGTTTTTGTTCTAATGTGACGCACGGGGGACCTGGAGTGGCTATGGGGGCGGCAGAATTTGAGGTCTACTTCATGCAATTCCCAGGGCAGTCGGGGGGAGAGAGAAGTGCCATCCACCCTGTGACCTTTGCGTTTCCGGACACACCGCGCGTCATTACTGTGAGGTTGGAGAATCGTACGGTCCCTGGTAATACCACCGTAGGTAATCTTAGGAAAATCTGGTGGGTGTGCGGGACTAGGGCCTATTTGTTTTTATTTTATGGCTGGCGGGGTTGCTGCTTTGCTGCCTTGAGACTCCCTTTTGAGGTGATGACGATTAGGAAGGGCCGCAGGCCCCAAGGTAGTGTCTTCAGTCATGTCCCAAGTCGGGCTAAGAGGGAAATGGCGGAGTTTCACACTACAGAGGCGTACCATTGGAGAATTAGCCTGGGGGAGAAATGGGGCCTCGGGATTTTCCCCTGGTACCGGGTTACGTTTTTGGCGGATCACATTGATAACATTACATATACTCTCCAGGGTTTCGCTAATGAGACAATCAAGGGTTTCAGGCAGAGGCGTAGCCAGGAATTTTTCCAGTAGGGGCGCGCGCCCACAGGAAAAAAAAATCGAACATCACCCACGCCGTTCGCTGATCGCTAAAACAACATCCGGGTCCGGGAGGCAAACGGTGAATGGATAACATCGCGCACATAGAATAGCGCAAGCACATTCGCGCAAGACCGAAAGAAAAAAACGGCATGAAAATGAAGAATCGAAAAAGCTCAATTTTCTTTTTTTTTTTTTTTCCAACCGGGGCGCAGGGAGTCCTAACCGGGGCGCCGCCCCGGCTCGCCCCGGCTTGGCTACGCCTCTGGTTTCAGGCAGTTGTCGCTTACCCTGAAGAGCCATCGCTTGACCCTGCTTAAACACGACATGGCCTTGGATTATATCTTGGCCCGGCAAGGGGGGTTGTGCGTGTCCCTGAATTTGTCGGACGACGCCTGTTACACTTTAATCCCTGATAACACAGACATTATAACCAGTGTCATCGACGCGCTTAGGCCCATCCGGGACTCTTTTGGGCCTTCCGAGGGCACCGGCTGGTCGGCTACGAGCTGGCTGCAAGATAGGCCAGGGCCTATGGGGGCGATACTGGTTCAGTTGTTGGGGGCGCTGGGGATATCATTGTGTGTGACGTTTTGCTTTTGCACCATGATATTGATACAATTTGCTAAAATTGCTATTGTTCTATTTGCAAAAGTGTCAATGATATTTTACTGTATTAAGTGTGCGTATGTGTCTGTATGCGCGTGTATCTGCATGAGGTTGCGTGTTTCAGCACATATATGCCTGTGTTTTGTGTGCAGGCGGCCCGCATGAGAGGCTGAGGGGGAGGTGGGCCCGAGTTTATGACAGGTGTCGGCAGCCGTCGGTGGTTAATCCAGGAGTATGCGAGATGTTGCCAGCTCCGTCCACGGTCGTCGTCGGAGGTGTCAACGTAACATCAAGAACAACATCAAACGTCAGCGGTTTGCAACGTGGTGGTAATTGTATCAACAGACGACATTTGTAAAAGTGATTTTGTGTTACATGCATACTCACAGGCATGATTGAATCACTTTAGAGAACGCACAGCTGTTATTACATACAACGCTTTCTCTCTTCAACTTGTCTTTTAACATTTATTATGTAAAATTGGGATACTTCACATGCAATCACATGATATACTTGGCATCAATTAATTAAATTTGGAGACGCCTCCTAATAAAATACCGTAATTTCCGGACTATAAGCCGTGACTTCTCAAGTTTTGAACCCTGCGGTTTATAGTCCGGGGCGCCTTATCTGTGGATTTTTTTCCGGGATTTTTCTCAGGACTAATACACTTATACACTCGTAAGTTGTGTAAGCATTTATACACAAAACCTGTAAGTGGTCCCATTTTAGTTGTGTGTTGCTAGTGTTCCCTGCACATTAAGTTTATTATGGTCAAAGCTGAGATTTATGCATGTTTGTATTTTTGCAGAGCCCCTTCATCTCTGTCAATAAACGTTATGTTAATAAAAGGTATGTGTCCCCAAAGAATAATCTCCTTCCTTAAAATCCTCTTTGTGTATATTCTCTTACAAATGGTAATTAAACATTAAAACACCTTATGCAAAGATGCGGCTAATTTACATGCATTTTTTTCTAACGCCATCAGGGGGGGCTCGAGCAGAAAAGGTTAGAGTGAGAGAGGTGGAATATATGTGTCAAGGAAGACAGTAGTGGCGCGTTGTGCATGAGTAAAGTTAGCATAAACAGAGCCCAATGATGGAAAACAGCAGGAGAAATTTCAAGTTAAAAGCCATGGAGCTGGCTGATAAAGAAGGGAACAGAGCGGTTGCACGTAAACTTGGCAGAAATGAATCAATGGTGAGACGTTGGAAACGGCAACGGGAAGTACTGGAGCAATGTAAAAAGTCAACAAAAGGTTTCAGAGGTCTTCAAAGTGTCAGGGAACAGAGACAGGGCTACCAAGTGCAGCACGATCCTTTATTGGCAAAGGGGAAATGGTGACATAGAACGCTGGACCTGCGGTCTGGCTGGCGTGGCTGAGCAAGTAGTCAGGACAGGCGGCGATCTGAAGCGTGGTCGAAGGACGAGCAAGTAGTCGGGACAGGCGGCGATCTGAAGCGTGGTCGAAGGACGAGCAAGTAGTCGGGACAGGCGGCGATCTGAAGCGTGGTCGAAGGACGAGCAAGTAGTCAGGACAGGCAGCGATCAGAAGCGTGGTCGATGTTCACGGAAGCAGTTGGCTACAAAGATCGGTCCGGGGAAAAAAAAGGCAGCAGTGTCACGGGCAGGGTAATCAGACGAACTGACAACCACTGGCAGAACACAGAGAGGTTAAATAGGGAACCTAACGAGCTGTAGCAGGTGCTGGCAATTCCATGAGTAGGGCTAGGCTGGAAGTCAGGTGACGTGGGAACGTGACAGAAAGCAGGTGGCCCGACCTGGAAAACATTCTTGAAGACTGAAGACATCACAGACAGCAGATGGCCGAGGTGTTTCCACTGTGCAGATCAGACTGAAAGCAAAAAAAATGCTACCAAAAAGAAAATTCAAGATTTCAAAAGAGGACCGTCATGTCGTTTGCTATTTATGAAACGAAAAGTGTCTGTTCATCAGGACACGGATAACAAAAGTCGGTCTGCTGCGTGACGGAGAGGCCAGCACAAGCTCAGGAGTGAATTTGCCTCAGGATGAGAGTGACGCTGACGAAAGAGGGACTACATGTGGCGAAGTACTCACGCTATTCCAATCAGACACCGAGGATGAGGACTTCAACGGTTTCAGTTCACAGGAGGAAGATGAAGACGGCTCTCTGTGACTTGTACTGGTATGTTTGTTTTTTAACCAGCCCTGTTTGTGCTGTTGCTTTTTTGGTACCGCGACTTTTACCGGTATGTTTATTTTACTTCCATTTGTAAACAAATGTTAAGTATTTGTAAACTAATGTTAATGTTAAACACATGTTAAGTGTTTGACTTATACTGGTATGTTTTTTTTTTAACCAGCCATTTTGTGCTGTTGCTGCTTTGTTACCGTGACTTTTACCAGTATGTTTTTTTTTACTTCCGTTGGTAAACAAATGTTAAGTGTTTGTAAACAAATGTTAATGTTAAACAAATGTTAAGTGTTTGTAAATAAACGTTAGTTATTTTATTAAAACTTTAAACACACACAGGTTATGTTATGTTCATAAAACTTTAAAAACGCTTTCTGTGTACTGTTTCTTTGTAAATAACTCGCGTGCCGGTGCAGCTTATATATGGAAAAAACTCAAATTTCCCAATTGAAAAACATCAGCAAATTAAACGTGCATATGACAAAGTCATAGCAAAGAAATACCACCACAATTGTTAGCGGTTATCATTGAATTGAATGCACAGGCAACAGTGGTGTGATACCCCAAATGTGCAATTACAGCTGATAACCAATTAAACTGCACTCAAGAGGCCTAACCAATCTCTGCCCAGTAGAGATGAAACAGAGGATGACAACACACATCTGTTAACAATGCCAACGGCGCAAACTAATAACACCGTATATCTACAAACAACATCAAATGCACAATTTGAGAATAATGTAGATTTTCAACAAGTAAACCCTGCAGTATTTGTCAGATAAGGATCAACAGAAAGGTGGTTCTTTAATAATCAACAGACCGGCTTTTAATAATGTACAATTACGGAGATGTTAAAATACACAGGTCCCATCATGCTTTGAATGATGGCGGTGTAAAACTGAAGCAGGATGTTGTGCCTGACTCTTGTCAAATCTGCAATTATTATATTTAAGCGACCGGCTTCCCATTAAAGGGTTAAATGAGCCGGGGGTGAAGAGACTCGTCCGAGTTGCTAACCACCTTTATTAAATTAATTCGGAAGGAATCAATCTAATCTCTTTATGACGCCAATCCCGTTAAAGTCAAGCAACGCTCGTGCATGGTAACTAAGGTCGAGACACGTCGTCAGAATGACCGCGCCCTACTCTCTTCTGTCTGATTTGGGGCTTTTGTTAAGTCTAGGATATATTTTAGATGTCTTTGTTAAGACCTCAGGGATTCGTTATTCACACTAGCGCGCATTCGCCCTAGCTGAGTTTAAGATAACTATTTCGAACCAGATCTGACAATACCTGATGTTAAGGATTAAAGCTGTCTTCATTTTAAAAATAATTGAACGGATTTAAAGAATGACTATGATAGGGAAATAAAAAAAATTTAAGTTCTAGTTACTGCATGTAAAACCATGCTCAACATAGTTAATACGATATAATCGATAACCAATGTTCCCTCTAATTTTTCATGTATCTGGGCATAGACACAAGCTCCCTGAGCAAACTGAGGACTACAGTGAGCAACATCAGGTCGCTTCGGGGGGGGTGCTAATGGGACGTCCAACGCTGCGTGTTTGTTTCGCTCCGGGAGGGGTGGGGGGGGCGGTGGGGGATGTTTATGCGCTGGATAGATTTCTTGTGCGCTGAGAACGTGCGGGCAGTGCGCGATTGCGCACGCGCGGAGCTTAGAGGGAACATTGTCGATAACCGAATCAAGGATTAAGAACGCATTTAATGAATAAGCAAGAAAAAGATTTACAAGTCGAACAAACAACAATAATTCCACTCACCAATCTCAGAACAAAAGAGGAGACAAAAGGTCTAAAATGCTATTTGGTTGAACAAGTCGAGTGATCAGTTCTCCTTTGTTCCAAAATCCGAATTCTGTTTAAAAAGAGGAAAGGTCTGCCGATGAGAAGATTAGCCAATGCCGTTACATTGGCGTCTTCCCCTTGCTGCCAGAAGCGGCTGTCTCCTC
The DNA here is from genome assembly GCF_901709675.1 of Syngnathus acus. Taxonomy (NCBI): domain Eukaryota; kingdom Metazoa; phylum Chordata; class Actinopteri; order Syngnathiformes; family Syngnathidae; genus Syngnathus; species Syngnathus acus. The sequence continues at coordinate 26,386,205 of NC_051095.1, forward strand.
CTTAAAATTTGACAAAGTCCAATTCGAAGCTTAAAATTTGACAAAGTCCAATTCGAAGACTCTGGAAATTCATTTTAGTAGATTTTAGTCCAATCTCATAAAGAATGAAAAATCCATCCTCGTCGAAACGACGTTCATTAATCCACGCAGCGTCAGGGCCATCGCCCTGACCAGGAAGAGCAGCCTCGTTCTGTGTCAAGAGGCTTCCCTTGCACATGACTTCCCCTATAGATCTCCCTGCACGTGACGGGGATTACCCTATAGGCCTCTGTAGGTCCCCATAGGTGCTACACCTATATTTTTTACTAAAATAGACTGCAGCTGCATCCTCGACCGGATCAGGTCACCTCTGGGTCAGGCTCATGCGTGGGATCGCAGTCTTCCACCACTTAATATCATTATTAACCCTTGATGTCTCCTCTCAACTCAATACATTCATGTATAGATGGAACAACAATGTTAAATACAGGTTGGATAAAACATTGCAACATTAATAACACATATATCACACACATATGTCTAGTCATGATCAACTTAACACATAATCATACTTAGCCATAATAATGGGTTCTTCTAACTCTAACATATACAGTCAAACCTCGGTTTTCGACCACAATTCTTTCCAGAAGGCGGTTCCGAATCTATTTTTCGCATTACAAATAATGGAAAATATTTTAATCCGTTCCAAGACAAAAAAAACGCTTTTTTAAGCATTTTTTCATTTGTGCATTTTTATCCGATCGCGCAACTGCAGCGCACCGCCGAACGCGCAACCGTAGCGCGTCGCCGACCACGCAACTGCACCGCGCTGCTCGCATTATTGTGACAGAGCCGTCACTGAAATTTTGAAAATATTTTTGAAGTCCTGATGTACTTTCCAAAATTTAAATGGACTTCAGTGAGCAGGGAGCTTAATTTGGTCCGATCGCGCAACCGCAGCGTGCCGGGCGCTGACGGTCACATTGCTTTAAGAGCGTCTTTGTGTTTTAGGATGGCTTTACTGCTCCCACTTGCTTTCTTTGGAGGCATGATTAGGGGTTAATACAATCCTCAAATCAACGAAAATACAATAACAACGAAGTCAGTCGGCATCCGGGCCGCGCGGTCGGGTTTTCTCGGGTCCTCCCAGCTCATCTCGTGAGGTTCGACCTCAGAGTTTTGTTCGACAACCGAAGCAAAAAAATCTCAGATTTTTTGTTCGAATTCCGATTTGTTCGAGAACCGGGACGTTCAAAAACCGAGGTTTGACTGTATATTGATATTGCTCAAGGTGTTACAGATTAAAATTATGGCATAGCAAAATCATATTTCAAAGTTGTGTGTTGCTACGTGTTTGAACAGGTCGTGTCCTCCCAATTGCTAACAATTTAATTTATTAATAATAATTCATTAAATTTGAATAGCGCTTTTCAAAAACCCAAAGACGCTTTTAGATTTGTTAATTTCCATCAGGTCACCCCTATGTTAAGCTTTCACGCCATCTCCTGGTGAAATTTTGGAACTACTACATTTTTTAGGATAGCCAATGTGCCTGGGCCAAATTTGATACCCAATTATACACCATCTTGTGCCACCATGCCACTTGACACTCTGAATTTTTTTAGTTGTCTCAAAAAAAATTATTTTATTGGCTTTTTTTGTAGGTTTGGTTTGAACGCTGTTCCCATTTGAGTGTGTTACTGATGTGTTTATTTAGGAATTTGAATGAGTCAGTGATTGTGAATGGGCTGAGTGGAGATGTTTTGTGAGTGGGTGAGTGTGAAAAGTCGACTATGAATTCCTGTGTTTTTTATGTGTTGAGCTGTAGGTTCTTTTGGCACCGAGTGACTTCTTGGGTGACCTGTTCACGGTAATGTTGTTTGTGATTGTTCGTGATGGGTCCAATTATTGTAGTGTCATCTGCATATTTGAGGGTGAAGACTGAGCTGTGGGTAGATATAAGGGTGTTTGTGTAGATGGAGAAAAGCCATGGGGAAAGAACACAACACTGAGCGGCACCTGTGCTGAGGGTCAGAGGCTGCAACAGGACTCTCCTGACTCATCCTGACTCTCTGTGTCCTTTGTAACAAAGTTATGGATCCATTGAAGAGGTTGACCGGGTTGATTGTTTTAAAAGCAGAGCTGGTCAATGAATAATATCCAGGCGTAGATGTGGGGAGATTCCAGGTGATGTAGTGAATAGCCAGGTTTATTGCATCTTCAACAGATCTATTAGTCCGGTAGGAAAACTGGTGACTGTCCGTGAGGGGGGGTGAGTTATTTTAGGTGTGTGAGTATGATGTATTCAATTGATTTCATGATATTGAAAGTGAGAGCTATTGGTCTATAGTTGTTAAAAAATAAACAAAACGTAAAGTGCACGTAAAGTTCATTTTAGAGGAGTTTTACTGGTTTTCTCGCTTGTACTTTTGCAATTCCTCTGTAACAGACAGGGCAGGACAGCCAAGCTCAGAGTGACAGACTTTAATAGCAATGAAAGGAGAAATGGAGTTCTGGAGCCCGCGGCGTGGCTGGTGATCAGGCATAGCAGCTGCGTGGAGAAACGCGCTCCATGGTGCGCTGGGAAGCCAGGGAGCCGGAGCTGATCTGACCAAGAGAGCAGCAATGCAGGCACGTAATAGGGCAGGGTGCTTGCGGTGATCATAGTCGGGGACGCGCAGAGAGTCAGGCCGGGCGGCGAGCAGAGCGTGGTCGAGGACGGGCAGGTGGTCAGGACGGCCGGCAAACAGAGCGTGGTCAATAGCGGGCTGGCGGCAGGCAAGGCAGGACGGGTCAGCGGTCGGGACAGGTCGGCAACGGGAGTCAGACGGGTAGAGCACAGTGAACATACAGGGAGCATCACGGGACAGACTGACGAGCAAGTGACTGGATAGCAGGGTTTAAGTAGGTAGGTTTGTTAGAGTGGTGGTCACTCTAACTTATTTTGCCAGAACCACACGGGAGACAGTATGCCTTTTGAACACTTGCAAATGGAGAGGCCGTTCGTCACTGTGCATACAGCGATGATCGAACGAAGTCTGACTTTGGATTCTTGCAAGAGAGTATTTATTGAGAGAAAGCAGGGTGTGGGTGAGAGTGGACAGGATGGGGTTGAAGCCCCTGGCCTCTGGTCAAAGCATAGCAGGGGGTCTTTTATGACGTTGGGGGAAACAGAACAACTTAGATTGCTTCCTCTGCAGCTGGTCAATCAGTTCAAAGAATCTTAGCACTTTGTTCTACTACTTTGTTAAGACAGGACAAGTTTGGTTAATTATTACAGGTTACATTCCAACATAATCATAGGATCAAACTAATCTATCAACCCTAACATATCCCTCCTGTTTATCATATGATTATGTCACCCCGATTAACAAACATAAGCAAGAAAATATAATGAAGATAGAAGAATAAAAATAAAAACACAGAAACATCATTGTATTCATCACTTGCGAGGGATTGTCGACGGTCAAATCATCAAGTTTCTGTGAAAAACGTTCAGCTAATCAGCATTATCGCAATCTTCTGCTCGCAGCGCATTAATATCATCACATTCAACATGCCCGAGATGTTGTATTCGCACTTCAGCTACGGTAGAAGACACAGATCTTGATACAGCTGACTTCAAACATGAGATAACACAGGTCGTAAATGAGCACAACAACAATCACAGGAGACACAAGTTTCAACAGCAATTGCCTTCAGGCCCCGGAGAATAGCCATGAAAAGAAATCCCATTGATGTGGGACTTGGTCTTTTGACATGTCCTGCTGTAAGTTCTTCAGTGAGTTCACTGGGTCGTAGATGTGAGTGTCATTAACTCCTGGAATGTATGTGCAACAGGAAGTCCCAATGATGTGGCACTCGCCACCTTGCTCTGCAGTCATCAAGTCCAGAATCAAGCTATTTTGCAAGACCATCAGTCTAATGGCCTGAATCTCTCTGTTTTGTCCATCACTGACCTGCAGCGAGAGAGATTCAGAAAAGATTGGAAACCATAGTTCAGTGTCTCGATGAAGAGTGATTGTTTTCCAACTCCGATCCAAGGAAAACGCGCATGAACAACTCTGTCTCCGACGGACCACACTTTGTGGCTGTCAGGGACATTCGCACCCCAGACGGGGTAATGTGGTTCAAAGGCTTCAACAGCCCTGCGTCAACGTCCAGAAGAGTTGTGTGCTGTCGTCAGCTGATGATGTTGTATCCTGTAGGTGTGGTCTGTCACCCACACTCGTGCACACACTCATCCAGCTGGCGGGCAGCATCGGAAAACTCTTGTGACCACAAAGCCAGGAGCCATTCTGAATGAAGCAGGTCCTGTCCGATGGTGCAGCCATGTTGGTAGGAGAGCCCTGACGCCTTGAAATGGCTCTCCCATCCTGGCCCTCAGCGGTGATGTCCAAAGCTCCCATCCAGTTTCTCCTGGAGAGCAGTCGTTAATGCATTTGTGGGTTTCATTTTCTTGGATGAAACACGTGTAGTCCATTCCAGGTAGCCTTTTTGTTTAGGCCACTTGTGGCATCTTTTGTCCTTCAACAGTCAAATTGAGATTAATCCAAGAGTTCGATCACAGGTTCTTTTCTGTGAGTCCAGGGCAGTAGGGGTAGCATCACTGACTGTGACAGCACGGTGTTGAAATCCAACCCCTCCCACAGAGGCCATGCATTTCGCTTCAGTGACAGTCATTGTTCTGGCCTCCAGGTCAACTTGCGTGGAGGAAGGGGGGGAGTTTGGAACACACATAGCATCCCTCCTGTATGTGGGATCTCAGTGAACGTCACACACCGGTACCAAGTGTTGGTTTCGTGTGGGTTCCTGGGGTCCCATGACCAGTCCTCAAAGTTCTCATCATGTGACCATCTTTTTCCACGGTCAACATTGTCAATTGGTCTATTCAGATGAGCCCATAGACCATAGCACGCTTCAACCACAACACAGCAGAGAATCCACCTGGCATGTGGAGCCCCGTTGCTACTAGGATGGCAGAGATTCAAGATTCAAGAGTTTTTATTCGCCATGTTTGAGCGTGCCAAACAAGGAATTTGACTTCGGTACATCACAGCCTCTGTTCAACATTTAGGTAACTAACAACACTCAGGACATGTGAAAAATGACAAATAATCTCAAACATCCCCTGATCTTAAACTCCCAGGAGGGCAAGGAAAAACTCAAAACTCCAGGTAGGGGAAATGAGAAACCTTGAGAAGCGACCACAGATGGGAGGGTCCCTCTTCCAGGATGACCAGGCTGCAATGGATGCAGAGAGGACACATAGTACAAACAGTGTAGACAATTCGAAAAAGGTGTGGAGAGCATGATGTTATTGCACAGCAATGACTCTGAGACTCTAAGAGTGGTGTGAGTTCATCAGAGCAACAGCCTGGGGGAAGAAGCTGTCTCCGTGTCTGCTGGTTTTGGCGTACAGAGCTCTATAACGCCGTCCGGAGGGGAGTAGTTCAAACAGACTGCAACCTGGGTGAGAAGGGTCTGTAGAGATTTTACTTGCACGTTTCCTGGTCCTGGACAGGTACAAGTCTTGGATAGATGGGAGGTTGATTCCAATTATCTTTTCTGCAGTCCTGATTGTCCGTTGCAGTCTGTGCTTGTCTTGTTTGGAGGCCGATCCAAACCAGACAGTGATAGAGGTGCAGAGGACAGACTAGATGATGGCAGTTTAGAAGGTCTTCAGCAGCTCCCGCGGCAGGTTGAACTTCTTGAGCTGTCTCAGGAAGTACAGCCTCTGCTGGGCTTTCTTCCGGACAGAGTCTATGTGGCCGATTCATTTCAGGTCCCGAGAGATTGTGGTTCCCAGGAACTTGAAGGTGTCTGTGGAGAGAATAGTATTACTGCAGATAGTGAAGGGTGAAAGTGGTGAAGGGTCTCGCCTGAAGTCCACTGTCATCTCCACGGTCTTGAGCGGGTTCAGCTCCAGGTGGTTTTGGCTGCACCAGTGGACCAGCCGCTCCACCTCCTGTCTGTACGCAGTCTCATCACCATCCTGGATCAGTCCGATGAGAGTGGTGTCGTCTGCATACTTCAGGAGCTTCACAGGAGAGTCACCTGAGGAGAAATCGTTGGTCTAGAGAGAGAAGAGCAGTGGGGAGAGGATGCATCCCTGACGGGCGCCAGTATTGGTGGTCCGGGTGTAAGATGTGATGCTCCCCAGTCTCACACGCTGTCTCCTGTTGTTCAGGAAGCTAGATCCACAGGTGGAGGCAGGCACCGCGAGCTGGATGAGCTTCTGTTGGACTACGTCAGGAGCGATGGTGTTGAACGCCAAGCTGAAGTCCACAAACAGGATCCTGGCGTACGTTCCTGGGGTGTCCAGGTGGTGCAGGATGTAGTGCAGTCCCATGTTGACCCGGTAGGCAAACAGGAGGAGGTCAAGCAGGGGGCCCGTGACATCCTTCAGGTGGTTAAGCACTAACCTCTCGAAAGATTTCATGACCACAGATGTCAGAGCGACAGGTCTATAGTCATTTAAACCTGTGATGGCGGGCTTCTTGGCCACTGGAACGATGGTGGAGCTCTTGAAGCACGAGGGCACCTCACACAGCTCCAGGGAACGGTTGAAGATCCGTGCAAAGTGGGTGCCAGCTGCTCAGCACAGACTTTCAAGCAGGAAGGTGACACGCCGTCTGGGCCCGGTGCCTTCCTGATCTTTTCTGGCGCACTTCCTCCTCGCGGATCTGGAGTGCGGGCGCGGCCTCTGCAAGAGAGAGAGTAGGTGACAACGGTGATGGAGGTGTGGACAGAGCGGTTGTGGGGGGAGGGTAGTATGTAGATTGTGCTGCAGGAGGTCCTGTTGTGTGGGAGGACCGATCAAACCTGCAGTAGAACCTGTTTAGCTGGTTAGCAAGCCTTGGGCTCTCCACAGGACGGGGGGTTCGTTTCTTGAAGCCCGTGATGCTCTGCAGACCTTTCCACACTGTTGAGGGATCAGGTTTGGCAGAAAGGTGTCTCTCCAGGCTCTCCCCGTAACACCTCCTGGCTTTCCTGACACCGATATTTCCCATTGCCTAGTCAGAGTGGGGATCTTATGGATTCGATTCTTCACCAACATTGAGACGACCCGCCCTAAACAACGAGGCCCCTTTGTAGTCAGACTTCCCCCCACTCCGAAAATGGGGTCCAGCACTCTCTGTAACGTCCAGTGGCTGAGGTGAAACCAGCTGGAAGGCCCAGCTGGGCAGATAGGGGTATTTGCAAGAAGAGTTTGAGCACTTCCTAATGATTCCTCCTGACCAAAGACCATTTATGACAGGGACTATCCCATTTATTGCCTACTGTTTTAAAGGAGATTCTCTGATCTTGGTTGGATTTGTACTAGGGGAATGGACGTTAAAGGTCCTACATCAGATGGGCCCTTTGTCCACAGTTTTTCAGGAAGCCCAGCCAATTGCCCCTCCTCCTTTTCATTCAAACAAGTGTTGATTAGCCAGGGAAGCGCATAAGCGCGTGCCCTTCCAACAGCTACACCACTTCCTCATAGCTTATTTAGTCACTTTTCAATCATCTTCTGATTGCTTCAAGCAAATGTTTGAAAAGCTTGAGAAAATTTTAACTTAATGGTAGGAGGCCAAATGTATTAAGATAAGATAAGATAGTCCTTTATTATTCCCTCAATGGGGAAACTCCTGTGTAAGCAGCAGTACACTTAACATACACGCACACACGCATGCAGGGAAGGGGGTAAAAGATTTAAAAAAGTAAAGATATATATTATTTAAAAAAAATATGGACAGTATGTAAACAATACACTTTTACACAGTATACACAATATACAGTGGATATAAGAAATTATTAGATAAAAAAAATAGTGCAAGGGAAGGAAAAACTGTGCAAAAGCAGGTAGAAAGAGTATGAGGTAGACAGATATTGCACATATGACTACACACGGTTATTGCACGTTATTATTGCACGTAATTATTGTCCGTTAGCTACAGTGATTTAGCCTGGTTGTATAGTCTGATGGCAGCAGGGAGGAAGGACCTGCGATGCCTCTCGGTGGTGCATCGTGGGTGACGAAGCCGGTCACTGATGGAGCTCTCCAGGGCTCTGACAGTCTCATGAAGGGGGTGGGAGACGTTGTCCATGATGGAGGACAGCTTAGCCACCATCCTCCTCTCCCCCACCACCTCCACCCGGTCCAGACTGCAGCCGAGGACAGAGCCGGCGTTCTTCACCACCTTGTCCAGCCTCTTCCTCTCCGCTGCAGTGATGCCGCTGCTCCAGCAGACCACCCCATATAAAATGGCGGACGCCACCACAGAGTCGTAGAAGGTCCTCAGGAGGCCGTCCCTCACTCCGAAGGACCTCAGTCTGCGCAGCAGGTGGAGTCTGCTCTGGCCCTTCTTGTATAGGGCCTGAGTGTTACCAGTCCAGTCCAGCAGGGGGATGGTTGATGGGTTCGGTGGAGTTGAGAATGGGCTGGGGGGTCTTGGAGGGGGTGTAGCAGGGGGCGGGGTTGAGGTGAGAGTCCTCGGAGCAGAAGAGGCTCCAGTCGGGGGAAGTTGCAGCAGGGCTGGGTGGGTGGGGGGAGGAGTGGATGGTTGTTCAAACCGGTTGAAGAACCGGTTCAGGTCATTCACCCACTCCTGATCCCTGTCCAGCGCAGGTCTGGAGTTGCTACGTCCTGAGATGGTGTTCAGGCTCCTCCAGACCCCGCTGACATCGTCCCGCTGCAGTTGGTCTTCCATCCTCCTCCTGTAGTTGCTCTTTCCCTCCCTGATCTTCTTCCTCAAGTCCCTCTGCACCGTTTTCAGCAGGTCCCTGTCTCCCGATTTAAAGACCCTCCTTTTGTCCTTGAGCAGGTCTTTGATCTCAGGGGTGATCCAAGGTTTGCTGTTTGCAAAAACTCTGACTGTTTTGGTGGGTATGGTGGAGTCTACACAAAAGTTAATGTAGTCTGTGACACAGCTGGTGAGACCGTCGATGTCGTCCCCGTAGTCCTCACAGAACACGTCCCACACCGTGGTCTCAAAACAGTCCTGAAGAGTCTCCAGAGATTCTTCCGACCAGATCTGTCTGGTGTGGGTGACTGCTGGTTGCCTGTGCACCAGAGGCTGATACACGGGGAGAAGGTGGATCAGATCGTGATCAGATCTTCCAAGGGGGTGGAGGGGGGATGATGTATATGCCTCCTTAAGGTTGGCATAAAAAAGGTCCAGTGTTTTATTTTCTCTGGTACTGCAGGTGACATATTGGCTGAAAGTTGGAAGTGTGGATGAAGGAGAGGCATGATTGAAGTCCCCGGTAATAAGAAGGAGGGCATGTGGATGCTGTGTTTGCAGCCTGCTTACACTGCTGTGCAGGACATCGCGGGCTGCGTCGGCATTAGCATTTGGGGGGACATACGCAGTTATCGCGATAACGTGCGAGAGTTCCCGCGGCAGGTAGTGTGGCCTCAAGCTAACGGCTAGCAGCTCAATGTCCGCGCTGCAGAGTTGCTCTTTGATAGTGATGTGCCCAGGGTTGCACCATCTATCGTTCACAAACACAGCAAGCCCCCCTCCTTTCCTCTTACCGCTCTCTCGTGTCCTGTCTGCCCTTATCAGGTTGAACCCGTCCAGAGCGACGGCAGAGTCCGGTGTTTGCTCCGTTAGCCAGGTCTCCGTGAAAAGCAGCATGCTACATTCCCTGTATTCCCGTTGGTGCCGTGCTAGCGCCGTTAGCTCATCCATCTTATTGCAAATGGACCTCACATTCCCGGTGATGATGGTGGGGAGTGTGGGCTTGAAGCGGCGTTTCTTTTTCCGGCACAAAACACCCGAGCGTTGTCCTCTTTTCCTCCTCTTCAGCTCGGGGGAAACATTGGGCTTGTAGCCTGTTAGCTTCCCTTGGCTACAGAGGGCTAACAGCTGACCACGGGTGTAAACAATGGAGCGTTTACTGCCTGCTTCGGTGAATGCTGGAGTGATGAACCAGGTGAAAAATAGGAAAAAGAAAAGGGCCAGCCTCACTGTTTTTGCAAACATGTTTCTGCCCGGTAAAAAAAGAAAACACAGTACTGAGAAAAAGAAAAAAAGAGTAAAAAAGAACATAAAACGAGACAATATACAGACGAGTCGACGGAGCTGCTGCAAACGTGTCGCCACTACCGCGGCGCCAACAAACGTTAACGTTAGAGAATCCATATGTCGTAAAGTGTTGTATTATTACTATCTTTCACTATCTGTCCTACTCCCTCCCTCCTTCTGAGGCTTGGCAACGCCCATGCTTCACACCTTGACAAACGTTTTGGGAGGATGTGTTCTTTTAATAGGGCTGTGGACTCGGTCGGATTTTTGCACCGAGTCCGAGTCCGGCCTCTTGACCATGAGTCCGAGTCCGAGTCCGGCTGTCCATTTTTTTCTGTTAATTCATGTGACTGGTTAGTCTTTATTCAAGGCTAATTTAGATCAAAATCTAAATAATTACAACAGTTTTGTGATGGCTTTGTCTTTATTAAAAATATAAACGAACACAATAAACAGATACTTTCAAGTTTTAATCATTAATTACACCATTATAGCTCAGACATTTATCTAAACACAAATAATTAGTGACGACCCCTTATTTGGAAAGCGAAAAACCCATGTCGTACGGCGTCAGCACTATGTTGTTTTCAATAAAAACATGAAGAACTCACGTTTGCGTCAGTCAATTTTAATTTTTATAAAGGATTATTCTCATTTGATGTCTTTAAATTCATCCGCGTTCTGCCATTGAAGCGGGGTGCATTCAAAGACCAGTCGTACAGACGGAACACTCATTCACTTCACCAAAACGCAACAATATAATTACGTGAGCTCTTTGCATAAACCTCGATGCAAAGAAACTCCTCTTTTTGGGTACAGGCTACAAGGAGTATATATTACAAAGGAGACTTTATACTTAATTGTGATCATCATTCATCCATCCATCCATTTTATTTTATTACTCAGGTATTTTCAAAGCAAATTAATATTGTTGCATTTATTAATTTGCTTTAACATGACAGCGCAATATAATTAAAAGCTGACACGATAGCAATGTCAAACGTGTTCATTTAAGAAAAAGCCACACACGTTTTGTGATCAAATCTTTCATAACGAGAATGATTTGAGTGAATTGATTTTACAATTTTTATCCCCCCTCCCCACCATCTGTCACTTTGCTTGGGACAAAAGGAGCCTTCAGAACTGAAATTTCTTCTCAATTATTCATTCAAATCAATTCACTCAAATCATTCTCGTTATGAAAGATTTGATCACAAAACGTTTCCGTCTGTACGACTGGTCTTTGAATGCACCCCGCTTCAATGGCAGAACGCGCATGAATTTAAAGACATCAAATGAGAATAATCCTTTATAAAAATTAAAATTGACTGACGCAAACGTGAGTTCTTCATGTTTTTATTGAAAACAACATAGTGTTGACGCCGTACGACGCCGTACGACATCGGTTTTTCGCTATAATTCGGTATAATCTTAATCTTTAATAATTCGACCAGCTCAGTGGCCTAGTGGTAGAGTGTCCGCCCTGAGACTGGAAGGTTGTGGGTTCAAACCCCGGCCGGGTCATACCAGAGACTATAAAAATGGGACCCATTGCCTCCCTGCTTGGCACTCAGCATTAAGGGTTGGAATTGGGGGGTTAGATCACCAACTGATTCCCGAGCGCGGCACCGCTGCTGCTCACTGCTCCCCTCTCCCCCAGGGGATGGATTAAAATCACACGGGGATGGGTTAAATGCAGAGGACAAATTTCACCACACCCAGGTGTGTGTGTGACGATCATTGGGACTTTAATCTTTAATCTTTAATAATTCGAGGTAGTCCACCCTCACCCAAAGTTAAGGTTTCATGGGAATATTATTGTCATAATTGTCTGGACCATATATGATAATTGTTTAATGGTAGTTATTGATAGATCTTGAAGATGTCAAGTTATAGGTGCATAAGACTATGTTGTTCATGCATATAGCACGTTCATTGTAAGAGGGGAAGAGATGTTGTGTATTTTGGGCTAACTCAAATTCCGTAGTAGAAAAACCCCGGAAGTGGGATGGGCATTCTGTGTTGTTCTGGTACGCCCTGTGAACGCACTGTGAGTAAGGAATAAAGCAGTTATCATTCACGTCGTTGTCCGACCTATTCTTGCTATCTAAGAACCTGGAAAATAGTAAGGATATAACATATATCACGGGTCATTACGACGAGTTTGGTGGAGTTTTTACTGCTTCTTCCAACTCCTACCGCGCTGACTGTAACCTGACACTCTCTGGCTGTGTCTTGCCTCTTTTTTTTATTGTCGGACTCGGTGGACTCGATCAAAATCAGCACCGAGTCCGAGTCCGGCAAAAATGACCGAGTCCGAGTCCCCGAGTCCGAACCGAGTCCACAGCCCTGGTTCTTTACTACATATGATTCTATCATCATTTAATTTGACTTTCTTTCCAAAACGCTTCTCAATTTCCCTGTTCACACATTTTCTGCATGTGTTACTGGTTCTCCAGTTTTTTCTCTAGTTAATTATCAATCCAAAGGCAACCCTTGGTTTTTTTCTTAGCATTTAACTTACACAAAATCACTCTTTCTTCAAAGGTTTTCTACTAATTTTCCATAGTAGTCTCCAACAACTTCAACCAATCAACCTGTATTTTCCTTTCATTCAGGTTATCGTTCATCAATGCTCATTTGCATCTCACACACAGTCTCCAAAAAGGAGTCTTTCTATCACATTGGTCCCAATTTATCGAAGTTCTCCACACAACATTCATATATCATTTTCAACTCAAGGTTCCTGATAGAACAACCCACCAATCAAAAAAAAAACTCAACACAAAAAAACTGCTGGCAAATTAATCAGAATTTTTTTCTTTGTTTTTAAATTTAAAGAACTCAATCTCTCGGATCTAACTCACATATAGAAGTTTGTATAATCTTACAACACAATCAATCAATTATTCCTATTAAATCAAGCATTGCAATGTCTTAAATTCACAATTCTTGAAAACATGTTTTCTGTGTCTTTCGAATTTGTCTTCAAGGTGAGACACTAATGAGCACTAGTTTGAACCGGTTTCTGCCCACAGATTTTTTTCTTTTTCTCTTATTTTTCAAAATTGTTTCCGTTTTGCGGTGCAAATTGGATAGACCAGTCTAGCAATTTCTTCGCCCTAAAAGTTTAGCCAATTTCATCATTTTAACACATACGCACACACATGCACAGCTCGCGCACGCGAAGGGTAGGTCCCGGCACCAATGATTCGTCACAGGCTGGCCATTTCCTGCAGTCGTCATGAAGCCGGTTCCAGCCCACACATGCGAGGACAGCACATTCTAATTCTTTATTTATTTTTTAGAAGCAAGTTGTATTTCTTTACCACTTGATTTGCAAATTTTAACTTTAGTGTGCACACACAATTTGATCCCTGGTCATTTGTCATTCTGTAATCTGACAATGTATCTAAACCAAAGGTTACATGTGTTTTTTTTCCTTTTAATGCGCTCAGAATGTCTCATGCTATATGGACATCTATTATTTCTTTCTCTGTAGGGGCATGAGCGGTCAAGGGGGAGGAAGCTAGTCATGCTGAAAATGTCATTTTTTCTCTGCCTCTTCCTCCACCCTTAGATTGGTTTTGTTTTTTTCTCTAACACTCTTTTGACCAGTGTCCATGTTTCCCACAGTTCCAACAGTTGTCTGAATCTGATGGGGGTTTTGAATTGAATGGCGGCCTGCGGCCTTGTTGGCCTCTAACTCTTCCTCTGCCCCGTTGGGAACTTTGGAAGAAGACTGTTGTATCTTCATCTCGATCATTATCATCATCACCTAGACGAAATACATCAGAACCTTTGCCTTTCTCGATCACTTTGTCAGCGTCTCTGGCCCACTGCATGGTTGTTGTAACACAAGCAGTGTCCACCTCCACCAAGTGTTTCCTCACCCAGTTGCCTAATTCAGGGGGTAAACCAGTGAGGAGCGCATTTTTAAGCTGTTGCTGATAAGCACTCTCAGCTGCATCATTAGATGGGATGCCACTGTGCGACCTGAATTCTTTTTCAAATCTTAATTGAATGGCGGCCTCATCACTTTTAATTTTTCTATATTTTGTCTTTTGAATTTGTTCTCTTCTCTCTTGTGAAGCTTTCAACCACACTCTAGCACATTGCAATTCTCTCTCTTTTCTTTCCTTTCTCAATCCCTTTGGCTTCCTAGCCACACTCTCCTCCAAAATGTCTACCACTACGTTCCACATTTCAACTTTCCTTGTACTCCATACTTTTTCTTCCACTTCGGCATGTATTGCATACAAGTAGAAAATCTACTCACCATTTACTTCTCATCACCTTCAAGGGCTAGAGATTTACCGTTTTTATTTCCCATCTTAATTTGGTATTTTAGCTTTTACAATTTTTTCTTCCAATTTTTTCTTTGAGGATCCTCAATGCAGGTTTAAATTGACCTTTCAACAAATTTATTGCCTATTATTTGCTAGTACTGCTCTTTAGTCAATTTATCCTATCAGTCACTCTCTCAACCACACAATTTTTTTATCCCTGCCTATGCGAAGTCCTCTTCAAAAAAAGAGCTGCTGTCATTGACGATCAATTCATTCAGGTTAAGACGCTCGTCCCGGTCACGTGACATGTTTCCCCAGTCGAGCCCGCAAAGCTAGCAAAAATGAGTAAGAATTTATTTTGAAAAATATAAAAAATTTGGCGAATCTCTCCCAATTACATCTGTCGGTGCATCTGAAAAATAAGGACTCTTGACACAGGGCGCTCGTCTCGGTCACGTGACATGTCACCACAGTCAAGCCCGCGAGGCAAGCAAAAATGAGCAAGAAACAGAGAAGTTTGGAAAGCTTCTTTGGAAAGGGAAAAACGTCCAATGAGGACACTGAAGAAGAAGAGGCTACGACTTCTAAGAAAAGGAAAGCTGCATTTAAAAGAACATTTCTGGAGTCCTACTTAAAATATGGATTTATCGCCACAGGTGACTCTGACGCGCCAAGTGCACTCCGCATATGTGGCGAAAGGCTAGCTAACGAGGCAATGAAGCCTTCAAACCTGCTTCGGCACATGGAGACCAAGCATCCTGCATTTAAAGACAAACCTTAACCACTTCGGGTGTCATTGTCTCCGATTACGCCTAGATGGGAATGGCTCATTTCTGAGAAAAGAGCTCGGTGCTCCCACTAATTCAACGTTTTATTTTTATGTGGTTTATATTTGTTTTTATGCCAGTCGTATCATTTTATTTCATCCTATTTATATATATAAATATTTAAATAATAAATATATAAATATATTTATTTATATAAAGGCCGGTCCGCGAAAATATTTCTGACACGTAACCGGTCCGTGGTGCAAAAAAGGTTGGGGACCACTGCTCTAGGGGGTACTGGAGATTTTACAAAAATATATAAAAAAGTTTGAGAACCACTGCTCCAGAAGAGCCATTTCATCCAGAGGGGGACTCTAAAACACCCCCTTCTTCCACAAGACTTAAGATCTTCTGTCCTGCCTATTTACTTGTATATTTTCCTGTGCACTTTTCCTTTTATGCGTTTCACATCTATTACTTTAGGGGTTTTACTTACTTGTCTCCTGGTTTGTTGCACTTCCGGATCCCGTCAATCCACCTCCGTCAGACGAAGGCAGACCTAAGATGCTGGCCCAGCGAAGAATTTTCTTCCCAGGTCTTTCTTTTCCAGGTCCTCCTAATGGACGCTGGCTTGTCAACAATGCAGCACGTCGTCCTCCGTCGATCAGCAGTGGGGATGTGAGGGATCCGGGTCACGGCACCAAAATGTTAGAATGGTGCTCACTCTAACTTATTTTGCAAGAACCACACGGGAGACAGTATGCCTTTTGAACACTTGCAAATGGAGAGGTCGTTCGTCACTGTGCACACAGCGATGATCGAACGAAGTCTGACTTTATTTTGTATTTATTGTGAGAAAGCAGGGTGGGGGTGAGAGTGGACAGGATGGGGTTGAAGCCCCTGGCCTCTGGTCAAAGCATAGCAGGGGGTCTTTTACGACGTTGGGGGAAACAGAACAACTTAGATTGCTTCCTCTGCAGCTGGTCAATCAGTTCAAAGGATCTTAGCACTTTGCTCTACTACTTTAAGACAGGACAAGTTTGGTTAATTATTACAGGTTACATTCCAACATAATCATAGGATCAAACTAATCTATCAACCCTAACAAGGTTAATGAGCTGTCGGCAGTTGTGGGTGATTGAGTTGATTGGCGGAGTGCGGCTGTGAGCGTGTGTTACCTAAGCAGGTATGAGCATGACATCCTCTTTCAGTCTCTTATATTCCGCCTGAAGTCCAATACATCTCGTACAACCTGACTGACTTATTTGACTCTTCACAGGTGGTTTGTAGCAGCAGTCAGGGTGGCATTTGGGGCTGGTGTTTGGGGACTTGCTCCATGCAAGTCGACTTCCTGGAAGTCCCGACTCCCAGGGTGCGGATCTCGGTTCTATAGCCGCAGTCGGGGTGGCGTTCAGGGTTGGTGTTTGGGGACTTGCCCTATGGAAGTCAACTTCCTGGAAGTCCCAACTTCCAAGGTGAGGATGTCGGTTCTGTGGCGGCAGTTGGGTTGGAGTTTGAGGCTAGTGTTTGGGTACTTGCTCCATTGCTTCGACTTCCTGGAAATCCTGACATGCGGATGTCTGTTCTGCAGTGGCAGTCAGGGTGGCATTTAGGGCTGGTGTATGGGGACTTGCTCCATGGAAGTTGACTTCCTGGAAGTCCCGACTTGCAGATTCAGATTCATGTATTAATGACCACTCAACAAGTTGGTGGAATTTGTTTACACTACAGCATGACATGCTCATGTCTCTGTGACAACACACAACAATACAAACAATAAATAACGAATACACATGGAAACATCAATTAGTGATATGGTTTAGTGTACGTATGTACAGCTGTTGGGAAAAAAATGTTTTTGAATCTGACTGATTTATTTGGCAGGGACCTGTAACGTCTTCCAGAGGGCAAACATTTGAACAGTTTATATGCAGGATGAGAGGGGTCAGAGGTGTTTTTTATTGGCAGATTTGTGATGCATCTATATTACAGTGTCAATGGAAGGGAGGGTGCGACCTGTGATTTTAGATGATTTGTTGTAGTTTTTTGCATGAATGGGAGTCCAAATTTTCATACCAGACTGTTATAGATGAGGTGAGTATGCCTTGGATGATGGCGGTGTAAAACTGAAGCAGGATGTTGTGCCTGACTCTGAAGTTCGTATTTTGCCTAATTGTATTGTTCCTTATTTCCCTCTAAATAAGCAGTGTTTCTCTCTATGCCTACCACAGAGACGCTAATGCATGCTTTTATTACCAATAGAATTGATTACTGTATTGTCCTTTTTTCTGGTCTTCCTAAAAAGAGCATTTCATGTCTGCAACTCTTACATAATTTGGCAGCACGTGTCCTGACTAAGACTAGAAGGCAGGAGCATATCACACCAATGTGCAAACTATGTGTGTTTCAGTATTGAGTTTGAAGATGACTATTTTTTTTCTGGCCTCTTTCTGGTGGGACAGGTCCAGGATGCATCCTATTCAGATGCCCGAGCAACCTCATCTGTCTCCTCTCAATGCGGAAGAGCAGTGGCTCGACTCTGAGTCCCTCACAAAGACTGAGCTTCTCACCCTTTCTCTAGGGGAGAGCCTAGACATCCTGTGGAAGAAAGTCGTTTTGGCCCTTTGTATCCGGGATCTCCACCCAAAGGCTACCCTCTTGTCCACTGGGATAAACCCCAATATACAGGTGGCAAGCTGGGGGGCAATAAGTATGCCCACACCTGCTATGCGCCTCTCACTGTGGGCAACTCCAGAGTGGAAGAGAGAACTGCTAGCAGAACCGAAGGGCTTGTACCAGAGCCCAAACTGTGTGTGGAGGCAAGTCTGACTATGTCTAGTCAGAACTTATCTGTCTTGCAAACCTGATTGGGCTCCTTCCCAGAGAGGTGACGTTCTATGTCCTCAGAGATAGCTTCTGTAGCCAGGAATCGAACCGCCAAGGTCCCTGCCTTTGGCTGCCTCCCAGCTCACACAACACACCCCTCCTTTGGTAGTGAGCCCATGGGAGTGGGGACCCATTTTGTTTTTTTTGGGCTTGGCCCCGCCGTCCCGATGGGTGCAGGCCCTGTCACCAGACATTCACCTTCGACCTTTATCTCCTGGCTTGGCTCCAGAGGGAGGCCACGATGATTTGTTTCCGGGCAAGGGAACACGTGGAGCAATGTTTTTCCTCTTTCATGATATACCTGCGTGAAGCTGGCCCCCCACACCACGCAAAATTTAAGGAAAATAGTCTGTTTCGTTTGTGCTTCGTTTGTGCTGGTTTGTGCCGTAAAAATTTTCATTCATGCTGCAACGGTTTTTTAGTTATGAGAGATTATTTTATCGGTCATCCAGAGTTCACCCAGCCCCCCATCTGCTCCAAATGAACCCAAAACGGTACCGTTCGTTTGTGCTTCGTATGTGCTGGTTTGTGCCGCAAGAACTTTCGTTTGTGCTGTTACGGTTTCGTAGATATTACACATTTAATTTTGAGCGCTGACGTCACCCAGCCCCCCCCCCCTTTATTGCCAAATGGACCCAAAACGGTACCGTTCATTTGTGCTTCGTTTGTGCTGTTTTGTGCCGCAAAAACTTTCGTTTGTGCTGCTACGGTTTTGTAGATATTACACATTTGATTTCGAGCGTCAGCGTATTTTGTTGCGTATTTCAAACTCCTGTAATCCCACTGATGCAGGACGAACTTTAGGTAAATATGTTACACTATCGTAACTTTCTTTTGAAACTAAATTTCTAATGAAAGCATGGTTAATACATCTTGATGTCAGCATATTTTTCCCTTTGCATCATTCTTCCGTCTATGCATAGGAATAATAATGAACATGCACGTGTTATTATAATTATTCAAGCAATAAATCCTAATTATATTTATTTGTCCTTCAACCAGATGAAGGTTTTTAGGTGACAAAAATCCAATTTTCTCATTACAGATGTTCAAATAAAGTGCACCTCACAGTGACAGCATCAAAGACATTGGACTTTTGGAGTTTTTCTGTCACTATTGGAGTCAAACACAAATGCATGTGTACAAGACCTTAAAGAAATCTCACCCAATACTATGTTTTGATGCAACTGGCTCAATAGTTGAAAAACTGATGAGACCGAATGGCATGTCTGGCCATATCTTCCTGTATCAGGGTGTTATGACAGGGCATACCCGCTCCAGTGTCCCAGTCATGCAGATGCTGTCAGAGAAGGATGATGTTAATGCTATCACACAGTGGCTGAAGGAATGGATCCATGCAGGGGCACCTGTTCCTAAAGAAGCCGTGAGTGAATTTTCTCTGGCGATTCTTTGAGCTCTAGTCAAGGATTTTACCCTTCATCCTGATCTGAAGAGCTACATCAATGACTGTGTTAAAATTTTACTTGGGAATCAAGCTGGACATCTACCCCCATGTTTTGTCAGGGTAGATGTAGCACAATGCATTAAGATGATCTGCCGCAAGTACTGCCTGAAAAACAAAAGACCTCGTAGGCTGTCATCATTTTCACATACATTTATTAATTGTTGAATTAATTACGTAGATGTTTTTCAACGGACGATAGGTTTACTAGGTTTTTAGGTTGCGGCGAGCCTTTTTCACGTCTGATGCAATTTAAAAAAATAATCATATAGTACTACAAGCCATTTCCCGCAGTGAAAATGGTAAGAAACCTTTGTGTATGCTAGAAAAAAAAGTTACAATAGTGTAACATATTTACCTCAAGTTCGTCCTGCGTCAGTGGGATACCAGGAGGACGAACCACGGTGACGTCATCGCTCGAAATTAAATGTGTAATATCTACAAAACCGTAGCAGCACAAATTCAAGATTCAAGAGTTTTTTATTCGCCATGTTTGAGCGTGCCAAACAAGGAATTTGACTTCGGTAAATCACAGCCTCTGTTCAACATTTAGGTGACTAACAACACTCAGGACATGTGAAAAATGGCAAATATTCTCAAACATCCCCTGATCTTAAACTCCCAAGAGGGCAAGGAAGAACTCAAAACTCCAGCTAGGGGAACTGAGAAACCTTGAGAAGAGACCACAGATGGGAAGGTCCCTTATCCAGGATGACCAGGCTGCAATGGATGCAGAGAGGACACAAAGTACAAACAGTGTAGACAAATTCAAAAAAGGTGTGGAGAGCAGGATGTTATTGCACAGTAATGACTCTGAGACTCTAAGAGTGGTGTGAGTTCATCAGAGCAACAGCCTGGGGGAAGAAGCTGTAGTAGTTCAAACAGACTGCAACCTGGGTGAGAAGGGTCTGTAGAGATGTTCCTTGCACGTTTCCTGGTCCTGGAGAGGTACAAGTCTTGGATAGATGGGAGGTTGATTCCAATTATCTTTTCTGCAGTCCTGATTGTCCGTTGCAGTCTGTGCTTGTCTTGTTTGGAGGCTGATCCAAACCAGACAGTGATGGAGGTGCAGAGGACAGACTGGATGATGGCAGTGTAGGTCTTCAGAAGCTCTCGCGGCAGGTTGAACTTCTTGAGCTGTCTCAGGAAGTACAGCCTCTGCTGGGCCTTCTTCCGGACAGAGTCTATGTGGCCGGTCCATTTCAGATCCCGAGAGATTGTGGTTCCCAGGAACTTGAAGGTGTCCGTGGAGAGAATAGTATTACTGCGGATAGTGAGGGGTAAAGGTGGTGAAGGGTCTCGCCTGAAGTCCACTGTCATCTCCACGGTCTTGAGCGGGTTCAGCTCCAGGTGGTTTTGGCTGCACCAGTGGACCAGCCGCTCCACCTCCTGTCTGTACGCAGTCTCATCACCATCCTGGATCAGTCCGATGAGAGTGGTGTCGTCAGCATACTTCAGGAGCTTCACAGGAGTCACCTGAGGAGAAATCGTTGGTGTAGAGAGAGAAGAGCAGTGGGGAGAGAACGCACCCCTGAGGGGCTCCAGTATTGGTGGTCCGGGTGTCAGATGTGATGCCCCCCAGCCTCACACGCTGTCTCCTGTTGGTCAGGAAGCTGGTGATCCACTGACAGGTGGAGGCAGGCACCGCAAGCTGGATGAGCTTCTGTTGGAGGATGTCAGGAGCGATGGTGTTGAACGCCGAGCTGAAGTCCACGAACAGGATCCTGGCGTACGTTCCTGGGGAGTCCAGGTGGTGCAGGATGTAATGCAGTCCCATGTTGACCGCATCATCCACCGACCTGTTTGCCCGGTAGGCAAACTGGAGGGGGTCAAGCAGGGGGCCCGTGACATCCTTCAGGTGGTTCAGCACTAACCTCTTGAAAGATTTCATGACCACAGATGTCAGTGCGACAGGTCTATAGTCATTCAAACCTGTGATGGCAGGCTTCTTGGCCACTGGAACGATGGTGGAGCTCTTGAAGCACGAGGGCACCTCACACAGCACCAGAGAACGGTTGAAGATCCGTGCAAAGGTGGGCGCCAGCTGCTCAGCGCAGACTTTCAAGCAGGAAGGTGACACGCCGTCTGGGCCCGGTGCCTTCCTGGTCTTTTGTCTCCGGAACATCTGGCGCATTTCCTCCTCGCGGATCTGGAGTGCGGGCGCGGCCTCTGCAAGAGAGAGAGTGGGTGACAACGTTGATAGAGGTGTGGACAGAGCAGTTGAGGGGAGAGGTGATTATGTAGATTGTGCTGCAGGAAGTCCCGTTGTGTGGGAGGACCGATCAAACCTGCAGTAGAACCTGTTTAGCTGGTTAGCAAGCCTTGGGCTCTCCACATGACGAGGGGTTCGTTTCTTGAAGCCTGTGATGCTCTGTAGACCTTTCCACACTGTTGAGGGATCAGGATTGGCAGAGAGGTGTCTCTTCAGGTTCTCCCCGTAACACCTCCTGGCTTTCCTGACCTCTCGGTTCAGTGTGTTCCTGGTCTGCTTGAACAGGTCGCAGTCGCCGCTCCTGTAGGCCTCCTCCTTGACGTTGCGCAGCCTCCTGAGGTTCGGTGTAAACCAAGGTTTGTCGTTGTTGTACGTGCAGAAGGTCTTAGTTTGCACACACAGATCATCACAAAAACTGATGTATGATGTGACAGTGTCAGTGAGTTCATGCAAGTCTGAAGTTGCAGCTTCGAAAACTCCCCAATCGGTGCAGTCAAAGCAGGTTTGGAGGTCCTGCCTTGACTCCACTGTCCACTTCCTCACAGTCCTCACCACAGGCTCAGAAGTTTTTAGTTTCTGCCTGTAGGCCGGGATCAGATGAACTAGACAGTGGTCTGAGAGTCCTAAAGCTGCACGAGCCGCAGAGTGGTATGCATCCTTAATCACGGTGTAGCAGTGGTCCAGAGTCTGTGCCCCTCTGGTGGGACACGTTACGTGCTGTCTGTATCTGGGGAGTTCGTGTGCGAGGTTCGCCCTGTTAAGATCACCCAGAACAATGATTAGTGAATTTGGTAGAAGTTTCTCCATGTCTGTTACCTGGTCAGCCAGCATCTGCGTGGCTTCACTCGCACGTGCGTGTGGTGGAATGTAAACAGCCGCCATGACGATCGAGGAGAACTCCCGTGGTGAATAGAACGGCCGGCATTTTATGAAGAGTGTTTCTAGGAGAGGGCTGCAAAACTCTTTCAACACCATGACATCAGTACACCAACGTTCATTAATGTAGAAACAGAGACCACCTCCCTTTGATTTTCCGGAGAGCTCCGCGCTGCGATCTGCACGCGTTAGCCGAAACCCCGCTAGCTCCACGGCGTGGTGGGGGCTTCGTTCGCTGAGCCACGTTTCAACAAAGCACAGCGCGGCGGATCTGCTGAAGTCAGTGTTCCTTGAAGTGAGGAGCAGCAGTTCGTCCATCTTGTTCGCCAGGGAGCGGACATTCGCCAGATGAATTGACGGTAGGGCAGAACGGAACCCTCTCTGCCTCAGCTTTACGAGGGATCCAGCTCGTTTTCCGCGCCGCCGTCGTCGCGCTAGCTTGTATAGCACCGCCGCTCCGGCTAGAATCTCCGACAAACAGTCTGAATCAGAGAGAACAGGAGAGAAAATACCAGAAGAAGACTGTCCGATGTTTAACAGCGCTTCTCTGGTAAAAGTGATCCGGGATGGACAGCAGAGGACACAGAAAACACACAAAATAAGACAAAGAAACAGAGAGCGACTCACCGTGGCTGCCATCCGCGGCACCATCATATGACGTGAAATGAAAGTTTTTGCGGCACAAACGAAGCACAAACGAAAGAGACCATTTTGGGTCGATTTGGCAATAAATGGGGGGCTGGGTGATGTCATCACTCGAAATTAAATGTACAATATCTACGAAACCGTAGCAGCACAAACGAAGGTTTTTGCGGCACAAACCAGCACAAACGAAGCACAAACGAACGGTACCATTTTGGGTCCATTTGGCAATAAATGAGGGGCTGGGTGACATCCTCGCTAGAAATTAAATGTGTAATATCTACGAAACCGTAGCAGCACAAAAGAAAGTTTTTGCACCACAATCCAGCGCAAACGAAGCACAAACGAACGGGACCGTTTTGGGTTCATTTGGAGCAGATGGGGGGCTGGTGAACTCTGGATGACCTATAAAATAATCTCTCATAACTAAAAAACGGTTGCAGCACAAACAAAACTTTTTACGGCACAAACCAGCACAAACGAAGCACAAATGGTGGGCAATTCTTGCTTGCTTCCAAGCGTTTGTGAAGTCCTGAGTCAAAGGGTGATGTCAGCACGCTGATGTGGGTCCACTACTATATTCATGTGCGCCATGGAAAACTCTTCTACACCCGCACAGTAATGACGTATTAAGACCCGAAGCACCGCATACGGCACTGATTGATTTCAGGTGAACCGGTTCTTGTTATTACCAGCCCAAAATCACCGTTGGTACCCATTACCTAGATGTAGTGCAATACAGTCACATGTGCTAGGTAGAGTCGCCCCCCTTGTGGGTGTGTGGCCAATATAGTATAAGAATCCTGGGCAAAAGAATTTGACCTTCTTGCAGAAAAGGCTCCAGGGCTGTGTCTTGATCTTTTCTGGCATCTATTTAATAATTCAACTAAGAATACAGTCTCCTGGTGGTTACTAATAGCATAGCAAGCATCAAAGATAAAAGAACCAGGATAACGTTCCTGCGGAACTTTTCAGTTACATGTGGTGTCCTTTACTACAAGCCTTACTGGTTGCTTCAGTAAGATGCATTTTTGCAAAATTGTGACTCATATACTTCCACTTTACAAATTCTCCTTTCATCTGATCGCGCAACACAAGATTATTTTATGATGTACGATCAGCTCCCAGGGAGCAGCCATCTTAGGTGTGTCTTTTTTGCACTCTAAGAGGCTTATAGGATAAATATGTGCTGGCTAATAGCTTATAGCTTTTATTTTCAGCCTTTCAATGAAGAGAATCCCATTTCGCTAATCCCTCTCACCCTAAAAAAGTTTGTCATCCAGCTTTCGATGTCATGTAATGCGTTTGAACACAGTGGTAAAGCTTTGGCATTAGTCTGACTACACCACAGTAGACGGGCTTTGTAGCACCACAGGGGTGTCAGTTGGTTATTTGTGTGAATTTTTACTTGGGCTTGAATTTTTCTCATTTTGGGCCTCTTGTATTATCTTGTAACATATTCTACCTGTGTTTGGGTTTTCTCTAAGTAGTAACGATTCGAAAACAATTACTGTATGTTATATTCATTGAATGTTTTCAAAATGTGTGATATGTTTGAATAAAATATCAATAGAAACTGTAAACTGAGGTTGCTTCACAACAGCTGGTTTGTTTGTTGTGACCTCAGTGGAGGATTACTTATTCTGGAATTTCCCTCTTATTGCATTTGTTGATATTTGTTCAGAATTAACTACCATATTTTCCAGACTATAAATCGCTCCGGAGTATGTTGCACCAGCCATAAAAAGCATAATAAAGAAGAAAAAGACATGTATAAGTCACACTGGAGTATGTGCATTTTCGGGGGAAATTTGTTTGATAAAATTCAACACCAAGAACAGACATGTCACCTTGAAAGGCAATTTAAAATAAAAATAGAATAGGCAACAACAGGCTGATGGTATGGTATGCTAACTTTACATAAACACATAAACAAGTAACTGAGTGTGCCTGACGTAACATATTAAGAGTTGTCCAAATAACTATAGCATAAATAACATGCTAACAACTTTATCGAACCATCCGCGTCACTTCAAATAATTAAATCCAATGAAATCTTCATCCTCTGTGTCACTTACAAACAACTCCTCTAACCCCGGAAGTAGAAGATCCAACGCTTCCTCTTCTACGTGGCTTACGTCAGACTCATCATCAGTTGTAGTTCCAATTATTCCACAGTTCCAGAGCGTCCTCATGCGGTTTAGTGTGAAAATAACATGTGAAATGATATTTTTGATAATTTTACACAAGTCACTCCTGAGTATAAGTCACACCCCCGGCCAAACTATGAAAAAAATATGCGACATATAGTCCGGAAAATACAGTAGTTTTAATGTTGTCAGTCATTATGCATACTAAAGTAGTTTCCATAATCATCTATAAATAAAGAATAATAGCTTTCAAACATGCAGGTTGTTTGTGAGATTACATTTAATAACTTAGACATGGTAACACTTCTCCCAACCTTTCAGACATGGAGGTTGTTTGTGAGATTACATTTAATAACTTAGACATGGTAACACTTCTCCCAACCGTTAATGTTAAACATATGTACAGTATATATACGTATATATACCTACCTATATATATATATATATATTAGAGTAGCCTATATCCTGTAAGTCTATAATGTTAACTTTTGAAAGGAATTTTCTGTTCCTTCCAGGAGCCATGTCAAGAATTTGCTTACTTTGGTTTCTTGTTGTTCCGATTGAAATGTAGCTCATTTATTCCTCGACTCTGTGAGTCATTTCAACCAAAACCATCCGCCCACGGTACCTGCAGTCCCCACTGTGTTGGGGCCTACTTTATGTTTATGACTAGAGAATCTCAGATCAAATGAAGGATGACAGAAGGCAGGTGGAAAAGAAAACTATTTCACTCCAACATATCAAGAGAGTTACTTTGTTTACCTGTGTGGGCTGATTACTCCCTAGTAGGTAAAGCATGCACACAAAATGTCATAAGTGTGTTGTAGCCTACTTTATTCTCAGCAAGTAAGCTCCATTTCACTGTCTTTTAAAATGGATAATTAATGCATGCACAGTTTGTTTATGCATAGGTTTATTTATCTATCCACCTACCTTCCATAAAACATTTTTCCTCTGTTTCTCTTGAGGTTTGAATAATTGAAATGATTTGTATTCTCTTAAAGGCAGTATAAAAAGGACCCAAGGGAATGGGTGCGATTGAAAATACAGAGGGCCCAAAGTCTATCTTCATCTGCCTTCTTAAATACCCTTTTTTACTGTTGAAATATCTCTTCTGAGATTTTAACAAGTTGGAAAACACACTGGCGCTATAGACATAAGTTTTTCATCTAGGTGATAAAAAGGACTGATAAACCCCTTTACTTTTTACTCTAAATATAGAGGTTGTTTTTTGATGTCTTAAGCTGTTTATCATATATTGCCCACACTTTTGTTTTCACACTTTGTTCTGAGCTGCGACAGTGTTTTGAAAGGTTAAATGCTAGTTATATGTAAGCTCTGTTTTTTTGTTTGTTTGTTTTTAACGTGCAAGTGTTGCTGACATAGGAACTTACCATGTAACATTATCTAGTTGAACCAAACCCAACCAAATAAAAACCTGTGTTAATAACTCAGCTGGACTGCTGTAAGAAAACCCACTCATTAAACTCACTTATGTAGTAGCTCATAATAGATTTATTTATTGTTTGTTTGTTTAATTGTTTTCATTGCATGAACTGTAAAATAAACAGTATGACATAATATTCAAAACATTACAGTCAACGAGCAAAATCAGTCTAGCTACCACTATAAGCATGATGTCAACACCACTCTTTTTGCTAAACAATACACGGTGATTTGCAAAACACACAGAAGTATATAATGTCATCACTTCTTTGCAATTCCAAAGCACTTTCTTTGAAATTATCACACTTATGAGCCAACTGGTTAAACACAGTCATAAGGCACACTAACACATTATTGCATTGTAGATAGGGTGACCAGATCCCAATTTACCAGATGAGGGACAAAGGCTATGTTTGTCAAAGTCAAAGTCAGCTTTATTGTCAATCCCTTCATATGTCAAGACACAAAGAAACCGAAATTCCGTTTCCTCCATCCCACGGTGACGAGACATACAAGTAGGCGACACAAAACAAAAACAAGAAGGCACAAACCATAAACAATAAATAATAAATAAAATAAAATGAGCGATGAATAAATAATAGACCAATAAATAAGAGGGGCAAAACCGAGCCAGTGTGCATACAGCAGACAGCAAGAACAGGACGCTACGCCGAAAGGGGGAGCGAGTTCAGGATCCTAACAGCCTGGAGTACGAAGCTGTTGGAGAGTCTGGTGGTGCGGGAGCGCAGGCTCCTGTACCGCCTCCCAGAGGGCAGAAGTTCAAACAAAGAGTGAGCGGGGTGACTCACATCACCCACAATCTTGGTCGCCTTGCGGGTGAGATGGGAGGTGTAAATGTCCTTCAAGGAGGGGAGAGAAGCACCAATAGTCTTACTAGCCGTTTTCACTATGCGCTGCAGGGCCTTCAAGTCGTAGTCAGTGCAGCTGCCACCCCAGACAGCAATACAGCTGGAGAGGACGCTCTCAATGGTGCCGCGGTAAAAAGTAGTCATGACGGCCGGAGGAGCCCCCGCGCGCCTGAGTTTCCGAAGGAAGTACAGGCGGCGCTGGGCCTTCTTCGCCAGCGATGCGGTGTTGGTGGACCAGGAGAGATCCTCACTGATGTGCACCCCCAGGAACCTGGCGCTGCTCACTCTCTCCACCACAGCACCGTCGATGGTCAGCGGCAGGTGTTGGGCGTGACCCTTCCGGAAGTCAACAACAATCTCCTTGGTCTTGTCGACGTTCAGCAGGAGGTTGTTGTCCCTGCACCACGCGGTCAGAAGGTCAACCTCCAGCCTGTATTGAGTCTCGTCTCCCTTGGTGATGAGACCCACCAGAGTCGTGTCGTCAGCAAACTTCACTATGCGGTTGCCGCTGCAGGTGGCAGCGCAGTCATGCGTCAGGAGGGTGAAGAGCAGCGGACTGAGCACGCAGCCTTGGGGGGCCCCTGTGCTCAGCGTGATGCTGGCGGAGATCTTGTCGCCAACACGTACCACCTGCGGCCTCTGACAGAGGAAGTCCAGTAGCCAGTTGCAGAGGCAGGTACTGAGGCCCAGCTTGTCCAGTTTGCTGATGAGACGCTGCGGCACAATGGTGTTGAAGGCAGAACTGAAGTCCACAAACAGCAACCTCACATACGAGTCCCTCCCCTTCAGGTGGGTGAGGGCCGAGTGGAGGGCAGAGCAGATGGCATCCTCAGAGGACCGTTTGGCTCGGTACGCAAACTGGAAGAGGTCAATGGTGGGGGGGAGAACTGACCGGATGTGCTCCATGACAAGCCGCTCAAAGCACTTCATGATGATGGGCGTAAGTGCCACGGGGCGGTAGTCATTGAAGCAGGACGGAGCAGGCTTCTTCGGCACAGGTACGATGGTGGCAGCTTTGAAACACGACGGGACGATGGCCTGCTGCAGGGAAGTGTTAAAGATGTCCGTGAAGACACCCGTCAGCTCACCAGCGCAGACCTTCAGCGCTCGACCCGGGATGTTGTCCGGGCCCGCCGCCTTACGGATGTCGATAGCGGCAAGCGTCCTCCTCACGCTGTCGGCGGAGAGGCACAGGGGCAGCTCGTGGGAAGGGGGAGTGGCCTTCAGCGGGCAAGTGCTGTTCTGAGCGTCGAAGCGAGCAAAGAAGCGGTTGAGGTCATTGAGCAGACGGACGTCGCCTTCACAGCTCTGCGGCGCGGGCTTGTAGTCCGTGATGGTCTGAATGCCCTGCCAAAGGCTCCGTGCGTCCCTGCTGTCCTTGAAGTGGGCGGTAATTTTGTCCGCCCGACCGTCGCAAGTGGCAGCCCTCCTAAACACGTCCCAGTCAGTAGAGCCAAAGCAGTCACGAAGCGCATCAGAGGCACCCTCAGGCCATTGTGTGGGACAATGTGCGATACCAAGGCATCAAGGTAGTCTAATGGAACTTTTGAAAATATAAATATTTGTATTCTGCCCTTTTGCTTAAATCATTACTATGCTTTGCCATTTGGTTGATTCAGAAGTACATAATAACCTGCAAACAAAAACCTAAATATATCTTATTTAAATGCAACTTTCCCAAGTTTTCTCATGTGAGAAAACAGTCAGCATAATGCCTTCATGCTATTTCACAGTGCCTCTCAAGTGAGTCACCCCGCTCACACTTTGTTTGATCTACTCCCCTCTGGGAAGAGGTACAGAAGGCTGTGCTCCCGCACCACCAGACTCACCAACAGCTTCAGACTCCACTATTTTTTTTTTTTTTACTTTTTGCATAGTTTACTTGAACGTTTTGTTTGTCCGTGGACCAATATAATACAATATATATATATAGTATATATATATATATATATATATATATATATACGTATATACCGTAATTTTCGGACTAAAAGTCGCTCCGGAATATAGGTCGCATTAGCCATAAAATGCACAATAACGTGAAAAAAAACATATATAAGTCGCTCCGGAGCATAAGTCGCATTTTGGGGGAAAATTTATTCGACAATATCCAACACCAAGAACAGACATGAACGAGCAACAACAGGCTAAACGATAGGTATGCTAACGTGACATAAACACAAACGAAGAGCTGAGAACGGGCCTGACGCAACATTCAGAGGTTTTAAAAAAACCTATTACATAAATAACACGTTTATAAAACCATCTGTGTCACTCCAATTCATTAAATCCATCGATCGTCCTTTGTCAACAATGGGTGCGCGCCGCTGACGGTGCTTGCACTTCAAAATATTCCACAGGCCCATATAACGATATATAAATTATATATCAAATAACTATTATATAAGCAATAATATTATCAAACCATCTGTGCACTCTAAATCATTAAATCCATCGATCAAATTCCTCGTCCTTTGTCAACAATGCCGCGCGTGCGCCCTGACGTCAGCCTCGTCGTTATTCCACAGATCTAGTATATAGTAACTATATTGTAGCGTTAACAAAGTACAAGGAAAGACGTGGGTTTGGTAAACGGCTTTTTATTTAACAAAACAAACTTCCAGGCGTGTGGCGGCGTGGACTTCCAGCCACGGAGGTGCAAGAGAGATCCATAGAATAGGACCGGGCGTGCGTCAAAGCCATGACCGAGCCCCATCCACCGTCCCCGGACAGCCACCCGGCCGAGCGCCGGCCCCCGACTTCTATCCACGGAGGTGAAAGAGAGCTCCGTAGAGTAGGACCGGGTGTGCGTAAAAGCCATGTCCGAGCCCCATCCACCGTCCCTGGACAGCCACCTGGCCGAGCGCCGGCCCCCGACTTCAATCCACGGAGGTGAAAGAGAGCTCCGTAGAGTAGGACCGGGCGTGCGTAAAAGCCATAATAGTTTTTCAAACCTTCTGTGTCATTCTAAATCCTTAAATCCTTTTTATTTATGTCACGTTAGCATACCTATCGTTTAGCCCAGGGGTCGGGAACCTATGGCTCGCGAGCCAGATGTGGCTCTTTTGATGATTGCATATGGCTCGCAGATAAAACAAAATATTCTCACTTGTTTTAATCCATCCATCGATTTTTCACTGCGCATGTCCTGTTCAGGGCTGCAGGAGCAATTGTCCATTATTTTAATTGGATGATACTGGCCTACGTTTGCCGTTGCTGGGTAAAACAGGTAAACGCCCCCTTTTGAATCAGTCTGAGACTGCGTCTGCTCGGTCATTAGCTCAAAGCTAACCCTTCGACGAAGAAGATGGCGAAAAGAAAAAAAGACGACGAGTATCGTACATTTCAGGACGAATGGACCGAAGAATTCGCCTTTGTGGAGAGAGCGGGTTCTGCGGTGTGTCTAATTTGCAATGACAAAATTACATCGTTGAAACGGTCGAATGTAAAGCGGCACAGTCCAACCTACGATCACGTTTAACGGATGAAAGCCTCAACGCTTGCATGAAGCTTAACCTCACCAAGTACCAACCCGACTACAAAGACATCAGCAAATCCATGCAGCACCAGAAGTCGCATTAATGGTGAGTGTTATAACAACATTATTTAAAAGAATAAATTCAGAGGCTTATTATACTGACATTTAGTTGAATTCACTTTTAAAATATATTATATGGCTCTCACTGAAATAAATTTCCAAATTTTTTGCTTTCATGGCTCTCTTAGTCAAAAAGGTTCCCGACCCCTGGTTTAGCCTGTTGTTGCTCGTTCATGTCTGTTTTGGTGTTGGATTTTGGCGAACAAATTTCCCCCCAAAATGCGACTTATACTCCGGAGCGACTTATATATGTTTTTTTTCACGTTATTGTGCATTTTATGGCTAATGCGACCTATATTCCGGAGCGACTTTTAGTCCGAAAATTACGGTATCTATCTCTGGGTGAAACCAGTGAAAGACGACTCTGGTAAATTTTTCCGTGAAGTGTCCTTGAATAATTTTTCCGTCACACACTATGTCACATGTTTTTTTTAACAAACAATTAAAACACGCCATCATATTAATAAGCCAGGGGTGTCCAAACATTTTATAAGGAGGTCCAGATTTCATAAAGTGAAGGAGCACGGGGCCAACAGATTTTTCGGAAATTTTTTCACTACAAATATTTCATGCAAATACACACTGTTATAAAACAAATTTCATTGTCCCAATTGTCTTTATTTTTAAATGACAAATAACCAAATATAAGCCACTCAGGCAGATGTGAAAAACTCTAAAAACACAAATTCTGCCTTTCATTCATATCTGAAGAGTCAGATATCATTGAACAAACTATAAATTTACATGAGTTTAAAACTATTTTTGCATCATGAACATTTTAAACAGGAGTTATAAGTAATGCAAAGTTGGCTGTTATTATTAAAACTTAAAACATGCGAATTTTGCTCTTGTAATTTATAATATCTTTCAGAAAGTAATACATTGTGTCACGTCTACAGGCTCGTAACATCAACAGCATTAACATGGCCACTTCGTAATATTTAATATTAAGTACCGTTTTTTTTTCATGTATAATGCGCAAAATTTAACAAATTTATTGTCCTAAAATCTGGGGTGCGCATTATACATGGGTACAATTTTTTTTTTATTTTTTTTTTGAAGATAATAATGGTACAACAATTTTTGAAGAAAATCTTGTCACGGATGGAGTGTGGAAAGGAACGGGGCGACCAAGTGCAGCTTGGACCAGGGTTTATTGGAGGAACTCAAAACACAGACTTGGTAAACTAATTGTGATAAATAACTGGAACATCACTCAAATATTGGTGATCCCGTTGAGAGTCTCACATATTTCTTCGCTATCGAGTTTGCTACTGCATGCGCAGTGATACTGACCGGCAGAATAACATCCGGTTGTTCCCAAAGATGATCTTTTTTCTGAAATAATTTTACGTTTACGGACTTCAGTAACCCGGC
Organism: Syngnathus acus; assembly: GCF_901709675.1. Lineage (NCBI taxonomy): Eukaryota > Metazoa > Chordata > Actinopteri > Syngnathiformes > Syngnathidae > Syngnathus > Syngnathus acus. The sequence continues at coordinate 26,418,774 of NC_051095.1, forward strand.
CGGGTCATACCAAAGACTATAAAAATGGGACCCATTGCCTCCCTGCTTGGCACTCAGCATTAAGGGTTGGAATTGGGGGGGTTAGATCACCAAATGATTCCCGAGCGCGGCGCCGCTGCTGCTCACTGCTCCCCTCTCCCCCAAGGGATGGGTCAAAATCACACGGGGATGGGTCAAATGCAGAGGACAAATTTCACCACACCCAGATGCGTGTGACGATCATTGGGACTTTAAAAAAAAAAAAAAAAAAAAAATCAAAATTTGGGTGCGTATTATACATGGGTACAGGCTTTTTTCCAGCATTGACATGCCATTTTTAGGGTGTGTATTATACATGGGGGCGCATTATACATGGGAAAAATGGTAATATTTATTTTTTATTTAATTTTCACTCACAGCCCCGCGTGAAGAATCGCTGTTGTGATGCCCGTTCACCTTGGAGCTGCTTCACTTTATCACTTATCATATGTGTTAGCATGTTTAGTCTGATAGTGTCTCTTTAGGTTGAAATTCTTAAACAAGGCAACTCTTTAGAAATTGGACAATCACAATTGCCTTGATTTTCAGTGAAGTACCGTAATTTTCGGACTATAAATCGCGTTTTTTTTCATAGTTTGGGTGGGGGGGCGACTTATAATAAGGAGCGACTTATATGTTTTTTTTCAAAAATATTCAAAAAAAAAAAAAAGTGAAACCGCGATAAACGAACCGCGATAGAGCAAGGGATTACTGTAATTTGAATTTCAAGTGACGTCAGATTGATCACGGGATGACGAAGATGACGAAGGACCCCACGTACTACTGGCATCATTAGCGGCTTTGTTTCTAAGTGACACGGCGGACGAAGAGTTTGAAGGATTTAAGGATTTGGAGTGACACAGAAGGTTTGAAAAACTATTATGGCTTTTACGCACGCCCGGTCCTATTCTATGGAGCTCTCTTTCACCTCCGTGGATGGAAGTCTGGGCCCGGCGCTCGGCCAGGTGGCTGTCCGGGGACGGTGGATGGGGCTCGGTCATGGCTTTTACGCACGCCCGGTCCTATTCTATGGAGCTCTCTTCCACTTCCGTGGCTGGAAGTCCACGCCGCCACACGCCTGTCAGTTTGTTTGGTTAGATAAAGAGCCGTTTACCAAACCCACGTCTTTCCTTGTACTTTGTTAACGCTACAATATAGTTAGTATATACTAGATCTGTGGAATAACGACGAGGCTGACGTCAGGGCGCATGCGCGGCGTTGTTGACAAAAGACGAGGAATTTGATCGATGGATTTAATGATTTAGAGTGCACAGATGGTTTGATAATACTATTGCTTATATAATAGTGATTTGATACCTAATTTATATATCGTTATATGGGCCTGTGGAATATTTTGAAGTGCAAGCGCCGTCAGCTGCGCGCACCCATTGTTGACAAAGGACGATCGATGGATTTAATGATTTGGAGTGACATAGATGGTTTGTTAACATTATTGCTTATATAATAGTTATTTGATATATAATTTATATATCGTTATATGGCCCTGTGGAGGCGGCTCGGTGGCGCACTGGGTAGCACGTCCGCCTCACAGTTAGGAGGGTGCGGGTTCGATTCCACCTCCGGCCCTCCCTGTGTGGAGTTTGCATGTTCTCCCCGGGCCCGCGTGGGTTTCCTCCCACATCCCAAAAACATGCTTGGTAGGCCGATTGACGACTCCAAATTGTCCCTGAGTGCGAGTGCAAATGGTTGTTTGTCTCTGTGTGCCCTGCGATTGGCTGGCAACCGGTTCAGGGTGTCCCCCGCCTACTGCCCGATGACGGCTGGGATAGGCTCCAGCACACCCGCGACCCCCGTGGGGATTAAGCGGTTCGGAAAATGGATGGATGGATGGAGCCCTGTGGAATATTTTGAAGTGCAAGCGCCGTCAGCGGCGCGCACGCATTGTTGACAAAGGACGATCGATGGATTTAATGAATTGGAGTGACACAGATGGTTTTATTAACGTGTTATTTATGTAGTAATAGTTTTTTGAATAACTCTGAATTTTACGTCAGGGCCGTTCTCAGCTCTTCGTTTGTGTTTATGTCACGTTAGCATACCTATCGTTTAGCCTGTTGTTGCTCGTTCATGACTGTTCTTAGTGTTGGATTTTGTCGAATAAATTGCCCCCAAAAATGCGACTTATACTCCGGAGCGACTTATATATGTTTTTTTTTCACTTTTTTGGGCATTTTATGGCTGATGCGACTTGTACTCCGGAGCGACTTATAGTCCGAAAATTACGGTATTGTAATTCCCATTTCTCTTGAAAGCGACTGCCCTCAATGTCAACTTTCTTCGTTTTCTTTCCAGTCGCCATAGCAGGAATGAGCGGAGAGGGGTGGTGCTTCCACCTTTTGGTAATAGGAGGAATTACAGTTTCAAGTGTCATGATTTTTTTTTATTCAGATTGACAGTGCAGGCGGACCATAAATAATACATCATAAGACCGAAGCTGTGGGCCGTATGAAACCTGAACGGGGCCGGATTTGGCCCGCGGGCTGGACTTTGGACATGGCTGACGTAGACGTTCAAATGATGGCTAATAGCTATTAGCGCGATTAGCTGGTGATCATTCGAACATCTAGACGTCCATTCAACATTGAGGTTCTCTTCAATACATTTAACCTGTGATCCTTACCTTTGTGTAGTTCCAGGATGTTGTGAAAATGCATTTGATTAGTGAGGGTCCAGGGTGTGAAAATTTACTTTTTTTTTTTTAATATAAAAATAGGCTTCAGTAACAGTCATACTTATGTTAGCTGCATCTATGAATACACCTTTTGATGTTAAAATGAACCAAAACGATAATTGAACCTAATAAAAAAAAAAAATTCAAACATTATCCAACATCACAAATATAAATGCGCAATGTTTTTAAATCATATGTTTAAAAAAGTAAATACAATATTGAAAAATGGAGGTTATTTTAATAGAACAGAACTACTAAAGTTACAATATAAATATATACATATTTTATGTAGGACATCAAATAAACAAAACAACCATCTCGGCGAAACACAAGGGTGAAACAATATAAACATTACTCTCTTGTGGGGTTTTGATAGCCCCCTTTGCTACTCAGCGCTGGAGCCTGTTTTGATTTTAAAGCCATTGCGGTCCTTGTTTCATTATCCGTGGCCTCTTTGCATGTCGCCAACAGCTTCTACAAAGATGAACTCGATGGACACCCATTGTAGACCTTGGGATTGTGCTCCTCCGGCCGTCATGACTACATTCTACCGTGGCACCATTGAGAGTGTCCTATCCAGTTGTATCGCTGTTTGGGGTGGTAGCTGCACTGAATACAACATGAAGGCCCTGCAGCGCATAGTGAACACGGCTGGTAAGATTATTGGTGCTTCACTCCCCTCCCCGAAGGACATTTACACCTCCCATCTCACCCGCAAGGCGACCACGATTGTGAGTGATGTGAGTCACCCCGCTCACTCTTTGTTTGATCTTCTGCCCTCTGGGAAGAGGTACAGGAGCCTGCGCTCCCGCACCACCAGACTCACCAACAGCTTCATACTCCAGGCTGTTAGGATCTGAACTCTCTCCCCCCTTCTGCATAGCGTCCTGTACTTTTGTGCTATATTCTGACTGTCTGCTGTATGCACACTTGCTCCATTTTTGCTCCTCTTATTTATTGTTATTTGTTTATTTATTATTTATTCATCACTCTTATTTATTCGTTGTTTGTGCCTCCTTGTTTTTATTTTTTTGTGTTGTTTACTTGTATGTATATTGTGTACTATGTCTTGTCACCGTGGGATAGTGGGAACGTAATTTCGATTTCTTTGTGTGTCTTGGCATTGAAAATAAAGCAGACTTTGACTTTGACTTGACTTTGATTACTCTGTAAAAGAAATATGAACATGGGAAAAAAAAAACTACCTGTAAAATAGTTTTTCCTTGATGTAGTATGTCATGTCAGTCGCACATTTCGAACATAAAGCAATCGCACAGGAACAAGCAGACAAGTTTTTTTATTTACCAGCGCTATCAGAGCAGTCTTCTTGTGCGCCCTCTTTGCACAGGTTTCATCACCACATTTGTGTCAAATCTACAACAGAAAAAAAATGTCAACATTGCGAGCACACATCGTAAGCCTTCATTGTTGTCTTTTCTAATCTACAGTACAGATGTCAAACTAATCATACCTGTCCATCAGGGAAGTGCACTCATAGGAGGCAGGTGAGGCAGTGCCTCACCTTGCCACCAGGGGCAGTAAAAGGAGAGATAAACAATGCGCTTAACTTTGATGTCTATTGTTATGCAAATGAGGTAGGGGGTGCACTGCCACCATGATACCGCCAGGGGGCGTTGCAGGTGTCTTCGTTGTTATGTAAATGCTGCAGGTGTCTTCGTTGTTATGTAAATGCTGCAGGTGTCTTCGTTGTTATGTAAAAGATGCAAGTGTATGTCTATTGTTTTGTAAATGCGGTAGAGGGGTGCACTGTCACCATGATACCGCCAGGGGGCGTTATCTTGGTGTTACGGTGAGGGGGGCATGTACAGGTGTGTTTTTAAGGAGAGGGGTGGACCTACTGCTGGTATATTTAAGGTGTGGGTATTGATCGTTTTGAGAAGACACGCCAGACCATGAGCTCTGATCAGAGGAGTGCGTCAAAAAGTTGGAGAGCGTCAAGAGTTGTTTCGAGATGGTTAAAGGTAAGTCATGCTACTATTTATACTGGTATAATAATAATAATAATAATAATAATACACTAAGATTATCATATAAAACATGATGTAATGTGTATGTAATATCATGCAGATATAACCGTATTTGCTGACGTACATGCAGTATTCGATGACGACTACAGTGGCGTTTATTTGACGCAATCAGACTACGGTGAGGCAACCGTTCACTTACGCTAGTTAATGTAAATGCTATTAGTTGGTGATTTATTTTTTATGTATGTGACAGATCTTGTGGCCGCGGCCACTAGACAAAAAGACCCGCTGATACAAACTGGTTTTGAAGCCCCGACTCTAAAGGACAGCTCTGGACGTCATTTTGAGGCACCAAAGACGGCAGAGTCATCAGAGTCACGTGCTAGCACCCAAATCATACCCCCCTCCGGCCGACAGGGGGTTGTCAAGAGCATAGAGACGGAAGAGGAAGCATCCACAGACAAAGAATTAGCGGAGGTTTTATCTGTCTACGAGGATGCTAAACTTCCTCAAGAGTCGATAAACAAAGTCAGAGGTATTCCTTCTTTTTTTCTTTTTCTATGTTATCATTTGAATGTTTTTTTTTTGATGGTATTATAACGATTTAACTGTTTTTTTTAATATCTACTTCCAGTTAAGCGTAGTGACACAGGACGGTTTCGAAGAACGAGGAAGAGCAGACGTGCAGCCCTCTACAAGACGTGTCACTCAACTGGCAAGGGGTCTGAGTCGACAAGCGAGAGTCATCACCACAAGACAAGACGTCCTATAAAGTGCAGTGGTAATTGTATTTACAAGAATCGGTTACAAGAATGTTTTAAGATAATACGTATTCTGACAGATTTGGCCGAATCAAGATAGGTCCGATTTTACTTCACTGGTTCTTCTATATCAAACAATTTTCTTTAGGTTCATTTACCTGACATGTTTCGGCGGGTTCTTCCGCCTTCATCAGAGACTCTGATGAAGAACCCGGCGGAAGATGGCGGAAGAACCCGCCGAAACATGTCAGGTAAATGAACCTAAAGAAAATTGTTTGATATAGAAGAACCAGTGAAGTAATTGAAAAAGAAAAAACAAGATGAACCTAGTACAACTAGGTCCGATTTTGTTTTTTTTACTACACTGTGTTGTTTCTATTGTGATTTTCATAAAAAGAAATACAATGGAGCATGCTAACCTTACGTCAGCAGAGTCGGATTTCTTAACAAACATTGGCGAATTAGATTTACAGTTACCTTGTGAAACAGACCAAAGAAGTGATACACCTGAGCTAGATTTGCCGTCAACCAGTGCTTCTACAAGCCAAATATCAGATTTGATCAACATTGTGAACAATGCCATGTTAGAGGGGGGAGACACAGACAGTCCTGATATTCTGGCCCACTTACAAGTTGTCGTAAACGAGCTAAACAGTCAAAGTCAGAATGACGGTAGACAAAGTCCTACACTGATCCCGTCACAATTGCTAAACATGATAGCAGAATTAAATAACCAAGCTAACGGTAGCAGCGGGCGTAGCAGTCCTGATATTCCTGCTCAACTGCTAAACATGATCCAAAATCTAAATACGCAGCCTCTGATTGACCCAACAACTGTTAAGCCTATCGATCATGAGATAGATGTTAATGATGACAGCGCACTTGTATTCCAACACCATCGTGACAATGCTTCTGTAATAACTGGTAACATGCCACCGCCATTTCAATCTAACTGCTCGGTTATAAGCGATCACGAGATAGATGTTATTGATGACAGCGCACCAGCGTTTCAAGACATATCCCGCCAATCCAACAACAGTTCTGTAATAACTGATCAGCGCGGCGGTTCTGTTGTAGTTAATAGACCGCATTTCAACAATATTGAAGTAAGGCGGCATTTAAATATACCATCACAAACAAACAGCAATGATTTTGCAACCTTTTACCTCCAGATTGAAGAAAAAATAGATGACGTCTTGCGAGAGGTTGATGTACGAACACAGCCAGGTGACGTGATTCAAGTCGAGATAGTGGCTGGAAATGATAGGGCCCACGTTTACCAACAAAAGAGCGACATAAACAGTGTCAGAGATAATGTATCGGCTTTGCTTGAACGTCTAGCTCAATCAAATGTAGAGCTTCTGGCTGATGAGAATTTAGAGCTTATTGTCCAAATAGTCACCCCATTACGTGGCGGAATGCGTCGTCGACTGGTGAACAGTACCAACAAAGAAATTTTGAAACGGAAAAAACGACACTTGCACATACCTCGTAACAAGGATAACCGTCTATGCTTTGCTCTCTCACTAACCTATCTGCTAAATGACACGCTAACATCAAAACAGGCCGTAAGACAAGCACGACTTTTACATGAGAGTGTGGGTTTGGATTGTCAAACACCTGTGAGTCTGGGGGACGTGCATAAATTTGAAAAAGTTCTCAGACGGAAAATAACTGTAATGTATCGAAAAGAAGACAGCCGGCCCATGACTTTCTTCGACACACTCCTAAAACAGACGAAGACACTTTATTTGTCTTACACCTCGAGAATCATTACTACGGCGTGAAAGCGATAGAGCCGTTCGTAGGGCATGCATATTTTTGCAGACACTGCTACAGAGGTCATGAAAATTGCCGATTCCACTACTGTGAGGGGCATTGTAACATTTGTCTCGATCCTCGTTGTAAACAACGACGATTTAAACAGGTTATCTGCCCCGATTGTAACAAAACCTGCCGTAATGAGGAGTGCTTTGCCAAACATAAAGAGTTTCGAACGACGAATCGTGTGAGCAACTGCACCTCATACAAAAAGTGCTTGCAATGCGGTCTCCAATATTATGTGAAAGCTGATGGTACCGGTGTTAGACATCGCTGCCCTGTTAAAAGATGCGCCGTGTGTGATGAGATCTTAAACCAAGGTGATGATGCCTTACTGAACCCACACATGTGCTACATGCAGCCCATCAAACCTCAACCACCTTGCAAAAATGTAGTCTACTATGATTTTGAAACCTATGTAGATGCAGATGGTTTACACAAACCCTTTCTTATCTGCTGTAAATCAAATAGACTCGCGAAACAATGGTTTGGTACAGACTGTGTTGACAAATTCCTCACATTTTTTCGAAACCCCCGGTTTAAACAAACGACATTTGTTGCACATAATGTGAGAGGCTTTGATTCATACATCTTGATAAAGAGAATGCTTGAATTAGGTATCAAACTTGACATTCTGATGCAGGGGAGCAAGGTTCTATCATTTGTCGATTTAGACACAAAATCTCGTTATATAGACTCGTTGTCATTCTTAACGATGCCGCTAAGTGCGTTGCCTAAGGCCTTGGGCCTTGTAGACAAATCAAAGGGTTGTTTCCCGCATAAATTCAGCTCTTTAGAACATCTAAACTACGTAGGATGTCACCCTGACCCTACATACTACGATGTCGAACGAATGTCACCCTCTCAACGTGCTAAATTTGATGAATGGTACGACAAAGAAGCTAACGGTGTGTTCGATTTTGCTAAACAGGCGATAGCCTACTGTGAGAACGATGTTGATTTGCTAATGCAAGGATGTGAGAAATTCAGGAGCGAGTATTTTGAGGCCACTGGAACAGACCCTTTCAACGCCGTCACAATAGCCTCGGCGTGCATGAAAGTTTTTCGCACTAATTTCCTAACCCCTCAAACACTAGCCATTACGCCTTCAGACATGCGTCAGTACAAAGCTTTCTCACATGATTCTATTCAATACATGCAATGGATCATGCATAGTCAAAATATCTACATTAGACATGCATTGAACGGGGGCGAAGTTAAGATAGATAACTACACAGTAGACGGCTATTCTGAAATCGGGGGCATGAAAATAGTTTTTGAGTATTTTGGTTGCTATCACCACGGCTGCTCAGAATGCTACAACCTCTCTAATATATGTCCGACAACAAAACGCCCCTTTCAGGAGAGGTTTGACACCACCCAAAAGAAAATTCAGGAACTACAGCTTAAACAAGATGTGCACCTTGTAATTATGTGGGAGCACGAATGGTTGCAAATGAAGAAATTGAACATAGAGGTTAAGGAATTCCTGAAAAAAACCAAATTCCCTACACCGCTCAAGCCGAGGCAGGCTCTTTTCGGAGGTCGAACAAACACATTTGTTTTAAGATACACGGCAGAAGCTGACGAGAGGGTGTTGTACGTTGATGTCACATCATTATATCCTTTCATTAACAGTACAGGCATCTACCCTATTGGTCATCCGACGATTATCCACGGTGATTTTAAAGACCCAAGACTGTATTTCGGCTTCATAAGCGTCAATCCGCCTCGTGGTTTGTATTTTCCTGTTTTACCTTTCAAAACAGCTAAAGGTAAACTCGTCTTCACGCTCTGTCGTACTTGCGCCGAGCATAACAATCAACAGACAGCCTGTACACATAATGATGAGCAAATATCGTTAACAGGTGTTTGGACAACCCCTGAATTTGTTAAGGCACTTGATCTTGGCTACACTGTTGCAGATATTACAGAAGTATGGCATTACACAAGAGCGAGCGACACAATTTTCCGTGATTACATGCGAGCATTTCTGAAAGGTAAACAAGAATCTTCAGGCTATCCAGCGCATGCGGTCAATCAGGCTGATAGAGAAAATTACATACAGAGCTACGCGATTCATCAGGGTATCCAACTAGACCCTTCTAAAATCGCTGTAAACCCTGGAAAACGGCAAGTTTCAAAACTCTGTTTAAATAACCTGTGGGGAAAACTAGCCCAGCGTGAGAACATGACAAACACAAAGATTGTGACAAAATCTGAGGAATTTTTTGAACTTCTGTTTTCGGGTCTGTACGATGTGAAATTCTTCCACTTTATCAGCGAAAAGCTTTCGATTGTACAGTATTGTTTCAACATAAACAATGAGATACCCGCCTCAAAAACATCAAACGTGGCGGCTGCATGTTTCACAACCGCATATGCACGTCTAAAAATGTACAGCTATTTAGAAATTTTACAGACGCGCGTTCTTTACACCGACACAGACAGTCTCGTGTACACGGTGAAACCTGGCGAAAGTGCCCTCCCGCTAGGGGATTATCTGGGCGATTTGACAGATGAGCTTTCGAATGACAGCATTTCAGAATTTGTCTCAGCAGGGCCTAAAACATACGCTTACAGGACAAGAGCGACCGGCCTCACAGTCATGAAGGTGAAAGGGATCACGCAGACTCACGAAAGCGGTCAGAGTATCAATCTTGATAGCATGCTCAATATGGTTCAGGGGTACATCGACACAGAAGGTGCAATCTCAGATGTGCTTTACGCACGCCAACATGGCATTGTTCGCGATAAGAGAGGGTTTCATCTCAGAAACACATCATTTTCCAAAAGGCTTCGTGTGGTATACGACAAAAGAAGATTGCTCGTTCAAGGTCGCACTGAACCATTTGGTTATTGATCTCTCTCCATACATACAGATGTGTGTGGAAAATGGCTTTTAACCAGATTGAATTTGACCCCAGATTAGAACTTCCTTTTTCCTCCATAATAGCTGGGCCGTCAGGTTGTGGTAAAACATTCTTTGTCAGAACCGTTTTAGAAAATCCTGAACATGTTATGAGAAAAAAACCTGATAATATTGTCTGGGTTTATACTTCATACCAACCAATGTACGATGAGCTCAAAAACATGAATAAAGACATCGTTTTCATCAAGGGGCTGCCTGAATCTTTTGACGACGAGAAGCTGTTCCCGCCGCAGCAGCACCACCTACTGGTTCTGGACGACATCATCTTCCAAGCTTCGGATAATCCGGAAGTGGTCCGAATATTCACACAATATAGACATCATAAAAATTTAAGCGTTATAATGCTAACACAGAATGTATTCCATCAAGGGAAATTCAGCCGTACTATTAGTTTAAACAGTAATTATCTGATTCTGTTCAAAAAACCCCGTGATAAATTGCAAGTGAATGTTTTAGCGAATCAGATTTGTCCCAGCAACCGGAAGTTTTTTTTTGAATCTTTCGAGGATGCTACGAAAGAGCCGCACGGGTATTTACTGATAGATCTGACGCCTTCATGCCCAGAACAATATAGACTACGTACAGGTGTACTACATAGCCAGTGGCCTGTAGTTTATATACCCAAACAATAAAACGATGACAAAGCTTTTAAAACCAAATGCGTCGTTACTCAAGTCTTTGTTTACATCCAAGCCGGCCAAACGTAAGCATTTACTTCTCAGAGGTCCGAATAGTTTAGTGAGAGCATTGTGTGAGATTGCTCTGAATCTTTTAAAAGGACATCTACCCTTAAAATCAAAACTCTATAAAAAACTAAAAAAGCAGAAGAAAAATATCCGCTTTCTGGCTGATAAGAAAAATACTCTGAAGAAGAAAAGAGCTGTGTTAGTTCAGAAAGGTGGTTTCATATTGCCTTTATTAGCGGCATTCGCACCTGTTCTGGGGAGTGTTATTAGTGGCTTTATGAACAAATAATAAAATGAGTTTGAAAACGGCGCAGAAAATGTTCCTGATCTCCCCTTACCAGCTCGAGAGGCTCCATAAGCCAGCCCCCACCATTAGGGATCGAGCCGAGTATTCTTTGGATGAGGAGATGAAACAGGTTTTGGATAATAAAAATTTAAATCAATATCAAAAGATCAAAATTTATCAAACCCTGATGCAGCATTATTTGGGGTTGATCAAACAAAAAGATTCTGAGCAGATTCCTATTACGATTCGTAATGAAGAGACGGGCGTTGAAGAGGAAAGGAAAACGGCTCAAAAAGTGCCAGATGAAGATTGGGCTGATATTTTGGATACGATTGGTCCACGTTATCGCCGCAACGCCTCCTATGTGCTGAAAAAATTATCGGCGGAAGATGTAAGGTGGACGCCGCGAAGCGAATTTATTTTTAGAGGGAAAACTGTCAAGGGCTCGCACATGAGCGATTTGATAAAACATTTAATTGTAACCGGTAAGAAACTAGCCGCTCAACCGGCTGGCTGGACAGAATTTCTGCGTACATTAGCACAGCTAAATCTACCTGAATCAACCATTTCCAACCCATCTGCTCGTGCTGATTTCAAACGTTTGAAATACGCTAGGGATGAAGATGATGATGATGATGATGTTTCTCATGCAAAATATGTAAGCGTAAAAAAAAGGAAAAACAGATCGCCAGTAGTAAAATGGGTTAGTTATTAAAAATGTTAGATACGTTAATGTTGTTACTGAAAAAAAAACAAATGACTCTGTAACTCTCTTTAACAATGTTTATTGAATAAAAGAGATTTTATAAAACATTAACACGGTTTCAGACAATGACATTCTTTAAATTTATGTAATGAACAAGATATTTGACCGCCGCGCATCCTATCCGGTCTCCGACATTTCTTGACAAAATCGGTAACCATAGCGTCGTTATTCAGAGGATCGGAACTATAATGCGTCATCACCTCACTGTAGCTCAGCCCCCACCCTCGTTGCGACAAGTAGTAGACGCAATGTTGACCACAGGTGTCATTCAATTCGTGTTGCAGTTGCCCGTTATGATATTCCATACGCTTAGAATGCTTCTTCAGAAATCTGTATATACTTGATGGGTAATAAGGACTGTCCGGCGGCAGACCAAAAGGATCAAAGAATGTGGCCGAACCATCAGATTCTAAAGTCAAAGCGAGCCAGTGCTCCCCGGGGAGATGTCGAGGATGTGTATTGACAATATAATGTCTGGGGGGCGTGTCTTTGACGTCAGCTAACTCGTCTGATGCTAAAACACCTCCAAACAGCGCCCTTTGCGTCCGAGTCATAATCAAACCCAATTCACGGCCGTTCATAGTGTCAATAATAGTCCATCAATACTTCCCTCTTGGCATTAATCTCAATAAGGGAATCATAGACCGGCTTATTGATGGATACGATAAGCGTGGCTGTATGTGGGAGGGGCGTACGGAATCGCAAATCTAATCTTAAAACACCATTATTCACGGGCGACAAAGCACCGGAATCATCTGCTTGACTTAAATTGAAGACAAAAAGTGAATAGCCTTGACTAAAATCTTGTTGATCGATACAGAGCGGTAAATCTTTTAAAAAACGACCCGTAGCTGTGTATAGATTATGAAATTCACGTGTATATAATCCAGCTTCGAAATTGGGTTGAAAAGCTTTAGCTGGTATCTGGCGACCTTCGTGGCTAAGCGCCAAATACTCAATGTTATGATGTAAAAAATTAAAAGGGTTTAAATCTCGTCGTCCCATAAAACTGTTATGATTCACCATAGCTAGTACAATTTGTTTAGGAATATGTCCGAGGAAGAGGTTATCTTGGTGACAAATCCGTGAGTTTTGAGGGATGGAAAAAGTCTTTATATTGACTCTACTTAGTGGGTACAAGGCGTTACCTTTATGTAAAGCGGCTTCATGACCAATAGAGACAGCCGGGGAGACTGAAACTTTTTTCACGTAAAGTGAAGCTCCTAATATCTTGAGACACGAGTCGCTGTCTGGAGCGCTCATGAGGCAAAAATCGTCCGGAGCTCTAGTTAACTTTAGGCGTAGATCCACATTATTCAATAGATGGCGTTCGGAAAAGAAAATATCTCCGTGTAGCGGTCCTGTGACGTGGAACTCACGTGATCCTCCCATCAGCTGTGCACGGCGGGCCAGGCCTTCGTTGACAGCTGGACCATCAAAAAAAATAGAGTCCATGCGCCCCCTAGTGTCCTTAGCAAACATTCCTGCTGTGAACTGGGATTCCAAAGAATCGTTTGAAAAGTTTAACAATAACTCAATGATGGATCTATATGCATGCGTTGCACTAGACTGTGATATTAATCTTCCCCCCATTGAGATATCTAATTGACTAAAAATTGTGTTTATCGGAAAATTCACAATCCCGACTTGTTCTTGCGGCGGTAAATTAGTACCATCTTTACGTGTTATTTTTAAACGCAGGTGCAGTAGAGTGTCAGATAAATCTAAATATTTTGAACCATCCCCGGGTATAAAGAATTCGATTGGCCCCTGGTCCACAATGGCCGACAATGGTAGGAATTCGACATAAGAACTGTCTTCGATAGAAAGTTGTGTTAAAGGACAAGAAAACAAATCGAGACTTGATAATACACACTCTTGCGATTTAAAATGTAGAAGGGCCATTTTTAAGAGAAGATATCTGCCCTCCGTCTCCTTTGTCTTTTCTTAACTGATCTGAGATCGGCAGAGCGTTTTTTTCTTTTAACAGTCTTTTTTCTCCGCCCACCAGGATGCAACCCCCGGCGTGATAAAACTGCAAGTCCGGAACCTTCTTGAGTTGTAGTTGTTTTGCGTTGAATTCTTTCTATGACACGCCCGGCTACATCCGTTGCTATGTTTTTAGCAGCGGATTGAAGGTGTGGCTTCGCCAGGTTAAAGCCGCTTTTGAACATAGGCATCACGAAACGGAAGAGTTTTGCAAAAATAGACCCTAGGCCATGCCCATATTGAACGGGGCTCCCCTGAAACCCCTGAAACGCTCCTCCCACTTGCGTTTCGTAATAATCGACAAATCTATACATATCGGGATGTGTGGATGATGTCATCATTGTTTTTTATTATCTCGATCTAAAATGCAAAATGAGGATAACTTTCCCGTATTCAAATTCCACAGGGGTGTTCTGGTCTGTTCGGAGACTAACTGTAATGGTCTCGATATGACTTCTGCACACGTTTAAATAGTACACAGGATTAAAGGTCTTATTTATAACATCTCCGTATTTTCCCATAACGGGGAGAGTGCGAAGCATCGGCGCGTAAGCGTCACCTATAGTTTGATGTTGAACAATATCTGTATAAACGAATACAAAATATAAACCGGCTCTTTTATCAGCCGGATGTTGTCCATAGACGCCTTCCGGTCTGAGCTGGAGCCAATGTTCCGGGTTCATTCCAACAATATACGCTAGGGGGCTCTTGAACATAATTCTCAAACCTTCTTCGCCTGTAAACAGATATCTGCGCATATGTTGGTCAAATTGAATGTCAATCTTTCTCGTACTGGTTTTAGTTAATAGAGTTCGGATTTCAGAAGCTAACGACTCATGATCGTTGTAAACGCCTCCTCGAATTTTCAGCGTATGTTGAACTTCGGAATCGCCCTGTAAAGAAACATCTCGAGAGCTATGAGGTTTCGTATGTTTGAGGTAAAAATTCCGAACACCTTCTCGATTTTTCAGCATATGCCTAATTTCCGAATCATCTTGTAAAGAGTCATCGAGAGAGGTTTGAGGTTTCAGATGTTTGAAGTAGAAGTCCCGTTTTTTCTCAGGAACGTCAGAAATTGAGTTGATGTATGAAATTTCACATAATCCGACCTCCCATGAGCCTTTTAAATCGATATGTTGCGCTAATTCCACTTTAAATTCTGAAAGCGTGTTCTCAGGAAAGATGTGCATGCTAGCATTTGAGGCTAGTGTTACGTAGAATTCTCTGTGGACACCACCCATCTTGAAATTTCACAGAATGACCGTCCTGTCGAGTTTTAAATGTCTTTTACGCTATATGCGGGGACCCAGCTGTCAAATTTGGTTGGCCAGCCAACCCAGTGGACGAGTAACTCCCGTTTGCCTGACACGATGCGTGATTTAAGAATTTTCTGTATACGGAAAATCTTGTTTTTTTTTTATTTTTACTTTTTGTAATTCCGCTTCGTAAAAGCTGCCTTCTATAGAAAACACCGTCTAAGTCGATATTTTGTAGACAGGCGGTACGCGGTGGAGACGTTGCGTTATCCTGAATATTCGTCCGTAAAACTCTGCAAGTAACCCTTTTCGAAGATACCTCTCAATTGGAGAGCCGGACCGTATCGCCTGGAGCGAAGCGGAACTTGATTCCCCGACGGAAGGGATTGTTTGCGTACAGGTTGGTGAAAACAATGTCTCTATTATCCACGTTTACGGCATTAGGTGTCATTTTTATACTAGTATGGAAACTGTCATTATAGCTGATAATAAAATCCTGAATTACATCGACATATCGTTGTGTGTTTTTGGCAGTAAAATATCTCCACATTCGTGATTTCAACGTTCTGTGAAAGCGTTCAACCGTTTGCGCCTTTGTGTCAGAAGACGTTGCAAAATGTATAATATTATGCTGTCTCATTAATTTCTGGAAATGTTTGTTAAAAAATTCTTTCCCTTTATCTGTCTGGAGTCGTAAGTGTACCCCGCTAACTGCTAAGACATCTTCAAAGGCCCGGGTCACATGCAAAGCTGATTTGGTCTTCAGAACTCGTACAAAAGCGCGTTTCGAAAACACATCAATTGTGGTCAGTAAATACTTATATCCGTCATTGTAGCGTGCTAGTGATTGCATATCACATAAATCTGCTTGAAATTGTCTCATAGGACCTCGAACAAAAACTTTATTTCTAGGAAAAGTTATTCTGGCTGGTTTGTGTAAAGTATAAGTATCTTGGTCTGCTAGAAACGCTTTCACTTTTTTAATATTAGTGTTTTTACAGTTAACAGTCGCCCCTTTGTGTAAACGTGCCTCCCCTCCGTAACTAGCTGGGTTATTAGCTTTATAATAGAGTTTTTGAAGACATCTGTCACCCCCCATTGTTAGATGCGGATTGACGCGTAACAAAATGTGTCACAGCTAATAAAGCATACAAGTATGAGATTTTTTAATAGAATAAACACAGAAAATCACTTTGCTGGTCACATTAGTTTATTACAAAAAACATTTACTAATGAGATTTTTTAAATAGAATAAACACAGAAAACAATCACTTTGCTGGTCACATTAGTTTATTACAAAAAAAACATTTACTAATGAGTAAAAAGAGTAGAAAGCACACAGCAGTAAAAAATAAAAACAGCTTCTAAGGTTCAGCCATAACGCATGTATGAAATAACATAGACGGTAGTATTTTGGCTTCAATTAAGGGTTTCAAGTCTCCTTAACCATGTAGTTATATCATCTAGCAAATAGTATTTAATATAGTCTAAAAACAATGCTAGATCAGCAGCCAGTTGGGCCCATGTTTTCCTCACAACATTTCCCATTGTGTTTTTCCAAAGGTTCTGAATAATAGCACGACTTCACTCTTACTCAGCACCACAATGTCACTAAATTCTTGTTTTATACAATGGAGCCGAGCAAAGATCTTGCGTTCATGGGCGAGATCGTGTAAAATGGCCGCAGCGGTGTTGCGTATGCTTTTAAGAGGAGCAGCTGTCCTAAAATAAAAGAGCATGGTCGATAACGTGTGTAGAAAGTTAGCATTGCATAGCTCAGCCGTCACTGTTTCATAATTTGCATAAAAATAAAAGCAGCGATCCTCTATAAACAAGCATGTATGGTGTAGCTGGCTGAGGTCATCGAGTACACATCCGTCACACATTGTTTTTGCATGTTCTATTAAGGCATCGTACAATAGGTAAGCCACCATTAGTTTGACACGTGTGTAATCTTCCACTACCAACCATGAAAGTGGTTCTACATTCATCATGTATAAATCCTTGTGAGTGTCGATTTTCGCAGGTGATGATGTCATCGTTTGCATCAGAATGTGATCCCCAGAGGGGAGGAGAGGGTAGTCTTCCACATCTGTATCGTCCATCAACGTCGTGAGATCGATCTAGGGCTCCGAATCATCAACCACTATGGCTAATGGTTCGGGACCGATCATGTGGACGGCATCATCGTAGGTTAAGCATGGCAAGTCCGCATCTGTATCGTCCATCAGCGTCGGAAGATCGATGTAGGTCTCCGAACCATCAACCTCTCTAGCTAATGCCTCATCATCGTAGGTTAAGCATGGCAAGTCGAAACCTCTTTCAGGATAACTCACGCACGTGTCGTCGAACAGGTGTCTGGCTGGATATGAAGACCATTGATCACGTTGCTCCACCCCGTTTGCTAAGCGGGTCTCGTCCCCCTCTGAACCAGCAGGTGGCGTTGGCCGACTCTCTACCAGCTCGAAGGTTGGCGATGGCGCTCTAGTTTCCTCACTCTCTGAACCAACAGGTGGCGTTAGCTCGATGGTAGATGGGGGTCCGAAGATGCGCTCGAATCTCTGTCGGGATCTGGGCGGCGGGGCAGCGACCACGTCACCTGACTGCGACTGAAACCCATACAGCAACTCAGAGACCCTTGATGCTGGCTGCATCGCCAAGTTTGCTTGTGGAGATGTGATGAACGCCATGTCGGCCTGATTTGTCTCTGCGGCAGAATTGTCGGGGGTGGACCACACGTCCGCTGTCTGTGATGCGGCCCCATACGGCATGAGGAACTCAAAGATCTTTGATGGCGTTTGCACAGCCATCTCAGCCGCCATGTTTGCTTGTGGAGATGTGATGAAAGTCGTGTCTGCCTTGTTTGTCTCACCAGCAGATTTCTCGGGACTTGTCCATAGTGTTATCGTCCCATTTGGCTCCGTCTGCATCCCCCTTGAGATTTTTTCTCCTGGTCCGGTCTCCACAGATGCAAAACCTGGTAAAAGTCGTCTGGCAGATCTTTTTTGAGCCATGTTTTTGTTGATCTCTCTCTTGACTTCAGGTATGAGGGGCCGTGTGTTAGAAGCTGCCTCCTCTTATACAGAGGTGTCCTAATGATTACAACCCCCTCCCCTAAATGCTAATGGTTACACCCTCCTCCCCAGTTTCTGTGGCAGTCGTAAAAAAAAAAAAGAAAAAAAAAAGAGGGGTCTGTGTGTGTGTGTGTGTGTGCGTGTGTGTGTTTTTAGTGAGGCTAATCTAAAGTCAATTTACGTTTCGCTCCAATGGTATTTATCCAGACACGGCTATCTACAAAAAGTTTTGTAATACTGTCACCAAATGCCTGCATTCTTTCAAGCCACTCTGCTAATGGTACGTTGATTATTGTCTGGAAAACCCCACATTCACTATTAAACACTTCTAGCGTCAGATACAGTAGATCGATTAGCTCTCCATCTTCTGCTCCATCAGTAGTTTGAGGAGAAACTTTAAGCCGTAGAAAACATTTCCCGCTAACCGTAATTCTTGAAACCCAGGTTATGTTCAGCTCGCCTTGGATGCCGTATTCATCTAGAAATTCAGTCAAAACCTGGGGTAGGAGTTGGTTTATCACACCCCAGTCATTTGAATTCAACAAACCATACGTGCTGGTTGGTTCAGAGTCGTTGTTTGGTCCAGATATTTCTCGGTTTTTCATGAAGAAAAAAAGCTCCCCGATTTCATAAAAAAATCTAAATCCCCAGAGTGTCTCCGTTGTCAGGTCCCAGTTCTGCTCAAGTTTTTCTGTAGGAGGCTGCTGCATACGCTTTAGGTACAAATGTTTTTTTTTAGGAGCGTCCAACAAACCGCCTAAACGGCTAAAATGAATACTAATAGGTGTTTCGGCTATCATGATTTAAGCTTCAAGTTTACAGTTTAACACCGCCGCTTTAGCTTAGCTTTTTAAGCTCGTCGCTCAATACCCCCACCTTAAATATACCAGCAGTAGGTCCACCCCCTTTCCTTAAAACCACACCTTTGTCACGTGTTTTACTCAGAACATGTTAGACTACTTCCCTAAAACTATCTAAACAAAATGTAGCATACAAAATTTACTGAAATATAAGGCTTTCAGAGGCCTTCGACTGTCTTCCCCCTCTTGCCCCTGACCTCTTCTAAAAAAAAACCATACATGCTTGTTGGCTCAGAGTCGTTGTCTTTGTGAAACTCAAATCTTTGGATACTAATCTTTCTCCTTTTGTCTTAACCGCTCCTAAAAACCAACACCTGTGCGAATGCTTCAACTCTGATTGTAATTCTAATCTGCAGTTTCAGAGTCGTTGTTTTGTGAATGCTTCTTCAGAAATCTTTGGATACTAATCTTGCTCTTCTTGTCTTGACCGCTTCTAAAAAAAAAAATACAAAAAAAAAAATACAAAAAAAACACACCTGTGCTAATGCTTCAACTCTGATTACAATTCTAATCTTCAGACATTTTGTCTTGACCTTTCTCTCTAAAAAAAACTACACTTGGATATGTTTCAACATAACACCTTTATTGCAATTCTAATCTTCAACATGTTCTAACATAACACCTCTATTACAATTCTAATCTTTCTCTCTCTCTCTCTCTCTCTCTCTCTCTCTCTCTCTCTCTCTCTCTCTCTCTCTCTCTCTAAAAAACTACAACGCTCCCTCTGGCATATTTACGTAGGGTCAACTCTGACTGTAATTCTAATCTTCAGACATGTTCCAACATGTTTCAACACTGACTGTAATTCTAATCTTCAGACATGCCCCAACATAGCACCTCTGACTGTAATTCTAATCTTCAGTCTCTCAAAAAAAAAAAAAAAAAAAAAAAAAACACCTGGACACGCCCCCCTCACCATAGCATCTTACAACGCCCCCTGGCGTTATCTTGGTGACATTGCACCCCCTACCTCATTTGCAAAAAAAAAAAACACCTGGACACGCCCCCCTCACCATAGCATCTTACAACGCCCCCTGGCGTTATCTTGGTGACATTGCACCCTCTACCTCATTTGCAAAAACAAAAAAAACAAAAAAACAAAAAACAAACCACATCTGTCGAGATGGTTAAAGGTAACTCATGCTACTATTTATACTAGTATAATAATAATAATAATAATAATACACTAAGATTATCATATAAAACATGATGTAATGTGTATGTAATATCATGCAGATATAACTGTATTTGCTGACGTAGATGACAAACAACTCTTGACGCTCTCCAACTTTTTGACGCACTCCTCTGATCAGAGCTCATGGTCTGGCGTGTCTTCTCAAAACGATCAATACCCCCACCTTATATATACCAGCAGTAGGTCCACCCCTCTCCTTAAAAACACACCTGTACATGCCCCCCTCACCGTAACACCAAGATAACGCCCCCTGGCGGTATCATGGTGACAGTGCACCCCCCTACCGCATTTACAAAACAATAGACATACACCTGCATCTTTTACATAACAACGAAGACACCTGCAGCATTTACATAACAACGAAGACACCTGCAGCATTTACATAACAACGAAGACACCTGCAACGCCCCCTGGCGGTATCATGGTGGCAGTGCACCCCCCTGCCTCATTTGCATAACAATAGACATCAAAGTTAAGCGCATTGTTTATCTCTCTAATATCTGTCCTGTGGTCTATGCTTTTAATGCAATTTTGGTGTGTTTCCTATACATTTGGATCATTTTCATCGTCAAAATAGCTGTATTTCTTGTTCAAATAACAACGGGAGACGAGAATCATGGAGGCTGCGGCAGTGACAGGTTGTGCCGCTCAGGGCGTGCGTGTGAGAGTGTGCACCACTCACACACTGTACTGAGCGCGTGCAAACGGCGCGTGCTTGCTTGCAGTCAGCGGGTGAAAATACGAGCCTTGAGGCAGCCAGTACCCTTGCCGCGAAGATGGGGCGATAGTGAGCCTCCGGCTAATAGTTCACGACACGAGTAAATGCGAGAGTAAATTAAGAAGAAGAAAAAGAAAAGAAAAACAACCAACAACATTCGGTGCTAACGCGTTGCTATATGGCTTTGTTTTCCCTGACAATGGAGGATATAATCTCGAAAATAAGGATTTTTTTAAAACTTGACTTTCAGTCAAAGCAAGAAACCATAAGTAAGGGAAGACCAACGCCAGATTTGCGAGGATTAATTCAAACTACGGGCCTCCCGGGACGGACTACAACACGTTCGTTTCAAAAGGATTGGTACTCTAAAAAAGACTGGCTTTGTGGTTGTGCTGCCAAAAATCGACTTTATTGCTTTCCCTGTCATCGAGATCTTCGTCCAGAAGGACAGGAGAATGGACTTCATTTACAAGTAAAGGTAAGAATACTTGTACTGATCTCCCTGTGCGTTATGTACTTCGTGTACGTTGTCACAGTTCATCAGCCAGCCAAACTCATGTATAGAACACGTGAGCCAGGATTCAGAGCGTCTTGCTCCCTTTATTTCTGTTCAGTGCTAAACACAACGAGTGAAACTGCAAGTAAAACAACAAACAAACAGTTTCTTCTATGAATATTCTTATCTTATAAACAATAATAAAGTTATCCAATAACAATAACTTACAGCCGTTGATTCCGTGAGGATAAGGAGAGGAGAAAGATTCGTTTTTGACACAAGTAATGCTAACGTCTCTACTCATCAGTTGTCAAGTCGCTTCAACAAGAACATGCGCAGCTTCCGGTGCATTTCAAAATACATTTCCGGTTTGCTTCCGAACGACAAATAACCATTGTGTATTCTTTTCATAGAAAACATTTCTTACGTCATGAAAACAATTCTGAGGGCAGAACAATACTGCAGTGGTGTGTTTAAATGTACAGTGGTGTGTTTAAAATGCTATTACATTTAATCAAGAATGGGATAACAACCATGTATGCATGTAAATCTGACTTGTGAGTCAGTGCCTTAGCGTCATACAGTACGTTTGTAAATCTGACCCTGAGTCAGTGCCTCACCAACCCCAACCCTCACCGCACGTCACTGCTGTCCATGGTCTTGGAAACATGCAGGTCTTCAAATCAGCACCTCCCAACACAAGATTCCTTTGCAATCTGTATACAAGGCATTATGAACAGTGTCTCAGAAGAGTGGAACTGAGAGTAGACAAAATTGAATTTAGGACTTTTTTTCTTGTAAATCAAGCAAAAAAATAACTGAAAAGTCAGTAACTTTGACAGTACAGCAAAGGCTCAGTGGACTAGTGGTAGTGTGTCCGCCCTGAGACTGGAAGGTTGTGGGTTCAAACCCCGTCCAGGTCATACCAAAGATTATAAAAAATGGAACCCATTGCCTCCCTCCTTGGCACTCAGCATTAAGGGTTGGAATTGGGGGGTTAGATCACCAAATGATTCCCGAGCGCACCACTGCTGCTGCTTCACTGCTCCCCTCTCCCCCAGGGGATGGATCAAAATCACACGGGGATGGGTTGAATGCAGAGGACAAATTTCACCACACCCAGATGTGTGTGTGATGATCATTGGGACTTTAACTTAACTTAAACCAAGAGTGTAAGCTATCAAGAGTGAAGGGGGGGGACCACAACATCTAAAATTTTGACTAACCAATTCCAAGCTTAATCATTCTGTCATTCATTCTTACATCCTGTTTGTCAATTATTTCCTTGAACATCATGTCAAAGGGCGAGTGCAAATGGTTGTTTGTCTCTGTGTGCCCTACGATTGGCTGGCAACCGGTTCACTACTGCCCGATGACGGCTGGGATAGGCTCCAGCACACCCGCGACCCCCGTGGGGACTAAGCGGTTCAGAAAATGGATGGATCATGTCAAAGATCTCCAGATCAATCATGGGCAACCGTCCACTCTCCGCGTCACATTATGAATGAGAGTTGAGGCTACTCAGCCCATGAATTTGCCAGAAGGGGCTCCATGCTGACCTTCAGAAACTCTGAGAATAGAGAAATAGGAATAAAATACTTAAATTACTGCAGCTATGACCTCTTTTTAAATGACTAATGCCTACAAAAAACCCTCTTACTTTTCCCTGTCATGGGTGTTTCACACACACTTCCTAGGTGTTGAAGAATAAAGCTGCAAGATTCAAATGAACCATTTTCCAATTATTAACTTTGCCCTGTTTGAAAAAAATGATGGCATTCTGTCTGTGCCTTTGAATGTGCTGCAATTTAATTTGGCTGTTCTACATATCCAATAACATTATTTTAAAATAGTACCATTTAGAAATAAAATTGCTTGTTCTACAAGTTGTTATCCAAATGATGAAAATGTACAGGGTAAACCTGGGTTTTATTTTGCACTTTGACATCCGCCCCGGTTTCCGGAGTGTGAAAGTCAAGGCAATGACATGTCATAAATGCAAGTTAAATATTGAAGATTGCAATTATAACATATGCTTTTTGCATATGCTTGACAGTAGCTAACTATACATAAGTATATTCAAACCACCAATAACATATCAATTTCCAAAGATAACGCAAGACAGTTGTGATTACTTCTACATCAAGAATAAATCAAAAATCAATCTGTACCTGGTGGAGTCCGGTCAGTTTTTAATATAGATGCTCCTTTTTTCTCCAGGCTTGGAGTCCGTGTTGTTAAAGGGGAAAAATAACATGTCTGATTTGACAATTTTCCTATTAACCGCTGTTAATCACATAACACAACACAATTTTAACTTTTGTGATTTACCTTAGAGTTCCAAGCCCTGTTGAGTGTAAAACAAAATTATGTGCACATTTTAATGACATCAGAAGATAAAAACCTACCTTTCCACGTACCACTCCTTGAGCTAAATCTGGAGTCACAAATGGGTAAAAAAGGGAAATTACATCTTTGCCATGCCAAATCTCAAATTTGTGATCTATACTTACTGTTTGATGTTGTTTTTGTTTTATAATAGCCACGGCGATTTTTGAAAGCGAGCTGCTGACATCTGCAAAAGCAATGCCATTATTAACATTAGTTTTGAATTCACATTTGAATTGTAAATCCATACGGCATAACCTCTTGTCAAAAATAACATTTCCTTTTTAAATGTAGGCTACTCATACAGTTATAAACTTTCACAAATATTTTATACACTTGAGATTTTATTTACTTAAGAAAATGAAAGTTTGTTTCATGTCATGTGTATGTAATGATTACATACGCATGACATGAAACAAACTTTTTGGAATATGTAGCAAATCCACTTTAGCTACCATTAACTTTTAGAACCCATTAAAGTTTGTGTCAGAAGCTCTTCTCTTCCAAATTATTAAAACTAAAGCAACTAGGCGAAAGTACACGCCGAAACATGTCGGGTAAATAAAACAACCCAAATCATTTGTCTGTGATAAAAGAACCAGTCAACTAATCTATAAGTGAAGCCAAAATGAACTTAGTACAAGTAAAGCAACTAGTCAACGTAGTACAAGCTAGCAGGCAAGCTACAACTTAAGTCCAAGCTTGAAATCGATTGATAATGAAATGGACAAACTTTGCAGGACAAAACAACAACTCTTACTGAAAAACCTCGAAGACTCACCTCATAGCAGCCTTCTTAGTGTCTTTTATTTTATTTTGTCTTTTAGACGTGCACGCTGCTACTGCTTCTTCTTGTTTTTTTATACGGTGTTTTGTGTGTGTGTGTGTGTGTGTGTGTGTGTGTGTGTGTGTGTGTGTGTGTGTGTGTGTGTGTGCATGTGTGTGTGTGTGTCAAAACGAAAAAAAATACAGCTGGTTTGATGTTCAATATTTGATGGATTTAATTTTGGCATCGATATAAGGTCTATGGAATAACCTAATATAGACTTAACTAATATAGACTACATCAACTAATATAGACTACATCAGGTTACAGAAATAACCACACTTCACACGGATCATTGGTTGTCTAAAACAAAGCAATACAACTTCTGTACATTATCTATACAACTTATAGCTGGTTTAGGGTTTAATATTTCATATATGATGGTTGAGACAAGCGTTATAGAAAATGGATGGATGGATGGCTGGCTGGCTGGCCGGATGGACGGACGGACGGACGGATGGATGGATGGATGGATGGATGGATGGATTTAATATTGGCCTCAGGTTACAGAAATAACCACACTTCACACGGATCAATGGTTGTTCAAAACAAACCATCACAACTTCTGTACACTATGTATACAACTTACAGAATGGTTTTGGGTTTAATATTTCATATTTGATGGATTTAATTTTGTCGTCTATTTTAGGTCTGTGTAAACCTAAAATAGACGTCTATTTTAGGTTATTCTATAGACCTAAAATAGACATCTAAATTAGGTCTATGTGTAGACCTAAAATAGACGTCTAAATTAGGTCTACCAATAGACTATCTATATTGTGCTCCTGAGTTAATGTTGCTGATTACTTTGAATTGAATATTATTTATTGCTGTTATTTAATTTAATACAGTGAAGCCTCAGTTTTCAACCACAATCCGTTCCAGAAGGCTGTTCGAGAAGTGAATCGTTCGAATTCCGAACCATGTTTTCCCATTACAAATAATGGGGAAAATTCTAATCCGTTCCAAGCAAAAAAAAAAAAAAAAAACTCATTTTTTAAGCATTTTTTCATTTACGCATTTTTGTCCGATCACGCAACTGCAGCGCACCGCCGAACGCCCAACCGTAGCGCGTCGCCGACTACGCAATTGCACCGCGCTGGTCGCATTATTGTGAGAGAGCCGTCGCTGAAATTCAGAAAATATTTTTAAAGTCCTGATGTACTTTCCAAAATTTAAGTGGACATCAGTGCACAGGGAGCTTAATTTTGTCCAATCGCGCAACTGCAGCGCACCGCCGAACACGCAACCGTAGCACGCCGCCGACCGCGCAACTGCACCGCGCTGGTCACATTATTGTGACAGAGCGGTCGCTAAAATTTAGAAAATATTTTTAAAGTCCTAATGGACTTTCCAAAATGTAAGTGGACCTCAGTGCGCAGGGAGCTTAATTTAGTCCGATCGCGCAACCGCAGCGCGCCGGGCGCTCACTGTCGCATTGCTTTAGGAGGTCTTTGTGTTTTAGGATGGTTTTACTGCTCCCACTTGCTTCCTTTGGAGGCATGATTAGAGTTGATGCAATCCTCAGAGTAACGAGAATGTAATGACGAACGGAGTCAGTTGGCATGCGGGTCCTCTCGGCTCATCTAGCGAGGTTCGACAACTGAATTTCGTCCGACATCCGAAGCAAAAAAATCTCAAATTCTTTTTCAAATACCGTTTTGTTCGAGAACCGGGACGTTCAAAAACCAAGGCTCCACTGTATTATTTATTCTTATTATTATTTTCTTGTAATTTTTTCAGCATGGCAGTTGGTCAAGAATGTTTATAGTTTAAATAATTATAATTCATTTCTTAATTTCAGGCAGTGATGCACTTTGAATCTGTAATGTTACAGACTAAAAACAATGCTATTAATAAAGTTATTCTGTATTGTAAGTTGATCTTTCTTTTTTATTTATTTTTTGTTTTATTTAATGTTAATAAATGTACAATCATGGGGGGCGCGATTTTTTTTTTTCTCCCTGGGGGGGCATCACAGAAAATAATTGAGAAGCACTGACTTAGTGTAATAGGGCTGCTGTTAGAATTTGTACCCCCTCTAATTTTGCTTGGGGGGGAACTTGCTACACTTGGTTAAACCACCCCCAGGAAGACACAGAAAAAATGAGTTGATTGTTAACCAAATTAGCTGAAAAATAAATCAATTATTGAAATCAATAATTCATTTATATAATGAAGCAATTTATATTTAAAAATGTTACAATCATTTTCCATTTCCAAGTTTGCAGACCATCTGCAATACCGCCACGGACCACTGGAGGGCCGCGGACCACCGGTAGACATCCATCCATCCATCCATTTTCTGTACCGCTTTGTCCCCACAGTTGTCGCGGGCGTGCTGGAGTCTATCCTAGCTGTCATCGGGCAGTAGGCAGAGGACACCCTGAACTGGTTGCCAGCTAATCGCAGGGCACACAGAGATGAACAACCTTTCGCACTCACACCTAAGGGCACTTCAGAGTGCTCAATCGGCCTACCAAGCATGTTTTTGGGATGTGGAAGGAAACCGGAGTGCCCGGAGAAAACCCACGCGGACACGGGGAGAACATGCAAGCTCCACACAGGGAGGGCTGGAAGTGGAATCGAACCCGCACCCTCCTAACTGTGAGGCGGACGTGCTAACCAGTGCGCAACCGAGCCACCTCCACTGGTAGACAATCGCTGATAAAAGACATACTGATGACATAAGCACAACTCAATAGGCTTCTAGAAAAGGCTGCCACTCACAACGGTGCCACAAAAGAAAATTAACAAGTGCGACAAGTTACAAGTCATCAAAGGCAAAGCAACAAAGACAATATGCAGGGACAAAAGAAAACTAACTACAGGCCAGCTGGTGAGAGGCCGAAATAATGTAAATTATGTTAATGTCGTAAATGATCCAGAGGTCCGCCACACAGCCCCCCTTTATACCCAGAAGAACACTTCAAATCACACAAAAAGCCACCACACCAGCGGTGATAAGATAAGATAATCCTTTATTATTCCCTCAATGGGAGAACTCCTGTGTAAGCAGCAGTACACTTAACATATACACCACACACGCATGCGGGGAAGGGGATAAAAGATTTTAAAAAAGTAGGAGATATATATAATTTAAAAAAATATGGACAGTATATACACAATACACAATATACAGTGGAGATAAAAAAAGTATTAGATAAAAAAATAGTGCAAAAGAAGAAAGGGGGGATGGTTGGTGGGTTCGGTGGAGTTGAGAGTGGGCTGGGGGGTTTTGGAGGGGAGGTAGCAGGGAGTGGGGGGGGGGGTTGAGGTGAGAGTCCTCGGAGCAGAAGAGGCTCCAGTCGGGGGAAGTTGCAGCATGGCTGGGTGGGTGGGGGGAGGAGTGGGTGGTTGTTCAAACCGGTTGAAGAACCGGTTCAGGTCATTCACCCACTCCTGATCCCTGTCCAGCGCAGGTCTGGAGTTGCTACGTCCTGAGATGGTGTTCAGGCTCCTCCAGACCCCGCTGACGTCGTCCCGCTGCAGTTGGTCTTCCATCCTCCTCCTGTAGTTGCTCTTCCCCTCCCTGATCTTCTTCTTCAAGTCCCTCTGCACCGTCTTCAGCAGGTCCCTGTCTCCTGATTTAAAGACCCTCCTTTTGTCCCTGAGCAGGTCTTTAATCTCAGGGGTGATCCAAGTTTTGCTGTTTGCAAAAGCTCTGACTGTTTTGGTGGGTATGGTGGAGTCTACACAAAAGTTAATGTAGTCTGTGACACAGCTGGTGAGACCGTCGATGTCGTCCCCGTAGTCCTCACAGAACACGTCCCACACCGTGGTCTCAAAACAGTCCTGAAGAGTCTCCAGAGATTCTTCAGACCAGATCTGTCTGGTGTGGGTGACTGCTGGTTGCCTGTGCACCAGAGGCTGATACAGGGGGAGAAGGTGGATCAGATCGTGATCAGATCTTCCAAGGGGGTGGAGGGGGGATGATGTATATGCCTCCTTAACGTTGGCATAAAAAAGGTCCAGTGTTTTATTTCCTCTGGTGCTGCAGGTGACATATTGGCTGAAAGTTGGAAGTGTGGATGAAGGAGAGGCATGATTGAAGTCCCCGGTAATAAGGAGGAGGGCATGTGGATGCTGTGTTTGCAGCCTGCTTACACTGCTGTGCAGGACATCGCGGGCTGCGTCGGCATTAGCATTAGGGGGAACATACGCAGTTATCGCGATAACGTGCGAGAGTTCCCGCGGCAGGTAGTGTGGCCTCAAGCTAACGGCTAGCAGCTCAATGTCCGCGCTGCAGAGTTGCTCTTTGATAGTGATGTGCCCAGGGTTACACCATCTATCGTTCACAAACACAGCAAGCCCCCCTCCTTTCCTCTTACCGCTCTCTCGTGTCCTGTCTGCCCTTATCAGGTTAAATCCGTCCAGAGCGACGGCAGAGTCCGTTGTTTGCTCCGTTAGCCAGGTCTCCGTGAACAGCAGCATGCTGCATTCCCTGTATTCCCGTTGGTGCCGTGCCAGCGCCGTTAGCTCATCCATCTTATTACAGATGGATCTCACATTCCCGGTGATGATGGTGGGGAGTGTGGGCTTGAAGCGGCGTTTCTTTTTCCGGCACATAACACCCGAGTGTTGTCCTCATTTCCTCCTCTTCAGCTCGGGGGAAACATCGGGCTTGTAGCCGGTTAGCTTCCCTTGGCTACAGAGCGCTAACAGCTGACCACGGGTGTAAACAATGGAGCGTTTACTCCCTGCTTCGGTGGTTGCTGGGGTGATGAACCAGGTGAAAAATAGGAAAAATAAAAGGGCCAGCCTCACTGTTTTTGCAAACATGTTTCTGCCCGGTAAAAAAAGAAAACACAGGACTGAGAAAAAAGAAAAAATAGTCCAAAAAACATATAAAACGAGACAATATACAGACGAGTCGACGGAGCTGCTGCAAACGTGTCGCCACTACCGCGGCGCCAACAAATACTACTTTAAAGGAACACAAAAGCAAAGATGGTTTTCACTAACTAGCCCATTTTTTGATGAGGAGAATGAAAAAAGTTAGCATTTTCTATTTTATTCATTAATTTTGGAGAAATAATTGAACAACTAATTACTCAGGAAATGCGCTCTTTTAAGGAGAAATATAAGCACACACCCCTCCATGTCTTGGTTGATGATGTCACTGTGAGAAGGGATCACAATTTCCCCCATTGGAAATCATTGTACATACATGGCTTATAATGTCAAAATGACCCTAAGCCTCCTCACTGAGTGGGTTGTTGGCTGATGCGTTCCAAGGCAAGCCTCCTCGCTGAGCAGCAAGCCTAATTTTTTCATCTTCCTGGAATATATGTACATTGATTCTTTCTTTCAGCATATTTCAGCGTACCCAGCCACAACACGTATATTAGGCATTTTTGCTGCCTTAAATGTTAAAAAAAAAAAACTATTCCAAAACAACAGGACGTTGACTAAGCATAGTAAGCAAGCCAGAAAACAATAACATGCCTTGGCTTCCTTCTCTGACATAGTCAGGCTGATGTGTCAATCAAGCCTACTCCACCCAAAACATGGGTGTCAGTAGTGATGGGTCGATGAAGCGTCGTGAAGGGTTTCGACACATTGCCAAACTGTATTGATACTGTGTCACTGAGTGCTGACACCTGCTGGACTTAAAAATACTACAGGCGACCTAGTTGACAGACTCAACTGACACTGATTTGAAGACCTAGTATACGTATACATTAATTTAAGTAATTATATTTTATATTGTATTCTTTCACATATTCATTTAAATTCAAAATATATTTTCTTTTTTAGTTGCAGTCAATCAATAATGTGAACATGTATCATAACATGAAAATCTAAGTGAACGTGTTGTGAAAGAGGATGCTTGTGCACTGGGATTTGTTTTTTACAATTTTTTATTTAAAACAATAAGTGTTTCCAATGTTTTGAAATTTAGCTTGTTGTGCTTTTTTTTTTTTCACGGGGTCCCCTCCGTGAGTCGTCACCTTATCGTGGTGGAGGGGTTTGCGTGCCCCTATGATCCTAGGAGCCATGTTGTCTGGGGCTTCATGCCCCTGGTAGGGTCACCCATGGCAAACGGGTCCTAGGTGAGGGGCCAGACAAAGCACGGCTCACACTAGCCCCTTATGATGAATAACATAAATGGATTTCGTTTTCCCTCGCCCGGACGCGGCTCACCGGGGCCCTCCTCTGGAGCCAGGCCTGGAGGCGGGGCTCGAAGGCGAGCGTCTGGTAGCCGGGCCGGGCACAGCCCGAAAAGGAAATAATAATGAACACCATGTTCAAACATAAGGGTGTCCATGTGTGCACTTGGCACCAGGACACCCTAGGCCGCAGTTCGATGATCGAC
This sequence comes from Syngnathus acus, assembly GCF_901709675.1. Lineage (NCBI taxonomy): Eukaryota > Metazoa > Chordata > Actinopteri > Syngnathiformes > Syngnathidae > Syngnathus > Syngnathus acus. The sequence goes on from NC_051095.1 coordinate 26,449,845, forward strand.
TTTGTCGTGTAAATTCATTGCCAAAAAAGTCGTTGCCTGTAAAATTTTCAGTAAAAAACACACCAATAAACTCACACAGGATGAAATTATGACAAATCCAAGTTAATGTGTCACAATTTCCATGATATTTCAAATGGTGTCACTTCTCACAAAGACTTTAACAGCGCAACTGGAATACTACTCTGAAAATAGCAGTTTGAGCAGTAGAATAGCTCCTGTAATTTTGTAATTTTTTTCCCCTGAATCGTGCAGGAATTTAGACAAATTTAATGTGCTGTGTGTGTGTGTGCGCACGTGCGTGCGTGTGTGTGCTCGCGCGCGCGTGTTGTACTCGTTTCCAGAATTCACGTGAACATTTGGTAAAGCGTGGATTCTGCATTTGGCCAGAAGATGGTAGTAGAGGTCCACGAGTCTGGTTCCAGAGTCACTCATGCCTAACAGGCAGCACAGAGTTTAACCTAAATAAAACTGACTCTTTCACCACCGATTATCCTTTTTAAGGATCATATCCTTCTTTAAGTCCCACTGAGCAAACTGTATTGTAACTGCAAAAATGTATTGCCTTTTCCATTTACTTTTCATTTTAGAAGCGATATTCACCGTGGACTGTTTGTTGCACTTGCCACTCCTGGGTGTCCATGGTAATAATCACAGCATGTGAGCTTGTTGTAATTGACAATCAATCTAATAACTCTCCCTGGGAGGTTGACTGTTTCAAACTAATGAACAGGAGGTGCTGGCTGTGCGGGCTCAATCCCATTCTCAATTTCCAACAATAATATTTAAACAATGCATCCAATGCATCCAATGCAACAATACATACTTAAACAATGCATAATACCTGTACCAATTTTTTTATCTCAACATATACTGATTACAAGCATTTCACAAAATTAGGCCTCTTCTTTTAACCCATCACAGTGACGAATACTGTAAGCACGCAGTGGGTGTCACATACTGGAGCAGGGAGTTACTTTTTCAGATTCTGACATGATGATGACTGTGAGAATAAAACAACATGGTTTCAAGGAGTAACTACTGTTAGAGTGATGCTCACTCTAACTTCTTTGCAAGAACCACACTGGAGACAGTTTGCCCTTTAGTACCTGCAAATGGAGAAAACCTTTGTCACCTTGTAGCATATACAGAGGTGACCGAAAAGTAGTCTGACTTAGGCCTCTTGCAAGAGCATATTTATTGAGAGAAAGCAGGGTGGGGGTGAGAGTGGACAAGTTTGGTGGTCATCTCAGCAACTGGTTAATCAGTGCAGAGAGTCTCAGCTCTTAGTTTTACAAGGTTGTGGAAACAGAAACTAGTGGAGCATTTTAGATAACTAACCAAGCATGAATGTTTCCACACCATTTGGAAAGTTTCCACAACTGAATGTGGAAACTTTCCAGAGTCAAGGAAAGGTGAAAGGTTTAAACAAAGTTAATAATTCTAGTCTACATTCCAACATAATCATACGATAAAAATAATTTGTCAACCCTAACAGCTACTTCTTTGTATTTTGAAGTAACTTCAAACAATAAACTACTAGTTCGCCATGGTAGAGAGTTGATAGTATTTTGCAGACTGTAGTCACTCTAAGGTGACAAACAATTTCAACACAACAATGCAATCAAATTAACACTACAGTGACTTTGTCAAAGAGTGTCGTTCATGTAAATATGAAATCATAATAGAACTTTTGCCTCCTATATCTGCCAATTGCACCAACAACTGGAGTGGGAGGGGTCGCGTCACTTTGCCTGAACTAATGACTCCCAGAAAGAAAGAAAGAAAAAATACAGCTCATACCACTGTTGGAAAGATTCAGCAGTTTTGAAACCATGACTTTTTTAAACAATGGTAACTGGTGCATGATCAACCACAGTTGTGTATTCGAGTGGGTGTGAGTGTTTTTTTAATAGTATTTTTTAGTATGTTTTGCAACATGGTAAATCATTTGACCTACTATATACAATGTTTTGAATATTATATTTTTGAGGTGAGAATATTGGCGCTTGTTATATGTGACTGAATCTACAGCCTGTCACAACAGCTCCATTAATGATCTATAGTTCTTTTACCTTCCACTGTTCTCTGCCATTAAGTATTCTTTTTGCATTTCCATTGTTACAGGCATGATATTATTTGGCAGAAAGTATCAATGTCTAAACAGCATCTCCCCGGATGGCAAAGGAACAAGAATCTCCGCTAAAATTCAATACAATGAAACAAGAGAAAGGACTAAAAAAACATGCATAGAATCCAATCACCCCTCCGTGAGTCGTCACCTTATCGTGGTGGAGGGGTTTGCCTGCCCCTATGATCCTAGGAGCCAAGTTGTCTGGGGCTTCATGCCCCTGGTAGGGTCGCCCATGGCAAAAGGGTCCTAGGTGAGGGGCCAGACAAAGCACGGCTCAGAAGACCCCTTATGATGAATAAAATATATGGACCGAGTTTTCCCACGCCCGGACGCGGGTCACCAGGGCCCCCCTCTGGAGCCAGGCCTGGAGGTGGGGCTCAAAGGCGAGCGCCTGGTGCCTAAGGCCTTCGCCAATGGGGCCCGGCCGGACACAGCCCAAAAAGAAAACGTGGGTCCCCCTTCCCATGGGCTCACCACCTGTAGGATGGGCCAAAGGGGTCGGGTGCAAACCAAGCTGGGCGGCGGCCAAAGGCAGGGACCTTGGCGGTCCGATCCCCGGCTGCAGAAGCTGGCTCTTGGGACATGGAATGTCACCTCTCTGGCTGGAAAGGAGCCCGAGCTGGTGTGTGAGGCAGAAAAGTTCAGACTAGACATAGTCTGACTTGCCTCCACACATAGTTTGGGCTCTGGTATAAGCCCTCTCGAGAGGGGCTGGACTCTCTTCCACTCTGGAGTTGGCCACGGTGAGAGGCGTCAAGCAGGTGTGGGCATTGTTAGGGTTTGCAGAATATCTTCATCGTATGATTATGTTGGAATGTAACCTGTAATAATTTACCTAGCTTGTCCTGTCTTACCAAAAGTAGTAGACCAAAGTGCTAAGATATTTTCACCTGATTGACTAGCTGCAGAGGAAGCAATCAAAGTTGCTTTGTTTCCACAAAGTCGTAAAAGGCCCCCTGCTATGCTTTGATCAGCAGGGGAGCGTCTTCACCCCATCCTGGGTCCTCACACCCCCACTCTCAACCCCACTGTGTTTCTTCTCAATAAATATGCACCCGATGAGGCCTGACTTCAGACTTCATTCGACCATCGCTGTAAGCACAGCGACGAGTGAACTCTCCGCCTGCAGGTGTCTGAAACGACTAACTTGTCTCCAGTGTGGTTCTTGCAAAATAAGTTAGAGTGAACACTACCCTAACATTTTGGTGCCGAAACCCGGGACCCTCATACCCGCCATCTGGCGGACGGAGGACGACGCGCTGTACACCGTCGACGGGCCAGCGTCCATTAGGAGGACCTGGTAAAGAAAGACCTGGGAAGGAAATCCTTCGCTGGGCCAGCGTCTTAGGTCTGCCTTCGTCTGACAGAGGTGGATTGACGGGACCCGGCAGTGCAACGAACCAGGGGACAAGTAAGTTAACGCCCTAAAGTTGTGTGATTGTGTTGTTAAAAAGGTAGAGGTGCACGGAATATAGCTTGGGTTCGAGTCCCAGGGGAAGTAACAGACTAAGAAAAGCAGAGCTTCTTTTTCGTTCATCGAAGAAGTGCGTAGATTCTTCTTTGTCTGTTCTTCCAAGCTGAGGGATCTGGCTTGGGTTAGAGTCCCAGTGGAAGGAACGTGCTAAGAAACACGGAGCTTCTTCTTTGTTAATCAAAGAAGGGTGTAGACATTTCTTTGTACGTTTCTCCGGCCAAAGAACAGCTTGGGTTCAAGTCCCAGTGGAAGGAACGGGCTAAGAAAAGACAGAGTCTCTTTTTCCTAATTGAATAAGGGCGTAGATTCTTTCTTTTTTTTGTCCGTTCTTCCAAGCTGTTTGGGAGGGTTTTACACCCATCCTGGATAGGCCTAAAATTAAAAAGCGCTGGAGTTTGTATGGTTGAGAGTGCGACTGGTAGGATAAATTGACCGCAAAGAGAATTTGGTAGAAGGTCAATTTAAACCTGCATTGAGGATCCTCAAAGAAAATAAAAATAAAAAATTGTATAAACCTAAAATACCAAATTAAGATGGGAAACAAAACCGGTAAATCCCTAGCTCTTGAAGGAGATGAGAAGTACATGGCGTGTACATTTCTTAATTGTATGCAATACATGCCAAAGTGGAAGAAAAAGTATGGAGTAGAAGGGAAGTTGAAAGTTGAAGTGTGGAAGACAGTGGTTGATGTTTTGGAGGAGAGTGTGAATAGGAAGTCAAAGGGACTGAAAAAGAAAAGTAAAGAGAAAGAATTGATTTGTGCTAGAATGTGGTTGAATGCTTCACAAGAGAAAAGAGAACAAATTCAGGAGACAAAACCTGGAAAGATAAAAAGTGATGAGACCGCCATTCAATTAAGATTTGAAAAAGAATTCTGGGTGCACAGTGGCACCCCATTCGATGATGCGGCTGAGAGTGCTTATCAGCAACGTCTTAAAAACGCGCTCATCACTGTTTCCCCCCCCGACTTCGGCAACTGGGTGAGGAAACATTTGGTGGAAGTAGATATTGCAAGTGTGACACCAACTACTCAATGGGCCAAAAGTTCTGATGTATTTCATCTAGGCGATGATGATGATGATGTTGACCTAGATGAAGATACAACAGTCTTCTTTCATGGGTCCCAGCAGGCCAGAGGAAGAGGTAGAGGCCAACAAGGTCGCAGGCCGCCATATAATTCGAAACCCCCATCAGATTCTGACAACTGTTGGAACTGTGGGAGACGAGGACACTTGGCAAGAGCGTGTCGTTTTGCAAAACAATACCAATCAAAGGGTGGAGGAAGGGGCAGAGGAAAAGCCAAATTGTCAGCGTGACTAGATTCCTCCCCTGTGATCTCTTGTGCTCCTACAGAGGAAGAAATAACAGTTGTCCATATGAAAGCAAGACATGTCATTGTCATATTATTAGAACGTTTTTAGATTGTTAGAGCTCCTGTCCATGCAAGGAGTATGACAATGCTGTTGTGTGCCCAATGACAAATGACCAGAGATCAAATTGTGTATGCACACTAGAGTTAAAATTTGCAAATCAAGTGGTAAATGAATGCAACTGGCTTCTGGAAGATAAATAAAACTTAGAATGTGCTGTCCTCGTGTGCGTGGGAGGGACCAGCTCATGATCGACCACAGGAAATGGCCAGCCTGTGACGAATCATTGGTGCTGGGATCTACCTTACGCGCGCGAGAGCTGTGCATGTGTGTTAAAATTATGAAAATTGGCTAAACTTTTAGTGCACAGAAATTTGCTAGACTGTGGTCTATCCAATTTGCACCGTAGAACAGAAACGCTTTTGAAAGATAAAAATGAGAGGAAAAGAGAGAAATCTGTTTGCGAGCAGAAACTGATCCACACTAGTGCATGTTAAGTAAGAACCGACAGAACATGCTTTCAGGAATTGGAAGAATCAAAATTGTGAATTTAAGACATTCACATTTAATAGAAATAATTGACTGGTTGTGTTATAAGATTATACAAACTTCTATATGCGAGCTGATTCTGAGAGATTGGGTTCTTCAAATTTAAAAACAAAGAAAGACTTCTGATTGATTTGCCAGCAGTTTTTTTGTGTGTTGAGTTTTTTTTGGATTGGTGGATTGTTCTATCAGGAACCTTGAGATGAAAACGGTATGTGAATGTTGTGTGGTGAGCTTGGATGAATTGGGACCGATGTGATAGAAAGTCTCCTTCTTGGAGACTGTGTGTGAGATGCAAATGAGCATTGATGACTGATTGCCTGAATGAAGGGAAAATACAGGTTGAATGGTTGGCGTTGTTGGACACTTCTATCGAAAATTAGTAGAGCGACTTTGAAGGAAGAGTGATTTTGACTACGTTAAATGCAAAGGAAGAAATAAATAAAAAGGTTGCTTTTGGATTGCTAATTGACTAGGGAAGAAAAAACAAAAAAACAAACAAACTGGAGAACCAGTAACACATGCAGAAGATGTATGAACTGGGAAACTTAGATGCGTTTTGGAAAGAAAGTCAAATTAAATGATGATAGAGTCATATGTGGTAAAGAACACATCCTCCCAAAAAGTTTGTCAAGGTGTGAGACATGGGCGTCGCCATGCCTCAGAAGGAGGGAGGTTGTATAGAGAGTGGGAGATAAAAAAAAAACAAATAAAAAAAAATTATATATGTACAACACTTTACTACATATAGATTCTCTAATACATATGGCGTTGTACCATTGAGTTAGATTCTTTTTTCTCAAACGTTTGCTGTAAACAATTGGAAGATGATTGAAAAGTAACTGAAGAAGCTATGAGGAAGTGGTGTAGCTGTTTGGAAGGGCACGCGCTTATGCGTTTCCCTGGCTAATCAACATTATTTAACTGATAAGGGGATGGGCAAAGGAACCATCTGCTACAGGACTTAAGGTCCGTTCCTCCAGTAACCAAGATCAGGGAATCTCCTTTAACACAGGAGGCAATAAATGGGATAGCCTCTGTCATAAATGGTCTTTGGTCAGGAGGAGTCATTCGGAAGTGCTCAAACACTTCTCGCAAACACTCTTATTTGCCCAATTCAAAAGGGCAATAAAATTAACTGGTGAATGATACAATATATGCAAGAAGCAGACGAAGAACAGTCCCTGGCAGATTACATGATTAGAACGCTCAGACTGACAGAGGTGTCAATGCAAATTTACTGCCGCCTGATCTTTCATCCTCACAGGTCGACAACCCCGTCATACCAGGAGACTGGGTCTACATCAAAGTCATCAAAAGAAGGAACTGGGCCACCCACGGTGGGAGGGACCATTCCAAGTCCTGCTGCCTACCCCCACCGCAGTAAGGAGGACCATTCCAAGTCCTGCTGACTACCCCCACCGCAGTAAAGATAGCTGAACGGCCAAGCTGGATTCACCTCAGCCACTGCAAGTTGCAGAGAGTGCTGGACCCCTAATTCGGAGTGGGGGGAAGTCTGACTTCAAAGGAGTCCTATCGTTTAGGGTGGGACGTCTCAATGTTGGTGAAGAAAACAACGATCCCCACTCCGCTAGGCGAGGGGATGTCCCGGTGTCTCTGCCATCCTAGTAGCAACGGGGCTCCATATGCCAGATGGATCCTCTGCTGCGTTGTGGTTGGAGCGTGCTATGGTCTATGGACTCAACTGAACAGACCAAGTGACAATGTTGACCGTGGAAAACGATGGTCACACGATGAGAACTTTGAGGACTGGTCATGGGACCCGAGAAACCCATACGAAACCAACACGTGGTACCGCTACGTCAAATTCACTGTGAGATCGCACACACAGGAGGGCTGCTATGTGTGTTCCAAACTCCCTCCGTCCTCCGCACAAGTTCACTTGGAGGCCAGAGCAATGAATGTCACTGAAGCGAAATGCATGGCATCCATGGGAGGAGTTGGATATCAACACCGTGCTGTCACAGTCAGTGATGCCGACCCGTCCCGCCCTGGACTTGCGGAAGGTACCTGTGATCAGCTTTTCTGGACAAATCTCAATGTGACTGTTAAAGGACGGACACTGCCGCAGGTGGCCTTCACAGACCGGCCACCTGGAGTGAACTATACGTGTTACATCCAAGGAAGTGAGACCCACAAATGCATTGACAGAGACTGCTCTCCAGGAGGGAACTGGATGGGAGCTTTGGACATCGCCACTGAGTGTCAAGATAAGAGAGCCATTTCAGGTGGTGAGGGCTCTCCGACCAACATGGCTGCACCATCAAACGGAACATACTTCATACAGAACGGCTGGTGGCTTTGTGGTCACAAGGTTTATCCGATGCTGCCCGCCAACTGGACAGGAGTGTGTGCACCAGTGTGGGTGACAGACCACACCTACAGGATTCAACATCGTCAGCTGACGACAGCACACAACTCTTCTGGACGTCGCCGCAGGGCGATCACAACCTTTGACCCCCATGACCCTGTCTGGGGTGCAAATGTTCCGGACGACCATAAAATATGGCCTGTCGGAAACAAAGTTGTTCATGCGCTTTTTCCTTGGATCGGAGTTGGAAAACAATCTCTCTTCATCGAGACACTGAACTATCGTTTTCAATCCTTTGTGAACCTCTCACTGCAAGTCGATGATGGACAAAATAGAGAGATCCAGGCTATTAGACTAATGGTCTTGCAAAACAGGATGGTTCTGGACTTGTTGACGGCAGCACAAGGTGGTGTGTGCCACATCATTGGGACTTCCTGTTGCACATACATCCCAGGAGATAACGACACGCACATCAAGGAAGCCATGAACTCACTGAGGAATTTACAGCAGGCCATGTCGGAGGATAACATCCCACATCAATGGGATTTCTTTTCATGGCTATTCTCTGGCGCGTGGTGGCAGTTGCTGTTGAAACTTGTGACGCCTGTGCTTGCTGTGCTGGTATTGTTGTGCTTGTTTACGACCTGTGTTATCCCGTGTTTGAAGTCTGCTGTGACAAGTTTTGTGTCTTCTACCGTGGCACAAGTGCATATACAACTTCTTAGAGATGACGGATGTGATGACTGTGATGTGCTGCGAGACGTGGATTGCGTAGATGCTGTTTAGCTCAGCATTCTTTTACAGAAACTTGATGATTTGACCATCGAAAATGCCTTGCAAGTGATGGTTACAATGACGTACTGTTTCTGTGTTTTTCTTTTTCTTTTTTTTATTGGTAACATTCTGGTCGCCTAAGGCAGAGGGGCCGTGTAACTCTTTTCCTGCATTTTAATCTGGCCGCAGGTTTTTCAGTTGCACACAAAATTTGGACTGGAGCATTGAGGGAAATGCCTCGTCTTCACTGGAAATTATTGCTGTCATTGTATTTTCTTTCTTATGTTTGATTGATCGGGTTTGACATACTCATATGATAAAACAGGGGGGATATGTTAGGGTTTGCAGAATATCTTCATCGTATGATTATGTTGGAATGTAACCTGTAATAATTTACCTAGCTTGTCCTGTCTTACCAAAAGTAGTAGACCAAAGTGCTAAGATATTTTCACCTGATTGACTAGCTGCAGAGGAAGCAATCAAAGTTGCTTTGTTTCCACAAAGTCGTAAAAGGCCCCCTGCTATGCTTTGATCAGCAGGGGAGCGTCTTCACCCCATCCTGGGTCCTCACACCCCCACTCTCAACCCCACTGTGTTTCTTCTCAATAAATATGCACCCGATGAGGCCTGACTTCAGACTTCATTCGACCATCGCTGTAAGCACAGCGACGAGTGAACTCTCCGCCTGCAGGTGTCTGAAACGACTAACTTGTCTCCAGTGTGGTTCTTGCAAAATAAGTTAGAGTGAACACTACCCTAACAGGCATACTTATTGCCCCCCGGCTGTGTGCCTGCACATTGGGGTTCACCCCGGTGAACGAGAGGGTAGCCTCCCTCCGCCTTCGGGTGGGGGGACAGGTCCTGACTGTTGTTTGTGCCTATGCACCGAACAGCAACTCAGAGTACCCACCCTTTTTGGGGTCCTTAGAAGAAGTGCTGGAGAGCGCTCCTTCTGGGGACTCTATCGTTCTACTGGGTGACTTCAATGCTCACGTGGGCAATGACAGTGAGACCTGGAACGGCGTGATTGGGAGAAACGCCCCCCCCCCTCGATCCGGACGGCTTTGAGGAGATTCTGGTCCACCATCCGCGGTTTCAGGAGGGAGAAGCAGTGCACCGTCAACACTGTTTACAGTGGATTTGGCGTGCTGCTGACCTCGACTCGGGACGTCGTGAGTCGGTGGGGAGAATACTTCGAAGACCTCCTCAATTCCACGGACACGCCTTCCATCGTGGAAGCAGGGCCTGGAGACTCTGAGGTGGACCCTCCAATCTTTGGGATCGAAGTCCCTGAGGCAGTTAAAAAACTCCTTGGGGGCAAGGCCCCAGTGGTGAATGAGATCCGCCCGGAGTTTTTAAAGGCTCTGGATGTTGTGGGGCTGTCCTGGCTTACACGCCTCTGCAACATCACGTGGACATTGGGCACGGTACCTCTGGATTGCAGACTGGGGTGGTGGTTCCCCTCTTTATGAAGGGGGACCGGAGGGTGTGTTCCAACTCCAGAGGAATCACACTCCTCAGCCTCCCTGGTAAGGTCTATTCAGGGGTGCTGGAGAGGAGGGTCTGTCGGTATGTCGAACCTCGGATTCAGGCGGAGCAGTGTAGCTTTCGTCCTGGCCGTGGAACAGTGGACCAGCTCTATACCCTCGGCAGGATCCTCGAGGGGGGATGGGAGTTTGCTCAACCAGTCCACGTGTTTTGTGGACTTGGAGAAGGCGTTCGACCGTGTCCCTCTGGAACAGGGGTCGGGAACCTATGGCTCACGAGCCAGATGTGGCTCTTTTGATGATTGCATATGGCTCGCAGATAAAACAAAATATTCTCACTTGTTTTAATCCATCCATCGATTTTTCACTGCGCATGTCCTGTTCAGGGCTGCAGGAGCAATTGTCCATTATTTTAATTGGATGATACTGGCCTACGTTTGCCGTTGCTGGGTAAAACAGGTAAACGCCCCCTTTTGAATCAGTCTGAGACTGCGTCTGCTCGGTCATTAGCTCAAAGCTAACCCTTCGACGAAGAAGATGGCGAAAAGAAAAAAAGACGACGAGTATCGTACATTTCAGGACGAATGGACCGAAGAATTCGCCTTTGTGGAGAGAGCGGGTTCTGCGGTGTGTCTAATTTGCAATGACAAAATTACATCGTTGAAACGGTCGAATGTAAAGCGGCACTTCGACACGCGCCACGAACATGAAAATAGACCCATCCTAAGTTTCCATTGCATTACACCAGGAGGCACTTTGTGCTCAGATGTGTGACAGGCTGTTTGGCGAAGTGATGTCGCTGGTCATTCGTGTGATCAACTTTATTGTTGCCCGAGCCTTAAATGATCGCCAGTTTAAAACACTGCTGGATGAAGTTGCAAATAACTATCCAGAAATGAAAAAACTCCAACCCGAAGACCAGCTGATTCTCAAAACTTGGAACGCGCTTCCTGTCACATACCACACACTGCAGCGTGTGAGTATTGCTGTATTGACCATGTTTGGATCTACGTATGCATGTGAGCAGTCATTCTCACATCTTAAAAACATCAAGTCCAACCTACGATCACGTTTAACGGATGAAAGCCTCAACGCTTGCATGAAGCTTAACCTCACCAAGTACCAACCCGACTACAAAGACATCAGCAAATCCATGCAGCACCAGAAGTCGCATTAATGGTGAGTGTTATAACAACATTATTTAAAAGAATAAATTCAGAGGCTTATTATACTGACATTTAGTTGAATTCACTTTTAAAATATATTATATGGCTCTCACTGAAATAAATTTCCAAATTTTTTGCTTTCATGGCTCTCTTAGTCAAAAAGGTTCCCGACCCCTGCTCTGGAAGTTCTCTAGAGGGTGCTTCGGGAGTACCGGGTGCCGAGCCAACTGATAAGGGCGGTTCGGTCCCTGTATCACCGATGTCAGAGTTTTGTCCGCATTTCCGGCAGTAAGTCGCATTCGTTACCACTGGGGGTTGGACTCCGCCAAGGCTGCCCTTTGTCACCGATTCTGTTCATAACTTTTATGGACAGAATTTCTAGGCGCAGCCGAGGTGTTGAGGGTGTCTGGTTTGGGGACCTCAGCATTGCGTCTCTGCTTTTTGCAGACGATGTGGTGCTGTTGGCTTTTTCAAGCCGTGATCCCCAGCTATCACTGGAGCGGTTCGCAGCCGAGTGTGAAGCAGTCAGGATGAGGGTCAGCACCACAGTCCATGGTCCTCGATCGGAAAAGGGTGGAAAGCCCTCTCCGGATCGGGGATGAGATCCTGCCCCAAGTGGAGGAGTATCTTGGGGTCTTGTTCACGAGTGAGGGCAGGATGGAGCGCGAGATCGACAGGCGGATCGGTGCAGCATCAGCAGTAATGCGGACTCTGTACTGGTCAGTCGTGGTAAAGAGAGAGCTGAGCCAAAAGGCAAAGCTCTCAATTTACCGGTCGATCTATGCCCCTACCCTCACCTATGGTCACGAGCTATGGGTCATGACCGAAAGAACGAGATCCAAGATACAAGCGGCCGAAATGAGTTTCCTCCGCAGGGTGTCCAGGCTCTCCCTTAGAGATAAGTTGAGAAGCTCAGTCATCCGGGAGAGACTCGGTGTAGAGCCGCTGTTCCGCCATGTTGAGAGAAGCCAGATGAGGTGGCTCGGGCATCTCATCAGAATGCCTCCTGGACGCTTCCCTGGGGAGGTGTTCCGGGCATGTCCCACCGGTAGGAGACTTCGTGGACGACCAAGGACGCGCTGGAGAGACTATGTCTCTCAGCTGGCCTGGGAACGTCTCGAGATACCCCGGGATGAGCTGGATGAAGTGGCTGGGGAGAGGGAAGTCTGGGAGGCCCTCCTTAAGCTGCTGCCCCCGCGACCCGACCCCGGATAAGCGGAAGAAGATGGATGGATGGAGAATCCAATCATTCTAGTACTTTACGGTGTCTTGCCAGTAAAGAGGTGGGAGTAAAAAATATTACTATTATTGTGGCAACTTCGAAAAATTCATTGCCCACTGAGACCAATTGGTTTCGGGAACGTATTAGGTCACAGACAACACAACAATGGTGTAAAAGGTTATCTTGACGGTACGTCGTAATCTGGAGTGCTACAACACTGCCAGATGTCAATACCAGACTGAATTATGAGCGACAAAGTTAACATACAGTACTTGGTAAATGTATTTACCTGTTTACAGGTGTTGAACTAGTGTTGCCACCCGTCCCGGATTTTCCTGATTGTCCCGGATTTTCAAGATTCAAGAATTTTTATTTGCCTCGTTTGAGCGTATCAAACAAGGAATTTGATTTCGGTACATCACAGCCTCTGTTCAACATTTAGGTGACTAACAACACTCAGGACATGTCTGTGGAGACAATAGTATTACTGCGGATAGTGAGGGGTGAAGGTGGTGAAGGGTCTCACCTGAAGTCCACTGTCATCTCCACGTTCTTGAGCGGGTTCAGCTCCAGGTGATTTTGTCTGCACCAGTGGACCAGCCGCTCCACCTCCTGTCTATACGCAGTCTTGTCACCGTCCTGGATCGATGAGAGTGGTGTCGTCTGTATACATCAGGAGCTTCACAGAAGAGTAGCCTGAGGAGCAATCGTTGGTGTAGAGAGAGAAGAGCAGTGGGGAGAGGAAGCTGGTGATCCACTGACAGGTGGAGGCAGGCACCGTGAGCTTGATGAGCTTCTGTTGGAGGATGTCAGGAGCGATGGTGTTGAACGCCGAGCTGAAGTCCACAAACAGGATCCTGGCATACGTTCCTGGGGTGTCCAGGTGGTTCAGGATGTAGTGCAGTCCCATGTTGACCGCATCGTCCACCGACCTGTTTGCCCGAAGGGCAAACTGGAGGGGGTCAAGCAGGGGGCCCGTGACGTTTTTCAGGTGGTTCAACACTAATTTCTCGAAAGATTTCACGACCACAGATGTCAGAGCGACAGGTCATATAGTCATTCAAACTTGTGATGGCGGGCTTCATGGTCTGTCCCGGAAAAAAAAAAATCCAGGACACGTTGTGTAAAATGTGTATTTCAGTTTAATTGTGTCACGTGTCTGCGGCACCTGCCATATGACCACGCCCCTAATCCACACCTGTCACCTGCTTGTTAGTCTCCCTATTTAAACCCTGTAATCTGGTCACGTCTTTGTCAGTTTGTTCCTGTATGCCACCCATTAGCTCCTTGTGCTTCGTGCCTGTCAGCCTGTGCTTTTTCCCTGTTGCCGACCGCTTCCGTCAAACTGACCGACCACGTCCGAATGCCGCCTACCCTGACCGGCCGCCTGCCTCAACTACCTGCTTGTTGTTACGTTGCACTCTTCTGCTCAGCCTCACCAGCCAAACCGGAAGTCCAGCTTTCCACTTCCCCTTTCCCTTTTTCAAGAAAGATTCGTGCTGCATTCCTAACAAATTGTAGCGTGCCTATGTCCATAAACTTGGGCACATTGTATTGTTCTTATATGTAACAAAGACGTCTCACACGTAATCGTTATATGTTCTCTTTTATGTCCGTCAAAGATCTGGTGGTACACTTTATGGCAGCCGTCAAGCCCATTCTCCTGCTCTCTTTACGACAGTTACTGCCAGGGCCAGACTGGGAGATTTTGTTCAGGCCAGGAGTCAGTTATGTATCTAGGCCACCCTGGCCTTGCCCACACGTGCATGTTCATACCCACACTTAAATGCATGGACACAAGAAAAACGCATTTGGGTTTTGTTGTGGGTGGTACCGGAAAAACAAATCAAAATCTCTAGAATGAGGGCGAGTACAATAATCAAAAGGTCTCTGAGTCTGACTGTCTGTCTATGTCCTGAGTTGGCCTTTCCCTTGCACTGCTCCCTGGACTTGTCCTGCCAGTATCCTCTGCATCTGCTGAGAGTGTCAGAACAACCAGCATAATAATTATATTATCGACAAGAACATATCAAAAGACTGATATGGTTAAATATATGCTTTTTTTCCCAAAATGTTTTATGCATAGTTATGACTATGCCATGCATTGATAGATGACTGTCTGTTCTTTACCTGTCAGCTGCTCTGACCTAGTACTGGGCCTACTGTCTGAAGCACCAAAACTGGCAACATGTCCACCTTTGCATAGGAAACATAGACATATATTTCAATATTAATTTAGCCAGGGCCAGTTACAAAGTTTAGAGGAATGTGCAAGTAAGAAAGAATAACAAATGACTCTTCAACTTACAAAATCAACTAGAACTAAATCTAACAATAAATCAGCAGAGGGACAGCCTTATTACATGGCAGCGGCACATATGCACACAACACATGCAAACTGGCATACATCCACGCGCGGGCACACACAATTTTTAATGGCACCGTGTGTGTGTGTGTGTGTGGGGGGGGGGGGGGGGGGGGCAGAACAAATCCGTAACTTTTCTGCATTTGGCCGCGTCCTCCTCCAGCGCCTTTCTTTTTTCTGTCCCTCTCCGCACCGCCTTTCCTCTTCTTTTTACCACGTTCGAAGTCAATTATCCTCACTCGCACCGCTCCCTAGCTACAGCAGACGGAACCTGACAGTAACACACCCCTTCCTCCTCACGCGCTCTGTGTGGTTGATAAGGACTGTGGGGGCGGGTGTTAATTCATATAAACCAATAGTCTTTTCCTCCACGCATGCTCCTGGTCTGAGTGGCCTGGCCTGTCTCTCTGATAGGCGCGCCGCCTCCCCGGCTGACTTAAAAAAAATATATATATATAATAATAAAAAAAAAAATATATATATATATATATATATATATACATGTATATATATAAAAAAAACAGAGATGCAGGCCAGCAGCCCAATCCTAGGTTCTCCCGGTCAGTCCGGGCGTGGTTACTGCTATCAGTACATCTTCCCCCTCCATGAAAACAACATATTTTTGAAAGAACTTATTATGAAAAAGAACCCACAATAATAGGTATATGAAACAAGCAAAGTAGGTATATGAAACAAGCAAAGAAAACTGAGCATTTAAAACATCAGCATATCATTTAAGAACACATCTGCAAGTGAATTATTGTATGACCTGGGAGCAACTTTTTGCAACACGACGGCTCTACGATCCCATGACCCAGGTCCTTCCATGCGAACTACCTCCTTCTCCTGCAGTGGCACTAGAAGAGGGGTGTCCAAACATTTTGCAAGGAGGTCCAGATTTCATAAAGTGAAGGGGCACAGGGGCCAACAGATTTTTCGGACACTTTTTAACTACAAATATTTCATGCAAATACACACTGTTATAAAACAAATTTCATTGTCCCAATTGTCTTTATTTTTAACTGACAAATAACCAAATATAAGGCAGATGTGAAGAACTCTAAAAACACAAATTCTGCCTTTCATTTATATCTGAAGAGTCAGATAACATTGAACAAACTGTATGAAATACCTTAAATTTACAGGAGTTTAAAATTATTTTTGCCTCATGAACATTTTGAACAGGATTTATAAGTAATGCAAAGTTGGCTGTTATTATTAAAACTTAAAACGAGTGAATTCTGCACTTGTCATTTACAATATCTTTCAGAAAGTAATTGTGTCACATCTACAGGTTCATAACATCAACAGTATTAACATGGCCACTTCGTAATATTTAATATTAAGTAATATTTACTTTTGATTTACTTTTGACTCACAGCCCCGCGTGAAGAATCACTGTTGGAATTTGGAAGTTCAGCTTTGAGCTGCTTCACTTTATCAGCGCGGTCACTCCCTGTTAGCTTGTCGTATGTGTTAGCACATTTAGTCTGATAGTGTCTCTTTAGGTTGAAATCCTTAAACAAGGCAAGACCTTAAACAAGTCTCTTTACAAATTAGATGTCACGTTCCCACGTCACCTGACTTCCAGCCGAGCCCGACTCATGAAATTGCCAGCACCTGCTACGGCTCGTTAGGCTCCCCATTTAACCTCTCTGTGTTCTGCCAGTGGTTGTCAGTTCGTCTGATTACCCTGCCCGTGATACTGCTGCCCTTTTTTGTCCCCGGACCAAACTTGTAGCCAACTGCTTCCTCGTCCTTCGACCACGCTCCAGATCGCCGCCTGCCCTGACTACTTGCTCGTCCTTCGACCACGCTCCAGATCGCCGCCTGCCCTGACTACTTGCTCGTCCTTCGACCACGCTCCAGATCGCCGCCTGCCCTGACTACTTGCTCGTCCTTCGACCACGCTCCAGATCGCCGCCTGTTCGGACTACTTGCTCAGCCACGCCAGCCAGACCGCAGGTCCAGCGTTCTACGTCCCCGTTTTCCCTCTTGCCAATAAAGGATCGTGTTGCACTTGGTTCCCTGTCTTTGTTCTCTGACATTAGACAAACACAATTGCCTTGATTTTCAGTGAAGAAGTATTGTAATTCCCATTTCTCCTGAAAGCGACGGCCCTCAATGTCAACTTTCCTCGTTTTCTTTGCAGTCGCCATGGCAGAAATGAGTGGAGAGGGGTGGTGCTGTCACCTTTTGGTAAGAGGAGGAATTACAGTTTCAAGTGTCATGACTTTATTATTCAGCTTGACAGTGCAGGCGGGCCATAAATAATACTTTATAAGACCGAAACTGCAGGCCGTATGAAATCGGACCAGGGGCCGGATTTGGCTCACGGGCCGGACTTTGGATATGCCTGCTATAGAGTGAATACTCCTTGCCCACACTCTTACGGTGATAACGCCACTCCCACCTACTGCAGTGGATGTCTAATTACCCTTTAATCTAATCTAGTACAGCAAAAAAACAAAAAAAGCATATTCCCTGGTGTCACACGCGTCCCCCCTGGTATCGCACCGTGCCCCCCCCTGGTATCGCACCGTACCCCCCCCAACTTTTAAATAGTTAATAGTTTAAAATAGCTTCTTGTGCCAATTAGGGAGTGGCTCAAATTCATTTTTGATACACTGATGTGTGTTTAAAGGTGAAAGACCAGCTACAACACAAATCAGCAACTGTCATCTGCCACCTGCAGTACAGCATAGTACAAACCGGATTCGGTTGAAGTTGGGGAATTGTGTAAAATGTAAATAAAAACAAAATACAACGATTTAAAAATCCTTCTCAACCCATATTCAATTGAATACACAACAAAGACAACATGTTTAATGTTCAAACTGATAAACTTAATTTTTTTTTTTTGCCAAATAATAATTAAGTTAGAATTTCATGGCTGCAACACGTCCACTAGAAGTTGGGAAAGGTGGCAAAAAATACTGAGAAAGCTGAGAAAAGCTCATCAAACACCTATTTGCAACATCCCACATGTGACCAGGCTAATTGGGAACAGGTGGGTACCATGAGTGGGTATAAAAGGAGTCTCCCCAAACATGCTCAGTCATTCACAAGCAAGGATGGGGCGAGGTTCACCGCTTTGTCCACAACTGCGTGAGAAAATAGTTGAACAGTTTAAGAAAAACATTTCTCAAAGCAAAATTGCAAGGAATTTAGGGTTTTCAACATCTACGGTCCATAATATCATCAAAGGTTCAGAGAATCTGGTGAAATCACTGCGCGTAAGCGCCACGGCTGGAAACCAAGACTGAATGACCGTGACCTTCGATCCCTCAGACGGCACTGCCTTAAAAACCGACATGAGTGTGTAAAGCAGGGGTCACCAACCTTTCTTAAACCGAGAGCTACTTCCTGGGTAGTGATTAAGGCAAAGGGCTACCAGTTTGACACACACTTCTGAAATAGCCAATTTGCTCAATTTAGCTTTCATTATGTGTTATTATTGTCATTTCCAGTTCACGTGTGATTTTAACAAGAATAGCAAAAATACAGTCAAACCTCGGTTTTCGACAACAATCCGTTCCAGAAGGCGGTTCGAGAAGCGAATCGGTCGAATTCCGAATAAATCTTTCCCATTGCAAATAATGGAAACAATTTTAGTCCGTTTCAAGACTAAAATAAAATGTAGAAATTTAGAAAATAATTTTAAAGTCCTGATGTAGTTTCCAGAATTTAAGTGGACCTAAGTGCGCAGGGAGTTTAATTTTGTCCGATCGCGCAACTGCAGCGCACCGCCGAACGTGCAACCGTAGCGCGTCGCCGACCGCGCAACTGCACCGCGCTGGTCGCATTATTGTGACAGAGCCATCGCTGAAATTTAGAAAATGTTTTTAAAGTCCTGATGTACTTTCCAAAATTTAAGTGGACCTCAGTGCACAGGGAGCTTAATTTGGTCCGATTGCGCAACCGCAGCGCGCCGGGCGCTCACTGTCGCATTGCTTTAAGAGCGTCTTTGTGTTTTAGGATGGCTTTACTGCTCCCACTTGCTTTCTTTGGAGGCATGATTAAGGGTTAATACACTCCTCAAAGTAACGAAAATACAATAACTACGGAGTCAGTCGGCATCCGGGCCGCGCGGTCGGGTTTTCTCGGGTCCTCCCGGCTCATCTCGCGAGGTTCGACCTCCGAATTTTGTTCAACAACCGAAGCAAAAAAATCTCGAATTTTTTGTTCAAATTCCGATTTGTTCGAGAACCGGGACAATCGGAAACCGAGGTTTGACTGTAAAATAAATAGATGCAGCTCACTGACAAGTGCTGCTATTTGAGCTAATTTTAGAACAGTCCTGCGGGCGACTCATGCGGTCCTCACGGGCGACCTGGTGCCCGCGGGCACCGTGTTGGTGACCCCTGGTGTAAAGGATATCACCAAATGGGCTCAGCAAAACTTCAGAAAACCACTGTCAGTAAATACAGTTCGTCACTACATCAGTAAGTGTAGGTTAAAACTCTACCATGCAAAGCAAAAGCCGTTTATGAACAACATCCAGAAACGCCGCCAGATTCTCTGGGCCCAAGCTCATGTAAAATGGACTGATGCATTCAAATTGTTTTTGGAAACACTGGACGTCGTGTCCTCCGGACCAAAGAGGAAGCGGACCATCCGGACTGTTATCAACGCAAAGTTCAAAAGCCAGCATCTGTGATGGTATGGGGGTGCATTATTTCCCATGGCATAGGTGACTTACATTTCTGTGAAGGCAACATAAATACTGAAAAGTACATACAGATTTTGGAGCAACATATGCTGCCATCCAAGGGACGTCTTTTTCATGGACGCTGCTGCTTATTTCAGCAAGATAATGCCAAGCCACATTCTGCACGTGTTAAAACAGCGTGGCTTTGAAGTAAAAGAGTCCAGGTTCTCCCCTGGCCCGCTTGCAGTCCAGACCTGTCTCCTATTGAAAATGTGTGTAGCATTATGAAGCGTAAAATACGACAGGGAAGACCCCGGACTGTTGAACAACTGAAGCGGTTCATCAAGCAAGAATGGGAAATAATTCCACATGAGAAGCTAAGAGAATTAGTCTCCTCTCGTCCAAAACGTTTATTGAGTGTTATTAAAAGGAAAGGTGATGTAACAAAGTGGTAAACATGCCCTTTCCCAACTTCTACTGCACGTGCTGCAGCCATGAAATTCCAAGTTAATTATTATTTGCAAAATAAAATAAAGTTTATGAGTTTGAGCGTTAAATATGTTGTCTTTGTAGTGTATTCAATTGAATATAGGTTGAAAAGGATTTTCAAATCATTGTATTTTGTTTTTATTTACTACATTTTACACAAGTTCCCAACTCGAACCGAAACCAGTTTGTATATCAATGATTGTACATCAGTCTTGGCCGTGATTGCTGTGATAAAATTCCTCTCGGTGTCGCCCCTATCAAGCGGTGTAGTCCGCTAAATAGGATGATTTTGCATTGAACTTCATGCCCTTCTTCAAAGACAGTCTCACTTCAAAGCTATGTGAGCAAATTGGCTGCAGCTCTCATTTGTACACATACAGATGTATGCAATCAACGTGTGTGCATCCATTTTGAATTTGTGTAGCACTGTCCAATGTCAAGTTGTTTTTTTTTCAAGCAAAACACTAAATTCGAAGGATCTCGAGCAGGGGTCTCCAACCCCCGGTCCACGGACCAGTACCGGTCCATGGGTCACTTGGTACCGGGTCGCCAAGCCGCACAGAAAAAAATAAATAAAAATTGTACTGACAATCAATTCTTTCAGGTCAAGACGCTCGTCCCGGTCACATGACATGTTTCCCCAGTCGAGCCTGCAAAGCTAGCAAAAATAAGTAAAAATTTATTTTGAAAAATATAAAAAAATTGGTGATTCTCTCCCAATTACATCCGTCGGTTCAGGTCAAGATGCTCGTCTCGGTCACGTGACATGTCACCTCAGTCGAGTTCGTGAAGCAAGCAAATATGAGCAAGAAACAGAGTTGTTTGGAAAGCTTCTTCGGAAAGGGAAAAAAGCCCAATGAGGAGACGGACGAAGAAGAGGCTACAACTTCTAAGAAAAGGAAAGCTGCATTTTAAAGAACATTTCTGGAGTCCTACTTAAAATATGGATTTATCGCCACAGGTGACTCTGACGCGCCAAGCCCACTCCGCATAATATGTGGAGACAGGCTAGCTAACGAGGCAATGAAGCCTTCAAAACTGCTTCGGCACATGGAGACCAAGCATCCTGCATTAAAAGACAAACCTTAACCACTTCGGGTGTCATTGTCTCCGATTACGCCGGCTCGTTTCTGAGAAACAAGCTCAGTGCTCCCACTAATTCAACGTAATGGTGAGTTTTATTTTTATGTCGTTTATACTTGTTTTTATGCCAATCGTATCATTTTATTTAATCGTATTTATTTTTTTTATGATAAATGTATGTTTTATTTATATAAATGAATTATTTATTTATATAAAGGCCGGTCTGCGAAAATATTTCTGACACGTAACCGGTCTGTGGCGCAAATAATTGTTGGGGACCACTGATCTAGAGCAGTGGTTCTTAACCTGGGTTCGATCGAACCGTAGGGGTTCAGTGAGTCGGTCTCGGGTTCAACAGAGCCTCTACTGCGAAGGTCCGGTCCGAACACACCTGATTTATCGTGTAAATCCGTGATAACAGTGAACAGCTCTCGCAAAGGCACACTGATTTGCAAGTATGTAATTTGTTGTGAGTTCATGCATTGTATTGGTTTTGTTCTTTGAACAAGGTGATGATCATGCATGGCTCATTTTGTGCACCAGTAACGGTACCATTTTGGGTCCATTTGGAGAAAAATGGGGGGCTGGGTGACGTCATCGCTATAAAATAAATGTGTAATATCTACGAAACGGAAGCAGCACAAACGAAAATTTTTGCTGCACAAACCAGCACAAACGAAGCACAAACGAACGGTACCATTTTGGGTCCATTTGGAGTAAAATGGGGGGCTGGGTGACGTCATCGCTATGAAATAAATGTGTAATATCTACGAAACCGAAGCAGCACAAACGAAGGTTTTTGCGGCACAAACCAGCACTAACAAAGCACAAACGAACGGTACGTACCATTTTGGGTTCATTTTGAGCAGATGGGGGGCTGGGTGAACTCTGGATGACCTATAAAATAATCTTTCATAACTAAAAAACCATAGCAGCACAAACGAAAATTTTTGCTGCACACACCAGCACAAACGAAGCACAAACGAAACAGACTATTTTGCTTACATTTTGCGTGGGGTGGGGGGCCAGCTTCACGCAGGTTGGATACCTGGATGGCAAGCCAGGGGAAGGAGATGGCGGCTGGACTTCGCGCTGACGAGGACTGGACGTGGCGGACGGGTGATATCCAAGGAGAGCAACTGCGGACTGACAAGGTAGCACTGGACAGACAGGAACAGGACCGAATCATACAGAAACGGGGAGTCAATCTTCCAAGGACCCGTGTGCACGGAGACATCACGAGGCAAGCTGACAAGGATTGTCGCGCTGGCCGCGCTAATTTAGTGCTCCCAATGAGCCCGCGACAGGTGACAGTGATCCTGGTGAGTGGGAGGCGTGGCTGAATGACACTGGCGCGTGACACAGTCTTGCATTTTATTTGTGATGTTTCTTTCCACAGACTATACAATGACAAGTCAAATAACATCTTATTGTACATAATAATAATAATGATAATGATAATAAAAAAGAATTGCAATACAAAAACAACTTAAATAGGCAGAATGTCGATCACAGGTTAGTCTTGATTCAATGTTTTGGACTCAACATGCATTCAATATATAAAAATAGACCTTTGGTTGAATGTATTTACATTTTCAATATAAATATAAGTTAAAAATGTATTTTTGAAATACAAAGATAAATACAGCCGGATAATGTACATTGTGTACCATCCAACGTTTAAAAATATTTTTGGGATATTTAGCATTAAAATAGCAATAACTACATTAGAAATGCTACTTGACAATTACACATCTCTTGTCATTTTACACTCTTTTCATTTGTCAACCACTCTCCGCCAATTTTTAGTCGGAAGGTAAAGGTGTAACTACGTGGTAACTACATAGATATAAATAATAAACAGGAGTCTAGCTCTGTCGGACATCCTGGAGAAGTTTATTGATCTCAGCCACCAACTCACTGGCATCCACAAGCTCCTGGCGGCTGTCAGTGCGTTTTCCGTGTAGGTGGCTGAGTACAGTCTCAAAATCGTCCTCTTCATAGTTTTCTGGAATTTCCTCCATAGCAGGAAGCCACTTGGATGATGGGCCAGGAAGGGCCACCGGAGCCTGAGAAGGTTGCATCATAGTGGGGCTGACTCTTGCTGTGAGCAAGGCGCAGTTGTGTGATTTGGGGTTGCTATTCTGCAGGCTGTTTTTCAGTGCCTGTGAGTTATTGTGAATGTTGCTCTGACTGCTGAGCTTGGTGCTGGGTTTCAGAGTGTGGTAGCTGCCTCCCTGATGGTGACCAGATGAAATAATGCCACTTCCTGGATTCTGGAAATGAGTATTGGCAGCCCAGGCTGCCACATTCTGTTGGTGGACAGAGGGGTTGGCCTTGCTTGGAAGATGACTCCTCCTCCGATCTAAAGATCCAGTCATTGGTACGCCAATACCACTGAGGCTAGTCCCCTTCTGGTTCTCATTCACTTGGATATATGAATCTAAACCCTGGGGAAGCAGGCGCTGGAAAACACTGCTCATTTCCGTAAGGAACGATGAAGTTCCACCAAGGTCTTCATCTCTGGTCTCATCCCCACCATCATCTTCAACTTCCTCTTCCCCAGTGCTCTCTCTGCGCGGATGTTTTCCAAATGTAGAGAAGCTTTGGTTCCGGCGAGATCCATTTTCGATGCACGGTTGAAGAGTTTTGTCCAGGGACTGGTCAGTGGATTGGCAGACTTCCTCCCCTGGAATGTAGAGATTGCTTCGGTAGTCAGAGGAGGATGACGCTGGGGACGCATGTGGGGGCATCCAGCACTGATCTGAATGTCCTAGTACGCGACATTCCTCAGTGCAGAGCCTCATAGCTGGGAGGGGGGAAAAAAGTGGGAAATAATTGTAAGAAATCAGGAGACATAGCCTAAATATACATAGTACTGTATGTAATCAATTTTCGGAAAATTTATATATAATAATATACATATAAATATATATAATATATATATATATTAATGTATGTTTTGACTTTTATTTCTTGAACTAAATCTTAGTGGCTCATATTTTTGTTAAAAAAAGAAAAGAAAACCTCTAACGTGATTTTTCTAAAACTGAATTGTCAAAGCATAAAAGAAAAATAGCAATGTATCTAAAGACATACTGCTCAATGCATGTACAATATTTATATATATGAATTGTAGGTTGCACCTTGTTTGGATTTAAATTTCATATTTACTGTATGATTTCATATCTGTGTATATTTTCAGGTTCTGATTGAAACTTAATTAAATTAATTGGAAAAATGGCGGCTAATAGCAGTCAAGGCTATAAAATGCAAAAAACATTTTAGAGACTGAAAATCTAGCATCACCCTTTTAAGAGAGCATTCAGCAAAGCTGTCAATGCCGATTAGCCATTCAAAACAACTCCCTTAATAGCGTTTCATTTTCAAGTTGCTCTTTTCAATAATACATTTAAAAGAATATCAGTAGAATATATGAAACGAATCAAATACGCAATGTTAAAGCTTTCATTAAAGGATTGCTCTTCTCACATCTGCCATTGAGGGACTTCATTATCCGCTCATTAACATGAAAGACATTTATTATACATCTTAGAGCAGAAAAGCGCATACTGCATTGGGAAGGCAAGCCACTGCTTAGAGCAGGTGTGCGCAATACGTCGATCGCGATCGACCGCCAAGCCACTATTGGTCGATCGCGTGATATTATTTTATTTATTTATTTATTTTCGCACTTGACGCGTGTACAAACAACGGTGCTAACAACACAACACAAACACGCTAGCTCGCGAGTTCCCTCCAATTGTCAGAACCCTGTTTTTCCTCTTAAACTTAAGAAAGGGTATAAAAATTAGTGGGGCAGCTGGCCATAGTAAGAAGTATCACTTTCATTGGGATTTGGAGTAGGACTTTTTTTTCCACGATGACATATATATATATATATATATATATATATATATATATATATATATATACGTATATATATATAAAAATTTTTTTTTTTTTAGTGGGTAGATCTTTGTGACTTGGTCATTTCAAAAGTAGCTCGCGAGCTCAAAACGTTTGCTCACCCCTGGCTTAGAGCTAATAAAAAGCTCATATGAAATTTTCAATCTAAAATATTTAGCATGATAATGCAATCCTACTGTGTATGAATGTTAATTCATATCTGGAAGCTGGGGCTTTTGCCTTGATAAATTTGCAACCTTACTTTCATTAAATTTTATTGGGGTACACAGTATTGTTTTAATCTTGAAAGAAAAGGCTTTTCCAGCCTGCCACTCTTTGATTCCAGCACTCCAGATTCAATTGTATAATTTCCTTTAAATGCAATAAGAATAATTTATGGACATAATAAAAAGCACATTATTGAAATGAAATGCAAGACTGACACTGTAAAAAATTAAATTTCTTTTTATCCGAGACTATATATACACATGCCTGATTCATTTATGTTTTCTGATTCAGTAATGACTTCAATTCAACAAATATCTATAATGACAAATAATTGATGAAACACTGCTCAAAATTAAAGATTAAAGTCCCAATGATCGTCACACACACACCTGGCACAGCCTGTGGTGAAATTTGTCCTCTGCATTTAACCCATCCCCGTGTGATTTTAATCCATCCCCTGGGGGAGAGGGGAGCAGTGAGCAGCAGCGGTGCCGCGCTCGGGAATCAGTTGGTGATCTAACCCCCCAATTCCAACCCTTAATGCTGAGTGCCAAGCAGGGAGGCAATGGGTCCCATTTTTATAGTCTTTGGTATGACCCGGCCGGGGTTTGAACCCACAACCTTCCAGTCTCAGGGCGGACACTCTACCACTAGGCCACTGAGCTGGTCAACGTATCTATGGAATGGACAGGCGAGTGGAGGCCAGTGGGAGATGTGATGATACATATAACTATGAGAGCATTTCTGTTCTGGTTGCATGGCAACTATTCACATAACAATTAAACGCCTACTTTTTGACAAAAAAACATGCCGTTTGGATGGCTTTGAAGGCTTGAAAGTGGTTGTGAGGAGAATGAATAATGAGCAGAACCTCACGATGAAACTATAAATAAGGGAAGGAGGGAGGAGGTGTTAGTCATGAGTGTTTAACTCAACTTTAATTAGGCTATTGTTCAAATATGGTGTCAATTGATGGCTGTGTGGGAAGCCGGCTGGAAATAAATAGGACTATAGGAAGCGCTAATGCCATGATAGGTTGAAAAAAAAGCTGCTTTGCGACCTGTGACTGTTGACTAATGCATGCTATTGGAGATGGGGAATTTACCCCTGTCAGCCATAGACGTCTATTAGACGTCTGGTCTATGTATAGACCTAATTTAGACGTCTACAATTGGTCTATGTATAGACCTAAAATAGACATCTAAATTAATAACTTCAAATATGATCATATTTCGAAATTTTAAAGTGTGGTTATTTCGGTAACCTGATATTAGAGCTATGGAATAACCTAAAATAGACGACAAAATTAAATCCATCAAATATGATCATATTTCAAAATATAAAACTCTGAAAGAGGTAAACCAGCTGTAAGTTGTATAAATAATGTACAGAATGTAGATTGTCTGACCATGTGGGGGATTGAATTAAATACATTAGATAGTGTACGTGCAAAAAATAGCTCATCAAGTGGATTAGAGTAAAATGAAATATCAACTTGCACGAAGGGCGGTGGGGAGATATGTTACCTCCCCCACGAATAAAACAAAAAATATTTTCTAGTTTCGGGTTAAAAGTAATCGCTTTAATTTCGGGTTCCGGTTCGTCTGGTAATAAAATCCAGGAAGAAATTCGTGAATCGTGTAGATCCGTTGAGAAAAAATAGCTTTGTTTTTATATGGGGGCGCTGGCAGCAGTATTGCGACAACAGCCGCCTTATTTTCGGCAGCATTTTGGCGCTACTTTCGTCACATCAGTTGCCAACTCATTTGCCTAATTTGTAAAAGTTTTAGCCAGCATGGCGAATGTTTTAGAGAAAAAAAGACGAGGACCGTGCCAGGGAAATAGACAAGTCGAACGGGATCAGGAACTGCTTCAGATGGGCATGGCTCGAGAGCAGCGTCACCTTACAACTCGGAACACAAAGGAGCTCTTAAAGCAATGCGACAGTGAGCGCCCGGCACGCTGCGGTTGCGCGGTCGGACTAAATTAAGCTCCCTGCGCACTGAGGTCCACTTAAATTTTGAAAAGTACATCAGGACTTTAAAAATATTTTCGAAATTTCAGCGACGGCTCTGTCACAATAATGCGATCAGCGCGGTGCATTTGTGCGGTCGGCGACGCGCTACGTTTGCGCGTTAGGCGATGCGCTGCAGTTGCGCGATCGGACAAAATGAAGCTCCCTGCGCACTAAGGTCCACTTGAATTTTGGAAAGTACATCAGGAGTTTAAAAATATTTTCTAAATTTCAGCGACGGCACTGTCACAATAATGCAACCAGCGCGGTGCAGTTTTGCGGTCGGTAACGCGCTAAGGTTGCGCGTTCGGCGGTGCGCTGCAGTTGCGCGATCGGACAAAAATGCGCAACTCAAAAAATACTTAAAAAGGTCTTGGAACGGATTAAACGTTTTTCCATTATTTGTAATGGGTAAAATAGATTCGGAATTCGACCAATTCGCTTCTCGAACCGCCTTCTGGAACGGATTGTGGTCGAAAATCGAGGCTTGACTATTATATTCACCTTGGTAGCCCACCAAGCAGGAATTTTTTTTTAACAAAACTGTTGAAATTGAGTGATGGGTGGTCCCTGGCCCACTGCGGCCCCCATTGGGGGGGGCCTGCGGCCCCTGGCCCCCTGCTGCAAGAGGGGGGGGGGGGGGGGGGGCACAGACCCTGGCTACTTTTCAGTGTTTTTTTTCATTTGCCGTTCTCATCCCTGCAGACAGAATGACATCTTTTTTTTTTCAAACAGGGCAAAGTTTATCATTGGAAAATGGTTAATTTGAATCTTGCAGATAACACTTGCTAGGAAGTGAGAGTCCATCACAGGGAAAAGTAAGAGGTTTTTTTTGTAGGCATTAGTCATTTAAAAAGAGGTCATAGCTGCAGTAATTTAAGTGAGTATTTTATTTTTATTTCTCTACATTCTCAGAGTTTCTGAAAGTCATCATGGAGCCCCTTCTGGCAATCCATGGGCTGAGGAGCCTCAACTCTCATTCATATTGTGACGCTGAGAGTGGACGGTTGCCCATGATTGATCTGGAGACCTTTGACTTGATGCTCAAGGAAATAAATGGCAAACAGGATGCAAGAATGAATGACAGAATGATTAAGCTTGGAATTGGTTAATCAAAAGTTTTGGATGTTGTGATCCCCCCCTTCACTCTTGATAGCTTACAAATGGAACCTGTAGGGTTCCGTTTGGTTTAATTGCTGTACTGTCAAAGTTACTGACTTTTCAGTTACTTTTTTGCTTGATTTACAAGAAAATAGTCCCCAATTCAATTTTTGTCTACTCTTAATTCCACTCTTCTGAGACAATGTTCATAATGCCTTGTATACAGATTGCAAAGCAGTTGCAGTTGGGAGGGGCTGATTTGAAGACCTGCATGTTTCCAAGACCATGGACAGGTATTATTAGTTTGACATCTGTACTGTAGATTAGATTTCTTTATTTGATATGTCCTACATAAAATATGTATATATATTGTAACTTAGTAGTTTTGTTCTATTAAAACAGCCCCCATTTTTTAATATTGTACTATGTATATTTTTACATTTTTAAACATATGATTAAAAACATTGCACATTTATATTTGTGATGTTGGATAATGTTTGAAAAATGTTTTTATTTAGGTTCAATTATCGTTTTGGTTAATTTTAACATCAAAAGGTGTATTTATAACTGCAGCTAACATAAGTATGACTGTTACTGAAACCTAATTTTATATTAAAAAATGTAAATTTTCACACCCTGGATCAAATGCATTTTCACAACATCCTGGAATTACACAAAGGTAAGGATCACAGGTTAAATGTATTGAAGAGAACCTCAATGTTGAATAGACGTAGAGATGTTCAAATGTCCACTAGCTACTAGCGCGATTAGCGCTAACCGCGCTAATAGCTATTAGCCATCATTCGAATGTCTACTCTACTCAATAAACGTCTAAAAAACGTTCACATATAGACGTCTAATAGACGTCTAATAGACGTCTATCCCATAGACGTTTAAAAAACGTTCACATATAAACGTCTAATAGACATCTATCCCGTAGACGTCAATAGTATAGACGTCTAATAGATGTCTATTAGACGTCTATGCTATAGACGTCGACGGCATATACGTCTATATTTATTACACTTTTAGACCATTTTTAGACGTGTTTTAGCCGAGACGTCTGGGTAGCATATAGACGTCTATTAGACGTCAAAATGCTCGCAGGGACGGTGTGTGACTAACGATGCACTGGGGCCTAGCTGACTACGGGCAGTAGGTTGGGCACACCCTGAACTGGTAGCCAGCCAATGTTAAACATTTTTCAGATGATATTGATGACAATTGCTAAACTGGACCTGCCCTACCACAAAAATTATGATGCATCCTTTTTTATGCAGAGCACAGAGTCACATCATTGTCAGATGCGACGGGGTGATATCTCTCTGCGGTGCAATGCCCAAATTGGCTCAACGTGGTCTGCCGAAAGTCCCAGCACGGTAAACTCGACTTGCCCGGGTACAAAAATGAATTTGTGACATTTTGTCACCTGCGTGAAGCTGGCCCCCCACCCCACGCAAAATTTAAGGAAAATAGTCTGTTTCGTTTGTGCTTCGTTTGTGGCACAAACTTTGTGCTGGTTTGTGCCGTAAAAATTTTCGTTTGTGCTGCAGCGGTTTTTTAGTTATGAAAGATTATTTTATGGGTCATCCAGAGTTCACCCAGCCCCCTATCTGCTCCAAATGAACCCAAAAGGGTACCGTTTGTTTGTGCTTAGTTTGTGCTGCAAAAACTTTCGTTTGTGCTGCTACGGTTACGTAGATATTACACATTGAATTTATAGCAAAGATGTCCGTCAGCCCCCCATTTACTTCCAAATGGACCCAAAATGGTACCGTTTGTTTGTGCTTCGTTTGTGCTGGTTTGTGCCGCAAAAATCTTTGTTTGTGCTGCTACGGTTTCGTAGATATTACACATTTAATTTATAGCGATGACGTCACTCAGCCCCCCATTCACTTCCAAATGGACCCAAAATGGTACCGTTCCTTTGTGCTTCGTTTGTGCTGGTTTGTGCCGCAAAAACTTTTGTTTGTGCTGCTACGGTTTCGTAGATATTACACATTTAATTTATAGCGATGATGTCACTCAGCCCCCCACTTACTTCCAAATGGAATCAAAATGGTACCGTCCGTTTGTGCTTCGTTTGCGCTGGTTTGTGTCGCAAAATTCTTTGTTTGTGCTGCTACGGTTTCGTAGATATTACACATTTAATTTATAGCGATGACGTCACTCAGCCCCACATTTAATTGGGGAAAAAACGTTGGCACAAATGAAATTTTTACGGCACAAACCAGCACAAACGAAGCACAAACGAAACAGACTATTTTACCTCAATTTTGCGTGGGGTGGGGGGCCTGTCTACCAAAACAGGGCTTTTAGTTTTAGTTTGTTTTAATGTAAGTTTTCATTTTTAAAAGAATTGTGTTTTAATTGTGCGCAACATTAAAAGAGCACCATGGTAGGTATGCTATACTAAACAATTCTACAAAATTACCACTCTAAAACCTTTTGATAATACAGGGTAGAATTTCGCTGTCCACAGACTTTGAATTACAATCAGTGCAATGTATAATAATGCTTATAAAGTCAGATTAAATAAACAAAGGTGTGGCACAGGTGCATGTCCGCCTCACAGTGATGAAGTCATGGGTTCAATTCCGTCAGTCCCGGCCTTCCTGTGTGGAGTTTGTCTCTTCTCCCTGTGCGGGTTTTCTCCGGGCACTCCAGTTTCCAAAAACATGCATGGAAAGTCGATTGAGCATTCTAAAATTGTCCTTAGTATGTATGAACGCTGGTTGTTTGTCTATA
The DNA here is from genome assembly GCF_901709675.1 of Syngnathus acus. NCBI lineage: Eukaryota > Metazoa > Chordata > Actinopteri > Syngnathiformes > Syngnathidae > Syngnathus > Syngnathus acus. The sequence continues at coordinate 26,480,935 of NC_051095.1, forward strand.
TCTGCCATGCAATTTGCTGGCACCCACTTCAGGGTCAGTGACGTGCACTCATAGGAGGCAGGTGAGGCAGTGCCTCACCTTGCCACCAGGGGCAGTAAAGGGCTCAACATGGTTTCCCCAGCTGTCACCATAAGTTGTTAAAAAATGAATAATATAATAAAACATAATATAATATCTGTCCTGTGGTCTATGCTTTTAATGCAATTTTGGTGTGTTTCCTATACATTTGGATCATTTTCATAGTCAAAATAGCTGTATTTCTTGTTCAAATAACAACGGGAGACGAGAATCATGGAGGCTGCGGCAGTGACAGGTAGGGATGGGCGGATCGATACCAAAATATCGATATATCGATCCAGGCTGCTCATTTTTGAGTATCGATCTCCCTAGCTAAAATATCGATACTTACAATTATTTAATTATATTTTCCCTCATTTTTTTCTGCTCCAATTTGACGACTTGCACTCATGCTAGCACTACTTTTCCTTCCGCCTGCTGCACCGGCGTGTCCTGCTCTGCTCTGCTCCCGCCCCCTTTTCTCACAAGCCAAGCCCTCCTCCTCCGCCTCCCGTTCCAATCCAAACACAAACAAGCATGGCCACGGCGGCGGCCCAGTCCGAACGTAAGAGAAGTCTGGTTTGGAGGTATTATATTTTAGTTAATAACAACGAGGCAAGATGTGAAATATGTCACAAAACGATTAAATATTGTGGCAACACCACAAACTTAACAAAACATTTAAGTAAAATTCACCCCACGGTTCATGAAGAGCTGCAGTTGAAACGTGCCGCAGACACTAAGGCAGCGACGGAAAACCCTGCAGCCACACCGAGGCTAAGGTACCAAAGTACCTTAGAAGCAGCGTTTCAGAAAGGCAAGACATATCCAGGTATCAGGTGCCAACCAAAAATCGTAAGCATTTGTGGTTGATGTGCTATTTGAAGCAATAATTACTGCGCTTTAGTCAGTCATTTATAAATAAAGTTTTCCCCTTTTCAATTTGTGGTCGAACGCCATACGTTTTATTTGTAACTCCACTTCCTATAAACAACACTAAAGTATTACAATATTAAATGTAAGTATCCAGTGGCTTTACAAATTGATAGTTTTGCTGCTCATGACGATTAAGCCCTGCATCTCTGTTGGTACCATGTCTCTTTTTACAATATACTAAAAGACAAAACTTTTTCCCAACAACAGAGAGAGAGAGAAAAAAGTAAAGAATAGCTCCTTTTAATTAAAGTTATACTATTAATATGCATCTTCCATTAATGTTTTTCTAAAAAGGTTAATAATTCATGTACATGACGTAATACTTTTTTCTACAAAATTCAATAGATGACTCTCCAAGAGCAAGTATCATTTGCAGTGAAACACCTGCTGTAGTATACAAATGTGCAGGTCAATAGTCACATGTAAGGCACAAAATATTGATGCAGCATGCCACTGCATTTAAATTGTTTTTTTTGGCGGGAAATTACACTTCCGGTATCGATATCGGATCGATATCGGGTATTTTTGGGCAGGAAATATCCAAAATCATTGGTATCGCCCATCCCTAGTGACAGGTTGTGCCGCTCAGGGCGTGCGTGTGAGAGTGTGCACCACTCACACACTGTACTGAGCGCGTGCAAACGGCGCGTGCTTGCTTGCAGTCAGCGGGTGAAAATACGAGCCTTGAGGCAGCCAGTACTTTTGCCGCGAAGATGGGGCGATAGTGAGCCTCCGGCTCATAGTTCACGACACGAGTAAATGCGAGAGTAAATTAAGAAGAAAAACAACCAACAACATTCGGTGCTAACGCGTTGCTATTTGGCTTTGTTTTCCCTGACAATGGTGGATATAATCTCGAAAATAAGAAAATTTTCAAAACTTGACTTTCAGTCAAAGCAAGAAACCATAAGTAAGGGAAGACCAACGCCAGATTTGCGAGGATTAAGTCAAACTACGGGCCTCCCGGGACGGACTACAACACGTTCGTTTCAAAAGGATTGGTATTCTAAAAAAGACTGGCTTTGTGGTTGTGCTGCCAAAAATCGACTTTATTGCTTTCCCTGTCATCGAGATCTTCGTCCAGAAGGACAGGAGAATGGACTTCATTTGCAAGTAAAGGTAAGAATACTGCAGTGGTGTGTTTAAATGTACAGTGGTGTGTTTAAAATGTTATTACATTTAATCAAGAATGGGATAACAACCATGTATGCATGTAAATCTGACTTGTGAGTCAGTGCCTTAGTGTCATACAGTACGTTTGTAAATCTGACTCTGTCAGTGCCTCACCAACCCCAACCCTCACCGCACGTCACTGTTCAGGGTGCACTCCACCTCCAGCACACCTTCGGCCCTTATGAAGATAAAGTCGTTTGAAAAATGGGTGGATAGATGAAATGAAATAAAGCTAGCGCTTGCCAGCTTCTAAAATGTATTTGTGGGTTGAATTCCTGTTGAGAAGTATTAAATATGGGTTCACAGTGTACTATTTTATTTAATATATACTGTGTATGTTTTTTTCATATTATATGAATCTATGAACTATGAATGAAAGATGCAAGCACGTTTTATCTCGTGTTGTATTTTGGCCTGAGTCAGATAACAAAAGCAGGGATGTCATGCAAGCCTAAACCACACGCAAACTTGTCTTCTTCTCTTCCTATCTCATTGTATATAGTCTTTGCATGAACGGCATCACATTACAAGCACAGCAGGAACAGATGGTATTCAGTTTTATTCATAGTTCTTTATTGATAATAATTTAGCATTTTCTTATATTACTTTATTATTTATATTTACTTTATCTGATTTTGCTTCCAAGTTACATTTAAAGTTGAATTTTCAAGGAGTTAAAGAATCTTTGTCGTACCAACAACATATTTCGATATGATATAGCTCAAAATATTATACACCCAAGGTCCCAGGTTAGCCCAGTAAGGCCCAGCAATTGTGAAAATGTAAATATACTAACTACAAAATAAAATAAAACAATAATAAAGAGATGAGGTGCATAAAGCTCAGCAAGTCCCTCACCTAGGAGTCTATCCAAAGGCGAGTCCCTGCCAGGCTCGTAGTCGCTGTCGCCTGCATCACTGTCCCCACGACCACTATCTTTGAGACTGAATTTATCCATCTCATTCAGGGCATATCTGAGTGGGAAAAAAAACCATCTGTTACAATTGTCATGAAACAATGGCTAATTATTCTTATTAAAAACTCTTTGCTACTAAGAACGAGGGAAACACTTTGAGGGTATTAGTTGATATAAAGGTAATGTAACATTATGCAGCATAATGGTTAAAACCAAACAGAGGTTCCACTGGTAGTCCACATTCAATGGATTATGACAGTTGTGTTGTAGGGGTGGAACCTTCAAAACTGTTCGGCTCAACAGTTTAGATTCAGTTTGTCTGCGTGTGATTCATTTGCACAACTCATTTTTGTTTTCCTTCCTCATGAGCGCTACGCTATTTGGCGCCACAACTTGTAGGTTTAGTGTGAGACTCTCAACGGGATCACCAATATTTGAGTGATGTTCCAGTTATTTATTATCTTTCTGTGTGTTCACAATTGTCATGGTGATTGTTCTGGTGTTTTTCTAACTAGGCTGTATGTATTTCTTTTGTTAACGTTGATTTCTCCGACGGCCCAAAAAGGCACCACCGCGATCGGTTAAAAGAGAGAGAAACGAGAGAGGAGTGAGGTGCGTACATGTAGAAAAGGCGGTTCTGTATGAGAGAAATTGAAGAGGAATAAAACACCCTTTTGGAAACCAAAACTTGTCCCTCGTCGTGACTCGGAGCCGCAACATATTTTGGCGAGCCAGCCAGGAGACAGGGTTTTGTTTTTGTTCGAGATCAGCGAGAGCTCTGAGTGGGTACATCGTTAGCGGCTAACGTTAGCGCATTGCTACCAACGAATCCCCCCCTGCTCCAACAATGAACCGGGATCTTCCTGACTAACGGATTACCTCGTGAGTACCGAGGATGGAACAAGAACAGTTAAGAGACCAAGTTACTACCACGCTGTGTAGGCTAGAAAGGGATCAACTAGTGGGGGTATGTAACTTTCTAAAGGGCTCCAATGTCGACGATACTGGCGAGAACGAGGAAGCCATCAAGAAGATGAGCCGACGAGACTTGATGAAACTCATTGAAAACAACATTGATGAAGTTGAGCAAAGTCACAAGTCAGTGGAAGTAGTCCAATTCATTGATGAATTGCTGCTGTTTATTAAAGACACCGTGTGGGAAGGTGACGCTCGCGAGAGGAGCACTGTTTACCACCCCACTGATGTGACGCGCAACTACGAGGAGCTGCGGGTAGAGATACAAGCATTGCAGGAGAAACTTAAAATGGTGGACATATCATCAGCCGTGAGCCAAAGCCCATCACCTGCCAAAATATCGGAGGTGACTATTCGCAGGGAGTTTCGCATCTGTGGCCAAATAGGTGAAGGCGGGCAGCGCGAAAGGCTGTCCTATACCAACTTGCTCCATCAAATGGAACACGGACTTCGTAAAGGCCACAGCGAATCAGAAGTGCTTGAAGCGGTTATAAGAGCTATTTGCCCAGGGCTTAAACTCAGAGACATGCTTGAATTAAAGACTGATATAACCCTTTCTCAGTTAAAAACAATACTAAGAGGACATTATAGAGAAGATGATACATCCGACTTGTATCAAAAATTGATCAACCTTTCCCAGGAGCCCAAAGAATCGCCCCAGGACTTTCTATTCAGGGCCATTGAGCTCAAAGATCGGCTCCTGTATGCATCCAAAGGGGAACCAGCTGAACACTACAATGCAGACCTGGTCAAGAAGAAATTTTTGAGATCGGTGGGCACAGGACTACTGAATGACAACATTAAATTCCAGATGAAACCACTTCTTGATAAGTTGGAGGTAACAGATGAAAGACTGATCGAAAGGCTCAATGAGGCAGCTAACCTTGAAGCCGAGCGGCTAAACAAGCTAAGGAGGAGCGGCATCAAGCAACCTAGAATTAATGAGCTGCAAACTTCGGATGAACGGCACGGCGGCGTGCACACAACTCCATCCCAGGACACAGCAGTAGTGAAGGAGAAGGTCAAGATGGCTGCAGCTCCACCGGAAGTACAGGCCATGGTCGCTGAATTAAAAACTGAAGTTGCAGAGATGAAACAAATGGTGCTTAATTCCTTGAATGCCGGCAAGTTCCAGCCCGCCAGGAAACCAACATACAACACCCAACGGAGGAGAGGCTGCAGAACCTGCCAGGACAACGGCGAGGGAGACAATTGCACCCACTGCTTCAAGTGTGGCCAGGCGGGTCACATATCCAGAGGATGCCGAGCTCCACCTCTACGTCAGGGAAACGCCAGAGGGCCGCTGTCATGGGACCAGCAGTGACCCAGCCAACTCATCAGGAGTCCCGCTACTGCCACCAGTGTCGACGAGAGGAACGAGGTGACACGCTGCTCCAGACCTGCGCAAGCTGCTCATCTGCCTCGTACTGTTCCAAAGCCTGTCAGACTCAACACTGGCCGGAACACAAACACATCTGCACCGCGGTAAGAATGGTGGATCACCATTTGAGTGAGAAGCGAGAAAAAGGGTGGTCATCACACATGGGTAAACTTGATATTTTTCCAAATAAGCAAGGGAGAAAACTTGTTAAATTAATTGGTAGACGTAGGATGGTCAAGTGTACTTTTGATAATGTACCAGTTACAGCCCTGTGGGATACAGGCGCACAAGCTACGGTGATAAATGAGAAATGGAGAAAGGAACACTTGCCTTATACCACAATTCGAGGGATTGAGGAACTATTGGGACCAGAACCTCTAAATGGACTGGCCGCAAATCAGACTAAAATACCATTTATTGGGTGGGTTCCTGTTGAGTTTAAAATAACGGGCACAGAAGCTTCAAGTTCTGGCTTGTTAGTGCCTGTCCTCGTGTCCAGCGACCACAATGTGGCTCAGAGCCCTATCATAGGGTTCAATGTGATCGAGGAAGTCATTAATGAGCACGTGAAACAAGGCTCAAACGAGAGTGAATGTACAGCTAACATTGTGAGTGATGCTTTTGACATGGACACGGTCTCCGCTAAGACTGTTATCCATTTGTTGCATACACACCACGCAGTCAACGAGGAGATTCAGGTTAAAACGGGAAGAAGTAAAATTGTCTTAGGTCCAAATGAAACTACCACTGTTCGCTGTCGCACGCATATACAGGTTGATGAAGATATTGCTATGCTGTTTTGCCCAGAGTCCAACCAGAGTTTGCCTGAAGGATTGTTTATACAAGAAGTACTGTTTAAGGCAAAGAGAGGCAACTCAACCACGGTCCCAGTACCCATCACTAATACCTCGAGTCATAATATCACTCTGTATCCACGTATTAATGTGGGACATGTTGAAGGGGTCAAGGATATATATCCAGCAGCCCTACCGCTTGCGAGCAAGCCAAAAATGGATGAAAACGAGGCAGACCTCAAAAGTTCATCATCTTCTCCCCGTAACGCGAGTGAAAGTTGGGACCCCCCGTTAATGCTAGACCATCTAACTAATGAGCAGCAACAGGTAGTGAGGAAAATGCTCCGCGAAGAGTGCAAGGCCTTTGCTCGAGATGAAAATGATGTTGGCAGCATTCCGACTCTCCGCATGCATATTTCCCTTCACGACCATACCCCGGTCCAGAAAACATACATTAGTGTGCCAAAACCCCTACACCAGGAGGTAAAAGAGTATCTGCAAGATTTAATCAACCGGGGTTGGGTCATGAAATCCAAGTCACCGTACTCTTCACCAATAGTGTGTGTAAGAAAGAAATCGGGAGAGCTTAGACTCTGTGTAGACTACCGCGAACTTAATCGCAAGTCAGTACCGGACAGACACCCTATTCCCAGAATACAAGACATGCTTGATACCTTGACGGGTAGTTCATGGTTTACAGTGCTTGATCAAGGGAAAGCATATCACCAAGGGTTCTTGGATGAAGAAAGTCAGCCACTCACAGCATTCATCACGCCTTGGGGTCTGTACCAGTGGGTACGGATCCCATTTGGCCTTAGTTCTGCCCCGGCCGAATTCCAGAGAAGCATGGAGGAATGTCTGTGGGGGTTGCGAGATGACATTTGCCTACCCTACCTTGATGACAACTTAGTTCACAGTAAGTCGTTTCAGGACCATGTTGAACACGTGAGGGCAGTTTTGCAACGGTACCAGAAGCATGGTGTCAAACTAAGTGCTAGGAAATGTGAACTTTTCAAGCCTAAAGTCAGGTTTTTGGGCAGGATTGTGTCGAAAGAAGGTCATAGTATGGATCCCGCAGAAATTGCTCCCGTGATGGCACTAAAAGATAGGCAGCCCTGTAATGTGGGCGAGGTGAGGCAAATTTTGGGCTTTCTCTCCTACTACAGGCCATATATAGAAGACTTTTCACGCATTGCCAAACCTTTGTACGAACTCCCAGCAGCGCCATCAACCACTTCCAATGTGCCCCAAAACCCAAAGCGCCAGAAGGAAAGAGGAAAGGGGAAAAACAAACACAGTCGAGGACAGTTGTCATCCTCTGTCTCGATTACATGGACAGACACTCACCATCAGGCTCTGTGTTATCTGGTTGACAAACTGTCTAGTCCTCCTATCCTAAATTACCCAGACTTGAATCATCCGTTTGTGCTACACACGGATGCCTCTCAAGCGGGGTTGGGAGCCGTGCTCTATCAGCGAAGCAATGGAAGATTAAGAGTTATCGCTTATGGATCCAGAACCTTAACACCACCGGAGAAAAATTACCACATGCATGCGGGTAAATTGGAGTTTCTGGCACTGAAGTGGGCCATCTGTGAGCGCTTTAGGGATTACTTGTTACACGCACCATCTTTTGTGGTCTACACAGACAATAATCCGCTCACCTATGTATTAACAACGGCCAAATTGAATGCTTCTGGTCAGCGGTGGGTAGCAGAATTGGCAGATTTCAATTTTACCATAAAATACAGACCTGGCAAAACGAATGCAGATGCAGATGGGTTATCGAGGATGGCCATTGACTTCGAGGACTATATGAGTCATTGTACACAGTCTGTCAACCAGGATGTTGTAACAGCCACCCGACAGGGCATATTGGCACAGCAAGCGGAACAAACTCCTATCTTCAGCGCAATTTCCTTAGATGTGCTTCAGCAGCAAACAGGAGCTGAGGGACTGCTACATACTGTTCAGCCATTGACCAGAGAAGAGATTTGCGCTGCTCAGCGGCAGGACGCTGTAATAGGTCAAATATATAGTCACTTGCAGAAAAAAAGGAGACCGTTAGCATATGAGCTGAAAGCTGAGAGTGCAGAGGTAAAGGCATTGGCCAGAGAGTGGGACAAGCTCAAGATCAGGGAGGATGGGACCTTGTTCAGAGTAACTGCAACCAGAAAACAATTGCTTCTCCCTTCGATATACCACCCCCTTGTATTGGATGAACTGCACAAACAAATGGGCCACTTAGGCTCAGAGAGAACACTAAAGCTGGTAAGGGACCGTTTTTATTGGCCCAAAATGCAAAGAGACATTGAACACTTTGTCATGAATGTATGCGAGTGTCTGAAGAAGAGAAAACCAAACAGGCAAGCGCGTGCACCGATGCAAAATATCGTAACCACTCACCCCTTTCAGCTAGTGTCAGTTGATTTTCTCCATCTGGAACAATGTAAGGGTGGTTGCGAGTATATTCTAGTGGTCATGGACCATTATACACGCTTTGCACAGGCATATGCAACGACCAACAAATCAGCAAAGACTGTGGCAGAAAGATTGTTCAATGACTTTTGCCTTCGATTTGGTTTCCCAGAAAAGCTCCACCACGATTTAGGGAGAGAATTTGAAAACAAGCTGTTAAGTCACCTGAAGGAGTTGTCCGGTGTAAAGGGATCTCACACAACTCCATATCATCCTCAAGGGAATGGGCAAACAGAACGATTCAACAGGACTCTCCTCTCTATGCTGAGAACCCTTACCGAAGAGCAAAAATTGAACTGGAAAACACACCTTCCCAAAGTAGTACATGCCTACAACTGTACTGCTAATGAGGCCACTGGTTACTCACCATTCTTCTTACTTTTTGGTAGATTACCAAGGCTTCCGGTGGACCTTCTCTTTGGCATTGAGCAGGAAGAAAGCCCAGGTTCCTACCAAGACTATGTCGGAAAATGGAGGAGCAGGATGATTGAGGCTTACAACATCGCCTCCAGGAATGCAGTTAAGTCAGCCGATAGAGGTAAAAGACAGTACGACAGGAAAATCTATGGTCCACCACTTCAGGTGGGCAGCCGCGTTCTTGTCAGAAATGTCGTTGAGAAGGGAGGTCCGGGAAAGATCCGCTCATATTGGGAAGACAAGATTTACGTCATCAAACACCAAAAGGGCGAGGACAGTCCAGTTTTCGAGTTGGAGCCAGAAAATGGCACAGGCAGAACAAGGATCTTACACAGGAATTTGTTATTGCCCTGTGACTTTCTTCCACTAACTCCACAGGAAGATAGGATGGTGGAAAAGAAAAAAACAAAAAAAAGACACTTTGATGAAAATGGGAGAACAAAGGCACAACAGATGCAGCAGGTGGAAAGTGAGGTGGATCTAGATGAGGACTTATTGGATGCTGCCACATGGTCTGTCCATGAGCCGCACGGTTTGCGGTTGCTGGACCCCAATGCAGTAGAATTTGTCCCACAGATCGCGGGAGATGCTTCCGTGCGGGAAGAGCGTTCCGAACAAGCTGAGGAGGAGGAACGGGTCGAGATAGTCCCTTCTCCATCTGTTAGGGAAGTTGAGTACACTGCAGATGCAGGTGATACATCCGATGAGACGGATTCCGAAGACGCAAGAGCGGCAGAGCAGAGAAGGTGGTACTCAAAAAGGGACAGACGGAAGCCACAAATTTTGACTTACAATATGTTGGGTCAACCGACTTTCACAGAGAGGACAGTAGCCACTAAATGTTTAGATGTTAGGGGTTTCTGGCGACCTTGGTGTTGAATGCTTATATTTGTATATATGATTTGTGACGTCATAGTTGTAACATGAACATGGACAACTGCCACAAGTGTATGCAGGTCTTATAATTGGTTATTGAAAATGTTGGGTGGTTGAATGCTTACACTGAATTTTTCAGGAGTATACACAACTGTAATGCATATTGGTCGGGGTATGAAAAAAAAAAAAAAAAAAAAAAAATTGCTTCAAACCGGTTTGCCGGTCTATTCCGTGCTATTCGGTCTGTAAATTGGTTACCTTGATGTGAGTGTTAGGTCAAGATGACACTTTTTTTCTTAAGTGGGGGAGGGTGTGAGACTCTCAACGGGATCACCAATATTTGAGTGATGTTCCAGTTATTTATTATCTTTCTGCGTGTTCACAATTGTCATGGTGATCGTTCTGGTGTTTTTCTAACTAGGCTGTATGTATTTCTTTTGTTAACGTTGATTTCTCCGACGGCCCAAAAAGGCACCACCGCGATCGGTTAAAAGAGAGAGAAACGAGAGAGGAGTGAGGTGCGTACATGTAGAAAAGGCGGTTCTGTATGAGAGAAATTGAAGAGGAATAAAACACCCTTTTGGAAACCAAAACTTGTCCCTCGTCGTGACTCGGAGCCGCAACATTAGGCAGGACATGACATCCACGCCACATCCCACAATCATTTTGCAGCGGGACGCATCCTGCCTCCAAAACCAGCTCAGTGGCCTAGTGGTAGAGTGTCCGCCCTGAGACTGGAAGGTTGTGGGTTCAAACCCCGGCCGGGTCATACCAAAGACTATAAAAATGGGACCCACTGCCTCCCTGCTTGGCACTCAGCATTAAGGGTTGGAATTGGGGGGTTAGATCACCAACTGATTCCCGAGCGCGGCACCGCTGCTGCTCACTGCTCCCCTCTCCCCCAGGGGATGGATTAAAATCACACGGGGATGGGTTAAATGCAGAGGACAAATTTCACCACACCCAGGTGTGTGTGTGACGATCATTGGGACTTTAATCTTTTTAATCTTAATCTTAAAATCCTACTGCCTTTGAGGCTTCTCCTATTCAATAGACCTTTTGCAGATCTCCGGGTGGTGTGGTGCATTATGAGTAAAGGAATTTCTTCAACTACTAACTCTGAATGGGGATCAATTGAGACAGCCATGATTAGGACCATTTCAACAGCTGGAAAGTTGATTTTTATAATTTCATCTATTTTAAACTGTCGTTTGGTACTGATTTGGATGTAAACATATTACAGCTGAAATTCTGAAATTAAGGTGCATCTCGTTTGTTTCAAGGAAACACTTTTTAAAGTGCACAAAGACAATGGGACAATTCTGAACATTACAGTTATCAGTTTGTATAGACCAGTGGTTCCCAAAGTGGGCGGTACCGCCCCCCTGGGGGCGGTGGAAAGGTCTGGGGGGGCGGTGAGGAAGAAAGGGGCGGTAGGGGGGCGGTAGGGGGGCGGCAGTCGATTTGTACACAACACGCCGCTCTGGCCCAGTCAGATCCGACAGCATAGACTACAAAAGCAAAAGCTCAGGTTTGTAATTTCAAGCTTGTAATGTTCAGAATTTTATCTTATAATAAAAACCGCATTCTGGCGGTCAACATCATCTTGAGTTCAAGTCAACATGAAATTGGGGACTCGCCAGAACGCGCCGTGTTGTGTTGAGCTGGTTAGGGCAGTGGTCCCCAACCACCGGGCCGCGGACCGGTACCGGGCCGCCAAGCCGCACAAAATTTTTTTTTTTTATCGACGATCAATTAATTCAGGTCAAGACACTCGTCCCGGTCACGTGACATGTTTCCCCAGTCGAGCCCGCAAAGCTAATATGTGGCGACAGGCTAACTAACCAGGCAGTGAAGCATTCAAAACTGCTTCAACACATGGAGACCAAGCATCCTGCAATAAAAGACAAACCTTAAATCACTTCGGGTGTCATTGTCTCCGATTACGTCTAGATGGGACCGGCTCGTTTCTGAGAAACAAACTCAGTGCTCCCACTAATTCAACGTAATGGTAATGATATTATAAATTTATTATTTATTTATTTATATAAATGTATTATTTATTTATATAAATGCCTGTCCTTGGGGGGGGGGGGGGGGCGCTAGGAATTCACTGGAGAGCCAAAGGGGGCGCCAGCCTGCAAAAGTTTGGGAACCACTGGTATAGACTATACATGAAATTGGAAGAGAACAGGAATAATTTATAAAAACTAAGAATGATGGCTTTGACCTTTTTCTGTCCTTCATTTATTTGGCACTTGACAAGCACAACACTTGATAGTTTTCCCATCCCCCAACACTGTCACTCACTCAGAGGTGAAGAGGAGACTAAACCAGTTTCACGTAACTTGGGGGTGACGTTATAGCTTTGGATCACCCGTTTGACACAATTCAGAAAATGTGCTGGAATTTTAGGCCTATGTATATTTATAATATCATTAAGGGGGGGGGGGGGGCACGTGACATAAAATAATGCCGCCCCGGGCAGCCCGTTCATGTTGCCCATGCCAAAGACCGCTACTGATTATGATGTTGTAATATTGTAAAAAAAAAAAATTGTAAAAATAAATAAAAAGTATGATTACTGAAATAATAATCTTGTCTCAGTTTAATGACAAATGTACTTAGTGTAAAATCTTGGATCGTGTAGTTTTACAAAAAAATTGTATATTTGCAGGAGGCCATGAGCTATTCTGGTACTGTATGACTGGCAATAATTGGATACCAAGGTTGGTTGTACTTTTCCATTCTATTTTTTCATTCAACCACTATGTTTCTTGCTTTAGTGACAATCGTATTAATCTCAAATATGCAGAATGCCTCACTCTTTCTGTAGTACCACGGGCTTTGATTTTAATTTTTTATAAGTTGTGGTCTGTGTGGTGGTATCAAGGTGTGAATTGGGTCACTTAATTTGCCATTGAAGGTCAACGTAAAAAATGCACCACCCACCCTCGACATACAAATTAAGTTCAATCTTATTAGCAATTCTAGCTGGGTTTGGGAAAAGGGCAGCTACACCCTGAACTGGTCACCAAGCGTTCATAGGACACATGAAGACAAAGCCCTCACACGCACATTTACACCATTGATGGTGGAATAAAAAAGTAGGAATAGGATTTTTGTTCAAATATGCATACAGAATACAATTATTATTGTTGCGTACGCTACAAAAATCGGTATATTCTACAATAATCAACACATAAGAAACTAACAAGGTCACCACTGTAAAAGTGTGCCCCCAAATCTCCATTCTAATTTAGTAGGTATTACCTGTAGCTCCTGGTGTATTTGTTGCCTCTGAAACTTGGCCGTGGCTGGTACTGGCCCTGATGGAGCATGGACAGAAGCTGTGAAACTTGCTACAATTCCAAGAGAACAAACAGGGGACAGACAAAACAGAAAAAAACAAAAAACAAAAAAGGAAAAAATGAAGAGAGGGACAAATGAATGGAGTCAAACAAGCAAGACTACAAGACAATGTTAAATGAAGGTGTGGGATAAGGGGTTGGGGGCATGACTTACTGAATGGAGGTAATAGAATGTGGGCAGCAAAAAGACATTCTTAACATGCACTTAAGACATAAAATGAGATATCAAATTTGGTTTGTGAACCAAATATTCCTGTGTCTCTTTTGATAAACGACAAATGGTGGCAACAAAGCTGCATTTTAGTATTACTTCACCAAGGAAAAATGAGTGCTACCAAATCAGAATATAAAACTCACGTCTTACCTCAACAGGAGGTGTTGTGTGGGCCAACTCCAGGGTGAAATTCTCTGGCATGTGGTTAGAGGAAATGGTGACAAGACTGTTAAGTGACTGGCGGCTGTGATGGCTCTGCCTGCTACCTAGCGTGCCCCTCTCAGGCATGGGTGAGGCTGACGGGGAGTGTGGGTGAGACTGGACAGGAAGAATTCCATTCACAGTTGGGACCAGGGTAATATCTGCCTTGTGTATGTGCCTCGTTTGCTTCTTCTGATAGCTGTTTTCTGCCACACGACAACTGTAGTTGTGCTTTGGGTCCTTCTTTTCTTGGGTGCAACGAGTTATTGCAAACTTCACCAATACAATAAGCAGCAGAGCGCAAACTGCCACGAGAGATACGATGACGTGAGAGAGATCATGAGAGGTGTGGCTGGAGCCAGTGGGAAAGAGAGGGGGGAGGAGGTCCATATTTTCCTGCAGAGTAATTTTGAGGAGGGCCCCGGCAGTGAGTTGATTGGTACCTCTATCCTCTACTACAAGCCTGACCTCCATCACGTACCTTGCCACTTGTTCTAAGCTCGCATTGGTCCTGAGCTCACATCGCCCAGCATCCATCATAAACAGACCCTCTTCATTTCCACTAACAATGGAGCAACTCACCTCTCCATTGGCACCAGAATCGCTGTCTGTGACTTTAAGCGCTGTGATCAACTCACCAGGAGATGCATACTTCCACACTGAAAGTTCAGCCGTGTGATTCTGGAGGGAGGGTGCGTGGATGATAGGTGGATTGTCATTTTCATCCAAAACTGTAAGAAGGACAGTGGTATTGGCTGAAAGTGAAGGATTTCCACCATCCCGTGCCTGGATGGTGAAAGTAATATGACTGACATCTTCATGGTCAAAGGTCCTCAGGGCATAAATGGCACCATTTGAGGGATCAATGGTTACATATGTAGAAATTGAGCTTCCCTGCACCTGAGCATCAATTATGGCATAGGTAACCTGGCCATTGGTGCCAAGATCTGCATCCGAGGCCACCACTGTCATCAGGTATGCTCCGGGAGAGTTGTTCTCAGATTTGAAGACCTCATAGCGATACTTCTCAAAACGAGGAGGATTGTCATTTTCATCCAGCACCTGAACAGTAAAATGTTTGATAGTGGAGAGGCTTGGGGAGCCTCGGTCCTCCGCTATGACTGTGAGGCTATACTCGGACCTCTTTTCTCTGTCTAATGAAATATTGGTAAGGATCATGTAGTTCTTTTCATATGTTTTCTGGAGTCTGAAGTGACCTTGGCCATGAAGCCTGCACTCCACTTCACCATTCAGCCCTGAGTCACTGTCATCAATACGCACCAAAGCAATGAAGGTGTCGACAAGTGCACCCTCTGAAATGTAAGCCACCTCCTCTTTGCCTGGAGTCATCAAGTTAATGTTTATCTCTGGTTTGTTATCATTTACATCCACCACTTTCACAACAATTTTGCAAAGCCCCGGAATGGAGTTCGGGCCCAAATCCTGAGCCTGGACATCAAGCTCATAGGACGAAGTCGATTCGTAGTCCACCTTTTTAATAAGTGTAATATGTCCATTCTCTGGATTTATATTAAACATTTCTAAGATTTTTGGTGAGATGTGACTGCTGAAAGAGTACACAATTTTTCCATTAGTACCCTCGTCTGGATCTGTAGCATTTAAATCAATAAGAAGAGTCCCAAGCGGATCATTTTCCAGCAAATTAATAACATACGCCGGCTCTTCGAATGCTGGACTGTTGTCATTAGAATCAGCGATGCTAATTTTCAGCAATGTGGAGCCAGATTTAGGGGTTACACCATTATCGGAAGCAGTGAGCTGCAACTGGTAGCTGGACTGCACCTCCCTGTCCAAATCTCGCATCACCACCAGCTCGGCGTACTTAGCCCCATCTGTCCTGGTCTTGATGTCTATTTTAAAAAAGTTGTTGGGACTGAGGAAGTAGGTGTGCAGGGAATTCTCCCCTACGTCTGCATCCAAGGCACCGTCCAGTGGGATCCGCGTCCCCACGGACGCGCTTTCGGAGATCTCAATGGGGACAATGGCACGGGAGAAATGCGGGGAATTATCGTTTATGTCCAACACTTGCACTGCCACGTGGAATAGCTGCAGATATTCCGTCGGCAGTGTAACCACGTCAAATTCAATTGAACAGTTCAGATTTTTCTCACATAGCTTCTCACGGTCGATTTTGGAGCCAATGCTGATCTCTCCGTCTTCCTCTCGCACAGACAGGAACGCTGTGCTCCCCCGCTGCATGGCACGGAAGCGAAAGGACACGGAGCTTGGTAGTTTGGATAAAACTTCAGCAACATCATCCTTTAGGCGCGCGATCACAGTCCCCACTCGTTGTTCTTCATAAACTTGATATTTTAAAGTCTTGCAGCTGACCGAGTTCAAAACCGCGATCAAAATAAATACTTGGAGTTTAGCAGAAGGGAGCATATTACCTTTGGCACCCATTTTAGTGCGTCAGTGACTTAATCCACAGAGGCGGGTGAACAACGAAGAAAATAAATCCCTTTCCTAATTTAAAATTGGAACATGTTTAAAATCACCGTCCGTCGTTCACCATCCGCTAAAATTCCGCCGTTTAAAAAATATGTTTTAAAATGCGACAGTTATTGCGTATGCGTATCCTTATGCACTCTTCGCCAGTGGCTTGAGTGGGAGTGAATTGGACATAAAGAAGCAGAATGAAAGAGGGCGAGTCCGTGCGTGTGGGTGATCGCGTACGCGAGCGAGCCTTCATCCTGCTCAGTTACCGAAGCCCCCCCCCCCAACAAAAACTTATACAAAGAAAGCGCAGGATCCTCCTTCTCACATACACACACCACATAATTAAAAGTGTGCCACAACAATGGGTTGGAGGAAGAATTACGTATTCCGTGCGCAGCCACGTATCAGACAAACCTGCGCACGTTTACAGTGTTGGTTTGGTTATTCACGACGTGTGCCAATTGAGCTCCCCCTTTCTTTGTGTGCCTCCTCCAGAATCAGGCTGCTATATCTATTATGCGTTCTTCTAAAAACATATAGGGGGGGGGGGGGGGTTCACATGGATATGTCACTCAGTGTATGTTATAAAAAAGTATTAAACGATTCTGCTATACTTAAAGATAAACCACAACCGTTTTTAAGCCTGGATATGCCACTAATGGTGTCTTGTAAGGTGGCTGTTGTGGGTTAAAACTGAAGAACAAGGAAAGGATTCAAGACTACTTGAACCACCCAAATACTTTAATGGATCACATTTTGCAGATACTGCTGTGCAATTCTGGAATCGTTTCACCAATTTTATTAACATTGCAAGTTTTATTTTCACTGAATGCCGTTATGCATTATTCACAGAAATAATGTGCTATATATGTTTGCTGTCATGAGCTATTTTCACACTGGCGTCCTTGTAAAAGTTACACACAATTAAGGTCCATTTCCCTAATGCAGAAGTTACCAGAGCGGCCATATGTGAGAGTGCATTGCTGCTCCCTGCAATGAGACAATTAGTTGCATGGTGATTGGCGACAATTGCTTTCAACCCAAGGGGCACGGGCAGTGAGTTTGATTACATGTTCATCTTACACGCGAACATTCTGCCTCTGTCGGAAGAATCAAACGCTGACTTTAAATCCTCATTCCACATTGGTACCTTACAGTGAGGACAGTTATGCGTTAAATGGCGAACAATCAGATTCATTAGCAAACTTGGAACAATATTAAAACCAAACAGAATTAAACAGCCACAGAAAACAGGTTTTTGAAACATATATACATTTCTGCAAAAATAAATAAAGCAAAACATTTAAATCTAATTTGTTACCATACCTGCTTTTACAATGTTCCTTTGACAAAATAGAGATGCCATTAAATATATTGTGGCGGTCACGGTATTGTTGCTAAGTTACCCACACAGCTGACCCCAGTGTGCTTTCTTCACAATCCCTCTCTTGTGGTCATACATTATGGAGGCCGACATCCTCCAACCAAATTACCATCCTGCAAACTCAGTTGTGTTCAGCCAGCAACTGGCCACATAGCTTTATGAGCAAGCCATCTGGTCCGAGCTTCAGACAGCCCAAAACTCACAATTACCATGCATTCAGCAAATCATGAAGGCTCTCGAGAGACCAAAGAAAGAAAAAAAATCACATCTGATAAAATCTGCTCTAATCCAGTGATGCAATGGAATTTTGTAAATACAATATGCTCCTGTCAAATTTTAGGTACCGCATATTCTGATCAGGGTTGCCCGTCCCTAACAGACAGCAATCATTAAAGCATTCTGTGGCTTATAATGTCACTTCTGATTTGTTTTTTGCTATATATTAGTCAGTGATTAAAATCAGAGAAGAAAAAAAATACTTTTATTCAACATGTTAATCTCTGTGTTATAGTATCCAATCAATGTAACAATCATATTGGGAGGGAGGCGGCTCGGTGGTGCACTGGGTAGCACGTCCGCCTCACAGTTAGGAGGGTGCGGGTTCGATTCCATCTCCGGCCCTCCCTGTGTGGAGTTTGCATGTTCTCCCCGGGCCCGCGTGGGTTTTCTCCGGGCACTCCGGTTTCCTCCCACATCCCAAAAACATGCTTGGTAGGCCGATTGAAGACTCCAAATTGTCCCTAGGTGTGAGTGCGAGTGCAAATGGTTGTTTGTCTCTGTGTGCCCTGCGATCGGCTGGCAACCGGTTCAGGGTGTCCCCCGCCTACTGCCCGATGATGGCTGGGATAGGCTCCAGCACTCCCGCGACCCCCGTGGGGACTAAGCGGTTCAGAAAATGGATGGATGGATATTGGGAGGGACTTGATTTCCAAAATCATGCTTTCGAAATTGCCCTAGACCAATGGTGCTGTTCTGTTTTCACCTTGTTGCCCGCAGTTTCCGATTGTGGCAAAGTTTCAACCCACCTTATTAAAAGTTAAGAGGGTTTAAATATAGACTCTGAAAACACAACCGTATACGGTAATTTTAAGGGTTTGGCGTACCGCCAAAAACACGTTGCTAGCCATGACGTCCGCCAGCCAGAGGCTCTGGATGTTTATGAGACTGTATTTGTTTAGAGAGTAAACTAGTCACGAGAGCAGCAGGGAAGTTACACTTCTCCCTTTCCCAATATATTCCATGTGGGAAATTGCCCACTCTGTCTCTATACTGTACCAAAAAAAAAAAAATAGAATACACATACATCCCATTTCCTTACTAGCTGTCCATGACCCACTTCTGGGTTTCGACCCACCCGTTGAGAACCACTGCCCTAGAGACTCCAGTTTAATTTGATAAAGTAAGCTTCTTTTAGTGTTATTCCCATCTGTTATGATGTAGCTGTTCTCATTGCTCTCCGCTGAGTAAATCATTTAGAGTCGGCGTCACTTAGTGGATGTGTCCCTGTGATGGATTTTATCTGCATTTCAAATTTCTCTTTTTGCCCTGTGGGGGCGGGCTCTCTGAATTGCCATCTGCCTCTGAACAAACACATGGACACTGGCTATGGTAACTGGAACATGAATGTTGGAATGTTTAAAAAATCTAAATGTATTGTCATTTAGCATTTGTTAATGTTTTTTTTTTTTTTTAAATCCAATTTTGGAAAAAAATGCTTTTGAAAAAACTGCTTGTATTGACAAGTCATCATTTGATTAGGACTTAAAATATTTCAAATAAATTGAACAAAAACAATGTTCACTAAATAGATTAATTCAAGCATGTATGCTTGTATGTAATAATGCAGTGTTTATTGCGAATGTCAAATTTAACGTGTTGAGCAGACTTGTTAGTTTTGTGTTGCCTTGTATCAAAATTGTGGCGAAGACAAGGTGGGTGATGGGGATGTTATGCTCTTAGGGATCATGAAAATACAAAGAGGAGCTCCAGGGGATTGTGGGGGTGCTGCATGAAGGGCTCAACAACTTTGTCATTGAAATGAAGCAGGAGATCTTGATGACAAAGGACGCATAGCAGGTGGAGAGGCGGCACGGAGACCCCACAAACACCCACCCTTTGAGAATCTGTCCGGACGTGGGTGACATGAATGGAGTCTGGAACTCCTACTGGAATTTGCAAACTGTGTGGTAACTGTACATTTTGAGAAAAGCGTAGAAGGAGTAGGAAAAGTATTGTCTTCACTGACACTGTAAGTCAGATATTTTGCACATCTTTATTGCTTCAGTAGGCAGGGGCTGAGCAAGTACACTGTGTGGATTGTAAAGGCATGTGAGCGTTTGGCACTGTCTAATTGCCATTCTGTTATCTCGTGTGAGAAGAGAAGGAATGTAAGGTGCTCAATGGAGCATGGTAAGTGAAATAAGTCCCAAATGCAAATCCAACTTATATTTATTTACACATGGTTTGTTGAAACACTAGTTCAGAATCAAGGTTGAGCAATTAAAACTCTTCATTAAAGATAATTTCTATATTCCTCAAGTACATTTTACATTACGTCTATATGAACAAAATAAATCTATAAATAAATAAATTGATTGGAATCAAACTGTTAAAATGCATGTAAACACCAACATCTCCACCATGTCCAACATTTTCAAAACTGGATTAACATCCAAGACGATTTACAAGGGGGATGGGACACAGGTGGAGACAATGACCTTAACAGGAGACACAGTGATTGGAAGTATAGCTCTTGAAACATCCATCCATTTTCCGTACTACTTGTTGCTTGTCGCAGGCGAGCTGGAACCTATCCCAGCAGTCATTGGGCAGGGCAAACAGTGATGAACAACCATTCGCACTCACGCACACCTACGGGCAATTTGGCCTACCACACATGTTTTTGGAATGTGTGAGGAAACCGGAGTTCCCAGAGGAAACCCACAGACACGGCAACTCCACACAGGGAGAGCCAGAGCCAGAATCGAACTGTGAGACGGACGTGCTACACCAGTGCGCCACCATGCACTTCTAGTATTAGAAGCAAATACCAAAGCAAACAGGATAACGGAAAGGACTAAAAACTGAGAAGTAACATCAGCGATGAAACAACTTGCATCAAATGGACAGTAGAGCCCATTTTCTGTCCATACTTCAGCCTCCGTGGCTCAACATTTAGTTCATTAAGAGAAGAGCCAGGTGGGATGCATGTTTAGACTGATGTATCAACTTGAATGACCTGTTATTATAAACTACCGTATTTTTCGGACGAAAAGTCGCTCCGGAATATACGTCGCATTAGCCATAAAATGCACAATAACGTGAAAAAAACATCTATAAATCGCTCCGGAGTATAAGTCGCATTTTGGGGGAAATAGTTGCGACAAAATCCAACACCAAGAACAGACATGAACGAGCAACAACAGGCTAAACGATAGGTATGCTAACGTGACATAAACACAAACGAAGAGCTGAGAACGGCCCTGACAAACATTCAGAGTTATTCAAATAACTATTACATAAATAACATGTTTATCAAACTGTCTGTGTCACTCCAATTCATTATATCCATCGATCGTCCTTTATGGAAACGATGCCACGTATGCGCCGCGCCGCTGACGTCTAAATATTCTAAATATTCCACAGACCCCATATGACGATATATAAAGTATATATCAAATAACTATCATATAAACAACAATATTATCGAACCATCTGTGTCACTCCAAATCATTAAATCCATCGATCAAATTCCTCGTCCTTTGTCAACAACGCCGCGCGTGCGCCGATGACGAGGGTTAACAAAGTACCAGGAAAGACGTGGGTTTGGTAAACAGCTCTTTATTTAACAAAACAAGAGTTCAACGAGCCAACAACTACTGAACTGTAACGATAAAAACATATACAAGTTGCTACACGAAATAAAATTTATCAAATAACTACAACATAAATAGTTCATCGCCACACGGCCCCAAGCACCGGCGTCGACTTCCAGGCGTGTGGCGGCGTGGACTTCAATCCCCGGAGGTGGCAATTCCAGCCACGGAAGTGAAAGAGAGCTCCGTAGAGTAGGACCGGGCGGGCGTAAAAGCCATGTCCGAGCCCCATCTACCGTCCCCGGACAGCCAGCCGGCCGAGCGCCGGCCCCCGACTTCCATCCACGGAGGTGAAAGAGAGCTCCGTAGAGTAGGACCGGGCGTGCGTAAAAGCCATAATAGTTTTTCAAACCTTCTCTGTCACTCCAAATCATTAAATCCTTCAAACTCGTCGTCCTTCGTGTCACTTATAAACAAAGCCGCTCATGATGCCGGTAGTAGTGGGGCCCTTCGTCATCCCGTGATCGAATCTTTGTCCTTTATGTAAACAACCGCCGCGCCGCTGACGTCACTTGAAATTCAAATTACAGTAATCCCTTGCTACATCGCGGTTCGTTTATCGCGGTTTCACTTTTATTTTGAAAATTTGTGAAAAAATTCACATATAAGTCGCTCCTCAGTATAAGTCGCCCCCCACCCAAACTATGAAAAAAAAACGCGACTTATAGTCCGAAAAATACGGTAGAACAATTCGTTTTGACGTGTAGAATCAACAAACATATTGGAAATACTTGTAGAAGAAGAAGCTGCAGCAACTTTTATGTCAACCAATCTATTTCTACTTTAAACATTTGTGTCATTTTGCTTTTTTTTTTTTTATGTTTTCCTAGGGATAGAAAGTGTACAGCAAAAGTCATGAACGTTTTTGATAATAGAGCGAAACAACTGCTCATCAGTTTCAGAAGGTAGGTTTTCAAATGTTAGTATGCGTTACTTGGACAAAAGAACTATGAAACCAATAGCTTGAAGAACTGTAAATGGTAGAAAATATGGTGTTGGTGGCCCCTATCCAGTTATAACAGCATTCAGTCTGATGGGAAGGCATTCAACAATTTTGCAACCCTCTTTGGAATGTGTGCATTATTTTTGTGTGCCTTTATATGCTACTTCACACAGAACTTTTGTGAAGTTAAACAGTATTGAACATAGCTGAACAAATAAGGACTTAAATAGTCTTTTCAGACTTTTAGGACTTTTCAGAATAGATACCCTGAAAGCAGACAGAAAGACTTTAAATCAGGGGTCACCAAACTACGGCCCGCGGGCCGGATACGGCCCACGGGACCGTTTAATCCGGCCCGCCAACCCTGAACAAATTGTATTATTAAACTTTTTTTTTTTTGGTCATTTTGCCTGCAATGACTGCGTTTCCCCAGTAGATGGGGAAGCGCTCGCCTGCGCATTTACTACCGGAAGCCGTGTCAGAAAGCTCGGTGCACACTCACAAGTGCGTGTACGTACTCAGTAGTACGGACATGGCGCACTCGCGCTCTATTTGTATCAGTCCCGAATTTAGAGCGTGGGCTGTGACGACAGCATTCTTGTAATTCGCGCGCTGAGCTTTCAGATGCAGTTTTGCGCTAAAGCCACCCACAAACCTTCCCCTGGAATCCTTCCATTAAAATGAGTCGCCCAAGGAAAAGCAAGGTGGACACAGTGCCGAGCGTTTAAAAGAGAGTGGCCAATTTGGCTCGACGTACGCGACGTGACGTTCAGCCACATGAACGTCAACATCAAACCGTCACAGATCGAGGTAAACGGACCAACACCTCGGATCTCGCCTAAGAATTGCCACAACAAATTTTACTCCAGACTATGACGCACTAGCAAACTTTAACAAAAAAGACAGCGGTGTCTACAAGCCTACTGGAACCTACAAAAGGATTATAAGGAAGGAACACAAGAACTTTAAGAGACTGCTCATATGTGTCAGAGAGATTCTGCTCTGACAACTGAGCTGAACTTTTATCTGTTAAGATTGTGCATGGCACAACAGAAAGTTAATGTTCCATGGCTTTTTTTTCTATGAGGAACCCAGAGAGAGTTATTATTTATTTCCTGTTTTTTCTGTGAAGAACTCAGAGAGGGTTATTTAGTTATTATTTATTTCATTAATAGTGTTATTATTTGTTTCCTGACTTTTTTTCTGTAAAGAACCTGGAAAGGGTTATTAAATAACCGTTATTTGGTTATATGTGGCTTTCTGGAAAACAATAAATTTTTTAAGCTCCCCTACGATCGTCACACTTTTTCTGTTACAAACTGACACCGGCCCCCCATCAGAGAAGGGAAAGGTTATGTGGCCCTCACAGGAAAAAGTTTGGGGACCCCTGCTTTAAATAGTCCACAAAATTACTGGTATACTTGATTGACCACACAACAAAATTGTGTCATATAATGTGATGGTTCTTCCTCTCGATTTTATTATATTTGTGTGGACACAAGGGAGAAAAGGATAATTGGGCTCAAACTACTTTTGTGACTCCATTCACATTTAAAGCCATTGAGAGCTCTTTCATTCTGTACTGATGCCTCTAAGGTACAAACATGGCGCCTGTATTGTTATGTACTGTGTTCTCCCATCATTTTACTTGTTGAATTTCCATGAGCATAAAAGGTAGCTTCCAGGTGCACTGTTTCACCTTAAAGAGCACCTTTCACAAAGCACAGTTAAGATGCAGGGTTTTTCCCAACAATTGAAATTAAAACTTACTTCAATATATTTACAAGCCACTATTTTCTCAAGCTTTCTTCAAACCTAATCTTTGTCTTATATTCTTTATACTGTAGTAACAGAATGGGTCTCTTGCGTACATTTAAGCTACGGCAGTACCAACACCCTCCCCTCCAATGGACACACGTCTGTCATCTGTTGTGCTGATACCTGATCACTTGTTTTTAAAGTCACATAACAGCATATCCTGGGCTGGCTTTTCAAATGGCAAGAAATAATGAAAGAAGACACCAATTGTTCTTACCAAGTAATACTGCACACCAAGCAAGCTGGCTGAACCCAAATAGACTGAGCAATTGCCCTGAGGTGTGAGTGCGAGTGCGGATGATTGTTCGTCTCTGTGTGCCCTGCGATTGGCTGGCAACCGGTTCAGGGTGTCCCCCGCCTACTTCCCGATGACTGCTGCCCGTGGGGACAAGCGGAATAGAAAATGGATGGATGTTATTTTGGAACGTGCAATAGGCATTTGTTTGTTCTTTGTTATTTCTTTACAATGAAGAACTAATTTTTATATAACCTCACATGGATTAAAATTAGAAAATGGGTTCATGGAATAAATTAAGTTTCTAACTTGAGGTACTGCTGCATTGCTGTTTCTAATGTTGAAGTGGATGCCAGCCATATTTTAGCACCCGTCGCCATTTTAGGATCAGGATTCTGAAGATAGAACTAGCAAATTTCCATTAATTTATTACAACTTTAAGGAAAATTGCTATTCTGGGATAGTGCTTTCTTTAAAGTGATGTCATTGGTTCTTTTTTTTGGGGGGGGGGATTTTATACATCATAAGTACTAGTGTTATCAGTACTTGGTCTTAGTATCGGCAACTACACAAGATTGGAGTACTCGCACTGGTATTAGTCTGTAAAAAAAGAGGGCTTGAATATCCTTAGCTTTAGCACGACAATAAAGACATGGCAACAGCAGCCAAATCATTGTTTTTGCATCAGCTCAGTTAGTGGGGCAGCAAACAAAGGTCTTCGCAACCTTTTTTGCGGCACAGGACGGTTACATGTCAGACAATATTTTTACAGACCGGCCTTTATATAAATATACAAATAAATTTATAATAAAAAGCGCATAAAGGTTGGTGTCAGGAAGGGCATCCGGCTGTAAAAAGTTTTGCTCCAAAAATGTTCTCGGTATAGGACTCTCAACCACGAGATGGCCATGGACTGTCCCCGGTGGAAGAAAGCCATACTGAGAATCCAGTCCAACCCAGCGGCGCCTGGAACATGGACTTTAAACAAAAAAAAATAAAAATAAACATAAAACTCACCATTAAATATCTGCTCCGTAGCTTTGCGGGCTCGACTGGGGAAACATGTTACGTGACCGGGACGAGTGTCTTGACCTGAATTAATTGATCGTCAATCATTTTTATTTTATTTTTCTGTGCGGCCCGGTACCAAATGACTCACGGACCGGTACCGGTCCACGGACCGGTGGTTGGGGACCTCTGTCCTAGAGGGCTCTACTTCAATATTTACTACATGGAGGCCAATGGGTGACAGATTTTCTGGGAGTTCACATTCATTAGACTTCACCCCCATTCCACTCAGGTCATCTACCATCCCCCACTCCTTTCTTTCTGTTAGTCTTGGCAGATGTGAGACAGGCGCTGGCTTTTTTTAATCTTTTTATTTTCCTTTTTAGCGTGGGGGTAGTCTTGCTCAAGCGCCACGTGTTTTTAATTTAGGGGGCATTTATGTGTAAACTCTTATAGATTCACAGCTCAGCATGTGCTGGAGGCTTGATGCAACCCTTCAATTGTGTTTTTTTTGTTTGTTTTTTCAAAATCAAAACATGCCTTTTGACTTTTCACTTCAATTTCTAATGAATTAATTATTCAGTTGTTCATGACTAAAGACATGTACAGTACATGTCTAAATAGTTATTTTGAAGAAAAAAAACAGTCAATGCAACATTCTGAATCCATCACTAATAACACTGCAGGATTGTCTTTTATGATCCTCATTTTTAAAAGTATGCATAGTTAAAACAAAACTTGTGTTTCTCAGGGAGGGCCATGGGGAGAGCTTATGTCACATAGCCCCAGCCAGAGCAGTCTTAATGATTCACAGGCACATTTTTCCAAACACATTTCGGGAAAGGTCCAGAATGACAGGAAAACAATTTGTTCAGCAAGTAAATAACCTCAGCATTATCCCCAACTCAATTTAAAACAATTTTCAATCACAGTAAGTAATTCATCAGAACATTGTTTATTGAGAACATGATAAAGTTCTGTAATAACTCCTATAAATCTGATTGCATCAAAGCGATCTCATCTGCTCAGCAGTCAAATCTGCCTGCTCGTTTGCAGGAGATAAGCTCAGAACTACCAGAAGCTCTGGGAAATGTAGCAGGGACAAATAAACCCAGAGTGAGCCTGTGGTGAAAAGCTGAAAAAATAAACAGAATTTTCTGCAAGCTCAAGAGTCCCCTGGCATTTACTGAGCTCATGTTCACCAGAGAGCCATTCACAGACACTGAAAAGGGAGTCCAAGTATAGGAAGTGTGTAGGAAGACAGCAATGAGGTGCACAGAAGCCTGCAGCTGGTGAAGCTGTGGACAGATTTTGTATATTTTTGGAAGACTACTGCAGAAACAGACACGTGGGCCAGAGTACATCCAATTTCTGGTGGTCAAATTTTATTGTAATTATTATTTTTTTTTAAACTATGGCTGACAAATGAAATATTCACACATTACATTACAGTAAAGAACAAAAGTCTATGGTAGGCCTATACTATAAGAGTATGAGAGCCACAAGTTATACTCTTCTGTCTCCTGAACCCTTCCAGCTAAACCTCCACCTCGCACACAAACTCCTCTTCCTCTTACTCTCACTCTACCTCTCATCTGCCTGAGACCTCCTCAATCCATGCTTGCAAAGAACAACACAGGCCTGAAGACTGGTTGCAAACTGAAACAATTGAAGAAATGTCAGACAGGTGCTTTCAGTGAATGCACACTGATCAGGGAGTTTCTAAGAGCTCGGAGCATGTGGTTTCTGTTCTGTAACCACAGCTAACACAATGGAGTTTGGACTTCTCGAATGACATCTGCGTTAACTGTTTTGTAAAAGGGTGGGAAAACTGTGTCAATCCAATGAAAATGTCTTAACACATTTGCATGAGGTGTCTTCTGCTCTGCTGAAATGGTAATGATGGAGACTGAGAGGTTCCCAGTTTCTTCACACAGGTCAAAGCAATCACTACAAAGTTTAAGAAGGCTCGTGTCTGCACACAATCTAGCGAAAAAGACATACCAGGGAACACAAGGAAAATATGTAACGAAACTTTAAATTGTAGGAGTTTACATTTAAAGGATTTACATTTATGCTCACCACATAGTTGCCTTTTAGAAGATCCGCCTTCAAAATCATAAACCGAATCAAATTAGACCATGACGCTTTCTGCTGCGGTAGGTGTCAGATAGCATGAGAAACTGGATTAAAAGATTGTTTTACAAAAGTGCATCTCAATTTCTTTAAGTTACTTAATTTTAATGTCTGTGTCTGTCTGTCTGTTTCTCTCTCACTCTCTTTCGCTCTCTCTTTCGCTCTCCCTTTCTCTCTCTCTCTCTCTCTCTCTCTCTCTCTCTCTCTCTCTCTCTCTCTCTCTCTCTCTCTCAGAAACACGCATAAGGTGTGTTGTTATTGTCTGCCGCATGTGTGTTTGTCAATTACGAGACCAGGTTCTTTCACAATCGGACTCAATGAATGGCTTCAGTCATTAGCAGATGGAGGTGTGTGATGTACCCTTGTGCTTCAAAAGCTCCACCATCGTACCGGTGGCCAAGAAGCCCGCCATCACAGGATTGAATGATTACAGACCCGTCGCCCTGACATCTGTGGTCATGAAATCCTTTGAGAGGCTGGTGTTGAGGAAGGACATTACCTGCTTGATCCCCTGCAGTTTGCCTACCGAGCAAACAGGTCGGTGGATGATGCGGTCAACATGGGACTGCACTACATCCTGCGCCACCTAGACACCTCAGGGACATACGCCAGGATCCTGTTTGTGGACTTCAGCTCGGTATTCAACACCATCGCTCCCGACATCCTCCACCAGAAGCTCATCCAGCTCGCGGTGCCTGCCTCCACCTGTCAGTGGATCACCAGCTTCTTGACCAACAGGAGATAGCAGGTGAGGCTGGGGACCATCACATCCGACACCCGGACCACCAGCACTGGCGCCCCCCAGGGGTGTATACTCTCCCCACTGCTCTTCTCTCTCTACACCAACAATTGCTCCTCAGGCTACTCTTCTGTGAAGCGCCTGAAGCATTCAGACGACACCACTCTCATCGGACTGATCCGGAACCGTGACGAGACTGCGTACAGACAGGAGGTGGAGCGGCTGGTGCAGCCAAAACCACCTAGAGCTGAACCCGCTCAAGACCGTGGAGATGACAGTGGACTTCAGGAGAGACCCTTCGCCAGTTCCACACCTCATCATCCTCAGTAATGCTATTCCCTCCACAGACACCTTCAAGTTCCTGGGTCCACAATCTCCCGGGACCTGAAATGGACCGGCCACATAGACTCTGTCCAGAAGAAGGCCCAGCAGAGGTTGTACTTTCTGAGACAGTTCAGGAAGTTCAACTTGCCACAGGAGCTACTGACAACCTTATACACAGCCATCATCCAGTCTATCCTCTGCATCTCCATCACTGTCTGATTTGGATCGGCCACCAAACAAGACAAGCACAGACTGCAACGGAAAATCAGGTCTGCGGAAAAGATAATCGGGACCAACCTCCCATCTATCCAAGACTTGTACCTGTCCAGGACCAGGAAACGTGAAAGTAACATCTCTGCAGACCCTTCTCACCCAGGTCATAGTCTGTTCAAACTACTCCCCTCCGGACGGCGTTACAGTACGCCAAAACCAGCAGACCCAGACACAGCATCTTCCTCCAGGCTGTCGCTCAGATGAACTCACACCACTCATAGAGACTCAGAGACATCACTGTGCAATAACATCCTGCTCTCGCCACTTAAATGTTGTTAGTTACCTGAATGTTGTCAGTCACTTAAATGTTGTACAGAGGCTGAGATCAACCGGAGTCAAATTCCCGGTTTGGCATGCACAAACTTGGTCAATAAAGCTGATTCTGATAGCAGACTAGTGTAGCAGATATGAGGCTGGTCAATAACAGGGACCGCTTGTCCCTGTGACTTTTAGATAGCTACAGATGTCCAGCTCCCCCAACTCTTCGTCACCGGGGTTGCCCGCCCACGGGGGTATAAGGGTCAGTATGTCCGCACGTCCAGATACTGTTTCACAATTTTTTCATTTTTTTCAGGCACACTTTTAAACACTTATGGTGACACTAATTCAACAATTTCTTACATTTCAACAAGCTGACCTATAGGTCTGACGTCGCACGGGGTAGCCCGCGGGGACCACTCACGGCGCGTCCAGAGGGGTGGAACAACCAGCGGCGCCATCTTCCCCTTGTAGGCCGCACGGTGATGCACTGGTTTGCATGTACGCCTCACAGTTCAGAGGTGTAGGGTTCGATCCCGGCTAAGGCCTTCTTGTGTTTAAATGTTGTCCCCGTGCCCCGTTTATTTTGGCATGTACATAATCATTTCATGTAATGTTTTCACCTGACTTGCTGAAATGGGAAACGGTTTGAAGCAATTCTAATTATCTTGTCCCGCCCCAATTTAAACCAAGGTTTTGCATTGCCTGACACAATAATTACATTTGCATGATATTGCTTATGATATACCACATAACTGAAAGACAGACAGACAGACAGACAGACAGACAGACAGAAAGAAAGAAAGAAAGAAAGAAAGAAAGAAAGAAAGAAAGAAAGAAAGAAAGAAAGAAAGAAAGAAAGAAAGAAAGAAAGAAAGAAAGAAACGCACAGTAGGTGTAGGCATATACATTGCCTCCGGCTTGGCGCCTGTACATTGGTGTTGACCCCGGTGAACAAGAGGGTCGCCTTCGGGTAGTGGGATGGGTCCGTACTGTTGTTTTTGGTAATTCACCAAACAGCAGCTCAGAGTACCCACACTTTTTTGAGTCCTTGGAGGGTGTGCTGGAGTTTGCTCCCCCTGGGGAGTCAAATGCTTATGTAGGCAATGACAGTGAGATCTGGAAAGGCATGATTGGGAGGAACGGTGTCCCTGATCTGAACTTCAGACCTGTATGAACTCACTGACACTGTCACATCATACATCAGTTTTTGTGAGGATCTGTGTGTGAAAACTAAGACCTTCTGCACGTACAACAACGACAAACCTTGGTTTACACCGAACCTCAGGAGGCTGCGCAAAGTCAAGGAGGAGGCCTACAGGAGCGGCGACCGGGACCTGTTCAAGCAGACCAGAAACACACTGAACTGAGAGGTCAGGAAAGCCAGGAGGTGTTACGGGGAGAGCCTGGAGAGACACCTCTCTGCCAATCCTGATCCCTCAACAGTGTGGAAAGGTCTGCAGAGCATCACGGGCTTTAAGAAACGAATCCCCCGTCCTGTGGAGAGCCCAAGGCTTGCTAACCAGCTAAACAGGTTCTACTGCAGGTTTGATCGGTCCTCCCATACAACAGGACCTCCTGCAGCACAATCTACATACTCACCTCCCCCCACAACCGCTCTGTCCACACCTCCATCACCGTTGTCACCTACTCTCTCGCTTGCAGATGCCGCGCCCACACTCCAGATCCGCGAGGAGGAAGTGTGCCAGATGTTCCGGAGACAAAAGATCAGGAAGGCACCGGGCCCAGACGGCGTGTCACCTTCTGCTTGAAAGTCTGTGCTGAGCAGCTGGCACCCACCTTTGCACGGGATCTTCAACCGTTCCCTGGAGCTATGTGAGGTGCCCTCGTGCTTCAAGATCTCCACCATCGTTCCAGTGGCCAAGAAGCCCGCCATCACAGGTTTGAATGACTATAGACCTGTCGCTCTGACATCTGTGGTCATGAAATCTTTCGAGAGGTTAGTGCTGAACCACCTGACGGATGTCACGGGCCCCCTGCCTGACCCCCTCCAGTTTGCCTACCGGGCAAACCGGTCGGTGGATGATGCGGTCAACATGGGACTGCACTACATCCTGCACCACCTGGACACCCCAGGAACGTACGCCAGGATCCTGTTGGTGGACTTCAGCTCGGCGTTCAACACCATCGCTCCTGACATCCTCCAACAGAAGCTCATCCAGCTCGCGGTGCCTGCCTCCACCTGTCAGTGGATCACCAGCTTCCTGACCAACAGGAGACAGCGTGTGAGGCTGGGGGGCATCACATCTGACACCTGGACCACCAATACTGGCGCTCCCCAGGGATGCATCCTCTCCCCACTGCTCTTCTCTCTCTACACCAACGATTTCTCCTCAGGTGACTCTCCTGCGAAACTCCTGAAGTATGCAGACGACACCACTCTCATTGGACTGATCCGGGACGGTGATGAGACTGCGTAGAGACAGGAGGTGAAGCGGCTGGTCCACTGGTGCAGCCAAAACCACCTGGAGCTGAACCCACTCAAGACCGTGGAGGTGACAGTGGACTTCAGGCGAGACCCTTCACCACTTTCACCCCTCACAATTCGCAGTAATACTATTCTCTCCACAGACACCTTCAAGTTCCTGGGAACCACAATCTCTCGGGACCTGAAATGGACCGGCCACATAGACTCTGTCCGGAAGAAGGCCCAGCAGAGGCTGTACTTCCTGAGACAGCTCAAGAAGTTCAACCTGCCGCAGGAGCTGCTGAAGACCTTCTACACTGCCATCATCCAGTCTGTCCTCTGCACCTCCATCACTGTCTGGTTTGGATCGGCCTCCAAACAAGACAAGCACAGACTGCAACGGACAATCAGTACTGCAGAAATTGGAATCAACCTCCCATGTATCCAAGACTTGTACCTGTCCAGGACCAGGAAACGTGCAAGTAACATCTCTACAGACCCCTTTCACCCAGGTTGCAGTCTGTTTGAACTACTCCCCTCCGGACGGAGTTATAGAGCTCTGTACGCCAAAACCAGCAGACACAGAGACAGCTTCTTCCCCCAGGCTGTTGCTCTGATGAACCCACACCACTCTTAGAGTCTCAGAGTCATTGCTGTGCAATAACATCCTGCTCTCCACACCTTTTTTGAATTGTCTACACTGTTTGTACTATGTGTCCTCTCTGCATCCATTGCAGCCTGGTCATCCTGGAAGAGGGACCCTCCCATCTGTGGTCTCTTCTCAAGGTTTCTCATTTCCCCTAGTTGGAGTTTTGAGTTTTTCCTTGCCCTCCTGGGAGTTTGAGATCAGGGGATGTTTGAGAATATTTGTGATTTTTCACATGTCCTGAGTGTTGTTAGTCACCTAAATGTTGAAGAAGCTCAGTGGCCCAGTGGTAGAGTGTCCGCCCTGAGACTGGAATGTTGTGGGTTCAAACCCCGGCCAGGTCATACCAAAGACTATAAAAATGGGACCCATTCCCTCCCTGCTTGGCACTCAGCATTAAGGGTTGGAATTGGGGGGTTAGATCACCAAATGATTCCCGAGCGCGGCACCGCTGCTGCTCACTGCTCCCCTCTCCCCCAGGGGATGGATCAAAATCACACGGGGATGGGTTAAATGCAGAGGACAAATTTCACCACACCCAGATGTGTGTGTGACGATCATTGGGACTTTAACTTAACTTAACTTTAACAAGGGCTGTGATGTACCGAAGTCAAATTCTTTGTTTGGCACGCTCAAACATGGCAAATAAAAATTCTTGAATCTTGAATCTAAGTGGTGTTCTGTTACTGGATATTAAAATTTATGAGATAATTATTTTTTTTTCATTAGCTGGTATGCATCATTATACAGTTAAAATAAAGACTTGAAATGTTTCCTGGTGCATTATAGAATCTACATAATGTATGAATTTCAGTTTTTTCATGACTGAAATAAAGTTTTCCACAATATTCTCAAAGGTTTTAATGTGGAAGTTGGCAATGGCAGAAATACAGATCCCTTGTTTATTGCTGATCAATTATCAGCAAGTTCCAAGCGATAGGTGAAAATCTGCGATGTGGAGTCAATCAATATTTTTACGATATCCACACAATACTTTTGTAATTGTATTTTTAAACACTTTATTGTATTTTTAAACACTGAGATAAAGTTTGGTTAGAACTGCTGTTACAGCTCTAAGCCAATCAGCGGCAAGAGTACAAATCAACATGTTCTCATTGGTCTTGTTTCCTCCAAAAGTGTGCTGTAAAATCATACGGGCAGATATTGATATTCTTAAACACCCGTGATGCACTGAGGCTGCAAAAGATGAAGCGCAAAATGATGAAATCTCCCGTCGATCCGACGGATGAGTAGACTAGCAGTTATTTCTGCAAGTCTTACCAGCACAAAGATTGTTTTAGGTGTCAAGCGGCCGTGCCTTCCCCTTGCCACCCTCTCGCCTTCAGAGGGTCGTTTACCCAGCAGGTGCAGGTACTGCCACATGCAGGGCGGCCCAAGAAGGTGCAGCTTTACAGCTTCCCCAATCCAACCCTTAAATGCCGAGTGTCAAACAGGGAGGCATCAGGTTCCATTTTTTTAAAGTCTTTGGTATGACTCGGCTAGGGATCGAACCCACGACCTCCCAGTCTCAGGGCGGACACTCAGACCACAAGGCCACTGAGCTGGCAAAACAGTGAGGGATCACTGTACATACATTCAGTAACTTATTTTAGGGAGATTTCCCTGCTAATTCTATCCTATTTTTTCCTCCACACAGAACTATACCAACATAATGTTGTTTCTTCTCATTTTACTTTGTTTTCATTACCCTTACGACTTTAAATGTCCTCCTTAGTCATAAGTCTGGTTTGTTTGGTCTGCTTTAGAGAGTTTACTGTTGTATGTTCATATTCAATTCCATCCATGTTTGAGCTGAGAAGAAGAAACAATGGTCCTGGTATTTATTTTGGAAACTTTGTTGGGTACATGTTCTCTCTTTCTCACCGCAAACCTCCTCTGACTCCACCTTCCTTATGTCCCATAACCAAAATGAACGCCTCCTAACCGCTTGAAATATTATACACCCTACATCCAATCCCAACATTTTCCTACAAAACAAAGAGAGCCTTTGTACACTCTATGTGTGTCAATCTGTTCAGAGATGAGACGTGTGATCATGATCATACTGCATAAAGAGAATAGTCAAACAACGGACTTTTTATTTGTTTTTTATCCTTATCATTGCACTGACCAAAAGATAGACATATTTTGTTCTGGATAAGATGTGTGAACAATTCTTTTAGTTGAGGCTCTTTTTCCGGTTAATTCAGTTTTGAAGATCTGCTATTAATTTGGACCCACTATGGATGGCTTGCTCAATGAGAATGAGTTCAAAAGTTATCAATGCATTCAAGCATTCATGTTTTATGTTATTAAAGTCCAGCACTTTAAGAATACAAATTCAAATTGTGAGAGCAATCATCTTTCAGCATCACATACATGGACATATGAGGAACACACTGCTTTAGGAATGTTTGGCAATGTTTGAGATTTTCATCAGATCTGACCTGAGATTGGCCGTGTGTTTCGAATCTTTCTGGGAAACCAGCCATGGTTTGATTGGTCTCAGATTTTCCTTGACTTGCCCTCTATTTCTGTCTCCCACTTCAATCCCTCAATTTTCACTGATCCATCGTGCTCTCTACATCTGCCATCCATACTTCCGTTCCTGTTTGCACAGTAGATCGAGCATTTGAGACTCCAGACCTCACATTATGTACTTAGAAATAAAGAAAAGACAGTCTTATGAAGTTCATGCTTTTTTTAATATAGATACAGCCAAAGTCTAAACACAAGGAACTTTTGAGGTCCATAAAACAAAATAAAAAGGAAGTATGGAAAAATAAAAGAAGAAAGGCTGCGTTGGGAACATCCCTGATTCCTGTAAAAATCTTAAATTGCAAGATCTCTTTCTAAAACACAGAACTGCAATAGAGTTCAGTATTGAATGATATGAAGAACGTTTTGGATAGTCACAGCCACAGCTTTATATCTTTAGGCAAAGAAACATTCCACTATCACTTGTTGATAAAGAAAGCAGGGAGCAAGAAAATCCAGCATGTGTTGCCTGTGGATCCCTCAAGATCTATTTATCTTACAGTGGAACCTCACTGGTTGGGGCTGTAGGGGAAAGTATGGTATTTAAAAGGGGTATGTAATATTTGAACTTGACACCACTGCCTGAGTTTGATTTGCTGATTGATGAGTTCCAGAGACTTGGAAATAAATTGGCTAGGTGCTGAGAATAAGGCATGTTTTTCGAGCATGTGACGCTGCTTCCTTTTCCCTAGGCCATAGTAAAACACTCCCGTCGGCAATGATAAGTTTGAGGTAAACTCTTGCATCTACAACACACTGTACAGCACGCCCGGACTCAC
This sequence comes from Syngnathus acus, assembly GCF_901709675.1. Lineage (NCBI taxonomy): Eukaryota > Metazoa > Chordata > Actinopteri > Syngnathiformes > Syngnathidae > Syngnathus > Syngnathus acus. Next base: position 26,516,568 of record NC_051095.1, read on the forward strand.
CATAGGGAGAACCGGGAGTATTCCCGAAGCGCCGGCCTAGGATTGGCCTGCTACCCTGGGTCTCTCCGTTTGTTTTTTTAAGTCTGCCGGTGCGGCGGCGCGCCTATCAGAAAGACAGGGCAGGCCACTCAGGCCCAGGAGCATGTGAGGAGGGAAAGACGATTGGATTATATCAATTAACACCCGCCCCCACAGTCCGTATCAACCACACAGAGTGTGTGTGGAGGAAGGGCTGTGGTACTTATGTCAGGTGCCGGCTGCTGTGGTGTGTGTAACTAGGGAGCGGTGCAAGTAAGGATAATGGACTTCGAATGTGATAAAAAGAAGAGGAAAGGCGGTGCGGAGAGAGACAAAAAAAGAAAGGCGCTGGAGGAGGACGCGGCCAAACGCAGAAAAGTTACGGATTTATTCAGCCCCCCCAACACACACACACACGGTGCCATTAAAAACTGTGTGTGCCCGTGCATGTATGCATGTCAGTTTGCATGTGTTGTGTGCATATGTGCCGCTGCCATGTAATAAGGCTGTCCCTCTGCTGATTTATTGTTAGATTTAGTTCTAGTTGATTTTGTAAGTTGAAGAGTCATTTGTTCTTCTGTCTTACATGCACATTCCTCTAAACTTTGTAACTGGCCCTGGGTAAATTAATATTAAAATATATGTCTATGTTTCCTATGCAAAGGTGGAAATATTGCCAGTTTTGGTGCTTCAGACAGTAGGCCCAGTACTAGCTCAGAGCAGCTGACAGGTAAAGAACAGTCACCTATCAATGCATGGGATTGAATAGAGGCTTTGCAGTCACGTGATTTTATCACGTGATTTTGTGTTATGCCGCCATCTTGCCGGTCAACCGGTCAGCTCGTTCCTACGTGTTCGTACAGATTCAGTTTGATTTCTGCGCTACATTTTCACCGATTTCATCCGAATTATGGCTGATTTGCTATCCAATGAAGTTGGGCATTTGGATGAAGAATCCAAGAAACGTTACCGAGAGAAGTTGAACCTTGTTGGCACAACAGATCCGTACCTTTTACCGAGAAGCATGCTAAAATCACCTGAGCATTTTGCAACAGCCGACCTGCCTGATCTCTCATATCCAGATATTTATAATTACCTCGTTGATTCACCATCTCCGTACACTGGAAAGGACCTTAAGGCATACAAGAGTCTGGATGCCTACAAGTATTTTACAGCAGGTTTTGTGCATGATGGGCTGATATGGCAGATTCCAAACAAGAATCGATTTCTTCTCATGACCAAGGTAAGGAAAATATCATATTGAAATCTGAGAAATTAATTCCTACAATAAAACATTACATAATTTCCAACTATTCAGTATAGAGCTTATGCAACAATTTCTACAAAAATACTTTTTAGAATTCATGCTTGATAATTCCTTTTGGTCTCTTGCTCAAAATGAACCAGGTTTAAATTTTCAAGCTAATTTAATGAATGATTCATGAGAAAATTTACCAAATGCCAGGTAAAATATGCATAAATGGACAGTAAGAGGTCTAGCCTTGTATATTATATCCAAATTAGGGACTGATAATAATATAAGGTATGTCATATTATCTGTTTCAGGTAAAACACTCTCAACGGATGAATGATCCTCCCCTCAGACCTTGGGTAGCAATAGCGAAAGATGGTCAGATCCTGTGCTGCCACTGTACCTGCATGGCTGGATTGGGTGAAACATGTTCACATTCAGCAGCATCCCTGTTCGCCCTGGAGACATTAATACGTATGAAGACGGCCACTTCATGCACATCACTACCTTGTCAGTGGCTGAAACCATCAGCATCGCACATAGAATATGCTGAAGGATGCAATATCGATTTTGCCCATCCAGCCCAGAAACGAAAGTCAGAAGTTTCAACTCCTGAGGAAAGTGCTGCGAGAAAACTGCTGAATGTTCCTCCACCAACTGAAGAGCAGAAAGCTGCCTTTTACAAGGCTTTGTCTGAATGCGGTGGAAGACCAGCAATTTTGAGCATTGTCCCTGACTATGCTGACAACTTTGTGCCAAGGGCAGTGAAGCGAAAGCTTCCTGTACCTCACTCACAGCTGTACGATTCTGGCAATATGAAACTCAGCCCAGATGAACTTGCACTAAAATGCCGGTCAGAGCTGGAAAAGTTACATTCCATTACCAGAGAGCAGGTTTGTATTTTTTTCGCACTTTCGTAATTAATATATATATCATAAATAATTTATTGTTCTCCAACCTGTTACAAATAATCTAATCATAGTGAAAACAATTTTTATTAAAATGTTTTTCAGATATCTGCGGTTGAAGAAGAGTCCAGGGGCCAAGCAACATCAACAACTTGGTTTCAACAAAGAGCTGGGCGAATTACGGCCTCGAATTTTAAGGCAACGACCAGGACCAATGTCTCAAAGCCATCCAAGTCATTGATCAAGAGAATCTGCTTCATTCCATGTACAGCGTTTCAAACTGTCCTTCAGTTCATCAAGTTCTGCACGCAGATTTTTACACTCTGCAGTGAGGGAATCCATTGCTTCCCCAGTGATATCCGTCTGCGTGGCAGTAGTCACCATGCCTTCTTTTCGAATCTCAGCGTGCACCACATCTTCACCAGCGGGTAGTTGATCATTTTCACAAGGGACAGACTGGGAAATATTGACAAGTGCTGCTGCTGCTGCCAATGCCCTCTCGCGCTGCTTGAGATTTTGTCTTCTCTCAAAGATCTTCAATGAACATTTGAGTTTTCGTTTGTGAGGTGACTGGGTATGCTCAAATATACTTGGCACATAGTCTGGGGATAGTGGATCTTCGCTTTTTGCACCTGAAACAATTAAACAATCACATTATTCATAATGACCACCATAAATAATTAAGCACGTTGTTGAAGGGGATATACCCAGTTCATTTGTTTCGTAATGGCATTTCATAACTTGACATATTAAAAAACTGAATAGAGTGAAATCATTCAGATACTGTACCTGTCTGTTCAAGTTGCTACCATTTTTATTTTTTGTTTATTTTTGCATGATGCCTCATCTGATTGGCTTGAAAACTTAACCAATAAAAATTTTAACCTTGTGCCAATGGCTTGAAAACTTTATCAATGTAGATTTTACCTTGTGCCAAATGAAGTAACAAAAAGCCTCTTGTTCAAAAATGCTTCATTAAAAAAAATTTGTTTCACAAGGTTCATAATAATTTTTTTTGACATTTCCTAATGCATTCACTCATGAGAATTAATTGTTCAATTCCAATATGAAGTTCAATATTTACATTGATAAAGTTTTCAAGCCAATCAGATGAAGCATCATGAAAAAATAAACAAAAAATAAAAACGGAGGGGGGGGTGAACTGAAGAAATCATCCTATTCCCTGCCTTGCTGCTCTTGCTGCCTTTCTAAAAATGCACCCAGCATTTTCAACAATCATATTTCTATCATCCCATATTGTATTATTTCACATTTTGTGAAACAAATCAGGGGTGAATAGTTTGTTTACATACCTGATATGAAGTGCTCATTGCATATCCTTGTGTAAATCGTAGGTTTCCATCGTTCACGACGAATCGCCGCGATCCATTCATCGTGTTTTTGGATGTTTGCCGGAAATCTATAGAAGCTAAGATTTGGTTTATCGCCTCGTCTATTGCTACATCCAACAGCACAGCAGGTTTCCGGCATTTTCAAGCTCAAATAGCAGCAGATATAACAAGAAAGCGTGTGTGAGTCGTTGACCGGCACTGAAATGTTGACCGGCAAGATGGCCGCCAAGCTAATGGGCGCGGCTGATGACCTCTATAGAGGCTTTGCAGTCACGTGGTTTTATCACATGATTTTGTTATGCCGCCATCTTGGCGGTCAACTCGTCAGCTCGTTCCTACGTGTTTGTATAGATTGTTTGATTTCTGCGCTACATTTTCACCGATTTTATCCGAATTATGGCTGATTTGCTATCCAACGAAGTTGGGCATTTGGATGAAGAATCCAAGAAACTTTACAGAGAGAAGTTGAACCTTGTTGGCACAACGGATCCGTACCTTTTACAGAGAAGCATGCTAAAATCGCCCGAGCATTTTGCAACAGCCGACCTGCCTGAACTCTCATATCCAGATATTTATAATTACCTCGTCGATTCACCATCTCCGTACACTGAAAAGGACCTTAAGGCATACAAGTGTCTGGATGCCTACAAGTATTTTACAGCAGGTTTTGTGCATGATGGGCTGATATGGCAGATCCTAAACAAGAATCGATTTCTTCTCATGACCAAGGTAAGGAAAAAGCACGCACGTGGCAGTAACAGTGTGATTGTGAAAAAACTACTGAAGTGATTCTAATGAAAACTCACATTGTTAAGCTTTTTTTTATTACAAAAGGCCTCTTGTTCAAAAATGAATGATTCATGAGAAAACTTACCAAATGGCAGGTAAAATATGCATAAATGGACAGTCAGAGGTCTAGGCTTGTATATTATATCCAAATTAGGGACTGATAATAATATAAGGTATGTCATATTATCTGTTTCAGGTAAAACACTCAACGGATGAATGATCCTCCCCTCAGACCTTGGGTAGCAATAGCGAAAGATGGTCAGATCCTGCTGTGCTGCCACTGTACCTGCATGGCTGGATTGGGTGAAAGATGTTCACATTCAGCACTCAGTAATTAATATATATATCATAAATAATTTATTGTTCTCCAACCTGTTACAAATCTAATCATAGTGAAAACAATTTTTATTAAAATGTTTTTCAGATATCTGCGGTTGAAGAAGAGTCCAGGGGCCAAGCAACTTCAACAAAGAGCTGGGCGAATTACGGCCTCGAATTTTAAGGCAACGACCAGGACCAATGTCTCAAAGATTCTTCATTCCATGTACAGCGTTTCAAACTGTCCTTCAGTTCATCAAGTTCTGCACGCAGATTTTTACACTCTGCAGTGAGGGAATCCATTGCTTCCCCAGTGATAGCCGTCTGTGTGGCAGTAGTCACCATGCCTTCTTTTCGAATCTCAGCGTGCACCACATCTTCACCAGCGGGTAATTGATCATTTTCACAAGGGACAGACTGGGAAATATTGACAAGTGCTGCTGCTGCTGCCAATGCCCTCTCGCGGTCTCTCTTGCGCTGCTTGAGATTTTGTCTTCTCTCAAAGATCTTCATTGAACATTTGAGTTTTCGTTTGTGAGGTGACTGGGTATGCTCAAATATATTTGGCACATAGTCTGGGGATAGTGGATCTTTGGTTTTTGCACCTGAAACAATTAAACAATCACATTATTCATCATGACTACCATAAATAATTAAGCACGTTGTTGAAGGGGATATACCGGTTTTTTTCGTGTATAATACGCAAAATTTAACTAATTTATTGTCCTAAAATCTGGGGTGCGCATTATACATGGGTACAATTTTTTTTAATTTTTTTTTTTTTTTTAATTTAATTTTTTTTTTTTTTTTTTTTAAAGAAAATCATGGTACTGGTACGAGTATTGATTTATGTATTGTTCTCTTCTTGTCATGTTGTGAAAGAATGTGGGTTGAATAAATACCGAAAGAACAATAGTGTGTTTGTACTGTGCTCTGGTCATTTCGTCAAAGAAGGGATAATTTAATACAGTGGTTCCCAAAGTGGGCGGTACCGCCCCCCTGGGGGCGGTGGAAAGATCTGGGGGGGCGGTGAGGAAGAAAGGGGCGGTAGGGGGGCGGTAGGGGGGCGGCAGTCGATTTGTACACAACACGCCGCTCTGGCCCAGTCAGATCCGACAGCATAGACTACAAAAGCAAAAGCTCAGGTTTGTAATTTCAAGCTTGTAATGTTCAGAATTTTATCTTATAATAAAAACCGCATTCTGGCGGTCAACATCATCTTGAGTTCAAGTCAACATGAAATTGGGGACTCGCCAGAACGCGCCGTGTTGTGTTGAGCTGGTTAGGGCAGTGGTCCCCAACCACCGAGCCGCGGACCGGTACCGGGCCGCCAAGCCGCACAAAATTTTTTTTTTTTATCGACGATCAATTAATTCAGGTCAAGACACTCGTCCCGGTCACGTGACATGTTTCCCCAGTCGAGCCCGCAAAGCTAATATGTGGCGACAGGCTAACTAACCAGGCAGTGAAGCATTCAAAACTGCTTCAACACATGGAGACCAAGCATCCTGCAATAAAAGACAAACCTTAAATCACTTCGGGTGTCATTGTCTCCGATTACGTCTAGATGGGACCGGCTCGTTTCTGAGAAACAAACTCAGTGCTCCCACTAATTCAACGTAATGGTAATGATATTATAAATTTATTATTTATTTATTTATATAAATGTATTATTTATTTATATAAATGCCTGTCCTTGGGGGGTGGGGGGCGCTAGGAATTCACTGGAGAGCCAAAGGGGGCGCCAGCCTGCAAAAGTTTGGGAACCACTGATTTAATACAATCAGCAAATAACAAAATGCGTATTACAGGTAATATTTTATTTCACAACACTTTGCCTTGTTCCTTTCGTCTCTGCTGTTCACTTCAAACACGCTCCATACGAACGCAATGCTCTCGTATCAGACGCTTGCTCGATCACCTGCTCGTTTGCTGTCACAATGTACCCTACACAAATCCGAAACATTTGTTGCGGCTCCGAGTCACGACGAGGGGCAAGTTTTGGTTTCCAAGGGTGTTTTTATTCCTCTTCAACGTCTCTCCCATACAGAGCCGCCTTTTTCACATGTCCGCACGTCACTTTCCTCTCTTTTCATCTGATCGCGGTGGTGCCTTTACGGGCAGTCGGAGAAATCAACGCCAACAAAAAAATACATCCAGCCTAGTTAAGACCATACCAAAGACTATAAAAATGGGACCCATTGCCTCCCTGCGTGTGTGACGATCATTGGGACTTTAAAAAAAAAAGGAAACAAAAAAAAAAAAAAAATTGGGTGCGTATTATACATGGGTACAGGCTTTTTTCCAGCATCAACATGCCATTGTTAGGGTGCGTATTATACATGGGGGCGTATTATACACGGAAAAAAACGGTACACAGTTCAATTTGTTTTGTAATGGCATTTCATAACTTGACATATTAAAAAACTGAATAGAGTGAAATCATTCAGATACTGTACCTGTCTGTTCAAGTTGCTACCATTTTTATTTTTTGTTTATTTTTGCATGATGCCACATCTGATTGGCTTGAAAACTTAACCAATAAAAATTTTAACCTTGTGCTAATGGCTTGAAAACTTTACCAATGTAGATTTTACCTTGTGCCAAATGAAGTAACAAAAACCCTCTTGTTAAAAAATGCTACATTAAAAAAAAATTGTTTCACAAGGTTCATAATAATTTTTGGGGAAATTTCCTAATGCATTCACTCGAGAATTAATTGTTCAATTCCAATATGAAGTTCAATATTTACATTGATAACGTTTTCAAGCCAATCAGATGAAGCATCATGAAAAAATAAACACAAAATAAAAACGGGGGGGTGAACTGAAGAAATCATCCCATTCCCTGCCTTGCTGCTCTTGCTGCCTTTCTAAAAATGCACCCAGCATTTTCAACAATCATATTTGTATCATCCCATATTGTATTATTTCACATTTTGTGAAACAAATCAGGGGTGAATAGTTTGTTTACATACCTGATATGAAGTCCTCATTGTGTAAATCGTAGGTTTCCATCGTTCACGACGAATATCCGCGATCCATTTATCACGTTTTTTCATGTTCGCCGGAAATCTATAGAAGCTAAGATTTGGTTTATCGCCTCGTCTATTGCTACATCCAACAGCACAGCAGGTATCCGGCATTTTTAAGCTCAAATAGCAGCAGATATAACAAGAAAGCGTGTGTGAGTCGTAGACCGGCACTGAAAAGTTGACCGCCAAGATGGCCGCCAAGCTAATGTGGGTAGCTTGATGACGTCAGCTGCAAAGCCTCTCAAAATGCTCGGGCGATTTTAGCATGCTTCTCGGTAAAAGGTACGGATCCGTTGTGCCAACAAGGTTCAACTTCTCTCTGTAACGTTTCTTGGATTCTTCATCCAAATGCCCAACTTCGTTGGATAGCAAATCAGCCATAATTCGGATGAAATCTGTGAAAATGTAGCGCAGAAATCAAACAATCTATACAAACACGTAGGAACGAGCTGACCGCCAAGATGGCGGCATAACACAAAATCACGTGATAAAACCACGTGACTGCAAAGCCTCTATAGGCTATAACTATGTATGAAAGATTTGGGGAAAAAAGCATATATTTAACCATATCAGTCTTTTGATATTGATTAAATGTCTTATTGTCGATAATATAATTATTATGCTGGTTGTTCTGACACTCCCAGCAGATGCAGAGTATACTGGCAAGACAAGTCCAGGGAGCAGTGCAGGGGAAAGACCAACTCAGGACACAGACAGACAGTCAGACTCAGAGAAACCTTTTGATTATTTTGCTCGCTCTCATTCTATAGATTTTGATTTGTTTTTCCGGTACCACCCACAACAAAACCCAAATAATGATTGTGTGCATGTGTGTGCAGTGTGCACACAAATGCGTTTTGCTTGTGCCCATGCATTTAAGTGTGGGTGTGAACATGCACGTGTGGGCAAGGCCAGGGTGGCCTGGTTACATAACTGACTCCTGGCCTGAAAAATTCTCCCTGCTGTACAGGCTGTACAAACTAAGTTGTGCAGATTTTTTTCTCTCGCTTTTTTGTTGTCAATGCAAATTGCTGATATGGGAATAGTTTTAAATGTGTTCAATTTAGTCAGATATTCTTTGATTAAGATAAGATAGTGTATAATAGAAAATACATTTTCCACTGTCACATTTACATTGAATTAATCATCCATAAGGTACTCCAATTTGAGCCACAGTGATTATTTTTGTAAAAATAATCGACTGGCTCTAAATTGTTCTCAGCATCGAATGTCTTGTAGTGAGCATATTCAAAAGTTTTGAAGTACAGTCAAACATCGGTTTTCGAACGAGACGGTTCTCGAACAAATCGGAATTCGAACGAAAAATTCGAAATTTTTTTGCTTTGGTTGTCAAACAAAGATTCGGAGGTCGAACCTCGCGGGATGAGCCGAGATGACCCGAAAAACCCTACCGCGCGACCCGGATGCCGACTGACTCCGTTTGTTGTTATTGTATTTTCATTACTTTGAGGATTGTATTAACCCCTAATCATGCCTCCAAAGAAAGCAAGTGGGAGCAGTAAAACCATCCTAAAACACAAAGACGCTCTTAAAGCAATGCGACAGTGAGCGCCCGGCGCGCTGCAGTTGCGCGATCGGACCAAATTAAGCTCCCTGCGCACTGAGGTCCACTAAAGTTTTGGAAAGTACATCAGGACTTTGAAAATATTTTCTAAATTTCAACGACGGCTCTGTTACAATAATGCGACCAGCGTGGTGCAGTTGCGCGGTCGGCGGCGCGCTACGGTTGCGCGGTCGGCGGTGCGTTGCAGTAGCACGATCGGACAAAAATACGCAAATGAATAAATGCTTAAAAAAGGTTTTTTTTTTGTCTTGGAACGGATTAAAGTTTTTGCCATTATTTGTAATGGGAAATATAGATTCAGAATTCAAACAATTCACTTCTCGAACCGCCTTCTGGAACGGATTGTGGTCGAAAACCGAGGTTTGACTGTACATTTTTTGTGAGTGGGTTTTGTTTCGGCATAAAGGCAGTATGTATATGCTTTTATTTTTATATCATATCCTATCATAAAGGCAGTATGTAAATGCTTTTATTTTGATATCATTTCCTGTAACTTACCGCTTCCTGCTTTGTTGTCAGTTACGTCCTACCTGTTTTCTACCTGTTCAAAAAGAGTTTCAACAATTTCTGACCGTGAGGGATGCTACAAGATAAATCGTGAGTAAAGTTTAATCTTAAATTGAATAAAATTTAGATTAAATTGGGTTTAATGTTGAAAGAGAAGGTAATTCATAGTTTAAAAAGATCGTTTTTATTTACATGTATTTACATGCTATTTGCTAAAATGCTAACGCTATATGCTATCCTAACGCGATTTGCTAAAAACAGTCAAACCTTGTTTTGTTGCTGTTGTCACTCTGCCATGTAATGCTGGAATCTTCAGTAAACGACAGTAAAATGTTAACTACGACACAGACTCCTTGTTATTGCATCAGAGTTTAACTCAGGGGTCGGGAACCTATGGCTCGCGAGCCAGATATAATAATAATAATAATAATAAATTATATTTATAACGCACTTTACATTCGGGGGAATCTCAAAGTGCTACATGGCAGATAAAAAACAAGAAAACAAAACAAGGACAAGTTTAAAACAACTGGATGACAACCAAGATATGAGAGAAATTACGGAAATGCTAAGGTAAAGAGGTGAGTTTTAAGTCCAGTTTTGAAAGAGTCAGTGGATTGGGGTGCTCTTAGGTGGTCGGGGAGGGAGTTCCACAGTGTAGGGGCTGTATGGCAGAAGGCCCGGTCGCCCATGGTGCGCAGCTTGGTTTTCGGAACGTGGAGAAGGTGTGAATTGGATGAGCGGAGGCTTCGGGTGGCAGGTTTTGGGGCAAGGAGTTCTTTGAGGTATGGGGGAGCATGTCCGAGGATACAATGGTGAGTGAGGAGGGCGATCTTATAATCAATTCGGAATTTGATGGGGAGCCAGTGCAGAGAACGGAGGATGGGTGTGATGTGATTGCTTTTCCGCACCCTCATCAGGATCCTAGCAGCGCTGTTTTGAATGTACTGAAGCCTCTGGAGGCTCTTGCTAGGGATCCCGATGAGGAGTGCGTTACAATAGTCTAGCCTTGAGGAGACAAAGGCGTGGACAAGTTTCTCAGCATCCGTCAGGGTAAGTGTGGGGCGGAGTTTGGAAATATTTCTGAGGTGGAAGAAGGAGGTTTTGCAGATGTGTTTTATGTGTGACTCAAGGTTGAGTTGAGGGTCCAGTTTCACACCCAGGTTGGTGACAGTGGCTGAGAGGGGAATAGTGAGACCGGCGAATAAGATGCTTGTTATTGGGCAGGTATGGATCTGATGGGGAGTGCCAATTAACATGGCTTGGGTTTTGTCACTGTTAACTTGCAGGAAGCTGAGATTCATCCACGCCTTTATCTCCTCCAGACACAGGGAGAGGATGGATGCGGGAGATGGAGAAGGCTGGGTTATGGAGGGCGGGGGGTCAAGTTTGAGGTATAGCTGGGTGTCGTCCGCATAACAATGATATGAGATGCCGAACTTCCTGATTATATTGCCGAGGGGTAGTATGTAGAGAGTGAAGAGGGTAGGACCGAGTACAGATCCCTGGGGGACACCGGAGGTGACAGTGTGAGTGTCGGATTTTTCCCCCTCAGGGAAACGTACTCGGTCCGGTTCGAGAGGTAGGACTGAAGCCAGGTTAGAGCAGTGCCAGAGAATCCAGTGGAGTGAAGTTGGTTAAGGAGGATATTGTGGTGGACAGTGTCAAATGCAGCGGACAGATCCAACAGGATGAGAAGTGACGGGGAGCCTGCATCGGCAGCCATGAGAAGGTCGTTGGTGACCCTAACAAGTGCTGTTTCAGTGCTGTGGCCAGAGCGAAACCCGGATTGAAATTTCTCAGCGATGTTATTGCGGGTGAGATGAGTGTGAAGTTGGGCAGCTACCACTTTTTCCAGAACCTTGGAGAGGAACGGGAGGTTAGATATTGGTCTGTAGTTGGCAAGGTTGTCCGGGTCAAGTGAGGGTTTTTTGAGCAGGGGGGTAATAATGGCAGTCTTCAATGCAGGGGGTACAGAGCCAGACTGGAGTGAGAGGTTGATGACATTGGTTATTAGGGGACTAATGGCTGAGGTTTGTTGTTTAATGAGGACTGTGGGGAAAGGGTCCAGGGCACATGTGGAGGGTTTCATCTTTTTGATGATGTCTTCTACCTCCGACTGCAAGATAGGGGAGAAGCAGCGGAGAGGCTGGATTGTCCCGGGTGGAAGGAAGGGGGGAGGAGGTTAAGTGGTGGGGCAAGAAGAGGAGAGGAGCTGGGTGCGGATGTTGTCAACCTTAGCGGTAAAGAAGGTCATAAAGTTATTGGACACTACCTCTGAGGATTCTGTTGGAGTGGTGGGTTGGGGTTTGAGAAAGTGGTTGATGGTTGAAAAGAGCTGTTTTGAATTTCCAGGGGTATTGTTTATGATATTGGAATAGAACTGGGCACGTGCAGTCCCAAGGGCTTTTGAGTAGGCCTTCTGATGTTCTTTGTAGGCCTGTTTGTGCACGGTCAGTCCTGAGGCTTTAAGACGACGCTCTAGGATGCGTCCAGTTGACTTCATCAGACGCAGCTCACTGGTGTACCAGGGGGCTGAGCGTGAAAAGGTGACTGTTTTGTTTTTTTGGGGGGCGTGGATACTTAGAAGTTTGGCCAAAGAGTTATTGTAATGGTCCACTGCCTTGCTGACTGATGTAAAGGTTGCAGAGGAGGAGGAGAGAAGCTGGAGGTCCTGTGCTATAGTGTCTTGGTTGATGTTTTTGAAATTTCTGAATGAGATTTGCCGCTTGGGTTTGGAGTGGGGGTGTGGGAAAGGAAGTTCCATTTGAATAAGTTTGTGGTCAGACACACCGACCTCATGAACTTGCAGGTTGCTTATGGCCGATGAGGAGATGACAAGGTCAAGTGTATGCCCTTTGTCATGTGTGGGGACATTTACATGTTGGGTGAGGTGTAAACAGTCCAATAGTTGCAACAGGTCAGAGGCAGGGGGGCGGGAGGGGGTGTCGACATGGATGTTAACATCACCTAATATGATTAGATTAGAGGAAGTGGAGGTACAGAGGGTAGTGAGTAGATCGTGTAGTTCTGGAATGAAAGAGGAGTTTGGTTTAGGAGGGCGGTAAATAAGTAAAACTGTGATAGGATATGGAGGTTTACATTTGAATGCAAGGGATTCGAATGAGGAGTGATCAGGTAGAGGGAGGGGGGACAGCTCTAGATCAAGACGGTGGAGTACAGCCAGGCCAATGCTGCGAGGTTTAGTTATGTATTTATAACCAGAGGGACAGGCTTCATTGAGGGATTGATAGACATCGGGTGGTTGCCAGGTTTCAGTCAGGCACATTATGTCTAAGCCTTTGTCCAGGATGAGGTCGTGAATAAATGATGATTTACGGGTGAGTGCTTGGATGTTGAAGAGATCCATTTTGATTGTGGCTGTGGGGCTGTGTTTAGGTAGGGAGCGAAGTAGAGAGAAATCCACTCCACGTTTTCTGTGCCACATGCAGTGCAGTCCACTCTGTGTTGGAGTGAAATCCACTCCGTGTTGGTGTCCGTCCCGTGCTGGAGAAATTAACACTCCGTGTTTTCCCGGCAACCCGGTGTCCGTCTTGTGTCGGAGTCCGCTCCGTGTAGGAGTGAAGTCCGCACCATGTTTTCCAGGCCACCTGGAGTACTGCAGCCCCGCATGGTGCGCCAGGTATCTGATGACGTGTTGTACATGCGACGGGGTGTCGGGCGGAGGAGGAGCAGATGAATGGTACAGTGTTATGGACGGGTTGGGAGAAAACAAAGTTACGACGGGTGCTTCTGTGAATGTAACGTGGTCTGCGGAGAAGTCCGAGTTGTTTGATGACTGAGACACACCCTGGAATGGTGTGATTACTCAGCTCCAGCAAGCGGGGGATGGAGTAAGTTAACATAGTGGCGGTTGGAGAACACTGAACTTGAGTGTTAGCCATTGGCTAGGCTAGCCAGGATGCCTTGGCGGGGGGTGGTGGGGTGGGCGCGCCGTAGTAGGCAGCCGGCTCTGTGGAGGTTCGCCGCGGTTCGCCGCGGTCCAGGCGCACTGCACACTAAAACTAGAAGCTAAAAACTAAACTTTAATAATGGCTAAAAAATAAATAAATAAAAACACTAAAACTAAACTAATTCTGGTGGAGAAGCGGCGAACAATCAGCGCCAGCGTCCTCTCCCCAGATTACTTCCGCCTTGGTCCACACGCAGCCGTCAAATCAATCAGTCAACCGAACATGCGCCGAACATGGATGGTGGAGTTGGTTGATCGCATCCTCGGAGCGAAACTTGATGTGTCATCCGATCAATACTTCCTCAGAGTGCATCAACAGGGATATGGCTCTTTAGGTGACTGCGTCTGGCTCGCGGACAAATCTGACATTTGTTTACACAATAAAATATGATCACGTTTGCAATCCATCCCATCTGTTTTCTACCGCTGAAATCCACGGTTGCGTCATATCAGCCAATTCAAGCTGCCCTTCGGTGTACAGAAGGGTGACGCCAGGTCGGACAATAAAAGCACGAAAAAAATTAGGCATTTATGGCTCTGTCCGCCAAAAAGGTTACCAACCCCTTGTTAGGTTACGGAGTTTAGCTATTGATCTGACTCCAAATTATGATCAACACTTAACACATGAATTGTTATGTCCTAATCGACACACTGGCGCACCTAACAATTTTGCGAGTTCGTTCTGTCAAAGAGAAGACCAGTAGATCAATCAGACCGAATTTACCAATTGTTTATTCCTGACAAAGCAAGCTAATACAGGCCTGGGTTCCGGGGCCCTCACACAAAAACTAGTGTGCTCTTGTGACCAGCAAGGAACAACACTTTCTTCCGGATTGCCCAGTTATAAAGAAACACACTATGAATATTCAAACATGCAAAACATCGTGAGATGATTGGTCGATGGCCGTCTCCTCCCCACTGGGTGTTTATCGGCGAGTGCAGATGTTCTGGTGGTGGGGTTTGTCTAGCACGCCTGACCACAACGACGAGGTGTGATTCTCACTTCTCCAATCTGTAGATATTTTTGACGGCTTGTACGCGTCTTGGTCTCGCCTGACCGATGCTTGCACCCTGTGTACACAACACCTAGGAGAAAACATCTTGGTGCAGTTGTCTGCACACTTCCTCACTTTCCGGTTCATCAAATGCTTTGCATAAGTACAGCCACTACTGAAGATTAACTTGTTGTGATTATATATATGTCTAACTTAGCCTTTAATAAAATATGTTTGCAAGCTGCCAAAAAGCACATTTTCCTTTATTCCCTCTCATGACCTCATTTATGAGGTCATCACCTGTTACTCTAGCAAGCAGCGACCAGCACACTCTCGGTTCTTTCTGCCCCCGGCAGCTCATGTTGAGTCACCAGGGCATATTGGCCATTCGGTGGCAACGGGCCAACGGTTTTCTCGATCAACTGGACAGTGAGTGATCTAATACATGGAATACAACAGCAGCCGCATAAAATCATTATTGCAGTAAAAATAGCCACAGCAACAAGCACAGACATGATGAGGCCTTTCCAGCTTCCGAACGTTTTCATCCAATCAGACCAAATATTGGTGTGTACACCGGAATAATCTTTCATCTTTTTGTTTAGGGTGCGGAGTCCCTCCAATGCCTTAGTCAGCCGCCCCCCAGGTGCGGTGTTGTTTGGAATGAACGTGCAACAAGATTCACCGAACATGCCGCACACGCCTTGTTCTTTCGCCAATAGCATGTCCAATGCGATGCGGTTCTGAAAGGCCATGAGCGAGGTAGCCGCTAGTTGCACGTGGACCGCCGCAAATGATTCAGCGGTATAATTTCCCAATCTCTGTACATTATAGTGGACATAATTGATTCGGTCCACATTTTTATTCGGGATGACCCATATCAAAATGCTTTCGAATCCCGAGGATACCTGATTGGCAAGTTTGTACTTATCTGGGACACCCCTGGGCACACCGATGACGTCGATATATGTTGGGTCGTTTTCGCTTAGCCATGGTGGCTGTAGGTCGCGCCGTGCCCGCTGCAACAGCCCTGTCAACGGGAGCTCCGCGTTCCAGTTGATGCTCTGGAAATCAATGGGGACAACTAACACAGGCATAATCAGCGAGACAAGCGCACACGCCCTCGAGGCGTTTGCCGGGAGGCGGTCGTACAATTTGTTATCACCACACCACAACCACACATCGGCGCGAGAGAAAGGATTTGTTGTGTTTAAGTTCAAATTCACCTGACACCATGTTTGGTCAACTTGGCCGATGCTTCTTCTCGTTCCATTGAGGACCAAACATGACAAATTTTGCTTTGTGACTTGATTGTCAAAAATGGGTTTATGTTTTTCCTTCCCTACGACTGGGAACACATCGTCATACCTGCTACAATTACCTGTGGCCCGGGACCTTGACAACACCTGTAAAACACATTTTGGGTCGATAGCTGCTGGTACGATTTTCAGGACCAGCCGTGCGCGCAGACAGATCAAACAATCCTCTTGAGTTGAGTGGGCAGCCTGTTCTGCCATGAGAAGCCAATTGTTGTTAATTGCTGATGCTCCCGTTGTTACCCTAAACCATTCATCTACGTCCTTCGGGCTCGGCAAGATCCGTACCCCCACCCTGGTACGGGATTTTTCCCCTAGGGTCAATAAGGTACGGATATTCTCCGCCCTACCTGTGGAGTTATATGTTACAAAAGCAGTAGTATTGGGACACAAATAAAAATCCATGCAGGGATCGTTTCCTACCTTATATACACACAGATGGAATGTGTAACAACCCGGCGCCCAATTAAACCCGTCTCCCTGACTTACTGTGTGGGGCAACGGCGACCGGGACTGATCGATTTTTAACATCAAAGCCTTGCTTCCTGGCTGCCCTACTACCTGTACCACAGGGATCCTATCTTTCCACTCTCTGGCTTTCTCCCCGATCCCATAACTAGCCTCATCCCACGTCTGACCTATCACATGCGACACCGAGCCCCAAGTGGGGGCCCTCTCATAGCCTCGCATGTCTAGGTACCACACATAAGAGAGCCATTCAGTGGCCGCATACCCCCGATGAATGTCGTGCTTAAATCTAACATGAGAAGCGTCTCGTTTACCCCTGGGCTGTAACAGAAGTACAACCTGGCTATGCGTTGCTGCCCCTGGCCACACGGGTCGTTCAACTGACGCATCCCTTTCACCAACTCAGATGTCTGTCGTTTCCTTACTTGATGCTGCCCTTGGCTCTCCCCTCTATGTTTCATCTCGCCCCCTGTCTAACACCACGTCCCATTGCAGTACCAAACCGGTTTTACCAACGGTGGTGGGGCACGTTGCCTCGCCACCACGCTTTCTTTAGCTACTTCTTCTCTAATTGCCCGGGTATGATCGTTGTTTTCAACCCCCAGGGTGCGCAACACCCTCTCAACCGAGGCCAAGCCATACTCTTCACCTTTGCACTGTGCGTAAAACTGCCACAGTTCGATGTACCTGATTCTGTCCCACCCGGATGCTGGCACGAGTATAAATTGTCCGTCTTCCTTACACTGATAAATGCTAGTCCCCTCCTTCTCTGGGGGCCCTGCACCCATTACCTGTTGAATTTGCTTCCTCCACCCCCTTCCTTGGTACTCTGCCAATTTGTCATGTAATGTTTGGTTTGCCTCTGTCCAATTAAACAATGTGACATACATTTGCCAATTTTCGTTGTCACATCTCTGTCTCAAAACCCACTGTTCCTCTCGTGAGAGCTCTTCTGTTGTGTTTGCCTCAGCTTCATGGACTACTTTCTCTCCGCATCGGTGTTGGCTGTAGGTGTGTGAATTTTGAATCTGGGACGTTTTCTGCTGGGAGGTTTCATCAATTGTTATCATCAATGTCCACACAAAAACACAGCTTATGATTAATACTCCTACTAAAAGCAATCCTGAAAACCCCTTCGGGCTCTCCTCTTTCTCCCTCCGTTCCGCTACTCCTACTCCACCTTCCCTCCCTCTCTTGGCCGGGTCCGCGACACGGCCAAACAGGGACACCTTCATCCTGTCGGAACAAACTCAGGGGCCGGACGGAGTTGCGAGTAGTGATACCACCTGCGTCCTTTGAAGTCGAGCTGGGCCGCGTGAGACGTTCGGGCCAAGACACGAACGGGGCCCTTCCACCGGGGATCCGTCCACTTTCTGGAGATGACTCGGACGTACGCGTACGGCGTGAGCTGTTTCTCTACTGACACACCTTCCTCCACTGCAGCCGCAGCGGATTTCTCTCCAATCTGTGCAGACACACTGGATACCAAAGCAGACAAATAGGACCAGTATGCTGTGTGGGACAAATTTGGTACCGGAACATCCTCCGGTGGGACGAGCGTCGTTGCCGGTCCCGGCATCAGATGACCCGTCATCAATTCAAATGGTGCGAATCCAGTCTGCCTGTTAACGGATTGTCGCACGGACAACAAAGCAAGCGGAAGTGCTTGTAGCCAATTCATCGTCGTCTGAGCCATGATTTTGGCCAATTTTCTCTTTTAGCGTCCTCTCACACCTGCCCCGGCTCTGAGGATGATAAATACAGCCGAATCGATGTTTCAACCCCAAAATTGATTCTACCTTGGCCAAGGCTTTGTTGTTAAAGTGTGTACCATTGTCAGAGTGGATCAGGGCTGGGAAACCATGTGTGGGGATGTAATGGGTGACCAAAGCCTTGATCACAGCAGCAGAATCTTCCTTCGAGCACGGATATGCTTCCGGCCAGCCTGAGTAAGCGTCAACCAACACAAGCAAAAAGCGTTTTCCATTCACTCTTGTATTCATGTCGGTGAAATCAATGACCACCTCGGCCCCCGGCCACGGGGCCGGCTGAAACAGGCCGGGTTTAGGTTTTAGCGTAGGGCGGGCATTGAACGTTTGGCAATTTTCACAAGTCGCAACGAATTTCCAGACCACGTCTGAAAGTCTGGGATGCCACCAACTTCGGAGATGGATCAACATGGCATGGGGACCTACATGAGAAGGTGTGTGTGCCTGTGACAGGACGTCTGTCATCAGCTTTCCCTCCGGAAGGGCAGGCTGTCCTTTGGGTCCAACCCACAAGCCATCTGATCGTTTGACAGCTTTTGCCGCTAGCCAAACCGATTTTTGTTCCGGGGACGTGGCTTGCTGGGCGGCACACAGATCGGCATGTGAGAGTGACAGAGGCAAGCAGGAGTCGGGGTGTTCCCCGTCCACAATCAATGGACCGCGGGACACCATCATGTCCGCTGCCCCGCCGTACCCGGCCGTCTGTTTGGCCAATTCGTCAGCCGCTCGATTACCACTAGCCACTAAGGTGTCAGCTTTGGAGTGACCAGGCACTTTGACAACGGCCACCTCGCTCGGGCACTTTAACGCCTCAAACAACTGCGTGTCCTTGTGTGCAATCTCCGAGCCTCTGGCCGTCGTGAACCCATTCTGTAGCCACCCTACCAGGTCGATTAAGGCCGCTGACACCGCATAGGCGGAGTCAGAATAGATGGTCACGGCTTCCCCCTTACACTGTTGTAGAGCCAGTACCAAGGCAAAGACTTCTGCCGCCTGGGCCGATGGGCGGGTGGTGAGCTTCATCACTCTAAGAGGCTGGAAGGAACCATCCCTCCACTTGACCGCAGCCGCGGCCGCATGGAGGGAGCCCTGTTTGTCTCTCCAACAACAGCCATCTGTGAACACCACCCGACCGTGCCCGAGCGGAGTGGAATAGAGGTCAGGTCGGACTTTCGCCACCGTCTGGACCTTTGATGCACATTCGTGCGGACCCACCAACAATTGATCGGCCATGTTCACCCCGGAATGGACATAGTTGACATTTGCAGCAGTCAATATTTTCAACAACCGTGTTTGTCTCAGCGGAGTCAGCGTGAACGCCGCTGACGCAACAAATGAGGATACTGCATGATCAGTTAACACATAGACCGGATGCCCCATGACCGCGTGGGCTGTTTTGAGTAGGATCTTTGCCAGACCAGCAGCATATCTGGAACAATCGGGTTGTCTTTGCTCAATGTTGTCCAAGGGGACGCTGCAGTACATCAACACGGCACGACCGTGCTGCATTTGCTGGTACAGAGCTCCATTCACAACTTTACCTGAAATGGAGACATCTAGATGGAAGGGCAGGGTGTAGTCAGGAGTGGCCAAAGTCGCGGCAGAGGCCAGCTCCTGCACCAGTGACACAAAGACCTCAGCAGCCTCCGGTGTCCAGACCAGGCAAGCCTTGAGGTTCCTGGCTCCCTGTTCGCGGATCAGGGCTCGGAGGACACCGGTTTTGTCGGCAAAGCAGGGGATGTAGTGTCTGCTATAGCCGCACAACCCCAGGAACGACAGCATCTCCTGTACAGTGGTGGGCCGTGGATGCCGGAGGATGGAGTTTCTGTGCTCGGGCGACATGGCGAGGCCACTAGGTGTCAGCACTCGACCTAGAAAAGTGACCTGTTGGCGACAACATTGCAGTTTTTTTCCTTGACACTTTGAAGCCTTTCTCCCCTAACCACAACACTTTCTTTGTTCCTTCAAGACATGTCTGTTCGTTTTTAGCCGCAATCAGCAAATCATCGACATACTGCAACAGCACAGTGCCATCTGGCATTTGACATGGTTCGAGGAGTTCCTTGAGGACCTGATTGAACAATCCTGGCGAGTTTCTGAATCCCTGCGGCATGCGAGTGTATTGCAGTTTGATCCCATTGTAGGTGAATGCGAACACGTGCCGCACTGAGGGGGAAAGCGGGAGGCAAAAGAATGCATTGGCCAAATCAATCACGGAGAACCACTGATAGGCAGGGTTCAATGAAGCTAGGATGCGATGCGGATCAGGTACAGGAAGAACAGGAGTGATAGTGACATCATTTACAGTTCTCAGATCGTGTGCCATGCGCCATGTCATCCCATCTGCTTTCCTGACCGGCCTCAACGGGGTGTTCCATTCGGAGCACGACACTTCCAACACCCCTGCGTCCCAGAGGCCGCACAGGGTGTCTTCCATGCCTTGGTCCGCCTCTTTTGGCCAACGATATTGAGGCCGTTTGATAGGCTGCGTCTCATCCATTTGGAGATCAATAGGGGCCACCGAGTGACAAAACCCAACATCAAATGGACTCTGGGACCACAGGGTGTCGGGCAAGGCCGCAAGCATTACTTCAGCGTCCTCATGATCAGTTAATTCCCTGCCATGTGTGCGAGATACCAACCTCATCTCCAGCAATCCTATGTCTGTCATGTGTTGTTGAATTTGGTAAGCGTTCTGAGATTCAGACCAGTATAAATTAGGGATGTGAGTTTTTCGCCAATCGGTCTGTTGCAACAATCGCTTGACCATTGAGCCCAATTGTCTGGCCTCATGCCCTGGGGCAAGAGCCAGTGAGATGTGTGGTGCCCCTTTTTCTGTCATTTTGAACCACTGCATTTGTTCAGATGTCAATTCAGTTACTGCTGCAACTCCCTCTTTGCCAATTAGAATGCTTGATGAATTTAAATCCCACATGTGCCCCTCAATTTCTTCAAACACATCCCGATATACATCATCACATTTTCGGTCATAATATAGAGTGCAATGAAAAGGATCAACAGGTGGGTGGTATGGCGCCAGTGAGCAGATCCAGGGTTTCCACAACAGGTAGGTCGAGAACACACCGCCACCAGCAGGGGTCTCCGGTTCCAGCCTGGCCCAGTAGATAGTTGCAGTTTCTGCTTCTGCTTGTAGGGGCGCCATTAGCCACTGGCCATGTTGTTGTAGCTGCTGTGAGCACGGGATGCTGACGCCATCTGGAAATTGAATAATCACCCCTTCTGGCCCACACAAGATTTTGGCTTGGACGGCAGACAGCAAATCCCTCCCCATCAAATTGATTGGAGTGTCTGTGGAATGAATATATTTGTGCCACAGTCTACACCCCGTCCGGGTGATCACCGTCTCAAGTGGCTTGGTAAAAGGCAGAGTTTGTGGTTTTCCCGAGAAGCCGACCAAAGTGGTTGTTTTATTTGACAGTGAGGATACGGGTAGGGCAGTGTTTATTGATGAATAAGTTGCTCCTGTGTCCACCAGCATCTGTATAGGTGTCCCCTCCACTGTCACATGAAGCATTGGCTCCGCCGGGCCGCTGCTCCCCTGGCTCCCCGGGCAGCCCTATTCAAATTGTCCACTCCAGAGATCATCATGTTGATAGTACTGACCTCCGTGTGTTTGTGGCTGTTGCCAGGGCCGTCCACCAGGTGGAGCTGTTCCTGCAGGTTGCGTTGGCGCCCCGGGTTGATGTGGCGGGCCTCCGGCTGGGCGGGCAGCTCCACGTGGCCGATATTGGGGGCATTCTTTTGCCCAATGATCGGTTCCGCCGCAGATGAAGCATGCGTTGTACGGGTAGGGTTTGTATGCCGCCCTACCCGGGTAAGCGGGTGCGCTCCCTCCCCGGCCTCTGTATCCGCCCCGGAACTGGCTCCTTCCGCGCACCACCACCTGAGGACCCTGTGTCATTTGCATTTCCTTTTTCTGTGATTTGGACTGTTTACTTCACCATGTATTTTTGCCAATTGTAATTTCAACAATTGTTTGGCTAAAGCATCTGTCTCGTTCTCAACTTTAGCTTGTGACTCAGTGAACGTTCTGCAGTGATGCAAAAGATGACGTTTAAACCGTGCTTCGGCACAAACCAGAATGTCAGGGTTTGACATTAGCTGCTTCTTCACATCTGGCGGCAGTCCATCCACCAGCGCCGTTCGGAAGAGCACCTCTGCCTCGGGCGAGAGAGCCGGATGACGACCTGTGGTTTCAATCCAACTCTCCACACATATTACATAATGTTGTGCTGGTGACATTTTCGCATCATAAGGAAACATGGTGGGGGCCAAATCGGTGGGTTGTGGGAAAGTCTATTTTATGTTTTCAAACAGGGGCGCTGCTATTTGTGACAAGGGCACCTCCCTCCCCAGTCTCGCCGTGCCTGCTGCTTCCTCAATCGCCTGTAATTGTACTAGGGAGCACGCTCCGGCTAACATCTGGCGCATGTCACCGAGAGTACAGCTCTGCCCACTCATCAGAGCCAAAAATTTGTTCAGCCACACCTTACCTCCTCTGTGAAGTGGGGGCATTTTTTCCATCATCGCGGTCACATCGCGGAGCACCATGGGCTCGTAATGCTGACCGACTGGTGTGGCCACCAGTGGACACATTAATTCATCTTTCCGTACCTTGGCCTGCACCATCTGCCCTTGACCACTTCGCAAATTATATTGTGCGCGCTTCTTTCTGCTGTCCTGATTCGCGTACTCTAACATTTTTCTCTGTTGCATCACAAGATCATCTTCTTCCTCACCTTCGCTGCTGTCTCACTGTGGATTTTCTTTCTGTCTCCCCTCGCTCTTTGCGTCTTCTCGTCTCACTTTCTCCATTACCCATTTTAACATCTTCGTTTCCTGACTACGCTGTTCATCGGCTTGATCAATTTTCTCCTTGTTCTCGGCACTAAGTCTATGCCAGCTTCCTTCTTTCGTTGGACGACTGAGGGCTCAGACCGGGGGTGGATGTGACTACGCGGGATGCATCCCCCTCCCGTGCCCGTCGCCTCTCTTTATTTACCGCTTGTTCAATCAGCTGCACAATACTTTGATCCGCCCTGTCGCCTCCGCCCTCGACATCCATCACCATCCGGCCACCCAACGTCACCACCGGAGCCATCACTCCGGATTCGCCGTACGGTGGCGGCTCAACATCGGTCACTCCGAGTGTGGGGGCACTCGGGTGTGTCACATCGTGCAAAGATGGATAAATGCCCTTGTATTCATTTCTTGCCTCTTCTATTTTCATTATTTTCTCTGCGTCTTCTACGGGCGATTTCTGCTGTGTGGCAAACAAAGCTGTTGCGGCTGTTGCCAAATTGTGCAGAGAGCGCCGCTCTTCCTCTACTTCTAGAATGCGCCTCGCGAGCACCTTGCGTTGATGCCAGCCCGCGCCTTCCCGTTTGTCTGTCAACGCGAGCTTTTCTTTCAACACAATGCCCTCTTTCCGCTGCAACTGTCGTGCCAAACGCCCCATGTCCCAAACTGTAGGGAAGCCTTGAAACAATTTGTCCGCTTCCAATTTCGCGAAGACTTTTCTGTGTCTCATCCGCTCCTTTGACACTTTCTTTCGCTCAAACCCACTCACAATTTGCGCTTCCACATCTGCATACATTCCCTCAATCTCACTCCATTCATTTCTCTCACAAACATTCCCCCCAATTTGGTTGTTCATTTTGGACATTTTAGCGGTCTGATCTCTCACAGGAGGAACTGTTACCACCGGATACCTTTTGAGGAGGCCTCACTTCTCCTCGGGGACCCCAAAAACACCCCAGCTATCTGAATACGGCCGTCGCCGCACTCTTGTTCGCCACAACGAAGCACTAGGTTCTCTGACCTAGCCTTAGTACGCGTAAGTCCCTGACTTTACCGTACACGTTACACACGTAAGTTCCAAACTTATCCGCCGTATGTATCTTAGCTTTCTGCACATCTTATTTGATCTGAACGACAGTCTCCTCTTAAATTTCCTCTTTCAATTCGCAGAATTTCGACATTTAGTAACAGGTATTCTGCTTACCTTATCAGTGTTGAGTACTCAGGGTGTCGGAGACGTCGTACCAGCTCAACGTTGTGTGACAGCGCTTTATCCTTATCACAACGGTTCGCCGACCGGGAGGCAGTTTCCCTGAAACTGTCCGGTGTCCTGGGAAAGACCACCACGAGCTTGTCAAACACCCTTCTCTGACATCACGTCAGGGTCACCAAGAAACTGTTAGGTTACGGAGTTTAGCTATTGATCTGACTCCAAATTATGATCAACACTTAACACATGAATTGTTATGTCCTAATCCACACACTGGCGCACCTAACAATTTTGCGAGTTCGTTCTGTCAAAGAGAAGACCAGTAGATCAATCAGACCGAATTTACCAATTGTTTATTCCTGACAAAGCAAGCTAATACAGGCCTGGGTTCCGGGGCCCTCACACAAAAACTAGTGTGCTCTTGTGACCAGCAAGGAACAACACTTTCTTCCGGATTGCCCAGTTATAAAGAAACACACTATGAATATTCAAACATGCGCCCCAGTCGGCCGCGGCCGCTACGCGTCTCAGCAATCGACGGGGATATTCACAAAATATGTCGCCTAGGACACTACAAACAACACAAAGTTTAGTTCATCCATCCAGTAGAGTAGTGTACGATCGCCAGCGCCTGCTGGAGGTACGGTCATCGAGTGTTTTCGGACTCGTAGCCACAACTACCCTGGTCTGTTTGCGTAGCCTCGGAGTGCTTAGGGCGCTAGCCCCAGGAGCTCACGACGCAGCGGGCTCGCCGGGCAGCACACGCCGGAGGAGGAGTAAGCGTAGGCGGTGTGACCGGCGGCGAAAGCGCGGCTGTCGAGGTGGGCTAACGGCTAAGCTGAGAGCTAACCCCTACAAACCGCCGCTTCCATCCATCTTCCTCTCCAACGTCCGCTCACTGGATAATAAAATGGACCATCTACAACTGGAACTCTCTTCAAAGAGGGAAGTTAGAAACTGCTGCGCTCTCATCCTGACGGAGACATGGCTGAACTCATCGATGCCGGACAACGCCGTTAGCCTGGAGGGGCTCGCTACATTCCGCGCCGACAGAAACAGCGAGCTAAGCGGTAAATCCCGAGGAGGTGGGCTGTGTGTCTACATCAACAACAACTGGTGCAAAAATGCTAGATCTGTCGTCAGCTTCTGCTCTTCGGACATCGAGCTTTTGACTGTTAACTGCAGACCCTTCTACCTGCCCAGAGAGTTCACTGTTGTTAGCATCACGGCTGTGTACGTGCCTCCTAGCGCTAACACTAAAGAGGCCATGAGGGTTCTCTACCGGACAATCAGTGAGCTGCAATCCACGCACACAGAGGGGGTTTTCATCATTGCTGGGGACTTCAACCAGGCTAGCATGAAGACTATTCTCCCTCATTTTTACCAACACGTGGATTTTCCAACTCGGGGAGAGAACACTCTGGACTTGGTTTACACAAATATAAAGGATGCATTCAGAGCAGCCCCCCGCCCCCACCTCGGCTCTTCAGACCACCTATCTGTTATGCTAACCCCTGCATACAGGCCCCTGCTGATCAGAGCAAAACCCACAGTGAAGCAGGTGAGGGTGTGGTCTGAGGGGGCCATGGAGGCACTCCAGGACTGCTTTGAGTGCTCTGACTGGGACATGTTCAAAGCAGCAGCAACATATGACAATCAGATCAACATTGATGAGTACGCCATGACTGTGTCAGCCTACATCAACAAATGCTCCGAGGACGTCAGCACCATTAAGAACATCATCACCCGAGCCAACCAACGACCCTGGATGACTGAGGATGTACGTCATATGCTACGAGCACGGAACTCAGCCTTCAAGTCTGGCGACAAGGAGGCACTGAGGACAGCGAGAGCCAACTTGAACCGTGCCATCAGGCTAGCGAAGCGAAGCCACAGTCGGAAAATTCAGGATTTTTTCCACGACGCCAATAACACCAGGAGTATGTGGCAAGGCATACGGGCGATCACGGACTACAACTCACCCTCCCCCCCGGTGGGTGGGGTTGATGCTGACTTCCTAAATGGTCTAAATAACTTCTTTGGGCGTTTTGAGGCACTAAACAGCACTCCGGCAGTTAAAACTGTTCCCCACCAGGAAGAGGAGGTCCTCTGCCTTGACTCAGCCGACGTGTGGAAGACTCTGAGAAGAGTCAACCCACGTAAGGCCCCAGGCCCCGACAACATACCTGGGCGGGTGTTCAAGGAATGTGCAGGCCAGCTGGCTGGTGTCATCACAGACATTTTTAACATCTCGCTGGACCAAGCTAAAGTGCCAGTGTGCTTCAAGGCTGCCTCCATCATTCCGGTGCCGAAGAAACCTCAAATCACCTCATGGAGTGACTACAGACCTGTGGCACTGACTCCCATCATGATGAAGTGCTTCGAGAGGCTGCTCAAAGATCACATCGTCTCCAGACTCCCCCCAACATTCGATCCGTTCTTCACCTGAGCCTGGCTCACCTGGAGGAGAGGAACACCCACGTGCGGTTGCTGTTCCTGGACTTCAGCTCAGCGTTTAACACCATCATTCCACAACATCTGGTGGAAAAACTGGAACACCTGGGCTTCAGCACCCCCCTTCGGAACTGGCTGCTAGACTTCCTCACCAACAGACCTCAGTCAGTCCGGGTCGGACAGAACACCTCAGATGTCATCACCCTCAGCACAGGCTCCCCTCAGGGCTGCGTCCTGAGCCCCCTGCTGTTCACCCTGATGACACACGACTGCGCCCCCAGGTTCACCACCAATCACATCGTGAAGTTTGCAGACGACACAACGGTGGTGGGCCTCATCAGGGACAACAACGACCTGGACTACAGAGAGGAGGTGGAGCAGTTGGTGGGCTGGTGCAGAGAAAATAGCCTGATCCTGAATGTGGAGAAGACGAAGGAGATCATCGTCGACTTCAGGAAGAACCAGCCTCACCACGCTCCACTGATCATCAACAGCTCAGCTGTGGAGGTGGTCAGCAGCACTAAATTCCTGGGAGTCCACATCACAGACGACCTCACCTGGACTGTGAACACCACAACACTGGTCAAGAGGGCACAGAAGCGCTTGTACTTCCTGCGGAGGATGAGGAGAGCCCACCTGCCCCCACCCATCATGAGGACGTTCTACCGAAGCACCATAGAGAGCATTCTGACAAGCTGTCTCTCGGTGTGGTGTGGAGGTTGCAGCGCCTCCGATTGGAAGAACCTGAGGAGAGTGGTGAGGACAGCAGAGAGGATCATCGGTGCTCCTCTTCCCTCCATTCAGGACTTGTCATCCCAGCGCTGCGTGTCCCGAGCCCGAAATATTATCAGTGACCCATCACACCCCCACCATGGACTGTTCTCCCTGCTGCCCTCTGGGAAGAGGTTTCGCAGCATCCGCTGCAGGTCCACCAGGTTCTGCAATAGTTTTTTCCCTGCTGTCGTCAGACTGTTGAACATTCAAACGTAGCGTTCCTCTGCGCACTTGTAAATACTGCTTTTGTCTCCTGCACTGTTCACATACTTTATCACTGCTGCACTTTGTACTTTATAATTATCTTATTTCATATTTTTATATAGAAGGTCACTTTTCTTTTTAACCAGCCGAAATACCTCTACATTGCTGAAAGCCGTATGCAACGAAATTTCGTTTTGTACACACCTGGTGTTGACAAAATGACAATAAAGTTCTGTCTAAGTCTAAGTCTAAGTCTAAGTCTAAACATGCAAAACATCGTGAGATGATTGGTCGATGGCCGTCTCCTCCCCACTGGGTGTTTATCGGCGAGTGCAGATGTTCTGGTGGTGGGGTTTGTCTAGCACAGGGGTGGGCAAACTTTTTGACTCGCGGGCCGAACTGGGTTCTAAATTTGGACCGGAGGGCCGAACCAGGAGCAGATGGACGTAGTGTTTGTGTGAAGTAATATAAGCGACCTGTAAAGGTCATTGCATAAAAGATTTTGGCCTTTAGTAGGTAGTAAAGCATGGATATTCCAAACAAGTTTTTTGAAAACAAATGCATTTATTAACAGCATTAAAAAATAAATCACTAAAAAACTGCTATCAGTGATTCTCATAAAATACGACACTATTATTATGAATAACAGTCTCCATCACTTCAGTGCCTGCAGGTCAGATTAATGAAAAATGTTTATCTTATGAGATCACATCAAACAGCAAACATTCTGACCAAATATATCATCATGAAGAATCGGTGAAAGCATACATCCAAATAAAGTAATCAAAACGGCAACACGGTGAGGGGTATCTGAACATCAGAGCAGAGTTTTAACTCACAAACACCTGGTAACAGAGGTGAGGAAACGGGAAACACTTCCTTAAAGTAAGCCTTAAGAACTTTACAGGTTAAGATTAGTCGCAAACAGGTGGTGCATCAATGTCCTTGAGCATCCTGCTATGTGTACAAATCATATTCAAAATGCATTTTTTTACAACAAACTTGAGAGCCTCCCCTTCATTTTCAGTGGGAACAGTGTTGTTGGTCTCCCTTTTTTGCTACTGCATCATAGTCTGGAGTAAAATTTGTTGTGGCAATTCTTAGGAGAGATCCGTTTACCTCGATCTGTGACGGGTTGATGTGGCTGAACGTCACGTCGCGTACGTCGAGCCAAATTGGCCACTCTTTTAACATTCGGCACTCACTTCTTTTCTTCGGGCCACTCATTTTAATGGAAGGATTCCAGGGGAAGGTTTGTGGGTGGCTTTAGCGTAAAACTGTATCTGAAAGCTCAGCGAGCGAATTACAATAATGCTGTCGTCACAGCCCACGCTCTAAATTCGGGACTGATACAAATAGAGCGCGAGTGCGCCATGTCCGTACTACTGAGGACGTACGTACACGCACTTGTGAGTGTGCACCGAGCTTTCTGACACGGCTTCCGGTAGTAAATGCGCAGGCGAGCGGTTCCCCATCTACTGGGGAAACGCAGTCATTGCAGGCAAAATGACAAAAAAAAAGTTTAATAATACAATTAATTCAGGGTTGGCGGGCCGGATTAAACGGTCCCGTGGGCCGGATGTGGCCCGCGGGCTGTAGTTTGCCCACCCCTGGTCTAGCACGCCTGACCACAACGACGAGGTATGATTCTCACTTCTCCAATCTGTAGATATTTTTAACGGCTTGTACGCGTCTTGGTCTCGCCTGACCGATGCTTGCACCCTGTGTACACAACACCTAGGAGAAAACATCTTGGTGCAGTTGTCTGCACACTTCCTCACTTTCCGGTTCATCAAATGCTTTGCATAAGTACAGCCACTACTGAAGATTAACTTGTTGTGATTATATATATGTCTAACTTAGCCTTTAATAAAATATGTTTGCAAGCTGCCAAAAAGCACATTTTCCTTTACCCTGGTTTAACTTGTTGGATAGCTTCAGTTGCTACACTGCAGTGAGGACAACACAGTGAAAAGACTGAGAAGTTAGCATTCTGCATCGAGTCAAGATGGAATCTTGATCTAATAAATCAGGAAAAAGTGGAAGCAGCTTTCATTCGTCATGCCGTAGCAACCACTGCTTTACTTTGCGCACGCGCAAAAGCAGCAGCTGTTAAAGTGCGTGCTGAATATCCTGAGCAAGAAGCCAAAGCTAAGATAGAAAAAGTTAAAAAAGAAACTGAAATTGAAACCCTAGCCATTTGCCGTGAAGCAGCAGAAGCTGAAGCTGTAGCAGCAGTCTGGGAGTCAGCAGTTACAGAGAGCGACAACCATATTGTGCTGGACGCAACAAATTCTACAGAACAAAGCAAAGTTGAACGAACAAGCGAATACATCCAAACTCACTTCCACTCATTCTGTCCAACAAAGAACCATGAAGGCTAGTCCGCCACCAACTCAACAAACTACCTATGCCACTCTCAGTTATAGCCCGAACAACCCCTTTGTTTCACACCATCAGTTGCCTGTTTTTCCATACAACAGCACGAACAATGTGGAATTTATAGACTATGACTTAGACTATACACCACCAGTAGCCAAAGACTCAGTCAGCCAGAATACATTTACCAGAGAAAGGCCCCGAGTTATTACCAAGACTCTCACCTCACAGCTCAGTGACTTGAATATTGAGGCTACACCCTTTAACCCCCAGCCGACAATTACTCAAAGTACGTCTGCAACTGAACACTTAGCACAATATTTAGCTCGGCATGACCTAGTGAATACAAGTTTGTATGAGTTTGATGATAAACCTGAAAATTATCGTGCTTGGCTGTTGTCATACAAAAATGCCACTCAAGGACTTGGACTTACAGCTACTGAGGAATTGGACTTGATGACGCGATGACTTGGAAAAGAATCTAGCAACCACGTGAAACGTCTCCGTGCAGTGCACATGGCAAGACCACAAATAGCACTCGTGAAAGCCTGGGAACTTCTTCGGGAGTTTTATGCAGCCCCAGAGGTGATTGAAAATGCCGTCTTTACCCGACTGGATGCATTTCCTAGAGTCTCAGTCAAGGAAAATCTGAAGCTACGAGAGCTGGCTGACCTGCTTATGGAAGTGCAGTGTGCTAACGAAGATGACTATTTACCAGGGCTGTCCTACCTGGACACGACGCGCGGAATTGAACCTAGAGTTACCAAGCTGCCTTATGGACTCCAGGAAAAATGGATCTCAGCTGGTTCTAACTATAAAGAAGCAAATGGAGGACGGTTTCCACCGTTTGATTACTCCACAAAATTCGTATGTTATGAGGCCAAGAAAATAAATGACCCCAGCTTTGCCTTTTTAAATACCACCACATCATCTGTCAGAGCTGGGAGTGTCCTTCCTAAAACCATCAAGAAGCCCATTGCAGTTCACAAGATCAATGTCACTCACGCAGAGTCAAATGTCTCCAACGATCTGAGTAAGATCTGCCCAATACAGGCAAAACCCCACCCACTGAAGTAGTGGGTGGGGTTAGGGTTAAGCCTTTAGAGCCGAAACTCTCGACGACAGATTTTTCTGAAAGAAAACGGAATCTGCTTTAAGTGCTGTAGTTCAACCGACCATATGGCAAAGGACTATACTACAATTTTGAAGTGTTTTGAGTGTGACAGCACCCAACATGTCTCAACTATGCACCCGGATCAGCACTGCGACCCACGACACCTCTTACCTCGCCACAGCATGGCGGGGAGGGAGAAGAGGTAAACGATACCAGTGAGATTACGTCAAACTGCACAGCAGTATGCGGTACAGGACAAGTCGGACGGTCATGGTCCAAGATATGCCTGGCGAGAATGTACCAGAAAGACTACCCATATGAAGCCATCAAGGCCTTTATCGTGTTAGACGACCAAAGCAACCGATCATTGGCCAAGTCCAGTTTCTTTGATAAGTTTGACATTCACACTAAGCCATATCCTTACCAACTGAAAACATGTTCTGGTATCATGGAAACTTTTGGCAGAAGGGCCTCAGATTTTATTGTGGTGTTCCTCAATGGAAAAGTTACGATTCCCTTACCACCACTCACTGAGTGTAATGACTTACCTGATAATCGGTCCGAAATTCCCACACCAAATGCTGCCCTTCATCAGCCCCACCTGTTAAAAGTAGCAGAACACATCCCAGAGCTGGACCCCACAGCTGAAATCCTCCTGCTGCTAGGGAGAGACGCAATCAGAGCACACAAAGTATGGGAACAAATAAATGGCCCCGCCAATGCACCCTTCGCACAACACCTTGACCTAAGCTGGGTGCTGGTCAGAGAAGTCTGTCTAGGGAACACACACAAGGCGAACGTCAGTTCCTTCCGGACGACCATGGTCGACTGTCATCGGCCCTCACTCTTCCAGCCATGCACAAGCCTTTTGCACATTAAAGAGAAACTTCACGGCAGACTGCCTAGAAACAGTGCCTTACCACCTAGAGCTAAGGAAGACAGTCTGGGTCAAAATGTGTTTGATTGCACGGAACGGGACAATAAGCTAGCACCTTCAATCGAAGAAGAAACTTTCATTGAAATGATGGACAAAGAAGTCTACAAAAACAATTCACACACTGGATTGCTCCATTGCCGTTCAGACAACCTAGGCAACAGCTTCCCAACAACCGCAAGCAGGCACTCAAGCGATTTGAATCACGACAGCGTCAATTCAGAAGAAAGCCAGAAATGGAACAGCAATACTTTATGGGCAAACTGCTGGAAAACAACCATGCTGAGGTGGCATCAGAGCTAACAGAAGAAGAGTGCTTGTATTTACCAAGCTTTGCAGTCTATCACCCACAGAAACCCGATCAAATCAGGGTAGTGTTTGAACAACCTGGTCTTGACCAAACCAGATCTGAACAACACCCTTCTAGGAGTGCTCATGCGGTTCCGAAAGGACAAGGTCGCTGTGATGGCGGATATTCAACAAATGTTCGATTGCTTCTTCGTGGACGAAAAGCACAGAAACTCCATGTGATTCTTATTGTTCAAGGACAACAACGTAGCCAACAAGGTCATTGACTACAGAATGAAGGTTCATGTGTTTGGAAATAGCCCATCTGATGCAGTGGCAATCTACGGGCTCAGAAGAGCCATCAGAGATGGCGCAGAGAAATATGGAACAGATACAGTCAACTTCGTCGAACGGCACTTTTATGTTGACGACAGCCTCTGTTCTGTCCCAACTGATGCAGAGGCTATTGGGCTGCTCCATAGAACTCAAGCCTCACTCACTGAGTCTAAGTTGAGGCTTCACAAATTTGCCTCAAACAGTCAGGCTGTCTTGGAAGCCTTCACAAGTGAGGACTGCGTACAAGCCATATAATACGTAGACCTCAGCAGAGATAAGTCACCCACCCAACGCAGCTTGGGGCTCCTGTGGGAAACAGCAAGTGACACCTTCACCTTCTCCGTGTCAAACGACACCAAACCATTTACCCATCAAGGGGTTATTTCAATGGTGAACAGTGTCTTTGACCCTTTTTTTTTTTTTTAACCTTTATTCACCCAGGCAAACAATCAAGAACAAGTTCTTATTTACAATTGCGGCCTGACCCAAAGAACAGTGACTCTTTGAGGAGGGTGGGGAACGGGATGCTAAAAATAAATAAATACATAAAACAAGGTTAATATAAATACACAATCAAGTAATAAAATACAACAACCAAAAACAGTAAAATTATATACTATGACAACACGATTAACCTAACAGCTGCAAGAGTCTGTTAAAACGTGCAACAATTTATGTTTGAAAACTGTGAGTCATGTGATCACAGTGAGTTTAAGGGTATTTTGTACAGTATTCCAATCATAAGCTGCAGAGAAATGGAAAGAGTTGCGACCGAAAAC
This sequence comes from Syngnathus acus, assembly GCF_901709675.1. Lineage (NCBI taxonomy): Eukaryota > Metazoa > Chordata > Actinopteri > Syngnathiformes > Syngnathidae > Syngnathus > Syngnathus acus. The sequence goes on from NC_051095.1 coordinate 26,550,145, forward strand.
TGTCCGGGTTTTGGGGATGATGAATTTGATGAGATTACGTGACCTTAGATTGAGGGAACAATGATGACGGTGCAAAAGGGAGGAGAGATAGGGAGGTGACATACCGAGTATGGATTTGTAAATGAGGTGAAACCAGTGGTGGAGTCGTCGGGTGTGGAGCGATGTCCAGTCAATTAATTTATACAAGTCACAGTGATGAGTGGAGAAGTGCGCACCTGTGGCGAAGCGGATGGCGGAGTGGTGAAGAGGGTTCAGTTTACTGAGAGTGGAGTGGGACGCTGTCCTATAGATGGTGTCGCCATAATCAAAAATGGGCAGGATGGTCATTTTGACAAGAGAGTGTCTAGCTGCACGAGTGAAGGAGGCTTTATTGCGATAGAGGAAGCTAGAACGAGATTTGACTTTTGACTGCAGGTGTTTTATGTGGGTAGTGAAAGAGGGATGAGTCCAACCATAGGCCAAGATATTTGTAACAATTTACGGACTCGAGTTCAGTGCCATCTGCGCAAAAGATTTTAGGGGCAGTGGTGGGAGTACGAGACCGGTTAAAAATTATGCATTTTGTTTTCTTAGTGTTGAGAATGAGATGATTATGGAAATATTGTTCAACGGAGGTGAAACTAAGTTGTAATGAGGATGCTGCAGAATGGAGAGAAGGGCCTTCAGAGTACAGGACTGTCTCAGAAAATTTGAATATTGTGATAAAGTTCTTTTTTTTTCTGTAATGCAATTAGAAAACCAAAAATGTCATACATTCTGGATCCATTACAATTCAACTGAAATATTGCAAGCCTTTTATTATTTTAATATTGCTGATTATGGCATACAGCTTAAGAAAACTCAAATATCCTATCTCAAAATATTAGAATATCATGAAAAACTATACTAGTAGGGTATTCAACTAATCACTTGAATCGTCTAATTAACTCGAAACACCTGCAAGGGTTTCCTGAGCCTTGAAAAACACTCAGCTTGGTTCAGTAAACTAAATGACAAGTATGGGGAAGACTGCTGATCTGACTGCTGTCCAGAGGACCATCATTGACATCCTCCATCAGGAGGGTAAGACACAAAAAGAAATTTCTCAAAGAGCAAGCTGTTCACAGAGTGCAGTTTCAAAGCACATCCACTAAAAGTCTGTTGGAAGGGGGGGGGGGGTAATGTGGCAAGAAACTGCACAACCAAGAGAGATGACCGCAGCATTGTGAAGAAGAGTCGCTTCCAGAATTTGGGGGAGCTTCAAAGACAGTGGACTGAAGCTGGAGTCCAGGTATCAGAAGCCATTGTTCACAGACGCGTCCCGGAAATGGGCTACAATAGCTGTATTCCCATGGTCAAGCCACTTCTGAACTCAAGACAACGGAAGAAGGGTCTGACTTGGCCTATGGAAAAGAAGCACTGGACAGTTGCAGAGTGGTCCAAAGTCCACTTTTCAGATGAAAGCAAGTTTTGTATTTCATTTGGAAGTCAAGGCGCCAGAGTCTGAAGAAAACGCTGGAGGGGTGCATCCATTGCAGCCTGGTCATCCTGGAAGAGGGACCCTCCCATCTGTGGTCTCTTCTCAAGGTTTCTCATTTCCCCTAGCTGGAGTTTTGAATTTTTCCTTGCCCTCTTGGGAGTTTAAGATCAGGGGATGTTTGAGAATATTTGCCATTTTTCACATGTCCTGAGTGTTGTTGTTAGTCACCTAAATGTTGAACAGAGGCTGTGATTTACCGAAGTCAAATTCCTTGTTTGGCACGCTCAAACATGGCGAATAAAAACTCTTGAATCTTGAATTCTGGATCACATGGTACCGTGACGTAGATGATAGGACTCCCCCCATTGTTTAGCATTGTAAATGGCAATTTACAGAGCCGTGCAATTGCCAAAAGGGAGATTCTTGGGGTATGAAATAATAATAATAAAATGTTACCTTTATGTTATTTGAAAAATAAAAAAGTTTAGGCTTATAACTATAGGTGTAACTTCGGTAGTAACATAGTGTGCAAAGGGAAAATAAGAATTAGCACACCAAAGTAATAATCGTTCATGGGTTTTCCCAGTCCTAAAAATTTATTTTCTTACTGTTTTCTACCCTATAAAAATATGTTTCCGAATATATTATTAAAAGAAATTTTATTTGCAACTTTCTTAGAATTTATTAAATTGGACACCCAAAACAATATCAGTATGTAATCATTGATTGTCTCCCGATCCGGCTGTACCTTCCGCGCCTTCGTTTTGCGATGCTTCAGTTGCTGGGGTACTTCTCACTGGTTCAAATTGGTAGCCTTGTACCCCAAGAAAGAAATCATACTCTTCTTCATTTTCGTCAGAAGGTGAAAAATCATCTGAGGGAGATTCGTCAGACGACATCGCTTCACTATATGTAAATAAAACAAAACAAAAAGGACATCGCTTCCACTTCTGTATCCACCATTATGCTTACATGGGCTAACTAACTCGGCAACGCTCGGCCTCCTATAATCTACGTCACAGTCACTTCGGCAATTTCCGGGATGAACTTCAACAATCACATACAAACCGTTGATTTTTCATCGATTACTCCTCAATTCGCAATTTTATTCAAAAATTAACAACAGTTTCCAAAAACACAAGTCCATCTTTATCAAATACATTTTGGGACCCCATAGTGTCTTTACATGTCCTTTAAGAGCATCAAATTGTTGAGCAACCATTTCCGGTGGGTTAATCATGTCCCAGTTCAGATCACCTAAAAGAGTGAACTCAGAGGAGATGTGTGGGGCGAAGAGTTCCCTGAGAGTAATTAAAGATGAGAGAGGGGCAGAAGGTGGTCTGTAGAAGACAGCAACAGAGAAGGAGAAATTGTTAGACAGTTTTATCTTTACCACTAATAAATCCAGTATCTTAGGGACAGACTTTGACAGGGAAACAGAACATTGCAGATGGTCTTTAACATATAAAGCAACACCACCCCCTTTGGTGGTTCTGTCCTGATGGAAAACATTGTAACCTGGTATAGAGATGACAGAATTGGCTATTTTTTCTAAGCCATGTTTGTGAAATAGCAAGAACATCAGGAGTAGCAGTATGAATCCAAGATTTTAACAAATCAAATTTGGGTAACAGGCTGCAAATGTTAATATGTAGGAAACCCATAGATGTACGATCACAAAAATCAGCAAATGACAAATTAGAGACATTCTGATTAAGAATAGCTGGACCTGGGTTTGGATGTATATTGCCTGACATAAGCAGCATGAGAATAATCAAAATGTGCTTAAGCACAGAGAAAAACGTTTTTTTATGAGTATTGCAGTTTTCTTTCCATAGGGATTTTGCATATAATAGAAGGGGTGAATCAATGAATTGCTGCAATAGAAAAAAGGAATAAAACGGAGAATGTAGTCCAGAAAAACTAGGAAGTCCTGTATTTTTAGTGATCCAGAGAGTAAGAACATCTCTGGGCAATAGCCTGTAGTCCATCGTGCCACCAACATAGGAAACTATGGCTGGCCTGTGCGAATGACTGCCAGTGACCATGCCGGAATGATCCAGAGCAAGCAGGCAGATAACGCCTGGCCCACCCAAGCAACCGGGGTCCTGACGCCGTCGTGGGTCCCGAAACAGCCGGGCGGAAAAACCAAACTGTGTGTAGCAGCAGGCGTGTTTCTCCCTCCCGAACGAATGCTCCCAGGGGCCAGGGGGAGCACAGCACCGAAGCGGTCATCCAAGCCACCGCAGGGCCGGAGGACAACCGCCCAACACACGCCCCCTGTGGGCAATCAACCCGTCCAAATGGCCCGCGTCGGTCCGATCCCCCGGCGGACTCAGAAGCTCGATGCTCACACAGCTCCCGTCTTGGTCACTGGCGGACTTTGGTGTCAAGGACACTAGTAATGTGACGATGGTGTCGTCCTTGTGCGGGAACAAACTTTCTCGCGGCCGACACGAAGCGCACGTTAGCTGCGTCGCCAGGGGAGACGGTTTCCTCCCTTTAGGGTTCCTCCCTTTAGGGTTCCTCCCTTTAGGGTTTCTGGCTCCAATTACCATCCAAGGCAGGAACGTTCTCAGAGAGTTGAATTCTGAGACATCGCCGTGGGACACCCCATTGCCTGAAGATAAGTTAGGGAAGTGGGAAGCTTGGAGAAACTCGCTTCTAGAATTGAGGCACTTTCATATCCCTAGGATGTACACAGACATCTGCCTAACCAAGGCTGAGTGAGTAGAACTCGATGTCTTTAGCGATGCATCTGTGAAGGCCATTGGTGCCGTAGCCTACTTGAAAGCCATCCAAGAAGACACAGTAGATGTTGGATTTGCCATGGCAAAGTTCAAACTTGCCCCTCAATCAGACCCGACCATTCCCAAACAGTCTTAGCAGTGGAAATGGCTGAGCTGATACAGGATGAACTGGATCTATAGCTGGATGCCACTAAGCTTTACACTGATAGCAAAGTTGTCCTTGGATATATTTACAACCAGTCCAGACGGTTCTATGTGTACGTCCATAATCGGGTCCAGCGTATACACCAGTCTACCATCCCTGAACAATGACGCTACGTGAACAGCGAAGACAATCCGGCTGACTTGGCGTCACAGTCTGTTCCAGCAGCAAGACTCACACAGACAATGTGGTTCAACGTACCAACCTTCCTGCGCAAGCCCTCTACTCAGCCAGACCCAGCTCAGTTATTCAGCTTAGTCTCACCGGAGTCAGATGCGGAGGTCCGTCCAGTTGTGAAGAGCTACATCACCAATCTACAAGGGAAGGTTCTCAGCACAGAGCGCTTTGAAAGGTTCTCCACATTCGACACTCTCCAACGACCCATTGCACTCCTGATTCATATAGCAAGACCATTCAAGACTCCGACAGGCAAGTGTAAGGGATGGCATCACTGTGACTTACCTCGCACAGTCGATGAGCTTTCCCAAACAAGAAAAGTCATCATCAAAGCTGTTCAGAGGAATACCTTTGTGAAGTAATTTGAAACTCTGGAGAGAGGAAAGCAAGTTCCGTTATACAGCTGCCTACACTCTCTCAACCCAGTCTTACAGGATGTCCTCCTCTGCCTTGGAGGCAGACTGAAGAATGCGGATGTGGCCATTGAACAAAAGAACCCTGTCATTCTCCCAAAGCAACACCACGTGTCCTTGCTTCTCACCAGATACCATCATGCCCAAGTAAAGCATCAGGGGCGTCAATTATCAGAAGGCGCGATACAAGCTGCAGGGCTCTGGATCCTGGGAGGCAAGCAACTCGTTAACTCAACTATCCACAAGTGCGTCATCTGTCACAGACTTAGAGGACGAATGCAGGTACAACGAATAGCAGATTTGCCTGCAGAGTACCTTACAACCTGCCCTCCCTACATGTATGTGGGCTTGGATGTCTTCGGACCCTGGCACGTCTCCACTAGACGCACCAGAGGGATGCAACCTAAGAGCAAGTGCTGGGCCATACTATTCTGCTGCATGAGCTCCAGAGCAGTTCACATCTAGATGATTACCTTACTGGACATCTCAAGTTGCATAAACGCGTTGAGGCGTTTCTTTGCCATTAAAGGACAAGCCAAACAACTGAGGTCAGACTGCGGCACAAATTTCATTGGAGCCTGCAAAGAACTTGGGCTGAGTGCATATCAACCAAACAGCACGCGCAGCGGTACCTGCACCAACAAGGATGCTCCTGGGTGTTTAACCTGCCTCATGCTTCACACATGGGGGGTTCATGGAAGCGACTCATTGGGGTAGCACGATGAATCCTTGATTCAATGCTCCGTGATCACAGCACTCGCCTAACTCATGAAGTTTTGTGTATACTAATGGCAGAAGTGACAGCAATTCTGAATGCAAGACCACTAGTTCCAGTATAAAGTGATCCAGACAATCCATTCATCCTCACACCATCAATGCTGTTAACACAGAAAGTCGGCATCCCACCACCTCCAGGAGACTTCACAGACAGAGACATTCTCACGAGGCAGTGGAGACAAGTACAGGCCTTATCCAACTTGTTCTGGAACCATTGGAGACAAGTGTACCTGTCAACATTACAAAGCCGCAAGAGATGGACAGAGTTCTACCAGAACCTGCAAGACGGTGACATCGTCCTCCTCAAAGACAACCAAGCTGCCCGCAACAACTGGCCTTTGGCGGTGGTCATAAAGGCTATTCCAGGAACAGATGGACGAGTCCGTAAGGTGGTATTAAAGACAGCAAACCAAGGACAAGCAAAGACTTACCTTAGACCAGTGACTGAAACAGTTTTACTCCTTCGTAAGGACCGATGTTTCAATCTTAGTTCTCAGTTGAGTTTAATGTCATGTCAGTGTAGTGACCTCACAGTGGTCAGGCAGGGAGTGTGTCGCCATAAAGGCAGTATGTAGATTGTATATGTATTTTGATATAATTTCCTTTCATAAAGGCACTATGTAAATGTTTTTATTTTGATATAATTTCCTGTAACTTACCTACCGCTTCCTGCTTTGTTGTCAGTTACGTCCTGCCTGTTTTCTATCTGTTCAAAAAGAGTTTGAACAAACTAATTTCTGACCGTGAGGGAAGCTAGAAGAAAAGTCGTGAGTGAAGTTTATTCTTAAATTGAATAATTGTTAGATTAAGTTGGGTTTAATGTTGAAAGAGAAGGTAATTAATAGTTTAAAAATATCGTTTTTATTTACATGTATTTACATGCGATTTGCTAAAATGCTAACGCTATATGCTATGCTAAAGCTATGTGCTAAAAACAGTCAAACCTTGTTTTGTTGCAGTTTTCTCTCTGCATTCTTGCAGATGGAACCAGGGAAAACCTCGTGGCATTGAGGAGAGGAGACAAGAAAGGAAGATGCGTTGGTGTCACGTTGAAGAAAGCCTTATACATACCAACGTACCCCGAAAGCATCATCTCTGTAAAAGCAGTTACGAGTGATGGAGCCAAAGTAACATTTGAAGAAGGACGAAACGAACTGATGACCAAGGATGGAACAGTCTTCAGCATTGCGGAACAGGAACGACTATACTACGTGAGCACGGTAAATCCAAACGAACAATGTATTGATGAATCAATCAGTGACTTGACGACCAAAGATGATAAGATAAGATAAGATAGTCCTTTATTATTCCCTCAATGGGGAAACTCCTGTGTCAGCAGCAGTACACTTAACATACACGCACACACGCATGCAGGGAAGGGGGTAAAAGATTTAAAAAAGTAAAGATATATATAATTTAAAAAAAATATGGACAGTATGTAGACAATACACTTTTACACAGTATACACAATATACAGTGGAGATAAGAAATTATTAGATAAAAAAAATAGTGCAAGGGAAGGAAAAACTGTGCAAAAGCAGGTAGAAAGAGTATGAGGTAGACAGATATTGCACATATGACTACACACGGTTATTGCACGTTATTATTGCACGTAATTATTGTCCGTTAGCTACAGTGATTTAGCCTGGTTGTATAGTCTGATGGCAGCAGGGAGGAAGGACCTGCGATGCCTCTCGGTGGTGCATCGTGGGTGACGAAGCCGGTCACTGATGGAGCTCTCCAGGGCTCTGACAGTCTCATGAAGGGGGTGGGAGACGTTGTCCATGATGGAGGACAGCTTAGCCACCATCCTCCTCTCCCCCACCACCTCCACCCGGTCCAGACTGCAGCCGAGGACAGAGCCGACTTTCTTCACCACCTTGTCCAGCCTCTTCCTCTCCGCTGCAGTGATGCCGCTGCTCCAGCAGACCATCCCATAAAAAATGGCGGACGCCACCACAGAGTCGTAGAAGGTCCTCAGGAGGCCGTCCCTCACTCCGAAGGACCTCAGTCTGCGCAGCAGGTGGAGTCTGCTCTGGCCCTTCTTGTATAGGGCCTGAGTGTTACCAGTCCAGTCCAGTTTATTGTTCAGGTGAACACCCAGGTACTTGTAAGAGTCCACAATCTCTACGTCCGTTCCCTGGATGTTCACCGGCGAGGGGGGTTCTTTGCGCCGGCGGAAGTCCACCACCAGCTCCTTTGTTTTTCCAGAGTTAATCTGGAGGCGGTTCCGCTGGCACCAGTCCACGAATCTGTGATTCAGTCCTCGGTACTCCGTCTCGTCTCCGTTGTTAATGAGACCGACGATGGCGGAGTCGTCCGAGAACCTCTGGAGGTGGCAGGTCGATGTGTGGTGGGTGAAGTCAGCTGTGTCGATGGTGAAGAGGAGGGGGGCCAGGACGGTCCCCTGTGGAGCTCCTGTGCTGCAGACCACCGTGTCAGACACACGGCCTCCTGTCCTCACAAACTGTGGTCTGTTTGTGAGGAAGTCCAGGACCCATGATGTCAGCTGCTGGCAGGCTCCAGCATGATGGCTGGATGGTGTTGAAGGCACTGGAGAAATCATAAAACATGATCCTCACAGTGCTTCCAGCCCGCTCCAGGTGAGCCAGGGACCTCTGCATGAGGAAGATGACGGCGTCCTCAACCCCGATGCTCGGCCGGTAGGCGAACTGCAAGGGGTCGGCGGAGGAGCTCACCAGGGGGCGCAGGTGGTGGAGGACCAGCCTCTCCAGGGTCTTCGCCAGGTGGGATGTCAGGGCCACCGGCCGGTAGTGGTTGAAGTCACTGGGGCGAGATGACTTGGGCACCGGTACCACGCAGGACGTCTTCCACAGCTGTGGTACCCTGTGCAGCCTCAGGCTCATGTTGAACATGTACTCCACGATCCTGCACAGTTGCCCGGAGCAGGATCTGAGCAGCCTGGAGGTGATGCCATCTGGACCCGTCGCCTTCTTCACCTTGAGCCTGGCCAGTCCTCTCTCCACCTGGGCTGTGGAGAGCACCATGCTGGGTGGGGGGGTGGGGTGGGGTGGGTTGCAGGGGGGATGGTTGGTGGGTTCGGTGGAGTTGAGAATGGGCTGGGGGGTCTTGGAGGGGGTGTAGCAGGGGGCGGGGTTGAGGTGAGAGTCCTCGGAGCAGAAGAGGCTCCAGTCGGGGGAAGTTGCAGCAAGGCTGGGTGGGTGGGGGGAGGAGTGGATGGTTGTTCAAACCGGTTGAAGAACCGGTTCAGGTCATTCACCCACTCCTGATCCCTGTCCAGCGCAGGTCTGGAGTTGCTACGTCCTGAGATGGTGTTCAGGCTCCTCCAGACCCCGCTGACATCGTCCCGCTGCAGTTGGTCTTCCATCCTCCTCCTGTAGTTGCTCTTCCCCTCCCTGATCTTCTTCCTCAAGTCCCTCTGCACCGTTTTCAGCAGGTCCCTGTCTCCCGATTTAAAGACCCTCCTTTTGTCCCTGAGCAGGTCTTTGATCTCAGGGGTGATCCAAGGTTTGCTGTTTGCAAAAGCTCTGACTGTTTTGGTGGGTATGGTGGAGTCTACACAAAAGTTAATGTAGTCTGTGACACAGCTGGTGTATACATATATACACACACACACACACTCATGAAGTGAATGGAGCTGGGCAACCAAATGCAGCTTGGACCAGGGTTTATTGAAGAACTCAAAAGGCAGACTAGAGGCTCGACTAGGGACAAGACTAGAACAGAACAGACTGGAGACTAGAAACAAGAAGACATGAGACGCAAACAATCCGACAGGGGAGTGAGGGAAAGACAGGACTTAAATACAAGACAGCTAACGAGAGGCAGGTGAGGGTGATCACACTGATCAGGGCACAGGAGGGGAGGGGCGAGCACACAGACACGCAAACTATGACAATATTAAAACAAGGAAACGAACTGTGACAGATCTTGACATATACACACACACACAAAGTCTATTTAGTTATTACCACATGCATGCACAAAAACGGAATTAACCAAATTGAGTTAAAGATATGATCCTCGTCTGCTGAAGGCCTGTGCTCTGGAGCTGGGTGACCCACTACAGCGTATCTTCAACGTGAGTCTGGAAAAGGGTGTGATACCTCAGCTGTGGAAAACGTCGTGCATCATCTCTGTCCAAAAGAAATCACGACCTGCGGAGCGGAATGACTTCAGACCGGTCGCGCTGACTTCACACGTGATGAAGACTGGAGCGAAAGCTGCTTTAACACCTCAGGTTCGGCATGCTGTTGACCATCTACTATTTGCGTATCAGGATAAGGTGGGGGTGGAGGATGTTGTTGCCTACATTTTGCATCGCTCTCTTACCTGCACAAGGGAAAAGGGGGTGTGACAATTACTTTCCTGGATTTCTCTAGCGCCTTTAACACCATTCAGCCCATGTTCCTGAGAGACAAAATGTTGGTGATGGGCGTGAGCGCACACCGAGGCCATGGATAATGGAGTACCGTAATTTTCGCACTATAAGTCGCGGTTTTTTTCATAGTTTGGGTGGGGGGGCGACTTATACTCAGGAGCGACTTATATGTGGTTTTTTTCAAAAACTTTCCAAAAAAAAAAAAAAAAAAAAAAAAAAAGAAACCGCGATAAACGAAACGCAATGTAGCAAGGGATTACTGTAATTTGAATTTCAAGTGACGTCAGCAGCGCGACGTCGCGGTCAGCAGCGCGACGTCAGCAGCGCGACTCAGCAGCGCGACTCAGCAGCGCGACGCGGCGTTGTTTACATAAAGGACAAAGATTGACTCGATGGAGCTCTCTTTCACTTCCGTGGATTGAAGTCGGGGGCCGGCGCTCGGCCGGGTGGCTGTCCAGGGACGGTGGATGGGGCTCGGACAATGCTTTTACGCACGCCCGGTCCTACTCTACCGAGCTGTCTTTCACCTCCGTGGATGGAAGTCGAGGGCCGGCGCTCGGCCGGGTGGCTGTCCGGGGACGGTGGATGGGGCTCGGTCATGGCTTTTACGCACGCCCGGTCCTATTCTATGGAGCTCTCTTCCATTTCCGTGGCTGGAAGTCCACGCCGCCACACGCCTGGAAGTTTGTTTTGTTAAATAAAGAGCCGTTTACCAAACCCACGTCTTTCCTTGAACTTTGTTAACGCTACAATATAGTTATATAGTAGATCTGTGGAATAACGACGAGGCTGACGTCAGGGTGCACGCACGCGCGGCGTTGTTGGCAAAGGACGAGGAATTTGATCGATCGATTTAATGATTTAGAGTGCACAGATGGTTTGATAACATTATTGCTTATATAATAGTTATTTGATATATAATTTATATATCGTTATATGGGCCTGTGGAATATTTTGAAGTGCAAGAGCCGTCAGCGGCGCGCACGCATTGTTGACAAAGGACGATTGATGGATTTAATGAATTGGAGTGACACAGATGGTTTTATTAACGTGTTATTTATGTAATAGTTTTTTGAATAACTCTGAATTTCACGTCAGGGCCATTCTCAGCTCTTAGTTTGTGTTTATGTCACGTTAGCATACCTATCGTTTAGCCTGTTGTTGCTCGTTCATGACTGTTCTTGGTGTTGGATTTTGTCGAATAAATTGCCCCCCAAAATGCGACTTATACTCCGGAGCGACTTATATATGTTTTTTTTCACTTTTTTGGGCATTTTATGGCTGGTGCGACTTATACTCCGGTGCGACTTATAGTCCGAAAAGTACGGTACCTGACGGGCAGACCTGACGGGCAGATCTAAGTATGCAGCATGGGAGGCTGTAAGTCAGGCACGGTGAGGAGTGTGAGAGGACCGCAGGCAACGGTGCTCTCTCCCTTTCTATTCACCCTTTACACTTCTGAATTCCAGTACTCTGAGTTTTGCCAAATGCAGAGGTTTGTAGACAACACTGCATTTATTGGCTGCATTAGGGATGGACGGGAGGAGGACTTTTTACTTAAACTGAATTTTCCTTATTCATTAGGACATTATGAATAGAAATTGGGTTGCATGTGTTGTAAAAATTGTTTTATCACTTTTGTAAATCAAGAAAGTTAATTTGTACAAAAACAGTAGTAGTAGTATTGGTAACAGTAGCTGTAGTAGTAATTGTCTGCGAATGAAAGTGCCGACAGAGGAGCCAGCGACACAATATTGTCAAAATAATGAGCCAAAAATTAAAGAATTAAAGCGGAAAGAAGGCACAGATGCCTGTGTCTCAAAGGTTTAAGGGTGCTGAACCTACATAACATTTTGCATAACTCTTTTTGGTAAAGTCTAACTCAGTCGTTCTTAACCTGGGTTAGATCGAACCCTAGGGGTTCGGTGAGTCGGTCTCAGGGGTTCAGCAGAGCCTCCACTGCGAAGGTCCGAACACACCTGATTTATCGTGTAAATTCATGATAACGCATATCTGAACAGCTCTCGCAAAGGCACGCTGATTTGCAAGTATGTAATTTGTTGTGAGTTCATGCATTGTGTTCGTTTTGTTCTTTGAACAAGGTGATGATCATCCACGGCTCATTTTGTGCATCAGTAAAATACATTTATATCTTGAATTTGAATTAAATATTTTTTTCGCTAAAGAGGGGTTCGGTGAATGTGCATATAACCTCCAACAAGGTTAAGAACCACTGGTCTAACTGCATTGTTGCCACTGTTGCTTGAAAAACGTAACTTATAGGAAGGTACTTTGGTAATTACTTGAATTGACCAATTAATTGACTTTAAATAAATTAAAGTATCTAAGTTATAACAGATACTTTAATTCAATTCACAAAATCAAACAAATACGTATATTCAATGGAACAATTGACAACACAATTGCAGATGAGGAGTGCTAATTTTGAAGAAGATGGAGAACAATCTTGTTGGCTAGGATATGAATATTATGTGTTTGTATGTCTTTTTTTTCTTCCTTGTTTTTGTATTTACATGATGCAAATTGTGTGTGAGGGTCCAATCTCTGGACAATTATTGGTACAATGTTTGTTGTCAGTGTTGACAATAAAAGTAAATAAAAACAAAAAGCAAAAAAGTAAGTTTGATGACAAATTAGTTTATTAGTTATATACATCTGCCTCAACATAAAAATGACAAACAATTTTGCCCATAGTCAAAGTCAAAGTCTGCTTTATTGTCAATGCCTTCACATGTCAAGACACACAAAGAGATCGAAATTATGTTCCCACTATCCCACGGTGACAAGACATAGTACACAATATACATACAAGTAAACAACACAAAAAGGAAAAATAAGAAGGCACAAACAATGAATAAATAAGAGTGATGAATAAATAATAAATAAACAAATAACATAACAAATAAGAGGAGCAAAAATGGAGCAAGTGTGCATACAGCAGACAGTCAGAATATAGCGCAAAAGTACAGGACGCTACGCAGAACGGGGGAAAGAGTTCAGGATCCTAACAGCTTGGAGTATGAAGCTGTTGGTGAGTCTGGTGGTGCGGGAGCACAGGCTCCTGTACCTCTTCCCAGAGGGCAGAAGATCAAACAAAGAGTGAGCGGGGTGACTCACATCACTCACAATCGTGGTCGCCTTGCGGGTGAGATGGGAGGTGTAAATGTCCTTCGGGGAGGGGAGTGAAGCACCAATAATCTTGCCAGCCGTGTTCACTATGCGCTGCAGGGCCTTCATGTTGTATTCAGTGCAGCTACCACCCCAAACAGCGATACAACTGGAGAGGACGCTCTCAATGGTGCCACGGTAGAATGTAGTCATGACGGCCGGAGGAGCACTTGCTCGTCTGAGTTTCCGCAGGAAGTACAGGCGGCGCTCTGCTTTCTTTGCGAGTGTTGCGGTGTTGGTGGACCAGGAGAGGTCCTCACTGATGTGCACCCCAGGAATCTGGTGCCGCTCACTCTCTCCACCACAGCACCGTCGATGGTCAGTGGCAGGTGTTGGGTGTGACCCTTCCGGAAGTCAACAACAATCTCCTTGGTCTTGTTGACGTTCAGCAGGAGGTTGTTGTCCCTGCACCACGTGGCCAGAAGGTCGACCTCCGACCTGTATTGAAACTCGTCGCCCCCGGTGATGAGACCCACCAGAGTCGTGTCGTCGGCATATTTCAGCACGCGGTTGCTACTGTAAGTCGCAGTGCAGTCATGCGTCAGCAGGGTGAAGACCAGCGGACTGAGCACGCAGCCTTGGGGGGCCCCCGTGCTCAGCGTGATGCTGGCGGAGATTTTGTCGCCAACACGTACCACCTGAGGCCTCTGACAGAGGAAGACAGAGGAATTTCTGGGAAGCGCATTTTTAACAGTAAAAAAAAGTGACTTTTGTCTTTTCTTTGTCAGGGTCACTCGCATGAAGACTCTACATCACAAACAGTTGTATGCAAAGGTTTGGGCACCCCAGATTATTTTCAAGATTTTCCTTTATCAATCATTGGTTGTTCAGATCAGCAATTTCAGTTAAATATATGTATCATATAGCAGACAAATACAGTTATATTTGAGAAGTGAAATTAAGTTTATAGGATTTACAGAAAGTGTGCAATCATTACCTAAACAAAAGTAGCCAGGTGCATAAATTTGGGCACCCCAACAGAAAAATGACATCAATATTTAGTAGATCCTCCTTTTGCAGAAATAACAACCTCTAAACACTTCCTATTGCTTCCAATGAGAGTCTGGATTCTGGTTGAATGTATTTTGGACCATTCTTCTTGACAAAATATCTCCAGTTCAGTCAGGTTTGATGGTTTCCAAGCATGGACAGCCCCTTTAAATCACACCACAGATTTTCAATAATATTCAGGTCTGGGGACTGAGATGGCCATTCCAGAATGTTGTACTTGTTCCTCTGCATGAATGCCTTAGTAGATTTTGAGCAGTGTTTGTGGTTGTTGTCTTGTTGAGGTATCCAGCCCCTGCAGAACTTCAAGTTTGTCACTGATTCTTGAACATTGTTTGCAAGAATCTGCTGATATGGACTTGAATCCATGTGACCTTCAACTTTAACAAGATTGCCAGTACCTGCACTGGCCACACAGCCACACAGCAAGTGTTTGTCATGGAATGTTGTGTTCTTCTTCCTCTATGCATACCACCCCTTGTTATGTCCAAATAACTCAATTTTAGTTTCATCAGTCCATAGCACCTTATTCCAAAATGAAGCTCGCTTGTCCAAATGTGCTTTAGCATACCCCAAGCGACTCTATTTGTTGCATGTGCGCAGAAAAGACTTCTGCCGCATTTTGTGCGCTGAATAGTTGACAGTGTCACCATCTGCATGAAGACCATGTTATAGGTCTTTGGAGCTGCTCTGTGGGTTGATTTTGACTGTTCTCACCATCCTTCGCCTCTGCTTATCTGAGATTTTTCTTGGCATGCCACTCCGGGCCTTAACTAGAACTGTGCCTGTGGTATTCCATTTCCTCACTATGTTCATCACAGTGCAAACTGACAGCTGAAATCGCTGAGCTAGCTTTCCATGACGTTGAACAATCTTTATTTTCAGGTCATTAGTCAGTTGTTTTGAGGCTCCCATGTTGCCACTCTTCAGAGAAGATGCAAAAAGGAGAACAACTTGCAACTGGCCACCTTAAATACCTGTATTTCAGGGGTGTCCAAACTTTTTGCAAGGAAGGCCAGATTTGATAAAGTGAAGGGGCCCGGGGGCCAATAGTTTTTTTTGGACATTTTTTAATTACAAAAATTTCATGCAAATACACACTGTTATAAAACAAATATCATTGTCTCAATTGTCTATTTTTAAATGACAAAATAACCCCCTCCGTGAGTCGTCACCTTATCGTGGTGGAGGGGTTTGCGTGCCCCTATGATCCTAGGAGCCATGTTGTCTGGGGCTTCATGCCCCTGGTAGGGTCACCCATGACAAAAGGGTCCTAGGTGAGGGGCCAAGCAAAGCACGGCTCAGAAGACCCCTTATGATGAATAAAATATATGGACCTAGATTTCCCTCGCCCGGACGCGGGTCACCAGGGCCCCCTTCTGGAGCCAGGCCTGGAGGTGGGGCTAGAAGGCGAGCACCTGGTGGCCTTCGCCCATGGGGCCCGGCCGGGCAAAGCCCGAAAAGAAAACGTGGGTCCCCCTTCCCATGGGCTCACCACCTGTAGGAGGGGCCAAAGGGGTCAGGTACAAAGTGAGCTGGGCGGCGGCCAAAGGCAGGGACCTTGGCAGTCCGATCCCGGGCTGCAGAGGCTGGCTCTTGGGACATGGAATGTCACCTCTCTGGCTGGAAAGGAGCCCGAGCTGGTGTGTAAGGCAGAAAAGTTCCGACTAGACATAGTCGGACTTGCCTCCACACATAGTTTGGGCTCTGGTACAAGCCCTCTCAAGAGGGGCTGGACTCTCTTCCACTCTGGAGTTGCCCACGGTGAGAGGCGTCGAGCAGGTGTGGGCATACTTATTGCCCCCCGGCTGGGCGCCTGCACAGTGGGGTTCACCCCGGTGAACGAGAGGGTAGCCTCCCTCCGCCTTCGGGTGGGGGGACGGGTCCTGACTATTGTTTGTGTCTATGCACCAAACAGCAACTCAGAGTACCCACCCTTCTTAGAGTCCCTGGAGGAAGTGCTGGAGAGCGCTCCTTCTGGGGACTCCATCGTTCTACTGGGTGACTTTAATGCTCACGTGGGCAATGATAGTGAGACCTGGAAGGGCGTGATTGGGAGGAACGCCCCCCCCCGATCTGAACCCGAGCGGTGTTCTATTATTGGACTTCTGTGCTCAACCCGGATTTTCTATAATGAACATCATGTTCAAACATAAGGGTGTCCATTTGTGCACTTGGCACCAGGACACCCTAGGCCGCAGCTCGATGATCGACTTTGTAGTCGTGTCATCGGATTTGCGGCCGCATGTTTTAGACACTCGGATGAAGAGAGAGGCGGAGCTGTCAACTGATCACCACCTGGTGGTGGGTTGGCTCCGATGGTGGGGGAAGATGCCGGTCCGACCTGGCAGACCCAAACGCTCTGTGAGGGTCTGCTGGGAACGTCTGGCAGAATCCCCTGTCAGGAAGAGCTTCAACTCCCACCTCCGGCAGAGCTTTTCCCACGTCCCGGGGGAGGCGGGGTACATTGAGTCCGAGTGGACCATGTTCCATGCCTTCATTGTTGAGGCAGCCGACCGGAGCTGTGGCCGTAAGGTCGTTGGTGCCTGTCGTGGCGGCAATCCCTGAACCCGCTGGTGGACACCGGCGGTAAGGGATGCCATCAAGCTGAAGGAGTCCTATCGGGCCGTTTTGGCCTGCGGGACGCCGGAGGCAGCTGACAGGTACCGGATGGCCAAGCGGAACGCGGCTTCGGCGGTTGCTGAGGCAAAACCCGGGCGTGGGAGGAGTTTGCGAGGCCAGGAGAATGACTTCCGGACGGCTTCGATGGTCCACCGGACGGCTTCGATGGTCCACCGGACGGCTTCGATGGTCCACCATCCGGCGTCTCAGGAGGGGGAAGCAGGGCACCGTCAACACTGTTTACAGTGGGGATGGCGTGCTGCTGACCTCGACTCGGGACGTCATGAGTCAGTGGGAAGAATACTTCGAAGACCTCCTCAATTCCACCTACACGCCTTCCATTGTGGAAGCAGGGCCTGGAGACTCTGAGGCGGACTCTCCAATCTCTGGGGTTGAAGTCACTGAGGTAGTTAAAAAACTCCTCTGTGGCAGGGCCCCGGGGGTGGATGAGATCCGCCTGGGGTTCTTAAAGGCTCTGGATGTTGTGGGGCTGTCATGGCTGACACACCTCTACAACATTGCGTGGACATCGGGGATTGGCAGACTGGGGTGGTGGTTCCCCTCTTTAAGAAGGGGGATCGGAGGGTGTGTTCCAATTACAGGGGAATCACACTCCTCAGCCTCCCTGGTAAGATCTATTCAGGAGTGCTGGAGAGGAGGGTCCGTCGGGAAGTCAAACCTCAGATTCAGGAGGAGCAGTGTGGCTTTCGTCCTGGCCGTGGAACAGTGGACCAGCTCTACACCCTCGGCAGGATCCTCGAGGGTACATGGGAGTTCGCCCAACCAGTCCATATGTGTTTTGTGGACTTGGAGAAGGCGTTCAACCGTGTCCCTCGGGAGGTTCTGTGGAGGGTGCTTCGGGAGTACGGGGTGCCGAGCCAACTGATAAGGGGGGTTCGGTCCCTGTATCGCTGATGCCAGAGTTTGGTCTGCATTTACGGCGGTAAATCGGATTCGTTCCCAGTGAGGGTTGGACTCCGCCAAGGCTGCCCTTTGTCACCGATTCTGTTAATAATTTTTATGGACAGAATTTCTAGGCGCAGCCGAGGCGTTTAGGGGGTTTGGTTTGGGGACCTCAGCATCGCGTCTCTGCTTTTTGCAGACGACATGGTGCTGTTGGCTTCTTCAGGCCGTAATCTCCAGCTCTCACTGGAGCGGTTCGCAGCCGAGTGTGAAGCGCTCGGGATGAGGGTCAGCACCTCCAAATCCGAGTCTATGGTCCTCGGTCGGAAAGGGTGGAATGCTCTCTCCGGATCGGGGATGAGATCCTGCCCCAAGTGGAGGAGTTCAAGTATCTTAGGGTCTTGTTCACGAGTGAGGGCAGGATGGAGCGCGAGATCGACAGGCAGATCGGTGCAGCGTCGGCAGTTATGCGGACTCTGTACCGGTCCGTCGTGGTAAAGAGAGAGCTGAGCCAAAAGGCAAAGCTCTCGATTCACCGGTCGATCTATGCTCCTACCCTCACCTATGGTCACGAGGTATGGGTCGTGACCGAAAGAACGAGATCCAGGATACAAGCGGCCGAAATGAGTTTCTTCCGCAGGGTGTCCGGGCTCTCCCTTAGAGATAATATGAGAAGCTCGTGTAATACCTTTTTGTTTTTGACAGTGCTTACAGTAATTTAGATAATGGACCAATTCTAAGTTCGGACATATTTGTAGTGGTGATAGAATAAACAAAATAAATGACCACAGACCAAGGTTTGAATTGAACTGCCGGCTTATTTTAGTAGAGAAAATAGTTGACATACAATCTACAAACAATAGACATACAATTTACATTTAAACTCAACGTTAGTTGAAGAAAATAATTTCCCTTTCAGTTAAACTTTTCAGTTTAAAGAATTTCAGTTTCAACCCGGGTTGTTTTATTAATTCTAAGGTTCAATCTGTTTAGTTACCTCACTTTGTGTTGTTTGAATGACATTCAGGACAGGTAAGTAATTCGAAAGTAATAGTAAATCTAATTTGAGTTCAGTTAAAGGCACTTTTAAATTCCCACCATTTCACTGATTTTGTTCAAACCAATAAATATTTCAATAACACCATTCCAGCATCACATATATAGTTCACAAAAATAAAAGTGACAAAATGTACAAAACAATTCAGCAAAAGACTGAACGACTTTCGATATCCAAATGTCTCTATATCCCTTCAGTTGGCTTCTCCTGATTTTCCTGAATAGTCAGTCAATCCTTTCTGAATCCACTTCGGTGTAGCAGTGGAAAAAAATGGATAGATCCTACCAGGTTCGATGAACAACGTCCAGCAAGTGCTCTCCGCTCCTGCGTGAGAGACAATTCAAAGGCCTCTTTGGTGGCTCGCCATCTTGCGACTCACACAAGAAATCAGCTTCGTTATTAGTTCAGATGTTTCTGAAGCAACTCTCGTGAATCAAGTCCCGTTCCGCACTTAGTGCATCACCAAGGTGAAAAGAAGTTTGAAACAGAAAAGTAAGTCCATCAAATACAAAAAACGTTATATAATCCTGTTTCACGCTCTCTCTTCCCTTTAGTTTAACGTACTTATTTAGTATTTGTGCACCTTCGTCGTCATCCCAAAAAGAACGGCGGGAAAAAAAAAGTAGACTTCGCATTTTTGGTCACATGGGTCTTTTCATTACGTCATCATGTCTCCTTCAAAATAAAAGTGAATGTTCACACTTTTATCATTTTAACAAATACAAAACATTAATAAAATAATGAATTTGTATTGTTTTAATAATTTACATGCTTTTAATCTGTGTTGGTCTGTTTAGAAGATATTTACAATGTACTTTCTTTATGACTGTTGTTAGGGTTTGCAGAATATCTTCATCGTATGATTATGTTGGAATGTAACCTGTGATAATTTACCTAGCCTGTCCTGTCTTACCAAAAGTAGTAGACCAAAGTGCTAAGCTCTTTTCACCTGATTGACTAGCTGCAGAGGAAGCAATCAGAGTTGCTTTGTTTCCACAAAGTCGTAAAAGGCCCCCTGCTATGCTTTGATCAGCAGGGGAGCGGCTACACCCCATCCTGTGTTCCAACACCCCCACTTTCAACCCCACTGTGTTTCTTCTCAATAAATATGCACCTGATGAGGCCTGACTTCAGACTTCATTCGACCATCGCTGTAAGCACAGCGACGAGTGAACTCTCCGCCTGCAGGTGTTTGAAACGACTAACTTGTCTCCAGTGTGGTTCTTGCAAAATAAGTTAGAGTGAACACTACCCTAACAACTGTTTTTATTAACAGACTCTTATTTTACAAAGCTATGTTAACCTGGGTTACACTCGGTCATCCGGGAGAGACTCGGAGTAGAGCCGCTGCTCCTCCACGTTGAGAGGAGCCAGATGAGGTGGCTCGGGCATCTCATCAGGATGCCTCCTGGACGCCTCCCTGGGAGGGAACGCCTTGGGATCCCCCGGGATGAGCTGGATGAAGTGGCTGGGGAGAGGGAAGTCTGGGAGTCCCTCCTTAAGCTGCTGCCCCCGCGACCCGACCCCGGATAAGCGGAAGAAGATGGATGGATGGATGGATGACAAAATAACCAAATATAAGCCACTCAGGCAGATGTGAACAACTCTAAAAACACAAATTCTGCCTTTCATTCGTATCTGAAGAGTCAGATAACATTGAACAAAATACCTTGAATTTACATGAGTTTAAAATTATTTTTGCCTCATGAACATTTTAAACAGGAGTTATAAGTAACGCAAAATTAGCTGTTATTAAAACTTAAAACAAGTGAATTTTGCTCTTGTCATTTGCAATATCTTCCAGAAAGTAATAGTTTGTGTCACGTCTCTACAGGTTCATAACATCAACAGGACTAACATGGCCACTTCGTAATATTTAATATTAAGTAGTATTTACTTTCGATTTACTTTTGACTCACAGCCCCGCGTGAAGAATCACTGTGATGCCATTTCAGCTTGGAGCTGCTTCACTTCCTCAGCGCGGTCACTCCCTGTTAGCTTGTCGTATGTGTTAGCATGTTTAGTCTGATAGTGTCTCTTTAGGTTGAAATCTTTAAACAAGATCTTTACAAATTAGACAAACACAATTGCCTTGATTTTCAGTGAAGAAGTATTGTTGTCATCGTTTTAGCGATTGATTTGACCCACATGCAGAAAAACCAACTCAAACGTCCAGAATGAGTGAGGAGTGTTTATTGGAGGAGCTGCGGTGGAGGTAGAGCGGAATGATCGGAGCCAGGAGCACAGAGCGTGGCAGCAGTGGCGGAGTGTGAGGAGTTCAGCCAGGACGGGGTGGATCTTGGCGGTGATCGGTGGAGGTAATCTACAAGCAGGATGCACAAGATTTGGTCAGAGAATTCAACGTGGCAGTGGCGGAGCTCTTACTGCGAACCAGAGGACCTGAAGAACTTGGCATCGGAGAGCAAGGCGAGAACTATGAGCGAGGAGCTAGAGGCACAACCGTGGAGAAGATCACAACGAAGGGACACTCAGGCGACGAGCAGTTGACAGCTTGCTCCTTAAGAGCTCTCCTCTAACGAGCCTGATGAGTCGCACCTGGGCCCTCTGCACTCTGCTGTTCTGCTCACAGTTGCTCCCTGTGGACAAAAAAGGTACGCCACCCCGGACCCTGACAATTGTAATTCCCATTTCTCTTAAAAGCGACGGCCCTCAATGTCAACTTGTCTTGTTTTCTTTGCAGTCGCCATGGCAGAAATGAGAGAAGAGGGATGTTGCTGCCACCTTTTGGTAATAGAAGGAATTACAGTTTCAAGTTTCAGTATTTTTTTTATTCAGTTTGACATTGCAGGCGGGCCATAAATAATACATTATAAGACCGAAGCTGCGGGCCGTATGAAATCTGACTGGGGGCCAGATTTGGCGCACAGGCCGGACTTTGGACACATTGTACATGCCTGCCGTATTTGGAGATGCCTTGCTTTTCCTAATGCTATTAAAATGTCATGTTCTATGTATATGAAAGAAAGATTAATGATGGTGTGAAGAAATAAAATGTCATTCATTCATTTTGTAAAGATGAATGCTCAAAATACCTTCAACCAGAATCCAGAATCCAGAATCTCATTGGAAGCTATAGGAAGCGTTTAGAGGCTGTTATTTCTGTAAAAGGAGGGTTTTCCTGTTGGGGTGCCCATATTTATGCACCTGCCTACTTTTGTTCAAGTAATGATTGCACACTTTCTGCAAATCCTATAAACTTCATTTCATTTCTCAAATATCACAGTGTTTGTCGGCTATATGATATATTTAAATGAAATTGCTGATTCGAACAACCAACGATTTATAAAGGAAAATCTTGAAAATGATCAGGGGTGCCCAAACATTTGAATACGACTGAATGTCTAAGTCGAGGCCCGCGGGCTGGATTTGGCCTTGAATTAATTTTCTATGGCCCCCTGGATTCTAATGTTAACACTAGAACAGCGGTTGTTTTGCTCTACCACTAACAGCGGGGTGCGTCAATTGACGTTATTGCGCACGTCTTGTTTGCACGCACACCCCGAGAACGTAATTGTGTGAGGTTATCGTAGCGGAGTGACGAGTGTAATTGCATCATAATATAAACATGAAGAGAACAAAATCAACGTTGCATCAGCCTTCAAAAGAAAGTAAGCAGGCTGAAACGCCAGGCGACCCGTGTTCATCACAACAACAAGAACAATGCACCCGCCCACAGCGCTACACTGCCAAGCAGGCTCTCGAACATCTTCAGAACCAGCAGCGAAGACATCTCGACAAGCAGTGATACCGAAGAATATTTTCGAGCTCCGATGACGTCACATCACACTGAGAAGAAGGGGACGCGGTAGAAGTGGAGGCGGCACCCTCACACTGAGAAGAGGGGGACGCTATAGAAGTGGAGGAGGCACCCTCTGACAGAGAAGAAGGGGACGCTATAAAAGTGGTTGCTGTTCCAGTTAGTGCTCCACACAATGAAAGTAGGCTGGGATGTAAAGTTATCAGCAAAGATGGCACAGAGTGGGAAATATTAGGAGTAACAGCACCCCTTGGACGAATGCAGGTACAGAATGTATTTATAGCTAAAGCAGGTCCTACAAATTACACCAGAACTGTCCGAACACCTGTTGATGCATTCAGATTACTTGTTGATGAAAGCATGACTCGTCACAACAAGCGCTGCACTGTTGAGTACGCCCACACTTCTGATCCA
Source organism: Syngnathus acus (assembly GCF_901709675.1). Classification (NCBI taxonomy): domain Eukaryota; kingdom Metazoa; phylum Chordata; class Actinopteri; order Syngnathiformes; family Syngnathidae; genus Syngnathus; species Syngnathus acus. The sequence continues at coordinate 26,573,257 of NC_051095.1, forward strand.
TTGTGGGATATATCAGATGATGAGCTTGAAGCATTTCTTAGGTTGCTATACTTGAGAGGGTGTATGAATGCCAATAACCTTCCACTAGATTTGCTGTGTTCAGACAAATACGGAAGCCTTTCGTCAAGCAATGCCTTGTGACCGGTTCAGAAGAGTAAAACAGTACCGCTTTGATGTCCGTTCCACTCGTGGAGAAAAGGTCAAGAAAGACTAATTTTGTTTGATGTCATAGGTTTTGGACAGATTTGTTGCAAACAGCCAGAATGCATATATTCCACAGGATTCACTGACAGTGGATGAACAGCTGTTTCCAACCAAAACTTGCTGTAGGTTCACTCAATATATGCCAAATAAAGTTTTGGATCCCAGCTGAAGTTGGAACAAAGTACTGCCTCAGTGTGAAGCCATATCTCGGGAAAGGATGAGCAGAGAGTCAACAGTTTGGGGACAGAGTGACTTGTCAGATAAAAGTGGGGTGTAGCCGCAAAAGAACTGTAACCATTTATGATGGTAGGTCCTGTATATGGAAAATGCATGGCTAAAATTTGCATGGCCTGCAAACATAAGGCTGTCTGATATCAGGGACAGGCACAAACATGCAAGTCTGTGACTGAAATGCTCGTGAACGAACTTTGTTACATGGATAACTATATTGTGCATGCTATCTTGTTCAATTGCGTCAATTGATGCATCTAGCTCAGTGGTTCTTAACCTGGGTTCGATTGAACCCTAGAGGTTCGGTGAGTCGGTCTCAGGGGTTCGACAGAGCCTCCACTGAGGAGGTCCAAACAAACCTGATTTCTTGTGTAAATTCTGATTTGCCAGTATGTAATTTGTTGTGAGTTCATGCATTGTGTTGGTTCTGTTCTTTGAACAAGGTGATGTTCATGCAAGGCTCATTTTGTGCACCAGTAAAAAACATCTATGTCTTGAATTTAAAAAAAAATATTTTCGGTGAATGCGCATATGAAACTGGTGGGGTTCGGTACTTCCAACAAGGTTAAGAACCACTGATCTATCTGTTCTAGGTACAAACTGCTGTATCATGCACACAACTAATGTAAATGTTTTGTCGTGGTTTTTCTACTAAGCATGGTAAATACCGTATTTTCACGACCATAAGGCGCTTTGGGTTATAGGGTGCATGCATGCCATGATTTACGGTAAACAAAAAACAAACAAACAAAAAACGTCACGGGAGCAAGAAAGTGAGTTTGGTTGTACTTTATTCTACTGTTTAACCATGTACTCTACTGTACTCACATTATTGTTAATCGATATTCATACGCAAATTCGTCCAAGTCCTCATCTTCTGTATCCAAATTACACAGTTGGGCAAGTTCGACATCTGACATGCCAATTTCCCTCGTCATTGTCTCGTCGTTGTCACGTTGCTCTTCGCCAATGATCCCGGCTTTCCAGGAAGCTTGAATTGTGCCTCGTAAGCATGTCTCTTTGTCTTTGCCATTTTAGAGGGTCCTAATGCTGTTTTCCTTGCACAAACGATTGTGTTTATTTATCAATGGCGGCGGAGGTACGTACTCTACGTGTTACGTGAACTCCTCTGATTGGTTTACCGCCCAATCTACGTAAAACGTAATGTCCTCTGATTGGTTCATCGGGTCTACATATTACGCCTGTTTATTACGTCTCTGTGTGGCGGAATCCATACAAAACAACTTTACAGACTTGCCCAAACGGTAGGATTTACTTATCAATGGCGACGGAGGTACGTACTTTGCACGGACGATAGTAATATTTACCAATGGCGGCGGAGGTTTGTATTCCTCTACGTGTCACATCTAGTCCTCTGATTGGCCTACCGCCCCGAACTACGTAAAACTTAGTGTCCTTTGATTGGTTCATTGGGTGCCTGTATATTACGTCTCTATGTGGCGGAAGCCACACAAAACAACTATACAGATTTGCACAAACGATAGTATTTATTTACCAATGGCGGCGAAGGTACGTACTCCTCTACGCGTTACGTCTAGTCCTCTGATTGTTTTTTGTTTTTTTGTCCCAATCTATGTACGTAAAACATAATGTCCTCTGATTGGTTCATCGCGTCTTCATATTGTGCCTGTATATTACGGAAGCCACACAAAACAACTTTACAGATTTGTGAATTTGGTCCACACAAAAGGCGCATCTTATTAAAACGGTAAATAAAAGTCAGTTTTTCTCAGATTTTTTCTACGAACGGGTATTAAGCAGTCATGACGAAAAGTTGTGATGCGCGTCAATTGACGCGTCCAGCTGTTCTATGGGGTTGATCTCAAATGACGTCACGTTCGCTCATAAATATTCAGCGGATGCGAAAGGTCGGACAAACGTAATGGCGACTACAGCTGCACGCATCATTTTGGAGGAGGATGACGTACCAGGGGTGAAACTCCAACATGGTCTTATTGCCAAACATAGTGTGGAACAACTCAAACGTTGGCTGACATGCAGAGGCCTCAAAGTTAGCAGGAAGAAAGCTGTTTTGGTCGAAAGGTAAGCTTTATTTTGCAATAGCTCTCTCACTGCTAAGTAACCTCGTGTTGCTGTTTTTCCTGAAAATGTATCGCCAAACATAGTGTGGAACAACTTAAACGTTGGCGGAGAGACCTTAAAGTCAGCTGAAGGAATGCTGTTTTAGTCGATGGGTAAACTTTGTGTGATAGCTCTCTCACTCATGTGAGGTCCTGCAAGCTAACCTTGTGTTGCTAACTTTCATGAATATTGAACATTTGGAAGTCACAACTTGTTTGTTATTATGCTATCAATATTATTAGATAATATTAGGAAGGCCCCTCCGTGAGTCGTCACATTACCGTGGTGGAGGGGTTTGCGTGCCCCTATGATCCTAGGAGCCATGTTGTCTGGGGCTTCATGCCCCTGGTAGGGTCACCCATGGCAAAAGGGTCCTAGGTGAGGAGCAGGTGTGGGCATACTTATTGCCCACCGGCTGGGCGCCTGCACATTGGGGGTCACCCCGGTGAACGAGAGGGTAGCCTCCCTCCGCCTTCGGGTGGGGGGACGGGTCCTGACTTGTGTCTATGCACCAAACGGCAGCTCAGAGTATCCACCCTTCTTGGAGTCCCTGGAGGAAGTGCTGGAGAGCGCTCCTTCTGGGGACTCCATCGTTCTACTGGGTGACTTCAATGCTCACGTGGGCAATGACAGTGAGACCTGGAAGGGCATGATTGGGAGGAACGGCCCCCCCGATCTGAACCCGAACGGTGTTCTATTGTTGGACTTATGTGCTCGACACGGATTTTCTATAATGAACACCATGTTCAAGCATAAGGGTGTCCATGTGTACAGTTGGCACCAGGACACCCTAGGCCACAGTTCGATGATCGACTTTGTAGTCGTGTCATCGGATTTGCGGCCGCATGTTTTGGACACTCGGGTGAAGAGAGGGGCGGAGCTGTCAACTGATCACCACCTGGTGGTGGGTTGGCTCTGATGGTGGGGGAAGATGCCGGTCCGACTTGGCAGACCCAAACGCTCTGTGGGGGTCTGCTGGGAACATCTGGCAGAATCCCCTGTCAGGAAGAGCTTCAACTCCCACCTCCGGCAGAGCTTTTCCCACGTCCCGGGGGAGGCGGGGGACATTGAGTCCGAGTGGACCATGTTCTGCGCCTCCATTGTTGAGGCAGCCGACCGGAGCTGTGGCCGTAAGGTCGTTAGTGCCTGTCGTGGTGGCAATCCCCGAACCCGCTGGTGGACACCGGCGGTAAGGGATGCTGTCAAGCTGAAGAAGGAGTCCTATCGGGCCGTTTTGGCCTGCGGGACGCGGGAGGCAGCTGACAGGTACCGGATGGCCAAGCGGAACGCGGCTTCGGCGGTTGCTGAGGCAAAAACCCGGGCGTGGGAGGAGTTTGGCGAGGCCATGGAAAATGACTTCCGGACGGCTTCGAGGAAATTCTGGTCCACCATCCGGCGTCTCAGGAGGAGGAAGCAGTGCACAGTCAACACTGTTTACAGTGGAGATGGCGTGCTGCTGACCTCGACTCGGGACGTTGTGAGTCGGTGGGGAGAATACTTCGAAGACCATCTCAATTCCACCGACACGCCTTCCATTGTGGAAGCAGGGCCTGGAGACTCTGAGGCGGACTCTCCAATCTCTGGGGTCGAAGTCACTGAGGTAGTTAAAAAACTCCTCGGTGGCAAGGCCCCGGGGGTGGATGAAATCCGCCCGGAGTTCTTAAAGGCTCTGGATGTTGTAGGGCTGTCATGGCTGACACGCCTCTACAGCATTGTGTGGACATCGGGGACGGTGCCTCTGGATTGGCAGACTGGGGTGGTGGTTCCCCTGTTTAAGAAGGGGGACCGAAGGGTGTGTTCCAATTACAGGGGAATCATACTCCTCAGCCTCCCTGGTAAGGTCTATTCAGTGGTGCTGGAGAGGAGGGTCCGTCGGGAGGTCGAACCTCGGATTCAGGAGGAGCAGTGTGGCTTTCGTCCTGGCCGTGGAACAGTGGACCAGCTCTACACCCTCGGCAGGATCCTCGAGGGTGCATGGGAGTTCGCCCAACCAGTCCACATGTGTTTTGTGGACTTGGAGAAGGCGTTCGACCGTGTCCCTCGGGAGGTTCTGTGGAGGGTGCTTCGGGAGTACGGGGTGCCAAGCCAACTGATAAGGGCGGTTCAGTCCCTGTATCACCGATGCCAGAGTTTGGTCCGCATTTCCGGCAGTAAGTCGGACTCGTTCCCAGTGAGGGTTGGACTCCGCCAAGGCTGCCCTTTGTCACCAATTCTGTTCATAATTTTTATGGACAGAATTTCTCGGCGCAGCCGAGGCGTTGAGGGGATCCGGTTTGGGGACCTCAGCATCGCGTCTCTGCTTTTTGCAGATGACATGGTGCTGTTGGCTTCTTCAGGCCGTGATCTCCAGCTCTCACTGGAGCGGTTGGCAGCTGAGTGTGAAGCGGTCGGGATGAGGGTCAGCACCTCCAAATCCGAGTCCATGGTCCTCGGTCGGAAAAGGGTGGAATGCCCTCTCCGGATCGGGGATGAGATCCTGCCCCAAGTGGAGGAGTTCAAGTATCTTGGGGTCTTGTTCACGAGTGAGGGCAGGATGGAGCGCGAGATCGACAGGCGGATCGTTGCAGCGTCGGCAGTAATGCGGACTCTGTACCGGTCCGTCGTGGTGAAGAGAGAGCTGAGCCAAAAGGCAAAGCTCTCGATTTACCGGTCGATCTATGCTCCTACCCTCACCTATGGTCACGAGCTATGGGTCGTGACCGAAAGAACGAGATCCAGGATATAAGCGGCCGAAATGAGTTTCCTCCGCAGGGTATCCGGGCTCTCCCTTAGAGATAAGGTGAGAAGCTCGGTCATCCGGGAGAGACTCGGAGTAGAGCCGCTGCTCCTCCACGTTGAGAGGAGCCAGATGAGGTGGCTCGGGCATCTCATCAGGATGCCTCCTGGACGCCTCCCTGGAGAGGTGTTCCGGGCATGTCCTACCCGTAGGAGACCCCGGGGACGACCCAGGATGCGCTGGAGAGACTATGTCTCTCAGCTGGCCTGGGAACACCTTGGGATCCCCCAGGATGAGCTGGATGAAGTGGCTGGGGAGAGGGAAGTCTGAGAGTCCCTCCTAAAGCTGTTGTCCCTGCGACCCGACCCCGGATAAGCGGAAGAAGATGGATGGATGGATGGATGGATGGATGGATGAATATTAGGAAGGGTAATGACAGTGTCGTGATAATGACACAGCTAATGCAAGGGGGAAAATACCGGACCTTTACCGAACCATCTTTGAAATTGTTATGATTGTTGATTCTGTTTGCACAGATGCCAGCATGCGGTCAACCAAAAGCTTTCCATTGATCCATCTGTTGACGGCGGTGCGTGGTACGACGTAAAACCTGCATCAACGTCAAGTTCAGCGAAAGAGGATCCTCTGTCAGGCATCGGAATGGAGCAGGGCGACCAAATGCAGCTTGGACCAGGGTTTATTGAGGGAAAAGGTACCGTTTTTTTCCATGTACAATGCGCAAAATTTAACTAATTTATTGTCCTAAAATCTCGGGTGCGCATTATACATGGGTACAATTGTTTTTTTTGTTTTTTTTTGACACGTCAGCTATATAAAGAGCGAGAGTTCAGTTCTCTACCTAAATGCGTATTACAGGTAATATTTTATTTCACAACACTTTGCCTTGTTCCTTTCTTCTCTGCTGTTCACTTCAAACACGCTCCATACGAACACAATGCTCTCGTATCAGACGCTTGGTCGATCACCTGCTCGTTTGCTGTCACAATGTACCCTACACAAATCCGAAACATTTCTTCGCTATCGAGTTTGCTAGCGCATGCGCAGTGATACTGACCGGCAGAATAACAACCGGTTGTTCCCAAAGATGATCTTTTTTCTGAAATAATTTTACGTTTACGGACTTAAGTAGTCGTCAAAATTTGGGTGCGTATTATACATGGGTACATGCTTTTTTCCAGCATCGACATGCCATTTTTAGGGTGCGTATTATACATGGGGGCGCATTATACATGGAAAAAAACGGTAGTTGGAAGGGAGGATGAGGGGAACAAGACCAACAGAACCGGCAAACTAACATAACTTCCTAACAAAGCAACGGGACTGACCGACCGACAGGGTTGGCTAACAGACAGAACAGAAAAACAGGAACCAAGAAACAAGAACGACATCAATGATCCGACAAGGAGTGACATGCAGACAGGACTTAAATAAGAGACAGGTAACGAGAGGCAGGTGACTGTGATTAGTACATTGATTGTGAGTAGACACAGGAAGGGAGGGGCGAGTACACAGACGCGGACAGAAACCATGACAACCTACACATAATACAACCGGGGACGAGTCGTGACATCCTCAACCACCGGATGGAGATTGGAAAGATTTTCTTCAATGTGGCATTCCAAGACATCTAAATTTTTTTTTGTTTGAAATAACAGTAAAATCTAGGCCGCGATAGGTGAACCGCGAAGTTGCGAGGGATTACTGTATATATACTTTACACACACACGCACGCACCCACGCACACACACATGCAATCGTTGTTTTAAATGAGCTCTATCAAAATGGGAGTACATTCTGACACGCACACTTTTTCTACGTAATATACGTAAGGCACATATGTAATAAAAATTTTGAATTTAGTATTGCCATTATTAATTGGCAAGTGGGATGGCAAAAGCAAATGAAAAAACATTTGATTTTGCTATGGCTATAACTACTACCATTATTGTTTGTTGATGTTTAATGCCTCAAATAAAAAAAGCACAATTATTCATATATTGTGTCCTTTACTGTATTTAAACTTCAACCACAAAAATATTTTGGCAGAAAACTGTAAAAACAATGTTTACTTCATATGGATAACAAAATCAAAAACAGCTCCACAAAAAATGAAAATACTTTATTTCATTGTTTCCAGCACACTTCTTTCCGAACAATATATCGTAGGTTAGAGGGGTATTCCAGAAATGAGGGAAACTCTGAGTTATCCGTTCCAGAAAGAGAGTGATTTTAAACTCTGGGTCAGTTACTGTGGTAATTTACTCTATGAACATAACCTGCTTGCTGGCAGGTTTAATATAAGAGACCCAGAGTTTCAATCTGTCTCCTCCCACACAAAGAAAGCAGTTAATCTTGGATTGGTAGTTCATTCAAAATCCGATCGACATGGAAGCCGTACTAATTCTAAACGCTTTACGTCGCGAGAGAATCTTCCGACCCAAATTAGAGGTTTTATCATTTGTAGAAGAATACCTTTTCAAATGCTACTGCTTTTCTTTGAACAGTATAATTTATTTCAATAACCATCTCAGGATGCTTGATGGTGTAGTGGTACACTCGCCTGTCTTGTGTGCGGGCACCATGAGTTCAATTCCCACTCACATCGGCGCAAACTTTATGCATAGCAGTATGTTTTTTTGCAAATGGCGTTTACTTCATAGTATGGGGGATGCAGAGCATTACTTTTTTCTGTTGGCTGAGCAGAACTTAATGTTTGTTTTAAAATAGTATTTTAATGAGTGTTGGTGTAGGCTACAGCGTCACATTATAAATGACTACAATAGGTATAAAACATAAATACAATTGTGTTAAGTGTAATCCACGAAGTGTAGAATTAACTGAGAGGACGTTGGAGAACTTTTTTTTTTTTTTTAACTAATGTTGTTACATTTTGAGCTGCTTCCAAGTCCTTTCTTTCTCCTGTTGGATTGCGCCTAAATGAAAATCAGATTTCATTCCTACTTAAATTCATATATATTCAATAAATGCTACAATATTCAATAAATGCTACAATCTTATGGTTAGACGTTGGATCAATGAAATAAAGCATTCAAACTTGCGCATTGGGCAGCAATTTCCTCCCATGACGTCTCTCTCTCTCTCTCTCCTTTGCTGCTGCAGCCGTATTAGATTTGCGGTGAAAAATACGTTCGTACTCGCCGTAGGCTTGCATAAGGACCTCCAACTCCATTGTGGTAAAATAAGGTGATCTGTTTTTCCTCAGTTGTCATGGTGACTCGTGGTATAGGGGCTCCATTGATGACGGCTTTTTATAGTGGTTGTGCACGCACGTAACTCTAGGTTAACATACTCAAAGTTGATTGAACTAACTCAGATCAGCTTTTCTGGAACTGAATACTCAGTCCCCTATCTCAGATTAAGTCAACTCAGAGTTCAGGGATAGACTCATAGTATGTTGAACCTGCTTTCTGGAGTACTCCCCTGGTGTGAGGAAAACAACAGCATTGTTTTTAGTCAAGGTTGTTAAAAAAGAAAAAACTCACATAGGAATCCTCGTTGTACAGTGCACTTGTTTAAACTTACTGTTTGACTGTATCAGAATCTGAATAGCTTTAATGTTAATGTAGTATGTCAATAATGCAACTGAAATTGGACGGACACAAGCCATCCAAGAAACACAATGACCTAACAGGAATGGACCTTTTACATTGTTTTTAGTCAAGGTTGTTAAAAAAGAAAAAACTCACATAGGAATCCTCGTTGTACAGTGCACTTGTTTAAACTTACCGTTTGACTATCAGAATCTGAATAGCTTTATTGTTAATATAGTATGTCAATAATGCAACTGAAATTGAACGGACAAAAGCCATCCAAGAAACACTGACCTAACAGGAATGGACCTTTTACAGCGCATCGTTTTTGTAGATGAAAAAACATGGAGTGGGAAGGAAAACAACAACCCCAGACTGAGCTTCAGTAAGGGGAGCACAGAATGGATTTGTGGAAAAAAACTCAGCGATGAGGCATACATGAATACATGATACAGAGACTAGCGCATGTGGTAGTGGGTCAGGGGTAAGATTGAGTCGGGAACGTTCCAGCCCAGATGCCTGAGCAGGAGTCTGCAGCCATCTCTTTTGGAGCTTCACTGCACTAGAGAAAGGAATGGGGAAACACTTCATCTCGTTGCCATGTAGACAGCCTCGTGAGTCCTCACAATGTCTCAAAGCACAGGAGAAGAAGGGGTAAGGGAGTTAAGAGGGTGCTGAAAAGCAAGAAAGATGAGTGAGAGGCGCAGAAGAAAAAGTGTTTGCCTCAGAAGAGAGCCAAAGAAGAAAATAGAGTAGAGTAGCTGTTTTTTGTAGAAGGTGGTTGCCCTTATTTCTCTGCAGGGACCACTTCCAGGAGAATCTGTAAGCTTCTGTTGATAGAATCTACAAACAGAAAAAAAAAAAGTTTTTATGAGCTACATATTACATTAATAACGATGATGGTACCGTAAATTCCGGACTATAAGCCGCGACTTTTTTCCAAAATTTTGAACCCTGCGGCTTATAGTCCGGTGCGGCTTATATAAGGATTTTTTTCGTGATTTTTGTGATGACTTGATCACTTTTATACACTGCGGTATCTTGAAGAAAAAAACAACAACAAAAATACTATTTTGAAACACTACTATGGCTGCTGCTTATTCTGGCTGTGTTGCTTGTGACTATTATGAGCTTTAGTAGGAATGCACGCTAGGTGACCTGCGTCAAAGGGCTCTAAACCCTTTCTCTTACATGTGACTCAGAGATTACACAAAGCAGTGGCGCTGTTTGGACCATCTGCATTGTATTAAAACCCAATCAATCAGCATTTAAATTCAATTCTTCTGACATTTTGCTCACCAAAAACAAGTTGTAATGAACGTGAACTTTTAATGCATTTTATTCAGAAGGTTACTTTGAACCCCGAGGCTTAAATGGCGGCGCGGCGTATTTATGGGTTTTTACGGCCTCCAGGGGGCGCTCTAGCAGGAAGCAAGAGCGAGACAGACGAAGAAGAGATAATGCGCCGAAGAAGACGTGCTAGTTTGTGTTTTGAACATTTCGCGGATCACGCACACACCCTCATCATGGAAAACACACGAAGAAATGCATTTGATGCAGCTTTTAAGTTAAAAGCAATCGATTTGGCTGTCAAAGAGGGAAATAGAGCTTAAATGGCGGCGCGGCGCGTCGTATTTATGGATTTTTACGGCCTCCAGGGGGCGCTCTAGCAGGAAGCAAGAGCGAGACAGACGAAGAAGAGATAATGCGCCGAAGAAGACGTGCTAGTTTGTGTTTTGATAGGCGAATAGTGGCGTATAATTCACACATAGAAGAGACAGAACGAGATCAAGACGGACATTACTGAAAGGAAGCTTTTATACACAAACCGTCATTATGGGGGACAAAAGAAATGCATATGAAGCCGCTTTTAAGCTAAAGGCAGTCGATGTTGATGACATTGTGTTGCGTCACACTTTTCTTTATTTCGTGGTCCCGTCTACTCTGGAGCTATACGTGTCGCTCGCTAGTTTAATGTAATTTAGCGCTTCGTGCATGAATAAAATTAGCATGAACAGACCCTCATCACACTCGAAGAAATGCATAAAAGCGACGACGAAAGAGAGACTGAGAAAGTGTGAGGCGAAGGATATCTAACGCTATTCCAATCGGACGCTGAGGAGGAAGACTTCGATGGTTTCAGTGCACAGGAGGAAGATGAAGACGATGAAGCTCTTTTTTTACTTTTACTGGTATGTTTTTTAACGAGCCCTGTTGGTGCTGTACTACCGTGTTGCTGCTGTGTTACCGCCGCGTCGCAGTGACTTTTACCGGGTATGTTTTTTTTAATCCAGCCCTATTAGTCTTGTGTTACTTCCGTGTTGCTGCGGTACTACTGCCGCGTCACGGGCAGTGTTTGGAAAGAAATGTTAAGGTATGTTATTAAAACTTTAAAAAAGCTTTCTGTGTCCAGTCTTTCTTTGTTAATAACTCGCGTGCACACTTCCGTGTTGCTGCGGTACTACTGCTGCGTCACAGGCAATGTTTAGAAAGACATGTTAAAGTATGTTATTAAAACTTTAAAAAGGCTTTCTGTGAACGGTCTGTCTTTGTAAAAAACGCGTGTGCACGTGCGGCTTATAGTCCGGTGCGGCTTATATAAGAAAAAAACCAAACAATATTAAAAATTCAGTCTTTTATCTTGTTAAAAATAAAAGGGAACTGACCCAAATGGCATTATATTTTGGTATTCAATGATTTGTATAGTAGGACCTGGGACTGTCAGGAACGAGGGCTGCAGCTCGAAGTGAAGCTCTATCTTCATAACAAAATGCTATGTCCAATAATGCGTAGACACTGGTGGTGTACTAATTACAGCTTTAGTTTTTATATCACACACACCAACAATCAACACTTTACGGTAGTGTACCATAAAAACATCAATGATGCCATCAATTGAGCAACGTCAACTCAGTTGTCGTCACATTCCCATTTTTTCCCAGCCATTCCCAGTCCGTAGAGCCAACTTCTGAAACAGGGGTTATGACTGCAAAACTCCCTGCTCTTGGCTCATCCTTTTGGCCCCTCCCACAGGGTATGAGCCTATCCCTGTGCATTTTGTCAGTGTCAAGATTATTTCACTGTTATGTGGTTGTAGAGTTGTGATTTCAGAAGGGTCTGCTATTGGTATTGTATGTAGATGACAAAAGAACAATGCACAAAAGTATTAAACACATTTGTATATAAATTATCTATTGACTATATAATGTAACCTGTATGTTGATGCCTAGTAATCTAACAATACATTCTACAGTAACCACTGGTTCAGATTTACCTAATATCCTTTGCAACCACTTGGGCCTACGATTGAAGCGTACAAATATGTAGTAGGCAGGGATCCCAGTCAGGGAAATGGCAAATCCAATGCCTGTGTTGGGTGGGTCTGAGTACAGCGAGAGGAAGACCATGAAGAAACAAGAAAGGCTGAACACCACTGGGATGAAAATCGGTACCTGGGCAGAAAACAAGGGTGAATTACAGGTTTACATGTTTTTCAACACATTTCAGGTTGGCAATTTGACTTGGTTTGTTTTATTACATCTGTCAAGTGGCATGGAAGTTCAGATGGTGCGTAATTGGGTATTGGATTTGGCCCAGGCAAATTGGTAACCCTAAAACATGTAGTAATTCCAAATTTCATCAGGAGATGGTGATAAAGCTTGACACATAGGGATGACCAAATGGAAACTGATAACAGGGATGAGAATGGCAAATGTGAAAAAACACTGAAAAGTAACCAGGGGTCTGGGGGGCCGACCGGGGGTCTGGGGTATATATATATATATGTACATATATCTACATATCTCTCTCTCTCTCTCTTTCTCTCTTTCTCTCTTTCTCTCTCTCTCTCTCTCTCTCTCTCTATCTATCTATCTATCTATCTATCTATCTATCTATCTATCTATCTATCTATCTATCTATCTATCTATCTATATATATAGGACTGTCCAAGAAAATTAGAACATTGTGATAAAGTTCTTTATTTTCTGTAATGCAATTAAAAAACAAAAATGTCATACATTCTGGATTCATTACAAATCAACTGAAATATTGCAAGCCTTTTATTATTTTAATATTGCTGATAATGGCATACAGCTAAAGAAAACTCAAATATCCTATCTCAAAATATTAGAATATCATGAATAAGTATACTAGTAGGGTATTCAACTAATCACTTGAATCGTCTAATTAACTCAAAACACCTGCAAGGGCTTCTTGAGCCTTGAAAAACACTCAGCTTGGTTCAGTAAACTAAATCACTAGGATGGGGAAGACTGCTGATCTGACTGCTGTCCAGAGGACCATCATTGACACCCTCCATCAGGAGGGTAAGACACAAAAAGAAATTTCTCAAAGAGCAAGCTGTTCACACAAAGGCAGCGAGTGTGAGCTTACGTCGGTTATTACCCGACTCCACCATGGTGGACCCAGAGTGCCAGAACCTCTTTGAGGCACAAACCAGGCCGAACCCTGGAAAAGCCAGGTGTGCAACACCAGGCCGGCATTGCTAGAGAGCTCCCCCTGACCATGTCTTTTTCCATTTTCCACTTTTGTTTTTACCTTTTTTCTTCACTCTTGCTGCCAACTTCCCCTACGTGGCCTGGCTGACTGCAGAGACACTTCAAAGCCACTTTCCAGCTCATCCAGACAAGAACACAATAAGTGCAATTTACCAGTGTACAAAATATGAGTGCATAAATTTGGGAACAGGAGTCAAGATGGGTCACCTTTTTGCACATTACCACCAGTTCATGCCTAGACCGCTATTTTGTGTTGCTTTTATTACTCATCTTGTCTATCTGATGATATTCTTTGTCATGTGCGGAATGGAGCAGGGTGACCAAATGCACCTTAGACCAGGGTTTCTTGAAGGGAAAAGGGGAGGTGGAGGAGAGGATGAGGGGAACAAACAGGCAGGAGGACATAGCAAGGCTAATGTGGAGGCAAACAGACAGGAACAAAGTGGCAAACAAGAAACCAGGGAGGACTTACTAACAGGACGATCCGACCGGGAGTGACACGCAGACAGGACTTAAATAGAAATCGGATTCGGTTGAAGTTGGGAAATTGTGTAAAATGTAAATAAAACCGAAATACAACGATTTGAAAATCCTTCTCAACCCATATTCCATTGAATACACTACAAAGAGAACATATTTAATGTTCAAACTGATAAACGTCATTGTTTTTTGCCAAATAATAATTAACTTCGAATTTCATGGCTGCAACACTTCCAGTAGAAGTTGGGAAAGGTGGCAAAAGATACTGAGAAAGCTGAGAAAACCTCATCAAACACCTATTTGGAACATCCCACATGTGATCAGGCTAATTGGGTACCATGATTGGGTATAAAAGGAGCCTCCCCAAACATGCTCAGTCATTCACAAGCAAGGATGGGCAAGGTTCACCACTTTGTCCACAACTGCGTGAGAAAATAGTTGAACCGTTTAAGAACAACATTTCTCAAAGCAAAATTGCAAGGAATTTAGGGTTTTCAACATCTACAGTCCATAATATCATCAAAAGGTTCACAGAATCTGGTGAAATCACTGCATGTAAGCGCCACGGCCGGAAACCAACACTGATTGACCGTGACCTTCGATCCCTCAGCACTGCCTTAAAAACCGACATGAGTGTGTAAAGGATATCACCAAATGGGCTCAGGAAAAATTCTGAAAACCACTGTCAGTAAATACAGTTCGTCACTACATCAGTAAGTGTGGGTTAAAATCCTACCATGCAAAGCAAAAGCCGTTTATGAACAACATCCAGAAACGCCGCCGGGTTTTCTGGGCCCAAGCTCATGTAAAATGGACTGATGCAAAATAAAAAAGTGTTTTGTGGAGTCCACTTTTCAAATTGTTTTTGGAAACACTGGACGTCGTGTCGTCCGGACCAAATAGGAAGCGAACCATCCAGACTGTTAACGCAAAGTTCAAAAGCCAGCATCTGTGATGATATGGGGGTGCATTAGTTCCCATGCTATGGGTGACTAACATTTTTGTGAAGGCAACATAAATACTGAAAAGTACATACAGATTTTGGAGCAACATATGCTGCCATCCAAGAGACGTCTTTTTCATGGACGCTGCTGCTTATTTCAGCAAGATAATGCCAAGCCATATTCTGCACGTGTTAAAACAGCGTGGCTTTGAAGTAAAAGAGTCCAGGTTCTCCCCTGGCCCGCTTGCAGTCCAGACCTGTCTCCTATTGAAAATGTGTGTAGCATTATGAAGCGTAAAATACGACAGGGAAGACCCCCGGACTGTTGAACAACTGAAGCGGTTCATCAAGCAAGAATAGGAAAGAATTCCACATGAGAAGCTAAGAGAATTAGTCTCCTCTCTTCCAAAACGTTTATTGAGTGTTATTAAAAGGAAAGGTGATTTAACGAAGTGGTAAACATGCCCTTTCCCAACTTCTACTGCACGCGTTGCAGCCATGAAATTCTAAGTTAATTATTATTTGAAAAATAAAATACAGTTTAAGAGTTTGAGCATTAAATATGTTGTCTTTGTAGTGTATTCAAGTGAATATAGGTTGAAAAGGATTTTCAAATCATTGTATTTTGTTTTTATTTACATTTTACACAATTTCCCAACGATCCGGTTTGTATAATGCCGCCGCTCTCGAGCCATGCCCATCTGAAGCAGTTCTTGATCCCGTTCGGCTTTTCTATTTCCCTGGCACAATCCTCATGCTGGTGAAAACTGAGTAGGCCCTAGATCAGGGGTGGGCAATTCCGGTCCTCGAGGGCCGGTGTCCTGCATGTTTTATAGGTCTCCCTGCTGCAACACACCTGATTCAAATGATCAGGATTGTTATCCAGCTTCTGCAGACCTTGCTAATTATCTGACCATTTGAATCAGGTGTGTTGCAACAGGGTGACATAGAAAACATGCAGGACACCGGCCTTCGAGGACAGGAATTGCCCACCCCTGCCCTAGATCTATCTAACTACCGCAATTTTTGGACTAAAAGTCGCTCCGGAGTAAAAGTCGCATCAGACATAAAATGCACAATGAAGTGGAAAAAAAAGCATATATAAGTCGCACCAGAGTTTAAGTCGCATTTTGGGGGAAATTGTTTTGACAAAATCCAACACGAGAAGCCAACCAAGAAGAGACATGAACCAGCAACAACAGGCTAAACGATATGGTATGCTAACGTGACATAAACACAAATGAGGAGCTGAGAACGGGCCTGACGTAACATTAACAGTGATTCAAATAACTATAACAAAAAGAACACGTTTATCAAACCATCTGTGTCACTCCAAATCATTAAATCCATCAAATTCTTCGTCCTTTGTGTAAACAACGCCACGTGTGCGGCGCGCCGCTGACGTCAGACTCATCGTCAGTTGCAGTTCAAATTATTCCACAGGCCCATATAACTATATATATATACTAGATATCAAACTATAATATAAACGACAATTTTATCGAACCATCCGTGTCACTCCAAATCATTAAATCCATCGAAATCTTCGTCCTCTGTGTCCTCTGTGTCAAAAGAAAAACGGCTGTTGACTCCGGAACTCCATGCGCCGCTGACGTCAGACTCGTCGTCAGTTGCGGCTCCAATTATTCCACAGATCTACATATATAACTATATTGTAGCGTTACCAAAGTAACCGTCTCTTTATTTCACAAGAGCTCAACATGTGTGTGTGCTCCAAGCAAGCGCCCTGATTCGCTCCCCCTCCACCTTCACGGCCTCGCTAGACAATCGGAAACTACTGAAGTCTAACAACATACACGTTGCTACTCTAAATAAACTATATGTCAAATAACTATAACATAAATAACAAGTTTATCGAACCATCTATGTCACTCCAAATCATTAAATCTCCTGACTCCGGAAGTCAGTGAATGGAACTCATTGTCAGTGAGGCTCCAATTATTTCACAGCTATAGTGCGCCCTCATGCGGTTTAAAGTGAAACTAACGTGAAGTGATCAACTATACTTGTAAGTAAGTAATGTGTTAATGATCAAGTAAAGATTTGTGAATAATTTCACATATAAGTTACTCCTGAGTATAAGTTGCCCCCCACCCAAACTATGAAAAAAAAACGCAACTTATAGTCCGAAAAATACGGTAAATAACTTGTTTACAAGTGATGAAAACCCAATCGCAAATTTACATTGTGGCGGTGTAAAAACACTAGTTCTCCACGTAAGTTAAGTTAACAAGTGGAAATGATGTGACGAAAGTAGCGCCAAAATGCTGCCGAAAATAAGGCGGATGTTGTCGCATCACTGCTGCCAGTGAGTTAGGTTTACAGAGGCAAGCCGATTTCCGTACTCACAGCTTAACTAATTTTGCCTTGAGATGTGCCAAAAGATGGCAGTGGGCAGGCGAATGCTCGCGAGTCGCCGAGGCTAACATTGCCCGGCCAGCTGGCCGGCCGCTTCCATACCCTCTCCCCTATATATTAAAAAAAAAAATAATAATAATAATTCTCAACGAATTTACATGATTCACAAAAATGATACTTTCGACGGAAAAAAACATGGAAATCCGCGGATCCGCGGAAAATTCTCATCCCGGTGACAAATCTAATAAATTAAATTGTTAGCAATTGGGAGGAGACGACCTGTTTGAACATGTAGTAACACACAACTTTGGAATATGATTTTGCTTTGCCATAATTTTAATCTGTAACAGTTTGAGCAATATCATTATATATGTTAAAGTTGGAAAGTTAAGTTAAAGTTAAAGTCCCAATGATCGTCACACACATCTGGGTGTGGTGAAATTTGTCCTCTGCATTTAACCCATCCCCATGTGATTTTAATCCATCCCCTGGGGGAGAGGGGAGCAGTGAGCAGCAGCGGTGCCGCGCTCGGGAATCATTTGGTGATCTAACCCACCAATTCCAACCCTTAATGCTGAGTGCCAAGCAGGGAGGCAATGGGGGTTTGAACCCACAACCTTCCAGTCTCAGGGCGGACACTCTACCACTAGGCCACTGAGATAGAGATAGAAGAACCCATTATTATGGCTAAGTATGATTATGCGTTAAGTTGTATGTGTTAATGATGTTGCAATGTTTAATCGATATCCAACTTGCATTTAACATTGTTGTTTCATCTATACATGAATGTATTAAGGGTTAATAGTGGTACTAAGTGGTGGAAGACTGCGATCCCACGCATGAGCCTGACCCAGAGGTCACCTCATCCGGTCGAGGATGCAGCTGCAGTTTATTTTTAAAAAAAGAATATAGAGGACCTATAGGGACCTATAGAGGCCTATAGGGAAATCCCCGTCACGTGCAGGGAGACCTATGGGGACCTATAGAGGTCTAAAGGGAAATCCCCGTCACGTGCAGGGAGACCTATAGGGGAAGTCACATGCAAGGGAGGCCTATAAATATGTCGTCCTGACACAGAGCAAGGCTCTTCTTCCTGGTCAGGGCGATGGCCCTGACACTGCCCGGAGTAAAGAACGCCGATTAAACGAAGATGGATTTTTCATTCTTTTAGAGATTGGACCAAAATCGACTAAGATGAATTTCTAGAGTCTTCGAATTGGACTTTGTCAAATGTTAAGCTTCGAATTGGACTTTGTCAAATTTTAAGCTTCGAGGAAGGCAGAGGAGACAGCTTCTTCTGGCAGCAAGGTGAAGACGCCAATGTAACGGCGTTGGCCAATCTCCTCATCGGCAGACCTTTCCTCTTTTTAAACAAAATTTGGATTTTGAAACAAAGGAGAACTGATCACTCGACATGTTCAACCAAATAGCATTTTAGACCTTTTGTCTCCTCTTTTGCTCTGAGATTGGTGAGTGGAATTGTTTTTTGTTCGTCTTGTAATTCATTTTCTTGCTTATTCATTAAATTTCTTCTTAATCCTTTATTCGGTTATCGATTATTTCGTATTAACTATGTTGAGCATGGTTTTATATGCAGTAATTAGAACTTTAAATTTTCTTTTTTTCCCTATCATAGTAATTCTTTAAATCCGTTCGATTCTTTTTAAAGTGAAGACAGCTTTAATCCTTAACATCAGGAATTGTCAGATCTGGTTCGAAATAATTATCTTAAGCTCAGCTAGGGCGAGTGCGCGCGAGTGTAAATTAACGAATCCCTGAAGTCTTAACAAAGACATCTAAATATATCCGAGATTTAACAAAAGCCCCAAATCAGAAGAGAGCCACAAGTAGGGTGCGGACATTCTGACACCGTGTCTCGACCTTAGTTACCATACACGCTTGACTTTATCCAAAGTCCGACCCACGGGCCGAATCCGGCCCCCAGTCAGATTTCATACGGCCCACAGCTTCGGTCTTATAATGTATTATTTATGGCCCGCCTGCACTGTCAAACTGAATTAAAAAAATCATGAAACTTGAAACCGTAATTCCTCCTATTACCAAGAGGTGGCAGCACCACCACTCTCCTCTCATTTCTGCCATGGTGACTGCAAAGTAAACAAGGAAAGTTGACATTGAGGGCATTCGCTTTCAAGAGAAATGGGAATTACAATACTTCTTCACTGGACATCAAGGCAATTGTGTTTGTCTAATTTGTAAAGAGAGCCTTGTTTAAGGATTTCAACCTAAAGAGACACTATCAGACTAAACATGCTAATACATACGACAAGTTAACAGGGAGTGACCGCGCTGATAAAGTGAAGCAGCTCCAAGCTGAACTGGCATCACAACAGTGATTCTTCACGCGGGGCTGTGAGTCAAAAGTAAATATTACTTAATATTAAATATTACGAAGTGGCCATGTTAATAATGTTGATGTTATGAACCTGTAGACGTGACACAAACTATTACTTTCTGAAAGATATTGTAAACGACAAAAGCAAAATTAACTTGTTTTACGTTTTAATAATAACAGCCAACTTTGCATTACTTATAACTCCTGTTTAAAATGTTCATGAGGCAAAAATAATTTTAAACTCATGTAAATTTACAGTATTTCATACAGTTTGTTCAATGTTATCTGACTCTTCAGATATGAATGAAAGGCAGAATTTGTGTTCACATCTGCCTGAGTGGCTTATATTTGGTTATTTTGTCATTTAAAAATAAAGACAATTGGGACAATGAAATTTGTTTTATAACAGTGTGTATTTGCATGAAATTCTTGTAGTTAAAAAATGTCAGAAAAAACTACCGTATCTTTCGTACTATAAGTCGCGGTTTTTTCATAGTTTGGGTGGGGGGCGACTTATACTGAGGAGCGACTTATATGTGATTTTTTTCATAAATTTTCAACATAAAAAAACAAAACAAGTGAAACCGCGATAAACGAACCGCGATGTAGCAAGGGATTACTGTAATTTGAATTTCAAGTGACGTCAGCAGCGCGGCGCGGCGGTTGTTTACATAAAGGACAAGGATTCGATCACGGGATGACGAAGATGACAAAGGGCCCCACGTACTACCGGCATCATTAGCGGCTTTGTTTGTAAGTGACACGGAGGATGAAGAGTTTGAAGGATTTAATGATTTGGAGTGACACAGAAGGTTTGAAAAACTATTATGGTTTTTACGCATGCCCGGTCCTACTCTACGGAACTCTCTTTCACCTCCGTGGATGGAAGTCGGGGGCCGGTGCTCGGCCGGGTGGCTGTCCGGGGACGGTGGATGGGGCTCGGACATGGCTTTTATGCACGCCCGGTCCTATTCTATGGAGCTCTCTTCCACCTCCGTGGCTGGAAGTGCCACCTCCGGGGATGGAAGTCCACGCCGCCACACGCCTGGAAGTCGACGCCGGTGCTTGGGGCCGTGTGGCGGTTAACTATTTATGTTATAGTTATTTAATATATTCTATTTCGTGTAGCAACTTGTATATGTTTTTATCGTTACAGTTCAGTAGTTGTTGGCTTGTTGAATTCTTGTTTTGTTAAATAAAGAGCTGTTTACCAAACCCACGTCTTTTCTTGTACTTTGTTAACGGTAAAATATAGTTACATACTAGATCTGTGGAATAACGACGAGGCTGACGTCAGGGCGCACGCGTGGCGTTGTTAACAAAGGACGAGGAATTTGATCGATGGATTTAATGATTTGGAGCGACACAGATGGTTTGATAATATTATTGCTTATATAATAGTTATTTGACATATAATCTATATATCGTTATATGGGCCTGTGGAATATTTTGAAGTGCAAGCGCTGTCAGCGGCGCGCACCCATTGTTGACATAAAGGACAATCTATTTATGTAATAGTTTTTTGAATAACTCTGAATGTTACGTCAGGCCCGTTCTCAGCTCTTCGTTTGTGTTTATGTCACGTGAGCATACCTATCGTTTAGCCTGTTGTTGCTCGTTCATGTCTGTTCTTGGTGTTGGATTTTGTCGAATAAATTTCCCCCAAAATGCGACTTATACTCCGGAGCGACTTATATATATTTTTTTCACGTTATTGTGCATTTTATGGCTAATGCGACCTATATTCCGGAGCGACTTTTAGTCCGAAAAATACGGTATTGGCCCCCGGGCCCCTTCACTTTATCAAATCCGGCCCTCCTTGCAAAATGTTTGGACACCCCTGCTTTAAAGGGATTGGCATCATAAAAAGATTAGATTACTTCAGAATTAATTTAATAAAGGTGGTTAGCAACTCAGATGAGTCTCTTCACCCCCGGCTTATTTAACTCTCGTCTCCTCATGAGAGCTGCATTACAGCGGCGTGGGGACAAAGGAGAGTTTGGCCCTTTAAATGGAGAAGTCGGGTCACTTACGTTTGATAAGTGCAGATTTGACACGTCTTAACCATTTGTAGTAATTTCTCTCTTTCAATAATTCCTTTAGGATAAAAGGTCATTGTATACATTAGGGATGTTCTGATCAGGGTTTCAAGATGCCGACACTGGTACCAATAATCTATGGAGGCGAACGGCCGATACCAATCACATGGATACGGTGTAATTTTAAATTTTAGAGGACAACAACTGATTTTTCTTAATCTTACAAAAAATATTTATTAAACTTCTATCCCTTCATTATTCAAAAACAGGACATATCTTCAAAATGATCTGTATGGTCTGTAATGTGTCAGAAAATAGTGGGATACGTATGTTGTTTATTATTTCCCCTAAGTAAACACAGCTGTTTGTAAATGTCTTTTACAGATTAAACACAATGATAATCAATAGTCAGGTTTGCTTAGAGCAGGGGTGGGCAAACGTTTTGACTTGCGGGCCGAATTGGGTTCTAAATTTTGACCGGGGGGCCGAACGAGGAGCAGATGGATGTAGTGTTTGTGTGAAGTAATATAAATGACTCGTAAAGGTCATTGCATAAAAGGTTTTGGCCTTTAGTAGGTAGTAAAGCATGGATAATAAAAAAAGCTATTTGAAAACAAATGAAATTATTAACAGCTTTAAAAAAAATATATTTCACCAAAAAACCATTATCAGTGATTCTCATTAAATAAGACTGTTATTATGAATAACAGTTTCCATCACTTCAGCGCCTGCAGGTCAGATTTATGAAAGATGTTTATCTAATGAGGCGAAATCACATCAAACGGCAAACATTCTGACCAAATGCATCATCTAGAAGAATCAGTGAAAGAATACATCTAAATAAAGTAATAAAGAAATCAAAACGGCAACACGGTGACAGATACCTGAAAACCAGAGCAGAGCTTTAACTCACAAACACCGGTGACGGGACGGTGACGAGACTGCGTACAGACAGGAGGTGGAGCGGCTGGTCCACTGGTGCAGCCAAAACCACCTGAAGCTGAACCCGCTCAAGGCCGTAGGGATGACAGTGGACTTCAGGCGAGACCCTTCACCACTTTCACCGCTCACTATCCGCAATAATACTAATCTCTCCACAGACACCTTCAAGTTCCTGGGATCCACAGTCCCTCGGGACCTGAAATGGACCAGCCACATAGACTGTCCGGAAGAAGGCCCAGCAGAGGCTGTACTTTCTGAGACAGCTCAGTAAGTTCAACCTGCCACGGGAACTGCTGAAGACCTTCTACACTGCCATCATCCAGTCTATCTTCTGCACCTCCATCACTGTCTTGTTTGGATCGGCCTCCAAACAAGACAAGCACAGACTGCAATGGACAATCAGGACTGCAGAAAAGATAATTGGAATCAACCTCCCATCTATCCAGGACTTGTACCTGTCCAGGACCAGGAAACGTGCAAATAACATCTCTACAGACCCTTCTCACCCAGGTTGCAGTCTGTTCGAACTACTCCCCTCCGGACAGTGTTACAGAGTTCTGTACGCCAAAACCAGCAGACCCAGAGACAGCTTCTTCCCCCAGGCTGTTGCTCTGATGAACTCACACCACTCTTAGAGTCTCAGAGTCATTGCTGTGCAGTAACATCCTGCTCTCGACGCTTTATTTTGAATTGTCTGTATTATGTGTACTGTGTCCACTCTGCATCCATTGCAGCCTGGTCATCCCAGAAGAGGGATCCTCCCATCTGTGGTCTCTTCTCAAGGTTTCTCATTTCCCCTAGTAGGTGCGTCAATGTCCTTGAGCATCCTGCATTGTTTG
The DNA here is from genome assembly GCF_901709675.1 of Syngnathus acus. Lineage (NCBI taxonomy): Eukaryota > Metazoa > Chordata > Actinopteri > Syngnathiformes > Syngnathidae > Syngnathus > Syngnathus acus. The sequence goes on from NC_051095.1 coordinate 26,596,581, forward strand.
AAAATGAAAATGGTCGCTAGTTTCAATCCCTGCTATTTGTACAAATTATTTTCAAAATGCATTCTTTTTTTTTACATCAAACTAGAGAAACTCCCGTTCATTTTCAGTGGGAAGAGCATTGTTGGTCTCCCTTTTTTTTTTGCTAGTGCATCATAGTCTGGAGTAAAATTTGTTATGGTAATTCTTAGGATAGAGCCGAGGTGTCGGTCCGATAACCTAGATCTGTGACGGGCTTTGTTGACGTTCATGTGGCTGAACGTCTGCTCACCCACGTAGGTCAAGCCAAATTGTCCACTCTTTTTTAACACTCGGCACTCAGTGTCCACCTTTCTTTTCCTCGGGCCACTCATTTTAACACTAGAAGGTTTGTGGGTGGCTTTAGCATAAAACTGTATCTGAAAGCTCAGCGCGCAAATTACAAGAATGCTGACGTCACAGTCCACACTCGAAATTCGGCACTGATAGAAATAGAGCGTGGAGTGCGCCGGTTCCGTACTACTGAGTACGTACACGCACTTGTGAGTGTGCACCGAGCTTTCTGACACGGCTTCCGGGTGTAAATGCACGGGTTGGCGCTTCCCCATCTACTGGAGAAACATAGTCCTTGCAGGGATAATGACCCCCAAAAAAGTTTAATAATACAATTTATTCAGGTTTGGCGGGCCGGATTAAACGGCCCCATGGGCCAGATGTGGCCCGCGGGCCGTAGTTTGCCCATGTATGGTCTAACCTAACAAAATATGTACACATTGCTGTTGCTCTGTCTTCACACCCAAACTGAAAGTGGCTTTCAGGATTCCACACCAACCAACCCGGACGAGATCTGAGGTGGATCACCTCCTTGCAAGCACTGCCATGACGACTGAGGGCATCTTCCTGCAGCTCTTTAATTGACTATGGACATCGACGTTACTGTTTCTTTGGATTGTTTTTATATTGTTTGTTCAATGTTGCCCACTCTGCATCCGTTGCAACCTGTCCTAGAAGGGCGATTCTCCCACCTGTGGTCCCTTCTCAAGGTTTCTCCTTTTTACCCAGTTGGGGTTTTTCCTTTCCCTCCTGGGAGTTAAGATTAGGGCAGGGGTCCCTAACCCCCAGTCCGCGGACCGGTACCGGTAGGTGAGTCACTTGGTACCGGGTCGCCAAGCCGCACAGAAAAAAAACAAAAATTTTTTTTATTGACGGTCAATTAATTCAGGTCAAGACGCTCGTCCCGGTCACGTGACATGTTTCCCCAGTCGAGCCCGCAAAGCAAAAATGAGTAAGACTTTATTTTGAAAAATATTTAAAAAAAATTGGCGATTCTCTCACAACTACATTAAAGATTAAAAAGATTAAAGTCCCAATGATCGTCACACACACACCTGGGTGTGGTGAAATTTGTCCTCTGCATTTAACCCATCCCCATGTGATTTTAATCCATCCCCTGGGGGAGAGGGGAGCAGTGAGCAGCAGCGGTGCCGCGCTCGGGAATCAGTTGGTGATCTAACCCCCCAATTCCAACCCTTAATGCTGAGTGCCAAGCAGGGAGGCAATGGGTCCCATTTTTATAGTCTTTGGTATGACCCGGCCGGGGTTTGAACCCACAACCTTCCAGTCTCAGGGCGGACACTCTACCACTAGGCCACTGAGCATCCGTCGGTTCAGGTCAAGACGCTCGTCTCGGTCATGTGACATGTCACCTCAGTCGAGCCCGCGAAACAAGCAAATATGAGCAAGAAACAGAGATGCTTGGAAAGCTTCTTCGGAAAGGGAAAAAAGCCCAATGAGGAGACGGAAGAAGAAGAGGCTATGACTTCTAAGAAAAGGAAAGCTGCATTTAAAAGAAAATTTCTGGAGTCCTACTTAAAATATGGATTCATCGCCACAGGTGACTCTGACACGCCAAGCCCACTCTGCATAATATGTGGCGACAGGCTAGCTAATGAGGCAATGAAGCCTTCAAAACTGCTTCGGCACATGGAGACCAAGCATCCTGTATTAAAAGACAAACCTTAACCACATCGGGTGTCATTGTGTCCGATTACGCCTAGATGGGACCGGCTCGTTTCTGAGAAACAAGCTCAGTGCTCTCACTAATTCAACGTAATTGTGAGTTTTATTTTTATGTCGTTTATACTTGTTTTATGCCAGTCGTGTCATTTTATTTCATCGTATTTATATATTTATTATAAATGTATTATTTATTTATAGAAATGTATTATTTATTTATATAAAGGCCAGTCCCCAAAAATATTTCTGACACGTAACCGGTCCGTGGCGCAAAAAAGGTTGGGGACCACTGGATTAGGGCATGTCAAGAATAATTGTCAACTGTGACCATGTGAAGCCCTTTGAGACGTGTTTGGGATTAAGGGCTATATAAATAAAATCATAACGGCCCTCTGAGGGGAGCCGCAACTATAAAGTGGTCCTCAGTAAAAATGAGTTTGACACCAAGTGTTTAAAATGTTCAGAATTCGATAAATGAATAGAATATAATGGAATTTTTAATTTTTAATTTAGTACCCTATTGAGCTATTTTACAGGTTTTTACTAATGTTTTAAGTTTTGCTGTGGTATTGTTTTAGTACTGGTATTTTATGCATGTTCAGTATCAAAGTCAAATTGTTGGTACCATGACCACACTACCGTTCACACTGCTGCAGATGGAGTGCTAAAGCAGAGGTGCTGAAAACTGGCCCCCTTGAAACCTTTGACCAAGCATGTGGGTTTGCTGTCTGAAAAATGACCTGCTTGGATTAAATGTATGTGAAAAGCTAAATGTGTATTAATACTTACCTTAAAGGGGCGTGGGAGGTCAGGCCGTGTGTATCGAAGGTAGATTAAACCAAATACTACCACACCAATTGATAGCCACCGCAGAAAGCTCATGAAGTTTAACAGGCTGTAGATGTCTCCCAGAAACAGCTGGAGCATGGTGATTGGATACTGCACAGACAGTTAGGTTAGGGTTTAAAAGTGCTGTAAGACTCATCTAAAGAATATAGGCCCTAAATTGTATTTTCCCACAGAGTGATTTTATTCAGTTTGTGGGTGTGTTATACCTGTTGTCCTAAGATTCCAATCACTTACAAATATTCCAATAAATGGGTGTTAAATTGTGTGTTGACTCACTATAACAGATTGCATGCGCTATTGGCAGCAGGTGGAAATTTTTTTTCAAAAGAGGCCCTTGAGGTAAACATTGAGAGAGTTTAGAAAAATGAAAGTGGAAGTGGCAAACAATCACATTAATAAATTACACATAATAAATCTATTGCAATAATTTTCGTTGAGGCAGCAACCATGTAAAAGTTCTGTCTGATTTAACTTTACTGCATTTAAACATAACCTTCACATTCTGCCTAACATTGCATTTTAGCTGAAAACCAGCTATAGGAGAGTTGAGCAGTCACACAATGTCACGGTGCGCTGAAATTAATTAGATTGGAAAAAAATGCAGTTGGAAGACCTTTTTCGAATATATGATTAGACTGTTTTTTGTGACTGGCACGAAGTTAGACCTTTGATCATTGAGAAGCTCCAAAATTGCATTGCTAGAGAGTATGTGTGTATGCATGTATGTATAAATTTTAATTTCTGGCATTTCAAAAATGTGCACCCAAGCAGAAAATATCCATTCTTCATTTTGGCTGTGCCTCCTCAGCATGCTGTTTGCACCTGCCTTTCAGATGCGATATTTAAAGACAAAAATATCAGCCATTGCAGTTGGTTCCAGGTTGGAGAAATAACATTGCTCATCTTCACCTCATCTATTTCAATATACCCTCTCAAAATACGCAAAATAAACTGCATTGTTACTTTGGGCATTAGGCAGACTCCACCAAGGCTCGAATTAACCATGCAATTACAGTCAGACCTCGGTTTTTGAACGTCCCGGTTCTCGAACAAATCGGAATTCGAACGAAAAATTCGCGATTTTTTTGCTTCGGTTGTCGAACAAAAATTCGGAGGTCGAACCTCGCGAGATGAGCCGAAAGGACCCGAGAAAACCCAATCGCGCAGCCGGGTGCCGACTGACTCCGTTCGTTGTTATTGTATTTTCGTTACTTTGAGGATTGTATTAACCCTTAATCATACCTCCAAAGAAAGCAAGTGGGAGCAGTAAAGCCATCCTAAAACACAAAGACGCTCTTAAAGCAATGCGACAGTGAGCGCGCTGCGGTTGCGCGATCGGACCAAATTAAGCTCCCTGCGCACTGAGGTCCACTTAAATTTTGGAAAGTACATCAGGACTTTAAAAATATTTTCTAAATTTCAGCGACGGCTCTGTCACAATAATGCGACCAGCGCGGTGCAGTTGCGCGGTCGGCGGCGCGCTACGGTTGTGCGTTCGGCGGTGCGCTGCAGTTGCGCGATCGGAAAAAAATGCACAAATGAAAAAATGCTTAAAAAAGGCGGTTTCTTTAGTCCTGGAACGGATTAAAAATGTTTCCATTATTTGTAATGGAAAAAATAGATTGGGAATTCGAACGATTCGCTTCTCGAACCGCCTTCTGGAATGGATTGTGGTCGAAAATCGAGGGTTTGACTGTAAATTGCTTTACAAATTTTTGATGTGATGTATTCACTCCAGCAGCGGAAGTCCATCATTCAAAATGACACGCGGGAGAGACCGTTTGTTAACATCACAGGGTTGTTAAATCCACAGCAGGCGACATCATTGGAAGCATTTATTTTCAATAGTTTTTTTTTCTTTGTCACATTTGCTCTCCGCTGATGGGTTCATTTTGCAGTCAGCTTGTTCAGGCAGCTCGACCTTGAAAATGTACTTGACTAGATTATGACGTGACTCAAATGCTTTCCAGGCCAGACCAAAAGGATTTTACCGTACCATACTCCATAACAACAAAGTACAGTGAAACTTCTACTGAACGCCTAAACTTATGAACATTTCGGGAGACGAACCAGAGCCTCGAGATTGTTTTGCCTTCATTTACGAACCAAATTTGTCACCCGAACCCGTGAGCGACCCTCTCACAGCGTGTCAGGTGACGTTGTGACGCATGTGTGCATGTCTCTACTTTGCTCAGCCACTTCCTGTGTAGGTCTCGACGTGAGTTAGCATATTGACTATTATTTTACTGGTTCTTTTATCACAACAAGATACTTAGATTGAATTACCTGACTTGTTTTGGCTTGTACTTCCGTCTTCATCAGAGTGTCACTGGTGTGGTTGTGACGCGTCTTTATCAGCTGATGGATGAAGGCGTGGCTCACCTGTCAGATTTGACAGGTGAGTCACGCCCTCTGCTGTCCGTTCACCCCTCCAGAATGCTGCTCCAGCTGGTAGAGAGCATGAAAGCTTTCTCGTCCCTGATAAAGACGCGTCACAACCACACCAGTGACACTGATGAAGGCGAAAGTACAAGCCGAAACATGTCAGGTAATTCAACCTAAGTATCTTGTTTGTGATAAAAGAACCAGTAAAATAATTGACAAGTGAAAACAAAATGAACATAGTACAACTATTATGAGGAAGTTATGGAGAGAACTGCATCAAGGAATTTCACCTCCTCGAAAAGCTGACGAAGAAACGAGGTCGCTACAGGAACCACCTGAGGTTCAATCTACGCTACCGGGATGAAGAAGTAACGCTGGCCAGCCTGACAATCAAGAACCCGATCCCGACCAGGAACGCGGAGAGGATTATCAGGAGAGTGCGGATGACTCTGGTCAAAGAACGGATACGATGCACAACCAACAAACTCAACAACATCAACAGTGAACTACAGCAACTGACGGAGCTATTCAAACACCGGTATGCCCTGGACAATAACACGGAAACAACACTACACGGACATTTGGATAGCATACACCAGGGGTCACCAACCTGGTGCCCGTGGGCACCAGGTCGCCCGCGGCGACCACATCAGTCGCCCGCAGCGACCACATCAGTCGGCCATAGGCCAGTTCTAAAAATAGCACTAATCACGAATTAGCTCTGTCTAAAATTTTATTTAATTGTGTTGCTATTCTTTTTGAATTACATTTACAGTGATGTAAATTTAAAAACGAATACATAAAAACGTAAAAAAAAAATGTATATCATAAAAAAAGTTTAATATACAAACTCTGACGTAGTATGGGTCGGAGGTCAGTCTAGTGCGCATGACAAACCAACTTTGCTGAGATGAGCTCTTGAGCACTGAGATGAGGAGACGAACGCGTTTTCTACCCACAAAAACATGGCAGAAAAAAGGAAGAAAACTTGTCATTTTAACAGTGAATGGGAGGAAGAGTTCTTTTTTACTAACGTGAACAAAAAATGTGTGTGTCTCATTTGCGGTGCGACTGTGGCGACGACTAAGCGGCACAACGTGGAGAGACACTTCAGTACATTTCACAAAAGCTACCATGTTAACTACCCACCAGGCAGCGCACTACGGATGGAAAAAGCCCGCGGGTTAAAGGCAGCTTTGGGCAAACAGCAGTCTTTTTTTACGAGGCCAGTGGAAAACTCTCAAAAAGCAACCGAAGCCTCATTTAGAGCTACACATTTTTTGATAAAGAAGAAGAAGGCGTTCTCAGACGGGGAGGTTCTCAAAGAAGCAATGATGATTATTGCGAACACTGTGCTTAAAGATGAGAAGAATGGAACTGATATCCTCTCCACTCGCTCCGATGTCCAGCTGGGGGCGAGCACGATGGCTAGAAGAGTGTCTGCTATGTCTGGGAACTTGACAGAGCAGCTGGACCGGGATCTGGCAAGGTGCGACTGGTTTAGCATCCAGTGCGACGAGTCTGTGGACAACAGCAGTAATGCACATCTAATGATCTTTATTCGGATGGTATTTGATGATTTCTTTACTAAAGAAGAACTCCTGACACTACTGCCCCTGAAGACAACTACGAGGGGAGTTGACATTTATAACGCGGTAAAGAGTTTTTTTGTGGAGAAAAAAGTACCACTGCAAAAGCTGGTATCGGTGACCACAGACGGAGCTCCCGCTATGACCGGCCGGCATGCAGGATTCATCGCACACTGTAAAGGTGACACAGACTTCCCACCATTTCTGCATTACCACTGCATCATTCACCAGCAGGCGTTATGTGCAAAAGTGACCGGCTTTGAGCATGTGATGACTCCCGTCGTGAAAATCATAAACGGCATCCGCTCCAAAGCGAAACAGCACCGGACATTCAAGGTGCTATTGGAGGAGCTGTCAGCTGAATATGGTGACCTGTTACTGCACACAGAAATCCGATGGCTGAGCAGGGGACGGATTTTGCAACGTTTTTTGTCGCTTTTGGGTGAAATCAGAGAGTTCATGCAGTCCAAAGGTGAAGACACCTCGCTGCTGGAGGACACTGAGTGGATACTTGACCTTGCATTTTTAACCGACATCACCGAGAAACTAAACCTTTTGAACTGTGAGCTGCAGGGCAAAGGTAAGACTGTTGCTGACATGATAAGTTCTGTCAATGCATTTAAAGTCAAGATGAGCATTTTTTCCATGCATTTACAGAGGAAAAAGGTGCTGCACTTTCCCTCTGTGCAGTCAGTACTGAAAGACAATGCTTCTGCATCTGAGACTTTTGACAAAGCTGCAGAAAAGTACTCTCAAGTCATAAACAGACTTGGGCAAGAGTTTGAGAACAGGTTTTGTGACTTTGATCAGCTTGAGCCATGTGTGTCATTCATTTCCAATCCTTTCATGCAAGTGGGTACAACATGCATTGCTGAGAAACTAAGTGCAACGTTCAACTTGGATGTTGGACAGGTGGAGATTGAAATTATAACATTGCAAAATGACCTCCACCTCAAAGCCAACCAGGCCACCTCAAACTTTTGGTGCCTTGCAGACACTGAAAAGTACAGTGGTGTATGTACAGCAGCCATGAAGGTTGCCAGCCTGTTTGGTTCAACCTATCTGTGTGAATCAGCCTTTTCTGACATGAACTTCATTAAGAACAAACACAGAACCCAACTCACTGATGCACATCTGCAAGAGTCACTCAGAGTTGCAGTGTCAATTTACATCCCAGATTACAGTACACTGGTGAAGAGCATGCAATGCCAGGCTTCCCACTAACATTAATGTTCAGTGTCTTCACATAGAATATCATTAATAAAAATATAAAATTAAAGGTACACTGTGTAACTTTGTTATTTCAGAAGTGTATTATCAAAGTGGTCGCCCTTTGCATTATTCGGTGCGCTTGAAGTAGCTCCCAACTTCAAAAAGGTTGGTGACCCCTGGCATACACGAACAGGAATTTACCGCCACAAAAAACCGACACATCCGAATATTAGACAGACTCGTCGCACAAAAAAAGAAGACACAACTGGACCACACACACATCAACGAAAAATGGATTCACAATATGTCACATCACAAACTCACCCAGGCAGAACGCCGCATACTAGCAAAAGGACGCAACTACGCAATCACACCCAAAAACATACCCCACGATAATTTCATTTTAGCCACGGAGTTAGCATGCGAAGAAATACATAATCCAGGACAGAAAGCAGCACTACGTAATGAAGTTGTAGATATATTAAAAACGGCTAAATCACCACCCAGCAATATTACAAAACAGCAAGCAAAAGCAATGAGTACACTAGCAAAAAATAAAGACATCACAATCCTTCCAGCAGACAAAGGCAGAACAACAGTAATTATGGACACAGACACTTACAAAGAACAGATGCGACAGCTCATACAGGACGACATCTATGAAGTAGTAAAAAAAGACCCAACAGAAGACAAGAAAAATAAACTCAAAGCATTACTTAAACCACTACTCATTGAAAATAAAATAAACAGTCATACAATCACTTAATACCCACAGCAAACATCATCCCAACATTGTGGCGGCTGTGGCTCAGGCAGTAGAGTGGGTCGTTTAGTAACCGGAAGGTTGGCGGTTCGATCCCAGCTCTGTCACAGTCACATGTCGTTGTGTCCTTGGGCAAGACACTTCACACACCTTGCCTCCAGGTCGCCATTGTAAATGAGAAAGTGTTCTCAATTGGCTTACCTGGTAAAATATTGAATAAAAAATAAATAAATAAAATCCCCAGAATCTATGGCACACCAAAAATCCATAAACCAGGTATACCTCTCCGCCCCATTGTAGACAGCATAGGATCAGTCACATACAACCTTTCGAAAGTACTCATAGAAATAATAAAACCACTACTAGGACTCACGGATCAATACCGCAAAAACTCAAAACAACTCGCCACAGAACTCACCCGCATAAAAGTACAGAAAGATGAAATATTCATATCGCACGATGTCATTTCGCTCTTCACAGAAACACCCACACAGGCCGCCATACACATAGTACATGACAGATTATTAGCAGACAGGACACTCAAGGAACGCACAAATTTAACAGTACAAGACATCACTCAACTACCACTTCCACATACTTCCAATACAGAAACACAATTTACAGGCAAAAAGAAGGATTCCCCATGGGAGACCCACTGTCTGCCATCATGTGCAGTTTTTTCATGGAGGACTTGGAACAAAAAGCACTCTTAACAGCCCCGGACACATACAAACCCACACTATGGAGAGGCTATGTAGATGACATTCTAGAAAAAGTAAAAACAGGACATACATAACACCTCACAGACCATCTCAACACCATAGACACAACCGGTAACATCAAATTCACTCATGAAGAGGAAACAGATTGATCCATAGCCTTTCTAGACATCAACATACACCACACAGACAACCGAGACATAAAAGTAAAAGTACACACAAAACCCACACACACCGACCAATACCTCCTCTGGACATCTGAACACCCCACGATACATAAACTGTCTGTAGTCAGAACATTATACGAACGCACAACAATAATCACGGACCCGGAGGACAGAACACAGGAAGAAACACATACAACACGCACTCAAAAGATGTCAGTAGCCACAATGGGCAATAACTAAAGGTGCAGGACAGGTAAAAGTAAAAAACAACACAACACAGGGGGGGAGGAAAAAAACAAGTAAACAAGAACACAGCGGAATGGTGACGTTGCCGTACGCGAGAGGGATTACGGAATGCATCAAAAGAGCCATGAAAATATACAACATAAACACACCTATCAAACCACACACAACACTCCGTCAGATACTGGTTCACCCAAAGGACAGAATTCACCCTGAAAATAAATGCAACTCCATATACGAGATCCCATGCAAATCATGCAATAAATCATACATCTGGGAGACAGGGAGGAACATCACAAGAAAAACAGAACACAAGAAGGAGTGTGAGAAGGAGACAGCAACAAGACAAACAAGAACAATAAAACAACAAGCAGAACAGGAACACTACAAGTCAACCATTACCGACCACTGCAAAAGAGAAAATCACATCATGGACTGGGAAAAGGCCAGAGTCATCCGCACCGAAGAAAACAAACATCAGCGTTGGATCAGGGAGGCCATTGAGATCCGCAAGCGGGGCCAGAGGACCATCAACAAGGACGAGGGAGCTTTCATGCTCTCTACCACCTGGGGCAGCATTCTGGAGAGGTGAACGGACAGCAGAGGGCATGACTCACCTGTCAAATCTGACAGGTGAGCCACGCCTTCATCCATCAGCTGACTACTGTAATGTACTATTCTCTGGTCTTCCTAAGTCCCGCATCAAAAGTCTACAGTTAGTACAAAATGCTGCTGCAAGGCTGCTCTCACGGACAAGAAAATTTGATCACATTACCCCAATATTAGCCAACTTACATTGGCTCCCGGTCCATTTAAGATGTGACTTCAAGGTTCTTCTATTAACCTATAAATCACTGCATGGCTTAGCGCCTTCGTATCTCGTCGACCTAGTTGTTCCTTATGCTCCGTCTCGTAACCTTCGTTCGCAAAACGCTACCCTTTTAGCGACACCGAGGGCCAAGAAAGTGTCTGCAGGGTCTAGAGCATTTTCTATCCGGGCTCCAGAGCTTTGGAATGCCCTCCCAATGGATATTAGGACTGCTACCTCAGTAGAAACATTTAAGACACGTTTAAAGACACATTTCTATGACATGGCCTTTAACTAACTTGGAGTGGCCGATTCGGCCGGAGTTTGTTTTGTTTTCTCTCCCCCCCCACCCCTCCCCGGCCGGGGAGGTGGTTAGGTGGCACCCAAGCTGACAGCGGCTATCTGGATTCTTGTGGGCTAATTCAGGTTGGGGGAACTGCAGCTCAACCTCCACAGCCAGGATAGTAGAGGGCTCCTCCGGCGGCCCTTCGCTCTGACTTGGACATCCACTTTTGATTTTCATATTATGTATTATTTGTGCCCTCTCTGCATCCATTACAACCTGGTGATCCTGAAAGGGGGATCCTTCCATCTGTGGTCCCTTCTCAAGGTTTCTCATTTTCCCCGGGCAGGGGTTTTGAGTTTTTCCTTGCCCTTTTGGGAGCTTAAGATCAGGGGATGCTTTGAGAAAAATTGTAAATTTTTGTCTATGTGAAGCCCTTTGAGACTGCTTGTGATTTAGGGCTATACAAATAAACTTGACTTGACTTGACAGTCTTCTTCTTTGGACAGTCTTCTTCTGGTATTTTCTCTCCTGTTCTCTTCGATTCAGACTGTTTGTCGGAGATTCTAGCCGGAGCGGCGGTGCTGTACAAGCTAGCACGACGACGGCGGCGCGGAAAACGAGCGGGAGCACTCGTAAGGCTGAGGCAGAGAGGGTTCCGTTCTGCCCTACCGTCAATTCATCTGGCGAATGTCCGCTCCCTGGCGAACAAGATGGACGAACTGCTGCTCCTCACTTCAAGGAACACAGACTTCAGCAGATCCGCCGCGCTGTGCTTTGTGGAAACGTGGCTCAGCGAACGAACGCCCCACCACGCCGTGGAGCTAGCGGGCTTCAGGCTAACGCGAGCAGATCGCAGCGCGGAGCTCTCCGGAAAATCAAAGGGAGGTGGTCTCTGTTTCTACATTAATGAACGTTGGTGTACTGATGTCACGGTGTTGAAAGAGTTTTGCAGCCCTCTCCTAGAAACACTTTTCATAAACTGCCGGCCGTTCTATTCACCACGGGAGTTCTCCTCGATCGTCATGGCGGCTGTTTACATCCCACCACACGCACGTGCGAGTGAAGCCACGCAGATGCTGGCTGACCAGGTAACAGACATGGAGAAACTTCTACCAAACTCACTAATCATTGTTCTGGGTGATCTGAACAGGGCTAACCTCGCACACGAACTCCCCAGATACAGACAGCACGTAACGTGTCCCACCAGAGGGGCACAGACTCTGGACCACTGCTACACCGTGATCAAGGATGCATACCACTCTGCGGCTCGTGCAGCTTTAGGACTCTCGGACCACTGTCTAGTTCATCTGATCCCGGCCTACAGGCAGAAACTAAAAACTTCTAAGCCTGTGGTGAGGACTGTGAGGAAGTGGACAGTGGAGTCAAAGGCAGGACCTCCAAGCCTGCTTTCGAAGCTGCAACTTCAGACTTGCATGAACTCACTGACACTGTCACATCATACATCAGTTTTTGTGAGGATCTGTGTGTGCAGACTAAGACCTTCTGCACGTACAACAACGACAAACCTTGGTTTACACCGAACCTCAGGAGGCTGCGCAAAGTCAAGGAGGAGGCCTACAGGAGCGGCGACCGCGACCTGTTCAGGCAGACCAGAAACACACTGAACCGAGAGGTCAGGAAAGCCAGGAGGTGTTACGGGGAGAACCTGAAGAGACACCTCTCTGCCAATCCTGATCCCTCAACAGTGTGGAAAGGTCTGCAGAGCATCACAGGCTACAAGAAACGAACCCCCCGTCCTGTGGAGAGCCCAAGGCTTGCTAACCAGCTGAATAAGTTCTACTGCAGGTTTGATCGGTCCTCCCACACAACGGGACTTCCTGCAGCACAATCTACATACTCACCTCTCCCCACAACTGCTCTGTCCACACCTCTATCATCGTTGTCACCCACTCTCTCTCTTGCAGAGGCCGCGCCCGCACTCCAGGTCCGCGAGGAGGAAGTGCGCCAGATGTTCCGGAGACAAAAGACCAGGAAGGCACCGGGCCCAGACGGCGTGTCACCTTCCTGCTTGAAAGTCTGCGCTGAACAGCTGGCGCCCACCTTTGCACGGATCTTCAACCGTTCTCTGGAGCTGTGTGAGGTGCCCTCGTGCTTCAAGAGCTCCACCATCGTTCCAGTGGCCAAGAAGCCCGCCATCACAGGTTTGAATGACTATAGACCCGTCGCACTGACATCTGTGGTCATGAAATCTTTCGAGAGGTTAGTGCTGAACCACCTGAAGGAGGTCACGGGCCCCCTGCTTGACCCCCTCCAGTTTGCCTACCGGGCAAACAGGTCAGTGGATGATGCGGTCAACATGGGACTGCACTACATCCTGCACCACCTGGACACCCCAGGAACGTACGCCAGGATCCTGTTCGTGGACTTCAGCTCGGCGTTCAACACCATCGCTCCTGACATCCTCCAACAGAAGCTCATCCAGCTTGCGGTGCCTGCCCCCACCTGTCAGTGGATCACCAGCTTCCTGACCAACAGGAGACAGCGTGTGAGGCTGGGGGGCATCACATCTGACACCCGGACCACCTATACTGCAGCCCCTCAGGGGTGCGTCCTCTCCCCACTGCTCTTCTCTCTCTACACCAATGATTTCTCCTCAGATGACTCTCCTGTGAAGCTCCTGAAGTATGCAGACGACACCACTCTCATCGGACTGATCCAGGACGGTGATGAGACTGCGTACAGACAGGAGGTGGAGCGGCTGGTCCACTGGTGCAACCAAAACCATCTGGAGCTGAACCCGCTCAAGACCGTGGAGATGACAGTGGATTTCAGGCGAGACCCTTCACCACTTTTACCCCTCACTATCCGCAGTAATACTATTCTCTCCACAGACACCTTCAAGTTCCTGGGAACCACAATCTCTCGGGACCTGAAATGGACCGGCCACATAGACTCTGTCCGGAAGAAGGCCCAGCAGAGGCTGTACTTCCTGAGGCAGCTCAAGAAGTTCAACCTGCCGCGAGAGCTTCTGAAGACCTTCTACACTGCCATCATCCAGTCTGTCCTCTGCACCTCCATCACTGTCTGGTTTGGATCAGCCTCCAAACAAGACAAGCACAGACTGCAACGGACAATCAGGACTGCAGAAAAGATCATTGGAATCAACCTCCCATCTATCCAAGACTTGTACCTGTCCAGGACCAGGAAAGGTGCAAGGAACATCTCTACAGACCCTTCTCACCCAGGTTGCAGTCTGTTTGAACTACTCCCCTCCGGACGGCGTTATAGAGCTCGGTACGCCAAACCCAGCAGACACCGAGACAGCTTCTTCCCCCAGGCTGTTGCTCTGATGAACTCACACCACTCAGAGTCTCAGAGGCATTACTGTGCAATAACATCCTGCTCTTCACACCTTTTGAATTTGTCTACAGTTTTTTTGCCATTATTCACATGTCCTGAGTGTTGTTAGTCACCTATATGTTGAACAGAGGGTGTGTTTTACCGAAGTCAAATTCTTTGTTTGGCACGCTCAAACATGGCGAATAAAAACTCTTGAATCTTGAATCTTGAATCTGATAAAGACGCGTCACAACCACACCAGTGACACTCTGATGAAGGCGGAAGTACAAGCCGAAACATGTAATTCAACATCAGTACCTTGTTTGTGATAAAAGAACCAGTAAAATAATTGACAAGTGAAAACAAAATGAACATAGTACAACTAGCATATTGACTAGTTCGGTCGGCGATTTTGTAGTCAATCATGTCTCCTGTAGGGATTTACATTCAAGGGATTTACATTTAAGCTTACCACAAGTTAACTGTAGTGCTGTTTACAATAATTATTGTTCATTCAGTTAGAAGGTCTGGAGAGGCTAGAGTAGGTGTGGGCAAACGTTTTGACTCGCGGGCCGAATTGGGTTCTAAATTTTGACCGGGGGGCCGAACCAGGAGCAGATGGATGTAGTGTTTGTGTGAAGTAATATAAACGACACGTAAAGGTCATTGCATAAAAAGTTTGGGCCTTTAGTAGGTAGTAAAGCATGGATAATATAAAAAAGCTTTTTGAAAACAAATGAAATTATTAACAGCATTAAAAAAATATATTTCACCAAAAAACTATTATCAGTGATTCTCATTAAATAAGACACTGTTATTATGAATAACAGTTTCCATCACTTCAGCGCCTGCAGGTCAGATTTATGAAAGATGTTTATCTAATGAGGCGAAATCACATCAAACGGCAAACATTCTGACCAAATACATCATCTAGAAGAATCAGTGAAAGAATACATCTAAATAAAGTAATAAAGAAATCAAAACGGCAACACGGTGACAGATACCTGAAAACCAGAGCAGAGCTTTAACTCACAAACACCGGTGACGGGACGGTGACGAGACTGCGTACAGACAGGAGGTGGAGCGGCTGGTCCACTGGTGCAGCCAAAACCACCTGAAGCTGAACCCGCTCAAGGCCGTAGGGATGACAGTGGACTTCAGGCGAGACCCTTCACCACTTTCACCGCTCACTATCCGCAATAATACTAATCTCTCCACAGACACCTTCAAGTTCCTGGGATCCACAGTCCCTCGGGACCTGAAATGGACCAGCCACATAGACTGTCCGGAAGAAGGCCCAGCAGAGGCTGTACTTTCTGAGATAGCTCAGTAAGTTCAACCTGCCACGGGAACTGCTGAAGACCTTCTACACTGCCATCATCCAGTCTATCTTCTGCACCTCCATCACTGTCTTGTTTGGATCGGCCTCCAAACAAGACAAGCACAGACTGCAATGGACAATCAGGACTGCAGAAAAGATAATTGGAATCAACCTCCCATCTATCCAGGACTTGTACCTGTCCAGGACCAGGAAACGTGCAAGTAACATCTCTACAGACCCTTCTCACCCAGGTTGCAGTCTGTTCGAACTACTCCCCTCCGGACAGTGTTACAGAGTTCTGTACGCCAAAACCAGCAGACACAGAGACAGCTTCTTCCCCCAGGCTGTTGCTCTGATGAACTCACACCACTCTTAGAGTCTCAGAGTCATTGCTGTGCAGTAACATCCTGCTCTCGACGCTTTATTTTGAATTGTCTGTATTATGTGTACTATGTGTCCACTCTGCATCCATTGCAGCCTTGTCATCCTAGAAGAGGGATCCTGCCATCTGTGGTCTCCTCTCAAGGTTTCTCATTTCCCCTAGTAGGAGTTTTGAGTTTTTCCTTGGCCTCCTGGGAGTTTAAGATCAGGGGATGTTCGAGAATATTTGTCAATTTTCGCACATGTCCTGAGTGTTGAACAGAGGCTGAGATGTACCGAAGTCGAATTCCTTGTTTGGCATGCTCAAACATGGCCAATAAAAATTCTTGAATCTTGAATCTAGTGACCTTAAGAACTTTAAAAGTTAAGATTAGTCGCAAACAGATCCTGCATTGTTTGAAAATGAAAATGGTCGCTAGTTTCAATCCCTGCTATTTGTACAAATTATTTTCAAAATGCATTCTTTTTTTTTACATCAAACTAGAGAAACTCCCGTTCATTTTCAGTGGGAAGAGCATTGTTGGTCTCCCTTTTTTTTGCTAGTGCATCATAGTCTGGAGTAAAATTTGTTCTAGTAATTCTTAGGATAGAGCCGAGGTGTCGGTCCGATAACCTAGATCTGTGACGGGCTTTGTTGACGTTCATGTGGCTGAACGTCTGCTCACCCACGTAGGTCAAGCCAAATTGTCCATTCTTTTTTAACACTCGGCACTCAGTGTCCACCTTTCTTTTCCTCGGGCCACTCATTTTAACACTAGAAGGTTTGTGGGTGGCTTTAGCGTATAACTGTATCTGAAAGCTCAGCGCGCAAATTACAAGAATGCTGACGTCACAGTCCATACTCGAAATTCGGCACTGATAGAGCGTGGAGTGCGCCGGTTCCGTACTACTGAGTACATACACGCACTTGTGAGTGTGCACCGAGCTTTCTGACACGGCTTCCGGGTGTAAATGCGTGGGTTGGCGCTTCCCCATCTACAGGGGAAACAGTCATTGCAGGGAAAATGACCCCCAAAAAAGTTTAATAATACAATTTATTCAGGTTTGGCAGGCCAGATTAAACGGCCCCGTGGGCCGGATGTGGCCCGCGGGCCGTAGTTTGCCCATGTATGGGCTCGAGCAGGGGTGGGCAAACTTTTTGACTTGCGGGCCGAATTGGGTTCTAAATTTTGACCGGGGGGCCGAACCAGGAGCAGATGGATGTAGTGTTTGTGTGAAGTAATATAAATGACATGTAAAGGTCATTGCATAAAAGGTTTTTACTTTTAGTAGATACTAAAGCATGGATATTAAAAAAAGCTTTTTGAAAACAAATGCATTTATTAACAGCATTAAAAAAATATTTCACCAAAAAACTACTATCAGTGATTCTTATTAAATACGACACTGTTATGATGAATAACATTTTCCATCACTTCAGCGCCTGCAGGTCAGATTTATGAAATATGTTTATCTAATGAGGCGAAATCACATCCAACGGCAAACATTCTGACCAAATACATCATCTTGAAGAATCAGTAAAAGAATACATCTAAATAAAGTAATAAAGAAATCAATAGTATTGTTGGTTTCCCTTTTTTGCTAGTGCATCATAGTCTGGAGTAAAATTTGTTGTGGTAATTCTTAGGATAGAGCCGAGGTGTCGGTCCGTTAACCTAGATCTGTGACAGGCTTTGTTGACGCTCATGTGGCTGAACGTCTTCTCACACTCGTAGGTCGAGCCAAATTGTCCACTCTTTTTTAACATTCGGCACTCAGTGTCCACCTTTCTTTTCTTCGGGCCACTCATTTTAATGGAAGGATTCCAGGGGAAGGTTTGTGGGTGGCATTAGCGTAACACTGTATCTGAAAACTCAGCGCGCGAATTACGAGAATATTGACGTCACAGCCTACACTCGAAATTCGGCACTGATAGATGAAATTACTACGTACTACTGAGTACGCACACGCACTTGTGAGTGTGCACCGAGCTTTCTGACACGGCTCCCGGGATTAATGCGCGGGCGGGCGCTTCCCCATCTACTGGGGAAACATAGTAATTGCAGGGAAAATGACCCCAAAAAAATTAATAATACAATTTATTCCGGTTTGGCGGGCCGGATTAAACGGCCCCGTGGGCCGGATGTGGCCCGCGGGCCGTAGTTTGCCCATGTCTGGGCTAGAGTGACCTCAGGTGGAGTCTGCGGCGAAAAAAACCCATGGCAGAGGAGAGGAGGTCCTAGACATCAATCGCACGGGGAGGACAAGACAAGTTCTTTGTTGGCAGTCCAGTTGAAGGACATCAAAACACGCACCAATTATCCTCGTCTGTGAAACTTCAGCCTCAAGATGGGAGGACACAAGCATTCCTGAATTACCGACACAGCAGGATCAATTTGATCAGCCTCACACACAATTATCTCCATGGCTGCCAACAACCAAGAACACACACAAACAAATAGCAAGGCACGCCCTTTTGTTGAAATGTACTCTAGAACAGTGGTCCCCAAACTTTTTTGCACCACGGACCGGTTACGTGTCAGAAATATTTTCGCGGACCGGCCTTTATATAAATAAATAATACATTTATATAAATAAATAACACATTTATAATAAATATATAAATACGATGAAATAAAATGATACGACTGGCATAAAAACAAGTATAAATGACAAAAATAAAACTCACCGTTACGTTGAATTAGTGGGAGCACTGAGCTTGTTTCTCAGAAATGATCCCATCTAGGCGTAATCAGAGACAATGACAATGTTTGTCTTTTAATGCAGGATGCTTGGTCTCCATGTGCCGAAGCAGTTTTGAAGGCTTCATTGCCTCGTTAGCTAGCCTGTCGCCACATATTATGCAGAGTGGTCTTGGCGCGTCAGAGTTACCTGTGGCGATAAATCCATATTTTAAGTAGGACTCCAGAAATTTTCTTTTAAATGCAGCTTTCCTTTTCTTAGAAGTCGAAGCCTCTTCTTCTTCTGTCTCCTCATTGGGCTTTTTTCCCTTTCCGAAGTAGCTTTCCAAACATCTCGGTTTCTTGCTAATTTTTGCTTGCTTCGCGGGCTCGACTGAGGTGACATGTCACGTGACCGAGACAAGGGTCTTGACCTGAACCGATGGATGTAATTGGGAGAGAATCGCCAGTTTTTTTATATTTTTCAAAATAAATTCTTACTCATTTTTGCTAGCTTTGCGGGCTCGACTGGGTAAACATGTCACGTGACCGGATCTGAATTAATTGATCGTCGATAAAAAAAAAAAAAAGTTTTTGTTTTCCTCTGCGGCTTGGCGGCCCGGTACCAAGTGACCCATGGACTGGTACCGGTCCACAGCCCGGTGGTTGGGGACCACTGCTCTAGAAAGACTGTGTCAGAGAAATGCATTCTTTTGTCACTCTGTATCACTACCGTTGCGGTTAGGGACAGATGTGACCCGTAGCTCTGCTTAGAAAATTGACTTGCTGTAACTAGACCATTTTGGTAGGAATAAATACTTGTGTCACTGGCGCAATAGACGAGTGCGTGTGTTAATTCCTGCACCCACCCAACAAGCACCTCGAAAATCAATAAGAATTCATTTGTCGATTGGTCATTCAAAAAGAGTGGATTTTTTCGACTTCACTCTAAGAAAGCCAGTGCAAAAAGCGGTGAGGGTAATCAGGAGAGGATGTAACGAATGTAGAAATTAAGCAAGTTTTTGTTTTCCGCCTTCACTCCTAAGAAAGCTAGTGCAAAAAGCGGTGAGGGTAGTCAGGAGAGGGTGTAGCAAATGTAGAAATTAAGCACGTTGTTTTTTCCGCCTTCACTCCTGAAAAAGCTAGCACAAAAAGCGGTGAGGGTAGTCAGGAGAGGGTGTAGCGAATGTAGAAATTAAGCACAGTACATAATTCTCCTACTCCCCCCTCACACCCTCCATCTACTCGTCTTTCAAGGTAAAGCACTGAAGAAATGGGGTTGAAATACAAAATGTCTTGCCTAGCTACAAAAACAGATATGCTCAAACCTCATTGAATAAAGTACATAAGCAGACAAGTATATTCACATATCAAATCAATAAAAGAAACATTTTAAGCAAATAATTTTACCTACACACCAAATCAATAAAGGAGACATAACTAGACATTTTTGATAGGTGGTAATGACAAAAGTTTTTATAACTTGATCTGATATGTATTTCTGTGCACTTTGAAATAACAAATCTTTTTTGATTTATTGACTGAATAGCTTAATGACCCTTAAGGAACTGTTTAATGCATGCCTGATGTTTTTCTAAATCACAGACACTGCTAAAGTTGTCTAAAAATGATCAGTACTTGATTATATCTTATGTTTTGATTAATGCTAGATGTGACGTCATATGTTGCCTAATGCTAGACGCCAGCTTTGGATTACTACTGAACGTTCTGGACAGAAGGAAATGTTTTGCCTAACAATGAAAAGATATGGTTGGAAGCATGATTAAACTAAGAATGTGATGAAGTAAGCGAGTACTTGGAGTGTCAAAAGAACAAACAAACAAAATGATCAGAAAATGGTAAGAACTTTGCATAGCCAGGGAACATTAACAAATTGATGATAACACACCCAAAAGTTCACATAATTCCGTACAAAATGACAAAATTGAAAAGATGATGAATGGACGGTGTGCGGCAGTGGGTGAAGTGGATGTATGTGCAAGAATGGTTTACAGGAAGGACACTTGGAGATAAAACCGGTAGAGGTGCCAGAGGGAGAGCGGCAGGAGGAAAACAACCAAGAACCCGGCCAAAGGTGATCGCCAAGGCCGAAAGACGGGATGGAAAACAACAGCCCCCACACACACTGAATCGCCCATAATCAGCACCCACCCCCACGGAACCAGCTCTCACCGAACCAGCACCCACTCCCGTGGAATCATACTCTCCTGCGAACTTGCCACTCACACTGGTATGTGCAACTGAATATAAGCTGACCAAAGAACCTTGAACGTTGCCTTTTCTGAATGGAGACTTTCTGCTCTTGAGCATGGTCGCACGAAAGGCCCAGCGCTGTATTGTATTTTTCCTGAAAACAGAGCTTTCTTAACAAGAATTGTGATTGAACTCAACCAACCTGTGTAAGTCTAAATTTTTTTTCGGTGTCTTAGCCTTTTCCTAAAACTGAAGAAATAAAACGAGCACGCAGTGAGTAAATTGGATAACAGTTGATTGGCTATGGCTTTTGCCGTGAGACGCGGATAGCGCGCTTCCCAAACTGTGGACCAAATCCAACAGCACTTAAACAAAAATTTTACATTTTACATTCCTTCTGATGGGAAGATGTTCCTACCTATGAACGGAACGAATTAAGTTTGTTAGTAGAGGTCTCACTATAGTGACAAAATTATGTAGATTGTAAATTTTCCACATTTCTACATTTCCTGCCTGGACATTGTGAAGCTCCACTTCACAAAAGAACCGGTCGAAGTGAATGGTGGCCGTTCATGGGATGACCTGCTGCTGAACTGTTAGAAGGTAAGGTGGACAGTGAGCCCAAATTTCTTCCATCGCAACAGCCGCTCAATGTCCAAGGTGAAAAGGCTGCCTGGCTGCCATGAAACCAAGTGCATCACTTGGAATTTGATCAAACATTAACTTGAACTTTTATGCTAGCTTCAGCAAGATGCTTAATTTCAACAAGTCTGCAGTCCTACTTTCTTTCTTACTCAACTTGGAGAAATCACAATACCAAGGTCCTCTCAGCAGCATATTCAAGATTCAAGAGTTTTTATTCGCCATGTTTGAGCGTGCCAAACAAGGAATTTGACTTCGGTAAATCACACCCTCTGTTCAACATTTAGGTGACTAACAACACTCAGGACATGTGAAAAATGGCAAATATTCTCAAACATCCCCTGATCTTAAACTCCCATAAGGGCAAGGAAAAACTCAAAACTCCAGCTAGGGGAAATGAGAAACCTTGAGAAGAGACCACAGATGGGAAGGTCCCTCTTCCAGGATGACCAGGCTGCAATGGATGCAGAGAGGACACATAGTACAAACAGTGTAGACAAATTCAAAAAGGTGTGGAGAGCAGGATGTTATTGCACAGTAATGACTCTGAGACTCTAAGAGTGGTGTGAGTTCATCAGAGCAACAGCCTGGGGGAAGAAGCTGTCTCTGTGTCTGCTGGTTTTGGCGTACCGAGCTCTATAACGCCGTCCGGAGGGGAGTAGTTCAAACAGACTGCAACCTGGGTGAGAAGGGTCTGTAGAGATGTTCCTTGCACGTTTCCTGGTCCTGGACAGGTACAAGTCTTGGATAGATGGGAGGTTGATTCCAATGATCTTTTCTGCAGTCCTGATTGTCCGTTGCAGTCTGTGCTTGTCTTGTTTGGAGGCCGATCCAAACCAGACAGTGATGGAGGTGCAGAGGACAGACTGGATGATGGCAGTGTGGAAGGTCTTCAGAAGCTCTCGCGGCAGGTTGAACTTATATATAAATAGTCTAGCCCAGGGGTGGCCAACCAGTCAGAGACTAAGAGCCATATTTTTTTACTGTGTACCGCAAAGAGCCACATCCCATTGTAGTTCTTTGCTCCACAATCATGGAATTCAATTGCTTATCATGAACCTTTCATCTTTTGTGAATAAATACAGTGTAAAATGTAGCCTGGAAATCCCGACTCATTGCTGTGCCAGCGATTGAGTCTGGTGGGTAGTTGCATCAATTGCACTGAGCAAACAGAGCTGTCTTTTTTTAAAATAAATGATTCCTATACCGTCTGCTGCTGGGAGTTTAATCAATCAATCAATCAATTCATCAATCAATCAATCAATCAATCAATCAATCAATCAATCAATCAATCAATCAATCAATCAATCAATCAATCAATCAACTAATTAATCAATCACCTATAATGTTGTTACCTGTTTCCAGGCAACGAGACGTACTTAACATTCGCACAAGAAACGTAAAAGTGACCAACAAGGGGAGACCGTGCCGACAGGTGTGTCGGCATTCGCCATTATGGCGCTATGAGATCTTAGAAAGAGAACACAAGGGAGGAGGGAGGAAAAAGTTGGGGCTCAAATTACTCATGAAGGGTAATTTGAGTCTAGAAAAAAACTTCAGCACGAACAGCACAGATCAAAGATGTAGTATACCGGGAAGTATACTTGTCAACGGCACCCAGTGCTATTCCTAATTAACGTGGCACCTTCGGAAGGATTTCCGGTAGTAACCCCACCCCGTGCAACCAACCACAACATATTCACGTCTTTGGAATTTATGTGCAATATACATAATGTAGTAATTTTACTAGAATAAACAGGGGGGCGCCGCCCGGTTATGCACTGGTTAGCACGTCCGCCTCACAGTTCAGAGGGTGTAGGTTCGATTCCACTTCCGGCCCTCCCTGTGTAGAGTTTGCATGGTCTCCCCGTGCCTGCGTGGGTTTTCTCCGGGCACTCCGTCTTCCTCCCACCGCCCGAAATCATGCATGGTAGGCTGATTGAGCACTTCAAATTGCCCGTAGGTGTAAGTGCGAGTGCGGATGGTTGTTTTTTTCTCTGTGTGCTGGCAATCGGTTCAGGGTGTCCCGCGCCTACTGCTCGATGACTGCTGGGATAGGCTCCAGCACGCCCGCGGTGACAAGTGGTACAGAAAATGGATGGATGGATAAACAGGGGAGCATGTACAAAATTAGACACAGGAACTATTGGTGGAGCTTGTACATTGTGAAGTGGAAGGGACAACTGCATTAGCACTGCCAGGCTGTGATGCAATAGAGGGGGCAGGATGAGTTTGCTGCATCACTCGGTGCTGAGGCAGAGGTGGCTGCAGTCTCAGGTGACCCAGCTCAGTGGCCGAGTGGTAGAGTGTCCTCCCTGAGACTGGAAGGTTGTGGGTTCAAACCCCGGCCGGGTCATACCAAAGACAATGGGACCCATTGCCTCCCTGCTTGGCACTCAGCATTAAGGGTTCGAATTGGGGGTGTAGCGTCTTGAGGAAACGCGTAGTTAAACCACCAGCAAAGAACCCAGGAGACTGTACTAGCTTGTAATTTTCTTTACTGAGCGGTGAAAACTGCAACAGACGTTACATAGTGTCAGCCAATGGCTGATGAGAACATGAAAATAAAGTGCGCTCATCCAATACAATTTACAAAATAATAGCAAAATATCAGCGTAAACATTAAGATTAAAACGACACACGACTTACGGCATTGCCTTGTTAATGAATCACAGCAGATGGCAACAGATGTAAGTCTGACCGCATTCCACAGCATGGCTACTTGATAACATCCTGGAGACGGCTCAGCGAAACCGGAAGTAGCGCGGCGAAACCGGAAGTAGCGCTTCACAACAATACTTTTCAACTTAAACTATGAATTATCTATTATTACAAGATCGAAATGATTACTTAACTTATTAGAACATTTTTACAACATTGTAACCATATGAAATTATTTATTGATGAAATTACAGCCTTAAAGGCAACACAGGGGGGTTAGATCACCAAATGATTCCCGAGCGCGGCACCGCTGCTGCTCACTGCTCCCCTCTCCCTCAGGGGATGGATCAAAATCACACGGGGATGGCTTAAATGCAGAGGACAAATTTCACCACACCCAGCTGTGTGTGTGATGATCATTGGTACTTTAACTTTAACTTTAACCCAGGACTTACAGAGGTGCAAAATAATTATTTCAGAAGTTGGTCTGAAAAGAAAAGATGAGGATATTTGGTGATGGTTTTACATTATATTAATCAAATTGCTGTTGACGGTGAAACAATAATGGCATAACCTTAAAACCATAATAGCAGCCAAAATTTTAACCTGCCTCAACATTCTAAACACAACAGCAAACAAATATATTAAGGGCTGCGTCATTGTAATATTTCAAATTGCACCAATCTTTAAATTGGAAAATATAGATATATACTGTGTAACAAATATGGGGTAATTAAGATTGAAACTAATTAAATAATTAACTAATTATCAATTAGTTGTCAAATAATTAATTATTGGGTTAATGCGTCAGAAATCAATCAATCAACCGCCACTAGGGGCACCACATTGTTTTTCTCTTTATGGTTTAAGAAAGCTTAAACAACGAAAAACCTGAAATCAGTTCTCAGATCCAAATTTTCTCTTTACAGTTTAAGAACCCTTAAACAACAAAAGACCTGAAATAAGTTCTCAGCCTCAAAGGCGGCCACAGGTAATAGAATGAGTTTGGTTGGAAAAACTTAGAGGTCCCTAACTTTAGTTTACACACACACACACACACACACACACACACACGCACACACACACACATGCATGCACACACATGCACACACACACACACACAGACACACACACACACGCTTGCTTGTGGTTGTCCATCGATCCGATGATGACCATCTTCTTTTATTTGTGAGTCTGCTGATGTTTGAATAGTCCGATCCTGGATCCACAGGTGCGGTTACACACCGGGCATGTGAAGGAGGTGCTGGGGGGAGCCGGGGTGGCTTGGCGAGCGTGCCTCTTCGCACGCTTTGCTGCACGATGTTGTGTGCGCAGTTCCTCCATGTGATCCACTCCCTGTGAGGAGTGGGAGCGCCAGAGGTCTTGGCAGCAAGCGAGTTCCTTCAGTGAAGAGGGGTTGATCTGGCATCTCTTCAGGGTGCTCTTCATTTGATCTTTAAACCGCTTCTGCTGCCCACCAGCACTGCGTTGGCCCAGGTGTAACTGACCGGAGAGGATTCTGCGTGGTAGTCTATGGCTGGGCATTCGGATGACGTTCCCCATCCACCTGAGTTGACGTTGGGCCAGGATTGACTCCACGCTACGGCTGCTTGTCCTCTCCAGCACTTCTGTGTGCGGCGCTTTGTCCTTCCATGTGATGCCAAGGATCTTCTGGAGGCATCTCACATGGAAGGCCTCGAGGCTTCTCAGATGGCGGCTGTAAATAGTCCATGCCTCACATCCATACAGTAGTGCAGTGATGCATACTACTCTGTAGACCAGCACTTTGGTGTGGAGTTTGAGGTTCCTGTTCTGAAAAACCCTTCTCCTTAGGCGACCAAAAGAGGCTGATGCTTGCTTGAGGCAATTTTGGATCTCGTCATCCATTGAGCAGGTGTCAGACATTATGCTCCCCAGGTATTTGAAGGTGGGCACCGTGAGCAGTTGTTGCCCTGCTGCTGTGAAAGTTATTGTTGGATTTTGTAAGAGGTCAGCACTGGACTGACAGAGTACCTCTGTCTTCTGGGTGTTGATCGTCAGCCCGATTCTGGTATCTTCAGTTACGGCTGCCGAGAAGATGTTTTGCCGAGCCTCTGGTGTGTAAGCAACCAGGGCACAGTCATCGGCGTATTGTAGCTCAATGATGGTCTCCGAGGTCAGCTTATTAGTTGCCTGTAGCCTCCTGATGTTAAACAGTTCACCATCGTGCCTGAAGTCTATGGTAACTCCAGCCTGCTGCTCTATCCTCCTGCGTAGCAGACGAGGAAGATGTTAAAGAGAACTGGAGCCAGCACACAACCTTGCCGCACTCCAGTTTTTACACCAAAGGGCTCTGTGCTGTGTCTTCCTACTACCACTTGGGCCATCATCCCAGAATGAAACTGCACAAGGATGATGAGAAACTTGGGTTATCACCCAAATCTCTTCAGGACTTGCCACAGTAGTGTCAAATGCCTTTGAGGGATCGACAAAGGCAATTAACAAGTCCGTGTGCTGCTCCCGACACTTCTCTTGGAGCTGACGTGCCACAAAGATCATGTCAACTGTCCCCCTGTCTTTCCCAAAACCACACTGCGACTCTGGGGTGACTCGTTCTGATATTGCTGAGATGAGTCTGCGGAGCATGACCTTGGCAAGGACCTTTCAAGCAGTGGCCAAAAGAGAGATACCCCTACTATTGGAGCAGATGGATTTATCTCCTTTGTTCTTATAGATGGTAACAATGTTGACGTCTTTCCACTATTGTGGACGCATTCTCGTCTCCACACCTCTAAAATGTAGATGTCGCTGGTGCCACTTCTCGTGGGCGTAGAGTCCGATCCTTGAGCCGCATAACCGCTCACAGAGGGAGCAGGGGAACCCAGATACCAGGGGGTTACCAGCTGCCTGCTGGTGTCGTTGAATGCGCCTCTTGGAACGTCTGTCTTGATTGGTTTGGTGTATTTTTGAAACTGCAGTGGCATAAGTGATCTGCCAGGTTGATCTGTCGAGCTGCGTAGTGTTGATGTTGGATTGCTTTAAGAGGGCCCTGGTGTAGTCCTTAAAGCACCGCTTTTGCCCCCAACAGAGCGCTTTGCACCTCTCAGTTGGCCATAGAGGACTTGGCGGGGCAGACGGTCATCAGGCATACGGATGGTGTGTCCAATCCACCGAAGATGCTTTTTAGCCACGGCCTCTTCCATGCAGATGGAGTTGGTGTTTTTGAGGATGTCTGTATAGGGGACTCAATCCTCCCAGGACAGGCCAAGGATCCTCCGCAGGCAGCGTATGTGGAAGGCCTCCAGCTTGTTGATGTGTTGACGGTATGGGGTCCATGTCTCCGCTCCATAGAGGAGAGTGGAGAGACATACTGTGTTGTACACAGCGATCTTCGTGCTGCCCTTCAGATTATGGTTTCCAAAAACTCTGCGGCGTAGGCGACCAAAGGATGATGAAGGTTTATTGATGCGGGCGTGCAGTTCAGTGTCAAGGGAGCAGCATGAGGACAAAGTGGAGCCAAGGTAAGTGAAGCGATCCACTGTGTTGAGTGGAATGCCATTTATTTGGAAACTAGGGGGTGAGGAGGTAGAGGTAGCGAGTTGGGACATGATTTCAGTTTTTTGAATGTTGACCTGGAGACCAAATGATTGGTACAGGCAGGAAATTGAGTTCAGGGCGTGCTGCATAGCATTATCCATAATGTGTGGGTCGACAGGGGTGGTGTGATTGAGAAGACTCAAAATGGTTTGCCCAACGAGCAAGGATATCATGGCGGTCCTTAAGGAGCGAGGAGCCGTCAGCTGACCGGACTGGAGCAATCGCCCGCTTCCTGGGGCCATACAATGCTTTGATGGCATCGGAGAAGCCCTGAATGTTGTTGCAGTCTGCCAGGTTTTGGATCTCGTGTGCCTTCTGCACCCACCAGGTGTCCTCCATTGTTCGCAGGGCTCGCTGGGTTGCTGTTTTTGCTGCAATAAAGGTGTTTTTCAGGATAAGAGATGTGGGGCAGGACAGGAGAGCTTTGTGGGCCTTGTGTTTCATTTTTAAAAGTGACTGTATCTCAATTGAGTTGCAGTCAAACTAGTCTTGGTGATGTTTCCTTGATTGGCCAAGCACTTCTGAGGCTGCACTATAAATGGCCTCGCGCAGAGCTGGCCAGTCAGCTGATTCCTCTGGGATCTTTCCAAGGTTTTCAGCAAGGAGCTGCTGAAGGTTAGCTTTGGTGGTGGGGCTGTTCAGTGCTGCACAGTTGAGCCTTTTGTTTGGAGCTGTCCTAGGACCATGGTATTGAATGCTCATGCGGAGTTTGGACCTGACCATGAGGTGGTCAGTCCAGCACTCAGCTCCACGCATGACACGGGTGATGAGGACATCCTGCATGTCCTTTTGGCGGACAATCACATAGTCCAGGAGATGCTAGTGTTTTGAGCGGGGGTGTTGCCAGGTGGTCTCAAACCTGTTCTTCATCTGGAAGATGGTGTTCGTGATGACCAGATTGTTTGCCGAAGTTGTTAGTGAGGTTCTTTCTGTGAGGGTCTTGAGCCACTGTTACTTGTTACTTACTGCACAGAGGGAGAGAAGCCGAAGTCCGTTGTTGTTCATTTTCCCCACTCCGTGCTGGCCAATCACTTTACTCCATACTAGGTGTTCCGTGCCCACCCTAGCATTGAAGTCTCCCATGACTATGAGCTTGTCCATAGCCGTTTTCTTTCTGTAGGATTGTGTCAAGTGCTCTGTAGAAATCCTCCTTTGTGTTAAACACTGGTGAACGTGGCAAAGTGTTTCTTTGCCAGGGGGATGCACCATGTCATCAGCCTTTCATTGATGCCAATAGGGGATTCCGGGATGCGCTATAGCAGTTTGGACTTCACAGCAAAACCAACTCCATGATTACGGTGAGTGCCTTCAGGGACCCCTTTCCAGAAGAAGGTATACCGTGCACCAACTTCTGTCAGGGAGTCCTCTCCATGTAGTCTGGTCTCACTGAGAGCTGCAATGTCAATGTTATATCTTGCAAACTCCATGGCCACAAGTGCTGTCCTCCGGTGGGGCCTGTCAGAAGTTACAGCCAGGTCCAGCAGTGTGCGAACGTTCCACGCAGCAATGCATAGATTTTTTCTTAAACCAGGGGTGTCCAAACCTTTTGCAAGGAGGGCCAGATTTAATAAAGTGAAGGGGCCCGGGGGCCAATAGTTTTTTCAGACATTTTTTAACTACAAAAATTTCATGCAAATACACACTGTTATAAAACAAATTTCATTGTCACAATTGTCTTTATTTTTCAAATGACAAAATAAACAAATATAAGCCATTCAGGCAGATGTGAACAACTCTAAAAACACAAATTCTGCCTTTCATTCCTATCTGAAGATTCAGATAACATTGAACAAACTGTTTGAAATACCTTACATTTAAATGAGTTTAAAATTATTTTTGCCTCATGAACATTTTACACAGGAGTTACAAGTAATGCAAATTTGTCTGTTATTATTAAAACTTAAAACACGTGAGTTTTGCTCTTGTCATTTGCAATATCTTTCAGAAAGTAATAGTTTGTGTCATGTCTACAGGTTTATAACATCAACAGTATTAACATGGCCACTTCGTAATATTTAATATTAAGTAATATTTAATTTTTATTTAATTTTGACTCACAGCCCCGCGTGAAGAATCGCTGTTGTGATGCCATTTCAGCTTGGAGCTGCTTCACTTTATCAGCGCGGTTACTCCCTGTTAGCTTGTCGTATGTGTCAGCATGTTTAGTCTACTAGTGTCTCTTTAAGTTGAAATCCTTAAACAAGGCAACCGTCTCTTTAGAAATTAGACAAACACAATTGCCTTGATTTTCAGCGAAGAAGTATTGTAATTCCCATTTCTCTTGAAAGCGACGTTCCTCAATGTCAACTGTCCTCGTTTTCTTTGCAGTCGCCATGGCAGAAATGAGCGGCGAGGGGTGGTGCTGCCACCCTTTGGTAATAGGAGGAATTACAGGTTCAAGTTTCATTTTTTTTTTTTTATATTCAGTTTGACAGTGCAGGCGGTCCATAAATAATACATTATAAGACCGAAGCTGCGGGCCATATGAAATCTGATCGGGGGCCAGATTTGGCCCGCGGGCCGGACTTTGGACATGGCTGTCTTAAACCTTTTTTGTAATTTCGACCGCGGCGGGGGATGCTCCGACAATTGCGGTTTACCGTCCGGAGTGTGAAGAGCAGACAATTTTTAGACCACCTTTTCTAGGTCCTACCCCATCTCAGGGGTGTGCAGTGTGGAGCTGCAGAGTCACAATGGAAGCTGCCGAGGAGATGCGCTGCTCCATCCCACAATCTCAACGACCATCATTCCATTGCCGCCTTTGACTAGGCACTCCCAGCCACATCCTTAGCCTGTGCCCACCGCCATTCCACATCGCCACAGGGCTTTTTGGGGAGGGGAGGGGGGCTTGGAGAAGGGGGGGGGCAAAATGCTTGCGCAAAGGTGGGGATTAAGGTGAGGATGTGGGTGCGCAGTCCACATTCCCACCGTCTTCACTCCTACCAGGTGAAATCTCCAGTGGCATGAGAGAACCCATGACGACCTTCGACTGGCAGGAGTTGCAGGGGGCTGCCGGTGGTCCGATTTATTGGACTCCGCCTATGCCTGTCCCCAGGTACAGGTTTGGGATCACTCTTAGTCTGGTCTCTACCCTTTGACCTGTTCGACTTGGGTGACCCTGCCAGGAGTACGAGACTCCAGCCGACATAGCTCTAGGGGTCACAGAGACACGCAAAGTGCCTCACCACGATAAGGTGGTGATCCCGTCAAGGCACCGGGACACACATACACGCACGCACGCACACACACACACACACACACACACACACACACACACACACACACACACACACACACACACACACATGCGCGCACACACACACAAACACACTCACACACACACAATGCCGTTTAATAATGTGAACATTTACTGTCTAAATCTACATGGTAATCATAATGAGTACATTATTAAAAAAAATGGCTACTGTGAAAGAATAGCTAAGAAATAAGAATATCACGTCTCCGCTCCTCAGTGGCGCCGATTGTCACGCGAAGTAGAACTAACCCACGCCTCCTCCCACTCGTAGCCTCGTGTTACATTGTTTGTTGTCATGGTGTCAGTTTGCGTCTCTGCCCCGCGTCTGCGCATTCGGCCCTCCCCGCCTGAGTCTACCTGTAATTGTTGTAATCGCCATCACCTGCCTCCCTTCACCCATCTTGTACTTTGTACAAACCGGATTCGGTTGAAGTTGGGAAATTGTGTAAAATGTAAATAAAGTCAAAAGTCAAAGTCAAAGTCAGCTTTATTGTCAATCCCTTCATATGGCAAGACACACAAAGAAACCGAAATTCCGTTTCCTCTATCCCACGGTGACGAGACATACAAGTAGACGACACAAAATAAAAACAAGAAGGCACAAACAATAAATAATAAATAAAAAAATAATAAATAAATAAAATGAGCGAAATAATAACAAAATACAATGATTTGAAAATCCTTTTCAACCTATATTCAATTGAATACACTACAAAGGCAACATATTTAATGCTCAAATTCATAAACTTCATTTTATTTTTCAAATAATAATTAACTTAGAATTTCATGGCTGCAACACGTGCAGTAGAAGTTGGGAAAGGGCATGTTTACCACTTCGTTACATCACCTTTCCTTTTAATAACACTCAATAAACGTTTTGGAAAAGAGGAGACTAATTCTCTTAGCTTCTCATGTGGAATTCTTTCCCATTCTTGCTTGATGAACCGCTTCTGTTGTTCAACAGTCCGGGGTCTTCCCTGTCATATTTTACGCTTCATAATGTACCACACATTTTCAATGGAAGACAGGTTTGGACTGCAAGCGGGCCAGGGGAGAACCTGGACTCTTTTACTTCGAAGCCACGCTGTTGTAACACGTGCAGAATGTGGCTTGGCATTATCTTGCTGAAATAAGCAGGGTCGTCCATGAAAAAGACGTCGCTTGGACGGCAGCATATGTTGCTCCAAAATCTGTATGTACTTTTCAGCATTTATGTTGCCTTCACAGAAATGTAAGTCACCCATGCCATGGGAACTAATGCACCCCCATACCATCACAGATGTTGGCTTTTGAACTTTGCGTTGATAACAGTCCGGATGGTCCGCTTCCTCTTTGCTTTGCATGGTAGAGTCTTAATCCGCACTTACTGATGTAGTGACGAACTATATTTACTGACAGTGGTTTTCTGAAGTTTTCCTGAGCCCATTTGGTGATATCCTTTACACACTCATGTCGGTTTTTAAGGCAGTGCTGAGGGATCGAAGGTCACGGTCAATCAGTGTTGGTTTCCGGCCGTGGCGCTTACGTGCAGTGATTTCACCAGATTCTGTGAACCTTTTGATGATATTATGGACCGTAGATGTTGAAAACCCTAAATTCCTTGCAATTTTGCTTTGAGAAATGTTGTTCTTAAACTGTTCAACTATTTTCTCACGCAGTTGTGGACAAAGTGGTGAACCTCGCCCCATCCTTGCTTGTGAATGACTGAGCATGTTTGGGTAGGCTCCTTTTATACCCAATCATGGTACCCAATTAGCCTGATCAGATGTGGGATGTTCCAAATAGGTGTTTCATGAGGTTTTCTCAGCTTTCTCAGTATCTTTTGCCACCTTTCCCAACTTCTACTGGAAGTGCTGCAGCCATGAAATTCGAAGTTAATTATTATTTGGCAAAAAACAATGACGTTTCTCAGTTTGAACATTAAATATATTCTCTTTGTAGTGTATTCAATGGAATATGGGTTGAGAAGGATTTTCAAATCGTTGTTTAAATTTCGTTGTACATGTGACAATGACAATAAAGATCTATTCTATTCTGTATTTCGGTTTTATTTACATTTTACACAATTTCCTAACTTCAACCGAATCCGATTTCTATTTAAGTCCTGTCTGCGTGTCACTCCCGGTCGGATCGTCCTGTTAGTAAGCCCTCCCTGGTTTCTTGTTTGCCAGTTTGTTCCTGTCTGTTTGCCTCCCCATTAGTCTTGCTATGTCCTCCTGCCTGTTTGTTCCCCTCATCCTCTCCTCCACCCCCCCTTTTCCCTTCAAGAAACCCTGGTCTAAGGTGCATTTGGTCACCCTGCTCCATTCCGCACATGACAAAGAATATCATCAGATAGACAAGATGAGTAATAAAAGCAACACAAAATAGCGGTCTGGGCATGAACTGGAGGTAATGTGCAAAAAGGTGACCCATCTTAACTCCTGTTCCCAAATTTATGCACTCATATTTTGCACACTGGTAAATTGCACTTATTGTGTTCTTGTCTGGATGAGCTGGAAAGTGGCTTTGAAGTGTCTCTGCAGTCAGCCAGGCCACGTAGGGGAAGTTGGCAGCAAGAGTGAAGAAAAAAGATAAAAACAAAAGTGGAAGATTGAAAAAGACGTGGTCAGGGGGAGCTCTCTAGCAGTGCCGGCCTGGTGTTGCAGACCTTGCTTTTCCAGGGTTCGGCCTGGTTTGGGCCTCAAAGAGGTTCTGGCAAACTGGGTCCACCATGGTGGAGTCGGTAATAACCGACGTAAGCTCACACTCGCTCCCTTTGTTCCAAGAGACTGCCTTTTGGATGGGATGCGTGGGACCGTGCTGGCACACAGCCAAACAAAAAATAATTGATTTCAGGACAAAAAGTATTAAAGTCACGTGCAAGTTCCGGTAACAAAGGACCTCAAGCCCGCTGACCCCAGTGGAGAGGGGAGATTTTCAGCAAAGGTTCTAGCAAGACAGAGACCAGGAAGAGAGAGAAAGGGAAAATGGCTTCGGTTTATAAACTCAAGAAAACAAACCCGCCTCCCACTCACGGATAGGCTGAACTGGCTTTATGCGTCAATGTCAGCCCGTGTACAAATAGCTGTAATTTGAACAGAATGGAGTTATGATGATTCAGAGGCATAGTTTTTGGTAATTTGTAATGATACTTTGAGTATAACAAAACTAGCTTTGAAATCTAGTCAGAGAAAAACCTGAAAAACTGCACATTGTATTTATAAAATATATTAGATTAGATTAGACTCGACTAGAGTACTTTATTTATCCCACAGTGGGGAAAAAGAGTGCAAGAATACAAGAAACGTGTGCATGTTTCAATAGATTAATCTAGGAAAGTCACATGCAGAACATAATCAGAGATGGATCACAAAATGAAACATAGGAATGCAGTCTCTCAAGGTTCTTCTCAAAATGTCTCCGTTTTTAATGGTTGATCAATGCATACAGTATATTGCATGACTTCTGCTGGTTGGGGGGTCATTGGAATGTTGAAATGTGCATGCCCAGGATGGGATGGGGGGGGTCTTCAGGCACCAAATCCGAGCCGCACTGAGTGGAGAGAAATCTGAAGGCAATTATCGCTACAACTGTATAAAATTAATATAGGCATAGACTATATACTATGCAGTTGGTTTCTTAGGGAAAGCAGTGGATGTTTGGACAGCATACACTCAACATTAAAAGAAAACGTGTAATCTTATAATTAAAATAAGTTGCTTTTTTATTCCCCAAACCTGTCTTTTGAACTTTCCCTTAATTGGGAGTAACATTAACTGATATTTGACTTTTGACTCTAGCTCAAGCTGAATTCTGAACATATTTCTTATTATTTTATATTTGAAGTTATCATCCTAATGTAGTAAAATGTAAACCCACTCGTACACTAACTCCAAGTGAGCTAGCTAGAAAAGGCCGTAAGTAAAATAGCCTGTAACTGCGCTGCAATTTTAGTTAAACTAATTTCATGATAACATCATTAATCACCTGTCTGTTCTTCTTTTTTGTTTTTTCTTCCTTCCTTGGGCGCTAGGAGGCACATGAATCAGCATGCCAGGCACAGCGCAGTTTGAGGGGGGGCAATTGAATGGGGTCTGTGGCGAAATTGCAGGCAGACATTTTGGTCGTTTTTGTTGTTAATATTGAAAAATAATAGTATAATAAATAAAGAAGTATTTATAACAAATATGTCTCCTCCCTGGTGCCCTTTCTACTCTCTGGCGCCCTTAGCAAAGGAACGGACAGCTCTATTGGCACCTATTTAAGAACACCACTGTAAGTCTTGATAAATGTACTACTACCCAAAGTGATTGTTTGATGACATTTGACCAAACTCTTTCCTTTCAAAAACACATTAAGAACATTACTACAACTGCGTTTTTTCACCTCCGCAATATGACTAAGCTTTATCCCATTTTTTCAACATGCATTGCAGAAATTATTAAATGTATTTGTTACATCACGCCTCAATTATTTTAATGTATTGTTTTCTGGTTTTCCTATGTCTAGCATTCAATGTTTCCAGTTAGTACAAAATGTACAATATTTTGTATTGTTTCATATTGTGTGTTAAATGTTGCCCATTCTGCATCCATTGTAGCCTTGTTTTCACGGACGGGGAATCCTCCCACCTGCGTTACCTTCTCAAGGTTTCTTATTTTTTCCCCCGTAGGGGTTTTGTAAGTTTTTTCTTGCTCTCCCGGGAGTTAAGATCAGGTGATGTCGGGAATAATTGTCAATTGTGGCCATGTGAAGCCCTTGAGACGTTTTTGTGATTAAGGGCTATATAAGTAAATTTGACTTGACTTAATAGAAGGGGGGATGTGATGAAACCAGGCTGACTACCAACTGAAACCGAGAGCGCGTCCACAGCTCGGTTTTCATCCCTGGGAGTCCAACGAAGTCGGTGATGATAGTAGGGTTGTATATGTGTGTGTATGTCATGTGTCTGTGTGCGTATCAGAGCGTCCAGAGCTGCTTCACCAGTCTTGTCTCATGTATTGGAAACGTACTTGGCATAAAAGTCTTGGGAGGAGGGGTGAGAGCTAGTGAATCACTGAATCATCAATATTCATACGATCTGTCGAGCCGGGTATATAAAAAAATTCTTAGGTGGAATTTAATACCTTTTTAATACCGTCACAATATTTTTTAATACCAACACGACTTCAAGCTCCAACTATTTAAGCTTCAGTGTTCGGGCTTAGTAAATAATAACTACAAAAACTAAATAGTTTTTCATTGTTACGTGTAGAAAGAGCACACACCACTTTTGTAGCACTACACTGTTTTATAATCATTTCATCATCTGATGGAGGATTCAGACAACATTAGCCTCCAATTATGGCTTTACATTTTCCTTCAGTACAACATCAGCTAGATATGTTTTTTAATTAAATACATTTGCCAATATTATAACTACCGTATTTTTCGGACTAAAAGTCCCGTTTTTTCTCATAGTTTGGGTGGGGGGGCGACTTATGTGTAATTATTCACAAATTTTTACTTGATCATTAACACATTACTTACTTACTAGTATAGTTGATCACTTCACGCATGGAATAATTGGAGCCTCACTGACAATGAGTTCCACTCACTGACTTCCGCAGTCAGGAGATTTAATGTTTTGGAGTGACACAGATGGTTCGATAAACTTGTTATTTATGTTATAGTTATTTGATACATATATAGTTTATTTACAGCAGCAACGTCTATGTCAAAGTCAAAGTCTGCTTTATTGTCAACCTCTCCACATGCCAAGACACACAAAGAAATCGAAATTACGTTTCCACTATCCCACGGTGACAAGACATAGTACACGACATACATACAAGCAAACAACACAAAATAAAAACAAGAAGGCAATGAATAATAAGAGTGATGAATAAATAATAAATAAACAAATAACACAATAAATAAATAAGAGGAGCAAAACGGAGCAAGTGTGCATACAGCAGACAGTCAGAATATAGCGCAAAAGTACAGGACGCTACGCAGAAGGGGGGAGAGAGTTCAGGATCCTAACAGCCTGGAGTACGTAAGTCTATGTTGTTAGACTTCAGAAGTTTCCGATTGTCTAGCAAGGCCGTGAAGGCAGCGGGGGGGGGGAAGAGCGCTCATCATCGCTTGCTGTGTTGGCTCATATGTTTAGCTCTTGTTTTGTGAAATAAAGAGCCGGTTACCAAACACACGTCTTGCCTGGTACTTTGGTAACGCTATAACGCTACAATATAGTTATATAGTATATAACTATATTGTACTCCCCGGGAGTCCGCGCCGCAATCGGCGGCATACGGAGTCCCCGCCGCAATCGGCGGCATACAGGGAGTCCCAGCCACAATCGGCGGCATACAGGGAGTGACTATAATATATACGTAGATCTGTGGAATAATTGGAGCCGCAACTGACGACGAGGCTGACGTCAGTGGCGCATGGAGTTCCAGACACAACAGCTGTGTTTTTATATTTTTTTTAAGTGACACAGAGGACGAAGATTTCGATGGATTTAATGATTAGGAGTGACACGGATGGTTCGATAAAATTGTTGTTCATATTATAGTGTGATATATATTTTATATATAGTTATATGGGCCTGTGGAATAAGTTGAATTGCAACTGACGTCAGCGGCGCACCGCACACACTTCCGGGATTAGAAGCGCCGGCGTTTACACAAAGGACTGTCAAGTGGCATGGTGGTACAGATGGTGTAAAATTAGGTATTGAATTTGGCCCAGGCACATTGGCTATCCCAAAACATGTCGTAGTTCAAAATTTCACCAGGAGATGGTGTTAAAGCTTGACATAGGGGTGACCGGATGGAAATTAACAAATCTAATCAATTAAATTGTTAGCAATTGGGAGGACACGACCTGTTCAAACACGTAGCAACGCACAATTTTGGAATAAGAGTTTGCTATGCCATAATTTTAAGATGTAACAGCTTGAGCAATATCAATATATGTGTTTAAGTTGGAGGAACCCATTATTGTGTTAAGTACTATTATGTGACAAGATATATGTGATTCATGTTGCAATGTTTTGTCCAACCTGTATTTAACATTGGTGTTCCATCCATACCTGAATGTATTAAGTTGAAGAGGAGACATTAAGGGCTATATACTAAATGCCAGAACGAGCAAAACAGGAAACACCTATTAAGGGTGATTGCTGCTTGAAGCAAGGTTGCCAAGACAACCGAGGGGCACCCACGTATTCCGGTGAGGTAATTCCGATGAGGTAATGCCAGAACGAGCAAAACAGGAAACACCTATTAAGGGTGATTGCTGCTTGAAGCAAGGTTGCCAGGACAACCGAGGTGCACCCACGTATTCCGGTGAGGTAATTCCGATGAGGTAATGCCAGAAGCATATAAATATGACGCCCGGACACAGAACGGGGCGCTTCTCCGAAGTCACGGCGATAGCCGTGACGCTGCCCGGACTAAAAGAACGAAGATGGACTTTGCATTCTTTTTCAGATTGAACCAAAATCTACTAAGATGAATTTCCAGAGTCTTCGAATTGGACTTTGTCAAATTTTAAGCTTCGAGGAAGGCAGAGGAGACAGCCGCTGGGGCAGAAAGGAGAAGTCGCCAATTTTACTTTTTTGGCTAGGCTCCTCACGGCCAGACCTTTCCTCTTTTTTAAACAGAATTCGGATTTTGGAACAAAGGAGAGCCGATCACTCGACTTGTTCAACCAAATAGGATTTTAGACCTTTAGTCTCCTCTTTTGTTCTGTGTGGGTGAGTCTTGTTTTTTGTTTTTTTCGACTTGTAATTCTTTTTCTTGCTTATTCATTAAATCTCTTCTTAAGCCTTAATTCGGTTATCGATTATTTCGTATTAACTATGTCGAGCATGGTTTTATATGCGGTAATTACAACTTTAAAATGTCTTTATTTCCCTATCATAGTCATTCTTTAAATCCGTTCAATTCTTTTTAAAGTGAAGACAGCTTTAATCCTTAACATCAGGAATTGTCAGATCTGGTTCGAAGTAGTTATCTTGAGCTCAGCTAGAGCGAGGGCGCTCTAGTAAATTAACGAATCCTTGAGGTCTTAACAAAGACATCTAAAAAATATCCGTAACGTAATACCAGCATCAAACAACCGAAGGGAGCCATCATTACGGCGCGGTCATATCGACGACTCGCCTCGAATAGAGTTACTCGGCTCGCGCGTCGGATGACTTAAAAAGGATTGGCGTCGTAAAGAAATTAGATTGATTCTGGTAGAATTAATTTAACTCGGGTGGTCAGCTACGGACGAGTCCCTTCACCCCCGGCTTATTGAACCCGTTACTGGGGAGCCGGTGCCACTATAATAAAGTGCGCGTTTGACAGGACGAAGATTCCAATGGATTTAATGATTTGGAGTGACACGGATGGTTCGATAAAATTGTTGTTTATATTATTGTTATCTGATATATAGTTTATATCTAGTTATATGGGCCTGTGGAATAATTTGAACTGCAACTGACCGCACACGCGGCGTTGTTTACACAAAGGACGAAGAATTTGATGGATTTAATGATTTGGAGTGACACAGATGGTTTGATGAACGTGTTCTTTATGTTATAGTTATTTGAATCACTGTTAATGTTACGTCAGGCCCGTTCTCAGCTCCTCGTTTGTGTTTATGTCACGTTAGCATACCGTATCGTTTAGCCTGTTGTTGCTGGTTCATGACTCTTCTTGGTGTTGGATTTTGTCAAATAAATTTCCCCCAAAATGCGACTTAAACTCTGGTGCGACTTATATATGTTTTTTTTTATGATGTTATTTTATGGCTGATGCGACTTGTACTCCGGAGCGACTTTTAGTCCGAAAAATACGGTACTATTATTATACTATATGATACAATATGATATACCGTAATTTTCGGACTATAAGTCGCGTTTTTTTTCATAGTTTGGGTGGGGGG
Source organism: Syngnathus acus (assembly GCF_901709675.1). Lineage (NCBI taxonomy): Eukaryota > Metazoa > Chordata > Actinopteri > Syngnathiformes > Syngnathidae > Syngnathus > Syngnathus acus. The sequence goes on from NC_051095.1 coordinate 26,636,509, forward strand.
GCGACTTATAATGAGGAGCGACTTATATGTGAATTTTTTCAAAAATGTTCAAAAGAAAAAAAGTGAAACGGCGATAAACGAACCGTGATGTAGCAAGGGATTACTGTAATTTGAATTTCAAGTGACGTCAGCAGTGCGGCGCGGCGGTTGTTTACAAAAAGGACAAAGATTGATCACGGGATGACGAAGATGACGAAGGGCCCCACGTACTACCGGCATCATTAGCGGCTTTGTTTCTAAGTGACACGGAGGACGAAGAGTTTGAAGGATTTAAGGATTTGGAGTGACACAGAAGGTTTGAAAAACTATTATGGCTTTTACGCACGCCCGGTCCTACTTTACGGAGCTCTCTTTCACCTCCGTGGATAGAAGTCGGGGGCCGGCGCTCGGCCGGGTGGCTGTCCGGGGACGGTGGATGGGGCTCGGTCATGGCTTTTACGCACATCCGGTCCTATTCTATGGATCTCTCTTCCACCTCCGTGGCTGGAAGTCCACGCCGCCACACGCCTGGAAGTTTGTTTTGTTTAATAAAGAGCCGTTTACCAAACCCACGTCTTTCCTTGTACTTTGTTAACTATGCTACAATATAGTTATATACTAAATCTGTGGAATAACAACGAGGCTGACGTCAGGGCGCACGCGCGGTGTTGTTGACAAAGGACGAGGAATTTGATCGATGGATTTAATGATTTAGAGTGCACAGATGGTTTGATAATATTATTGCTTATATAATAGTTATTTGATATATAATTTATATATCGTTATATGGGCCTGTGGAATATTTTGAAGTGCAAGCGCCGTCAGCGGCGCGCACCCATTGTTGACAAAGGACGATCAATGGATTTAATGAATTGGAGTGACACAGATGGTTTTATCAATGTGTTATTTATGTAATAGTTTTTTTTAATAACTCTGAACGTTACGTCAGGCCCGTTCTCAGCTCTTCATTTGTGTTTATGTCACGTTAGCATACCTATCGTTTAGCCTGTTGTTGCTCGTTCACGTCTGTTCTTGGTGTTGGATTTTGTCGAATAAATTTCCCCCAAAAATGCGATTTATACTCCGGAGCGACTTATATATGTTTTTTTTCACGTTATTGTGCATTTTATGGCTAATACGACCTATATTCCGGAGCGACTTTTAGTCCGGAAATTGCGGTAATATACAATATTATACTACTACAATTATGGCATTACATTTTCCTTCAGTACAACATCAGCTAGATATGTTTTTTAATTAAATACATTTGCCAATATTATAACTACTATTACAGATTATCAACAGTAGGCTAAATCGTTAAAATAATCAACAATCCATGAAAATATTTATTTACTGACAGTGTTGGGATTAACGGCGTTAGAAGTAAAGTCAATAAATTTCCAGTAACGGATAATTTACTGAATTACTATGTGAATTGTTGTAACCCCATTACCGTTATTAACAGTGAAATGTGGCATGTTACTTATGCTCCTTGGGACGCGTCGACCCGCAACGCAAAAACGCTTCCGCCTCTCCGTGGACTAACATTTGACTCGCTACGCCTCGTGTCAGCCGATCATCTTTGGGAACGTGTAAAGTGACATTCTGCGCAATGTAACGAGTGGGGACTGATTGCAGAACGCAGAAGGGTATTACTCCTCCCACAGCCTGTTAAGTCACGCTCCGTCCCTGCTCACACAACACCCCTATTTTTTTAGTGGTCTACCAGAACTGTGTGGGAATGGATATTAAAGGAATGGGAAAGATTTATAATGCGTAAAAGTTTTAGGGAGAGTTTAAAAAAAAATTATATTGTGTACTGGACCACAATGCAACAGGAGATTCATGTGCAACCATGACCCACTTTCGCTATGCATGATGTCCCCGGCGTTAGTGTAGTGTGACATTTCTGAAGTTGTACACTTTGCATTACTTTGCAAGGTAAACCAAACATCTAATTAACTTACAATTCACCCATGCCCTGTAGTGGCCAACAAGAAACATTACGTGTTGGAAATTTCAACACAGTGGTGTTTAAATTTCTAAATAATGTATACACCGTTTCTACTTCGCGGAATTTCATTTTTCGGTTATGGAATACATCTCCTGTGAAAAACAAGGTACCCCTAAATTTTTAGGGAATAGTCCAGCACTTAATACAAATGGGAAAAAGTCTTAAAGGTGGATAGCAATTTGAAAATTTAATACCTCATCAGATGGCATTTACTACTTTTTAATATTTTTAATGGCCACATTTTACGCTAATTTCATTTACTACCGTTTAATACCTTTTACAACCCCACGGAGTCAAACATCACATCTACTTTGGGATTGAACTGAACCGTCGCATTAGTCTGAGTGTTGATTGTTCATCCCACACCATCCAGCTTGCAGCTTGTTCCCTTTCAATGCAGCTGCTCTCGTCGGCTCCTAATTCATTCTATGGTTCAATTTTGGAAGAAAAATATAGCAGGAAACTAGAATAACTTGAGACAGAGGACAGCAGACAGATGGGCTAAAAACAGAACAGTTCAAGCTGCAGAGGGAGTAGGACGCTTTTGTTCTGCTCTCAAGGGTATAGCTGCAAACTGAGATAACGGCTTACAGACACACAGACATTCAAAATACAAATTGCTTAATATGAAATAGCTTAACTTGTATAAGGCCAGAGCAAAAGAAAGAAACATTTGGAGTGATGGCGCCAAAAAAGGATCGGGCAACAGCAGATACTTTGGAAGAAATCAGAAATCAGATGAGAACTCAGGTAAATCTGCAGAAAACTCTGGACATGCTTCAAGAGACTAGAGGGGAGATTAGAGACATTAAGAAGAGTGTTATGGAAATGGAGACTCGATTGATTGGATTAGAAATCAAGATGGAAGAAATTGCATTTCTCAATGCTGAGAATGCCAAAAAAGACCGGCTGATAAAAATTCTCACCAACAGAGTAGAAGATACCAACCAACAATATAAAATTAACAATGTAATCATCTCAAGATCTCTCCTAGACATCAAAATGGTACTGATGGTGAAGACGAGGTAGAAAATCAATCCGAGGAACAGCAAGTGGTGGATTCCCTTACAACAAAAAGCTGCGCTGGACAAGGCAAATGTGGATTTCTGCCAACTCCTTTCAAAAGAGGGGCAACTGGACGTAGGGTGAGTTAAAATCGTGTGGTACTACTGAGATTTATAAATATCAAGCACAAAGTTGCTCTACTGAAACCGGGAAAAAATGTAAGAGGATCGAATGTCTACATGAACGAAAACTCAACAAGCAAAATGCAACCACCGCATGGAGAGCTCGCCAATTGAAAAAGCAAGGTAAAATACAAAGTACTTGGAAGGCAAATTGCAAAATCTACATAAAGCCGAATGGATCATCCCCAGAAAGCACCAAACCAGTGCTGATCAAAGCGATGGAAGAATTGGAGAAACATGCAAATTGAGGTATGTCAAGCCTAACTTCATCCTAATTAAATAAACAATAAATCGTTAACAAAAAGAACTAACGGACTTGGCTGCGATATATGAGAAAATTCTATTGGAAATTAAAAATCATCCCACAACAAATGATCCGAATTAACCCAGGACATTAACCCAGACTGTCACTACTACGAAAATGGACTAGACAAATATGGATACTACTTGAAAGATCAATCAAACAACTGCATGGATATGAAAGAAAACTGTCCATAACCTACTCAACATCTGGAGTTCAAATTCCAACTTTGGAAAATACTAATTCAGACATTGAACAAACCTTTCAACGTCATTGCAATATAGAAAATGTGGATCAAAGGAAATACAGAGTCAATGAGTCTCCACTTCGACGAATATAAACCAGTCCACAGATGTAGAGATCACAATCTATATCGAAAACAATATTATTTTTGAAACACTATAGAGTATGTCAATGGTGATTGAAAATATTTGTGACTAGAAAACAAATACTCTAGTTAGAAGATATTATTGCATGCATTTCTTTAGTAAGCATGTATTGAGTAGCTGGATTTGACATGCCTTCTGGTATAATAAATCTTTTTAGACTGGGACAAGGGAGCCCTGGGCTCAGAAGACTGTTGATATTTGAGCACCTGCAGATGAGCACAACAGTGAGGAGGCACACGCCAGCAGTGGCCGGTGTTAAATATTTGAATAAATTAAACACAGAAACAAAGACGTTTGCAAATCTAAAGACTTTCAAAAACATTAAAGAGCTTATTGATACAAAATACAACGCGTCTTATGAGACGCATTCCAAAATTGCTTCAACCTGCCTATCTTTTCGACAAGTCAGGTAAAACAAAGTGTCAAATAGAGTTGAAATAAGTGTTTATTATGTACTTGACGAAATAAACACATAAATCACAAAAAAAGTGCATCGCCAGGATAGTTGGAAACTGAATGTCAGCTCCTATTTTTGTGATGTAAATTAATTATTCTCCCTTAATCTCTCTGTTGTGAGTAAGAAACATTGAATAAGAATCAAAAGAAAAGGCACAGGAGTTACTTCAGCTACGACATACTTTGTTCAATTTTCCCTCGGGCACCACATAACCAATCTCAATCCAGGCCATTTCTTCTAACTGGGAAAAAAGTAAAGATTGCCTTCCAGTCCATATGTACAGAAATTTGAGATGAAGTAGTATATCGCTATCAATATCTTATAGTTATACTTTATTGATTCAGATATACTTTATTGTAAACTAACCAATAGGATGATGGCAGCTACTGGAGTGTTTCTGCGAATGTGAATCATGGAGTAAACCTCAGGTAGTTGTCCTTCACGTGATGCCACCAAGAATGTTCTGCAAAACACACACACATTTCTTTGACCAGTGTTTCACTTGTTTTTTTTCCTTCATATAAACATATTACAGTGGTACTAATGAACTTAATTGGCTCAGCGATCGGGTTTGTAAGTAGAAACGTTTGTAAGTAGAAACGTTTCCCATCAATGTAAAATCAAATAATGCGTGCCGGAGTATCTCAAAAGTCATACTTTTTGCCCTATTACTTTGTGTAAAAAGTTTTTAACTCATAATTTGTTCACATTGTGCAGGGCTTGAAAGTGTGATCATTATGGTCGCTGATATCATTATGGTCGGGTTATTCTATTAAGTAACAATAAGACATGCACCACAAAGAGACAGGAGACCAAGAACACAACCCAAGCCAGCAATGCTTGTTGCTCAACAAGGGAAAGTGGAGCTCTCAGCGCTCCAAGATCTTTGAAAGTTCAGCTTCCCCTGTGCAGCCTTTTATTGCATTCGACCTGGTGGGAGGCGGTTCCAAGTCTCGCAATACCCTACCATATTGAAATGTTTGTGTGGGTATCTTGACTGTGAGTGTGTGTGGGGGGTGAGTGTGTGCATGCGTGTAGCAATAATGCTGTCTTACTTTGAAAAGTTACAACAAGCGTGTGTTTTTATATATGATAACATTCGTCCATTAACTAATGCTCCAATCCTTTCGTAATGCGCTGGTAAAAAATTTATCTGGTTGCACAGAGCGAGTGCAGGTTTTAATGCTGCAACACTGTTCATACAGCAAAAAAGGTCAAATTCTGTCTAGTTAGACCTTTCTGCTAAAATTGGCAATCAATGCCGTGGATGGGTTAGGGTTTAGGTTAGATCAGTGCAGAGGTTACCCATCTTCACACAAAAATTAAGGCCTGAATCAAGGATTTTATCTAATTATGTGTACAATTATTTTAATCACAATGCAGCAAATAATTTAATACCTCAAGGTGAACTTACATGCACTATATACACGCACTACCATAAGTTCGTGGTTAAGGGTATTGGAAATATTTGTTGTCTTGTAACCAGTCACATTAAATTAAAACTGTATTTAATTTAATCTTAATTTCCAAAACGTGCCTATAGTATTGTCAAACTATTATCATGAAAATCCTAAAATCTTGTCTCCTGAAAACGACAAACTAAAACGAATGGTCTGTCCCGCCACACATAGTAAGTGAAAAATCCCTATTGTAAATTATTATGTTTTTGTTTGTGGACTTGTCATGCTGTCGGGTTTTGTGAGTTGTTTTTGTCTTGTCCTGTTCGTCGTATTGTCACTTCCTGTTTTGTTTTGGTAACTCTCCTCTCGTTTCAGTCGTGGGTCCTTCCTCTGTGCGTCAGGCCACTTGGCTCCCCTGATCCCAATTGTGTGCACCTGTGTCGTTGGCCCTAATTGTCTGCACCTGTGTCCTCACCCTTCTGCGTGTGTATATAGCCTGCGTCTTCCCCTTGTCTTGTGCCAGTGCGTCTTGTCCCGTCTTGAACACTAGCGATCACGTGGGTAACAGAAATCCCCTTAGAGATCATAGTTAGAAGATACCTTTTGTCCAGCCTGAGCTCTGTGTTTTTTAGTTATGTTTTTTGCCATCGTATTTCCCTCGTTTTGAGGCGCTTTTGGTTTTTGCTGTCTCCAGCCTTTTTGTCCCTCCTTTTGAGGCGCATTTTGTTTTTTGTGCTGTCTTCAGCCTGTGAGAATAAACACCTTTTGTTGGCACTCTGCATCCGAGTCCTCTCCCTGATCCAAGTCTGACAGGACTTTGTTGAACTGAGAGTTTGTGTGTGTGAGACAGTGCACACAATGTTCATTGTTGAAAATGTGGTCTTTGGTCTGTGGTCTTAGTACTGTAGGAGTCAATTTCTGTCATTATCATGTTGGGGCGTGACATGATAATGTCACAATAAAGTGTGTGTGTGTGTGTGTGTGTGTGTGTGTGTGTGTGTGTGTGTGTGTGTGTGTGTGTGTGTGTGTGTGTGTGTGTGTGTGTGTGTGTGTGTGTGTGTGTGTGTGTGTGTGTGTGTGTGTGTGTGTGTGTGTGTGTGTGTGTGTGTGTGTGTGTCTTTGCGGTAACACAGTAAAAAATGGGCTCTTAGTCTCTGACTAGTTGGCCTTGGCCACAGTTTGATAATCGACTTTGTAGTCCTGTCATTGGCTTTGCGGCTGCATGTTTTGGACACTCGGGTGAAAAGAGGGGCGGAGCTGTCAACTGATCGCTACCTGGTGGTGTAATAGCTTTGATGGTGAGGGAAGATGCCGGTCCGATCTGGCACACCCAAACATATTGTGAGGTGTTTGCTGGGAATCCCTTGACAGAAAGAGCTTCAACTCCCACCTCTGGCAGAGCATCTGGGGAAGGCCTGCGACATTGAGTCTGAGTGAACCATGTTCGGTGCCTTCATTGTTGAGGCGGCCAACCGGAGCTGTGGCCGTAAGGTGGTTGGTGCCTATCATGGCGGCAACTCCCAAATCCACTGGTGGACACCGGGAGTAAGGGATGCCGTCAAGCTGAAGGAGTCCTATCGGACCTTTTTGGCCTGTGAGACTCCGACATGTATCGGCTGGCCAAACGGAACGTGGCTTCGGTGGTTGCTGAGGCAAAGACCCGAGTGTAGGAGGAGTTTGAGTAGAATGACCTTCGGAGAGCTTCGAGGAAATTTTGGTCCACCATTTGATGTTTCAGCGAAGCAGTGCACCGTTAATACTCGACAGTGGAGATGGGATGCCGCTGACCTCGACTCTGGACGTCGTAAGTCAGTGGAGAGAATACTTCGAAGACCTTCTCAATTCCATCGACTTCCATTGTGAAAGCAGAGCCTGGGCACTTTGAGGTGGGCTCTCCCATCTCTGGGGTTGAAGTCACTGAGGTAGTTAAAAAGCTCCTTGGTGGCAAGGCTCCTGGGGTGGATGAGATCTTCCTGGAGTTCTTTAAGGCTCTGGATCTGGGGCTGTCCTGGCTGAAACGCACAGCAACCCGTGGACATTGGGGACAGTGCCTCTGGATTGGCAAGCTAGGGTGGTGGTCCCCTTTTTTAAGAAGAGGGGTCGGAGAGTGTTTTCCAACTACAGAGGAATCAAATTTATCAGCCTCCCTGGCAAGTTCTATTCAGGGGTGCTGGAGAGGAGGGAGGTCGAATCTCAGATTCAAGAGCAGTGTCGTTTTCATTGTGGCCCTGGAACAGTGGACCAGCTCTATACCCTTAACAGGATCCTCGAGGGTGCATGGTAGTTCGCTCAACCAGTCCACATGTGTTTTGTGGACCTGGAGAAGGCATTTGACTGTGTCTCTCGGGGAGTTCTGTGTGGGGTGCTTCGGGAGTAAGGGGTACCGAACCCACTGATAAGAGCGGTTTGGTCGCTGTATCACCAATGTTCGAGTTTGGTCCACATTTCCGGCAGGAAGTCGGATTTGTTTCCAGTGAGGGTTAGACTCCGCCAAGGCTGCCCTCACCGATTCTGTTCGTAATTTTTACGGACAGAATTTCAAGGCGCAGCCGAGGCATTGAGGTGGTCCGGTTTGGCCGCCTCAGGATCGCATCTCTGCTTTTTGTAGATGATGTGGTGCTGTTGGTTTCTTCGAGCCAAGATCTCCAACTCTTACTGGAGCAGTTCGCAGCCGAGTGAGAAGCAGCCCGGATGAAAATAAAAAGGAGATCGACAGGTGGATCGATGACGCGTCTCCTGTAATGGAACTGTGGAAAGGGAGCTGAGCCGAAAGGCGAAGCTCTCGATTTATCGGTCGATCTATATTCCTGCCCTCACCTATGATCATGAGCTATGAGTCATGACCAAAAGAACAAGATCCTGGATACAAGCGGCCAATATGAGTTTCCTACACAAGGTGTCCAGGCTCTCCCATAGAGATAGGTTGAGAAGCTCGGTCATCCGTGTTGAGCCGCTGCTCCTCTACGTTGAGAGGAGCCAGATGTGGTGGTTCAGGCAGCTCAGGTATCCCATTAGGATGCCTCCTGGATGCTTCCCCAGGGGCGTTTTCTGGGAATGTCCCACCGGCGAAACCCGGGGACGTTAAGTTTTGCATACAAATAAAAATATCAGTGTGTAAAATAATGTTAAATGTTGTTCGTGTTCTGTTCTAAAATGTTTTTGTTTTGTTATTGGAAGTATTCAAAATAGTATCTTTTAAGCGTTTGGTTGAACTAATACAACGTTAAAAAGTTGTGTAGCTGTCATCTATTATTTCACTGCTTTTTACCAATGTTTTTCCTATCTTTTTTCATAGAATATCCATTTTTTAGTCTTCTTTCAAAGTTATACTGTACAAATCAATGGGCCTGTTTTGGCAGCTGGTTGTTGCAAGGAAAATTGTTAAATATTTTGCAACCATATCTTCAGTCACTGTCAATCTACATTGTACAAATATGAGATGTCTGTACATAAGAAAATATTGTCATTCTGTTTAAGCCCCAGAAAGGGTGCGACCAAATCTGCACTGGTCGCACCAGTGCTGCAAAAGTTAGCTTAGAGCTCTGTTGTGTTTTGAAAGTTCTTAAATTACTGTTACATCACAGAAATTGCATTTTACAGAAGTTTGTAAACTTTTTTATATTGATTTAATTACATACCACACAAAGTAACAATGCTGTTCAAATAAAAAGAAACTGTACCTTGACAGGACCAAGAGGGAACCATTCATGGAGCCGTAGCACGACATGGCCACAAATCCTGGTACTGCTAATGAAAAATTTCCCATCAACTTCTTTGCAAATGTCTGTAAATCAGGAAACTATATTGTAATAAAAGAGTTTATGGGAAAATGTTGTGTCATATGGTAAGTCAAAGGATGTGATACAAACATTTTCATAGTGAACATGTGTGAGTGTGATAGATGGACACAAGCATTACAGAAAGAAATGTTTTTACATATTGTGTCTGGTAGACATTTACAATTTATTATTAAGGCATTACCTATGTGTTTATATATGTGCAGGGTTTCATACAGAAGTCATTTAAATATACTACGCACGTACAACAGATTTTTCAAAGATTAAAAAAAAGATTAAAGATTAAAGTCCCAATGATCGTCACACACACACCTGGGTGTGGTGAAATTTGTCCTCTGCATTTAACCCATCCCCGTGTGATTTTAATCCATCCCCTGGGGGAGAGGGGAGCAGTGAGCAGCAGCGGTGCCGCGCTCGGGAATCAGTTGGTGATCTAACCCCCCAATTCCAACCCTTAATGCTGAGTGCCAAGCAGGGAGGCAATGGGTCCCATTTTTATAGTCTTTGGTATGACCCGGCCGGGGTTTGAACCCACAACCTTCCAGTCTCAGGGCGGACACTCTACCACTAGGCCACTGAGCTGGTCAAGAGATGAACAAGTTGTTCCAAAAATTGTCTTAACATATAAATGTTTAGTAAATACATTTATTCCAGGGTCACACTGTCAGCTAACCAATAGTAAAGGCAAAACACATTTTGGGTTCTTCAGATGCTCAGTGATCTTACATACTATGATGACTGTTGGGCCTCATGACTGTTAATTTTGATTTCAGATTATAAGACACTTTTGGTGGTTCCATCATACCTCTGCTATATGCTTTGCGTTAAACTGTTGGCAGCTCTGAAAGGACAGACGCCCAAATGTTTACAGAGAAATAGCCAACAGGGGATTAGCGAGGGAGGGGGATTCTCAGCCAATGGTTCAAAACATGTGAGCCACCCTTAAATGTTTGTTAGTAAGAAAAGTAGAATATCTGATTTCCACAGAACTTGAAGAACGTGAAGTGACACAAGGGCCAAGGAAAAATCTATTTGATAGTGTGAATCCAGATGTTGTTTTGCTCAGAGTAAATGTAAAATAAGATTTAAATTCTTAATTTCGCTGTAGATTATGCATCCATTTTATTGATGATTGTTTCAGGGGGAGGCCACCACAATGAATGTATAGACATCTTTCCATCCTACATCATCAAAAGCTGTGTGCGGATCACTGAAGCAAAAAAAAAAACAAAAATGCAGACACTGGATGGAACGATTTTTTTTTTTTAAAGTGTGGTATCGTCATAGTTATTGAATTGTTACAAACAATAATACAATGCCTAGCTGTTGTGTGTCTGGATGTATGAATCTGAGTGGAGAGGAGATAGTGTTTCCTGCTTCCAAGAAGAAACAGCCAATTTCATGACGTCACTTCTGGCGCAACTTGAGTGCACAAGTGCATGCGGTGTCCCAAATCCACATTAAACCAGTCCAAATTCAGCATGATTTATGGAGGGTACATGAGGAGGAGCCTTTAAATTGCAATTTGTCCTTTGGTAATTTGGAAACATGCTATTTAGTTGGGCCGCAAGTGATGTCATGCGCTGCGGTTGAAAATGTGGCCAAAAATCTAGCCTCCAGAGGACATAGACTTGTTAATTTGGAAACAGGCATAGTCTCATCAAGCACATTTCTGAGGCGGGGCAAACTTGTGGAAACTACCAACAAAATTAACCAATAAGTGAAGAGCGGGCGTGATGGGGGAGGGGCATAGGGGCTGACATTCTTTTGAAATAAACGCTTCTAGTGCTGTTAGCTGCTGCACAATGTCATGGAACCTTCTCATTTGTGACTGGGGAGAGGCCCTCTCAGAGGACCTGCATATGTCTCACTACACCCAGGCTTGCCTCAGAATGCACCTACACTCCTTTGACCCTTTTCCCTAATCTGAACTGTACTGCCCACCTGGCAGCTCCGAACCCGACTCCTATGGGCGGGTGACGTCAAACGGAAACCCAGTCCATCCTGTACTCGGTGCTCCAAGACAATACACTGTGACTTTTCTCCCATCAGCTGCACGTCATGTCAGCGAGAGTTCCACAAAAGCTGTACTGGCCCGAACCGATATTCAAAAGTTCCTACAGGCTTCATATGCGGCTTCTGCTCTGGTGCGCTATACAGTAATCCTTAGTTCATTGCTGATAATTGGTTCTAAGACCACCCGCGATAGGTGAAAATCCGCAAAGTAGCGTCACCCTCTCATTTTTAACATACATTTTTTGTGTATCAATAAATGTATATTAAACCATATTACCATTAGAAATTTACATAATAGTTTCAAAAATGCATGTTATCATTAGAAATGTACATAATAGTTTCAAAAATGTAAATATTATATTAATAGTATGAATGACATACAGCAAATAATGTATAAATAATATAAATATGATAGGCGTCTGTGTGTGTGTGTGCGCGTGTGTGTGTAACATATGTAGATGTAGCTAAAGTATACATACTGTAAACATGTTTTTAGAACTTTTATTATTATTATTTTTTTATAACAAGGTATGATACTGTAAATATGTTTTTAGAAATCGTATTATGACAACTTTTTTTATAACAAGGTACAAGTGTACGTATTGCAATTGTGTGGGCACTCCCTGCCTTCTGCTGGCAACTTTCGTGCCATAATTCCGCAATTTTGAATTTTTATTTTGAATTTTTGAATTTTTTTGGGGGGGGAGAATCCGCGATGTACTGACGCCACGATAAATGAACCGCGATGTAGCGAGGCATTACTGTATATGTATTAAACATTATTCGACGATCACATCCCCAATCTGTGTACAACCCTCACCACCCTCCAACCCTCTCCAACCCATCCTAACTCAATCGTCATCTTCTCAACGGCAGCAGGGGAACACTCCCCCTATTACAAAAAAGACCTGCTTAGATTGTGGTTACAACATGCCATCTTCCCGCAATCTTCTTATCTGCATATCTTGTTCTAGGCGCTTCCATATCAGATGTACCAAAGAAATCGAGACTGGCACTTGCTAAACTGAGGAGACTGAACAAGTGGACTTGTCAAACCTGTATCCGTTCTGCTATCCCTCGCAACACCCCGATATGTGAAACAAAAAAAGTCCCGCTCCCTTCCGTAACTGTCAAGGTTTGGGATGGAAATGGAGCAGGGCGACCAAATGCAGCTTGGACCAGGGTTTATTGGAGAACTCAAAAGGCAAACTGACACGACTTAACAAAACAATAACTTGAGTGACTGACCGGGCCGTGAAACAGGAAGACAGCAGGACATGACGACAGCAACAGGAACCAAAAAGACATCGTGACACTAACACACAACCCACAACACGCACACAACAACAGACAAACACGCAGAAGACAAGCAATGATCCGACAGGGAGTGACACACAGACAGGACTTAAATACAAGACCGGTAACAAGAGGCAGGTGAGAATGATCACACTCATCATGGGCACACAGGAGGGGAGGGGCGAGCACACAGACATGATCGGGGACGAGTCGTGACAGTAACCAAACCTAGTCTCACAATCCAACTGTAATTCCCTTACCACCAAAATCATGGTGTTGGCAGACATTTGCAAAAAGCTCAACATCAATGCCCTCTGTCTTCAAAAAACCAAGTTCAGTCGTGAAAGACCCCACAGTACGATGCAATCCGCAAAGATTGTGTTGGATTCGGCTTGTTTATCTACTCACGCAATGGGCTCCCATACTGTTCAGCAATCCCCCAACTCCAGCCCACCTGAAATCCAACAAATTCTCATCCCAACAGCCCAACGTAGCCAGCTCTCTCTCACAAATGTCTCCATCCCTCCCATCAAATCCAACTATGTAGGCCCCCAAAATAAACACCTCTCATGGTTGAACCGCGTCCCAACTGATCCTGGCCTGATATGAGGGGACTTCAATGAACATCACATGTGATGGGACGAATTTGTGCACGCCAACAATAGAAGTTCTGCACTCTTTGATTGGCTTGATGAAAATGAAAGGAATATTTTAAATGATGGCAAACCTACCTGAATTTCCAGACACACCCAACGGCCTGGACTTAACACCCCAAATCTCTCGTTTGCAGACCCGGTGGCCATCAGCTGCCAATTATCATCAAATGGAGAGGGGAGAGCAACGTGGAAAATGCGTAACGCCAAGTCCGACTCAACTTCCAAAATGGAGCCTGGGGAAAATACAAATTCATCATCAGTCAAGGTCTTGAAGCCATCGATGAGACCCAACAAAAAAAAAGCGTAACGCCAAATCCGACTCAACTTCCAAAAGGGAGCCTGGTGATAGCACAAATTCATCATCCGTCAAGGTCTTGAAGCCATCGATGAGACCCAACAAACATCCGCTGTCCTTGAGGCCTTTACAACTCATCAAAAAGGCCGCCACTGACGCCATCCCAACAAGTCATCCGATCTAACACCCCATGGTTAACTGAGGAAATTCACCAGCTGAAAAAAAACGCAACAAGCTGAGACGAAGCCTGAGGGTCGCAAACTGTCAAGAATGCCTGACAGTCTCCAAAGAGGTACAAACCATCGCAGAGGCGAAGAGAGCAAATTGGCAAAACCACCTTGAAAAAATTGCTAAAACTAAAGACCTCAAAAAGCTCTGGTCCGTAGTTTCAATGCTAACCAGACGAGAGAGGCCAGGAAAACACTCATCTACAAGGGCAAAGGGCTCATCTAAGAGTGTGCCTCAGATGGTGCAAAACCTAATGCAATTAACTGTGAATACACAATGGTGAGTGGGCGGAGAAGCGACAAGTCGGATGGTAGTACAAGAGCTTTGACGAGATGATCAAACACCCCTTGGCAGGAGCCCGAACCCCCCTACATCCTAGCTGAACTCCAGAAGGCGCTGAAACAGATTAAACCCGGTAAAGCTGCAGGACCCAACGGCATTGCTCCTGAAATGTGAAACCACCCGATAGAGGCTCTCTCACTGCTGCTACAATGCGCATACGATGTTCTGGTGAAGATCATGCTCAGCAGGCTGATCGAGCACATGTCGGAAGCTGTGCTCCTGGAAACTCAGTGTGGCTTCCGGAAAACTAGATCCACCACAGACATAATAATAATAATAGATCGGTTTTATATAGTGCTTTTCTAAACACTCAAAGCCGCTTTACATAGAAAATCCTCGCTTAATCGCGCACACACACGCACACACACACACACACAAACACACACTCACACACACGAAGAGTTAGGGGTTATGTGCAGAGTTGAAGAGGTGGGTCTTGAGATGGTGTTTGACGGAGTGCAGGGAGTCAGCATTACGGATGGTCAGGGGGAGAGAGTTCCAGAGAGTGGGGGCAGCAATGGCAAAGGCTCTATCCCCAATGGTCCGGTATTTGGTTGAGGTAGTGGGGGTGAGCAAGTTGGCGTCAGCAGAGCGGAGTCGGCGGGTGGGGGTATAGCAATGCAGGAGTTCAGACAGGTAGGGGGGGGGGCAAGGGAGTGACAGAGTGGTCGTCAATGCAGAGTGTGAAGTTGTGGTAGGTGGGGAGGCTGGATTTAGGACCGAAGTTGATGATTTCCGTTTTGTTACTGTTTAGTTTGAGAACGTTTTGAGTCAGTCTTTAATGTCTGTGAGGCAGCGAGTGAGGGTGGAGAGAATGGCAGGGGAGATGGTTTTGGTGGAGATGTAAAGTTGTGTATCGTCAGCGTAACAGTGGAGTTTGAAACCATGGCGCCGGATGATGTGTCCAATGGGAAGCATGTACAGTGTGAAAAGAATGGGGCCCAGAACTGATCCTTGAGGGACTACGTGTGCAACAGGGGTGGTGTGGGATTTGTGTTGGTCAATGGTGATGTATTGAAATCTGTCAGACAGGTAGGATTTGAACAAGGAGAGGGCGGTGTTGGTGATGCCGATAGATTCTAGGCGGTTGAGAAGAATGGAATGGTTTACTGTATCGAAGGCAGCACTGAGGTCAAGGAGGAGAAGGATAGTGAGAGAACCAGAGTCAGAGGAAAGCAGGAGATCGTTAGTGACTTTAAGTAGGGCCGTTTCAGTGCTGTGGTGTGTACGGAAACCAGATTGGAATGGTTCATACAGGTTATTTAAAAGGAGGTGGGTCTTGGGTTGAGATGTGACGGCTCTTTCCAGTAGTTTTGATAGAAATGTGAGATTAGAGATGGGTCTGTAGTTGTTGGCGTCCTCAGGGTCAAGGCCGGATTTTTTGAGGAGAGTGATGGCTGCAAGCTCAAGAGGTGAAGGGACTGTGCCAGAGGTGAGGGAGGAATTGATGATGTCTATGATGAGTGGGGCAATGGGAGTGAGGCAGTCTTTAACTAGTTGAGATGGCATGGGGTCCAGGGGGGAGTTAGAGGATTTCATGGTGGAGAGTATTTGGAAGAGGTCAGCAGAAGTTATGGGGGAAAAGGTTGATAGCCGGGGGACGGATGATGAAAAGAATGTGGGTTCAGGTTGTGGGATACTAGAGGGGGAGGATGCGAGCTGGTGGTAGATGCTTTCTATTTTAGAGTTGAAAAATGACAAAAGCGTGTCACATTTCTCTGGGGTGAATGATGATGAAGTGTTGTCATGGGGTTTGAGGAGTTTGTTTATGGTCGAAAACAGGGAACATGGGTTTGAAGAACCAGAGTGGATGATACCAGAGTAATAAGATGAGCGGGCTTTGTTAAGGGCTGATTTATAGTGATGCATAAGGTCTTTGTAAGCGAGGGCATGGACTGCGAGACTGGCTTTCTTGCATAATCGTTCTAGCTGTCGAAGTTGTTTCTTAAGTTTACGGAGTTCCGGGTTGAACCAGGGTGCGAAGTGAGTAAAGGTGACTGTTTTGGTTTTCAGAGGAGCCACTGTGTTGAAGGAGGTAGACATAATGTTGTTGTAAGTGTTGACAAGGTCCGTGGGGGTTGGGTTTGCAGGGGGGGTGAGGGCGGAAACAGATACAGGAGAAAACTCAACTACTTGAAAAAACAGCATCAGGACTGGGACTAAAAATAAACGGAGCAAAAACCAAAGTAATGCGAGTAAACAGCAAAAACACAAACCCCATCAACCTCAGGGGCTGCCCACTGGAAGAGGTACACAAATTCACATACCTAGGAAGTGTAATTGCAGTGGACGGTGGAACGGAGGAAGATGTGAAATCAAGAATAGGGAAAGCAAGAACAGCATTCAACATATTAGATAAGATCTGGAAAACCAAAACCATTTCACTCAATACTAAACTCAAAATCTTCAACTCCAACGTCAAAACAGTGCTGCTATATGGATCAGAAACATGGAGGACCACAAAACACATCACCGCTAAATTGCAAACCTTCACAAACCATTGCCTAAGACGCATCCTCAGGATCTTCTGGCCCAACCGCATCAGCAACACTAGCCTATGGGACCGCACCAAACAAGAAACAATAGAGATACAGGTTTTGAGGAGGAAGTGGAGCTGGATAGGACATACCCTGAGGAAAAACAACATGGCTATAACCAAACAGGCGTTAACATGGAACCCACAAGGCAAAAGAAGCAGAGGGAGACCCAAAAACAACTGGAGAAGGAGCACAGAGCTGGACGTCAAGAAGATGGGACTGACATGGAAACAGCTGGAGAAAATGGCACAAGACAGACGAGGGTGGAAACTCTTCATCGATGGCCTATGTTCCGAAAGGAATGAAAAGGCTTAGTAGTAGTAGAGGGCGGAAAGGGTTTTTGATATGCAGGTGGAGAGAGTGTCTGGGCAGATGGACTTGAGGTTGCGAAAGATAATTGTGCGGTTTTGTTTTGGTTCGGGGGTGGGGGTGTCAATGTCGAATAAGATGGCTAGTTGGTCAGATATGGTGAGGTCGAAGCTAGAAATGTTGTGCATGTGGAGGCCAGTGCTGCAGACCAGGTCTAGCGAGTGTCTATGCTTGTGGGTAGGGCAGGTAATGTGTTGAGTGAAGCCGGAGCAGTTGAGGAAATCCAGGAAGTCCATAGAATGTTTACAGTCAGGGGAATCGATGTGCAGGTTAAAATCACCAAGAAGCAGGAGGGATGATGAAACAGAGAAAAGTGCAGTGATGGATTCTGAGAGGTCAGATAAGAAAGATGGGTTTGGTTTGGGGGGGCGGTAAATAATAACAGTAATGAGGGGTTGAGGTCCTGGAAGTTTAAAAGCCAGATGTTCGAATGATGGGGCAGAGGGGAGGGACAGGGCGCGGGGTTTGAGGTTTTGATTGAAAATCGCAGCGATGCCACCCCCTCTGCCCTCAGTGCGTGGGCTGTCCAAATCGGAGTATCCTGAAGGGGTGGTTTGATTGAGTGAGAAATAGTCCAGGGGTTTTTGCCATGTTTCATTTAGGCAAAGCAGATCAAGTTCGTTGTCTATGATGAATTCGTTGAGGATAAAGCTTTTATTGTTGAGGGAACGTGTGTTGAAGAGGGAGATTTTCAGGGGCTTTTGTTTTAAAGCCGTTGGGGAGGTGGTTTGGATTGTCAGGAGGTTGAAAAGGTTCGCAGAGGACGAGTTCTGATGACGTGGGTTGATGTGATGACGTAAGGAGGAACTGTGGAAGCCGTTGTGTGAGCTGCGGTCAGTCCATATTGTTGGAATACAGTTTTCGGTGTTTGAAGTGAAAATGAATTTTTGGCGAGATCCGCGATGGATGTAGGGGGGTCGGCGTAGAAGGGCAAAGTCTCGGAGTGCGCTGACCAGATCCCCGGAAGGAGGAAGCGCGGGTATGAGTCGGCGAAGCTCGGCAGGCGTGTAATGGAGAACCATGACGGACGTGGAGAAGTGGCGGATCCTGGAGATGAGTGGAGGCGTTAGCCGCTGCCGAAAGCCAGATGGTGAAGAAGTGCGAGCAGCAACAGCATCGTCCTTTACGGTGGCGCGCCGGGCCCAGCCCTGGGGGCAGGGAGCCGCGGCAGCGCCGGCCGGCGATGCAGGGCCGCCAAGGCGCCCACCACGTCCAGGTAGCGTTGATGGCTCCCACGCCGAGCCTCACGGCACCAGCAAGTCCAGCCAGCACACAGCATCATCATCATCATCGGCGGTCACTCGGGACGAGTATGACTGTCTTCTTCTCAGGGTCGTCTACTTGTGGGTCCGCAGGTGGGCGTAGAGGCCGATCCGGGATCCACATATTTTTGTGCAGTGTGGGCAGGGGAAAGTGGTGGTGGGCTGTGGTCTTGCTGGAGCCTGTTTTTGTCTTTCTTTTCGGAGTTGTCGTTTGGTTTCTGCGACACGCCGGAGTTCCTTTTCGTGATGTGCTGCACCTTCTTGCACCGCTGCCCTCCAGCAGTTCCTGTTCAAGGCGATGCGCTCCCAGTCCCGAGATGTTATTTGGAATTTCTTGAGATTGGTCTTGAGGTTGTCCTTAAAACGTTTCTTTTGCCCGCCCGGGGCTCGCGGACCTCTCTCCAGCTGGGAGTATAACATCTGTTTGGGGAAGCGGGTGTCAGCCATGCGGATGAGATGTCCTGTCCATCGGAGTTGGTGCTGCATTATTAAGGTGGTGATGCTCGGTATCCTGGCTTCCTCCAGAACGCTGATGTTTGTGCGTCTGTCCTCCCATTTGATCCTGAGTATTTTCCTCAAGGTTCTCTGGTGGTGTTGTTCAAGAGCTCTTAGGTGCCTGCTGTAGGTTGTCCATGATTCTGCCCCGTAAAGTAAGGTGGGGAGAACCACAGCTTTGTAAACCAGGAGCTTGGTGTCAACCCGGAGGTCTCTGTCTTCAAAGACTCTTTTCCGGAGTCTGGCATACGCTCCACTGGCACAGCTCAGGCGATGGTTGACCTCAGAGTCAATGTCCGCTTTGGAGGAGAGAAAGCAGCCGAGGTAGGGGAAATGGTGAACATATTCAAGTGCAGTGTTGCCCACATTTATGATGGGCGGAGTAGATGGCTGGTTGGGTGGGGGTTGATGTAGCACCTGGGTCTTCTTGATGTTCACGGTCAGACCCAGGGCTCTGTATGGCTTAGCGAAGGAGTTCAGGATGCCCTGGAGGTCTTCTGCAGAGTGTGCTGCAATGGCATTATCGTCTGCATACTGGAGCTCCACGACCGTGGTGGTTCTGATCTTGGTTTTGGCTTTGAACCTGTTAAGGTTGAAGAGCCTGCCATCAGTCCTGTACCATATTGGGATTCCGTGTGGTAGGTCTTTGTTGATGAGGTGTAGTATGGCGGCAATGAAGACAGAGAACAGGGTGGGTGCAATAATGCATCCCTGTTTGACCCCTGTCTCTACAGTGAAAGGCTCAGTCAAGGAGCTGTTGTTGAGCACTGTGGCTGTCATTCCGTCATGTAATAAACGCAGTATTCTGACGTATTTGTCCGGGCAACCATACCTCAGAAGGATGCTCCATAGGGCCTGGCGATCCACCGTGTCAAAGGCTTTTGTAAGGTCTATGAAAGCCATGAACAAAGGCTGTTTATGCTCACGGCATTTCTCCTGGAGTTGGCGTGCTGCAAAAATCATGTCTGCAGTGCCTCTCGATGGGCGAAAACCGCACTGCGATTCTGGGAGAATTTCCTCAGACAGTGGCAGTAGGCGATTGGCAAGAACACGAGCAAGTACTTTGCCAACTGTTGAAAGGAGCGAGATGCCCCTA
Source organism: Syngnathus acus (assembly GCF_901709675.1). Taxonomy (NCBI): domain Eukaryota; kingdom Metazoa; phylum Chordata; class Actinopteri; order Syngnathiformes; family Syngnathidae; genus Syngnathus; species Syngnathus acus. The sequence continues at coordinate 26,656,625 of NC_051095.1, forward strand.
TAGTTTCTGCAATCCGCTTTGTCCCCTTTCTTAAAAATGGTCACTATCAGAGCATCCCTGTGCTCTGAGGGGAGTACTTCTTTTTCCCAGACCTTCAGAAAGAGGGAATGGAGGTGGCGCTGGAGCTCTAGTCCACCTTCCTTTAGGACCTCAGCTGGGATCCCATCTGGCCCAGAGGCCTTGTTGTTCTTCAGGCTCCTGATGGCATCTTGGACCTCTACTAAAGTGGGAGGTTCACCCATGTCTTCCCTGATGGGACTCTGAGGGATGTGACTGAGGAAATCTGACTGAGTTGTGCTGTCACGGTTGAGGAGTTCCTGAAAGTGCTCTCTCCACCGGTTGTTTATGGACTCATTGTCCTTCAACAGCTCCTGCCCGTCTTTAGAGCGTAGGGGTTTTTGGCCGCGATGGCTTGGGCCGTAGACACCCTTAGTAGCGCTGAAAAAGCCTCTGGTGTCACCAGAGTCTGCCAAACTCTGGATTTCCAGTGCCCTTTCTGTCCACCAGGAGTTTTTAATCTGTCTCACCCGGCTCTGGACGTCAGCCTTGGCTCTGGAGTGAGCCTGTCTCTTTGCTGTGCAGGTGATGTCATTTTGCCAGACACGAAAGGTTTCCCTTTTCTTGGAGATGAGCTGTTCTATCTCTGTGTCGTTCTCATCAAACCAGTCGTGATGCTTTCTGGCCTTGTACCCGAGAGTGGCACGGCAGGTGTCGAGGATGAAAGACTTGAGCAGGCTCCAGTGTTCTTCAATGTCCTCAGGGTATTCCTGATTGAGGCTTTCTCCAAGAGAGGCCTGAAACAGCTGGAGGGCGGCAGTGTTGTTCAGGGTCTCGAGGTTTAGTCTCTGAGGGTGAGGGTCTCAGCTTCTTTTGCAGTCTCCTCTTCCTCTTGAGTCTGATGGACATCGTGGATCGTATCAGGCGGTGATCTGTCCAGCAGGCCTCTGAATCCTTCCATGGCTTTTGTGATGCTCACGTCGCGCTGATCCCTGGCTCTGACAATGACATAATCAATATGATGCCAGCGAGGGTGTCTCCATGAACCCTTAAGTTTGTTCTTCTGGCGAAAGATGGTATTGGTGATGGTAAGGTCGTATTGAGCACATTTGCTAAGAAGCAAAACCCCGTTGGAGTTGATTTTTCCAATGCCTTCCTTTCCAATGGCGCCCTTCCAGAGGTGGTGGTCCCGGCCCACTCTGGCATTGAAATCTCCCAATATAATAATCTTGTCCTCCTTGGGGATTTTTGACAATACCTCATCCAGACAGGCATAGAAGGCCTCTTTTTTGTCCTCATCGGAAACGAGGGTAGGTGCATAAGCACTAAGAACTGTTGCCGTCTGGTTGTTGGCCAGCACCAGACAGAGGGTCATCAGGCGCTCACTGATTCCCACAGGGAGTTCAGAGAGCTGACTGATCAGTTGGTTCTTGATGGCAAAACCAACCCCATGGATCCTAGGCTCATCTGTGGCCTTTCCTTTCCAGAAGAAAGTGTATCCACCCTTTTCCTCCTTCAGATGACCTTCCTCTGCCCGTCGGGTTTCTGAAAGAGCAGCTATGTCAATCCGGCATCTTCTCAGTTCCCTGGCAATGATGGCGGTTCTCCTCTCCGGCCTATCACTGGTTACACTGTCCATTAGTGTGCGCACATTCCATGCTCCAAAATTCATTCAACATTAAAAAACTGAAGTCATGTCCCAACTCGCTACCTCTACCTCCTCACCCCACAGTTTCCACATAAATGGCATTCCACTCAACACAGTGGATCGCTTCACTTACCTTGGCTCCACTTTGTCCTCATGCTGCTCCCTTGATACTGAACTGCACACCTGCATCAATAAAGGCTCATCATCCTTTGGTCGCCTACGCCACAGAGTTTTGGAAAACTGTAACCTGAAGGGCAGCACTAAGATCGCTGTGTACAAAACAGTATATCTCTCCACTCTCCTCTATGGAGCGGAGACATGGACCCCATACCGTCAACACATCAACAAGCTGGAGGCCTTCCACATACGCTGCCTGCGGAGGATCCTTGGCCTGTCCTGGGAGGATCGAGTCCCCTATACAGACATCCTCAAAAATACCAACTCCATCTGCATGGAAGCAGCCGTGGCTAAGAAGCATCTTCGGTGGATTGGACACACCATCCGTATGCCTGATGACCGTCTGCCCCGCCAAGTCCTCGATGGCCAACTGAGAGGTGCAAAGCGCTCTGTTGGGGGCAAAAGCGGCGCTTTAAGGACTACACCAGGGCCCTCTTAAAGCAATCCAACATCAACACTACGCAGCTTGAAACTCTGGCACTCGACAGACCAACCTGGCAGATCACTTGTGCCACTGCAGTTTAAAAAATACACCAAACCAATCAAGACAGACGATCCAAGAGGCGCATTCAACGACACCAGCAGGCAGCTGGTAGCCCCCTGGCATCCGGGTTCCCCTGCTCCATCTGTGAGCGGTTATGCGGCTTGTCAAGTTACATGGTGGTCAGGATGCTACAAGGTGGTGCGTGAGTGTGTATTGGATTTGGCCCAGATGAATTGGCTCAGATGAAATTCCAAATTTCACCAGAAGATGGTGACAAAGCTTGACATGGGAGACCTGAAGGAGGGGGCCTGAGTAAGGGTGACTTAAAAGTTAGTGCTTCAAAATTAATTATTGTTAAACTGGTAAAGGGGGGTTTGTTGGTTGAACCAGTCAACCTCCATTGCCGTTCCAAATTTCACCAGAAGATGGTGACAAAGCTTGACATGGGCGACCTGAAGGAGGGGGCCTGAGTAAGGGTTATTTAAAAGTTAGTTCTTCAAAATTAACTATTGTTAAACTGGTAAAGGGGGCTTTGTTAGTTGAACCAGTCAACCTCCATTGTCGTTCCAAATTTCACCAGAAGATGGTGCCAAAGTTAGATTGAATTGATATAGGGGTAACGTGATGGAAACTAGTAGATAAATTAAATTGTTAAATTGTTAGTGACTAGAGAAACACGATCTGTCTGAATTACGCATAGTATCACAAAATTTTGGATTATTTTATATTATTATATAGGGTGTTTCATAAAGTACGCAGTTTTTTAATTGCGCGGGATTTTTTTGTTTGAAGATTGTCAGCACTGTTCCTATCATTTTCGTTATCTATTATCACTCCGATTAGAAGACCATTTGTCGTTTTTCTATTTTGTAGCCATGGAGCGGTTCAGTATCGAGCAACGCATTCTTATTGTGAAAACTCATTACAAAAACGGGGAGTGCTACGCAGAGACTGTCCGTAAACTTCGCGCGATCTTTGGACGTGACAATGCCCCGACCGCAACAACAGTTTTGAGGTTGGTACAGAAATTCGAAGAATCTGGGTCAGTTGCAACCAGAAAATCGCCCGCTCGAAACCGTAATTCCCTGAGCGTCTGATCTCACTTCGCGGCGGCGACCAAGAATGGCCTCCGAGGTCATGTGACCTCACACCTTGTGACTTCTTTTTATGGGGATATGTGAAGTCACAAGTTTACGTGAACAAACCTCAAACGATTACCGAACTGAAGATGGAAATTCAACGGGTAATCGGCGAAATCGACAGGGACGTCTGCAAAAGAGTTATCGTTAATTTCAACGATCGGATGACTGCCTGCAGAGAAAGTGGAGGTGGACATATGCTCTATCATTTTTCATTATTAAATTGAAGTATATGTTGAATGAAATTAAATAAAAATTTTGAATTTTGCATCGATTTTGGCTGATTTATTGCATTTTTAAAAACTGCGTACTTTATGAAACACCCTATATTATTTGTAATTATTTTTCTTGCTTATTCATTAAATGTCTTCTTCATCCTTAATTTGGTTATTAATTGTTTCGTATTACTATGTTGAGCATGGTTTGATATGCAGTAATTAGAACTTTAAATCTCTTTTGTTTCTCTATCATAGTCATACTGTAAATCGTTCAGTTCTTTTTAATGTGAAGACAGCTTTTATCCTTGACATCAGGAAGTGTCAGATCTGGTTCGAAATAGTTAACTTAAGCTCAGCTACATGCAGGTGTGCGCTAGTAACGAGTTCTCGCAGTCTTAACAAAGACAGCTAAAATATTCCGAGCAGTTACAAAAGCCCCAAATCTTTTAGGAAAAAGAGCCGCTGAAACGGCCGCAATCAATTTGATCCCGGGCCTCGACCAAGTAGTTACTCAACACCGGGGTCTTTTGATTTTAACGGGACTGGCGTCCGGAAAAGACGGAATTAATCTAAGAATAAATTGGTTGCGTAAACAGCGGTGAGATTCGGAACAAATCTTTTTCCGTCCCGGCTTACTTAAACTCTCGTCTCCTACTCTTAGCGCCTTAGTGTTGCAGAAGGAGCAAAGAGAGTTTTTAACCCTTTAAACGGAGAGCCGGTCGCTTACATTTGATAAGTGTAGGATTTGACAGGCTCAAGGATCGGACTCTACACCCACGAGAAGTGGCACCAGCGACATCGTCGCTGACCCCACCCGGCCCCCGGCCCCCTCTCTCCCTTGGAGCAAGCATCATCATCGAATGCAATGGACAGCTAAGAAAATATTAACATACCGCACTGATCATCTTTTCTGCACCATATTTTGTGCATCATTATTACATCTTTATTGTTTACAAATTTGAAAGGGGTCTTTAAATGTAAATGATATTTATTTTTTTATTTTTTATTTTATTGTTTACCACAGCAACTGCTTCTGAGTCCAGGAGCTCTTCAACTGACATCACGGTGTAGTAGGCCACATTAACCAGCACATAGCAGGTTGTCACGATCGCCATGGAGATACAGATGGCCAAGGGCACTGTCCTGGTAAAGGAGAGTTTGCTATTATGTCACCGTGTTATCAGAATTCATTTGCTAATCATTATGAAAAAATAATAGAGGTTGAGATCACAGTGTTGTGATGTTGGTTTGTTATAATGTACCGTAATTTTCGGACTATAAGTCGCGTTTTTTTTCATAGTTTGGGTGGGGGGGCGACTTATACTCAGGAGCGACTTATATACATATATATGTTTTTTTTCACTTTTTTGGGCATTTTATGGCTGGTGCGACTTATACTCCGGTGCGACTTATAGTCCGAAAATTACGGTATCTAAAAGACAGAGTTCTCAGTATCAAGCAATTCACACTGGTGACACTAGCAAGCTACACTGGTGACATTAATCTGGGGTTGTTCAGCAGAGATTTAACTTTTTCTTTTAGAAATAAAGGCATCATGGCAAGTGGTCTGTCCATTCTTTCCTGAGAAACCAGAAACAGCGTTAATATGGTGAATCAAGACGACTATATTGCTGCTAAGTTCAAAACAAAGTTTAAAATGGTTTGTTGCACTGTAGGCTGAGTCCTTGATTATATGCATCTTAAAAGTTAAAGTCCCAATGATCGTCACACACACATCTGGGTGTGGTGAAATTTGTCCTCTGCATTTAACCCATCCACGTGTGATTTTGATCCATCCCCTGGGGGAGAGGGGAGCAGTGAGCAGCAGCGGTGCCGCGCTCGGGAATCATTTGGTGATCTAACCCCCCAATTCCAACACTTAATGCTGAGTGCCAAGCAGGGAGGCCTTTAGGGTTTGAACCCCCAACCTTCCAGTCTCAGGGCGAACACTCTACCACTAGGCCGCTGAGCTTGAATGTTTAATCTTGCCCAAATTTTGAATTCTTAGAATGGACTGTTGAGGGACTGTTTGTGTGACTTTATAAATTTAATCAAATTCAATAAAAAATGTATCTGCTTGAGGAAATCACAATCCACTTCTTTATGTTAAGGATATAACAATTTGCTAAAATAATGGATCAAGGAAAAAATCTAAGGATTTATATATATTCATCCATCCATCCATCCATCTTCTTCCGCTTATCCGGGGTCGGGTCGCGGGGGCAGCAGCTTCAGGAGGGACTCCCAGACTTCCCTCTCCCCAGCCACTTCATCTAGCTCATCCCGGGGGATCCCAAGGCGTTCCCAGGCCAGCTGAGAGACATAGTCTCTCCAGCGCGTCCTGGGTCGTCCCCGGGGTCTCCTACCGGTGGGACATGCCCGGAACACCTCCCCAGGGAGGCGTCCAGAAGGCATCCTGATGAGATGCCCGAACCACCTCATCTGGCTCCTCTCAACGTGGAGGAGTAGCGACTCTACTCCGAGTCTCTCCCAGATGACCGAACTTCTCACCCTATCTCTAAGGGAGAGCCCGGACATCCTGGGGAGAAAACTCATTTCGGCCGCTTGTATCCGGGATCTCGTTCTTTCGGTCACGACCCATAGCTCGTGACCATAGGTGAGGGTAGGAGCGTAAATCGACCGGTAAATTGAGAGCTTTGCCTTTTGGCTCAGCTCTCTCTTTACCACGACGGACCGGTATAGAGTCCGTATTAATGCCGACGCTGCACCGATCCGCCTGTCGATCTCGCGCTCCATCCTCCCCTCACTCGTGAACAAGCCCCCAAGACACTTAAACTCCTCCACTTGGGGCAGGATCTCATCCCCGATCCGGAGAGGGCATTCCACCCTTTTCCGATCGAGGACCATGGACTCGGATTTGGAGGTGCTGACCCCCATCCCGACCGCTTCACACTCGGCTGCGAACCGCTCCAGTGAGAGCTGGAGATCACGGCCTGAAGAAGCCAACAGCATCACGTCGTCTGCAAAAAGCAGAGACGCGATGCTGAGGTCCCCAAACCGGACACCCTCAACGCCTCGGCTGCGCCTAGAAATTCTGTCCATAAAAATTATGAACAGAATCGGTGACAAAGGGCAGCCTTGGCGGAGTCCAACCCTCACTGGGAACGAATCCGACTTACTGCCGGACCAAACTCTGGCAGCGGTGATACAGGGACCGAACCGCCCTTATCAGTTGGCTCGGTACCCCGTACTCCCGAAGCACCCCCCACAGAACGCCTTCTCCAAGTCCACAAAACACATGTGGACTGGTTGGGCGAACTCCCATGCACCCTCGAGGATCCTGCTGAGGGTGAAGAGCTGGTCCACTGTTCCACGGCCAGGACGAAAGCCACACTGTTCCTCCTGAATCCGAGGTTCGACCTCCCGACGGACCCTCCTCTCCAGCACCCCTGAATAGACCTTACCAGGGAGGCTGAGGAGTGTAATTCCTCTGTAATTGGAACACACCCTCCGGTCCCCCTTCTTAAAGAGGGGAACCACCACCCCAGTCTGCCAATCCAGAGGCACTGTCCACGCGATGTTGTAGAGACGTGTCAGCCATGACCGCCCCACAACATCCAGAGCCCGTAAGAAATCCGGGCGGATCTCATCCACCCCCGGGGCCTTGCCACCGAGGAGTTTTTTAACTACCTAAGTGACTTCGACCCCAGAGATTGGAGAGTCCGCCTCAGAGTCCCCAGGCCCTGCTTCCACAATGGAAGGCGTATAGGTGGAATTGAGGCGGTCTTCGAAGTATTCTCCCCACCGACACACGACGTCCCGAGTCGAGGTCCGCAGCACGCCATCTCCACTGTAAACAGTGTTGATTGCACTGCTTCCCCCTCCTGAGACGCCGGATGGTGGACCAGAATTTCCTCGAAGCCGTCCGGAAGTCATTCTCCATGGCCTCGCCAAACTCCTCCCACGCCCGGGTTTTTGCCTCAGCAACCGCCGAAGCCGCGTTCCGCTTGGCCATCCGGTACCTGTCAGCTGCCTCCGGAGTCCCGCAGGCCAAAACGGCCCGATAGGACTCCTTCTTCAGCTTGACGGCATCCCTTACCGCCGGTGTCCACCAGCGGGTTCGGGGATTGCCGCCATGACAGGCACCAATGACCTTACGGCCACAGCTCCGGTCGGCCGCCTCAACAATGGAGGCGCGGAACAAGGTCCACTCGGACTCAATGTCCCCCGCCTCCCCGGGACGTGGTAAAAGCTCTGCCGGAGGTGGGAGTTGAAGCTCTTCCTGACAGGGTATTCCGACAGACGTTCCCAGCAGACCCTCACAGAGCGTTTGGGTCTGCCAGGTCAGACCGGCATCTTCCCCCACCATCGGAGTCAACCCACCACCAGGTGGTGATCAGTTGACAGCTCCGCCCCTCTCTTCGCCCGAGTGTCCAAAACATGCGGCCGCAAATCCGATGACACGACTACAAAGTCGATCATCGAACTGTGGCCTAGGGTGTCCTGGTGCCAAGTGCACACATGGACACCCTTATGTTTGAACATGGTGTTCATTATAGAAAATCCGTGTCGAGCACAGAAGTCCAATAATAGAACACCACTCGGATTCAGATCGGGGGGGCCGTTCCTCCTAATCACGCCCTTCCAGGTCTCACTGTCATTGCCCACGTGAGCATTGAAGTCACCCAGTAGAACGATGGAGTCCCCAGAAGGAGCGCTCTCCAGCACTTCCTCCAGGGACTCCAAGAAGGGTGGGTACTCTGAGCTGCCGTTTGGTGCATAGACACAAACAACAGTCAGGACCCGTCCCCCCACCCGAAGGCGGAGGGAGGCTACCCTCTCGTTCACCGGGGTGAACCCCAATGTGCAGGCGCTCAGCCGGGGGGCAATAAGTATACCCACACCTGCTCGACGCCTCTCACCGTGGGCAACTCCAGAGTGGAAGAGAGTCCAGCCCCTCTCGAGAGGGCTTGTACCGGAACCCAAACTGTGCGTGGAGGCAAGTCCGACTATATCTAGTCGGAACTTTTCTGCCTCGCACACCAGCTCGGGCTCCTTTCCAGCCAGAGAGGTGACATTCCATGTCCCAAGAGCCAGCTTCTGCAGCCGGGGATCAGACCGCCAAGGTCCCTGCCTTTGGCCGCCGCCCAGCTTGCACTGCACCCGACCCCTTTGGCCCCTCCCACAGGTGGTGAGCCCATGGGAAGGGGGACCCACGTTTCCTTTTCGGGCTGTGCCCGGCCGGGCCCCATGGGCGAAGGCCCGGCCACCAGACGCTCGCCTTCGAGCCCCGCCTCCAGGCCTGGCTCCAGAGGGGGACCCGGTGACCCGCGTCCGGGCGAGGGAAAACGAGATCCATTTATTTTGTTCGTCATAAGGGGCTCGTGTGAGTGAATATATATATTCAAGATTAAAGAATTTTTATTCGCCATGTTTGGGCGTGCCAAACAAGGAATTTGACTTCGGTAAATCACAGCCTCTGTTCAACAGTTAGGTGATGAACAACACTCAGGATGTGTGAAAAATGACAAATATTCTCAAACATCCCCTGATCTTAAACAATATATATATATATATTAGGGGTGTAAATCGCGGGTTTTGTCACGATACGATATCATATCGATACAAAGAACCACGATACGATATTTGCCGATATCTTAAAGCCTGCTGTGATTCATTCACGATACATCACGATATAGTGCTCTACGATCGATATAGAACAGGGGTGGCCAACCAGTCAGAGACTAAGAGCCACATTTTTTACTGTGTCATCGCAAAGAGCCACATCGGACTCAGACTCGGGGACTCGGACTCGGTCGGACTCGGTCATTTTTGCCGGACTCGGTGCTGATTTTGACCGAGTCCACCGAGTCCGACAATAAAAAAAATACGTTCAATTTTATTTTCATCATGCTGCTGAGAATGCGCGTAGGAATACTGTCCACAGCCCTGCTTACGATCAAGTTTGAAAAAGAACTTGACAGCATTGAGCGCCGCCGGCGTTTGTCGGCCGCCACCTCGCCAACCGGTCAAACGCGCATGCGCGTGAGGGGAAATCCCGCAAAGGAGGAGGGACAAACAGAGCGATTGGTTTTGCTGGCTTTTTAATGAATGGTGACTGTGACTACGGGGGCCCATTAGGTCCAGAAAAGCTGACAAGACGCTTGCCAAAATGGCAAGGAAAAAATGCACAGCTAAACGAATATATGACGATGAACACAGGACGTTTTTAACAGAGTTAAAGTTGTTTTTTGTTGAACGCTATGGCAAGCCATTCTGCCTGATATGTCGGACGTCATTGGCGCATTTAAAAGCTTCAAATGGTCAGCGCCACTTCAGCTCACTTCATGCCAATATCGATAAGGACTTTGCAAAAGGGACTGAATTTCGCAAGCACAAGTTTGGAGGCTTTGAAAAGTCAGGCAGAAAAATAGGTACAGTTTTTCAAAAAAATTACGAAGCACTCAGAGACTGTCACACTTGCATTGCTTCAACTGGCTTGGAACACTGCACGGGCTAAAAAGCCATACAATGGAGTTCGTTAAAATATGCCTCAGTGACGTTATTGAATTTTATTTTCATCATGCTGCTGAGAATGCGCGTAGGAATACTGTCCACAGCCCTGCTTGCTTGTTATGAAGACAAATTTAGTTGTTGCGTGCGCGCCCGCGCCTGCCTGCCTGCGTGCGTGCACGTACAAGACCCACAATGCCCCGCGCGCAGCCAAGATGGAAGAACCCGGGAGCAGCGAGAGAACAATGTTTTGCCTCTAGATTTGGGGGGGAAACGGAGCGTAAGTTACGATCAATGCGGCCACGTTGAGTTGCACTTAGGCTAATGTTTACATTATGTACCAATGTCAAGGACGATTATGTCACCCAGCTTATATCATTGATGTGTTTCGATAGTTGTGGGGTCGTCACTAATTATTTGTGTTTAGATAAATGTCTGTTAAAAGAGCTATAATGGTGTAATTAATGATTAAAACTTGAAAGTATCTGTTTATTGTATTCGTTTATATGTTTAATAAAGACAAAGCCATCACAAAACTGTTGTAATTATTTAGATTTTGATCTAAATTAGCCTTGAATAAAGACTAAGCAGTCACATGAATTAACAGAAAAAATGGACAGCCGGACTCGGACTCGTGGTCAAGAGGCCGGACTCGGACTCGGTGCAAAAATCCGACCGAGTCCACAGCCCTGGACTAGTAAACATTACACCTTGACCATATGTTCTAATCCAAATGCAAAAAAAAAGTGCTTCCAAACGAATGACTTTAAGCCCAAAGGGGAGCGAATTTCCTCGTCTTCTTGGACACTAGCCATAGCACCAGCCCAGGAGCCGCGTAGTTGTCGGCTCCCCTTTCACGTGCCTGCTCTGCTCACAACACAACACGCCGCGCACTGCTCCCGGAAAGAGGAAGCAAGCAACAATGAACTGGATTTCAAAATAAAGTCGCGTCTAATGTCCGAGGTCAAAAACGGGCGATATAGATCGATGTTTACGTTTAGCATCGATGCCAACAAATCGTAGAGCATTATATATATCGATTAATCGATGTGTATCGATGAATCGTTACACCCCTAATATATATATAGATATGGAACGGATTCAATTTTTTTCCGATTTTTTTAATGGGAAAAGTAGTTTCGGAATACGAACGATTCACTTCTCGAACCGCCTTCTGGAATGGATTGTGGTCAAAAACCGAGGTTTGACTGTTTATATAGTATATATATATATATTCCTTGTTTGGCACGCCCAAATATATATGTGTGTGTATGTATGTACGTATGTATGTATGTACGTATATACATACACATAAAATTTTAATTTTTTGTCAAGAATCAACAAGTGGGACACAATCGTGAAGTGGAACGAAATTTGTTGGATAATTGAAACTTTTTTAACAAATAAAAAACTGAAAAGTGGGGCGTGCAATATTATTCGGCCCCTTTACTTTCAGTGCAGCAAACTCACTCCAGAAGTTCAGTGAGGATCTTTGAATGATCCAATGTTGTCCTAAATGACTGATGATGATAAATAGAATGGACCTGTGTGTCATCAAGTCTCCGTATAAATGCACCTGCTCTTTGATAGTCTCAGGGTTCTGTTTAAAGCGCAGAGAGTACCATGAAGACAAAGGAACACACCAGGCAGGTCCGAGATACTGTTGTGGAGAAGTTTAAAGCCGGATTTGGATACAAAAAGATTTCCCAAGCTTTAAACATCTCAAGGAGCACTGTGCAAGCAATTATATTGAAATGGAAGGAGTATCAGACCACTGCAAATCTACCAAGACCCGGCCGTCCCTCCAAACTTTCATCTCAAACAAGGAGAAGACTGATCAGAGATGCAGCCAAGAGGCCCATGATCACGCTGGATGAACTGCAGATAACTACAGCTGAGGTGGGAGAGTCTGTCCATAGGACAACAATCAGTCGTGCACTGCACAAATCTGGCCTTTATGGAAGAGTGGCAAGAAGAAAGCCATTTCTCAAAGATATCCATAAAAAGTCTCGTTTAAAGTTTGCCACAAGCCACCTGGGAGACACACCAAACATGTGGAAGAAGGTGCTCTGGTCAGATGAAACCAAAATCGAACCTTTTGGCCACAATGCAAAACGATATGTTTGGCGTAAAAGCAACACAGCTCATCACCCTGAACACACCATCCCCACTGTCAAACATGGTGGTGGCAGCATCATGGTTTGGGCCTGCTTTTCTTCAGCAGGGACAGGGAAGATGGCTAAAATTGATGGGAAGATGGATGGAGCCAAATACAGGACCATTCTGGAAGAAAACCTGTTGGAGTCTGCAAAAGACCTGAGACCGGGACGGAGATTTATCTTCCAACAGGACAATGATCCAAAACATAAAGCCAAATCTACAATGGAATGGTTCACAAATAGACGTATCTAGGTGTTAGAATGGCCAAGTCAAAGTCCAGACCTGAATCCAATCGAGAATCTGTGGAAAGAGCTGAAGACTGCTGTTCACAAACGCTCTCCATCCAACCTCACTGAGCTCGAGCTGTTTTGCAAGGAAGAATGGGCAAGAATTCCAGTCTCTTGATGTGCAAAACTGATAGAGACATACCCCAAGCGACTTGCAGCTGTAATTGCAGCAAAAGGTGGCGCTACAAAGTATTAGCGCAAGGGGGCCAAATAATATTGCACGCCCCACTTTTCAGTTTTTTATTTGTTAAAAAAGTTTAAATTATCCAATAAATTTTGTTCCACTTCACGATTGTGTCCCACTTGTTGATTCTTGACAAAAAATTAAACTTTTATATCTTTATGTTTGAAGCCTGAAATGTCGCGAAATGTTGAAAGGTTCAAGGGGGCCGAATACTTTCGCAAGGCACTGTATATATATACATACATACATACATATACAGTACTGTCTCAGAAAATTAGAATATTATGATAAAGTTCTATATTTTCTGTAATGCAATTAAAAAACCAAAAATGTCATACATTCTGGATTCATTACAAATCAACTGAAATATTGCAAGCCTTTTATTATTTTAATATTGCTAATTATGGCATACAGTTTAAGAAAACTCTAATATCCTATCCCAAAATATTAGAATATCATGAATAAGTATACTAGTAGGGTATAAGCCTGCTCCGTCCTGCTTCAATGACTTCCGCCCCGTGGCACTTACGCCCATCATCATGAAGTGCTTTGAGCGGCTTGTCATGGAGCACATCAGATCCATTCCCCCCCCCCCCCCCCCCCCCCCCCCCCACCATAGACCCCTTCCAGTTTACGTACCGAGCCAAACGGTCCTCTGAGGATGCCATCTGCTCTGCCCTCCACTCTGCCCTCACCCACCTGGAGGGAAGGGACTCGTATGTGAGATTGCTGTTTGTGGACTTCAGTTCTGCATTCAACACCATTGTACCACAGGGACTCATCTGCAAACTCGACAAGCTGGGCCTCAGTACCTACCTCTTCAACTGGCGACTGGACTTCCTCTGTCAGAGGCCTCAGGTGGTACGTGTTGGCGACAAAATCTCCGCCAGCATCACGCTGAGCACGAGGCCCCCCCAAGGCTGCGTGCTCAGTCCGCTGCTCTTCACCCTGCTGACGCATGACTGCACTGCAACTTACAGTAGCAACCGCGTGCTGAAATATGCCGACGACAAGACTCTGGTGGGTCTCATCACCAGGGGCGACGAGACTCAATGCAGGTCGGAGGTCGACCTACTGGCCACGTGGTGCAGGGACAACAACCTCCTGCTGAACGTCAACAAGACCAAGGAGATTGTTGTTGACTTCCGGAAGGGTCACACCCAACACCTGCCACTGACCATCGACGGTGCTGTGGTGGAGAGAGTGAGCAGCACCAGATTCCTGGGGGTGCACATCAGTGAGGACCTCTCCTGGTCCACCAACACCGCAACACTCGCAAAGAAAGCAGAGCGCCGCCTGTACTTCCTGCGGAAACTCAGACGAGCAAGTGCTCCTCCGGCCGTCATGACTACATTCTACCGTGGCACCATTGAGAGCGTCCTCTCCCGTTGTATCGCTGTTTGGGGTGGTAGCTGCATTGACTACAACATGAAGGCCCTGCAGCGCATAGTGAACACGGCTGGTAAGATTATTGGTGCTTCACTCCCCTCCCTGAAGGACATTTACACCTCCCATCTCACCCGCAAGGCGACCACGATTGTGAGTGATGTGAGTCACCCCGCTCACTCTTTGTTTGATCTTCTGCCCTCTGGGAAGAGGTACAGGAGCCTGCGCTCCCGCACCACCAGAGTCACCAACAGCTTCATACTCCAGGCTGTTAGGATCCTGAACTCTCTCCCCCCTTCTGCGTAGCGTCCTCTACTTTTGCGCTATATTCTGACTGTCTGCTGTATGCACACTTGCTCCATTTTTGCTCCTCTTATTTGTTATGCTATTTATTTATTTATTTATTTATTTATTTATTTATTTATTTATTTATTTATTAGTTATTCACTCTTATTTATTCATTGTTTGTGCCTTCTTGTTTTTACTTTTTGTGTTGTTTACTTGTATGTACATTGTGTACTATGTCTTGTCACCGTGGGATAGTGGGAACGTAATTTCGATCTCTGTGTGTCTTGACGTGAAGAAATTGACAATAAAGCAGACTTTGACATTGACTTCAACTAATCACTTGAATCGTCTAATTAACTCGAAACACCTGCAAAGGCTTCCTGAGCCTTGAAAAACACTCAGCTTGGTTCGGTAAACTAAATCACAAGTATGGGGAAGACTGCTGATCTGACTGCTGTCCAGAGGACCATCATTGACACCCTCCATCAGGAGGGTAAGAGACAAAAAGAAATTTTATCAAAGAGCAAGCTGTTCACAGAGTGCAGTTTCAAAGCACTTCCACAAAAAGTCTGTTGGAAGGGGGAAATGTGGCAGGAAACGCTGCACAACCAAGAGAGATGACCGCAGCCTTGACAGCATTGTGAAGAAGAGTCGCTTCCAGAATTTTGGGGAACTTCAAAGACAGTGGACTGAAGCTGGAGTCCAGGTACATATCAAAAGCCACTGTTCACAGACGTGTCCGGGAAATGGCCAACAATAGCCGTATTCCCATGGTCAAGCCACTTCTGAACTCAAGACAACGGAAGAAGCGTCTGACTTGGGCGATGGAAAAGAAGCACTGGACAGTTGCAGAGTGGTTCAAAGTCCTCTTTTCAGACAAAAGCAAGTTTTGTATTTCATTTGGAAGTCAAGGCGCTAGAGTCTGAAGAAAAGGCTGGAGAGGAGCAAAATCCAAGTTGCTTGAAATCCAGTGTGAAGTTCCCACAGTCAGCGATGGTTAGGGGAGCCATGTCAGCTGCTGGTGTTGGTCCACTGTGTTTCATCAAGTCCAGAGTAAATGCAGATTTTAGAGCACTACATGCTTCCGTCTGCTGAAAAGCTCTATGGAGATGATGATTTCATTTTCCAGCATGATCTGGCACCTGCCCACAGTGCCAAAACCACCAGTAAATGGTGTACTGACCATGGCATTACTGTCCTCAATTGGCCTGCCAATTCCCATCGAGAACTTGTGGGGTATTGTGAAGAAGAAGCTGAAAGACTCCAGACCCAACAATGCAAATGAGCTAAAGGCCGCTATTGAAGCATCCTGGGCATCCATAACACCTCAGCAATGCCACAGGCTGATTGCCTCCTTGCCACGCCGCATTGATGCAGTAATCTGTGCAAAAGGATTCCAAACCAAGTACTGAGTGCATCAATGTTTGATTTTGTTTTGCTGTTAAAATTTTTTTACTTGGTCTGAGGAAATATTCTAATATTTTGAGATAGGATATTTGAGTTTTCTTAAGCTGTAAGCCATAATCAGCCATATTAAAATAATAAAAGGCTTGCAATATTTCAGTTGATTTGTAATGAATCCAGAATGTATGACATTTTTGTTTTTTTAATTGCATTACAGAAAATAAAGAACTTTATCACAATATTCTAATTTTCTGAGACAGTCCTAATGTTAATTATATTTTGTCCATGTATACATATTAAATAATTCCAAATGGTCTGTCCGCTTCCTTTCATTGCTAGCCTCCGGTTGCGCTGCTTCCAGACGTATATTTTCAGATTTAAATATTTAACCAATCACATTTCAGCCACTATTTGTTGCCAGGGTCAAGAAATCTGCCTGGAGTTCTTTACAATCATTTCTGCGGGCCCTGTAGCATAAAATAAATGTCAATCAAACTGTTGCTTCAACCAATCAGATTTTGAGTTGGCAACACCAAGGCCATCTAGCAGGCGTACGGAAACGTCAGCATATTCACACGCTTTGATTGGATAGTCAGAGTGTACTAGCCAGAGCTAGCAAACTGCATCTGTAGCGAGTTGCACAAGCAAAGATATTGTTGTGTTTATTTAATAGCTGTTTTGTCAACCCACAATGGCTGAAGCAGGAGAAGAAATGGATTTGGTTGCAGATTTACTGTGTAGCCATTTTCAGGACAGACTTTTCAAGAAAACATTTTTGTGTTTGGCGGTGACCATCCCCGTGTCCACTGCTTCTGTTGAAAGGACATGCTCAGCCCTAAAGCGAATTAAAACTTCGATGGCGATAGAAAAGGACTTCTTGATGGAACTGAAACGCACGGATAATCTGCACAACAGAGTAATTGAAATCTTCTTGAGGAAAGAAAGGAGGATGGATTTTGTAAACAAATAATCTGGATTTTTGGTGAGTAAAATGTTGCTATATTCCTAAATAATATTGCAATTTTATCTGATTATATTTTATGCTTTTTTTATGTGTGCCGCAGCTGTACCTGCAGTAGTTTCATAGCCATATAATATTTGTTGAGGGTTGGATTGATTCAGACGGAGCACTACTGAAGGCCTAGGTGTGAAATGCACGGCCCGTGTAAGGAAGGAAGGAAGGAAGGAGTAGGTAGGTAGATAGGTAGGTAGGTAGGTAGGTAGGTGCTTCATCTGATTGAATTTATGATTAAGCACGGTACAAATAAATCTGACATGACTTGGTATATGTGGTGGGAGTGATACTCGCACAAGGAAATGAATATACATGATCAAACCTGGCTTCATCCACTCATACCGGACTCTGCTATCGAGCTAGCAGGCTACACCACACAGCGTCATGACAGGACTGAGAACTCCGGCAAGAGCAAGGGGGGGGGTCTCTGTATGTACGTCAATAACAACTGGTGTACTAATATGGTGACTGTAGACAGTCACTGCTGCCCGGACCTGGAGTATGTGACTATTAAATGCAGGCCCTTTTACCTCCCTCGTGAATTTACTGTAGTCATGACGACTGTTGTTTACATACCTCCGGAGGCTAATGCTAAGCTAGCTATTGGACTATTACATGGCAGTATTAGCAGCCAGCTGAGCAGATATCCTGACGCTACAGATCAATTAGGTCAAGGACTAGCAGATTCGCCAACAGTTTTTACCCTACAGCAGTAGTCACATTAAAGGCCGCTAAAAAGGGATGATTATGTCTGTGTATGTTCTTCTGTGGGTTTTTATCTTGTATTTTTTTATCTTTTTATTCTATTTATTCTATTTATTTTTTATTTTGTGCACTGATCGGTTGGCACTTTTTAAATTTCGTTGTACATGTGTGACAATGACAATAAAGATCCATTCTATTCTATTCTAAATGTTGCATCCCGGGTGAACGTCGCATAGCAATTACATGTGAGACAGGCTGGGCATGTTTTGGTCAGTTGTCAGTGAATGAGGCGTCCACCAGCGATGGACTAAGGCAGTGGTCCCTAACCTTTTTTGCGCCATGGACCGGTTATGCGTCAGAAATATTTTTGCGGACCGGCCTTTATATAAATAATACATTTATATGAATAAATAATAAATTTATAATAAATACATAAATACGATGAAATAAAATGATACGACTGGCATAAAAACAAATATAAACCACATGAAAATAAAACTCACCATTACGTTGAATTATTGGGAGCACCGAGCTTGTTTCTCAGAAACAAGCCGGTCCCATTGAGGCGTAATTGGAAACAATGACACCCGAAGTGGTTAAGGTTTGTCTTTTAATGCAGGATGCTTGGTCTCCATGTGCCGAAGCAGTTTTGAAGGCTTCATTGCCTCGTTAGCTAGCCTGTCGCCACATGTGCCGAGTGCGCTTGGCACGTCAGAGTCACCTGTGGCGATAAATCCATATTTTAAGTAGGACTCCAGAAATGTTCTTTTAAATGCAGCTTTCCTTTTCTTAGAAGTGGTAGCCTCTTCTTCTTCAGTCTCCTCATTGGGCATTTTTTCTCTTTCCGAAGAAGCTTTCCAAACTTCTCTGTTTCTTCCTCATTTTTGCTTGCCTCGCGGGCTCGACTGGGGTGACATGTCACGTGACCGAGACGAGCGTCTTGTGTCAAGAGACAGCGACGGATGTAATTGGGAGAGAATTGCCAATTTATATTTTTCAAAATAAATTCTTACTCATTTTTGCTAGCTTTGCGGGCTCGACTGGGAAAACATGTCACGTGACCGGGACGAGTGTCTTCACCAGAATGAATTGATCGTCGATAAAAAAAAAAAAATATATATTTTTTTTTTTTTCCTGTGCGGCTTGGCGGTCAAGTGACCCACGGACCGGTACCGCTTATGTTACCCACTTATGTCCATCGTCAGTCCATATTTTTTCAACCCTTGTCCCTTTTAGTCCCTTATCCTTCATCCGCAGAATGGGCGTCTTCCAACAACGGACGGACCATTTGGTTACTGTAACGCAGTGGTTCTTAACCTTTTTCCTTGTTCGCACCCCATTCAATTCACCAACCAGTTCTCGCACCCCTAACCCTAAATAATTATTATAATAATAATTGGTTTACTTTACAGCTATAAGGCTTAATTAGCATTATCCCGAATGCCAATTAACACAATGACTTCTTGATTTCCAGAATTTTTCACTTTTTTCGGTTACCCCACCATTATCCCTGAAAAATTTTAAATTTCCCCCAGGGTATCCTCGCACCCCTAGGGGGTGCGAGCACCCCCGGTTAAGAACCACTGCTGTAACGAAATGCTCACCTCTGATAAAAGAAGTGTTATAAGTATTCTCATGAATTCAGTTTAAATTCAGGGTTAATTTTGCTTTTTAGTCATTGATTTTGGAAGGGACCAAGTCCGGACTCCCTCTTGCATTTTTATATTCATTTGAAAGGGCATATGTAAACTTATGTTAGAATGGGCACATTCACTTTGGCACATGTGATTAGCTAGGTAGCTTGAGCTATGCTGTTATCTTGCTGTGACCTCTCTTGTTTTCACTGGCTTTCCCTTCTCTATGACAGTGGTCCCCAACCACCGGGCCGCGGACCGGTACCGGTCCGTGGGTCACTTGGTACCGGGCCGCGGAGCCGCACAGGAAAAAAAAAAAAAAAAAAAAAAAAAAAAGCAAAAAAACTTTTTTTTTTTTTTCTTTTCATTGACGATCAATTCATTCAGATTAAGACGCTCGTCCCGGTCACGTGACATGTTTCCCCAGTCGAGCCCGCAAAGCTAGCAAAAATGAGTAAGAATTTATTTTGAAAAATATAAAAAATTTGGCGAATCTCTCCCAATTACATCTGTCGGTGCATCTGAAAAATAAGGACTCTTGACACAGGGCGCTTGTCTCGGTCACGTGACATTTCACCACAGTCAAGCCCGCGAGGCAAGCAAAAATGAGCAAGAAACAGAGAAGTTTGGAAAGCTTCTTCGGAAAGGGAAAAACGTCCAATGAGGACACTGAAGAAGAAGAGGCTACGACTTCTAAGAAAAGGAAAGCTGCATTTAAAAGAACATTTCTGGAGTCCTACTTAAAATATGGATTTATCGCCACAGGTGACTCTGACGCGCCAAGTGCACTCGGCATATGTGGCGAAAGGCTAGCTAACGAGGCAATGAAGCCTTCAAACGTGCTTCGGCACATGGAGACCAAGCATCCTGCATTTAAAGACAAACCTTAACCACTTCGGGTGTCATTGTCTCCGATTGCGCCTAGATGGGAACGGCTCATTTCTGAGAAAAGAGCTCGGTGCTCCCACTAATTCAACGTTTTATTTTTATGTGGTTTATATTTGTTTTTATGCCAGTCGTATCATTTTATTTCATCCTATTTATATATATAAATATTTAAATAATAAATATATAAATATATTTATTTATATAAAGGCCGGTCCGCGAAAATATTTCTGACACGTAACCGGTCCGTGGTGCAAAAAAGGTTGGGGACCACTGCTCTATGACACTTTTTGCACATACATACATAGGAGTTGATCTCAGTTAAGACTGCAAGGTCACACATTATCACACAGGCTAGGCAGAATCGCTCTCTTGCAGGCGGGCGGCCAAGAGTATTATAAGAGTAGGGACCTTGGAGGTGGGGGTTAGACCTTCCGCAATCTTGCAGAGAAGGCTCCACAGCTGTGTATCGATCTTTCTGGCTTACATTAAATAGTTAAGCAGAGAAGGCAGCCTCCTGGTAATTACTATTAGCATAGCAAGCATTAAAGATAAAGAATTGGGACAAAATCTAACACTTACCTCTCAGGATTATGAATTTCCTCTGTAACAAAATTTAGGTAGAACCTGGAAAAGACATGACCAGCATGATTAGTGCTTGATGGCTTTCTAGGTTCCACTGTCACAAATTCAAAATATATACCTCAATTTTAAAGGGATAATTCACATGCACATGTACGGATGCACTTGCATTAGTGAAAAAATAATGTTTTTCTTTAATAGTGTCCATAATTGATTTAATAACTTTATTCATTACATTGTTTAATGTACATGTGTACATACTTCATCTTTCATGAAACAATGGGACCGTTTTTAAGTTATCACAGTAAACTGTGTGATTGCTGTCTGTCACTGGCCTCAGATGTCCAGCGTTACTATATGCTTGTGGTCCAAGTTTGTTATCACACCAGCCCTGACCGACTGCCCGTCTCCGACCACAATCGTGCAGACGCCAGCCCCAATCTATCGCCCGACCATGACCACGTCTTCGCCTCATCTCTTGGACTACGCCGTCCCTGATTTCCACTTCCCATCTTCCCCAAGAGATCAAATAAAACAGTGTTAAGCAACTGGTCGTCCTGTCCGCTTTGTGCGACAGAACGTACTGACCACATCCACGACCAGCGTACAGTTTGGCACGAGGAATCGACTCATACGCACGGAGGAGTGGCTAGAAGGGCTCTCGGAGGAGGTCAAAAGTCTCACCCAGATGTTCCACCAGTTCCTCCGGGGTGCCAGGACCACCGCTCAGCCATCCGCTCCCATCCGACGGCCTCAACTCCTTTCCCCCGCTGGGGCTTCGGCTACCACTGCACCGCCGATGACACCACTGAATGGTTCAGAGCCCAAGGTGGGACACTCCGAGCGGTTCGACAGCGATCCCCGACAAGTCCGGCCGTTTCTATCAAGCTGCCGTATTCAATTCGCCCTCCAGCCACGGACCTTCGCCTCGGAGGTAGCCGAGGTAGGGTACGCCATAACGCACCTCACCGGGAAGGCTCACTTATGGGGCACCGCGGAATTCGACCGCCATACCCCGGCGTGCTCCAACTTCGAGGCGTTCGCAGCCAAAATCTTCAAGGTTTTCGAAGTGTGTTTGTCCGGCACCAAAGCCGCCCAGGAGCTCCTCCGGATCCGCCAGGGGAGCCGCCCATTGATCAACCATGTGCTGGACTTCCGCATTACAGCGCGTCGATCCTTGACGTATTTTACAAGAGCCTCGCGGACTATATCAAGGATGATCGAGCCACGAGGTTGGCCCTGCCTCCACCTCGAGTCGACGGAGCAAAGCCTAACGAGGTCGGAAGAGCCTCACTCCCCAGAGGAGCGACGCCGACGATGCGCGCGTTGGCCTGTGCTTCTATTTTTGGGACGAAGGTCATCGGGTAACGACTTGCCCGTCAAAAGACAAGAGCTCACGCGGGGAACAGGGAATTTGTTTGAGCTCGACGTCGATCCCCGCTCCCTCCTGTCATAAGACTTTGCTACCAGTTCGACTCATGCTCGCCCAGGAGACTCACGGCCTGTCTGCACTGGTGGACTCCGGAGCAGAGGTCAACATCATGGACACCAGCCTCTCCCAGCGGTTATGAGTTGGCTCTCTGCTTCTACCGGGGTCCAGTCAGGCACATCAACCCCTCATCCCCCGTTGACAGTACTCTTATCTGGCAACCACCAAGAAACCATCCAGTTTCACCTTCTGTCCGCACCCGGCCAACCTCTCATTCTTGGTCACCCCTGGCTACGTCAACACAACCCCCACGTCGACTGGGAAACCAGGACTGCCATCAGACCTGCCTGAAAGGGATGCAGTGGCAACCACCCTTTCCGTCCGCCACCTGACCTCTCGCTGGTCCCGTCATGTTACCACAACCCTGGGTAGGTCTTCAGCAAGGCCAAGGGGACTTCCTTGCCACTGCATCGCCCCTTCGACTGCGCTATTGACCTCCTACCGGGCACCGTTCCACCCAAGGGCCGCCTGTACATCCTGTCAATACCCGAGAGGGCTGTGATGTTGGAGTACATCAAGGACTCTCTCACGGTTGGCATAATCCGTCCCTCCTCTTCACCGGCCGGGGCTGGATTCGTCTTCATGGGCAAGAAGGATGGCTCACTGTACCCATGCATTGACTATTGTGGGTTGAACAATATCACGGTGAAGAATCGTTGCCCGTTGCCCCTACTGTCGTCGATGTTCGAGCTCCTTGAAGGGACCACCATCTTCACCAAGTTGGACCTAAGGAATACCTTGTCCGCATCCGGGAGACAGACGAACAATGGCCACCATGAGTATCTGGTGGTTCGGCCTCACCAATACCCCTGCCGTCTTCTAAGCACTGGTAAACGACGTCCTCTGGGATATGCTCAACCGCTTCGTCTCCGTTTACCTGGATGACAACCTCATCTTCTTCCGGTCCAAGGAAGAACACAGTCCGTCCTCCGCCGCCTCCTTGAAAACTTGTGAAGCCGGAGAAGTGCGAGTTCCATGCAAAGTCGGTGTCCTTCCTGGATTACATCATTGCCAAAGGCAGCATAAGGATGGACCCGGCAAAAGTAGAGGTGGTTACTTCATGGCCCACCACAAGGAAAAGGCTGCAACAATTTCTTGGGTTCGCCAACTTTTACAGAGGTTTTATCAGGAATTACAGTTCGGTTGCCACTGCCCTCACCAGCATTGCCGTCCGCTACCAGTGGACTCACACTGCCGACAAGGCATTCATAGAAATGAGACGCTTCACCACCACTCCCATCCTGCGGCTGCCCGATCCTGGGCGACAATTTGTACTCGAGGTCGATGCTTTGGATGTAGGGGTGGGGGCTGTTCTGTCTCAGTGCTCCAGTCCAGATGAGAAGCTGCACCCATGTACCTTCATCTCCCGCCGTCTGTTGACCGCGGAACGTAAACACAACATCGGCAATCGAGAACTCCTCGCGGTAAAGCTGACCCTGGAAGAGTGGAAGCAGTGGCTCGAGGGTGCAGCTACTCCCTTCTTGGTCTGGACAGACCATCGTAATTTAGAGTAGTTGAGGACAGCCAAGAGACTGAACTCCCGCCAAGCCCGCTCGTCCTTGTTCTTCGGGTGGTTCAACTTCACACTCTCCTTTCAGCCGGGGTCCCGCAATGCCAAGATGGACGCACTGTCGTGTGCCTTTCCAGGAGGGGAGAAGGAGACTGCGGCCCCCATCCTTCCCGACTCAGTCATGGTCGCCAACGTTTCCTGGCACATTTATGACAGAGTAAAGGCGGCGGTCCGGAACCAGCGCCTGCCCGGAGGACCGCCTCTTTGTGGCAGGTAACCCCCGCTCTTCCATTCTGCAGTGGGCACACGACGCCCATCTGACCTGTCTGAGTTCTCGGTCGCCCAGCACTTCTGGTGGCCCACCCCGAGGGAGGACATCCGTGACTACGTCAGGGCCTGCCCCGTCTGCGCCGGATGCCAGGTCCGACTTACCGAGTAGGTCACCGAGTGTGGCTCTTGGTGCTTCCACACTGGGCGGAATCTCTCAAATTGGCGCCTCACTCTGTGGGACATTTCCCCATCCACAAGGTCATCAGCCCTTCTGCCATCCGCCACCGCCTTTCAAGCTCCATGAGGATCCGCCCCACGTTCCACCTGTCGCGGGTGAGGCCCGTCCACGACAGCCCACTGACTCCCACGCCAGCGCTGCCACCTCCCGGTTCGTCAATGGGGATCCCGTGTATACGGTCCGCTTCCTGCTCCAGTCCTGTCAGCCATGCCGAGGTATCCAATGCCTGGTCGACAGGGAGGGCTACAATGACTTCCATCGCTGCTTGGTGCCAGCCCGCTGGATTCTTGACCCAGATCTCATCGCCGAATTCCACTGCCTGCATCTTGACCAGGCCGCCCACCGGCGGTGGCGTCCAAGGGGTTCCAGGAGTGCCGCAGCGCCCGGCCACGCATGTCGCTCTGTGCCTTCTGCCATGTCCTCTGTTCCAGATGTTCCGGTGCCTCTGCTCTCGGTATTGACTCCTGATGTGTGGATTCGAACACCTGCTGAGAATTGATTCTCTGCGGAGTAGTGATCCATTCCTGTTTCCTCCCCGCCCGCCCGACCTGCGCCGGGACCCTGTTTGGGGACATTAGGAGCCATCCCTTGAGAGGGATCGGGCCACCTGCCACCCAGCCGGTAACTTTCCGCCTCAGTCTACCTGTCACAGCCACACCCACTCATCAACTCAATCACCTGCACCTGCATCTGCTCATTCCCAGTCCCTATTTAAATCCTACACACCCGCCTAACGTTGTCAGTACGTCCCCTTTTGCTATCCCTGCCTTGCTCCTTCTGCCTAGTTTCTGTGCCTTGTCTTGCTCTGGTGTCGACCCGCTTTGTTATCTACTGACCGACTATGCCTGCTCGCCGCCAGCCCTGACCAACTGCCCGTCTCTGACCACGATCGTACGCCGCCAGCCCTGACCTATCGCCCAAACACGTCTTCGCCTCGTTTCTTGGACCACGCCGCCCGTGCCTGATCTCCACTTCCCATCTTCCCCAAGTGATCAAATAAAACAGTGTTGCGCACCAGGGCGTCCTGTCCACTTTGTGTGTCAATTTCTTACTTTGTTTAAATCTAAACCTAGTGTTTCAGTCTTTTATCTTGAAATTTGCTGTCATTGTTTCTTTCACTTGCTTCAATGTTTTTTCATCGCTTGCAGCAAATCAAGTCATAAACCCATATTATTGTGATCACTATCTCATCATTAGTCACTTTTGTGGAAACACAATGATCAGCTGCACATATTTGTTTTTGTTCAAATACTCACGCAGCATTCTGTTCCAATTTCTGCCAAACTGTTTTAGTTCTTAAAGTGACTTGCCGACCAATTTGTCTACTGTGCTCAATTTGACTTTATAGCCATCTGGCTGTTCAATGTAAATTGATGCATTCAAGTTGCTGTCTTCACGTACCGTAAATTTCGGGCTATAAGCCGCACCGGACTATGAGCCGCACCAGCTAAAATTTGTGATTTTTTTAGTTTTATACTTATATAAGCCACACCGGACTATAAGCCGCACGTGCGCACGAGTTATTTACAAAGAAAGACAGTACACAGAAAGCCTTTTTAAAGTTTTAATCACATTAACATTTCGTTGTAAACACGGAAGTAACAGCACTAGCTGGGCTAAAGTTTTAATAGCATTAACATTTTGTTGTAAACACGGAAGTAACAACACTAGCTGGGCTAAAGTTTTATAACATTAACATTTTGTTGTGAACACGGAAGTAACAGCACTAACTAGGCGGGTAAAAAAAGAAAACATACCAGCAACAAAATCACTGAGAGCCGTCTTTTTCTTCCTCCTGTCCACTGAAAAGTGTCCGATTGGAATAGCGCCAGATGTATGTCGCAACACTCTTTCTCATTCTCTCTTTCGTTGTCGCTTTCATCGTCACTCTCGTCCTGAGGCAAATTCACTCCTGAGCTTGTGCTCTCCTTTCCGTCACACAGCAGACCGGCTTTTTTTTGGTGATGGTGGATTTTTTCACACTGCTCCATGCTGTCAGGATCCACTGGCAGACTTGTGCGAAAGTTGCTCTTCGCATGCGTCCAGTTTTTGTAAACGATTTCTCGCCACTGGTCATCCAAGCCTCCAATTCAAGTCAGAG
Organism: Syngnathus acus; assembly: GCF_901709675.1. Classification (NCBI taxonomy): domain Eukaryota; kingdom Metazoa; phylum Chordata; class Actinopteri; order Syngnathiformes; family Syngnathidae; genus Syngnathus; species Syngnathus acus. The sequence goes on from NC_051095.1 coordinate 26,682,900, forward strand.
GGCCACTTTAAATCGATTCATTTATTCCAAGTTTACATGCAACCGCTCTGTTCCCTTCTTTATCAGCCAGCTCAATGGCTTTTAACTTGAAAGCTGCGTCATACGCACGCCTTCCAGTGACTTCCATCATTGGGCTCTGTTTACGCTAACTTTCCTCGTGCACAACGCACCACTACTGTCTTCCTCGACGCATACAGTATATTCCACCTCTCTCACTCTTACTTTTTCTGCTCAAGCCCCCCCGATGGCCGTTGGAAAAAAATGCATGTAAAGTCGCCGCATGATCGCGTAAGATTTTTAATGTTTAATTACCATTTGTAAGAGAATATACACAAAGATGATTGTCAGGAAAGAGATGATTATTTAGGGAAGCATAACCTTTATGAACGTAAAAGCACAACAGGGGTCCACAGCCTTTTTATGAGTGTATAAGTGTATTAGTCATGAGAAAAATCACGGAGAAAAAAGCTTCTTATCCTTTAGATAAAGAAGTTATGGCTTTGCTTTATGTTACAGGTATTTTACTAATTAACTGTTAACACTAGTCAATTTACAATACAATGCAAATTTATATAGCGCATTTCCCAATCGCTGCAGTTGTTTCAAAGCGTTGATAATATAAAATTGGTGAAAATCACTTTCCTCTCCACATAGCTTACGGTAGTGTTCAGGATGACAGTAGTGCTTATGACTAAAAAGATGAATCCAGCTTTAGGGTATGTATTTTATTGTTACATCAAAAACAGGGTACCAGTACATTCAGTAGATTTTCACAAATCCAACAAGACCAAGCATTCATGATATATATATGCACACGCTTAAGGCTGTGAAATTGGGCTGTTAGTAAGAAAAAGTAGATAAGAGTCTCTTCACAATAATAGTAGTGTGGCATTGATTCAGTGAGTTTATCAATTTTGCGGAACTAGCAAGTGTGAATCGGTGGTCCCCTATTTAAGGATGAAGCCAACACCTGTTGGACATGCTTTTCTCTTTGAAAGTACCAGGAAAATACCATTCAAGACATTGTTCAGAAGAGCATTGATTGATTAAAAAAGGTGATTGGAGAGGGAAAAGCTTCTACTCAGGTGCAAAAATTACAAGACTGTGTGAAACGACCCCGAAACTCTGAATTCAAGCCAGAGTTCACAGTGAAGACAGTGAAGCATAGCAACACAACCTTTCTTATATGGGCATGGGTTTCCTACTGTGGTGTTGGGCCTATACTATATCACATACCAAGTACAGTAGTATTTTGGATCATTTTGAATATGTCAAAATACTTCGAGGGGCCATGATGCTTTATGCTGAAGAGGACGTGTGACAACTCTTCGTTCAACGAGTTGGGTAACTTTCCACCACACACACTGCCAGCTGACACGCCCACCACGCTAATCCTCAATCATATGCCAACCAATAAGGAACCTCCCTGTAATCAGCGCTCATCTCTGCTACCTGTCCTTTGTTCGCTTGTGTGTGTGTGTGTGTGTGTGTGTGTGTGTGTGTGTGTGTGTGTGTGTGTGTGTGTGTGTGTGTGCGTGCGTGTGTGTGTTTAAGCAAAAGTCTCCCATCACTCAGTTTCAGTCCATCTGTGCTGCTACCCGTTCCTGCTCGCTGGGTTTCTCTCTCAAAACTGATCTGCCTGACCAGACCTTGGTTGCTCTCGACCCTGCCCGACCGGACTACGATTCTTTGGACCTTGCCCGACCCGACTACGATTTCGCTGAGCCTTGCCTGATCCAACGACAATTGCTTTCCTGCCCCGATATCCCCCACCTAACTGCCTCTCAGCACTGTGAGCGACAACCGTGTTCTGGCACCAGCAGCCAATCGACCCAGACTACTTCTCTGCCTCTGCCCCACTTGGACTCTCCTTCCTTCCCAGCCCAAACTATTCCGCTGCCGCCACCCTGCCCAGATCCCCATTTCCCCTTTCCTTTCTTTTTTTCAATAAACTTGCGTTGGTGTTGCACTTGGTTGTTCTGCCTCGTACCTGGCAGTACGACAGACCAAGACCAGCACACAAACTCTCTGCCATTGACCACCTTGAATGCGCCAAGAAGGAGGTCACCCAGATTTCTGGTGATGTTACTTCGTTGGTCCAGCTCGGCTGGCAGCAACAAGAGCAGCTCCAGCAACAACACCAGCAGCTGGCCCAAGCTCTCCGGGCTCTCAGGATCTTAGCCTCCCCGCCTGCCTCCATCGAATCTGCGCAACTCCTGCCTGAACCTAACGATCTGCCTTCAGTGGCTCCATTCTCGGCTCCTGACATTCCGGGACCCAAGGTCAGACACCCCAAACTGTTTGACGATGATCCCCGAGAGGTGCGAGCGTTCCTGACAAGCTGCAGGGTCCGATTCTCCCTGCAACCCCGGACCTTTGTGATAGAGTGCGCCAGAGTCGGGTACGTCATCTGAGCTCATCTGACCGGATGAGCTCTGGGGGGCAACTGAGTATGACAAGCAAACCCCAGCTTGTGCCTCCTTTACCTTGTTTGCGGGTATAAGGGTTTTCAACCTGGCCTCTGCGAGCTCTGACGCTTCCCATGAGCTCACGAAGATCCATCAAGTCAATCGAACAGTGGTAGACTATTCCATAGACTTCAACCTGCATTGACTGTTGAATTCAGGCTTGAAGAAGAGAGAATGGACGCCAGAGCCATCCTACCAACCGTGGTCGGGTCGCCTTTTCCGTCAACCTGGCCTTCCATCCAGTCAAGCCAATCTGAGCCCATGGAGATTGGTCGTGCTTCCCTCACTCCTGGTCACTACTGAATTGCACCAGCGGCGCTTCACGTCCAATCTGTGCCTGTACTTTGTGGGTGAGGGCCATAATGATGCGTCCTGCCCAGTTAAAGCCCGGAGCACCCGGTGTAGGGTAATCTGTGTGAGCTCAACATGCCTCCTTCCCCTCTCCAGTCGTAAGATCCTGCTCCAAACCAGTCTCCTGTGAGCCAACAACACCCAAACTCTGGCCGCCCTTGTTGACTTTGGAGCAGAGGCAAACATAATGGATGTGGGTCTCGCCCGACAGTTTGGTATAGGCCACCATCTCTTGACCCCACCTGTTCCCACATGAGCTCTGGATGGCCGTCTACTCGGCACGGTGACTCACGCCTCAGCCCCAGTAACGATGCTTCTGTCAGGCAATCATTGGGAGACTATCCAATTCCATCTGCAACCTGGTCAAGCTCTCATTCTCGGCTATCCCTGACTGCACCAACACAATCCTTTTCTTGACTGGGGAACTGGAATAGCAGTACATCAGTGGTGCGTGAGATGTCACCAGATTAGTTCAAAGGAGGCTGTCGTGACCACCAACCGCAAACCTGCCACCCCTGCCACTGACTTGCAGAATTTACGAACTCTCGTCAGTCCCGGTGGTCTGTTTTTAACACAGTTTAATTTCACCCTCTTACCGCTCTGATTTGCGCAACACTAAGACTGATGCCCTCTCCCATTTGTCCCAGGAGGAGAACCCCAAGCCCATTCTCCCAGACTGGGAGCTGTGGTTGCTGCCCTCACCTGGGACATTGAGGGGCAGGTAAAGGCCATCCAGGATCAACCAGGTCCCACCACTTGCCCCACCTGAGACCTCAGATTGCAGGAACAAAGAGGCAGCTTGTTCCTGGTCAGAGGATTTCTGACCCTCCTCCGGTTGGAGCCTATCCCAGCTGACTTCGGGCAGTAGGCGGGAGAGACCCTGAACTGGTAGTCAGCCAATCGCAGGGTACATATCGATAAACAACCATTTACAGTCACAATCACACATGCGGACATTTTGGAGTGGTCTACCATGCATGTTTTTGGAATGTGGGCGGAATCTGAAGTACCCGGAGGAAATGCACGCAGGCACGGGGAAAACATACAAATCCCACACAGGAAGGCGCATCTCTGAAATGCAAATCAGTGATCCACCGTGCCGCAGTTTGAAAATAATGCTTTTAAATTTGTAGGGTCAGCAACAGATACTACTACTCTCTAATTGTGAACACCCCTTTTTCTACTTTTTTTTTTTTACGAATAGCCCAATTTCAGAGCCATATGAGAGTGCATATCACGAATGCTCGGTCTTGTTGTATTTGTAAAAATCTAGCGAATCTACTGGTACCTTGTTTCCCATGTAACCCTAAAAATATACTCAAAATCTGTAATGTCACATAGCACTACTATTATTACAAAAAAGTCAGCCACCAATTTTGCAAATTCTCCCACTTGAACGATGAGAGATGCCTGTAATTGTCATTATAGGTACACTTCAACTATGAGAGACAAAATGGAAAAAAAATCCAGTCGTGGTTTTCACAAGGGGGGGTGCTATCTATATAAAATTCTATACAAAGATTTATTTATTTAGATTATCGAATGTAATCAATCAAATTATGGTGGAAAATAAGTATTTGGTCAATAATGGCCTCGATATGGGGCTCCACGCAAGATCTCATGACATTCTCCCAATTCTCTTCTGGATAATCCAAATGCTCGCTAGCAAACTTCAGACGGGCCTGGACATGTATATGATTAAGCAGGGGGACATGTCTGGCACTCCGGGATTTGAGTCCCTGACGATGTATTGTGTTACTGATGGTAGTCTTTGTTACTTTGGTCCCAGCTCTCTGCAGGTCTCCCCAGTGTGGTTCTGGGATTTTTGTTCACCGTTCTTGTGATAATTCTGACCCCACGGGGTGAGACCTTGCATGGAGCCCCAGATCGAGGCCATTATTGACCAAATACTTATTTTCCACCATAATTTGATTGATTACATTCGATAATCTAAATAAATAAATCTTTATATAGAATTTTATATAGATAGCACCCCCCCTTGTGAAAACCACGACTGGTGACAGTCATACCTACCACCCAGCATATGCATCCATCCTAGACGTTCATACCTACCACCCAGCATATGCATACATTCCAGAGTAAAAGGCCAGAGGTAAAGTTGAGAGGTTCATGTTGCTTCGTTGAAAGGCATTCTCAAAGTTGTGCGTCTCTCCTATGTGCGCACGTGTGCATGCACACACGCAAACACACACACACACACACGCACACAAACACACACACACACACACACACACACACACACACACACACACACACACACACACTCATGAAAAGAGTCTAAAACAAAAAGTCGCTCCGGAGTACAAATCGCATCAGCCATAAAATGCACAACAAAGGGGAAAAAAAGAAATATAAGTCGCACCGGAGTTTAAGTCGCATTTTGGGGGAAATTTATTTGACAAAATCCAACACCAAGTACAGACATGAACCAGCAACAACAGGCTAAACGATACGGTATGCTAACGTGACATAAACACAAACGAGGAACTGAGAACGGGCCTGACGTAACATTAACAGTTATTCAAATAACTATAACATAAATAATACGTTCATCAAACCATCTGTTTCACTCCAAATCATTGAATCCATCGATCAAATTCTTCGTACTTTCTGTAAACAATGCCGCGTGTGCAGCGTGCCGCTGACATCGGACTCGTCGTCAGTTGCAGTTCAAATTATTCCACAATATAAACAACAATTTTATCAAACCATCTGCGTCACTCCAAATCATTAAATCCATCGATCGAACTCTTCGTCCTTTGTGTAAACAACGGCGCGTGTGTCGGACTCGTCGTCAGTTGCAGTTCAAATTATTCCACAGGCCCAAATAACGATATACAGGACTGTCTCAGAAAATTTGAATATTGTGATAAAGTTCTTTTTTTTTCTGTAATGCAATTAGAAAACCAAAAACGTCATACATTCTGGATCCATTACAAATCAACTGAAATATTGCAAGGCTTTTATTATTTTAATATTGCTGATTATGGCATACAGTTTAAGAAAACTCAAATATCCTATCTCAAAATATCAGAATATCATGAAAAAGTATACTAGTAGGGTATTCCACTAATCACTTGAATCGTCTAATTAACTCGAAACACCTGGAAGGGTTTCCTGAGCCTTGAAAAACACTCAGTTTGGTTCAGTAAACTAAATGACAAGTATGGGGAAGACTGCTGATCTGACTGCTGTCCAGAGGACCATCATTGACATCCTCCATCAGGAGGGTAAGACACGAAAAGAAAATTCTCAAAGAGCAAGCTGTTCACAGAGTGCAGTTTCAAAGCACATCCACTAAAAGTCTGTTGGAAGGGGGAAATGTGGCAGGAAACTGCACAACCAAGAGAGATGACCGCAGCATTGTGAAGAAGATTCGCTTCCAGAATTTGGGAGAGCTTCAAAGACAGTGGACTGAAGCTGGAGTCCAGGTATCAAAAGCCACTGTTCACAGACGTGTCCGGGAAATGGCCTACAATAGCCGTATTCCCATAGTCAAGCCACTTCTGAACTCAAGACAACGGAAGAAGCGTCTCACTTGGGCTATGGAAAAGAAGCACTGGACAGTTGCAGATTGGTCCAAAGTCCTCTTTTCAGACAAAAGCAAGTTTTGTATTTCATTTGGAAGTCAAGGCGCCAGAGTCTGGAGAAAGGCTGGAGAGGAGCAAAATCCAAGTTGCTTTAAATCCAGTGTGAAGTTCCCACAGTCAGCGATGGTTTGGGGAGCCATATCAGCTGCTGGTGTTGGTCCACTGTGTTTCATCAAGTCCAGAGTAAATGCAGATTTTAGAGCACTACGTGCTTCCGTCTGCTGTAAAGCTCTATGGAGATGATGATTTCATTTTCCAGCATGATCTGGCACCTGCCCACAGTGCCAAAACGACCAGTAAATGGTGTACTGACCATGGCATTACTGTCCTCAATTGGCCTGCCAATTCCCCTGACCTGAACCCCATAGAGAATTTGTGGGGTATTGTGAAGAAGAAGCTGAAAGACTCCAGACCCAACAATGCAAATGAGCTAAAGGCCGCTATTGAAGCATCCTGGGCATCCATAACACCTCAGCAATGCCACAGGCTGATTGCCTCCTTGCCACGCCGCATTGATGCAGTAATCCGTGCAAAAGGATTCCCAACCAAGTACTGAGTGCATTAATGGACATTTTCAAATGTTTGATTTTGTTTTGCTGTTTTAAATCTTTTTTTTACTTGGTCTGAGGTTTTCTTAAGCTGTATGCCATAATCAGCAATATTTAAATAATAAAAGGCTTGCAATATTTCAGTTGATTTGTAATGAATCCAGAATGTATGACATTTTTGTTTTTTTAATTGCATTACAGAAAATAAAGAACTTTATCACAATATTCAAATTTTCTGAGACAGTCCTGTGTATATATATATATACAGTGGAGCCTCGGTTTTCAACCACAATCCGTTCCAGAAGGCTGTTCGAGAAGTAAATCGTTTGAATTCCGAATCATGTTTTCCCATTACAAATAATGGAAAAAAAATAAAATTTAATTCGTTCCCAGCAAAAAAACGCCTTTTTAAGCATTTTTTCATTTGCGCATTTTTGTTCGATCGCGCAATTGCAGCGCACCACCGAACGTGCAACCGTAGCGCTGGTGGCATTATTATGACAGAGCCGTCGCTGAAATTTAGAAAATAATTTTAAAGTCCTGATGTACTTTCCAAAATTTAAGTGGACCTCAGTGCGCAGTGCGCTTAATTTTGTCCGATCGCGCAACTGCAGTGCACCGCCAAACGCGCAACTGTACCGCGCTGGTCGCATTATTGTGACAGAGCCGCAGCTGAAATTTAGAAAATATTTTTAATGTCCTGATGTACTTTCCAAAATTTAAGTGGACCTCAGTGCGTAGTGTCATACACGGTAGTATATAGTATGTGGGTTGCGCCTGCGCGCATAGCAGGGTTATTACAGGAGCCTGGGGGAGCTTCATGTTGGCTGCCCGGGCTGTGGAAAGGAAGTCCGGAAGTGAACGTTTGGATTCCAATAAAAGTGAGCGTGTTGCTCAAAGGTAGTTTGCCTCTATAAACGTTTTATTTACATGGTGTCAGAAGTAAAAGTGCTTTTCCTTTGACAAACCAGGAGAATAGCCGGATTGGAAGCAGCGTTTTGTGAGATTCAGAACTGCAACCAGATTGGACAAGGAAGATGGCGCTGTGCAGGTTAGCAGCCTGATCTATGCAATGGGAAGCGAAGCGGAGAATATCTACCGTTCGTTTGTGTTTGCAGAAAATGAAGATGAGGATTTTTCAATTGTTCTAGCAAAGTTCGACGACTACTTTGTCCCATGGCGGAATGTAATACATGAATGGGCATGCTTCCATCAGCGTGTACAAAGAGTAGGTGAGAAAGCTGAGACTTTTATTCGGGCTTTATACGACCTTGGTGTGCATTGTGATTTTGGCGTAACAAAGGATGAGAATATCCGTGACCGGATCGTAGTAGGAATCCTCGATAAGGAAGTCTCCCGTAAATTGCAGTTGACCAAGGACTTGACACTGGCGCTGACCATAGAGATGGTCAGGCAGGCGGAAGAAGTCGCTTCACATGTCAGCATGCAGAGGGAGGCAGCGGGGACAATACACGAGGTCACCTGCAAGCGCAATCAGGACAAAGGCCGCCATTTTAGGAAAAAGGGAGGAAATAGAGGACAATGTGGACAGTGCGGGAAAGCGTGGCATAGCAAAGAAGAGAACTGCCCAGCTAAAAAGTCGACATGTAACTCCTGCAACAAGGTTGGACACTGGGCCAAGGTTTGTAGGAACAAGAAAACAGTGAGTGAGGTCAAAGAACAAACGGAGGAGCCACAGCAGAAGCCGGGGTCGGATCCGTATTTCATGGGGGCTGTGAGTAAGTTGGGTGGGTCACCAGATCAGTGGGCCGTTAAGGTAATGATGGGTTCCACACCAGTCAACTTCAAAATTGACACTGGCGCGGATGTGAGTGTCATTTGCGAGGAGACCGACCACTCACTCATCCCTTTTCGACCGCTGGAGCCTGCGGATATGCCATTGGACAGTCCAGGTGGCGAGCTACAGTGCCTAGGCAAAATCCAGAGCACTGTAACCTACAAGGGTAAGACACACCCACTCACGGCGTACGTTGTCCGCGGTCTTACTGTAAACAACCTACTCAGTAGGCCAATGTCAGTGACAATGAATCTCGTGAGAAGAGTGGAGGAAACTGTGGGCAACAAGGGCCACAGTGGACATGTGGAAGCATAGCATGGGACATTAAAAACTGAACCAGTGAAAATAACGCTGAGAGAGGATGCTCAACCATATGCTGTTTACACAGCGCGACGTGTACCCCTCCCTCTGCTACCAAAGGTCAAAGAGGAGCTTCGGCGGATGGAAGAAAACGGCATCATAGAGAGGGTGACACAGCCGACCGACTGGTGTGCGACCATGGTGCCGGTCCTGAAAAACTCAGGCAAAGCCCGCATCTGTGTGGATCTCAAGAGGCTCAACGAGGCTGTTAAAAGAGAACAGTACATCCTGCCCACCACCGACAAGATCACAGCAAAGCTAAGCGGGGCGACAGTGTTCTCTTCCCTGGACGTTGCGAGCAGATTTTTCCAATTTCTTTTGCACCCAGATAGTTGTAAGCTCACCACCTTCCTCACGCCCTTTGGCAGGTTTAATTTTAAGCGACTGCCATTTGGTATTACAAGCGCACCAGAAATCTTCCAGAGGAAGATAATGGAGTCTTTGGATGGACTAGAAGGCGTCGAGATTTTCATGGACGACATTTTAGTCTATGGGGCCACAGAAAAGGAGCATGACAGTCGCCTGGAGAAGGTGATGCGGTGCAGAGAGACAGCGGGCCTGAAGCTGAATCGGGAGAAGTGCTCCATTAGGCAGAGTCAGCTGCGGTTTCTTGGACACATTATCGACCGATCCGGGATCCGCCCTGATCCAGAGAAAGTGGAGGCTATCCGGCAGCTCACCGCGCCCACAGATGTGCAAGAGTTGAGAAGAGTGCTGGGAATGGTAAATTACCTCGGTAGGTATGTCCCAGACCTCTCAACAGTACGAGCGCCCCTGTATGGTCTCCTAAAACACAAGAATGCATGGACTTGGGGACACGCTCAACAAACGGTTTTGAACAGATCAAACAGCTTTTGACAACAGCACCAACAGTACTCGCTTTCTACGATGTGAGCAAGCCCACAGCCGTGTCTGCTGACACAAGCAGTTACGGATTAGGAGGCATGCTACTCCAACTTCATGGCGAGCAGTGGAAACCTGTGGCGTACTGTTCAAGGCGCCTCACCGAAGCAGAAACGCGCTACGCCCAGATAGAAAAAGAGGGACTGGCTGGCGTGTGGGCGTGCGAGAAGTTTGACCGGTACCTCAGCAGACTGGGTCAGTTTAAGCTAATAACTGACCACAAGCCTCTCGCAGACAATGTTTGTAGCAGACACCTTTTCACGCAGCCCACTGCCGAGCTCACAAAGAGACATTGAGAAACAAGGTGAGGTGGCTTGCTATGTGGCTAGCGTAGTGGGAGGAATCCCAGCATCCCCCAGCAAGATGGACGAGATCAGAGAAGCGACAGCAGCCGACACTGAGCTGCTGACAGTCATCAGACTCATCAAGAACGGTTGGCCTGAGCACCGGCCTGCCATGCCGATTGAGGCGAGGGAGTACGCTCCCCTGAAAGGAGAACTGTCAGAGCATAATGGACTCGTCCTCAGAGGGAGCAGGATCGTCATGCCAAAACAGCTGAGGAAGGAGATCCTTGGCAAAATACATCAAGGACACCAGGGTATAATAAAGTGTAGGGAGAGAGCGAAGTCATCAGTGTGGTGGCCTGGTCTCACTACTGAGCTAAACGAGCTGGTGGCGTCGTGCGAGGGGTGCTGTGAGCATAGAAGAACCCAGCAAAGAGAACCTCTCCTGTCCACACCGCTACCAGACCGACCTGGATGAAGATCGCAATGGACCTCTGTGAGTACCAGCACCACAACTACCTGGTAGTATCAGACTACTATTCTAGGTTCATTGAGATTCTCCACCTGACCGCAACTACCACAGCACAAGTTATCCAAAAGCTGGAGCCTGTCCTGGAGAGATTAGGGATCCCCGACGAGGCCGTAACTGATAACGGACCGCAATTCTCGAGCGCAGAGTTCAAGGAGTGGGCGAGGCGTCTGGACATAAAACATTCCACATCAGCCCGCATCACCCACAAGGTAATGGACACACAGAGAGAGCCGTACAGACGGCAAAGAAAATCCTTAAACAGGACGAGCCTTGGCTGGCTCTACTGAGCTACAGATCTACTCCGTGCTCGTCTACCGGCTACAGTCCAGCTGAGCTTATAATGGGGAGGAGACTCCGAACCACCCTTCCCACTCTCGAGAAGAACCTCAACCCAAGGTGGCCCAGCAAAGCAGCTGTTCAACAAAAGGACAAATAGGAGAAAGGAAAACAGCCTTTCTATTTCAACCGCCGTCATGGGGCTAGAATTCTACCAGCCCTGTGACCAGGGGACGCCGTTCTCTCAAAGTTAGACCACGAAAAGACTTGGACTTCTCCCGCCGTGGTCACCAGCGAGAGCACTACCCCGAGGTCCTTCGTCATCAGGACACCGCAGGGAGCGGAGCTGAGGGGGAACCGCCGCCACCTCCAGCCAGGGCCGGCTACCCAGCTCACCTCAGCAGCACCTGGTGAATGTTCAGGGACACACCCACACTCTGACCCAGCCACCAGGTTAGAGACTGTTTCTGTCAGTCAGAGTGTGGCTACACCGGCAACACCACCATCTGGTCAAACAGTGACACGTTCAGGATGACTGAGTAAGCCAGCCAACGGACTTGAGCTGTAGGTCGTCCGGATAAGATTTACTGTATGGTTACGTGAAAAAAGAGAAATGTTTGTGATTGCTGAAATGGTTGATGGTATAATGGATGCCCATGTTTATATTGTTTATTGTTTACAGATTTGGTTCTAAAAGAATTGAAATGTGATTTATTATAGGACTGTAATAGTTGGAGAAGTACAGTGCCTTAGAGACCAGAATGTCTCATATTTGAGTTTATTATATAGGGTCATCCTATTGCACTTTCAGTTTATGGGAATAACATGCTAAAAGGGGGAGATGTCATATACGGTAGTATATAGAATGTGGGTTGCGCCTGCGCGCATAGCAGGGTTATTACGGGAGCCTGGGGGAGTTTCATGTTGGCAGCACGGCCTGTGGAAAGGAAGTCGGGAAGTGAACGTTTGGATGCCAATAAAAGCGAGTGTGTTGCTCAAAGGTAGTTTGCCTCTATAAACGTTTTATTTACACGCAGACAGCTTAATTTAGTCTGATTGCGCAGCCGCAGCGCGCCGGGCGCTCACTGTCACATAGCTTTAAGAGCGTCTTTGTGTTTTAGGATGGCTTTACTGCTCCCACTTGCTTCCTTTGGAGGCATGAGTAACGAGAATGTAATAACGAACGGAGTCAGTTGGCATGCGGGTCCTTTCGGCTCATCTCGCGAGGTTCGGCAACTGAAATTTCGTCCGACATCCGAAGCAAAAAATCTCGAATTTTTTGTTCGAATACCGATTTGTTCGAGAACCGGAACGTTCGAAAACCGAGGCTCCACTATATATATATATATATATATATATATATATATATATATATATATATATATATATATATATATATATATTCCCCTATACAATAATCCCTCGTTTATTGTAGATAATTGGCTCCAAGACCACCCGTGATAGGTGAAAATCCCCGATGTATAGAAAATATATTGTTACAATATCCATAAAAGACTTTTATGAACCTTTATTGTATTTTTAAACACTGTATTGTACTTGTAAATGCTTTTGTAAACATTTTAACGTCAAACTGATTTTCATAAACTGTTGAGAGATGCTCTCAATTATACATTTTTCTATTGTATGTTTTGTCAGAATATGTTTAAATCGTGTTATTTTCTTATGACAGCATCTTGATTTATTGTGTGATTGGAACCACCTGTGATGACCTGTTAAGTGGGCGTGTTTGATAAAAAGCCTTCCTGCATGCTGCATAGTAGGTCCCTACAAGCTGTTGCCGCAGTAGTCGCAGTGAATGGTGTGCAAACAGAGTTGATCGTCCTCCTCGTCTTTCTTTATTTTATTCCACTGAGTTTGGTGCGATTGTGTTCCTCACAAGTACCTGCTGCTGTATGGCTACTCTGCCAACATAAACATTCATCTTTATTTAAATAAATAAGGAAAGTAAATATATTGTTACAATATCCGCCGAAGACTTTTTTGTATAATTTTTAAAGTCAAACTAACTTTCAGAAATATTCTTATGTTTTTAAATAAATAAATAAGAAATAAATAAGATTAAATATATTATTACAATATCCACACAAGACTTTTATTAACCTTTTTTGAAGTGTAAACGTGTTTGGCTCCTCTCTGCTCATGCGTGCTGGCCGGCTGACGCGCCCCCGCGGCCCAGCGCGAGGGCATCCGCACAAGACTTTAATAATTTTATTGTTATACACTCTATTGTACTTTTAAATACGTTATTTTATTTTAAACACTTTTTTAAACATTTTAAAGTGTAAAGGTGTCACGGCTCCGGTCTGCTCTTGCCGTGCCGACGGGCTGACGCGCACCTGCAGCCCAGTGCGAGGGCATCTGCACAAGACATTTATAATTTTATTTTTAAACACTTTATTGTATTTTTAAACAATTTAAAGTGTAAACGTGTCACGGCTCCGCTCTGCTTTTGCCATGCTGACCGGCTGATGCTCCCTGGCAGTCCAGCGCGAGGGCATCCGCACATTGCTCAGAGGCACGCCCCGCGCTATTAGTGCTCGTTGCCGGCCGCTGTCCCAAAATCCTGGACAGCAGTGCAGTGCAGCTGCGTACTCGGCGCTTGTCCTTAGTGCGCGCCCCGCGCTATCAGCGCTCATTGCCGTTGTCCCAACTCTTTCTGCACTGCGGTCCATTTTCCTTCGTGCACGGCTGTGTCATGTCTCCGCTCTCGCCCTGCTGGCCGGCTGACGCGCCCTCCACGCTAGACCTCTGAGGCGCGCATCGCTAATACGGAACTGCTAACCGTCATTCCTCACCGTTTTGTCTGCTTTGACACACACGCCTGCCACCTGATTCTCGTTTGCCTGACCCGCTGTGGAACGAGATGCCTGCTGACCGGCTCGTCAGCTTGTCCTGCTCTGCTCTGCCAGCAATCCAGCCCTCCTTGTTTCCTTTGAACTTTCCCCAAATAAACAGCCCATGTTGTATTTCAAAGTCAAAGTCAAAGTCTGCTTTATTGTCAATTTCTTCACATGCCAAAGAAATTGTATTTGGTTGTCCTGTCTCGTTTGTGACAACAAAACGAAGCGCGAATCAGAGATGCTGCTGATTCTGCTGACACAAACGAAGTGGAGAAGTGGAAACATAGCAGGATATTGAGATAAAGCCTGGTTAGAGCTGCTCTTACAGCTCTAAGCCAATCACCCGCAAGGATACAGATCAACATGTTCCTATTGGTCTCCTACTGGCCAATAGTGTGCTGTAAAGTCATATGGGCAGACAAAGCCCCGCACTCCAAGTGACGCCACAAAAATCCACGATACACTGAATCTATTCGATTTTTTTTAAATTCTCACACACACACATTCACACCGTCATATGCAATGAAGCAGACAAGACAGGCAACAAGACAGGTATAAGCGACTGATGGTCGCGGCTTTTTGCGGCGTCACTTAGAGCTTGGAGCGCAGGGCTTTGTCGGCCTATATGACACTAATGGCCAATGGGAACATGTTGATCTGTGTCCTTGCAGCTGATTGGCTTAGCAGTTCTAACTACACTTTATCTCAGCCTCCCGCACCGACCACATATCAGCAGCACCTCAGACTTGCACTTCATTTCACACATACTTTCACGTCTCCGCTCCTCGATAGCCAAGCAGAGTAGAACTGCTTTTCAGTCCCGATCGGATCGTCCTGTTTGCCCGTCATAAAATCATAAAAGTCTGGTGTGGATGCCCTCGCGCTGGGCAGCGGGGGCGCGTCAGCCGTAAAGCACGGCAAGAGCATATCGGTGCCGTTGCACGTTTACACTTCAAAATGACGAGCCGGTCAGCAAGCTCGCGTCGTGCAGGGATCTCGTAACACAGCGGGTCAGGCAAACGAGAATCAGGTGGCAGGCGTGCGTGTCAAAACAGACGAAACTGTGAGGACTGACGATTAGTAGTTCCGTATTGGCGACGCGCGCCTCAGAAGTCTAGCATTGCAGTCAAGCCAGCCTGTCTTTTGTTTTCTCGTGGTCAAGCCAGCCACTCTTTAAAAACAAGTGTGCCCCTATTATAGGCTTTACGGTAAAAGGATTCACAGAATAGCGCGAGATGTCTTTTCAAAACAAAAGCTCGATGATTTGTGCTCTTTTCAACCCCCCGCGATTTGTGCTCTTTTGAGATACAATCACATAGATACATAGATAAATTCACTAAAAATGATTGAAGCATTGGAATTAAAATCTAAGAGGTATACCTCAACCAAGCCATGCGAGAGTGTCATCCATTGAAATTTGGGGTCAAAAGGTCAAATGACCTAGGAGCTATTGAGCTAAAATGCTAATATTAAGAAGTAAAAAATTCATCAAAAATAATTAAAGCATTGGAATGAAAATATAAGGTGTATCTCAACCAGGCCATGTGGGAGTGTCGTCCCTCAAAATCTGGGGTCAAAAGGTCAAACGACCTAAAAGCTATTGAGCTATAATAATATTAAGAAGTAATAAATTCACTAAAAATAATTGAAGCATTGGAATGAAAATCTAAGAGGTGTATCGCAACCAAGCCACGTGGGAGTATCATCCAGTAAAATATGACCTAGAAGCTATTGAGCTAAAATGCTAATATTAAGAAGTAATAAATTCACAAAAACTATTTGAAGCATTGGAATGAAAATCTAAGAAGTGTATCTCAACCAAGCCACGTGGAAGCTCATCCAGTAAAATTTGAGGTCAAAAGGTCAAATGACCTAGGAGCTATTGAGCTAAAATGCTAATATTCAGAGAAATAAACTAATCAAAAATAACTGAAGCATTGGAATGAAAATCTAAGAGGTGTATCTCACGCAGGCCGTGGGGGAGTGTCATCCTTCAAAATGTGGGGTCAAAAGGTCACATGACCTAGTAGCTATTGAGCTAAAAATGCTAATATTAAGAAGTAATACATTCACTAAAAATAACTGGAGCACTGGAATGAAGATCTAATAGGTGTATCTCAACCAGGCTATGTGGGAGTGCCATCCCTCAAAGTTTGTGGTCAAAAGGTTAAATGAGATTTTTTTTTATCACACACATACAAAAATTGCACCGCAAAGCATTGTGTGGGGAATTGGCAATTTGGTGCCCCCTTCAGGGAACTTGGCAATTTTGCACCCACAGACTGTGGGGGCTATGCATGTTAAGAAGTTGTGCACAGAAACTGAGTGACAAGGGGGAAATGCCAGGGAAGGGGGTGCGCGGGGAACAATTCACCTGTGAGGATAAGTGGTGATGAAAATGGGGATTCCACTGTATAGTGCAACATTATTAGTGGGCTAAAGTCAATCACAGTTCACTTTCTTCCCAGAAATACACATCATGTATAGTACTGTATTGGCCCGAATATAAGACAATGTTTTTTGCATTGAAATAAGATAAGTGGGGGTCATCTTACATTCGGGGTCTAGACATTGTAACCATTCACAACACTAGATGGCGCCAGATATCTTTAAAGCGAAGTTACGTCACCGCGCCTTAAGTCTCGTGAGTCACCTCAGCTTATCGCGATTGTTGGAGCTTGTGCGCAGCGGTAAGTTGAAGATTGCAGGTATCGACTGAGTATGTTGCTGTGATCGTGTGCGTGCTTGACACAAAGTGAGTATAAACATTTCATTGTCCGATCGTGGTTTGCTTCGCGTGCGCGCCGTTTGATTGACAGCTCCGGCGCGCTCCTTTAAATTTGCCTCGCATCGTACGAGTAGCCGTTACGCAGCGGCACGGCGACTAATGGTCGCCAGCAAATGTATTTTGTTGTCTCGATGACTTATGTCTGTTGTGTTGCAGAGAGTATTTCATTTATGGTTATTTGGTATAGCGGAACCGTTACGCGCAGTTGTGTGCCGTCTTCGAGTGTTGTGTGACGTCAGAAGTTGAGCGTTGACGGGCGGTATGTTGGTCTGTTGCAGAACCACACACACACCCCGCAAACCACACACACCCGTCACATGCTTTACACAATACCCTTTTGCCAGTTTGCCTGTATGCCCCTATGAGCCACAGTGCCTGTTACTTTTTTGCCAATAATTCAGTAAAGCAATCAAAACTGAACCACGTCTTCCCTCTTGTGTTCTGACCGACACCCGGGGGCGAAAAGAGCATAACCATCCAAGCCAACACCCTATAGTCCTCAGGCTCCCCAACAATAGCGGTAGCAGTTTGCATTAGTTTATTGCAATGTTTTTCCTTATTCAGAATTGTTTCAAGACTAGGGTTACAGTTAGATTTTGATGGTTATTGCAAATTTGTTGTTTTATCACAATAGATTGGTTTATTTAATTTCAAAAACCAGAAGCCATTCATTTACAAATGTGATTGCACTTTAGTTTACATATTTAAATGTTCAGATATTAGGATGTGATAGACAGTTTTTGCATGATTTGAATGAGGCAAAATAACATGCTTTTTCTCTCGAATATATTGTTATAATCATTTGTTTCAGATGTACCATAATTATTTTCTGTATAAAAATTAAATTTGGTGTTCAGAAAGTATTTTTTCAAACTTGAGTCAAAAAGTCGGGCGGCTTGGTGACGCACTGGGTAGCACATCCGCCTCACAGTTAGGAGGGTGCGGGTTCGATTCCACCTCCGGCCCTCCCTGTGTGGAGCTTGCATGTTCTCCCCGGGCCCCCGTGGGTTTTCTCCGGGCACTCCGGTTTCCTCTCACATCCCAAAAACATGCTTGGTAAGCCAATTGAGCACTCCAAATTGTCCCTAGGTGCGAGTGCAAATGGTTGTTGGTCTCTGTGTGCCCTGCGATTGGCTGGCAACCGGTTCAGGGTGTCCCCCGCCTACTGCCCGATGACGGCTGGGATAGGCTCCAGCACACCCGCGACCCCCGTGGGGACTAAGCGGTTCAGAAAATGGAAGGATGGAGTCAAAGAGTCTTTTTTTAAACTTGAGTCTTGAAAAAGAGGGGGTTGTCTTATAATCAGGGTCGTCTTATATTCGGGTCAATACAGTATTATAAATACAGGCCTAAAAATCCTGCACATTTTCTGAATTGTGTCACATGGGTGATACAAAGCTAGAACGTTACTTCCAGGTTACGTGAACCTGGTTTATTCTCCTCTTCACCTCTGAATGAGTGACAGTGTTGGGGGATGGGAAAACTATCACGTGTTGTGCTTGTCGAGTGCCAAATAAATGAGGGACAGAAAAAGGTCAAAGACATCATTCGTAGTTTTTATAGATTATTGCTGTTCTCTGCCAATTTTATGTATAGTCTATACCGGGGTGGGCAAACTTTTTGACTTGTGAATTGGGTTCTAAATTTTGACCGGGGGGCTGAACCAGGAGCAGATGTAGTGTTTGTGTGAAGTGATATAAATGACATGTAAAGGTCATTGCATAAAAGGTTTTGGCCTTTAGTAGGTAGTAAAGCACTGATATTCAATAAAAGCTTTTTGAAAACAAATGCATTTATTAACAGCATTAAAAAAATATTTCACCAAAAAATTACTATCAGTTAAATACGACACTGTTATTATGAATAATAGTTTCCATCACTTCAGCGCCTGCAGGTCAGATTTATGAAAGATGTTTATCTTATGAGGCAAAATCACATCAAAGGGCAAACATTCTGACCAAATACATCATCTTGAATAATCAGTGAAAGAATACACCTAAATAAAGTAATAAAGAACGGCAACACAGGAACGAATATCTAAAAATCAGAGCAGAGCTTTAACTCACAAACACCTGGTGAGAGAGGTGAGGAAACGGGAATTACTTCCTTAAAGTCGGCCTTAAGAACTTTAAAAATTAAGATTAGTCGCAAACAGGTGGTGCATCAATGTCCTTGAGCATCCTGCATTGTTTGAAAATGAGAATGGTTGCGAGTTTCAATCCCTGCCATTTGTACAAATTATATTCAAAATGCATTTTTTTTTTTACAACAAACTTGAGAAACTCTCATTTTCAGTGGGAACAGTTTTGTTGGTCTCCCTTTTTTTGCTAGTGCATCACAGTCTATAGTAAAATTTGTTGTGGCAATTCTTAGGATAGAGCCGGGCTGAGGCATGTTGATGTTCATGTGGCTGAACGTCACGTCGTGTAGGTCGAGCCAAATTGTCCACTCTTTTTTAAACACGGCACTCAGTGTCCCCCTTTCTTTTCCTTGGGCCACTCATTTTAATGGAAGGATTCCAGGCGAAGGTTTGTGGGTGGCTTTAGCGTAAAACTGTATCTGAAAGCTCAGCGCGCGAATTACGAGAATACTGACGTCACAGCCCACGCTCTAACTTCGGCACTGATAGAAATAGAGCACAGAGTGCACCGAGCTTTCTGACACGGCTTCCGGTAGTGAACGCGTGGGCGGGGGGTTCCCCATCTACTGGGGAAACGCAGTCATTGCAGGGAAAATGACCCAAAAAAATGTTTAATAATACAATTTATTCAGGGTTGGCGGGCCGGATTAAATGGCCCCGTGGGCCGGATGTGGCCCGCGGGCGGGCTGTAGTATTGCCGATGTCTGGTCTATATACCCTGATACGGTTCAAAATTGTCCCATTGCCTTCGTACACTTTAAAAAGGGGTTTCAGTTGTGATTGGAATAGTTAAAGTTGTGCAATTGCGAAATGCAATTTTCACTTTCTCATCTTCTATTAAAAACATCTGTGTGAATTGAAATTAGATTTTTTTTTTAACGAGGGGCGCAAGGAAGGAAGGATTTTAGCGCCAGGCAGGTTTTGAGATGCACGTCTGAGATTTTCATTCCAGTGCTTCAATTATTTATAGTGAATTTATTACTTCCTAATATTAGCATTTTAGTTCAATAGCTCCTCGGTCGTGTGACCTTTTGACCCCAGATTTTGGAGGATGACACTCCCACGTGGGCTGGTTGAGATACACTTCTTAGATTTTCATTCCAATGCTTCAATTATTTTTAGTGAATTTATTACTTCCCAATATTAGCATTTTAGCGCAACAGCTCCTAGGTCATGTGACCTTTTGACCCCAAACATTGCTGGATGATATTCCTACATGGGTTAGTTGAGGTACACCTCTTAGATTTTCATTCCAATGTTTTAGATATGTTTTAATACATTTTATTACTGTAAACATTAGCATTCATTTTTGAATGAATTTATGACTGTAAATATTAGCGTTTTTGCTCAAGAGCTCCGAGGTCATTTGGACCAATTACATTAAAAACATTGCTGAGGCTGTTTTGAATGTACATGTCAACAACACATTTTTCATTTTGACAAACATACAACATGGTGAGGCAAATTACAAATTGATATATTTTATTTTGAAAACCGGATGTCTTTACATGCTTTCGGACTGCTATGCTTTCCCACTCCGGGCTGAGGCTATTTTAAACGTGCTTGTCAATTACACGTTTTTAATTTGGAAAATGACAAAATACAACATGGTGAGGTATATTGGGAATTTAAAGCTTTTATTTTATCAACCGGATGTCTTTACATGCTATCGCACTGCTAACTTTCCATTTGCTCTCTTTTACGGCGTATCGCACTGCTATTCTTTTTCTTCGCTTATGGCAGGGCTTCTCAAATAGTGGGGCGATACCAAGGGGGGCGCGCGTGACACCAGGAAACATGATTTTCTTTTGGCTGTACTAGATTAAAGGGTAATTAGACATCCACTGCAGTAGGTGAGAGTGGCGGTATCACTGGAAGAGTATTCGCTCTACAGCAGGGGTGGGCAAACTACGGCCCGCGGGCCACATCCGGCCCACGGGACCGTTTAATCCGGCCCGCCAACCCTGAATAAATTGTATTATTAAAATTTTTTTTGGTAATTTTGCATGCAATGATTGCGTTTCCCCAGTAGATGGGGAACCGCTCGCCTGCGCATTTACTACCGGAAGCCGTGTCAGAAAGCTCGGTGCACACTCACAAGTGCGTGTACGTACTCAGTAGTACGGACATGGCGCACTCGCGCTCTATTTGTATCAGTCCCGAATTTAGAGCGTGGGCTATGACGACAGCATTCTTGTAATTCGCGCGCTGAGCTTTCAGATACAGTTTGACGCTAAAGCCACCCACAAACCTTCCCCTGGAATCCTTCTATTAAAATGAGTCGCCCAAGGAAAAGCAAGGTGGACACAGTGCACTGCCGAGTGTTTAAAAAAGAGTGGCCAATTTGGCTCGACGTACGCGACGTGACGTTCAGCCACATCAACATCAACCCGTCACAGATCGAGGTAAACGGACCAACACCTCGGATCTCTCCTAAGAATTGCCACAACAAATTTTACTCCAGACTATGACGCACTAGCAAAAAAGGGAGACCAACAACACTGTTCCCACTGAAAATGAAGGGGAGGCTCTCAAGTTTGTTGTAAAAAAAAAGCATTTTGAATATGATTTGTACACAGCAGGGATTGAAACTAGCGACCATTCTCATTTTCAAACAATGCAGGATGCTCAAGGACATTGATGCACCACCTGTTTGCGACTAATCTTAACCTGTAAAGTTCTTAAGGCTTACTTTAAGGAAGTGTTTCCCGTTTCCTCACCTCTGTTACCAGGTGTTTGTGAGTTAAAACTCTGCTCTGATTTTCAGATACCCCTCACCGTGTTGCTGTTTTGATTACTTTATTTGGATGTATGCTTTCACCGATTCTTCAAGATGATATATTTGGTCAGAATGTTTGCCGTTTGATGTGATCTCATAAGATAAACATCTTTCATTAATTTGACCTGCAGGCACTGAAGTGATGGAGACTGTTATTCATAATAACAGTGTCGTATTTTATGAGAATCACTGATAGCAGTTTTTTAGTGAATTATTATTATTATTTTTTTTAATGCTGTTAATAAATGCATTTGTTTTCAAAAAACTTGTTTGGAATATCCATGCTTTACTACCTACTAAAGGCCAAAATCCTTTATGCAATGACCTTTACAGGTCGCTTATATTACTTCACACAAACACTACGTCCATCTGCTCCTGGTTCGGCCCTCCGGTCCAAATTTAGAACCCAGTTCGGCCCGCGAGTCAAAAAGTTTGCCCACCCCTGCTCTACAGTGTAGAGCGCACGCAACATACGCACACACAGCACAGAGCAGGCAATAAAAAGTGCAGTGGGACACCATGGAAAGCTTTTGAACAAGGTTGAAAAGAACAGCGTAGAGAGACAGAGATAAGAGAATTGAGAGTTACACGAAAGCTAAGACAAGGAAATATGACGAAGCGTACGGAGCGCTCGGCTTCAGTGTAACTACGATGGGAGACGAGGAAAGACCGGTGTGTTTACTGTGCCTTACAATGTTGGCAGCGGACAGTATGAAGCCAAATGAATTACAGCAGCACTTATAAAGTCATTGCACCCCAATCACGCTGATAAGATGCTTGAGGTTTTTCAGCGAAAACGGGCTGAATATTGCCAACAATCATCCCACTTTGTGAATGCTACTTCAATCTATCAGCAAGCACTGTAAGCATCATATAAAGCAGTGTACCAAATTGCTCAGTGCAAGAAAAAACCACACCATTGCAGAAAAGCTGATACTACCTGCAGCCGTGGATATGGTCTCCATCATGCTGCCTCATTTTGAGCACAAATTGTTTTATTCTTTTTTGTTTTGTAGGCTAAAATGTTTTATATTTTGTGCTCCTGAGTTAATGTTGCTGATTACTTTGAATTGAATATTATTTATTGCTGTTATTTGATTTAATAATATGGATGTTTATTATTATTTTATTGAATTATTTCCAGCATAAAATGGCAGTTGGTCAAGAATGTTTACAGTTTAAATAATTATAATTTATTTTTAATTTCAGGCAAAGTGATGCACATTGAATCTGTTCTGTTACAGACTAAAAAACAATGTTATTAATAGTTATTCTTTATTGTAAGTTGATCTTTCTATTTTATTTATATTATGTTTACTTTAATGTTGATAACATGGGCGCGCAATATGTTTTCTTCTCCCTAGGGGGGGTCATCACAGAAAATAATTTAGAAGCACTGGCTTATGGTGAGGTATATTGGGAATTTAAAGTTTTTATTTTGATAACCGGACGTCTTTACATGCTATTGCACTGCTATGCTTTCCATTTGCTCTCTTTTACGGCATATCGCACTGCTCTTCTTTTCCTTCGCTCTCTTTTACCGCAACGCCTGAAATAAGGGCACACTTGTTTTTAAAGAGCATCTGGTTTGACCACGAGAAAACGATAGACGGCTGGCTTGATCGCAGTAGGTCTAGCATGGAGGGTGCATGATGCCATAGGCGGAAACGTGACACAGCCGCGCAAGAAGGAAAAAATGCACCGCCGCGCAGAAACAGTCGGGACAATGGCAGTGAGTGTAACCGCGCACATAGGAAAAAAGCACTGCCGTCCAGGATTTTAGACAGCGGCCGACAATGAGCACTAAGCGCAGGGCGTGCCTCTGAGCGATGTGAGGATGCCCTCGAGCTGGGTTGCCGGGGTGCGTTAGCTGGTCAGCATCGCAAGGGCGGAACGGAGCCATGACACTTTTATGTACACTTTAAAATGTTAAAATGTTTAAAAATACAATAAAGTGTTTAAAAATAAAATTATAAAAGTCTTGTGTGGACGCGCTCGCGCTGGGCCGCCGGGCCGCGTCAGTCGGCTAGCACACAAGAGCAGAGAGGAGCCAGACATGTTTACAATTCAAAAAAGGTTAATAAAACTATTGTGTGTATTATTGTAACAATGTACCGTGATTTTCGGACTATAAGTCGCGTTTTTTTTCATAGTTTGGGTGGGGGAGCGACTTATGTGTTTTTTTTCAAACATTTTCCCAAAAAAAAAAAAAGTGAAACCGCGATAAACGAACCGCGATGTAGCAAGGGATTACTGTAATTTGAATTTCAAGTGACGTCAGCAGCGCGACGCGGCGTGGCGCGGCGGTTGTTTACAAAAAGGACAAAGATTGATCACGGGATGACGAAGGGCCCCACGTACTACCGGCATCATTAGCGGCTTTGTTTCTACGTGACACGGAGGACGAAGAGTTTGAAGGATTTAAGGATTTGGAGTGACACAGAAGGTTTGAAAAACGATTATGGCTTTTACGCACGCCCGGTCCTACTCTACGGAGCTCTCTTCCACCTCCGTGGATGGAAGTCGAGGGTCGGCGCTTGGCCGGGTGGCTGTCCGGGGACGGTGGATGGGGCTCGGTCATGGCTTTTACGCACATCCGGTCCTATTCTATGGATCTCTCTTCCACCTCCGTGGCTGGAAGTCCACGCCGCCACACGCCTGGAAGTTTGTTTTGTTAAATAAAGAGCCGTTTACCAAACCCACGTCTTTCCTTGTACTTTGTTAACGCTACAATATAGTTATATACTAGATCTGTGGAATAACAACGAGGCTGACGTCAGGGCGCACGCGCGGCGTTGTTGACAAAGGACGAGGAATTTGATCGATGGATTTAATTATTTAGAGTGCACAGATGGTTTGATAATATTATTGCTTATATAATAGTTATTTGATATCTAATTTATATATCGTTATAAGGGCCTGTGGAATATTTTGAAGTGCAAACGCCGTCAGCGGCGCGCACCCATTGTTGACAAAGGACGATCAATGGATTTAATGAATTGGAGTGACACAGATGGTTTTATAAATGTGTTATTTATGTAATAGTTTTTTTTAATAACTGAATGTTACGTCAGGCCCGTTCTCAGCTCTTCGTTTGTGTTTATGTCACGTTAGCATACCTATCGTTTAGCCTGTTGTTGCTCGTTCATGTCTGTTCTTGGTGTTGGATTTTGTCGAATAAATTGCCCCCCAAAATGCGACTTATACTCCGGAGCGACTTATATATGTTTTTTTTCACTTTTTTGGGCATTTTATGGCTGATGCGACTTGTACTCCGGAGCGACTTTTAGTCCGAAAATTACGGTATATTCCGGAGCGACTTTTAGTCCAAAAATTACGATATTTACTCGTATTTCTTTTCTTATTCATTTAAATAAATAAGAATGTTTCTGCAAGTCAGTTTGACTTTAAAAAATTTACAAAAGTGTTTCAAAATACAAAAAAACGTCCTGCGTAACGTCCTGTACTTTTGCGCTATATTCTGACTGTCTGCTGTATGCACACTTGCTCCATTTTTGCTCCTCTTATTTATTATGTTTTTTATTTATTATTTATTCATCGCTCTTATTTATTTATTTATTCAGTGTTTGTGCCTTCTTGTTTTTACTTTTTGTGTTGTTTACTTGTGTGTATATTGTGTACTATGTCTTGTCACCGTGGGATAGTGGGAAACGTAATTTCGATCTCTTTGTGTGTCTTGATGTGAAGAAATTGACAATAAAGCAGACTTAGACTTAGACTTAAAATACAATAAAGTGTATAAAACTACAATAAAGGTTCATAAAATTCTTGTGCGGATATTGTAGCAATATACTCTTGTTTATTTTCTTTATTTTCCTAATTATTATTAAGAATGTTTATATTAAAATCAGTTTGACTTTAAAATGTTTACAAAAGTGTTTAAAAATAGAAAAAAGCATTTAAAATACAATACAGTATTTAAAAATACAATAAAAGTTCATCAAAGTCTTTTATGGATATTGTAACAATATATTTTCTCTACATCGCGGATTTTCACCTATCGCGGGTGGTCTTAGAACCAATTATCCGCGATAAACGAGGAATTACTGTATATTGACAGACAGACAGACAGACAGACAGACAGACAGACAGACAGATAGATAGATAGATAGATAGATAGATAGATAGATAGATAGATAGATAGATAGATAGATAGATAGATAGATAGATAGATAGTGAAAGATCAAACTTGTTTTACCTTTGAAGAACTGGTACAATCCAGGAGCTACGATTGTGCTGATAGCCACCAGCTTACAGAGGGTGAAGCAGATTTGGATCCGCGCTGTCCATGTCACACTCATACTATTTGTGTACATTACTAAGGCTATAGAGAGAGAGAGAGAGAGAGAGAGAGAGAGAGAGAGAGAGAGAGAGAGAGAGAGAGAGAGAGAGAGAGAGACTCATGTAACACTCAAAGTAGCTGTGAATAAGACATTTTCCAAATTAAAGTTAGATGAGGTAATCACCTAATAACTGAACGTTTTTGCAGTCAACCTGCACAATAAGCTTTATTAGTCTTAGCGGTTTTATGCAATAAACTTCTGGAAAATTAACACACAACATTTAAATGCATTACAATATTTGAAAAAGGTGAAGTATAGACATTTTTAGATCACCTGGTGCTATTCCATTTTTATTGAAACTTTTTTACTTCACTTTTTACTTCAAAATGAGAACCTTTGGTGCTATTCCCTGGAGGTGGGGATCAAAGGCAAGCTCAAAGGCACAGCCTAAAAAGGCAACGTGGATCCCCCCCTTCCCAAAGGGGTTGGGTGCAGAGAGAGCTGGGCGGTGGCTAAAGACCTTGGTACACTGAACCCCAGCTCCAGAAGCTGGCTCTTGGGACATGGAATATCACTTCTCTGGCAGGAAAGGAGCCCAAGCTGGTGTTCGAGGCAGAAGAGTTCAGACTAGCCTCCACACACAGTTCTGGGTTCTGGTACAAATCCTCTTGAGAGGGTCTGGACTCTCTTCCACTCTGGAGTTGCCCAAGGTGAGAGGGGCCGAGCAGGTGTGGGCATACTCATTGCCCCCCGGCTGGGCACCTGCAAATTGGGGTTCACCCCGGTAAACGAGAGGGTCCTGACTGCTGTTTGTGTCTATGCACCAAACGGCAGTTCAGAGTACCAACCCTTTTTGGAGTCCTTGGAAGAAGTGCTGGAGAACGGTCCTTCTGGGGACTCCATTGTTCTGCTGGGTGACTTCAATGCTGACGTGGGGAATGACAGTGAGACCTGGAAGGGCATGATTGGGAAGAACGCCCCCCCCCCTCGATCAGGTCCTGAGCGGTGTTATATTACTGGACTTCTGTCCATAATGAACACCATGTTCAAGCATAGGAGTGTCCATGTGTGCACCTGACAACAGGACACCCTCGGCCGCAGTTCAATGATCGACTTTGTAGTCGTGTCATCGTATTTGCGGCCGCATGTTTTGGACACTCGGGTGAAGAGAGGGGCGGAGCTGTCAACTGGTGGTGGGTTGGCTCCAATGGTGGGGTAAAATGCCGGTCCGACCTGGCAGACCCGAATGTACTGTGGGAGTCTGCTGGGAATGTCTGGCAGAATCCCATGTCAGAAAGAGCTTCAACTCCCACCTCGGGCAGAGCTTTTCTCACATCCCGGGGAAAGCGGGGGACATTGAGTTTGAGTGGATCATGTTCCATGCCTCCACCGTTAAGGCGGCTGACCGGATATGTGGCCATAAGGTGGTCGGTGCCTGTCATGGCGGCAACCCCCGAACCCGCTGGTGCACACCAGCGGTAAGGATTGCAGTCAAGCTGAAGGAGTTCTATCAGGCCATTTTGGCCTGGGGGACTCCGGAGGCAGCCGGCATGTACCGGATGGCCAAGAGGTTGCTGAGGCAAAAACCCGGACGTGGGAATAGTTTGACGAGATCATGGAGAATGACTTCCGGATGGCTTCTGGGGAGCAGTGCATCGTTAACACTGTATACAGTAGAGACGGTGTGCTGACCTCGACTCGGGTGTCGTAAGTCGGTGGGCAGAATACTTTGAAGACCTCCTCAATTCCACCGACACGCCCACACATTGTGGAAACAGGGCCTGGAGACACTGGAATGTTGTGGGGCTGTCCTGGCTGACACGCCTCATTGCGTGGACATCGGGGACCGTACCTCTGGATTGGAAGACTGGGGGTGTCCCACCGGCAGGAGAACCCGGGAACGATCCAGGACGCTTTGGAGAGAGTTTCTCTCGGGTGGCCTGGGAATGCCTTGGGATCCCCCGGCATGAGCTAGACCAGGGGTGTCTTTTGCAAGGAGGGCCAAATTTGATAAAGTGAAGGGGCCCGGGGGCCAATAGTTTTTTCTGACATTTTTTAACTACGAACATTTCATGCAAATACACACTGTTATAAAACAAATTTCATTGTCCCAATTGTCTTTATTTTTAAATGACAAAATAACCAAATATAAGCCACTCAGGCAGATGTGAACAACTCTAGAAACACAAATTCTGCCTTTTATTCATATCTGAAGAGTCAGATAACATTGAACAAACTGTATGAAATACCTTAAATTTACATGACTTTAAAAATATTTTTGCCTCATGAACATTTTAAACAGGAGTTATAAGTAATGCAAAGTTGGTTATTATTAAAACTTAAAACGAGTGAATTTTGCTCTTGTCATTTACAATATCTTTCAGAAAGTAATAGTTTGTGTCACATCTACAGGTTCATAACATCAACAGTATTAACATGGCCAGTTCGTAATATTCAATATTAAGAATATTTACTTTTGATTTACAAACCGGATTCGGTTGAAGTTGGGAAATTGTGTAAAATGTAAATAAAAACCATACAATGATTTGAAAATCCTTTTCAACCTATATTCAATTGAATACACTTCAAAGACAACATATTTAATGCTCAAACGCAAACTTTATTTTATTTTTCAAATAATAATTACCTTGGAATTTCATGGCTGCAACACGTGCAGTAGAAGTTGGGAAAGGGCACGTTTACCACTTCGTTACATCACCTTTCCTTTTAATAACACTTGTCAATCGTGCACTTATCTGATGTAAGTGACCGGCTCTCCGTTTAAAGGGTAAAATTCTGTACTTTAGCCCCTCTGCAGTAACGCAGCCTGTAGGGGAGACGAGAATTGATTTAAGCCGGTACAGAAAGAAGATTCGTTCCGAGTCTAACCGCTGTTCAGGTAACTAATCGATTGTTAGATTAATTCCGTCATTTCCGGACGCCAGTCCCGCTGAAATCAAAGAAACCCGACCGAGGGTTGAGTAACTACTTTGTCGAGACCCAGGATCTCCTCGATCGCGGCCGTTTCAGCGGCTCTCCTTTCCTATTAAGATTGTTGCTTTTGTTATCCGCTCGGAATAGTTTAGCTGTCTTTGTTAAGACTGCGGGAACTCGTTTATTTCACACTAGCTGAGCTTAAGTTAACGGTTTCGAACCAGATTCTGACACTCCCTGATGTCAAGGATTAAAGGTGTCTTCTTTTAAAAAAGAACTGAACGGTTTAAAGTATGACTATGATAGAGAAACAAAAGAGATTTAAAGCATAAAAGATCAAAATAATCATTAATCGAAATTAAATGATTATAAAATAGAAATTTAATGAATAAGCAAGAAAGAGAATTACAAGTTTCAATTGTTCGAACAACTAACAATAATTTCCACTCACCATTCTCAATAGAGCAAAAATTATTCAGTCTCGAAGTTCTCTCGATTGAAAACTCAAAAATATAGTAAAAAAGGGTGAGGCTAGAGGTCTAAAATGCTGTTTGGTGGAAAAGTCGAGTGATCAGTTCTCCTTGTTCCAAAATCTGAATTCTGTTTAAAAGAACAGGCTGGCCTGAAGAATGGAAATGACGACGCCCTTAAAATGGCTCCTCCCTCCTGCAGCGAGGTCTGCATCTCCTAGCCTGTCTTTGAGCTTAAAATTGGACCAAATCCAATTTGAAGATAGTATAAATTCATTTTAACGGACCTAGGGTTAATCTCATAAAGAATGAAATCTATCTTTGTCTAATCGGCGTTCTCGACCCACGGCAGTAGCCGCAGGGGCATACCCCTGACGGGGAGAGCCCACCGGGCGAGAGAGAGCGATGCTCTTTGTCCGAACGAACCTTTTATACCAGTTCAGTTCGTGGGTACTATGCCTGCTTGGTCACGTACCAGTTTTTTTCCATGACGTCATACATTGGCCTCAGATGACCCAAATGCTTCCAGAATAGACTGCACCTGCATCTCAGCCGGTCTCAATCGGATTCAACCAGATGAGGTGACCATGTTCTCACGGAAGTAACAATTTTCTCAGGGATGCTTCATCCTGTTTCCCACTCCCAAATCTTGTCAACTGTCCATCAACGTGACATTTGCAAATGTTTTTTCTCTGACTTGTGTTCCGTCAAACAGCATTTTGTTTAGGCTTCAACTGGATGAACGTGACCGAGGTCACGCTCATATATGGGACCTCAGTCTTCCACCACTTAGTATCACCATTAACCTTTTCCGCCTCCTTGTCTTCGCTTGCATTCATACATTCATGTGTAAATGGAACATCAATATTACATACATGTTTGATACTGATCATACATCGTGACAATAATAACACATACTTTCACAATAGTCAATTTAACACATAATCATAACTATGATCGTGGATTCTCTTAGTTAGCAAGTTAAAACACTCAAGCATCTTCAAAACGTATTTTGACAAGCTGGTGACCTCTAGGTCAAGCTCAAGCGTGGGATTGCAGTCTTCCACCCACGGTATCACTGTCAGCCCCTTGTCCTTACTCAACTCTTAATACATTCATGTGTAAATGAAACATCAGTGCTATGATGCTGCTCAAGTTGCTACTAACTATACGATATTGCAAAACAAAATAAAATAAAGTATATTGCAGCTTACTCTAACTGTGATTAACATGTCTCATTCTCATTACCTAACGATGAGCATGGGCTTCCCTAGTTAGCAAATTAAAATATTCAAGCAGTTTCAAAGTATATTATAGCAAAACAAAATAATATAACATAATCCAAAATTGTGTGTTGCTGTGCTTCAGAACAAGTCTTCATCTAAATCGATGACTTTTTAAACTATTAATTTACTATGTTAGGTCAATCTGACTTTGGCACCATCTTCTGGTGAAATTTGGAATGAGAATGGAGGTTTACTGGTTCAACCAACAAATTCTTCAGGTCTTCCATGTCAAGCTTTGAAATTTGGAATTTCATCTTAGCCAATTCGTCTGGGCCAAATCCAATACACACTCATCTTTTACCATCCTATCCACCATTTAACTCGACACACTCAATGAACGTTTTGGAAGAGAGGAGACTAATTCTCTTAGCTTCTCATGTGGAATTCTTTCCCATTCTTGCTTGATGAACCGCTTCAGTTGTTCAACAGTCCGGGGTCTTCCCTGTCGTATTTTACGCTTCATAATGCGCCACACATTTTCAATGGGAAACAGGTCTGGACTGCAAGCGGGCCAGGGGAGAACCTGGACTCTTTTACTTCAAAGCCACGCTGTTAGGATCCTGAACTCGCTCCCCCTTTCGGCGTAGCGTCCTGTTCTTGCTGTCTGCTGTATGCACACTGGCTCGGTTTTGCCCCTCTTATTTATTGGTCTATTATTTATTCATCGCTCATTTTATTTTATTTATTATTTATTGTTTATGGTTTGTGCCTTCTTGTTTTTGTTTTGTGTCGCCTACTTGTATGTCTCGTCACCGTGGGATGGAGGAAACGGAATTTCGGTTTCTTTGTGTGTCTTGACATATGAAGGGATTGACAATAAAGCTGACTTTGACTTTGACTTTGACTTAACACGTGCAGAATGTGGCTTGGCATTATCTTGCTGAGATAAGCAGCGGCATCCATGAAAAAGACGTTGCTTGGATGGCAGCATATGTTGCTCCAAAATCTGTATGTACTTTTCAGCATTCATGTTGCCTTCACAGAAATGTAAGTCACCCATGCCATGGGAACTAATGCACCCCCATACCATCACAGATGCTGGCTTTTGAACTTTGCGTTGATAACAGTCCGGATGGTCCGCTT
The DNA here is from genome assembly GCF_901709675.1 of Syngnathus acus. Lineage (NCBI taxonomy): Eukaryota > Metazoa > Chordata > Actinopteri > Syngnathiformes > Syngnathidae > Syngnathus > Syngnathus acus. The sequence goes on from NC_051095.1 coordinate 26,714,676, forward strand.
CCTCTTTGGTTCGGAGGACACGACGTCCAGTGTTTCCAAAAACAATTTGAAAAGTGGACTCATCAGACCACAAAACATTTTTTCATTGTGCATCAGTCCATTTTACATGAGCTTGGGCCCAGAGAACCCGGCGGTGTTTCTGGATGTTGTTCATAAACGGCTTTTGCTTTGCATGATAGAGTTTTAACCCGCACTTACTGATGTAGTGACGAACTGTATTTACTGATAGTGGTTTTCTGAAGTTTTCCTGAGCCCATTTGGTGATATCCTTTACACACTCATGTCGGTTTTTAAGGCAGTGCCGTCTGAGGGATCGAAGGTCACGGTCATTCAGTCTTGGTTTCCGTCCGCGGCGCTTACGTGCAGTGATTTCACCAGATTCTCTGAACCTTTTGATGATATTATGGACCGTAGATGTTGAAATCCCTAAATTCCTTGCAATTTTGCTTTGAGAAATGTTGTTCTTAAACTGTTCAACTATTTTCTCACGCAGTTGTGGACAAAGTGGTGAACCTCCCCCCATCCTTGCTTGTGAATGACTGAGCATGTTTGGGGAGGCTCCTTTTGTACCCAATCATGGTACCCACCTGTTCCCAATTAGCCTGATCACATGTGGGATGTTCTAAATAGGTGTTTGATCAGCTTCTCTCAGCTTTCTCAGTATTTTTTGCCGCCTTTCCCAACTTCTACTGGACGTGTTGCAGCCATGAAATTCTAAGTTAATTATTATTTGGCAAAAAACAATTACGTTTATCAGTTTGAACATTAAATGTTAGGGTTTGCAGAATATCTTCATCGTATGATTATGTTGGAATGTAACCTGTAATAATTTACCTAGCTTGTCCTGTCTTACCAAAAGTAGTAGACCAAAGTGCTAAGATATTTTCACCTGATTGACTAGCTGCAGAGGAAGCAATCAAAGTTGCTTTGTTTCCACAAAGTCGTAAAAGGCCCCCTGCTATGCTTTGATCAGCAGGGGAGCGGCTTCACCCCATCCTGTGTTCCCACACATCCACTTTCAACCCCACTGTGTTTCTTCTCAATAAATATGTACCTGATGAGGCCTGAGTCAGACTTCATTCGACCATCGCTGTAAGCACAGCGACGAGTGAACTCTCCGCCTGCAGGTGTTTGAAACGACTAACTTGTCTCCAGTGTGGTTCTTGCAAAATAAGTTAGAGTGAGCACTACCCTAACATTTTGGTGCCGAAACCCGGGACCCTCATACCCGCCATCTGGCTGACGGAGGACGATGCGCTGTACACCGTCGACGGGCCAGCGTCCATTAGGAGGACCTGGTAAAGAAAGACCTGGGAAGGAAATTCTTCGCTGGGCCAGCGTCTTAGGTCTGCCTTCGTCTGACAGAGGTGGATTGACGGGATCCGGCAGTGCAACGAACCAGGGGACAAGTAAGTCAAAGAAAAAAGCGCTGATACGGCTTTGGTTTGCCCGAGCTATGAGATACGGCTTTGGTTTGTCCGAGCTATGAGATACGGCTTTGGTTTGTCCGAGCTATGAGATACGGCTTTGGTTTGTCCTAGCTATGAGATACGGCTTTGGTTTGTCCGGGCTATGAGATACGGCTTTGGTTTTTCCAAGCTATGAAACAGCTGGGATTCTAGTCCCAGTGGAAGGAACGGGCTAAGAAAAGACAGAGTCTCTTTTTCCTAATTGAAGAAGGGCGTAGATTCTTTTTTTTTTGTCCGTTCTTCCAAGCTGTTTGGGAGGGTTTTACACCCATCCTGGATAGGCCTAGAGATAAAAAGCGCTGGAGTTTGTGTGGTTGAGAGTGCGACTGGTAGGATAAATTGACTGCAAAGAGAATTTGGTGGAAGGTCAATTTAAACCTGCATTGAGGATCCTCAAAGAAAATAAAAATAACAAAATTGTATAAACCTAAAATACCCAATTAAGATGGGAAACAAAACCGGTAAATCCCTAGCTCTTGAAGGAGATGAGAAGTACATGGCGTGTACATTTCTTAATTGTATGCAATACATGCCAAAGTGGAAGAAAAAGTATGGAGTAGAAGGGAAGTTGAAAGTTGAAGTGTGGAAGATAGTGGTTGATGTTTTGGAGGAGAGTGTGAATAGGAAGTCAAAGGGACTGAAAAAGAAAAGTAAAGAGAAAGAATTGATTTGTGCTAGAATGTGGTTGAAGGCTTCACAAGAGAGATCTTGTGCAAAGAGTGCGAACTATATTTCGAAGACGAGCGAATTATGGTCATTTGGCAGGAATAAAACAGAAGCCTGGGGAAGATACTGATGATTTTCGCTTAAGATTTGAAAAAGAATTCAGGGTGCATAGTGGCACCCCATTCAATGATGCAGCTGAGAGTGCTTATCAGCAACGTCTTAAAAACGCGCTCATCACTGTTCCCCCCCCCCCCCCCCCCCCCCCGACTTCGGCAACTGGGTGAGGAAACATTTGGTGGAAGTAGATATTGCAAGTGTGACAACAACTATGCAATGGGCCAGACATGCTGAAAAAGTGATCAAAAGAGGCAAAAGTTCTGATGTATTTCATCTAGGCGATGATGATGATGTTGACCTAGATGAAGATACAACAGTCTTCTTTCATGGGTCCCAGCAGGCCAGAGGAAGAGGTAGAGGCCAACAAGGTCGCAGGCCTCCATATAATTCAAAATCCCCATCAGATTCAGAGACCTGTTGGAACTGTGGGAAACGGGGACACTTCGCATGAGAGTGTCGTCAGGCAAAACGACACCAATCAAAGGGTGGAGGAAGGGGCAGAGGAAAAGCCAAATTGTCAGCATGACTAGATTCCTCCCCTGTGATCTCTTGTGCTCCTACAGAGGAAGAAATAACAGATGTCCATATGAAAGCAAGACATGTCATTGTCAGATTATTAGAACGTTTTTAGATTGTTAGAGCTCCTGTCCATGCAAGGAGTATGACAATGCTGTTGTATGCCCAATGACAAATGACCAGAGATCAAATTGTGTATGTACACTAAAGTTAAAATTTGATAATCAAGTGGTAAATGAATGCAACTGGCTTCTAGAAGATAAATAAAACTTAGAATGTGCTGTCCTCGTGTGCGTGGGAGGGACCAGCTCATGATCGACCACAGGAAATGGCCAGCCTGTGACGAATCATTGGTGCTGGGATCTACCTTACGCGCGCGAGAGCTGTGCATGTGTGTTAAAATGATGAAAATTGGCTAAACTTTTAGTGTACAGAAATTTGCTAGACTGTGGTCTATCCAATTTGCACCGCAGAATAGGAACGCTTTTGGAAGATAAAAATGAGAGGAAAAGAGAGAAATCTGTTTGCGAGCAGAAACTGATCCACACTAGTGCATGTTAAGTAAGAAACGACAGAACATGCTTTCAGGAATTGGAAGAATCAAAATTGTGAATTTAAGACGTTCACATTTAATAGAAATAATTGACTGGTTGTGTTATAAGATTATACAAACTTCTATATGCGAGCTGATTCTGAGAGATTGGGTTCTTCAAATTTAAAAACAAAGAAAAACTTCTGATTGATTTGCCAGCAGTTTTTTTGTGTGTTGAGTTTTTTTTTGGATTGGTGGATTGTTCTATCAGGAACCTTGAGATGAAAACGGTATGTGAATGTTGTGTGGTGAGCTTGGATGAATTAGGACCGATGTGATAGAAAGTCTCCTTCTTGGAGACTGCGTGTGAGATGCAAATGAGCATTGATGACTGATTGCCTGAATGAAGGGAAAATACAGGTTAAATGGTTGGCGTTGTTGGACACTTCTATCGAAAATTAGTGGGGCGACTTCGAAGAAAGAGTGATTTTGAGTACGTTAAATGCTAAGGAAGAAATAAATACATAAAGGGAACAATCAAAGTGGGTAGGCAATTGTGAAATTGCCAAACCAGATTGTTGAAGCAGAGAAGCTTCCATACAACAGGTCAGCGCAGGCTGCTGAGCTAATTGCACTAACAAGAGCTTGTGAAGTGGCGGAAGATAAGGAAGTCACTGTATACACAGACAGTCAGTATGCGTTTTCTACTCTGTTCTATTTCGCAAAACAATGGGAGCGCAGGGGGTTGACGACATCAACTGGTAAGCCAATTACTCATGCCTCCTTGTTAAAAGACTTGTTGCGGGCCATTCATTTACCTGCTAAACTAGCTGTGTGTAAATGTGCTGCTCACACCACAGGCACAGATGAAGCCTCGAATGGAAACAGATTAGCAGACAGAATCGCTAAAGAAGCAGCAGCAGGGAAACATGGCCATGAATTTTTTTTAATAGATTCAGAGGACACGCAACTCGTAGATAAGACTATACTGACAGATATGCGGGGCAATGCTCCAATGGTGGAAAAACGAATGTGGACAACAAAAGGTGCAATAGCGGATACAGATAATATCCTCCGCATCGATGACAAACCTGTTTTACCTAAGTCACTTTTTAAAGCAGCGATTGCGACACATGGGCCTTGCCATGTGTCGACAGGGGGGATGAGGTCCATCATACATCAACAATTCACTACCTTTGGTTTGGATGTTTACTTAAAAATTTTTTTGTAAAGCATGTCCCGTTTGTGTGAAACATAATCCGCAAGGAAACATGAGACCTAAGAGAGGCTCATGTCCAAAACCGTCTTACCCATTTCAAATCATGCACATGGATTTTATTGAACTCACACAAAGTGGACCTCACAAATACTGCCTAATGATGATTGATGCATTTTCCAAATGGGTGGAAATAGTTCCATCTAAACGTGCGGATGCCTTAATGGTGGCAAAAGCCATTTGCAAAGCCATCATACCGACTCATGGCATCCCCCAAACCATTTACAGTGACAATGGTCCACACTTTGTGAACCAAGTGGTACAGAACATGGCTGTACACCTTGGGATAACGTTAAAAAACCACTGCAGTTACCACCCTTCCAGCGCTGGCCTGGTTGAACGAGCAAACTATACTATCAAAAGCAGGTTGGAAAAATGCATGGAAACAACAGGCAGATCTTGGCCAGAGTGCCTAGACTTAGTGAAGCTCTATATGAGAATCACTCCCACTTCAGAGGGGCTAACACCTTTTGAAATCATCCACGGGAGGCCATATAGACTACCTGTGTTCCATGCAGATTTACAAAAGGCAGATGAAGAACAGTCTTTGGCAGATTACATGATCAGAACGCTCAGACTGACAGAGGTGTCAAATGCAAATTTACTGCCGCCTGATCTTTCATCCTCACAGGTCGACAACGCCATCAAGCCAGGAGACTGGGTCTACATCAAAGTCATCAAAAGAAAGAACTGGGCCAGCCCACGGTGGGAGGGACCATTCCAAGTCTTGCTGACTACCCCCACCGCAATAAAGATCGCTGAACGGCCCAGTTGGATTCACCTCAGCCACTGCAAGTTGCAGAGAGTGCTGGACCCCTAATTCGGAGTGGTGGGGAAGGTTAACTTCAAAGGGGTCCTATCGTTTAGGGTGGGACGTCTCAATGTTGGTGAAGAAAACAACGATCCCCACTCCGCTAGGCGAGGGGATGTCCCGGTGTCTCTGCCATCCTAGTAGCAACGGGGCTCCATATGCCAGATGGATCCTCTGCTGCGTTGTGGTTGGAGCGTGCTATGGTCTATGGACTCAACTGAACAGACCAAGTGACAATGTTGACCGTGGAAAACGATGGTCACACGATGAGAACTTTGAGGACTGGTCATGGGACCCCAGAAACCCATACGAAACCAACACTTGGTACCGCTACGTCAAATTCACTGTGAGATTGCACACACAGGAGGGTTGCTATGTGTGTTCCAAACTCCCTCCTTCCTCCACGCAAGTCCACTTGGAGGCCAGAGCAATGAATGTCACTGAAGCGAAATGTATGGCATCCATGGGAGGAGTTGGATATCAACACCGTGCTGTCAAAGTGAGTGATGACGACCCTTCCCGCCCTGGACTTGCGGAAGGTACCTGTGATCAGCTTTTCTGGACAAATCTCAATGTGACTGTTAAAGGACGAACACTGCCGCAGGTGGCCTTCACAGAGCGGCCACCTGGAGTGAACTATACGTGTTACATCCAAGGAAGTGAGACCCACAAATGCATTGACAGAGACTGCTCTCCAGGAGGGAACTGGATGGGAGCTTTGGACATCGCCACTGAGTGTCAGGATAAGAGAGCCATTTCAGGTGGTGAGGGCTCTCCGACCAACATGGCTGCACCATCAAACGGAACATACTTCACACAGAATGGCTGGTGGCTTTGTGGTCACAAGGTTTATCCGATGCTGCCCGCCAACTGGACAGGAGTGTGTGCACCAGTGTGGGTGACAGACCACACCTACAGGATACAACATCGTCAGCTGACGACAGCACACAACTCTTCTGGACGTCGACGCAGGGCAATTACAACCTTTGACCCCCATGACCCTGTCTGGGGTGCGAATGTTCCGGACAACCATAAAATATGGCCTGTCGGAAACAAAGTTGTTCATGCGCTTTTTCCATGGATCGGAGTTGGAAAACAATCTCTCTTCATCGAGACACTGAACTATCGTTTTCAATCCTTTGTGAACCTCTCACTGCAAGTCGATGATGGACAAAATAGAGAGATCCAGGCTATTAGACTAATGGTCTTGCAAAACAGGATGGTTCTGGACTCGTTGACGGCAGCACAAGGTGGTGTGTGCCACATCATTGGGACTTCCTGTTGCACATACAGTCCAGGAGATAACGACACGCACATCAAGGAAGCCATGAACTCACTGAGGAATTTACAGCAGGCCATGTCGGAGGATAACATCCCACATCAATGGGATTTCTTTTCATGGCTATTCTCTGGCGCGTGGTGGCAGTTGCTGTTGAAACTTGTGACTCCTGTGCTTGCTGTGCTGGTGTTGTTGTGCTTGTTTACGACCTGTGTTATCCCGTGTTTGAAGTCTGCTGTGACAAGGTTTGTGTCTTCTACCGTGGCACAAGTACATATACAACTTCTTAGAGATGACGGATGTGATGTCTATGATGTGCTGCGAGACGTGGATTGCGTAGATGCTGTTTAGCTCAGCATTATTTTACAGAAACTTGATGATTTGACCATCGAAAATGCCTTGCAAGTGATGGGTACGATGATGTACTGTTTCTGTGTTTTTCTTTTTCTTTTTTTTATTGATAACATTCTGGTCGCCTAAGGCAAAGGGGCCGTGTAACTCTTTTCCTGCATTTAATCTGGCCGCAGGTTTTTCAGTTGCACACAAAATTTGGACTGGAGCATTGAGGGAAATACCTCATCTTCACTGGGAGTTATTGCTGTCATTGTATTTTCTTTATGTTTGGTTGATCGGGATTGACATACTCATATGATAAAACAGGGGGGATATGTTAGGGTTTGCAGAATATCTTCATCGTATGATTATGTTGGAATGTAACCTGTAATAATTTACCTAGCTTGTCCTGTCTTACCAAAAGTAGTAGACCAAAGTGCTAAGATCTTTTCACCTGATTGACTAGCTGCAGAGGAAGCAATCAAAGTTGCTTTGTTTCCACAAAGTCGTAAAAGGCCCCCTGCTATGCTTTGATCAGCAGGGGAGCGGCTTCACCCCATCCTGTGTTCCCACACCTCCACTTTCAACCCCACTGTGTTTCTTCTCAATAAATATGTACCTGATGAGGCCTGAGTAAGACTTCATGTTAGAAAAATGTATATATATGTTATCATGCGTTCTCTAATCAATGCTTTACCGCAATATTACTGCAATATATGCTTGCTGTTTGGCCTTGCTGTTTTTATGATGTACCACAGAAGAGAAAAGGTACGGCTGGGCCAGGAGAGAGGTTACAGCTGGGTCAGACAGGACGCAGCTGACAACTCAGCAAAAAGAAGACATCTACCGAGACAGTTCTTTCTTAACAAAGACCACTTTGTTAGACAACATGCCTCATTGCTGTCTTGCACCTCAGATGAACCTACAAGTGACCATCAAAGTCTGGGTTTTCCAAACTATCTTGATCGTAAGATTATGTTAGTGCGTATCCAGTAATAAATAACCTAGCTTGTCTCATCCTACACAAGGTCGTAAAACATCCCTTGCTATGTTTTGACTAGAGCTCAAGGGCTTTCTCTTCTCAACTCAAACTCCTTTTCCTCACGTTCTTATTAGTATGTAACACCTGGTGATTTTTTGCTTACGAGGCAAAGCCCACGTGCTCCCCCCTTCCTTTAGGGGCTTTTGTCTCATAATTGTGGGTAGGGCAAATCCAAATAAAAAGAGCGGGAGTGTACACAGATATTTAGTGTAGTGAGATTGTTGTAAACTATCTGTACTGCACTCCTCGCGAGAAAAGACTTGATATTCTGTCTCACTTGTGGTATGTTTGCTGTTGCTCTTCTCTTAATAGTTGTTCAGTCAGCGAATTAAACCTGACAGAAATTGGGGGCTCGTTCCGGGACCTCGACACACCTTGAACGGTTCCAGCGGACTCTTCGACACAGGCGAAAATCCTCGGCCGAGGTAAACAAAAGCCCTTTGACGGGACTGTCTCGATCAGTCCGGCTGGACACCGGGAGGGTTGACGAGATCTTCCGAGGAGGAGAATCAGCGGACCGTGAGTAGGAATATTAATTCTACTAAAAAGAAATGAATGAGCTGTGACAAGAGGTCACCTAATGAATGAGCGGTGACGAGGTCACTTAAAACGCCATACAGAGCCGCCTTTTTCACATGTCCGCACGTCACTTTCCTCTCTTTTCATTTTAACCTAACTGGTGCCTTTCTGGGCAGTCGGAGAAATCAACGCCAACAAAACAAATACATCCAGCCTAGTTAAGAAATCACCAGAAAGATCACCATGACAATTGTGAATAATAAATAAATAATTATTATATATATTATATATATTATTATTATAATAATAAATAATTGTGATAAATAACTGGAACATCACTCAAATATTGGTGATCCCGTTGAGAGTCTCATATTTCTTCGCTATCGAGTTTGCTACTGCATGCGCAGTGATACTGACCGGCAGAATAACATCCGGTTGTTCCCAAAGATGATCTTTTTTCTGAAATAATTTTACGTTTACGGACTTAAGTAGGAGTCAAAATTTGGGTGCGTATTATACATGGGTACAGGCTTTTTTCCAGCATCGACATGCCATTTTTAGGGTGCGCATTATACATGGGAAAAACGGTATATACTACTAGATCTGTGGAATAACGACGACGCTGACGTCAGGGCGCACGCGCGTTGTTGTTCACAAAGGACGAGGAATTTGATCGATGGATTTAATGATTTGGAGTGATAGATGGTTTGATAATATTATTGCTTATATAATAGTTATTTGATATATAATTTATATCTTGTTATGTGGGCCGGTGGAATATTTTGAAGTGCAAGCGCCGTCAGCAGCGCGCACCCGGTCGGCATTGTTCACATAAAGGACGATCGATGGATTTAATGAATTGGAGTGACACAGATGGTTTGGTAATGTTATTGTTTATATAATAGTTATTTGATATATAATTCATATATCGTGATATGGGCCTGTGGAATATTTTGAAGTGCAACCGCCGTCAGCAGCGCGCACCCATTGTTGACATAAAGGACGATCGATGGATTTAATGAATTGGAGTGACACAGATGATTTTACAAACGTGTTATTTATGTAATAGTTATTTGAATAATTCTGAATGTTATGTCAGGCCCGTTCTCAGCTCTTCGTTTGTGTTTATGTCACGTTAGCATACCTATCGTTTAGCCTGTCGTTGCTCGTTCATGTCTGTTCTTGGTGTTGGATTTTGTCGAATAAATTGCCCCCAAAATGCGACTTATACTCCGGAGCGACTTATATATGTTTTTTTCACGTTATTGTGCATTTTATGGCTAATGCGACCTATATTCCGGAGCGATTTCTAGTCCGAAAAATACGGTAATATTAAAAGGGCTGCTAGGAAAGAATTCTATAATAAAATATTAAATTATCATAAAAATAACACCAAAGAAATATGGAATATAATGAATGCTGTAATAAAAAATGGCTCTAAGAAAATAAATTATCCTACATATTTTATTATCAATAACACTGAGAAGCATGATATGCAAGAAGTGGCTAACAACATTAATAAATTCTTTGTAAGTGTGGGACCTGATCTGGCCAAACAAATCCCAGATCCAGTAACATCTGAGGAGCAATGTAATAGTTTAGGAGACAGGAATCTGAGTTCAATGTTCCTTACAGCAGCGGATGAGAAAGAAATTATAAAGACGGTTTCCCAATGCACAAACAAGACCTCTAAAGACTGTGATGACATTGATATGACTGTTGTAAAACGAGTGATTGAGGGGATTTCTAAACCATTAACATACATCTGTAACCTATCATTTCAGACCGGTATATTTCCAGATAAAATGAAAATAGCAAAAGCCATACCTTTGTATAAAACTGGGAACAAACACAATTTCACAAACTACAGACCTGTATCATTACTATCGCAATTCCCTAAAATACTGGAAAAACCTTTCAATAACCGACTGGACAAATTCATAGATAAACATAAATTACTCACTGAAAGACAATGTGGATTTAGATCCAACAGAGCAACATCACTGGCACTAATTGACTCATCCATCCATCCATCCATCCATCCATCCATCCATCCATCCATCCATCCATCTTCTTCCGCTTATCCGGGGTCTGGTCGCGGGGGCAGAAGCTTCAGGAGGGACTCCCAGACTTCCATCTCCCCAGCCACTTCATCTAGCTCATCCCGGGGGATCCCAAGGCGTTCCCAGGCCAGCTGAGAGACATAGTCTCTCCAGCGCGTCCTGGGTCATCCCCGGGGTCTCCTACCGGTGGGACATGCCCGGAACACCTCCCCAGGGAGGCGTCCAGGAGGCATCCTGATGAGATGCCCGAGCCGCCTCATCTGGCTCCTCTCAACGTGGAGGAGCAGCGACTCTACTCCGAGTCTCTCCCGGATGACCGAACTTCTCACCCTATCTCTAAGGGAGAGCCCGGACATCCTGCGGAGAAAACTCATTTCGGCCGCTTGTATCCGGGATCTCGTTCTTTCGGTCACGACCCATAGCTCGTGACCATAGGTGAGGGTAGGAGCGTAAATCGACCGGTAAATTGAGAGCTTTGCCTTTTGGCTCAGCTCTCTCTTTACCACGACGGACCGGTACAGAGTCCGCATTACTGCCGACGCTGCACCGATCCGCCTGTCGATCTCGCGCTCCATCCTCCCCTCACTTGTGAACAAGACCCCAAGATACTTAAACTCCACCACTTGGGGCAGGATCTCATCCCCGATCCGGAGAGGGCATTCCACCCTTTTCCGATCGAGGACCATGGACTCGGATTTGGAAGTGCTGACCCTCATCCCGACCGCTTCACACTCGGCTGCGAACCGCTCCAGTGAGAGCTGGAGATCATGGCCTGAAGAAGCCAACAGCACCACGTCGTCTGCAAAAAGCAGAGACGCGATGCTGAGGTCCCCAAACCGGACACCCTCAACGCCTCGGCTGCGCCTAGAAATTCTGTCCATAAAAATTATGAACAGAATCGGTGACAAAGGGCAGCCTTGGCGGAGTCCAACCCTCACTGGGAACGAATCCGACTGACTGCCGGAAATGCGGACCAAACTCTGGCATCGGTGATGCAGGGACCGAACCGCCCTTATCAGTTGGCTCGGTACCCCGTACTCCCGAAGCACCCCCCACAGAACCTCCCCAGGGACACGGTCGAACGCCTTCTCCAAGTCCACAAAACACATGTGGACTGGTTGGGCGAACTCCCATGCACCCTCGAGGATCCTGCTGAGGGTGAAGAGCTGGTCCACTGTTCCACGGCCAGGACGAAAGCCACACTGTTCCTCCTGAATCCGAGGTTCGACCTCCCGACGGACCCTCCTCTCCAGCACCCCTGAATAGACCTTACCAGGGAGGCTGAGGAGTGTAATTCCCCTGTAATTGGAACACACCCTCCGGTCCCCCTTCTTAAAGAGGGGAACCACCACCCCAGTCTGCCAATCCAGAGGCACTGTCCCCGATGTCCACGCGATGTTGTAGAGACGTGTCAGCCATGACAGCCCCACAACATCCAGAGCCCTTAAGAAATTCGGGCGGATCTCATTTACCCCCGGGGCCTTGCCACCGAGGAGTTTTTTAACTACCTCAGTGACTTCGACCCCAGAGATTGGAGAGTCCGCCTCAGAGTCCCCAGGCCCTGCTTCCACAATGGAAGGCGTGTCGGTGGAATTGAGGAGGTCTTCGAAGTATTCTCCCCACCGACACACGACGTCCCGAGTCAAGGTCAGCAGCACGCCATCTCCACTGTAAACAGTGTTGACGTTGCACTGCTTCCCCCTCCTGAGACGCCGGATGGTGGACCAGAATTTCCTCGAAGCCGTCCGGAAGTCATTCTCCATGGCCTCGCCAAACTCCTCCCACGCCCGGGTTTTTGCCTCAGCAACCGCCGAAGCCGCGTTCCGCTTGGCCACCCGGTACCTGTCAGCTGCCTCCGGAGTCCCGCAGGCCAAAACGGCCCGATAGGACTCCTTCTTCAGCTTGACGGCATCCCTTACCGCCGGTGTCCACCAGCGGGTTCGGGGATTGCCGCCACGACAGGCACCAATGACCTTACGGCCACAGCTCCGGTCGGCCGCCTCAACAATGGAGGCGCGGAACAAGGTCCACTCGGACTCAATGTCCCCCGCCTCCCCCAGGACGTGGGAAAAGCTCTGCCGGAGGTGGGAGTTGAAGCTCTTCCTGACAGGGGATTCCGCCAGACGTTCCCAGCAGACCCTCACAGAGCGTTTGGGTCTACCAGGTCGGACCGGCATCTTCCCCCACCATCGGAGCCAACCCACCACCAGGTGGTGATCAGTTGACAGCTCCGCCCCTCTCTTCGCCCGAGTGTCCAAAACATGCGGCCGCAAATCCGATGACACGACTACAAAGTCGATCATCGAACTGCGGCCTAGGGTGTCCTGGTGCCAAGTGCACACATGGACACCCTTATGTTTGAACATGGTGTTCATTATAGAAAATCCGTGTCGAGCACAGAAGTCCAATAATAGAACACCGCTCGGGTTCAGATCGGGGGGGCCGTTCCTCCCAATCACGCCCTGCCAGGTCTCACTGTCATTGCCCACGTGAGCATTGAAGTCACCCAGTAGAACGATGGAGTCCCCAGAAGGAGCGCTCTCCAGCACTTCCTCCAGGGACTCCAAGAAGGGTGGGTACTCTGAGCTGCCGTTTGGTGCATAGACACAAACAACCAGGGCTGTGGACTCGGTCGGATTTTTGCACCGAGTCCGAGTCCGGCTGTCCATTTTTTCTGTTAATTCATGTGACTGCTTAGTCTTTATTCAAGGCTAATTTAGATCAAAATCTAAATAATTACAACAGTTTTGTGATGGCTTTGTCTTTATTAAACATATAAACGAATACAATAAACAGATACTTTCAAGTTTCAATTCAACGACTTGAGTTTGTTCTTAGGAACAAAATCGCCTCAACCAAGTCAGCCTTCATCGCGCCGCGCTGAACAGACATGATAAACTTGAGCCCGGAAAACAGGCGCTCTACGCTGACTTGGCTGATTGGCATTGCTGTTAGTGTCCGAGTCGCTGCCTTGAGGCCGGACGGATAACGATCAGCTGTAACAAATGGGCTCTCTTTCATTCGACCAAGTGCCAACATTGCCCCAATTTCTTGGCTGGTTCGGCTTATATAGGATCCCTTGCTGAGAGCGCGGACGTAAAAGTGAGGCGACGTTCCAATCGGACGTCGGATCGATAACATTTTCCCTGCCCTACCGGAGTTGTGCTAGTTCATAACGTAGATCACTCATGGCGTAGTCATAAATGTACGGTTGACAATTTAACCGATAGAAGTGGATACATTGGAGCATAACCTACACTCTAATATATTATTTGACATGGTATTAAATGCGTGGCTTTACAAAAATAGTCATTGAAGCCCACCCTTAGCCCTGAGTGCCATTGGCATGAGGCAAAACGCTTGAAAACACACACTCTCGCCCAATTAAATAACCATTCTGAAGTAAGATAATATTTTTTAATCATTAAATACACCATTATAGCTCAGACATTTATCTAAACACAAATAATTAGTGCCGACCCCACAACTATCGAAACACATCAATGATATAAGCTGGGTGACATAATCGTCCTTGACATTGGTACATAATGTAAACATTAGCCTAAGTGCAACTCAACGTGGCCGCATTGATCGTAAGCAGGGCTGTGGACAGTATTCCTACGCGCATTCTCAGCAGCATGATGAAAATAAAATTGAACGTATTTTTTTTATTGTCGGACTCGGTGGACTCGGTCAAAATCAGCACCGAGTCCGAGTCCGAGTCCGGCAAAAAAAATGCCCGAGTCCGACCGAGTCCGACTGAGTCCGAGTCCCCGCGTCCGAGTCCACAGCCCTGCAAACAACAGTCAGGACCCGTCCCCCCACCCGAAGGCGGAGGGAGGCTACCCTCTCGTTCACCGGGGGGAACCCCAATATGCAGGCGCCCAGCCCCTCCCACAGGTGGTGAGCCCATGGGAAGGGGGACCTACATTTCCTTTTCGGGCTGTGCCCGGCCGGGCCCCATGGGCGAAGGCCCGACCACCAGACGCTCGCCTTCGAGCCCCGCCTCCAGGCCTGGCTCCAGGGGGGGGCCCCGATGACCCGCGTCCGGGCGAGGGAAATCTGTGACTAATTGACTCAGTGGAGGAAATTACTAACGCAATAGACCTAAAACAATATACAGTTGGGATATTCATAGATCTAAGAAAGGCATTTGCCGCAATAAATCATGAAATATTCAATAGACTAGACCGGTATGGCATCAGGGGGGAACCATTAGAGTGGATCAAGAGCTATTTAACAAAAAGGAAGCAGTTTGTGAAGTTGGGTGACACTTGTTCAGCGTGTTTGGACATTACCTGTGGCGTCCCTCAGGGGTCAGTGTTGGGCCCTAAACTTTTCATATTATATATCAATGATACATGCAAGGTATCACATATTTTGAAGATGGTTTTGTTTGCAGATGACACAAATATTTTTTGTTCTGGCAGTGATTTACACACCTTGATAAGACTAATAAATAATAAATTAAGCAAATTAAAGGTATGGTTGGACAGCAATAAATTATCCTTAAACCTGAGCAAAACAAGAGTAATACTCTTCGGTAATCACAGAACTAATTTGAAACTAGAGATACAGCTGGATGGGTTTAGTATTGAAAGAGTGAATAAGATTACATTTTTAGGGGTGACGATAGATGATAAGATCAGTTGGAAATCACAAGTTAAACATGTACAAACCAAAATCTCAAGATGCATGGCAGTACTAAATAAAGCAAAACAGGCACTGGATCATAAATCACTCCGCATCCTTTATAATACACTAGTTCTTCCATATCTCATTTACTGTACAGAAATCTGGGGCAATAATTACATAAGCACAATATATCCACTTATTATTTTACAAAAGAAAGCAATACGGCTCATTCATGGGGCAGGATACAGGGATCACACAAATGCATTATTCTTACAGTCAAAACTCATCAAACTCAAAGACTTCCTGCAGCAATCTACATACTCACCTCTCCCCACAACGGCTCCGTCCACACCTCTATCAACTTTATCACCCACTCTCTCTCTTGCAGAGGCCGCGCCCGCACTCCAGATCCGCGAGGAGGAAGTGCGCCAGATGTTCCGGAGACAAAAGACCAGGAAGGCACCGGGCCCAGACGGCGTGTCACCTTCCTGCTTGAAAGTATGTGCTGAGCAGCTGGCGCCCACCTTTGCACGGATCTTCAACCGTTCTCTGGAGCTGCGTGAGATGCCCTCTTGCTTCAAGAGCTCCACCATCGTTCCAGTGGCCAAGAAGCCCGCCATCACAGGTTTGAATGACTATCGACCTGTCGCACTGACATCTGTGGTCATGAAATCTTTCGAGAGGTTAGTGCTGAACCACCTGAAGGATGTCACGGGCCCCCTGCTTGACCCCTCTAGTTTGCCTACCGGGCAAACAGGTCGGTGGATGATGCGGTCAACATGGGACTGCACTACATCCTGCACCACCTGGACACCCCAGGAACGTACACCAGGATCCTGTTCGTGGACTTCAGCTCGGCGTTCAACACCATCGCTCCTGACATCCTCCAACAGAAGCTCATCCAGCTTGCGGTGCCTGCCTCCACCTGTCAATGGATCACCAGCTTCCTGACCAACAGGAGACAGTGTGTGAGGCTGGGGGGCACCACATCTGACACCCGGACCACCAATACTGGAGCCCCTCAGGGGTGTGTCCTCTCCCCACTGCTCTTCTCTCTCTACACCAATGATTTCTCCTCAGGTGACTCTCCTGTGAAGCTCCTGAAGTATGCAGACGACACCACTCTCATCGGACTGATCCAGGACGGTGATGAGACTTCGTACAGACAGGAGGTGGAGCGGCTGGTCCACTGGTGCAGCCAAAACCACCTGGAGCTGAACCCGCTCAAGACCGTGGAGATGACAGTGGACGTCAGGCGAGACCCTTCACCACTTTTACCCCTCACTATCCGCAGTAATACTATTCTCTCCACAGACACCTTCAAGTTCCTGGGAACCACAATCTCTCGGGACCTGAAATGGACTGAACACATAGACTCTGTCCGAAAGAAGGCCCAGCAGAGGCTGTACTTCCTGAGACAGCTCAAGAAGTTCAACCTGCCGCGAGAGCTTCTGAAGACCTTCTACACTGCCATCATCCAGTCTGTCCTCTGCACCTCCATCACTGTCTGGTTTGGATCGGCCTCCAAACAAGACAAGCACAGACTGCAACGGACAATCAGGACTGCAGAAAAGATAATTGGAATCAACCTCCCATCTATCCAAGACTTGTACCTGTCCAGGACCAGGAAACGTGCAAGGAACATCTCTACAGACCCTTCTCACCCAGGTTGCAGTCTGTTTGAACTACTCCCCTCCGGACGGCGTTATAGAGCTTGGTACGCCAAAACCAGCAGACACAGAGACAGCTTCTTCCCCCAGGCTGTTGCTCTGATGAACTCACACCACTCTTAGAGTCTCAGAGTCATTACTGTGCAATAACATCCTGCTCTCCACACCTTTTTTGAATTTGTCTACACTGTTTGTACTATGCGTCCTCTGCATCCATTGCAGCCTGGTCATCCTGGATAAGGGACCTTCCCATCTGTGGTCTCTTCTCAAGGTTTCTCATTTCCCCGAGCTGGAGTTTTGAGTTTTTCCTTGCCCTCTTGGGAGTTTAAGATCAGGGGATGTTTGAGAATATTTGCCATTTTTCACATGTCCTGAGTGTTGTTAGTCACCTAAATGTTGAACAGAGTGTGTGATTTACCGAAGTCAAATTCCTTGTTTGGCACGCTCAAACATGGCGAATAAAAACTCTTGAATCTTGAATCTTGAAGATATAGTGGAATTCCGGACAGCACAAATACTTTTCAAAGCAAAAATTAATCGGTTGCCAACTAACATTCAGAATCTTTTCACTGGAAAGTAAGGGGTTTATAATTTAAGGGGAACATTTAATTTCAGGATAAAGAAGGCACAACAAAAAAAACATTCTGTATTTCAATCTGTGGGGTTAAAATATGGAATAGTTTGGAGGGGACGCTCAGGGGATGTTCAAAAATCAATCGGTTTAAAAAAAGATATAAATAAATTATTTTTACAAGGTACAGAAATGAGGGTGTTTGAGTATCATGGGGTGCTTAGTATTTATTTATTTACGTTTCTTGTGTTGGTTTTGTTTGTCTGTTTGTCATTGTTTTGTTCATGTTGGGTTTTATTTATTTATTTTTATCATTCAGGTATCTTTGTGTTGTATTTGAGGTATGTATGTATGTTAAATGTTTGTGTGTGAGATATATGTATTTATTAATATTGTGTAGGTATATGTTTAGTGTTATAGCGATCAGCAGGTGGAAGATAATTCTGTATTTTGTTGGGATAAGTGAGGCAAAATGATTTATGGCTGGGTATTTAGGGATTATTAAAAGGGGGTGCGATTAAATAGATTATACTTCTTCCCACTCCTTTTCTGGCATGTGAATATGATTTATGGTTCATTTTTAGTTATAGTTTGCTTGCTACTCTTTTAGTTTATATATACCGTATATATATATTTTTTTGTCTTTTCATTTGCGTACAGTAATCTTGTTTTTTTCACGTGTTTGAAATAAACGAATAAACAAGTGAAAACAAGTGTCTCTTTAGGTTGAAATCCTTAAACAAGGCAACCGTCTCTACAAATTAGACAAACACAATTGCCCTGATTTTCAGTGAAGAAGTATTGTAATTCCCATTTTTCTTGAAAGAGACGGCCCTCAATGTCAACTTTCATTGTTTTCTTTGCAGTCGCCATGGCAGAAATGAGAGGAGAGGGGTGGTGCTGCCACCTTTTGGTAATAGGACGAATTACAGTTTCAAGTTTCATGATTTTCTTATTCAGTTTGACAGTGCAGGCGGGCCATAAATAATACATTACAAGACCGAAGCTGCGGGCCGTATGAAATCTGACCGGGGGCCGGATTTTGCCCGCGGGCCGGACTTTGGACAAGTCTGAGCTATACGAAGTGGCTGGGAAGAGGGAAGTCTGGGCATCCCTCCTAAAGCTACTACCCCCGAGACCCAACCCTGGATAAGTGATAGAAGATAGATGGATGGATGGACGGACAGACTTGGTGCTATTCATCTGTGGCCCGTTTACACTCCTGGGCAAAGCCCTATAACCAGTGTAGAAAATAATGGAATGCTAGAACTGAGGTCTAAAGTTTAAGACCCAAGACTAACTTCCCCCAACCATTTGTGTTCAAAGCTATTGTCGCTGTCCAACACCAGATATTGCTATAAAGCGTTGGACGCCAGAATAGGCCTCTTTGGCACACGTGAAATGGTAGCTTGAGCTATGCCGCCATCTTGCTGTGACTCTTCTCTTGCCCTTACCTTTTCTATAACACCCTTTGCACATATATACCGTATTGGCCCGAATACAAGATGATGTTTTTTGCATTGAAATAAGACTGAAAAAATGGGGGTCGTCTTACATTCGGGGTCTAGACATTATACCCGTCAAAAAGGACAAACTGGGCCAGCCATGGTGGGAGGGGCCATTCCAAGTCTTGCTGACTACCCCCACTGCACTGAACATTGCTGGAAGGCCCAGCGAAGTTTCACTTCAACCACTGGACGTTACAGAGAGTGCTGTACCCCATTTTCGGAGTGGGGGGAAGTCTGCATACAAAGGGGCCTCGTCGTTTAGGCCGGGGCGTCTCAATGTTGGTGAAGAATGGAATCCATAAGATCCCCACTCTGACTAGGCAATGGGAAATATCGGTGTCTCTGCCATCCTAGTAGCAACGGGGCTCCACATGCCAGGTGGATCCTCTGCTGCGTTGTGGTTGGAGCGTGCTAGGGTCTATGGGCTTGTCTGAATAGACCAAGTGACAATGTCGACCGAGGAAAAAGATGGTCACATGATGAGAATTTTGAGGACTGGTCATGGGACCCCAGAAGCCCACACGAAACCAACACTTGGTACCGGTGTGTGACGTTCACTGTAAGATCCCACACACAGGAGGGATGCTGTGTGTTCCAAACTCCCCCCCCTTCCTCCACACAAGTTCACCTGGAGGCCAGAACAATGCATGACCTCTATAGGTGGAGTTGGATTTCAACACCGTGCTGTCACAGTCAATGATGCTACCCCTACCGTCCTGGACTCACAGAAAAGAACCTGTGATCGAACTCTTTTGGAGTAGTCCCAATGTGACTCTTGAAGGACGATAGATGCCACAAGTGGCCTAAACAATAAGGCTACCTGGAGTGAACTACACGTGTTTCATCCAAGAAAATGAAACCCACGAATGCATTAACGACTGCTCTCCAGGAGGAAACTGGATGGGAGCTTTGGACATCACCGCTGAGTGCCAGGATGGGAGAGCCATTTCAAGGCGTAAGGGCTCTCCTACCAACATGGCTGCACCATCGGACGGGACCTACTTCACTCAGAACGGATCGTGGCTTTGTGGTCACAAGAGTTGTCCGATGCTGCCCGCCAATTGGACACGAGTGTGTGCACGAGTGTGGGTGACTGACCACACCTACAGGATACAACATCATCAGCTGACAACAGCACACAACTCTTCTGGACGTCGACGCAGGGCTGTTGCAGCCTTTGAACCACATTACCCCATCTGTGGTGCGAATGTCCCTGACAGCCACAAAGTGTGGTCCGTCGGTGACAAACTCGTTCATGCACTTTTTCCTTGGATCGGAGTTGGAAAACAATCACTCTTCATCGAGACACTGAACTATCGTTTTCAATCCTTTGTGAATCTCTCACGGCAAGTCAACGATGGACAAAACAGAGAGATTCAGGCTATTGGACTAATGGTCTTGCAAAACAAGATGGTTCTGGACTTCATGACTGCAGAGCAAGGTGGCGTGTGCCACATCATTGGGACTTCCTGTTTTACATACATTCCAGGAGTTAATGACACATCAACGACGCCGTGAACTCACTGAAGAACTTACAGCAGGCCAAGTCAAAAGACAAAGTCCCATATCAATGGGGTTTCTTTTCATGGCTATTCTCTGGCGCCTGGTGGCAACTCCTGTTGAAACTTGTGACTCCTATGCTTGTTGTGCTGGTATTGTTGTGCTCGTTTACGACCTGTGTTATCTCATGTTTGAAGTCAGCTGTATCAAGA
Organism: Syngnathus acus; assembly: GCF_901709675.1. Lineage (NCBI taxonomy): Eukaryota > Metazoa > Chordata > Actinopteri > Syngnathiformes > Syngnathidae > Syngnathus > Syngnathus acus. Next base: position 26,735,395 of record NC_051095.1, read on the forward strand.
TCTGTGTCTTCTACCGTAGCTGAAGTGCAAATGCAACATCTCAGGCATGTTGAATGTGATGATTTTAATGTGCTGCGGACAGAAGATTGCGATAATGCTGATTAGCTGAACGTTTTTCACAAAAACTTGATAATCTGACCGTCGGAAATGCCTCGCAAGTGATGAATACGTTGATGTACTGTTTCTGTGTTTTTGTTTTTATTTTTCTATCTTCATTATATTTTCTTGCTTATGTTTGTTAATCGGGGTGACATAATCATATGATAAACAGGAGGGATATGTTAGGGTTGACAGATTAGTTTGATCCTATGCTTATGTTGGAATGTAACCTGTAATAATGAACCTAGCTTGTCCTGTCTTAACAAAAGTAGTAGAACAAAGTGCTAAGATCTTTTGAACTGATTGACCAGATGCAGAGGAAGCAATCAAAGTTGTTCTGTTTACACAACGTCGTAAAAAAAAACCTGCTATGCTTTGACCAGAGGTCAGGGGCTTCAACCCCATCCTGTCCACTCTCACCCCCACTTTCACCCCCACCCTGTTTCTCTCAATAAAAATGTTCTTGCAAGAGGCCAGAGTCAGACCTCATTCAATCATCGCTGTACGCACAGCGACGAATGACTCTCCACTTGCAAGTGCTTAAAAAGGGCATACTGTCTCCCGTGTGGTTCTTGCAAAAATAAGTTGAGTGAGCACCACTCTAACATAAATGATCAAGTAAAAATCTGTGAATAATTTCACATATAAGTCGCTCCTGAGTATAAGTCACCCCCCCCACCCAAACTATGACAAAACCGCGACTTATAGTCTGAAAAATACGGTATATACATTTCATTGTTACTACTGTCCATTGTTGTGCCGTTTGTCTGATCGCGGTTTGCTTCGTGTGCGCGCTGTTTGATTGACAGCTCCGGCGCACTCCTTAAGTTTGCCTCGCATCGTACGAGTAGCCATTAGGCAGCGGCACGGTGACTAACGGTCGCCAGCAAATGTATTTTGTTGTCTCGATGACTTATGTTTGGTGTGTTGCTGAGAGTATTTCATTTATGGTTATTTAGTATAGCGGAACCGTTACGCGCAGATAGTTATGTAATGTGTGCCGTCTACTACTGTTGTGTGACGTCAGAAGTTGAGCGTTGACTTACGTGCTGTATTTCTGTCTGTCACACACACACACACCTACACACACCTACACACACACACACCCCACACACCCTTCACACGCTTCATACAATAATCACACACACAAGAATCACATTCACACACCCAAAGACTCAGCCATGTACACTACACACACCTGCTCTCACATCCTTACGACCAAATGTATGCCTATACCAGGGGTGGGCAATTCATTTTTACAAGGGGCCACATGAAAAACCTGAGTTGTGTCAGAGGGCCACACCTACGATAACTTAAACCTGCTCAATTTTCTTCCATTGTAAAATGCACAAAATTATTTATTTTAAATAGCTGGTACTGGTAATTAGAAGAATACCATTATTATGTTTATATTTATATTAAGCTATGTGAAATTGTGGTGCATAGGTCAAATAAAAAAACAATTATTAATCAGTACAATTTATTCTTAACTTCTTTAACTTTTCCTCAAATGATAAAGCCGCTGCATCTCTGGGTGTGAAGTTTGATAAAAAGTCCTTGTTGGGCTTGCAGTTTTGCTAGCAATGCATCAGCCTCTGATGCGCGCTGTTTATCAGACAGATGTATTTTTTTCTCATGCTTGGTCGTGTAGTGGCGACTCAAATTATATTCTTTAAACACAGCGACCTGTGTACCACAAATCAGGCACACGGGTTTACCTTTCATTTCTGTAAAGAAATACTTGGCAGTCCATGTCTTGTTGAAAACACGACGCTCCTTGTCAACTTTTCTCTTTTCTGAGGGTCAGCACACATTTCTCGGGCAGCATTACTTCGCACTGTTCACCTTCACGCACAGCTCACATACACGTACGCTACACGGAAGTGTGACGCCTTTCAAAATAAAAGCACGACACTGATTTTTCTTTTTCTAAATTAAGTTGTAATCAAATATCATTTACGATTGGCCTCATGCGGGCCGGACCGGGACGCACAAAGGGCCGGATGTGGCCCGCGGGCCGTATTTTGCCCAGGTCTGGCCTATACCCTTTTGCCAGTTTGCCTATATGCCCCTATGAGCCACAGTGCCTGTTACTTCTTTGCCAATAATTCAGTAAAGCAATCAAAACTGAACCACGTCTTCCCTCCTGTGTTCTGACCGACACATGGGGGCGAAAAGAGCATAACCATCCGAGCCAACCCCCTATACTAGGGGTCTCAAACTCCAGTCCTCGGGGGCCGCATTCCAACATGTTTTCCAAGTTTCCCTCGTTAAACACACCTGATTCAAATGATCAGTTCATCCTCACGTTCTGCAGGAGCCTGATAATTGAATCAGGTGTGTTTAACGAGGGAAACTTGGAAAACATGTCGGAATGCGGCCCCCGAGGACTGGAGTTTGAGACCCCTGCCCTATACAGTCCTCAGGCTCCCCAAAATAGCGGTAGTAGTTTGCATTATTGTATTGCAATGTTTTTCCTTATTCAGATTCGTTTCAAGACTACAGTTAGACTTCACTTTGATAATTAATGCAGTTATTGCAATTTTGTTGTTTTATCACAGTAGATTGGTTTATTTACATTTCAAAAACCAGAAGTCATTCATTTACAAATGTGATTGCGCTTTAGTTTACATATTTAAATGTTCAGATATTAAGATGTGATAGACAGTTTTTGCATGATTTGAATGAGGCAAAATAACATGCTTTTTCTCTCGAATATATTGTTATAATCATTTGTTTCAGATGTAATCATTTTCTGTATAAAAATTAAATTTGGTGTTCAAAAAGTCTTTTTTCCAAACTTGAGTCTTGAAAAACAGGGACTCGTCTTATAATCAGGGTCGTCTTATATTCGGGCCAATACGGTATTAATTGATTTCAGTTATGACTGCAAGGTCACACATTATCACACGGCTCGGCGGAGTCGCCCCCTTGCAGGAGGGCGGTCAAGAGCACTATAAGAATAGAGACCTTGGAGCTGGGGGTTAGACCTTCTTCCGCAGTCTTGCAGCTGTGTCTCGATCTTACTGGCATACGTTATTGCATAGAGAGCATTAAAGATAAAGAACCAGGACAAAATATATCAGCTCGCGACACTTAACACGTGTGTGTGTGTGCGTGCGTGCGTGCGTGCTTCCAGTTTTTTTGTTTTTCGTGGGAGAGCCAGCGTTGCGGTGGTGGCTGGAGGTTTGTTTTCAACTCATGTAAAGCACTTTGAGTTAGACATCATGTATGAAAATTGCTCTATAAATAAACATTGATTGATTGATTGATTTTGAAAGCTCAAGTCTTCTGTAAAATTAAGGATGAATTTGAAATATTGTGAGCTTTGCACACATATTTTACTGATTTTCTTCATTGAAAGTCCAGTTAATGTTAACTCTCCTACCAAGGCGTGCATAATGTCAAGAAGTAAGCCACACAAATGCACGCAGTTCCTCTATGTAAAGGGTTAGATTTTCAGAACAATAGTCTTAATATCCACTTGCAGATATTATGCGGTATGTGCGCTCGACAATTAGCTTTCAGAATGTCATTATTGGCAATGCTCAAACTGGTATGGGTGATGTTTGACATCTGCTCCATGGGCTGTGGCGTTTTTAATATCCAGCTGATGCTTTTCCAATGAATTAATTGGAGCTTGATGCATAATATTCAGTTTTAGCACTGTAGTCATAAACGTCAAGTAACTTGCACTGCACTCCCTCAGACACAAAAATTCAAGCACACAGTAGAAACATTTTTCTGTTTCCCTTGTTTGAAGCATCTGTGGCCAAATGAAAACACACTGGATCACCTCTGATTTGGGATTATAAAAAATATTTTGCTGATCCTAAGACATTCCTTGCTATTGTTTCTGCGTCTGTTCTTTCCAGCTGAATGAATCTTCACATTTAAGTCATGAAATAAGGTACCATTAAGGTTTACAGAGAAGTCTGTGTTTTACTGTGTGATAAACATATTAAAGATTAAAGATTAAAGTCCCAATGATCGTCACACACACACCTGGGTGTGGTGAAATTTGTCCTCTGCATTTAACCCATCCCCGTGTGATTTTAATCCATCCCCTGGGGGAGAGGGGAGCAGTGAGCAGCAGCGGTGCCGCGCTCGGGAATCAGTTGGTGATCTAACCCCCCAATTCCAACCCTGGGCAATGGGTCCCATTTTTATAGTCTTTGGTATGACCCGGCCGGGGTTTGAACCCACAACCTTCCAGTCTCAGGGCGGACACTCTACCACTAGGCCACTGAGCTGGTGAGGCCTCACTAACTCCAAATTTATCAACTTCTGTAGTAATGTAGCAAAGAACTCACTGATATTTCTAGCACCTTTTGCTCATGCGACCCTTTTGTGCATTAGGCTTTCTTTGAGTCACTGCCTACAGCAGCGGTGGCCAACCCGCGGCTCGCGAGCCGCATGCGGCTCTTTGGCTAGTTTCATGCGGCTCTTTTACGTTCATATCAACATTTGTGTTTATTTTTCGTGCGTATTTGCTTCGCTTGAGTTCAATATGGTATTTTGGTCAAACGCGCATGCGCGTGAGGTGAAATCCCGCAAAGGAGGAGGGACAAACAGAGCGATTGGTTTTGCTGGCTTTTTAATGAATGGCGACTGTGACTACGGGGTCCCATTAGGTCCAGAAAAGCTGACAAGACGCGTGCCAAAATGGCAAGGAAAAAATTCACAGCTAAACGAATATATGACGATGAACACAGGACGTTTTTAACAGAGTTAAAGTTGTTTTTTGTTGAACGCTATGGCAAGCCATTCTGCCTGATATGTCGGACGTCATTGGCGCATTTAAAAGCTTCAAATGGTCAGCGCCACTTCAGCTCACTTCATGCCAATATCGATAAGGACTTTGCAAAAGGGACTGAATTTCGCAAGCACAAGTTTGGAGACTTTGAAAAGTCAGGCAGAAAAATAGGTACAGTTTTTCAAAAAAATTACGAAGCACTCAGAGACTGTCACACTTGCATTGTTTCAACTGGCTTGGAACATTGCACGGGCTAAAAAGCCATACAATGAAGTGGAGTTCGTTAAAATATGCCTCAGTGACGTTATTGAAATCTTGTCTCCTGAAAACGACGAACTCAAACGAATGGTCTGTCCCGCCACACATAGTAAGTGAAAAAACGTATGTTTTTGTTTGTGGAATTTGTTGAACTGAGAGTTTGTCTGTGTGAGACAATGCACACAATGTTCATTGTTGAAAATGTGGTGTTTGGTCTGTGGTTTTAGTACTGTAGGAGTCAATTTGTCATTATCATGTTGGTGCGTGACATAATAATGTCACACAATAAATTTGGCTGAGCAGAGGGGTGTGTGTGTGTGTGCGTGTGCGCGTGCGCGTGTGCGCGTGCGTGTTTGTGTGCGTGTGTGTGTGGGGGGGGGGTGTTCATGTGTGCTCATGTGTATGATGTGGCTCTTTGCGATGACACAGTAAAAAATGTGGCTCTTAGTCTCTGACTGGTTAGCCACCCCTGGCCTACAGGCTTAACTGACCGGACAACACTACACGTTACCGGTTGTGGGTTCAAACCCCGGCCGGGTCATACCAAAGACTATAAAAATGGGACCCATTGCCTCCCTGCTTGGCACTCAGCATTAAGGGTTGGAATTGGGGGGTTAGATCACCAAATGATTCCCGAGCGCGGCACCGCTGCTGCTCACTGCTCCCCTCTCCCCCAGGGGATGGATCAAAATCACATGGGGATGGGTTAAATGCAGAGGACAAATTTCACCACACCCAGATGTGTGTGTGACGATCATTGGGACTTTAATTTAATTACTGTTGGGATAATTTACGTAAAGCGATGGCCTGCCACACCTGGCGGCCTTCTCTTTACATCTTATGACTTTCCTTTTGTCTAGGTTTTTCCTCTTTGTGTCAGGGATGTCTTTTCTGATCCCTGCCAGCCATATGTCCTTTTGTTATGGGTGTGTTTTGTTCCAGTAAGAGGCCTTCACCAACAATGAGCAGAGCTTATTTGCATAGGCAAAGTGTTCGTATTTGGTTCAAGAACTTCGTTCTTGTACTGTAGGTTTGGTTCATAGATTGTTGGTGGTCAGAACTGGTTTTCTTTGTTTAAAGTAGTTGCATGCAAGTTATCCCATTTTTACTCAATGTTTGTTTAAGTGTTTAGGACAAGTTACTTATTATCATTGTGAGTTAATTTACTAAGTAGTCTAGCAAAGGTTTAGTTGCATTGTTCCACAGGAAAGCGGCAATTCAAGTTATCTGATCTCACTTGCGGACGAGGCAGTCAACAATGGGAGAAGAACAGCTGGACAAACCCTGCGGGGGTCACGGGCCGACAATGAAGTGCTAATTTACACCACACTACATTCTTTAGCTAATCAGCGTTGCTACAGACACAATCTCCCCTCCCTTTAGTGTAGCAACGCCTCTGTAACCAGGGCAACCAAAACATTAAAATAGAGGAGCACGTGAAGTGAGAACTCAGAATTGATGGAGATTGTAACTGAGTTTGCTCTCTATCGTTCTCCTCGCGAGTAAACCTGTTCTGGTTCTTTCCTCCTCTTCCTTCCAGCGTGTGGTTTAATGTCTGATTGGATTTAAACCTAACATTTGGTCCTTCGAGCCGGATGCCAACACACCTGAGGATTCCAGCGGGCGGCAGCGGAGATCCAGAGAGACCGCGCGCGGCAGGACCTCCCTAGGTGGGGTCCTAAAATCCTTTTCAAGGGCTGGTTGTCTGCTCGTCAGCTGGGATCTGAAGGTTGAAGGCAATCCGAGGTGCAGAGGTGAAGAGAACCAGAGGGTGAGTTTGTTTTTGTTTGTAAAAAAGTGTGGTGCGGCCGAGGGCTCGTCATGCCCTGTAAAAACCTAGGTGTGTAAGTAGGACAACGGAAGTCCACAGACCCTGCATAACTGAAATTCCGCGTAGGACAGTGATGTCCAAGTAGTAGGTTGCGGAGCCACAGAAAAGCTGAAAATGTAAATTCCGTCTAACAGTAACAGTAAAAGTACAGAACGGAGACGTCCGTCTAAAACTGTGTGATTGAGAGTGTGAATGGGAATACGTATCACTAGATATAGTATTCCATATTAAAGCAGTGGGGAACACATAACGTGGTTCTGTGGACGCAATAGGCAAGGATTCTCCACCAGAACGCTGGTAGAAGTGAGAATCACCACAGGATTTTTTCGTTATCCCACTGGAAACACCCAACTTTAGAAACCCCTATGGTTTTACAGTTGGGACCAAATTGATTAAAATGGGGAACGGGAAGAGTAAAACCAATATCCGTGATACTCTAAAATGTAAAGATTGGAAAATAATTGAAAGGCAGGATCCCGACCGACTTAAAAATTTCGATAAATGGGTTAAAAAATATAAATTTGAGGGACAACTAAAAACAACCAAATTGATAGAACTCAGAGGCGCCATAAAAGAGAAAACAAAGAGAAATCCTAAAAAGATGAAAGAGGAAGGGGATGAGGATGTGGTGTTTTGGCTGAAAGTAGCAGGAGGGAGAGAGAGAGGAGAAAAAGAGAAAGTTGAAAAAGCGCTGTATTGCAGGAAGGAAGATGATGAGACTGGGCCTAATAGTAGGCAGACAAGAGATAACCAAATTGTACAGAGAGCCAGAGAAGAGGGGGGAGGTCTAGAGGAAGTAGAGAAGCGCGTAGAGGAAGCACATGCTACAACTTCAAAACGTAAGGTCATAGAGAAGTTGTATCCACAAGTACCCGACACTGATGCACAAGATGGGTCACCCCCCCTTATGGGTCAACACACAGAGCCACCAGACAGAAAAACCCAATAGACATGGATTGGTCAAAGGAAATGGGAGCAAACTACCCACTAACCCCTAAAACCAAACCTAGGCCTTCAGCACCATTCGCTGAAGAGACAATTGTTGATAATTCTGAATTAACTCCAGATATGCCGCTGTATCCAATGATACAAGTGGCCAACCCAAATTATGACCCAAGAAATGAAGAAATGCACCCCAGGGTGGTAATGGTTTACAGAACATGGACATTGGATGATATAAGGAAAGCATTAGAAGGGGTAGTTTCTTATAGGGAGGATGTGGAACAGTTCTGTACAGGGATGGAAGACTTGAGGAGATCCTATAGTCTGAATGGGACTGAAGTCCAACAAGTCTGGATGACCGCTTTGGGCCCAGAGTGGCATTTAGTCAGAGGAGAGTGGGCACCCATAAATGCTCAGGGTCAACCCTTACCCTATAACAGCCCAGCATTAATCAATCAAATGGAAGGGCTGATTAACCGGGTACACAACAGATATAGAATGAGAGCAAATTATACAGTGATAGGGAGAACAAAACAAAATGATAATGAAGCCTTCGATGAATTTCGAGTGCGCATGACAAAAGTGTTTAGAACACACAGTGGACTGGTGGACGATAATGCGCCTCAAGGTGCTTATCAACAGCAATTAAAAAATGCCATCCACGCAGGGTCCAGGCCAGCGATACAAGGCTGGGTGATCAAACATTATATAGGCATGAACACTGGAACTCTGGAGGAATACATAAATCACGCCCTCCATGCAGAAAAAGTAGTCAAAGAAAAACAGAAACAAGTGAAAGCGACAAAAGACATTTTTTGGGTGGATGAGGAGAGTGACACTTTCTACCAAGATGCAGACAGAGGGTGGAAAGGTCAGAGGGGGCGAGGAGACACTAATAGAGGAGGCTTCAGAGGTAGAGGTAGAGGCAGAGGCAGAGGGAGAGGATTTGTACCTTATAGTGAACGAGAATGTTGGCATTGCGGAGAAAAGGGCCACTTGGCACACAATTGTCCAGACAAACAGAAACAGTTATGACTAGACCAAGAACAAAACAAATCAGATCCCCATGTAACGAAATGGGAACCTGACTGCCAAGATGAAATGGAGATTAGCCTAAATATACAGGAGATCTTTTCTTTAGATACAAAGGGGCCGCAGATCAGATTGCTGGTAAATGGGAAGGCAATCACTTTCTTATGCGACTCAGGAGCATGTAAAACAGTCTGTAGGGAGCCAATACCAGGCGCACGCGGGTCAGGGAAAAAGGTGGGGGTCAAAGCTGCAAATGGGCTAATGACCCATGTCACAATGTCTGAGCCAGTTTGGATACGAGACCCTGAGGGAGAGGCATGTAACCTACCGGTTCTGCTATATCCCGACTGTCCAGTGAACTTATTGGGAAGAGATGGCTTGACGCAATTGAAATTGGCATTAATAACTGATTCACATGGGAAATTGGTGGTAAAGAGAAGGGGTGAATTGCTGGACAGCAATATAATGGTTCTCCAAGGTACAGGACGGCCATTTTATTATTATGCTTTGGGCGTACCAAACACGCACCCAATGAAAGTTGCGGAAGCACTACTCCATGAAGGAGAAATGTCTCTGACAAAACCGGAAGAAAAAATGCAATCCAATGATTTGCATGTCACCACCTGGTACAGAAACTTTCCGGGACCTGACAAATTGTACTATGACACTCTTATGAAGCTGTCACCAGCTGGAGCCACAATCACGTATCTGTACTCAGATACTGAGAGTGTGGCAGCAGCAACAATAAAAATATCAGAGGAGATAGATCGGAAAATAAATAGGATGAATTATCCATTGCATATATCATTATTCCGGGGCAAACATATGGAATGGAAAGATCTAGGGGAATTCGTACAAGAGGGAGATAATGCAACTGATTGGGTCGCAACATCAGTAAACACATGGAGAAGTGAGAGCACTGGAATGACACGCAAAGCGTTGAATTGGGCAACCCACGTTAAAGGGGAAGTCCACATGAGATCTGATGAAGGCATGTGATCCGTATTTCTAACGCAAGAAGAAGAGGACTTTTTGGCAAAAGTCCCTTTGCAGTTGTGGTCCCAAGGACCAACTGATGTTGGATTAATAAAAGGAGTCTTGCCAGCATTGGAAGGCATAAAACCAGTAATAAGTGATTTAATCCAAGCAGGGGTGATAGTAAAATGTGATGATTCACCCTGCAACACTCCTATTTTCCCTGTGAAAAAGGCACCACCCTCCACAGGATGGAGGATGGTGCAAGATTTGCAGGCAATAAACGACGCGGTCATTCAAAGAGCTCCATGTGTACCAGACCCACATACGCTGCTAAATTCATTAAGACCTGATGCTAAGTATTTCACGGTAGTGGACATTAGCAATGCATTCTTTTCTGTACCAATTGCTAAAAGAAGTCAATTTTGGTTTGCATTTACATATGAGGGACAGAGATATACATACACCAGATTACCTCAGGGGTATTGCGAAAGTCCCACTATTTATTCGCAAGCCATGAATGCAAGCATGTCCACGTTTCAACCTACGGGAGGAAGCCAAATTTTGGTGTATGTAGATGATGTGTTGTTAGCCTCACCCGATGAGGAAAGTTGCAAACGAGATACCATAGAATTACTCAGTCATTTGGCAAAACAGGGGCACAAAGTGAACAAAAGCAAGTTGCAGTTGTGTAGGTCAGAGGTAAAATATTTAGGACATAACCTAAGCACGGGAGGAAGAGCAATTGTTTCAGACAGAAAAATCGCCATACTACAAGCACCAAAACCAACAACAAAGAAGCAAATGATGTCATTCCTGGGGTTAACAAACTACTGTAGATGTTGGGTACCAAATTATGCAGAAATTACAGCACCATTGCAGAGATTAATGTATGAAAAAGACATGAAAATGTCATCACCAATTATATGGTCAAAAGAGGCAGAAGAAGCGTTTTGTGTGATAAAACAAGCATTGGTGTCGAGCACAACCTTAGCATTACCAAATTATGCTAAACCTTTCGTCCAGACTGTAGACTGTAAAGGACATTTCATGACATCACTGTTGATGCAGAAATCAGGAGATAAATATCAGCCAATAGCGTTTTTCTCAACAAAATTAGACAGTGTAGCATGTGCGCTGCCACACTGCGTAAGGGCAGTAATTGCGGCGCCTATGGCAGTGGAAGCGAGTGCAGGAATTGTGCTGTTTCACCCATTAACTCTTAAAGTACCTCACGCGGTGTCAGCCCTGCTTTTACAGACTAACATGACATTCTTATCACCAGCAAGGCATTTGTCATGTATGGCAACATTGCTGTCACAACCCCATTTGACCTTGGAGAGGTGCACAATATTGAATCCAGCCACATTGATCCCAAGTGAGGAGGATGGTGAAAAACATGATTGTCAGGAATTGGCCGAAAGAATAGCCAAGTGCAGAACAGATTTACAGGACACACCTTTAACAAAGGGGGAAATCCTGTATGTAGATGGGTCATCAAGAAAAAATGAACAGGGAAAAACATTAACTGGGTATGCGGTTGTAACAAAAGATAAAGTGTTAAAAGCAGAAGCTTTACCGTCAAATTATTCTGCGCAAGCTGCCGAGTTGGTCGCCTTAACTGAAGCATGTAAGCTAATGAAAGATAAAGTGGCAACAATTTATATAGACAGCCAATACGCGTTTTCTACTGTTCATGTGTTTGCACAATATTGGAAAAACAGAGGAATGGTGACCTCTGCGGGCAAGAAGGTGACCCATGGCGAGTTACTTGCAGACCTTTTAGAGGCAGTTCAATTGCCTCAAGAAATAGCTGTATGCAAATGTGCAGCACACACACACAAGACTGATGAGGTGTCAAGAGGAAATGAGTTTGCAGATAAGGCCGCAAAGGCTGCTGCAGAAAAGACACCAACACTTTTATACACACAGGATGTGGATCAAATCACTGACACAATTTTAAAAGATATGCAACAACAAAGCCCAAAGAATGAAATTCAATCGTGGAAAAAAAAGGGGGCAAAAACGGAGAATGACATCTATAAATGACCAGAAGGCAGACCTATCTTGCCAAAGAATCTATTCAAATGGGCGGCAATATTGACGCATGGTGCGACGCATGTGTCAACAGGGGGGATGGTAGGGCAGGTCAGCCAGATTTATACAACATACGGATTTAATTCATATTCACAAATTTTTTGCAGAGCCTGTTTGACATGTGCTAAACACAATCCACAGGGTAATCTTAGACCAAGGCGAGGGAAATTTCCCCAACCGCAATATCCATTTCAAGCAATACATATGGATTATATTGAATTAAATCGGGATGATGGGAAAAAATACTGTCTGGTCATAATAGATGCATTCTCAAAATGGATTGAATTGGCTCCAACCAAAACACCGGATGCTTTAACAGTGGCAAAAACATTATGTAAAGACAGAATACCAAGATATGGGATTCCAGAGAGGATTTATAGTGATAATGGGACACACTTTGTGAATCAAGTGATAAAGAAAATCGGTACGATGTTCCACATAGAATTAAACAATCATTGTTCATACCGACCTGAGTCAGCGGGTCTCGTTGAGAGAATGAACGGAACAATAAAAAACCGATTAAAAAAGTGCATGGAAGAAACTGGAAGACCATGGACAAAATGTCTAGATTTGGTCAAATTGTATATTAACATTACCAGTACTGCGGGTTTAACCCCATATGAAAAACTGTTTGGGCGACGATATAGATTACCATATTTTAAGAATGAATGGGAAACTGACGATGATTCCAATCTGGCAGATTACATGAGAAAAATGTTTGAGAAGCAAAAAAACCAAACCACTAATGAGGATGTTTCTGTCCCTCAACAGGAACTGGAATTAGTGGAACCAGGGGATTGGGTTCTCATTAAGAGCATCAAAAAGAAGCACTGGCATTCTCCCAAGTGGGAAGGGCCGTACCAAGTATTGTTGACCACTCCAACAGCGCTCAAAATAGCTGAGAGGTCAACTTGGATACACCTAACACATTGCAAAAGAGTCATTTCCTTCGAGGTAACGTCCGAGAAAAAAAGTGAGCAAAAGTCTGATTAAGGTGACCTTACCTCTCAGTGAAATGCCAAAGCCAAGGAGGTGGATCAATGAGGCTGTTGCATGCCTGGCAGCCACTTTGGTTGCCATTGTGTTATTCTTGGCAATGTGGTATTTGCGGGAACCGGTGGGAGCACGCCCAGCCATGCTGAGTGAGGTAGGGATGGGTGGGCGATTCAACCACACTGTCTTTGAAAGTAGTACCGCATTGTATCGGGCTAAACGACAAATTGGGCCTGTTATCGAGCAAAAAACCAAGTCAGCGGGACACACTACAGACAGGTGTGTGAGAACTTCTGGCAGTAGTGTAGAATTATTGCACCAGAAAGGGACAACTGTAACTTATCAATTTGACCTTTGCAGTGTGATCTATTGTGGTGGATCTGGACTGCCATGGCAAAAACATGATGTTTACATGTGTACTTTGACAGCGACTGCTGTAGATGCAGTACCGTGGTGTAAGTGGGAAAATGTGTTGTGGAACACTGGGCCTAAGGGGTATGTTTCCGCTTACACTAGGGCATGGGAAAGGATGCTACAGAAGGGAATTACTTTGGCTAGAGGGCAAATGCAGCCAGTAAAAGATGGCCAGTACAATCCAATTTTACTGACTATATCAAATCTCAAAAGTAACCCATACTCATTTCGAACATTGGGAGATTTCGGATCCCCTGCTTTGCAATTGCCAGGTTGTAGGGGGGTCTCATCGGTCAATGATTTTTATCTGGTGTTAGGCGTAGATGTACAAGGTGAAGACCCCTTGGGGCTGATAAAGATAAAATTGATCGATGAGAAACAATCACAACAATTAATCCACCAAAGTTTACCTGATCAGAAAGATGACACTCAAATTGCTTTACCACAGGTACCTTCTGTAGTGGCAGTAAATCTATCAAGGATGGATGTGGATGATTGGTTTCAAGCTACTACGGGTGTAACTGGTAAAAGTAACAATTGGTTGTTATTGGCAGAACAAGCTGCACAAGCAGCAAAAACAGAATGCGTTGTTTGTATGGGTCCCCGGCCATTGTTGTATATTGTACAGTCGCCATTGTCCAAAGACTGTGTGAAATCTGTTATGGCTACTACAAATCCTAGCCCAGAGTGTAAAATGTGGGACGAAGTGTTCCCTATGACGTCGGTTCAGAAAAAGAAGCCATTGTTTTCAAGAAATGTAGCCAAAGGTAATTTTACGTGTATTTACATGACCGGATCTGGAAAGAAGCTGGGAAACCTGTCAGATGACTGGTGCAGTGAAAAAATTGAAACCGATGTATCCTTTGTTCCTGTGTCACGAAGCGATATATGGTGGTGGTGTGGAGATAGTAGAATTTTTGATCGTCTGCCAAGAAACCGTACGGGTAGTTGTGCTTTAGTCACGTTAATATTGCCCACCGCCATATATCCAATGACTGCCATGAATCTTGTGGTAGAGGAACAAAGGGTGATGCCGGTGGAATGGGTTAAAGTTGGTAGAACCAAAAGATCTCTAAATTGGAAAGGCGACCATGATCCAACTTACATAGATGCAATTGGAGTACCCCGAGGGGTTCCTAGCGAATATAAATTAGTTGACCAAATTGCAGCAGGATGGGAGTCTTCCATTTGCTGGTGGTGTACGATAAACAAAAACGTAGACAGGATAAATTACATCCATTACAACGTGCAAAAATTGGGCAATTGGACACAAGCGGGGCTTGAGGCGGTGCATGAACAGCTAGCCGCGACTTCCCTAATGGCCTTCCAGAATCGCATTGCTCTTGATATGTTGTTGTCTGAGAAAGGTGGGGTCTGTGCAATGTTCGGAGAACAATGCTGTACCTTCATCCCCAACAACACCGCCCCTGACGGGAGCCTGACGAAAGCCATTGCAGGCCTGCGATCCCTCAACATGAGGATGAAAGAGCACTCTGGTGTGGACACATCGATGTGGGATAACTGGATGAATGCCTTTGGGAAGTATAAAGCCCTTGTGTCCTCAATTATAATATCAGTTGCGGTATTTACTGCTATACTCACCTTGTGTGGATGTTGTTGTATTCCATGTCTCCGTGCGCTGTTTAATCGTCTCATCACTACAGCAATATCGCCCATGGAAGACAAGATGGCCCGGGTATGCCTAATGTCTGAACGCCAGCACGTTGATGATAACGATGATGATGATGCAATTTTTGCATTTGAGTTTACAGACTTCTTCCCAGATCTGTGTGTTTCCGAATGATAATGTCGCAACATTTATCCTTTTTTGGTGTAAACTTATTTGTGCTCATACTTGTGATCCGACAACTGAAAATCGAGAGAAGTGGTTGTTTTTTGGTGATGTATAAATGAGCAAATATGGGATAAAAAGGAGGGAAATGTTGGGATAATTTACGTAAAGCGATGGCCTGCCACACCTGGCGGCCTTCTCTTTACATCTTATGACTTTCCTTTTGTCTAGGTTTTTCCTCTTTGTGTCAGGGATGTCTTTTCTGATACCTGCCAGCCATATGTCCTTTTGTTATGGGTGTGTTTTGTTCCAGTAAGAGGCCTTCACCAACAATGAGCAGAGCTTATTTGCATAGGCAAAGTGTTCGTATTTGGTTCAAGAACTTCGTTCTTGTACTGTAGGTTTGGTTCATAGATTGTTGGTGGTCAGAACTGGTTTTCTTTGTTTAAAGTAGTTGCATGCAAGTTATCCCATTTTTACTCAATGTTTGTTTAAGTGTTTAGGACAAGTTACTTATTATCATTGTGAGTTAATTTACTAAGTAGTCTAGCAAAGGTTTAGTTGCATTGTTCCACAGGAAAGCGGCAATTCAAGTTATCTGATCTCACTTGCGGACGAGGCAGTCAACAATGGGAGAAGAACAGCTGGACAAACCCTGCGGGGGTCACGGGCCGACAATGAAGTGCTAATTTACACCACACTACATTCTTTAGCTAATCAGCGTTGCTACAGACACAATCTCCCCTCCCTTTAGTGTAGCAACGCCTCTGTAACCAGGGCAACCAAAACATTAAAATAGAGGAGCACGTGAAGTGAGAACTCAGAATTGATGGAGATTGTAACTGAGTTTGCTCTCTATCGTTCTCCTCGCGAGTAAACCTGTTCTGGTTCTTTCCTCCTCTTCCTTCCAGCGTGTGGTTTAATGTCTGATTGGATTTAAACCTAACAATTACCTTTTTTGGTAGTATTTGCTACAATTGCACTCGTATTTGCCTATAACTCATGCACGTAATGATGCCTGAGATTGGATGACAGGCAGAGTGAGTGGCGCTTGAGCAAAGAACTTGATGTGACATTGCTGTTTTATCTGATCTAGGATCTGTAGTAGTGTGACAATATAGTTGATAGTCAATATACAGGATATTTGAGGTCCCGTACGAGATAAGGGGTGTCCCGGCTAATACGGGACGGTTGGCAACACTATTTGACACAACAGCTCATGCTGTAACTCTAAAAAAAAATACATACGTACCAAGGCCAATGGCTGTGATCAGTTTGACAGCAAGAGGTGGAGTATCACACGGCATAAAGAAAGGTTCCAGAATGTACTGCCCAAACGCCAGACCAATGACTGCCATCCCAGCAGGCCTGTAGTGAAACATTGGGGTACAGACTGAAGGAATTCTGAAGGTCACATTTAAGGGATTTACATTTATGCTTTCCATGCAATTGGTTACTCACACACACGCACACACACAAACACACGCACATACACACACATATACCGTATTTTTTGGACTATTAGTCGCAATTCTTTTTCATAGTTTGGCCGGGGGTGAGACTTATAATCAGGAGCAACTTATATCTGAAATTATGAACACGATATCATATACTACATATATATATATTATTACTTGATCATTAACACATTACTTAACTACTGTAGTATAGTTCAGTCCTTCTCAAACAGTGGGGCACGCCCCCCTGGGGGGGCACGGTGCGTTACCAAGGGGGGCGCGTGTGACACCAGGGAACATGCTTTTCTTTGGCTGTACAAGATTAAAGGGTAATTAGACATCCACTGCAGTAGGTGGGAGTGGCGGTATCACTGTAAGAGTGTGCGCAAGGAGTATTCGCTCTACAGTGTAGAGCTCACGCAACATACGCACACACAGCACAGAGCAGGCGATAAAAAGTGCAGTGGGACTGTTGTTTGTGCCTATGCACCGAACAGCAGCTCAGAGTACCCACCCTTTTTGGGGTCCTTAGAAGAAGTGCTGGAGAGCGCTCCTTCCAGGGACTCTATTATTCTACTGGGTGACTTCAATGCTCACATGGGCAATGACAGTGAGACCTGGAAGGGCGTGATTGGGAGGAACGCCCCCACCCCGATCTGAACCTGAGCGGTGTTCTATTGTTGGACTTCTGTGCTGGACACGGATTGTCAATAATGAACACCATGTTCAAACATAAGGGTGTCCATGTGTGCACATGGCGCCAGGACACCCGAGGCCGCAGTTCGATGATCGACTTTGTAGTCGTGTCATCGGATTTGCGGCCGCATGTTTTGGACACTCGGGTGAAGAGAGGGGCGGAGCTGTCAACTGATCACCACCTGGTGGTGGGTTGGCTCCGATGGTGGGGGAAGATGCCAGTCCGACCTGGCAGACCCAAACGCACTGTGAGGGTCTGCTGGGAACATCTGGCAGAATCCCCTGGCAGGAAGAGCTTCAACTCCCACTTCCGGGAGAGCTTTTCCCACGTCCCGGAGGAGGCGGGGGACATTGAGTCCGAGTGGACCATGTTCCGTGCCTCCATTGTTGAGGCAGCCGACCGGAGCTGTGGCCGTAAGGTGGTCGGTGCCTGTCGTGGCGGCAATCCCCGAACCCGCTGGTGGACACCGGTGGTAAGGGATGCCGTCAAGCTGAAGAAGGAGTCCTATCGGGCTGTTTTGGCCTGTGGGACTCCGGGGGCAGCAGACAGGTACCGGATGGCCAAGCGGAACTCGGAACGCGGCTTCGGCGGTTGCTGAGGCAAAAACCCGGGCGTGGGAGGAGTTTGGCGAGGCCATGGAGAATGACTTCTGGAAGGCTTCGAGGAAATTCTGGTCCACCATCCGGCGTCTCAGGAGGGGACAGCAGTGCACCGTCAACACTGTTTACAGTGGAGATGGCATGCTGCTGACCTCGACTCGGGACGTCGTGAGTCGGTGGGGGGAATACTTCGAAGACCTCCTCAATTCCACTGACATGCCTTCCATTGTAGAAGCAGGGCCTGGAGACTGTGAGGTGGGCTCTCCAATCTCTGGGGTCGAAGTCACTGAGGCAGTTAAAAAACTCCTCGGGGAAAGGCCCCAGGGGTGGATGAGATCCGCCCGGAGTTCTTAAAGGCTCTGGATGTTGTGGGGCTGTCCTGGCTGACACGCCTCTGCAACATTGCGTGGACATCGGGGACGGTGCCGCTGGATTGGCAGACTGGGATGGTGGTTCCCCTTTTTAAGAAGGAGGGTGTGTTCCAACTACAGAGGAATCACACTCCTCAGCCTCCCTGGTAAGGTCTATTCAGGTGTGCTGGAGAGGAGGGTCCGTCGGGAGGTCGAACCTCGGATTCGGGAGGAGCAGTGTGGCTTTCGTCCTGGCCGTGGAACAGTGGACCAGCTCTACACCCTCGGCAGGATCCTCGAGGGGGCATCGGAGTTTGCTCAACCAGTCCACATGTGTATTGTGGACTTGGAGAAGGCGTTCGACCGTGTCCCTCTGGAGGTTCTGTGGAGGGTGCTTCGGGAGTACGGGGTTCCGAGCCAACTGATAAGGGCGGTTCGGTCCCTGTATCACCGATGCCAGAGTTTGGTCCGCATTTCCGGCAGTAAGTCGGATTCGTTCCCAGTGAGGGTTGGACTCCGCCAAGGCTGCCCTTTGTCACCGATTCTGTTCATAACTTTCATGGACAGAATTTCTAGGCGCAGCCGAGGCGTTGAGGGTGTCCGGTTTGGGGGCCTCAGCATTGCATCTCTGCTTTTTGCAGACGACGTGGTGCTGTTGGCTTCCGTGATCTACAGCTCTCACTGGAGCGGTTCAAGGCCGAGTGTGAAGCGGTCGGGATGAGGGTCAGCACCTCCAAATCCGAGTCCATGGTCCTCGGTCGGAAAAGGGTGGAATGCCCTCTCTGGATCGGGGATGAGATCCTGCCCCAAGTGGAGGAGTTCAAGTATATTGGGGTCTTGTTCACGAGTGAGGGCAGGATGGAGCGCGAGATTGACAGGGGGATCGGTGCAGCGTCGGCAGTAATGCGGACTCTGTACCAGTCCATCGTGGTGAAGAGAGAACTGAGCCAAGAGGCAAAGCTCTCAATTTACCGGTCGATCTATGCTCCTACCCTCACTTATGGTCACGAGCTATGGGTCGTGATCGAAAGAACGAGATCCCGGATACAAGTGGCCGAAATGAGTTTCCTCCGCAGGGTGTCCGGGCTCTCCCTTAGAGATAGGGTGAGAAGCTCGGTCATCCGGGAGAGACTCTGAGTAGAACCACTGCTCCTCCACGTTGAGAGGAGCCAAATGAGGTGGCTGGGGCATCTCATCAGGACGCCTCCTGGACGCCTCCCTGTGGAGGTGTTCCGGGCATGTCCCACCGGTAGGAGACCCCGTGGACAACCCAGGACGCGCTGGTGAGACTATGTCTCTCGGCAGGCCTGGACGAAGTGGCTAGGGAGAGGGAAGTCCGGGCGTCCATCCTAAAGCTGCTGCCCCCGCGACCCGATCCCGGATAAGTGGAAGAAGATGGATGGATGGATGGATGGATGGATGGATGGATGGATGGATGGATGGATTTTTTTCAGCATAAAATGGCAGTTGGTCAAGAATGTTTATAGTTTAAATAATTATAATTTATTTTTTAATTTCATACAAAGTGATGCACATTGAATCTGTTCTGTTACAGACTAAAAAACAGTGTTATTAATGAAGTTAGGTACTTATTAGGTAAGTTAGTAACTTTATTGTAAGTTGATCTTTCTTTTTTATTTATTTTTTGTCTTCTTTAATGTTAATAAAATGGGGGGGCGCGAAATGTTTTCTCCCTAGGGGGGGGCATCACAGAAAATGATTGAGAAGCACTGTATCACTTCACATGTTATTGCACACTGCTGTGTGCTTGTGTTCACTGAGACTTGGTTGACTGTCAACATTCCGGACTCTGCTGTACATCTGGAGCGGCTAGCGTGCTATCGGGCGGACCGGGCCATTGTAAAAGGGGGAAAATCGCGAGGAGGTGGAATATGCGTCTACATCCGTGACGAATGGTGCCGGGACTCTGTAGTGGTATGCAAGCACTGCTCGCCACTAGCGGAGTTTGTGATCATTAAGTGCCGTCCTTTTTACCTGCCAAGGGAATTTACTGCGATTCTGCTAGTCACGGTATACATCCCGCCTTCCAACATCGAAGGAGACAGGATCGCGGCTCTTAGTGAACTGTACCAGGCCGTCAGTGAACAACAGATGGCGCACCCTGACGGTTTCACCATCTTCGCTGGGAATTTTAATCATGCTAACCTGAAGTCTGTTTTTCCGAGGCTTCACCAGCATGTTAATTTTACAACACGTGGTGACAGCTTCCTGGACCTGGTCTACTCTTCACAGAAAGGAGCTTTCAAAGCCGCCCCCCTCCCCCATCTTGGACTTTCTGACCATATCACTGTTATACTTTTGCCCGCATACAGACAAATGGTGAAAGCATCGAGGCCGCTTCGCAAGCGGGTAAGAGTGTGGCCTGAGGGTGCCTCTGATGCGCTTCGAGACTGCTTTGGCACGACTGACTGGGAAATGTTTAAGCAGGCGGCCACTTGCAACGATCGGACGGACATAGAGGAGTATACTGACTCTATTTCCTCTTACATCACGAAGTGCATTGATGATGTGACCCACTCGAAATTCATCATCACTCGGGCTAACTGGAAGCCAGGGCTGACAGGGGCTGTCCTCAGGCTGCTGAGGGCCAGGGACAAAGCCTTCAGAGCGGGGGATGAGGCCGGCTTGAGGACAGCGAGGGCCGACCTGTCCCGGGGCATCAGGGAAGCGAAAAGGGCATTCTCTTGCAAGATCACCGCCCACTTCAAGGACAGCAGGGTCGCACGGAGCCTTTGGGAGGGCATTCAGACCATCACGGACTACAAGCCCGCGCCTCAGAGCTGTGAGGGCGACATCCGTCTGCTCAACGATCTTAACCGCTTCTTTGCTCGCTTCGACGCTCAGACCAGCACTTGCCCGCATAAGACCCCTGCCCCTCCACACGAGCAGCCCCTGTGCCTCTCTGCCGATAGCATGAGGAGGGCGCTTGCCGCTATCAACACCCGTAAGGCGGCGGGCCCTGACAACATCCCAGGTCGAGCGCTGAAGGACTGCGCTGGGGAGCTGACGGGTGTCTTCACGGACATCTTTAACATTTCCCTGCAGCAGGCCATCGTCCCTTCGTGTTTCAAGGCTGCCACCATCGTACCTGTGCCGAAGAAACCTGCTCCGTCCTGCTTCAATGACTACCGCCCCGTGGCACTGACGCCCATCATCATGAAGTTCTTTGAGCGGCTTGTCATGGAGCACATCAGATCCATTCTCCCCCCCCACCGTAGACCCCTTCCAGTTTGCGTACCGAGCCAAACGGTCCTCTGAGGATGCCATCTGCTCTGCCCTCCACTCGGCCCTCACCCACCTGGAGAGAAGGGACTCGTATGTGAGATTGCTGTTTGTGGACTTCAGTTCTGCCTTCAACACCATTGTGCCACAACGACTCATCTGCAAACTCGACAAGCTGGGCCTCAGTACCTACTGCTGCAACTGGCTACTGGACTTCCTCTGTCAGAGGCCTCAAGTGGTACGTGTTGGCGACAAAATCTCCGCCAGCATCACGCTGAGCACGGGGGCCCCCCAAGGCTGTGTGCTCAGTCCGCTGCTCTTCACCCTGCTGACGCATGACTGCACTGCAACCTACAGCAACAACTGCATCGTGAAATTTGCTGACAACACGACTCTGGTGGGTCTCATCACCAAGGGCGACGAGACTCAATACAGGTTGGAGGTTGACCTTCTGACCACGTGGTGCAGGGACAACAACCTCCTGCTGAACGTCAACAAGACCAAGGAGATTGTTGTTGACTTCCGGAAGGGTCACACCCAACACCTGCCACTGACCATCAACGGTGCTGTGGTGGAGAGAGTGAGCAGCACCAGATTCCTGGGGGTGCACATCAGTGAGGATCTCTCCTGGTCCACCAACACCGCATCACTGGCGAAGAAAGCTCAGCGCCGTCTGTACTTCCTGCGGAAACTCAGGCGAGCAAGTGCTCCTCCGGCCGTCATGACTACATTCTACCGTGGCACCATTGAGAGCGTCCTCTCCAGTTGTATCGCTGTTTGGGGTGGTAGCTGCACTGAATACAACATGAAGGCCCTGCAGCGCATAGCGAACACGGCTGATAAGATTATTGGTGCTTCACTCCCCTCCCTGAAGGACATTTACACCTCCCGTCTCACCCGCAAGGCGACCGCGATTGTGAGTGATGTGAGTCACCCCGCTCACTTTTTGTTTGATCTTCTGCCCTCTGGGAAGAGGTACAGGAGCCTGCGCTCCCGCACCACCAGACTCACCAACAGCTTCATACTCCAGGCTGTTAGGATCCTGAACTCTCTCCCCCCTTCTGCGTAGCGTCCTGTACTTTTGCGCTATATTCTGACTGTCTGTTGTTTGCACACTTGCTCCATTTTTGCTCCTCTTATTTATTATGTTATTTGTTTATTTATTATTTATTCATCACTCTTATTTATTCATTGTTTGTGCCTTCTTGTTTTTATTTTTTTTTGTGTTGTTTACTTGTATGTATATTGTGTACTATGTCTTGTCACCGTGGGATTGTGGGAACGTAATTTCGATTTCTTTGTGTGTCTTGGCATGTGAAGAAATTGACAATAAGCAGACTTTGACTTTGACTTATTTTCACTTTGAACCGCATGAGGGCGCACTAGGCCTGTGGAATAATTGGAGCCGCCACTGACAATGAGTCTGAATCCATTCACTAACGTCCGGAGTCAGTTGTTTATAACACAGAGGACAGAGATTGACACAGAGGACGAAGATTTCTATGGATTTAATGATTTGGAGTGACACGGATGGTTCGATAAACTTGTTATTTTTGTTAGTTATTTGATATACAGTAATCCCTCGCTACATTGCGGTTTCACTACATCGCGGATTTTTTTTCAAAATAAAAAACAAAAATTAAAAGTCAAAATAAAACTTCTAAATTGAGGTATTATGCCCCAAAACTTGCCTACATGCCAGCAGAAGGCAAGGAGTGCCCACACAATTGCAGTGCGTACACTTGTACCTTTTCATAAAAAGAAAATGTTGTAATAATAAGAGGTTTTCTTTTCCTCTTTATTTCCTTCTTTTCTCCTTTTTCTTTCTGTCTTTTTGTCCATTCGGCGATGCTGGTGCCTTCTACCGCACCTCGGTGTCTCTTCGGATCGGATATTTTTTTTTTTTTCTTCCTGGGACCGGGATCATCGGTCGAGACCGGCGTAACTCTACGACGGCTTCCTGCTTATCCGGCCAGTGATGGCTGGGTCCCTCGCCTTGGCCTTGCAGCCGCAACCCCTGTGGGGAGTCCGCTCCCTCGTGCTCGTCGGAACCAACGACTTTCGCCATGCTAGCCCCGTGGTGACCATCTGCACGTGCCCCGACTGGGTGCCCAGGGCGCTGCTCACACGTTTGCCTGCTTTGTGATGTTTTCACCGATTCACGACCACGGTCCATTGGGCGCCGTTGAACTGGACTGCCCTTACACCTGTCTATGGACCCCGTGGAGGCTATTTTGTGTGTTTTGGGGTGTTCTCTTGTATTGAGGGGTGCTGGTTGGCCGCTGTTACTTTTTTTCCTTTGTCTTTTAGCTTTGATTTGCTTTGATGGCTTTTATCTTGAACACTTTCTGACTTTCTTTGTGGCGCCGTTGTGTGGCAGCCTTATGAGAGCCTGTTGAGTTGCGCTTATGCCATCTGTGTGTCTTTTGTATACCCACTCTGTGGTATGGATACTGCTGGGGCCTGAATTTCCCCACCCCTGGGGATCAATAAATATTCATTCATTCAGTTCTAAAAACATATTTACAGTGTTGTACCTTGCTATAGAATAATTGTTATAATAATAAAAGAGTTCTATAAACATATTTACAGTATGTACACTTGTACCTTGTTAGAAAAAATGTATAATAATAAAAGTTGTTCTAAAAACATATTTACAGTATGTGTTAAGAATTCGCCATGTTATTTATGTTATTCAGCCGTGCTTTGATTTGAGGTAGGGTGATTTATTTTGAAGGCCGTTTTCAAGCAATACCACTACCTTTTTTACGTTCGTGTACATATGTCGGTTACAGTGGTACAGGAGTCATTGACGATGTAAGTGGGTCTCCTAACAAGAGAAATGAACGATCACGTGTCTAACCTTTAGGACAATGTAGTATTGCTCCAAATGTTCGTTTAAAGGTCCGTTTTCGCGTGTTAGCACGATCGCGAATTAGCATTTTTCCGCTAACTCGTTAGCCTGCCCAGTACTTCTTAACATGTTACACGCACACACGTATAATATTTATATTTTCAATATTTATACAAAATTTTCTGTATGTTATTTATACTATTAATGTATTATTTACATGTTTGAAACAATTATTTAATGTTCTAATAATAAAATATGCACTTAAATGGTTTCATATACATTTGACACACACAAAATGTACAGATAAAATTTTAAAATGTACAGATGAGAGGGTGACCGTACTTCGGGGATTTCACTTATCGCGGGTGGTTTTTGGAACCAATTTACCGCGATAAACGAGGGATTACTGTTTATTTATTGTAGCAACTTGTATGTTGTTAGAGTTCAATAGTTTCTGATTGCCTAGGGAGGCCATGAAGGCAGCAGGGGGGAAGAGATGGGAAGAGCGATCCGGGGCGCTTTGTTAAAATGAGGCGACACACTGTGTTGGCTCGTATGTTGAACTCTTGTTTTGTAGAAAAAACAGAGCCGGTTACCAAACCCACGACTTGCCTGGTACTTTGGTAACGCTACAATACAGTCATATAGATCTGTCGTATATACAGTGCCTTGCGAAAGTATTCAGCCCCCTTGAACCTTTCAACATTTCGCCACATTTCAGGCTTCAAACATAAAGATATAAAAGTTTATTTTTTTGTCAAGAATCAACAACAAGTGGGACACAATCGTGAAGTGGAACGAAATTTATTGGATAATTTAAACATTTTTAACAAATAAAAAACTGAAAAGTGGGGCGTGCAATATTATTCGGCCCCTTTACTTTCAGTGCAGCAAACTAACTCCAGAAGTTCAGTGAGGATCTTTGAATGATCCAATGTTGTCCTAAATGACTGATGATAATAAATAGAATGCACCTGTGTGTAATCAAGTCTCCGTATAAATGCACCTGCTCTTTGATAGTCTCAGGGTTCTGTTTAAAGCGCAGAGAGAACCATGAAGACAAAGGAACACACCAGGCAGGTCCGAGATACTGTTGTGGAGAAGTTAAAAGCCGGATTTGGATACAAAAAGATTTCCCAAGCTTTAAACATCTCAAGGAGCACTGTGCAAGCAATTATATTGAAATGGAAGGAGTATCAGACCACTGCAAATCTACCAAGACCCGGCCGTCCCTCCAAACTTTCATCTCAAACAAGGAGAAGACTGATCAGAGATGCAGCCAAGAGGCCCATGATCACTCTGGGTGAACTGCAGATAACGACAGCTGAGGTGGGAGAGTCTGTCCATAGGACAACAATCAGTCGTGCACTGCAAAAATAAGGCCTTTATGGAAGAGTGGCAAGAAGAAAGCCATTTCTCAAAGATATCCATAAAAAGTCTCGTTTAAAGTTTGCCACAAGCCACCTGGGAGACACACCAAACATGTGGAAGAAGGTGCTCTGGTCAGATGAAACCAAAATCGAACTTTTTGGCCACAATGGAAAACGATATGTTTGGCGTAAAAGCAACACAGCTCATCACCCTGAACACACCATCCCCACTGTCAAACATGGTGGTGGCAGCATCATGGTTTGGGCCTGCTTTTCTTCAGCAGGGACAGGGAAGATGGCTAAAATTGATGGGAAGATGGATGGAGCCAAATACAGGACCATTCTGGAAGAAAACCTGTTGGAGTCTGCAAAAGACCTGAGACTGGGACGGAGATTTATCTTCCAACAGGACAATGATCCAAAACATAAAGCCAAATCTACAATGGAATGGTTCACAAATAGACGTATCCAGGTGTTAGAATGGCCAAGTCAAAGTCCAGACCTGAATCCAATCGAGAATCTGTGGAAAGAGCTGAAGACTGCTGTTCACAAACGCTCTCCATCCAACCTCACTGAGCTCGAGCTGTTTTGCAAGGAAGAATGGACAAGAATTCCAGTCTCTCGATGTGCAAAACTGATAGAGACATACCCCAAGCGACTTGCAGCTGTAATTGCAGCAAAAGGTGGCGCTACAAAGTATTAGCGCAAGGGGGCCGAATAATATTGCACGCCCCACTTTTCAGTTTTTTATTTGTTAAAAAAGTTTAAATTATCCAATAAATTTTGTTCCACTTCACGATTGTGTCCCACTTGTTGATTCTTGACAAAAAATTAAAATTTTATATCTTTATGTTTGAAGCCTGAAATGTCGCGAAATGTTGAAAGGTTCAAGGGGGCCGAATACTTTCGCAAGGCACTGTAGTCATATAGATCTAAGTAAGTAATATATTAATGATTAAGTAATAATGTGTTAATAATTTGACATATAAATCGTTCCTGATTATAAATCGCACCCCCGGCCAAACTATAAAAAAAAAACTGCACCTTATAGTCCGGAAAATACGGTAAGGGTATTTTTTTAATTCATTGTTATTCATATTATTAGTTTATTTTGGAGTTTGAGTTGATGCTATCTAATTTCAAAATAACTATTTTTAATTTCTAATTTGTCAACAAAAATATACATCAGCCACATAACGTCATCAGCCTTCGCCGTTACGTGCTGGCGGCTTTTGTTGTGTGCAAACCCTGCAATTTGCTAATCATAAAGAAATTCCGGCCGGATTTCTTAAGAGCTCTGGATGTTGTGGGGCTGTCATGGCTGACACGTCTCTACAACATTGCGTGGACATCGGGGACAGTGCCTCTGGATTGGCAGACTGGGGTGGTGGTTCCCCTCTTTAAGAAGGCGGACCGGAGGGTGTGTTCCAATTACAGGGGAATTACACTCCTCAGCCTCCCTGGTAAGGTCTATTCAGGGGTGCTGGAGAGGAGGGTCCGCCGGGAGGTCGAACCTCGGATCCAGGAGGAACAGTGTGGCTTTCGTCCTGGCCGTGGAACAGTGGACCAGCTCTTCACCCTCAGCAGGATCCTCGAGGGTGCATGGGGGTTCGCCCAACCAGTCCACATGTGTTTTGTGGACTTGGAGAAGGCGTTCGACCGTGTCCCTCGGGAGGTTCTGTGGGGGGTGCTTCGGGAGTACGGGGTACCGAGCCAACTGATAAGGGCGGTTCGGTCCCTGTATCACCGATGCCAGAGTCTGGTCCGCATTTCCGGCAGTAAGTCGGATTTGTTCCCAGTGAGGGTTGGACTCCGCCAAGGCTGCCCTTTGTCACCGATTCTGTTCATAATTTTTATGGACAGAATTTCTAGGCGCAGCCGAGGCGTTGAGGGGGTCCGGTTTGGGGACCTCAGCATCGCGTCTCTGCTTTTTGCAGACGACGTGGTGCTGTTGGCTTCTTCAGGCCGTGATCTCCAGCTCTCACTGAAGCGGTTCGCAGCCGAGTGTGAAGCGGTCGGGATGAGGGTCAGCACCTCCAAATCCGAGTCCATGGTCCTCGATCGGAAAATGGTGGAATTCCCTCTCCGGATCGGGGATGAGATCCTGCCCCAAGTGGAGGAGTTTAAGTATCTTGGGGTCTTGTTCACGAGTGAGGGCAGGATGGAGCGCGAGATCGACAGGCGGATCGGTGCAGCGTCGGCAGTAATGCGGACTCTGTACCGGTCTGTCGTGGTAAAGAAAGAGCTGAGCCAAACGGCAAAGCTCTCAATTTACCGGTCGATTTACGTTCCTACCCTCGCCTATGGTCACGAGCTATTGGTCGTGACCGAAAGAACGAGATCCCGGATACAAGCGGCCGAAATGAGTTTTCTCCGCAGGATGTCCGGGCTCTCCCTTAGAGATAGGGTGAGAAGTTCGGTCATCCGGGAGAGACTCGGAGTAGAGTCGCTACTCCTCCACGTTGAGAGGAGCCAGATGAGGTGGCTTGGGCATCTCATCAGGACGCCTCCTGGACGCCTCCCTGGGGAGGTGTTCCGGGCATGTCCCACCGGTAGGAGACCCCGGGGACGGCCCAGGACGCGCTGGAGAGACTATGTCTCACAGCTGGTCTGGGAACGCCTTGGGATCCCCCGGGATGAGCTGGATGAAGTGGCTGGGGAGAGGGAAGTCTGGGAGTCCCTCCTGAAGCTGCTGCCCCCGCGACCCGACCCCGGATAAGCGGAAGAAGATGGATGGATGGATGGATGGATGGAAAGAAATTCCGGAAGAAAATTGAGAGTTTAATTCAGGGTGGACACATTCATTTGCCATCATTGCCAATGACGCTGGCTTACCTTTGTTTTAGATATGTGGTGAGAAGTTATCAGACAAGAAAAAAATGTTACGTTGACAGACATTTCCTAAACAAGCACTCTGCATTTGCCAAAAAATATCCAACCGAAAATGAGCGAAAGAGAGCAATTTTAGAATTGCTACGAAAAGCTGAAGAGGGCAAACGAAAAATACAGAAAAACTGCTGAAAAATACCCATCCGAAGATGAGCGAAAGAGGGCAATTTTAGAATTGCGACGAAAAGGTGACGAGAGCAAACAATCTTTCAAGAAGTGGATTATCTGTCCACAGTCAACTAGCACTGGTAGTTTTGTAGTAGCTCTGGAGATTGTAAAGAGGGGTAAGCCGTTCACAGACGGAGAATATATGAAAGATTCGTTCATATAAATATCAACGCATCTATTCTCCGATTTTAGAAACAAGCAGGAAATTCTTAATTAAAAAACTTCATTCTTGTACCACCATGCCACTTGACAACGCCGCAGTAATACCGCAGCAACATAACACAGCACTAATAGGGCTGGATTAAAAAAGACATACCGGTAAAAGTCACCGAGAAGCGGCGGTAACACAGCAGCAACACGATAGCACAGCACTAACAGGCTGGTTAAAAAAACACACCAGTAAAAGTAAAAAAAGAGCTTCATCGTCTTCATCTTCCTCCTGTGCACTGAAACCATCGAAGTCTTCCTCCTCAGTGTCCGATTGGAATAGGATATCCTTCGCCACACACTTTCTCAGTCTCTCTTTCGTCGTCGCTTTTATGCATTTCTTCTAGCATTTTCAATGATGAGGGTCTGGTCATGCTAATTTTATTCATGCACGAAGCGCTAAATTACATTAAACTAGCGAGCGACACGTTTAGCTCCAGAGTAGACGTGACCGGGAAATAAAGAAAAGGGTGACGTAACACAATGTCATCAACATCGACTGCCTTTAACTTAAAACCGGCATCATATGCAATTCTTTTGTCCTCCATAATGACGGTTTGTGTATAAAAGCTTCCTTTCAGTAATGTCCGTCTTGATCTCGTTCTGTCTCTTCTTTGTGTGAATTATACGGCATTATTTGCCTGGCGGATGGACATGCGATCAACACACCACTTTTCTCCCCAGTGACTGTGTCACATATCCCTCCGCCCAGCAAAGCGGTGCCGCACAACAGCGGTCCACACCCTTTTTACGAGTGTATGAAAGTGATCAAGTCATCACAAAAATCACGGAAAAAATCCTATATAAGCCCCCCATAATGACGGTTTGTGTATAAAAGCTTCCTTTCAATAAAGTCCGTCTTGGTCTCGTTCTGTCTCTTCTTTGTGTGAATTATACGGCACTATTTGCCTGGCGGATGGACATGAGATCAACACAAAACCTTTCTCCCCAGTGACCGTGTCACATATCCCTCCGCCCAGCAAAGCGGTGCCACACTACAGCGGTCCACGGCCTTTTTACGAGTGTATAAAAGTGATCAAGTCATCACAATAATCACAGAAAAAATCCTATATAAGCCGCACCGGACTATAAACCGCAGGGTTAAAAATTTGAGAAAAAAGTCGCGGTTTATAGTCCAAAATTTACGGTAGTCACTTTGCTACGAAGTAAAGTAATAACGTAAATTTACGTAAGTTACTTATTATATATGGTGGGCTGGCCAGTCTACACCGAGTGTTTACAAGCAATGCCGAAAGGAAAATGCACGTTCGCGGAGGAGCTGAATAAATAAATTCCCGTGCTTTCGCCAGGGTCGTGATCCTCATGAAGCTGAGTGCTTGACATGCAAGACAGGCACTTACGTGTCTGTGGCAAATAAAGGTGCCAACGCACCCCGCAAGAGGAGGACTGAAGAAGAGCCCTTTTTTTTCTTCAAATGCACCGATGGTTAACAGTATTAACATGGCCACTTCGTAATATTTAATAAGTAATATTTACTTTTGATTTACTTTTGACTCACAGCCCCGCGTGAAGAATCACTGTTGTGATGCCAGTTCAGCTTGGAGCTGCTTCACTTTATCAGCGCGGTCACTCCCTGTTAGTTTGTCGTATGTGTTAGCATGTTTAGTATGATAGTGTCTCTTTAGGTTGAAATCCTTAAACAAGACAACCGTCTCTTTACAAATTAGACAAACACAATTGCCTTGATTTCCGGTGAAGTATTATAATTCCCATTTCTCTTGAAAGCGACGGCCCTCAATGTCAACTTTCCTTGTTTTCTTTGCAGTCGCCATGGCAGAAATGAGAGGAGAGTGGTGGTGCTGCCACCTTTTGGTAATAGGAGGAATTACAGTTTCAAGTTTCATGATTTTTTTAATTCAGTTTGACAGTGCAGGCGGGCCATAAATAATGCAGTATAAGACCGAAGCTGCGGGCCGTATGAAATCTGACCGGGGGCCGGATCTGGCCCGCGGGCCGGACTTTGGACATGATGCTACAGACACCAGGGACGTGCGGTCAGAGGAGGCTACGCCTCCCCTGCCATCATGAAAAGGGGAAAAACAAATTCACTTGTTTCTATTATAAAGTCATTTTCCTTTTAATTTCAATAATTTTGTATCATTTTGAACCAAAATCGCTGAATTTATATAGTTATTTTAAAACCGAAGACGATTCGCTCGGAGGAGCCAACGTCCTGTCTAGCCTCCTCTGAGGATTGCGTAATCCCACGGCTGCCTATGTTGACAGGCTATGCAATTAGACTGAACTGCTCTCTGTCTTTATGTCACTGTTTAAGTGTTCAAACACTGTGGCTGTATTAATTAATTTCCGTAGTTAAGCTGGTGTATATAATATCTTGTGTTTTTTGTCATCTGTCTGTGACGTCGTGTTTCTTTAGATCAGTGGTCCCCAAACTACGGCCCGCGGGCCGTATACGGCCCCCTTCCGCATTAGACCCGGCCCCCTGAACAATACCAGAGACGGAAAAAAATGCTAAACAATACCAGACCCCCTGAACAATAACAGAGACGGGAAAAAAAATGCTAAACAATACCAGAGACGGAGAAAAAAATGCTACTACGACCTCACTTTGCCCCAGCACGTTTTTACCCTTATGGCCACCCATACCCCAGTCATAGAACGTGAAAGAACGGAATAATGGCAAAAAGGTTGGGTAAGAGAAAAATTGATTCCGAATGCAGGGTATTTAACCCGCAGTGGACACACTTTTTTTTTTTGTTCAATTCAAAGAAAAGACTGCTTGTCTCGTCTGTCAAGAGATGGTGGCGGTATTCAAGGAATACAACCTGCGCCGACATTATGAATCCCGTCACAAAGACAAGTACGCCAGCTTGCAAGGCCAAATGCGAGCAGAAAAGTCCTGAAAGGGGGGATCCTGAAAGGGGGATCCTTCCATCTGTGGTCCCTTCTCAAGGTTTCTCATTTTTCCCCTGGTAGGGTTTTTTTGAGTTTTTCCTTGCCCTTTTGGGAGCTTAAGATCAGGGGATGATAGACTCTATGTGAAGCCCTTTGAGACTGCTTGTGATTTAGGGCTGTACAAATAAACTTGACTTGACACCGCGGAGCTTCTTATTTTTATTCGTGGAGTTACCGCAAACTTTGAGATGTGCGAGGAGCTGGCATCCCTACAAAGCCTGAAAGGCACTACGACTGGGGAGGATATTTTCGACAAAGTATGTAAAACCATGCAACGGTTGGATCTGGACTGGGCAAAGGTTGTCAGCGTCACGACTGACAGGGCCCCAAGTATGGTGGGCGCGTCTCGGGGTTTAATAGGACGCATGAGCCGGGAGATGGAAGAATGGGGTCTCAAGCGAAGTTGAACTTTTACCTAGGATTGTGCACGGCACCGCATAACTTTCTTTCTGTTAAGAACCCACTGAGGGTTATTGGCCTATATATTTTCCGCGTTATTTTATTCTGTGAAGAACCCAGAGAGGGCTATTTGATCTCAGAAAGGGTTATTAATATTTGGATATGTGTGGTGCGCTGGAGTGTCAGCATGTTTTCTGGAAAACACTAAATGATTACATTTCGGGACACCTGTGATTGTCACACTTTTTCTGTTCGAAACTGACCCCGGCCCCCCATCAGAGAAGGGAAAAGTTATGTGGCCCTCATTGGAAAAAGTTTGGGGACCCCTGCTTTAGATGAACAAAACGGCTTTGAAAAGAGATCTTCCGGAGGCTACGAAAAAAGGTTCTCCAGCCTTATGGCAGCGGGTGCTAGTGATCCCGGGATACTTGATGCGCCTACCTGTAGAATAAGAGATCTCCAGTTCAAATTTACAGTGAACAACTGAGGAGCAGTCGTCCATTTGTTTTGTTTTACATTCGTTTTTTTTTTTCTTCCGTTTTTACATTTCGTTTTACAATGGAGGATTACATATCCAAACGATTTTCAACGATGGATTTTTTGTCGAAGCAGGAGGTCATCAGTAAAGGAAGACCAACTCCGGAGTTAAAAGGTTTAATTCGGACAACAGGACTTCGGATTTCATGTGCTTTATTGAGTGGTTTTATGTGTGAAGACTGCTGATATGAGATTTTAATTAAAATAGTTCAAATTAAATAATGAATAAGCCACACTAGAGCAGCGTTCCCCAACCTTTTTTGTGACACGGATAGGTGTCGGACAAATTTTACGGGGGGGGGGGGGGGGGGTGACGTCAGTGCCTCCCCAGTCATGAACCTCACCGCACGTCACTGACAGACACACAAAAAAAGACCCGCCCCCTCCAAAATGACCCCCCCAAAAAAATGTGTCCTCTTTTTCAGAAACCCAAATCTGGTCACCCTAGACAAAATGGCTCTTTTGATCATGAAAGTTGCAGACCACTGGCCTATACTTACGAACCTTTGCAATAGAAACCGAAGCCTCGCGATTTTTTGCATTTACTTCCGAACCAATTATAGACTTTTAAAATTTTAGACGCTCCTCCCCAGTCTCCTAAGACTACATAAAACTCAAAATCATAAAGGACAATGGCAACGCATGCCAATTCTCGAACTCACCAGTGTTGCCCCAAAGTAGATAACGCCGTGAAAATTGCTAACTAACCCTTGCCGCAGGAGAGCGCACGCATCGAATAAAAGGCGGAAGGCGTTGCCGTGCAGCAGACAGTACCAGGTTGTTTTAAATAAAAACATGAAGAACACACTTTGTGTTTGTCAATTTCCATTTTTAGAAGCTCGGTTCCTTTTTTTACTTTTTTTTAGTTCTCACTCGTGTTCTGCGCGAGGTGCGTTCAATGACCACTCACACAGTCGGAAAACTCATTAATTGCAACAGAAATTAATGACGAGTACGTGAGCACATTGCAAGCAGTACGTACAGACATACAATAATTTATTAGCCTGATTTCTTTTGTGTCTTCTCTAGTGGATTTTTAGCAAGTGTGGAAATTTAGAACAGGTTCCCCCTTCCCCAAACAAAGTTAGGAGGTCAAGATTATAGTGACATTTATTTTTTGTTATAAAGGTTTCAAAAAGCAAAAACAAAACTTGTTTTGGTTTTCTGTGTGTTTTACACAGAGTAATAGGGCAAAAAGTGTGACTTTTGGGACAGTCCTGCAACGCATTATTTGCTTTTACATTGATTCCTATGGGAAAGGTTACAAATGTTTCTACTTACAAACCCGATCGCGAATGCAAATGAGATACTTCACGTCCCACTCTCTTTAGGCCGCAAGATGTGCACCTCCCTTTGCGGTCGACATATTTGTAGTTTTTTAGCCGACGTAGAGTTTACTTGTGCCGCAAACTTTTAGATTGATTAACAAATGTGAACGGTAGAAGACTTGTTCATACATACGTAACACGTAACAAAATAAATCCCCTCACAATATTTATGAACACGTCTTGTAAACAAGCACTGCTGTCAAATTAACCAGTAGATAATGCTAGCATTAGCGAGAAGCTAACAAATGCATTTAACACATTTTTGTGTTCCCCAAATACAGCACCTTTGATGCAATTCATCGGATACAACTACTCATAATACACCCACAAGAAGTAAAAACAGCGCGCACAGCTCTAAAATCAGCAGAAAGACTGGCGCTAATGCAATGAAAACGAATGCATAGACACGCAATATTATTCAAGTGAAATACAGTTTATTATTTTTGTCATCTCAAGCTTACAGCTTTACTGTGTCCGTCATTTCTATAGATTGAAGGAACTGAACCATCAACGAAATGAAGTATTTCGGTGAATCCTTCGCTATACCGACAAAAGAATTCTGAAACACTCGTCCTTGAACAAGCAGGACTTTGCCCACAGACGTGGGAACACTGCTTGAAAAAGGAAATTTGACCAGGCACTTCTTTGAGGTTCTGATGTTGGGGCAAGATGCACCCAACAACGGAACATTTTGATCTCTCCACTTCGACATCCTTGAGTTGTTTGAACTACAAAAGTCTCTCAGGGTAATAAAGATGGTGGATTGCAAGACCATTTGGCAACAACCATTACCTTTGGGGTTTGTCTCACCCCAACGGATATGATGTAATAGATAAAAATACGTAATAGAAAACGGAGAAAACTGAACGGAGTAAAAAATAGCCCCCAAACAGTATCTCTGCAGCACCTGGAGGGATAGATTACATTCTAAATCGGGGGTGGGCAAACTACGGCCCGCGGGCCACATCCGGCCCACGGGACCGTTTAATCCGGCCCGCCAACCCTGAATAAATTGTATTATTAAACTTTTTTTTTGGTCATTTTGCCTGCAATGACTGCGTTTCCCCAGTAGATGGGGAACCGCTCGCCTGCGCATTTACTACCGGAAGCCGTGTCAGAAAGCTCGGTGCACACTCACAAGTGTGTGTACGTACTCAGTAGTACGGACATGGCGCACTCGCGCTCTATTTGTATCAGTCCCGAATTTAGAGCGTGGGCTGTGACGACAGCATTCTTGTAATTCGCGCGCTGAGCTTTCAGATACAGTTTTACGGTAAAGCCACCCACAAACCTTCCCCTGGAATCCTTCTATTAAAATGAGTCGCCCAAGGAAAAGCAAGGTGGACACAGTGCCGAGTGTTTAAAAAAGAGTGGCCAATTTGGCTCGACGTACGCGACGTGACGTTCAGCCACATGAACATCAACATCAACCCGTCACACCTCGGATCTCTCCTAAGAATTGCCACAACAAATTTTACTCCAGACTATGACGCACTAGCAAAAAAGGGAGACCAACAACACTGTTCCCACTGAAAATGAAGGTGAGGCTCTCAAGTTTGTTGGAAAAAAATGCATTTTGAATATGATTTGTACACATAGCAGGGATTGAAACTAGCGACCATTCTCATTTTCAAACAATGCAGGATGCTCAAGGACATTGATGCACCACCTGTTTGCGACTAATCTTAGCCTGTAAAGTTCTTAAGGCTTACTTTAAGGAAGTGTTTCCCGTTTCCTCACCTCTGTTACCAGGTGTTTGTGAGTTAAAACTCTGTTCTGATTTTCAGATACCCCTCACCGTGTTGCCGTTTTGATTACTTTATTTGGATGTATGCTTTCACCGATTCTTCAAGATGATATATTTGGTCAGAATGTTTGCCGTTTGATGTGATCTCATAAGATAAACATCTTTCATTAATCTGACCTGCAGGCACTGAAGTGATGGAGACTGTTATTCATAATAACAGTGTCGTATTTTATGAGAATCACTGATAGCAGTTTTTTAGTGAATTTCTTTTTTTTTTTAATGCTGTTAATAAATGCATTTGTTTTCAAAAAACTCGTTTGGAATATCCATGCTTTACTACCTACTAAAGGCCAAAATCTTTTATGCAATGATCTTTACAGGTCGCTTATATTACTTCACACAAACACTACGTCCATCTGCTCCTGGTTCGGCCCTCCGGTCCAAATTTAGAACCCAGTTCGGCCCGCGAGTCAAAAAGTTTGCCCACCCCTGTTCTACATACTACATTCTTGGAGACTCCAAATACACAAGAAAATGAATATGGAAGCAATAAAGGTGGATTTTCCATATGTCTCATTCTTGGAGGCTTACTCCGTGGTTTACAGGTTAAACACACAATTGAACAATTATGCTCGAAGCTTGAGCGCAAATGGTGTGCAACTAAACTCGTCCCAAGAAACACTCCTGGATCTCTAGATCCCTTGTCCTCGTCCCTTGCCTCATCCGGGGCTTCTACCGTGAGTTTCCTCATAAGACATGTAAGGCACCAGATGTGCCCCTTGGGGAGGGCGGGGTGGGGGGATACTAGTATGACTGTGGGTCTTTGATTAAATTAGTGGCTTTGGTTCTTCAATTGGCCAAATAGGGTTAGGCGCATCCTTTTCATTTTGTAAACTTTTGGTTCCCCACTGTCATCTACTGTCTGCGTCTCGGTTCAAATCCTGCACAAGTGACATTGTTTGGTCGTAGCTGACTGCCGTTAGACAAAGGACGTCATGTACAGATCCTGTTATGTCAATGTGAGTGTAAAAAACAAAACACCTTTAGCATCACAAATTCCCTGCATCACAGTCAAGTTGCTTTTTATTATTTATTAGGAATGTGCTCAATCTATTGATACCTACGTACTGATGTTAATAAAAAGGATACTGTACCGATATTTTGGTTCTGGGTATTGGTAGTCTTCCCTGAGTCGAGGGCGCGCAGCAATAGCGTAAAAAGGGGATATACACCATATGCAACGCATAGAAATGATGCGCCCTTTGGCAAAGCAATGGGAGGAAAGTTATTTTGAGTAGGTATTTTATGTATTTATTAAACAGCTGTTGTTGTTTTTTACGTGTGATATGATCAATAACAGAGGGATGTCACTGCTCAGTGACTGTCACCTCCTCTACTCTCAGCCTCTCCGCCGACACACACGCAGAGGCGCTGCAGTGCGCGCTTCCTTGCGCACGCGCTGGAGTGTGATTGTTTCCATTTGAAACATCTGATGACCTACCACTTTTTCGTTTGCCAGTATTTGTCGTTTTTGAAAAAAAGAAAACGAAAAAAACAAGTCACATTAACCTCGGTATTCAATGTGTAGTTGCGGATATTAAAGCCTGTAATGGTACTATTCTCTAGCTGACGTGAGTACGTCTGTGTATGTGCCCTGATGCGAATATTAAAGCCTGTAATGGTACTATTCTCTAGCTGACGTGAGTATGTTTGTGTATGTGCCCTGATGTCCCAGCTCGTGTGCGTGTACAGACTGACCTCGTGGATCTATCTATCTATCTATCTATCTATCTATCTATCTATCTATCTATCTATCTATCTATCTATCTATCTATCTATCTATCTATCTATCTATCTATCTATCTATCTATCTATCTATCTATCTATCTATCCGTCTGCTCAATGACCTCAACCGCTTCTTTGCTCGCTTCGACGCTCAGAACAGCACTTGCCCGCTGAAGGCCACTCCCCCTTCCCACGAGCTGCCCCTGTGCCTC
The DNA here is from genome assembly GCF_901709675.1 of Syngnathus acus. Classification (NCBI taxonomy): domain Eukaryota; kingdom Metazoa; phylum Chordata; class Actinopteri; order Syngnathiformes; family Syngnathidae; genus Syngnathus; species Syngnathus acus. Next base: position 26,773,363 of record NC_051095.1, read on the forward strand.
TCCGCCGACAGCGTGAGGAGGACGCTTGCCGCTATCGACATCCGTAAGGCGGCGGGCCCGGACAACATCCCGGGTCGAGCGCTGAAGGACTGCGCTGGTGAGCTGACGGGTGTCTTCACGGACATCTTTAACACTTCCCTGCAGCAGGCCATCGTCCCGTCGTGTTTCAAAGCTGCCACCATCGTACCTGTGCCGAAGAAGCCTGCTCCGTCCTGCTTCAATGACTACCGCCCCGTGGCACTTACGCCCATCATCATGAAGTGCTTTGAGCGGCTTGTCTTGGAGCACATCCGGTCAGTTCTCCCCCCCACCATTGACCCCTTCCAGTTTGCGTACCGAGCCAAACGGTCCTCTGAGGATGCCATCTGCTCTGCCCTCCACTCGGCCCTCACCCACCTGGAGGGGAAGGACTCGTATGTGAGGTTGCTGTTTGTGGACTTCAGTTCTGCCTTCAACACCATTGTGCCGCAGCGTCTCATCAGCAAACTTGACAAGCTGGGCCTCAGTACCTGCCTCTGCAACTGGCTACTGGACTTCCTCTGTCAGAGGCCACAGGTGGTACGTGTTGGCGACAAGATCTCCGCCAGCATCACGCTGAGCACAGGGGCCCCCCAAGGCTGCGTGCTCAGTCCGCTGCTCTTCACCCTCCTGACGCATGACTGCGCTGCCACCTGCAGCGGCAACCGCATAGTGAAGTTTGCTGACGACACGACTCTGGTGGGTCTCATCACCAAGGGAGACGAGACTCAATACAGGCTGGAGGTTGACCTTCTGACCGCGTGGTGCAGGGACAACAACCTCCTGCTGAACGTCGACAAGACCAAGGAGATTGTTGTTGACTTCCGGAAGGGTCACGCCCAACACCTGCCGCTGACCATCGACGGTGCTGTGGTGGAGCGAGTGAGCAGTGCCAGGTTCCTGGGGGTGCACATCAGTGAAGATCTCTCCTGGTCCACCAACACCGCGTCGCTGGCGAAGAAGGCCCAGCGCCGCCTGTACTTCCTTCGGAAACTCAGGCGAGCGGGGGCTCCTCCGGCCGTCATGACTACTTTTTACCGCGGCACCATTGAGAGCGTCCTCTCCAGCTGTATTGCTGTCTGGGGTGGCAGCTGCACTGACCAAGACTTGAAGGCCCTGCAGCGCGTAGTGAAAACGGCTAGTAAGACTATTGGTGCTTCTCTCCCCTCCTTGAAGGACATTTACACCTCCCAACTCACCCGCAAGGCGACCAAGATTGTGAGTGATGTGAGTCACCCCGCTCACTCTTTGTTTGAACTTCTGCCCTCTGGGAGGCGGTACAGGAGCCTGCGCTCCCGCACCACCAGACTTTCCAACAGCTTCGTACTCCAGGCTGTTAGGATCCTGAACTCGCTCCCCCTTTCAGCGTAGCGTCCTGTTCTTGCTGTATGCACACTGGCTCGGTTTTGCCCCTCATATTTAATGGGTTATTGGTCTGTTATTTATTCATCGCTCATTTTATTTTATTTTATTTATTATTTGTTATTTATGGTTTGGGCATTCTTGTTTTTGTTTTGTGTCGCCTACTTGTATGTCTCGTCACCGTGGGATGGAGGAAACGGAATTTCGGTTTCTTTGTGTGTCTTGACATATGAAGGGATTGACAATAAAGCTTACTTTGACTTTGACTTTGACTTTGATCTGTCTGTCTGTCTGTCTGTCTGTCTGTCTATCACCAAACCCCTCGTTAGTGAAATTTTTATTTTTTTTTTCCAAATTCAAGACATTAATGTTTATTACTGGTGCACAAAATGAGCCGTGCATGAACATCACCTTGTTCAAAGAAGAACAAAACCAACACAATGCATGAACTCACAACAAATTACATACCTACAAACAGTGGTGTGGTTCATGACTGGGGAGGCACTGACGTCATCCCTCCCCCATAACCGTGTCACAAAAAAGGTTGGGGAACGCTGCACTAGAGTAGCTTATTCATTATTTAATTTGGACTGTTATAATTAAATTCCCATATCAGCAGTCTTCACACATAAAAACATTCAATAAAGCACATGGAATCAAAAACTTGTTTTCGATCGTGCGTACCACTCCGTTTGAAAAGACATGTACGAATCAAACCTTTTAACTCCGGAGTTGGTCTTCCTTTACTGATGACCTCCTGCTTCGACAAAAAATCCATCGTTGAAAATTGTTTGAGTTTGGATATGTAATCCTCCATTGTAAAACGAAATGTAAAAACGAAAGGAAAAAAACGAATGTAAAACAAAATAAATGGACGACCGCTCCTCAGCTGTTAACTGTAAATTTGAACTGGAGATCACTTATTCTACAGGTGGGCGCATGAAGCATCCCGGGATCACTGGCGCCCCCTGCCATAAGGCTGGAGAACCTTTTTTCGTTCCATCCGTTGGGTCTCTTTTCAAAGCCATTTTGTTCATCTGAAGAAACACGACGTTACAGACAGATGAAAAAACACACAAGATATTATATACACCAGCTTAACTCCGGAAATTAATTAATACAGCCACAGTGTTTGAACACTTAAACAGCGACATAAAGACAGAGAGCAATGCCTCAGTGACGTTATTGAAATCTTGTCTCCTGAAAACGACAAATTAAAACGAATGGTCTGTCCCGCCACACATAGTAAGTGAAAAAACGTATGTTTTTGTTTGTGGAATTTGTTGAACTGAGAGTTTGTCTGTGTGAGACAATGCACACAATGTTCATTGTTGAAAATGTGGTCTTTGGTCTGTGGTTTTAGTACTGTAGGAGTCAATTTGTCATTATCATGTTGGTGCGTGACATGATAATGTCACACAATACATTTGGCTGAGCAGAGGTGTGTGTGTGTGTGCGCGCGCGTTTGTGCGTGAGTGTGCATGTGTGTGTGTGTGTGTGTGCGTGAGTGTGTGTGTGTGGGGGGGGAATGTTCATGTGTGCTCATGTGTATGATGTGGCTCTTTGCGATGACACAGTAAAAAATGTGGCTCTAGTCTCTGACTGGTTGGCCACCCCTGGCATAGCCTGTCAGCATAGGCAGCCGTGTGATTACGCAATCCTCAGAGGAGGCAAGGCAGGAAGTTGCCTCCTCCGAGTGACTCGTCTTCGGTTTTAACATGACTATAAAAATTCTGCGATTTTGGTTCAAAATGATACAAAACTACTGAAATTAACTCCGTGAGTCGTCACCTTATCGTGGTGGAGGGGTTTGCGTGCCCCTATGATCCTAGGAGCCATGTTGTCTGGGGCTTCATGCCCCTGGTAGGGTCACCCATGGCAAACGGGTCCTAGGTGAGGGGCCAGACAAAGCACGGCTCACACGAGCCCCTTATGACGAACAAAATAAATGGATCTCGTTTTCCCTCGCCCGGACGCGGGTCACCGGGGCCCCCCTCTGGAGCCAGGCCTGGAGGCGGGCTCGAAGGCGAGCGTCTGGTGGCCGGGCCTTCGCCCATGGGGCCCGGCCGGGCACAGCCCAAAAAGGAAACGTGGGTCCCCCTTCCCATGGGCTCACCACCTGTGGGAGGGGCCAAAGGGGTCGGGTGCAGTGCAAGCTGGGTGGCGGCCAAAGGCAGGGACCTTGGCGGTCTGATCCCCGGCTGCAGAAGCTGGCTCTTGGGACATGGAATGTCACCTCTCTGGCTGGAAAGGAGCCCGAGCTGGTGTGCGAGGCAGAAAAGTTCAGACTAGATATAGTCGGACTTGCCTCTACGCACAGTTTGGGTTCCGGTACCAGCCCTCTCGAGAGGGGCTGGACTCTCTTCCACTCTGGAGTTGCCCACGGTGAGAGGCGTCGAGCAGGTGTGGGTATACTTATTGCCCCCCGGTTGGGCGCCTGCACATTGGGGTTCACCCCGGTGAACGAGAGGGTAGCCTCCCTCCGCCTTCGGGTGGGGGGACGGGTCCTGACTGTTGTTTGTGTCTATGCACCAAACGGCAGCTCAGAGTACCCACCCTTCTTGGAGTCCCTGGAGGAAGTGCTGAAGAGCGCTCCTTCTGGGGACTCCATCGTTCTACTGGGTGACTTCAATGCTCACGTGGGCAATGACAGTGAGACCTGGAAGGGCGTGATTGGGAGGAACGGCCTCCCCGATCTGAACCCGAGCGGTGTTCTATTATTGGACTTCTGTGCTCGACACGGATTTTCTATAATGAACATCATGTTCAATCATAAGGGTGTCCATGTGTGCACTTGGCACCAGGACACCCTAGGCCGCAGTTCGATGATCGACTTTGTAGTCGTGTCATCGGATTTGCGGCCGCATGTTTTGGACACTCGGGCGAAGAGAGGGGCGGAGCTGTCAACTGATCACCACCTGGTGGTGGGTTGGCTCCGATGGTGGGGGAAGATGCCGGTCCGACCTGGCAGACCCAAACGCTCTGTGAGGGTCTGCTGGGAACGTCTGGCGGAATCCCCTGTCAGGAAAAGCTTCAACTCCCACCTCTGGCAGAGCTTTTCCCACGTCCCGGGGGAGGCGGGGGACATTGAGTCCGAGTGGACCTTGTTCCGCGCCTCCATTGTTGAGGCGGCCGACCGGAGCTGTGGCCGTAAGGTCATTGGTGCCTGTCGTGGCGGCAATCCCCAAACCCGCTGGTGGACACCGGCGGTAAGGGATGCCGTAAAGCTGAAGAAGGAGTCCTATCGGGCCGTTTTGGCCTGCGGGACTCCGGAGGCAGCTGACAGGTACCGGATGGCCAAGCGGAACGCGGCTTCGGCGGTTGCTGAGGCAAAAACCCGGGCGTGGGAGGAGTTTGGCGAGGCCATGGAGAATGACTTCCAGACGGCTTCGAGGAAATTCTGGTCCACCATCCGGCGTCTCAGGAGGGGGAAGCAGTGCAACGTCAACACTGTTTACAGTGGAGATGGCGTGCTGCTGACCTCGACTCGGGACGTCGGTGGGGAGAATACTTCGAAGACCTCCTCTATTCCACCTACACGCCTTCCATTGTGGAAGCAGGGCCTGGGGACTCTGAGGCGGACTCTCCAATCTCTGGGGTCGAAGTCACTGCGGTAGTTAAAAAACTCCTCGGTGGCAAGGCCCCGGGGGTGGATGAGATCCGCCCGGATTTCTTAAGGGCTCTGGATGTTGTAGGGCTGTCATGGCTGACACATCTCTACAACATTGCGTGGACATCGGGGACAGTGCCTCTGGATTGGCAGACTGGGGTGGTGGTTCCCCTCTTTAAGAAGGGGGACCGGAGGGTGTGTTCCAATTACAGGGGAATTACACTCCTCAGCCTCCCTGGTAAGGTCTATTCAGGGGTGCTGGAGAGGAGGGTCCGTCGGGAGGTCGAACCTCGGATTCAGGAGGAACAGTGTGGCTTTCGTCCTGGCTGTGGAACAGTGGACCAGCTCTTCACCCTCAGCAGGATCCTCGAGGGTGCATGGGAGTTCGCCCAACCAGTCCACATGTGTTTTGTGGACTTGGAGAAGGCGTTCGACCGTGTCCCTCGGGAGGTTCTGTGGGGGGTGCTTCGGGAGTACGGGGTACCGAGCCAACTGATAAGGGCGGTTCGGTCCCTGTATCACCGATGCCAGAGTTTGGTCCGCATTTCCGGCAGTAAGTCGGATTCGTTCCCAGTGAGGGTTGGACTCCGCCAAGGCTGCCCTTTGTCACCGATTCTGTTCATAATTTTTATGGACAGAATTTCTAGGCGCAGCCGAGGCGTTGAGGGTGTCCTGTTTGGTGACCTCAGCATCGCGTCTCTGCTTTTTGCAGACGACGTGGTGCTGTTGGCTTCTTCAGGCCGTGATCTCCAGCTCTCACTGGAGCGGTTCGCAGCCGAGTGTGAAGCGGTCGGGATGAGGGTCAGCACCTCCAAATCCGAGTCCATGGTCCTCGATCGGAAAAGGGTGGAATGCCCTCTCCGGATCGGGGATGAGATCCTGCCCCAAGTGGAGGAGTTTAAGTATCTTGGGGTCTTGTTCACGAGTGAGAGGAGGATGGAGCGCGAGATCGACAGGCGGATCGGTGCAGCGTCGGCAGTAATGCGGACTCTGTACCGGTCCGTCGTGGTAAAGAGAAAGCTGAGCCAAAAGGCAAAGCTCTCAATTTACCGGTCGATTTACGCTCCTACCCTCACCTATGGTCACGAGCTATGGGTCGTGACCGAAAGAACGAGATCCCGGATACAAGCGGCCGAAATGAGTTTTCTCCGCAGGATGTCCGGGCTCTCCCTTAGAGATAGGGCGAGAAGTTCGGTCATCCGGGAGAGACTCGGAGTAGAGTCGCTACTCCTCCACGTTGAGAGGAGCCAGATGAGGTGGCTCGGGCATCTCATCAGGATGCCTCCTGGACGCCTCCCTGGGGAGGTGTTCCGGGCATGTCCCACCGGTAGGAGACCCCGGGGACGACCCAGGACGCGCTGGAGAGACTAAGTCTCTCAGCTGGCCTGGGAACGCCTTGGGATCCCCTGGGATGAGCTAGATGAAGTGGCTGGGGAGAGGGAAGTCTGGGAGTCCCTCCTGAAGCCGCTGCCCCCGCGACCCGACCCCGGATAAGCGGAAGAAGATGGATGGATGGATGGATGGAGGACTTTATAATAAAAACAATTGAATTTGTTTTTTCCCCTTTTCATGATGGCAGGGGAGGCACTATATCAGCGCCGCCAGCGCAGACCCGAGTGTCTGTCTGTCCCGTGATGCTGCTTCGCTCATCAGTCCCTGAGAAACTGACTCGCTTAACAATTCGGAAATCCCGCAGAATTGTTTGTCCACCCCAGCCAGATCGCCGCTCCAGCGCCAGCTATTCCCATCTCCCCCCCCCACAATAAAGTCTCCGTCGCTACGCACTTGGCTGTACTGTCTGATCCCTTACAGTACAGACCGATCAACGCTATGCAGCCAGCAAACGACGAGACGGCATTGAGCCGACTGGAGCGAGCCGAGACCGCCATCAACAGCCTGTCCGCCGACATCCGGAATCTGATCGAGGTTGGTCAACAACAACAGCTACAGCAGGAGGAGATGGCCCAAGCCCTCCAGAGACTGTCGGTGGCTGCGTCCCCGGCTGTCACGGCACCCCCTCACCGCCCGTCTGCCGAGGTCTGTCGTGGACATCCCGGAGCCCCGCTTCGGCAACATCGAGAAGTTTAACGGAGATCCCAAGCACGTGAGGGCATTCGTGACTAACTGCCGTATAATGTTCAGCCTTCAGCCGTCACGTTTGCGTCGGAATCTGCCAAGGTCGGGTTCGTCCTAACCCACCTCACGGGCGAGGCACGGCTGTGGGGTCTGGCCGAATACGAAAGGATGGCCCCGGCTTGCGATTCGTTCGACGCCTTCGCGGAGGAATTGCTCTGCCTATTCGACCTGGGCTCCGCCGCCGAAGACGCCGCAGAGGAACTGCCGACACTGCGTCAAGGTAGCCGATCGGTCGCTGAGTACGCACTTAAGTTCCAGACGTTGGCCGGTAGCAACGGATGGAACACGCCGGCGCTCGTTAGCACATTCCTCAACGGCCTCGCTGAGTACATGAAAGACAAACTAGTTTCCTACGATCGCCCGCGAACCCTGAAGGGCGCGATGGACTTGGCGGCCCGAGTAGACGGGCGGATCCGGACGCGGCGGCGCGATCGGGAGCGGAGGTCCCTGCGGAACCCGCGTGGGTGGTCACCTTCCTCCGTCTGCTGGGGAACCGCCAACCACACCACCCGCCGAGCCCATGGATCTGGGAAGGGCTCGAGTTCCCTCAGAGGAGCACCGTCGACGCCTCTCACTGGGCTTGTGTTTTTACTGTGGGGAGGGGGGTCATCGGGTGGCGGGGTGCCCGTTAAAAGGCCAGAGCTCACGTGGCGTCGGGGGATCCGCGTGAGCTCGACCAGCACCGGCTTTCCCAGTCCCAGCACGCTCACGCAACAGGCACGTGTCCAGCTTGCAGCGGGCGACCAGAACGTGGCAGCCTTGGTGGATTCCGGGGCGGAGGGGAACATCATGGACATTAGCCTGGCACGTCAGTGGGGTATCGACTTCCTGCCTCTGAGCCTGTCCATTCCCGCACGTGCCATTGATGGCCGTCTGATCGGCGAGGTGGCTTTTGTGACGGAACCAGTTAAGTTACTGCTCTCCGGCAATCACCACGAAACCATCCAGTTTTTTCTTCTTTCCCTCCCAGGACAGCAGCTCATACTGGGGCACCCTTGGTTGCGGCAGCACAACCCGGTGCTGGACTGGGAAGTGGGGGTTGTTCGGCAGTGGAGTGAACGCTGCCATCGGGTGTGCCTGAAGGCGGCCACCAGCCCACTCGGGAGAGCCCCGCCCAGGTACAGTCCCGACATCTCCAATGTACCAGCATTGTATCACGAAGTCAAAGAGGTTTTTAGTAAAGCCAGGGCCACTTCTCTTTCTCCACACCGGTCCTACAATTGCGCCATCGATCTGTTGCCCGGCACCTTCCCTCCCAAGGGACGCGTCTACTCCCTGTCTGCTCCTGAGCGCCGTGCTATGGAGGAATACATCCGGGAGTCCCTGGCGGCCGATATCATACGGCCGTCCTCTTCACCTGCGGGAGCGGGGTTTTTCTTCGTGAAGAAGAAGGAGGGCACGCTCCGCCCGTGCGTCGACTACCGGGGAATAAACGAGATCACTGTAAAGAACCGATACCCTCTGCCTCTTCTTTCTTCCGCCTTCGAGAGCCTTCAGGGTGCCACCATCTTCACAAAGCTGGATCTTCGCAACGCCTCCCACCTGATCCGCATCTGGGAGGGAGACGAGTGGAAGACGGCTTTCAACACCCCAAGCGGACACTACGAGTACTTGGTGGTTCCGTTTCGGCTCACCAACGCCCCAGCGGTTTTCCAGTCCTTGATAAATGACGTGTTACGAGACATGCTGGACAAATTCGTGTTCGTTTATTTGGACGACATCCTCATCTTCTCCCACTCGCTCCCTGAGCACATCAAGCATGTTCGGGTGGTGCTGCGCCGCCTCCTGGAGAATTCGCTCTACGTGAAGGCAGAGAAGTGCGAGTTCCACGCCTCCTCTGTCAAATTCCTCGGCTACGTGGTGCGTGAGGGATCCATTGAAATGGACCCTGGGAAAGTGCAAGCGGTCATGTCATGGCCTGTTCCCGAAACACGCAAGCGGCTGCAACAGTTCTTAGGATTCGCAAACTTTTATCGCCGTTATATCCGTGGATACAGCACGGTGGACGCGCCCCTCACCACCCTTACCAGCCCCTCCTCCCCGTACAAATGGACGGAACGGGCAGAACAGGCATTTCAGGAGCTTAAGAGGAGGTTCACATCCGCTCCCATCCTCCGAGTCCCCGATCCCGACAGACAGTTCGTGGTCGAGGTGGACGCCTCGAACGTGGGTGTCGGGGCGGTGTTGTCCAACGTAGCCGCCAAGACGATCGTCTCCACCCGTGCGCCTTTTTTTTTTGCCGCTTGTCAGCCTCAGAACGGAACTATGACATCGGCAATCGGGAGCTCCTCGCCGTCAAGTTGGCCTTGGAGGCGTGGCGGCATTGGCTGGAGGGCGCCACCACTCCGTTCATTGTCTGGACCGACCACCGCAACTTGGAGTATCTGAGATCGGCCAAGAGACTGAACGCGAGACAAGCACGGTGGGTTCCCGTAACGCGAAGGTGGACGCCCTGTCGCGTTTGTTTCCTGGTGGGGAGGAGGGACAGGGTCCGCCTCCCACTATCCTCCCAAGCTCGGTTCGGGTGGCGGCTCTTTCATGGGAGATTTTACTCTCGCTGCAGCTGCTGGAAATCAAAGCCAGGGGGCGCTTTGGTTGCGTTTGGGACCAAAATTCAGACCGTGGAAGCCGCATCACGCGATCAACCTGGCCCCAGCAACTGCCCGGAGGGTCGCCTGTTCGTCCCTGAAGGCCTGCGGTCATCCGTCCTGCAATGGGCGCACGACTCACGCCTGGCCTGTCATCCCGAGCTGCACGCACGAGTTACGTTGTGGCACAGCGTTTCTGCTGGCACACCTGGCAAGTGGACACCAGCGATTACGTCAAAGCCTGCTCGATTTGTAACCGCTGTAAGACGTCTACTCATCCTCCAGCCGGGCTGCTTCAACCCTTGCCGGTTCCCCAGCGTCCCTGGTCTCACCTGTCAATCGACTTTGTCACGGGCATCCCCCCCTCGGAGGGAAACACGGTGGTCCTCACGGTGGTGGACCGTTTCAGCAAGATGACGCATTTCATCCCTCTGCCTAAGCTCCCATCTGCGAAGCAGACTGCGTCCATCATGATGCGGGAGGTGTTTCGTCACCACGGTCTCCCACAAGACATCGTGTCAGACCGAGGTCCACAATTCGCTTCCACCTTCTGGGCGGAGTTCTGCCGACTCCTCGGCGCTACGGCCAGCCTCTCCTCGGGGTTTCACCCTCAGTCCAATGGTCAAGCGGAGCGCCTGAACCAGGAACTGGGCAGGTCCCTCCGATGCATGGCCGCCGGGGACCAGCGCGGGTGGGTCCAACAGCTTCCCTGGGTAGAGTATGCTCACAACTCCCTCGGCCACGGGACTTTCGCCTTTCCACTGCGTCTTCGGGTACCAGCCACCCTTGTTCGCCCACCAGGAGCGTAGTGCGGCGTGCCTGTCGGCCCAGGCTTGTGTCCGCCGTTGTCATCGAGCCTGGGCAGGGGCCCGGATCACTCTTCTCCACTCTGTTTCAGGCTATGCCCACCAGGCGAACAAGCGCCGTACGCCGGCTCCGGAGTACAGAGTGGGGCAGCGTGTGTGGCTCTCGACGCGGGATTTGCCGCTGCGAGCGGGATCCCGCAAGCTGGCGCCCCGCTTTATTGGACCGTTCCCTATTCAGAAGGTGATTGGCCCGTCCGCCGTCCGTCTTCTCCTTCCAGAGTCCATGAAGGTTCACCCCATGTTCCACGTGTCCCGTGTGCGGCCCATCTTTGAGAGCGCGTTGGCACCGGCGCCCGTTCCGCCGCCGCCCGTTCCGCCGCCGGGGGTCCGGCTTACGCTGTCCGCTCCTTGCTCCGATCGCGGCGACGCGGTCGTGGCCTCCAATACCTCGTGGATTGGGAGGGTTATGACAACGCGCACCGCTCCTGGGTTCCGAGCCGCTGGATACTCGACCGTTCGCTCATCACGGAGTTCCATCGGTGTCATCCGGACCAACCGGGTCCTCGGCGCGGGCGCCCGAGGAGGGACGAGGGGACCAGGGGTGAGGGTCCGGGGAGGTCTTGTCCGCCGGTACCGGGGCCTTCTGCTCCCGCGTCCGTCGATCCTGCTTCCGGCAAGGAGTCGGACGTTTCAGCGGAGTGCTGACCCCCCCGCCTGGTGGTCCGGTGGATTGCCTTCCTCTTTTTTTTTTTTTTTTGTTTGTTTTGGTTCCTGGGGACGTCGGGAGCTGTCCCTTGTGGGGGGCGGTTCTGTCACGTGCTGGCGCCACCTGCGACACGACCACGCCCCCCCTGTCAGTGGAATCGCCGCCGCCTGCCACGGGCTCATGGACAGCGCTATATCAGCGCCGCCAGCGCAGACCCGAGTGTCAGTCTGTCCCGTGATGCTGCTTCGCTGATCAGTCCCTGAGAAACTGACTCGCCTAACAATTCGGAAATCTCGCAGAATTGCTTGTCCACCCCAGCCAGATCGCCGCTCCAGCGCCAGGTATTCCCATCTTCCCCCCCACAATAAAGTCTCTGTCGCTACGCACTTGGCTTTACTGTCTGATCCCTTACGGTCCCTGCCTACAGATCAGTGTGACTTCTGCTGTTGCCTGTGCGAGACCAGTACATATATGCGTCGTCACAAATTTACACGATAAATCAGGTGTGTTCGGACCTCCGCAGTGGAGGCTCTGCCGAACCCCTGAGACCGACTCACCGAACCCTTAGGGTTTGATCGAACCGAAGTTAACAACCACTGTATTAGATTTTAAGTTCTACCTTTAATTATGTAAGTTAGTTCAAACTCATTGCTTGGTTATCTGCCCTTTGGTTTATGGTATAAAGAGCAGGGAGGGGCCTTTTTATAGTATGGTATACTCTGGTTGGGAAAGTTCATTTTCTATAAGAACGAGGTCAATTCACAAAATTTAAAATGAGCTTGAAAAGTTGAGGCACAGTGGGGCGTCCGCCTCACAGTTAAGAGGGTTCGATTCCACCTCCGGCCTTGTGTGGAGTTTGCATCTTTTCCCCGTGCCCACGCGGGTTTTCTCCGGTTTCCTCCCACATCCCAAAAACATGCTTGATAGGCCAACTGAGCACTCCAAAATTGCCCCTAGGTGTGCGTGCGAGTGCAAATGGTTGTTCGTCTCTGTAGATTATATAAGGCAGTTCTATTGTTCAGACAAATGAAAAATGTTTAGATGTTACATGGAATCCTTGAATGAAAATGAACTGTCCTTCAAAACCATTTGTCCCGCAGCTGGGGGAAAGAAGCAGACGCCGAAGGATTGCATTGCTTGCCTCCACTTGCCTAGTGTCTCTAGCCACCTGCTCTTGAGTTTCAAATTCCACTATAGTATAATTAATGTGCTTACATATGTTGTGCTTTCCCCCTGTCTTTATAGTCACCATAAGTACATTTGCTCCTAGGTGAAATTATTTTAAAACCTGAGGTAAATAATGAGCGACAAAAGGAACGCAAGTTCCGTTCCTTTTGTCGATCATTATTTACCTCAGGTCTTACTCCTCAGCTTTTGTGTGCACTTTTTGTTCCCTTTTTCTCATCTTCGTGCTCTTTTAGTTAATAAAACATTTTTTGTACTACTTGCCTTCCTTTTGTCGATCATTATTTACCTCAGGTTTTACTCCTCAGCTTTGTGTGCACTTTTTGTTCCCTTTTTCTCATCTTTGTGCTCTTTTAGTTAATAACTTTTTTGTAATTGATCCAAGTCTGCTCTGGGATTTTGTTACCTGATTCTTTTCACAATCCTAACAAAGATGAGTCTAATCTTTCTTTTGGTAGGTTCTTTGATCATGTCACTGTACAACACAATATTCTGTGGTCCTTGAAAGATCAGTGAAAATCATTCAAAACGGCTAGCAAGATGGAGATGGCTGCTCAGAAAATGGCATACAGCAAAAGAGTTAACAAACATACTGAACATTGGTTTATCAATTCCCCAACAACAACCACAGAGCTGCAGTTACTGCGAAAATTGTATCTTATCCCACAAATCTTTGTTTTCATCATTTCATCATCTCTGTTGGTATTCCATGGTCCCTCTTAGTCCTGGTAACCTGAGGCAAACGGTATTTATTACATTTCTTGACAAATTAATCCTGCCGACAGGATCACCACCTTATCGCGGTGGGGCACTTTGTGTGACTCCGTGACCCCTAGAGCTATGTCGGCTGAAGTCTTGTACTCCTGGTAGGGTTACCCATGCCGAACTGGTCAAAGGGTATAGTCCAGACTAAGAGTGATCCCAAAGACCTCAACGGTGGAGCAGGTAGAAGTTGGTAGCAGTGAAAAGCACCACAATGGCTGTAAAAGCAGACGAAGGCTAAGGGAACACACCCTGACAGAAAAGCAAGCTGGTGGCGGCACGCTTTGAGGCGGTTTCCCAAAAACCTGGATTTCAGCAGCTTCCTGCAGTTGTAAGAAGATGCCGGTCGTCTAGGAACTCCCTTGCCACTGGAACCATCTCCTTACAAGGCAGTGGCGTTGGGGAAAGCGCACCCCTCAAGCCACCCTAAAAACCATCTTGGTGCAGATATCTCTCTTTACCTGAGTCTCCAACCTCAAAAGTCTGGTGGCGATGGAGCGTCCAGTAACGGGGGCAGGTTTGAATGAGCTGGAAGCCCTTAGCTGGAACTCTGCACACCAGCGGCACAGGACAATGGTCGTTAGCAGCTGGGATTGAGTGGCAACTGTTTCCAGTAGACTCCTGTGCGTCTGAGCAGCCCTTTTTAGGGACCGCACTGCCAGAGGCGTAGCCAAGCCGGGCGAGCCGGGGCGGTGCCCCGGTTAGGACTCCCTGCGCCCCGGTTGAAAAAAATCGAGCTTTTTCGATTCTTCATTTTCATGCCGTTTTTTTCTTTCGGTCTTGCGCGAATGTGCTTGCGCTATTCTATGTGCGCGATGTTATCCATTCACCGTTTGCCTCCCGGACCCGGATGTTGTTTTAGCGATCAGCGAACGGCGTGGGTGATGTTCGATTTTCTTTCCTGTGGGCGTGCGCCCCTACTGGAAAAATTCCTGGCTACGCCTCTGCGCACTGCTCACCCCAATTGGGGAAAGGCCTAGAAAAGGTGGCGTAAAGGTTGCCCACTCAGCACAGTACCCGGACAGGAAACCGCACCTGTCGGGACATTTCACTACGCGGTCGAAAAACAAAAATAATACCATTTAGTATTGCAGCATGGAACATAAGGACACTCCTAGATGCCAGTCCGGACAGACTACAACGCAGAACAGCACTCGTTGCCAGCAAGCTAAAGCAATACAATGTGGATGTGGCAGCACTCAGTGAGACCCGACTCCTCGAGGAAGGCTGACTCAATGAAATAGGAGAGGGTTATACATTCTTTTGGAAAGGATACCCCATGGGTGGACCACACCTTCATGGAGTTGGTTTTGCAATCAAGAACAGCCTCCTGCTCAAGCTCACAGAATCACCAGTGGGTGTCAGTGAAAGGCTCATGACTCTTCGCATCCCCCTTGCAAAATGCCGACAAGTGTCTATGCACCAACTTTGCCATCCAATGGCTTCTCAGTCTCTGTGCGGAACACAACCTTACCATCACAAACACCATCTTCCAACAAAAGAACAAGTACAAGGCATCCTGGATGCATCCCAGGTCCAAACACTGGCACCTGATGAATTACGTGATCGTGAGGCGAGCTGACCTCAAAGACGTGCTTATTACAAGAACTATGCGGGGGGCAGACTGTTGGCCCGACCACCGCATGACTCTGACAAAGGTCAGAATGCATGTCCGGTCCCTAGCACGTCATGGCGGCCCAAAGAGGAAAGCACCTAACTGCGCCAGACTGTCCAGCAGCGACACCCGTGACAATTTCCGTCGCTCCCTAGCTGAGAAGCTGGCAGACATTGAGCCGCTGATCATCTCAGAGTCTGGGATGTATGAGAAGTGGACCTCTCTAGCCACCACCCTCTTTGACACTTCAGCCCAAGCCATTGGCTTCAAAACCAAGAAACACCAGGACTGGTTTGACCAGAATGCTGGAGAGATCTCCACTCACCTGGACAAAATGCACAAGGCACATAGAGCCATCCTGAACAACCCACAATCCCAATTCCATAAAAAGCAATGGCAAGCCCTTCGTTCTGAGGCCAGAACTACTCTCAGAAAACTGCAAAATGAGTGGTGGATCTCAAAGGCTAATGAAATACAGTTTCACAACTATAGAAATGATATGCACAGTTATGATGCAGTGAAGACCATCTACGGCCCCAGAAACTGCTCCTTGGAACCTGTTAGATCTGCTGATGGAACATCTCTAATCAAGGATCAAGCTATGATAGTGGAGCGGTGGGCTGAGCATTTTAACACCGTGCTGAACCAGCCCACCCCAGTGGACCCAACTGTCCTTCCAGAGCTCCCCGAACATCCTAGCCTACCAGATTTTGACCTCCCCCCAACCTTCAAGGAAATCCTGCACGCAGTCAAAACCCTGAAAAACAACAAATCCCCTGACGATCAACACCCAGAAGACAGAGGTACCTTGTCAGTCCAGTGCTGACCTCTTCCAAAACCCAACAATAACTTTCACAGCAGCAGGGCAATAGCTGCTCACGGTGCCCACCTTCAAATACCTGGGGAGCATAATGTCTGACACCTGCTCAATGGATGACAAGATCCAAAACTGCCTCAAGCAAGCATCAGCATCTTTTGGTCGCCTAAGGACATGGAAGGACAAAGTGCCGCACACAGAAGTGCTGGAGAGGGGGAGCAGCCATAGCATGGAGTCCATCCTGGCCCAACGTCAACTCAGGTAGATGGGGCACGTCATCCAAATGCCCAGCCATACACTTCCACGCAGAATCCTCTATGGTCAGTAACACCTGGGCCAACGCAGTGCTGGTGGGCAGATGAAGCGGTTCAAAGATCAAATGAAGACCACCCTGAAGTGATGCCAGATCAACCCCTCTTCACTGGAGGAACTCGCTTCCTGCCGAGACCTCTGGCGCTCCCACTCCTCACAGAGAGTGGATCATATGGAGGAACAGCGCACACAACATCGTGCAGCAAAGCGTGCGAAGAGGGTTAGGGTTACCCAAGCCAAGCCAAGCCACCAAGCGACCCCTGCTCCCCCCAGCACCTCCTTCACATGCCCGGTCTGTAACCGCACCTGTGGATCCAGGATCTGACTATTCAAACATCAGCAGACTCACAAATAATCAAATCGATGGACAACCATAAGCAAGCAAGCAAGCTCTCAACGGTATTTATTACCGTATTTTTTCATAGTTTGGGTGGGTGGCGACTTATACTGAGGAGCGACTTACTATATGTGAATTTTTTCACAAATTTTCAAAATTAAAAAAAAAAAAAAAAAGTGAAACCGCGATCAACGAACCCCGATGTAGCAAGAGATTACAGTAATTTGAATTTCAAGTGACGTCAGCAGCGCGCCGCGGCGGTTGTTCACATAAAGGACAAAGATTCGATCACTGGATGACGAAGATGACGAAGGGCCCCACGTACTACCGGCATCATTCACGGCTTTGTTTGTAAGTGACACGGAGGACAAAGAGTTTGAAGGATTTAATGATTTGGAGTGACGCAAAAGGTTTGAAAAACTATTATGTAAAAGCTAATGGCTATTATGGCTTTTACGCACGCCCAGTCCTACTCTACGGAGCTCTCTTTCACCTCCGTGGATGGAAGTCGGGGGCCGGCGCTCGGCCGGGTGGCTGTCCGGGGACGGTGGATGGGGCTCTGTCATGGCTTTTACGCACGCCCGGTCCTATTCTATGTATCTCTCTTCCACTTCCGTGGCTAGAAGTCCACGCCGCCACACGCCTGGAAGTTTGTTTTGTTAAAGAGCCGTTTACCAAACCCACGTCTTTCCTTGTACTTTGTTAAGGCTACAATATAGTTATATAGTAGATCTGTGGAATAACGACGAGGTTGACGTCAGGGCTCACGCGCGGCGTTGTTGACACAGGACGAGGAATTTGATCGATGGATTTAATGATTTAGAGTGCACAGATGGTTTGATAATATTATTGCTTATATAATAGTTATTTGATTTCTAATTTATACATCGTTATATGGGCCTGTGGAATATTTTGAAGTGCAAGCGCCGTCAGCGGCGCGCACACATTGTTGACAAAGGACGATCGATGGATTTAATGAATTAGAGTGACACAGGTGATTTTATAAACGTGTTATTTATGTAATAGTTTTTTTTAAATAACTGAATGTTACGTCAGGGCCGTTCTCAGCTCTTCGTTTGTGTTTATGTCACGTTAGCATACCTATCGTTTAGCCCAGGGGTGGGCAAACTACGGCCCGCGGGCCACATCCGGCCCACGGGACCGTTTAATCCGGCCCGCCAACCCTGAACAAATTGTATTATTAAACATTTTTTTGGGTCATTTTGCCTGCAATGACTGCGTTTCCCCAGTAGATGGGGAACCACTCGCCTGCGCATTTACTACCGGAAGCCGTGTCAGAAAGCTCGGTGCACACTCACAAGTGCGTGTACGTACTCAGTAGTACGGACATGGCGCACTCGCGCTCTATTTGTATCAGTCCCGAATTTAGAGCGTGGGCTGTGACGACAGCATTCTTGTAATTCGCGCGCTGAGCTTTCAGATACATCCATTGAGAGCGTCTTCTCCAGCTGTATTGCTGTTTGGGGTGGCAGCTGCACTGACTACGACTTGAAGGCCCTGCAGCGCATAGTGAAAACGGCTAGTAAGACTATTGGTGCTTCTCTCCCCTCCTTGAAGGACATTTACACCTCCCATCTCACCCGCAAGGCGACCAAGATTGTGAGTGATGTGAGTCACCCCGCTCACTCTTTGTTTGATCTTCTGCCCTCTGGGAGGCGGTACAGGAGCCTGCGCTCCCGCACCACCAGACTCTCCAACAGCTTCGTACTCCAGGCTGTTAGGATCCTGAACTCGCTCCCCCTTTCAGCGTAGCGTCCTGTTCTTGCTGTCTGCTGTATGCACACTGGCTCGGTTTTGCTCCTCTTATTTATTGGGTTATTGGTTTATTATTTATTCATCGCTCATTTTATTTATTATTTATTATTTATTATTTATGGTTTGTGCCTTCTTGTTTTTGTTTTGTGTCGCCTACTTGTATGTCTCGTCACCGTGGGATGGAGGAAACGGAATTTCGGTTTCTTTGTGTGTCTTGACATATGAAGGGATTGACAATAAAGCTGACTTTGACTTTGACTTTGACAGTTTTACGCTAAAGCCACCCACAAACCTTCCCCTGGAATCCTTCTATTAAAATGAGTCGTCCAAGGAAAAGCAAGGTGGACACAGTGCCGAGTGTTTAAAAAAGAGTGGCCAATTTGGCTCGACGTACGCGACGTGACGTTCAGCCACATCAACATCAACCCGTCACAGATCGAGGTAAACGGACCAACACCTCGGATCTCTCCTAAGAATTGCCACAACAAATTTTACTCCAGACTATGACGCACTAGCAAAAAAGGGAGACCAACAACACTGTTCCACTGAAAATGAAGGGGAGGCTCTCAAGTTTGTTGTAAAAAAATGCATTTTGAATATGATTTGTACACATAGCAGGGATTGAAACTAGCGACCATTCTCATTTTCAAACAATGCAGGATGCTCAAGGACATTGATGCACCACCTGTTTGCGACTAATCTTAACCTGTAAAGTTCTTAAGGCTTACTTTAAGGAAGTGTTTCCCGTTTCCTCACCTCTGTTACCAGGTGTTTGTGAGTTAAAACTCTGCTCTGATTTTCAGATACCCCTCACCGTGTTGCCGTTTTGAGATAAGATAGATAAGATAAGATAATCCTTTATTATTCCCTCAATGGGGAAACTCCTATGTTAGCAGCAGTACACTTAACATATACACACACACACGCATGCGGGAAAGGGGGTAAAAGATTTTAAAGAAGTAGAAGGTATATATAATTAAAAAATATGGACAGTGTATACAAAATACACAATACACAATATGCAGTGGAGATAAAAAAAAATATTAGATAAAAAAAATAGTGCAAGTGAAGAAAAAATAAAATAAAAAACAGTGCAAAGAAAGCAGGTAAAAGAGTGTGAGGTAGACAGATATTGCACATAGTGTGATTGCACATATGGTTATTGCACGTTATTGCATGTTATTTTGTCCGTTAGCTACGGTGATCGGCCTGGTTGTACAGTCTGATGGCAGCAGGGAGGAAGGACCTGCGATGCCTCTCGGTGGTGCATCGTGGGTGACGAAGCCGGTCACTGATGGAGCTCTCCAGGGCTCTGACAGTCTCATGAAGGGGGTGGAAGACATTGTCCATGATGGAGGACAGCTTAGCCACCATCCTCCTCTCCCCCACCACCTCCACCCGGTCCAGACTGCAGCCCAGGACAGCGCCGGCTTTCTTCACCACCTTGTCCAGCCTCTTCCTCTCCGCTGCAGTGATGCCGCTGCTCCAGCAGACCACCCCATAAAAAATGGCGGACGCCACCACAGAGTCATAGAAGGTCCTCAGGAGGCCGTCCCTCACTCCGAAGGACCTCAGTCTGCGCAGCAGGTGGAGTCTGCTTTGGCCCTTCTTGTATAGGGCCTGAGTGTTAACAGTCCAGTCCAGTTTATTGTTCAGGTGAACACCCAGGAACTTGTAAGAGTCCACAATCTCTATGTCCGTTCCCTGGATGTTCACCGGCGAGGGGGAGACTTTGCGCCGGCGGAAGTCCACCACCAGCTCCTTTGTTTTCCCAGAGTTAATCTGGAGGCGGTTCCGCCGGCACCAGTCCACGAATCTGTGATTCAGTTCTCGGTACTCCGTCTCGTCTCCGTTGTTAATGAGACCGACGATGGCGGAGTCGTCCGAGAACTTCTGGAGGTGGCAGGTTGATGTGTGGTGGGTGAAGTCAGCTGTGTAGATGGTGAAGAGGAGGGGGGCCAGGACGGTCCCCTGTGGAGCTCCTGTGCTGCAGACCACCGTGTCAGACACACGGCCTCCTGTCCTCACAAACTGCGGTCTGTTTGTGAGGAAGTCCAGGACCCATGATGTCAGCTGCTGGCAGGCTCCAGCATGGTGCAGTTTGTTCCCCAGCAGTTCTGGCTGGATGGTGTTGAAGGCACTGGAGAAATCATAAAACATGATCCTCACAGTGCTTCCAGCCCGCTCCAGGTGAGCCAGGGACCTCTGCATGAGGAAGATGACGGCGTCCTCAACCCCGATGCTCGGCCGGTAGGCGAACTGCAGGGGGTCGGCGGAGGAGCTCACCAGGGGGCGCAGGTGGTGGAGGACCAGCCTCTCCAGGGTCTTCGCCAGGTGGGATGTCAGGGCCACCGGCCGGTAGTGGTTGAAGTCACTGGGGCGAGATGACTTGGGCACTGGTACCACGCAGGACGTCTTCCACAGCTGTGGTACCCTGTGCAGCCTCAGGCTCATGTTGAATATGTGCTCCACGATCCCGCACAGTTGCCCGGAGCAGGATCTGAGCAGCCTGGAGGTGATGCCATCTGGACCCGTCGCCTTCTTCACCTTGAGCCTGGCCAGTCCTCTCTCCACCTGGGCTGTGGAGAGCACCATGCTGGGGGGGGGGGGGGGGGGGGGGGGGTGGGGTGGGTTGCAGGGGGGATGGTTGGTGGGTTCGGTGGAGTTGAGAATGGGCTGGGGGGTCTTGGAGGGGGTGTAGCAGGGGGCGGGGTTGAGGTGAGAGTCCTCGGAGCAGAAGAGGCTCCAGTCGGGGGAAGTTGCAGCAGGGCTGGGTGGGTGGGGGGGAGGAGTGGATGTTTGTTCAAACCGGTTGAAGAACCGGTTCAGGTCATTCACCCACTCCTGATCCCTGTCCAGCGCAGGTCTGGAGTTGCTACGTCCTGAGATGGTGTTCAGGCTCCTCCAGACCCCGCTGACGTCGTCCCGCCGCAGTTGGTCTTCCATCCTCCTCCTGTAGTTGCTCTTCCCCTCCCTGATCTTCTTCCTCAAGTCCCTCTGCACCGTTTTCAGCAGGTCCCTGTCTCCCGATTTAAAGACCCTCCTTTTGTCCCTGAGCAGGTCTTTGATCTCAGGGGTGATCCAAGGTTTGATTACTTTATTTGGATGTATGCTTTCACCGATTCTTCAAGATGATGTATTTGGTCAGAATGTTTGCCGTTTGATGTGATCTCATAAGATAAACATCTTTCATTAATCTGACCTGCAGGCACTGAAGTGATGGAGACTGTTATTCATAATAACAGTGTCGTATTTTATGAGAATCACTGATAGCAGTTTTTTAGTGAATTTTTTTTTTTTTAATGCTGTTAATAAATGCATTTGTTTTCAAAAAACCTGTTTGGAATATCCATGCTTTACTACCTACTAAAGGCCAAAATCTTTTATGCAATAACCTTTACAGGTCGCTTATATTACTTCACACAAACACTACGTCCATCTGCTCCTGGTTCGGCCCTCCGGTCCAAATTTAGAACCCAGTTCGGCCCGCGAGTCAAAAAGTTTGCCCACCCCTGGTTTAGCCTGTTGTTGTTCGTTCATGACTGTTCTTGGTGTTGGATTTTGTTGAATAAATTGCCCCCCAAAATGCGACTTATACTCCGGAGCGACTTATATATGTTTTTTTTTTTCACTTTTTTGGGCATTTTATGGCTGATGCGACTTGTACTCCGGAGCGACTTATAGTCCGAAAATTACGGTACTAAATCTGTGGAATAACGACGAGGCTGACGTCAGGGCGCACGCGTGGCGTTGTTGACAAAGGACGAGGAATTTGATCGATGGATTTAATGATTTGAAGTGACACAGATAGTTTGATAATATTATTGCTTATATAATAGTTACTATTTGATATATAATTTATATATCGTTATATGGGCCTGTGAAATTATTTGAAGTGCAAGCGCCGTCAGGCGCGCACCCGGCCGGCATTGTTGACATAAAGAACGATCGATAGATTTAATGAATTGGAGTGACACAGATGGTTTTATAAACGTGTTATTTATGTAATAGTTATTTGAATAACTCTGAATCTTACGTCAGGCCCGTTCTCAGCTCTTCGTTTGTGTTTATGTCACGTTAGCAAACCTATCGTTTAGCCTGTTGTTGCTCGTTCATGTCTGTTCTTGCTGTTGGATTTTGTTGAATAGATTTCCCCCAAAATGCGACTCATACTCCGGAGCGATTTATATATATTTTTTTTCACGTGATTGTGCATTTTATGGGTAATGCGATGTATATTCCGGAGCGACTTTTAGTCAGAAAAATACGGTACATTTCTGGACAAATTAACCACCAGATTAACATTTATTGCCTCGAATAGTATCACAATTCAAACAGAACACCAAATTCAACCTATGATGTTGGTAAACTGCGTGAATAGCCACAGCTGCCCTGCAGCAGGCTCACAGAAGTGTGGCTGCCCGTGTGTGCCTACGGTCCTTCCAATCACCACCAAACATTCATACTGAGGCATTGTGAGTGGCACTGAAGGCAAGGTATGTTTAGTGTCTTGCCACAACAACACGGAACCGGTACGTGATTTGGACACAGCTGGGTTCGACCTGTCGACCCACCGGTTATTGAATGAAGCACTCTATTGCCTGAGCCACGGACATCATAAATAAATGAATTGGGCTGGAACACATCTCCATGAGCTGTCATTATGATTTTTTTTTTTTTTATGGACTGACGACAGTTGGATGGACGGAAGTGAGGATAGATGATTGTTAATCTATTGTTGGTAATGATGATGTCACGCACCTACGTCACCTGTCATTCAGTCATTCACAGCCACGCCCACCCAATCAAGTAAATTATCTGCACCTGTCACACCTCATTCAACTTCATTTAAACTCTGTCATGACAGCCACTCCTTGTCAGTCTGTCCCATGATGCTACTTCGTTGCTCACTGCGCGCTCTCTGCATGACTCCTGTTGCCGACCTTGCCCGTTTACCGACCCGTCTTGTCCTGCCTGCCGCTCGTTCTGACCGATCGCCCGTTTACAACCTAGCTCTGCCTGCCGCCCGCCCTCACCACTTGCCCGTTTATGATCGCGCTCTGATCGCCGCCTTTCCCGACCACCTGCTTGTCCCCGACCACGATTATCTGCTGCGTCCTCCTCTGCTGTCAGGTTGATTCCAGCCACCCGCCAGCCAGGCACGCCGGGAGAGCGACCGGTCGTGACGCTGCCGCCCTTGCCCACCAGTCACGTCCCGACAACGTTGTCAGACCAACCCAGCCGGACCTCCAGCACTCCACATTCCCCTTACCTCTTTTCAATAAACTCTGCATCGTAACGCACTTGGTTGTCCAGCTTGATCTGCCACAGATGAATTTATGATGAAATTATGACAATGACAGATAGTTGCCCAGGCAAATTAATTTCTTCAATAGAATGCCATGATTTTGGCGAATTTAGTACACAGTATCACAAAATATACTACGGTAACATGGCAATAATGTTCTTGAAAAAGGGTAAAAATGGAATGTCAGACAAATTGTTCAAGTGAACACAAATAGGTTGGCAGCTCTGGATATGGGATTAACTTCCAAAGTGCAAAGTTAGGAAAATATCAAACATGAAATAAAAAATAATAAAGTCTAATAAATAATAAACTTATTACCTGATAGCAATGAGATCAGTCCATAGTTTAATAAAAGCCAAATGTGGACCAAAAGCCTCCAGTAAGTATGTGTAATGCCCACCAGACTTCTTAATACAAGTTCCCAGTTCAGCATAGGACAAGGCTCCTAGAAAAGACAAGGGTTACAGATTTGCAAAAACCCTTTATAGCAAAGTACATTCGTTATTACAGTAAAGCTATGCCCAAACACAAATGAGACTGCTACTTTTTAATGTTAATCTAGCTGTCACGGATCAGAATGGAGCAGGGCGACCAAGTGCAGCTTGGACCAGGGTTTATTGGCGAAAACAAACTAACAGACTCGGCAGACTGACGTAACTTACTAACAACCCCAACAACAGAAACTGAACAGAGACAAAAGACATCATTACATTAACAACGATCCGACAGGGGAGTGACACGCAGACAGGACTTAAATATGAGACAGGTCACGAGAGGCAGGTGACTGTGATCAGTACATTGATTGTGAGTTGACACGGGAAGGGAGGGGCGAGTACACAGACGGACAGAAAATGTTACAGTGGTGCTCACTCTAACTTATTTTTGCAAGAACCACACGGGAGACAGTATGCCCTTTTTAAGCACTTGCAAATGGAGAGTCATTCGTCGCTGTGTGTACAGCGATGATCGAATGAGGTCTGACTCAGGCCTCTTGCAAGAGCATTTTTATTGAGAGAAACAGGGTGGGGGAGAGAGTGGGGGTGAGAGTGGACAGGATGGGGTTGAAGCCCCTGGCCTGCTGGTCAAAGCATAGCAGGGGGTGTTTTACGACGTTGTGTAAACAGAACAACTTTGATTGCTTCCTCTGCAGCTGGTCAATCAGCTCAAAAGATCTTAGCACTTTGTTCTCTAGGTTAATTATTACAGGTTACATTCCAACATAAGCATAGGATCAAACTAATCTATCAACCCTAACAGAAACCATGACAACTTACACATAATAAAACAACCGGGGACGAGTCGTGACAGAACCCCCCCACAAGGGACGGCTCCCGACGTCCCAAAAAACCAAACCCCCACGGGGTGCGCGGGGGAAGCGCACCAGTCCAGATGACCCCACTGGTCCGTGACAAAGTCTGAACCGCGCTCGGCGGCAACTGTGGAAACAGAACCGCTCTCGGCGGCAACTGGGGAAACAGAACCGCACTCAGCGGAAACTCGGGGACAGAACCGCACTCGGCGGAAACTCGGGGACAGAACCGCACTCGGCGGGAACTCGGAGACAGAACCGCACACGGCGGAAACTCGGGGACAGAACCGCACACGGCGGAAACTCGGGGACAGAACCGCACTCGGCAGAAACTCAGGGACAGAACCGCAATCGGCGGAAACTCGGGGACAGAACCGCAATCGGCGGCAACTCGGGGAAACAGAACCGCAATCGGCGGCATACGAAAGTCAGCGCCGCAATCGGCGGCATTTGAAAGTCCGGACCGCGATCAGCGCCATTCGGAAGGCGGAGCTTTGGCAGCAGCAAGAGCCACCACGCGCCGCAGCAGTGGGAGTGGGGCCAGGGACGATCGCGGGTCCGGCGCAGCTGGCTTGAAATCTGGCGACGCCCGCGGGTCCTGCAACGCTGGGGTGGAGTCCGGCGTCGCGGCAGTGAAGTACGATCGCGGCCACGAAGCCGCTGGCGCCAGAAGCACTCCGATGGCGACTGCGAAGACCATGACGCTGGAACATGCTCGGACGACGGACGTGGATCGGGCGTCGCAGCGGGAGCTGATGGAGGAAGGTCCAAGCGCTGGTCGCTGTGATGGTCGGATCATTCTGTCACGGATCGGAATGGAGCAGGGCGACCAAGTGCAGCTTGGACCAGGGTTTATTGGCGAAAACAAACTAACAGACTCGGCAGACTGACGTAACTTACTAACAACCCCAACAACAGAAACTGAACAGAGACGTAAGACAAAAGACATCATGACATTAACAATGATCCGACCGGGGAGTGACACGCAGACAGGACTTAAATACGAGATAGGGAACGAGAGGCAGGTGACTGTGATCAGTACATTGATTGTGAGTTGACACGGGAAGGGAGGGGCGAGTACACAGACGGACAGAAACCATGACAACTTACATATAATACAACAACCGGGGACGAGTCGTGACACTAGCCATGGCTAATATGAGAGTGGTTGGTGATCAAAAAGTCTGCATGTAGAAAAAAATGATGCACACTCTAGACATGTTTTTGTTGTTGTTTTGTGGATGTTGGACAAATATCACGTATAGCAGGGGTCACCAACTCCGGTCCTCAAGGGCGCCAATCCAGCCTGTTTAGGTGCAGCCCTACAACAACACACCTGATTCAAATAATCAGGATCGCTGTCAGCCTTAATAGAGCTTGCTGATGAGCTGATCATTTGAATCAGGTGTGTTGTTGTAGGGCTGCACCTAAAACAGGCTGGATTGGCGCCCTTGAGGACCGGAGTTGGTGACCCCTGACGTATAGCATATGTGTGTGACCTTCAAGAACAGTTCCAGTGTCTCATGTGGCCCCGCGGGAAAGTTATTTGCCCACCATCGGAATATATAAATATAAAGAACTATTCAACAGACATGACATGGCCCTTAGTCAGTCAGTTGAATTTACAGAATACATGTACGTCACGGCGCATGTTCAGGTTAGTACAACTTCTGCCTTAATTTCCATCCATCTTCTCCCGCTTATCCGGGATCGGGTCGCGGGGGCAGCAGCTTTAGGAGAGACACCCAGACTTCCCTCTCCCCAGCCGCTTCGTCCAGGCCAGCCGAGAGACATACCATTTTTTTCCATGTATACTGCGCCCCCATGTATAATACGCACCCTAAAAATGGCATGTCAATGCTGGAAAAAAGCCTGTACCCATGTATAATACGCACCCAAATTTTGACTTTTTTTTTTTTTTTTTAAGTCCCAATGATCGTCACACACGCATCTGGGTGTGGTGAAATTTGTCCTCTGCATTTGACCCATCCCCGTGTGATTTTGATCCATCCCCTGGGGGAGAGGGGAGCAGTGAGCAGCAGCGGCGCCGTGCTCGGGAATCATTTGGTGATCTAACCCCCCAATTCCAGCCCTTAATGCTGAGTGCCAAGCAGGGAGGCAATGGGTCCCATTTTCTCCTGCCGGTGGGACATGCCCGGAACACCTCCCAGGGGAGGCGTCCTGGAGGCATCCTAATGAGATGCTCTAGCAGCGCCTCGACTCCAAGTCCCTCAAGGATGACCAAGCTTCTCACCCTATCTCTCAGGGAGAGCCCGGACACCCTGCGGAGGAAACTCATTTCTGCCGCTTGTATCCGGGATCTCGTTCTTTCGGTCACAACCCATAGCTCATGACGATAGGTGAGGGTAGAAGCGTAGATTGACCGATAAATCGAGAGCTTTGCCTTTCAGCTCAACTCTCTCTTCACAAAGACTGACCGGTACAGAATCTGCATCACAGCAGGCGCTGCACCGATCCGCCTGTCGATCTCACGCTTCATCCTGCCTTCGTTCGTGAACAAGACCCCAAGATACTTGAACTCCTCCACTTGGGTCAGGATCTCATCTCCGACCCGGAGAGGGCATTCCACTCTTTTCCGACTGAGGACCATGGTCTCAGATTTGGAGGTGCTGACAGAGATACAATGCTGATTTCACCAAACAGGACACCCTCAAACCCTCGGCTGCGCCTGGAAATTCTGTCCATAAAAGTTATGAACAGAATAGGTGACAAAGGGTAGCCTTTGCAGAGTTCAACCCTCACTGGAAACGACTCCGACTTACTGCCAGAAATGCGGACCAAACTCTGGCATCGATGATACAGGGACTGAACTGCCCCTATCAATTGGTTTGGCACCCCGTACTCCCGAAGCACCGCCCACAGAACTCCCCAAGGGACACAGTCGAACGCCTTCTCCATGTCCACAAAACACATGTAGACTGGTTGAGTGAACTCCCATGCACCCTCGAGGATCCTGCCAAGGGTATAGAGCTGGTCCACTGTTCCACGGCCAGGACAAAAGTCACACTGCTCCTCCTGAATCCGAGTTTCGACCTCCCGATTGACCCTCCTCTCCAGCATCCCTGAATAGACCTTCCCTGGAAGCCTGAGGAGTGTGATTCCTCTGTATTTGGAACACACCCTCTGGTCCCCCTTCTTAAAAAGGGGGACCACCACCCTAGTCTGCCAATCCAGAGGCACTGTCCCCGATGTCCACGCAATGTTGTAGAGGCGTGTTTGCCAGGACAGCCCCACAACATCCAGAGCCTTTAAGAACTCCAGGCGGATCTCATCCACCCTCGGGGCCTTGCCTCCGAGGAGCTTTTTAACTACCTCGGTGACTTCGACCTCAGAGATTGGAGAGTCAACCTCAGAATCACCAGGCCCTGCTTCCACAATGGAAGGTGTGTCAGTGGAATTGACGAGGTCTTCGAAGTATTCTCCCCACCGACTCACGACGTCCCGAGCCGAGGTCAGCAGCACGGCGTCTCCACTGTAAATATGGGTTGACGGTGCACTGCTTCCCCCTCCTGAGACGCCGAATGGTGGACCAGAATTTCCTCGAAGCAGTCCAGAAGTCATTCTCCATGGCCTCGCCTCAGCAACCGCCGAGGCCGTGTTCTGCTTGGCCATCCAGTAACTGTCGGCTTTCTCCGGAGTCCCACAGGCCTTCTTCAGCTTGACGGCATCCCTTACCGCCGGTGTCCACCAGCGGCTTCGGGGGTTGCCGCCACGACAGGCACCGATCACCTTACGACCACAGCTTCGGTTGGCTGACTCAACAATGGAGGCACGGAACATGGTCCACTTGGACTCAATGTCCCCCGCCTCCTCCGGGACCTGGAAGAAGCTCTGCTGGAGGTGAGAGTTGAAGCTCTTTCTGACAGGGGATTCTGCCAGACGTTACCAGCAGACCCTCACAGTATGTTTGGGTCTGCCAGGTCCGACCGGCATCTTCCCCCACCATCGGAGCCAACCCACCACCAGGTGGTGATCAGTTAATAGCTCCACCCCTCTCTTCACCCAATGACACAACGACAAAGTCGATCATCGAACTGCGGCCGAGGGTGTCCTGGTGCCAAGTGCACACATGAACACCATTATGATTGAACATGGCACAGAAGTCCAGTAATAGAACACCGCTCGGGTTCTGGTCGGGGGGGCCGTTCCTCCCAATCACGCCCTTCCAGGTCTCACTGTCATTGCCCACGTAAGCATTGAAGTCACCCAGCAGAACGATAGAGTCCCCAGAAGGAGCGCTCTCCAGCACTTCTTCCAAGAACTCCAAAAATGGTGGGTACTGTGAGCTACCATTTGGTGCATAGACAGGAACAACAGTCAGGACCTGCCCTCCTACCCGAAGGCGGAGGGAGGCTACCCTCTCATTCACCAAGGTGAACCCCAATGTGCAGGCGCCCAGCCATGGGGCAATAAGTATGCCCACATCTGCTTGACGCCTCTTACCATGGGCAAATCCAGAGTGGAAGAGAGTACAGCCCCTCTCAAGAGGAGTTGTACCAGAACCCAAACTGTGTGTGGAGACAAGTCCGACTATGTCTCGTTGTACGTTTTCTGCCTCGCACACCAGCTCAGGCTCCTTTCCTGCCAGAGAGGTGACATTCCATGTCCCAAGAGCCAGCTTCTGTAGCCAGGGATCAGACCGCCATGGTCCCCGCCTTTGGCCGCCGCCCAGCTAACTTAGCACGCGACCCCTTTGGGAAGGGGGATCCACGTTGCCTTTTCGGACTGTGCCTGGCCGGGGCCCATTAGCGAAGGCCCCGCCACCAGACCTGGCTCCAGAGGGGGGCCCCGGTGACCCGTGTCCGGGCAAGGGAAAACGACGTCCATTTTCATGCCTTAATTTGAGTCAGAAAAAAACCTGGGTTCAGAAGACAAATGGCAAAAATGGATGGACTATAGAAAAAGGAGACGATGACACCACGATTGAATAAGGACTGGATGTAATAATGATTTATTTAGACATATACCATATTGGCCCAAATATAAGACGATGTTTTTTGCATTGAAATAAGACCGAAAAAGTGGGGGTCGTCTTACATTCGGGGTCTAGACATTATACCCATTCACTTGTGCGCAGCTGTAAGTTAAATGTTTGCTGGTATCGACTGAGTATGTTGCTGTGATCGTGTGCGTCTTTGACACAAAGTGAGGATATACATTTCATTGTTACTACTGTCCACTGTTGTGCCGTTTGTCCGATTGCGGTTTGCTTTGTGTGGGCGCCGTTTGATTAACAGCTCCGGCGCGCTCCTTTAAGTTTGCCTCGCATCGTACGAGTAGCCGTTACGCAGCGGCACGGCAACTAACGGTCGCCAGCAAATGTATTTTGTTGTCTCGATGACTTATGTTTGGTGTGTTGCCGAGAGTATTTCATTTATGGTTATTTAGTATAGCGGAACCGTTACGCGCAGTTAGTTATGTAATGTGTGCCGTCTACTACTGTTGTATGACGTCAGAAGTTGAGCGTTGACTTACGTGTTGTATTTCTGTCTGTTGCAGAACCACACACACACACACACACACACATAACACACACACACCTACACACACAGACACACACACACACCCCACACACCCTTCACATGCTTTATACAATAATCACACACACAAGAATCACATTCACACACCCAAAGACTCAGCCATGTACACTACACACACCTGCTCTCACATCCTTATGACCAAACTTATGCCTATACCCTTTTGCCAGTTTGCCTGTATGCCCCTATGAGCCACAGTGCCTGTTACTTCTTTGCCAATAATTCAGTAAAGCAATCAAAACTGGACCACGTCTTCCCTCCTGTGTTCTGACCGACACCCGGGGGCGAAAAGAGCATAACCATCCGAGCCAATACAGCTCCCAAACAATAGCAGTAGCAGTTTGCATTATTGTATTTCAATGTTTTTCCTTATTCAGATTTGTTTCAAGACTACAGTTACAGTTAGGCTTCTCTTTGATGGTTAATGCAGTTATTGCAATTTTGTTGTTTTATCACAGTAGATTGGTTTATTTACATTTCAAAAACCAGAAGCCATTCATTTACAAATGTCATTGCACTTTAGTTTACATATTTAAATGTTCAGATATTAAGATGTGATAGACAGTTTTTGCATGATTTGAATGAGGCAAAATAACATGCTTTTTCTCTCGAATATATTGTTATAATCGTTTCTTTCAGACGTAATCATTTTCTGTATAAAAATTAAATTTGGTGTTCAAAAAGTCTTTTTTCTAACTTGAGTCTTGAAAAAGAGGGGGTCGTCTTATAATCAAGGTCGTCTTATATTCGGGCCAATACGGTATGTTTGCCCCCAACACTGTAATTTGGTAACTAGTAACAAGCAGCACTCTAAATTTACTTACACTCTGATGTTCTGCACTAAGCCCGTTGAACAAATCCAACTGTAAATTTGTCAAAACAGCCTCAAGACGTCATGCCCTCCGTCGAATTTGGTGACTTTTCTGCATAAGGCGTGGTTGTTATGGTGCTGCCAATTCTGATGGTGCTCCGTGACAATAAAAACTGCTATAACTTAACCCTGATGATCCTATCTTCTCCATCTCCCCCAAACACACCAGGCAGGTCCGAGATACTGTTGTGGAGAAGTTAAAAGCCGGATTTGGATACAAAAAGATTTCCCAAGCTTTAAACATCTCAAGGAGCACTGTGCAAGCAATTATATTGAAATGGAAGGAGTATCAGACCACTGCAAATCTACCAAGACCCGGCCGTCCCTCCAAACTTTCATCTCAAACAAAGAGAAGACTGATCAGAGATGCAGCCAAGAGGCCCATGATCACGCTGGATGAACTGCAGATAACTACAGCTGAGGTGGGAGAGTCTGTCCATAGGACAACAATCAGTCGTGCACTGCAAAAATAAGGCCTTTATGGAAGAGTGGCAAGAAGAAAGCCATTTCTCAAAGATATCCATAAAAAGACTCGTTTAAAGTTTGCCACAAGCCACCTGGGAGACACACCAAACATGTGGAAGAAGGTGCTCTGGTCAGATGAAACCAAAATCGAACTTTTTGGCCACAATGCAAAACGATATGTTTGGTGTAAAAGCAACACAGCTCATCACCCTGAACACACCATCCCCACTGTCAAACATGGTGGTGGCAGCATCATGGTTTGGGCCTGCTTTTCTTCAGCAGGGACAGGGAAGATGGCTAAAATTGATGGGAAGATGGATGGAGCCAAATACAGGACCATTCTGGAAGAAAACCTGTTGGAGTCTGCAAAAGACCTGAGACTGGGACGGAGATTTATCTTCCAACAGTACAATGATCCAAAACATAAAGCCAAATCTACAATGGAATGGTTCACAAATAGACGTATCCAGGTGTTAGAATGGCCAAGTCAAAGTCCAGACCTGAATCCAATCGAGAAACTGTGGAAAGAGCTGAAGACTGCTGTTCACAAACGCTCTCCATCCAACCTCACTGAGCTCGAGCTGTTTTGCAAGGAAGAATGGGCAAGAATTCCAGTCTCTCGATGTGCAAAACTGATAGAGACTTGCAGCTGTAATTGCAGCAAAAGGTGGCGCTACAGAGTATTAGCGCAAGGGGGCCGAATAATATTGCACGCCCCACTTTTCAGTTTTTTATTTGTTAAAAAAGTTTAAATTATCCAATAAATTTCGTTCCACTTCACGATTGTGTCCCACTTGTTGTTGATTCTTGACAAAAAATTAAAATTTTATATCTTTATGTTTGAAGCCTGAAATGTGGCGAAATGTTGAAAGGTTCAAGGGGGCCGAATACTTTCGCAAGGCACTGTATGTGCTCGTAAGGCCTTCATGATGCTAAAACATTAAGTTTGTTAGTTTTCGCTGTTCCCATGGTAACACAAAGTTTCCCAAGAAAACAATGCTTAGTTTGAGGGTCTAAACGTTAGCAGAAATTCATGAATGTTTGAACACACATCAAGGCTGGCAATTCTTTTTTTTTTAATGAAACAGCCATGGTTGTACATTTCACCTAGATCTATGATTTTTTTTCATTTACAAATAGCCCAAGACCTACAAAAAAGTCTCTGAGCCATATGCTAAACTTAAAAGGAAATCAGCCATTCTGAATTTACTTTAAAATATGGTATTGCCTTGACTACAAAAACTGCTTTAACTTAAACCACACGATCTAAATTTGACACATTTGATGAGTCGAGGGCTCAAGTCATCTAGGATTTTTATATTTTTATCATAGTGGTAGCGCCACCTACTGGGCAAAGTAAATAAATGTATTATTCTTTGATGTTTTTCTTCATATTTGCTCAGAAAAGTTTTTTCACCCTCATGAAGCTAAAAAGATGATCATAAGTTTTTGCAAAACGCTGTTGACGTGGCCACAGAGAGTTCACCAAGAAAAAACGCTCAGTTTCAGTGTCTCAGCGTAGTTTTGACTTTAAAAGCTTATATAAAATCATCCAATGATATTGATTGTAGGGGAAAAAAAAGCAAGATTTTTTCTGCTGATGAAGAAAATCCATCCGTTCTCAACACCACTTTTCCTGTTTTAATGAAAATTTTGTTATCTTTGTCTGTCTTTTTTAAAGCTCAGGAAAAAAAATGAGACTCTCACTTTAGTCTCATTCGAGTTTTAGTTTTATAATAATAATAATACAGTGCTCAAAAAATTAAAGGAACAGTTTTTTATCAGGGAATGGCATGAATTCAATTAGACTTTGCTGATAAGGTTTTGGTCAGGTACGTGGCAGAGGGGGTTGTTAATCAGTTTCAGCTGCATTAATGTTGATGGAATTAACAACAGGTAAGCTAGAGAGGCAACAACGAGATGGTCCCCAAAACAGGACTGATTTTGCAGGTGGAGGCCATTTCAAGTTCCTCCCTTTTGATCTTTTTTAACTGTTTTTCCACAAGTGTTGGGTTTAGCTAGTCATTATCACGACTGGGAGCATGAGGCGATTTCTTAACCCTCCTGAAGTTGCGCAGATTGTCCAACTCCTCCAGGATGGCACATCCATGCGTGCTGTTGCAAGAAGATTTGATGTGTCTCCCAGTACAATCTCCAGAGCATGGAGGAGATTCCAGGAGACAGGCAGTTACTCTAGGAGAGCTGGACAGGGCCGTAGACGGTCCTCATTCCATCAGCAGGACCGATATCTGCTGCTTTGTGCAAGGAGGAAAAGGTTGAGCACTGCCCGAGCCCTACAGAATGACCTCCAGCAGGCTACTGGTGTGAATGTCTCTGCCCAAACAGTCAGAAACAGACTTCACGAGGGTGGCCTCAAGGCACGACGTCCTGTAGTGTTTCCTGTGCTCATTGCTCAGCACCGTGGAGCTCGATTGGCATTTGCCATAGAACACCAGAATTGGCAAGTCCGCCACTGGCGCCCTGTGCTTTTCACAGATGAGAGCAGGTTTACCCAGAGCACCTGTGATAGACGTGAAAGGGTCTGGAGAAGCCAAGGAGAGCGCTATGCTGCCTGCAACATCATTCAGCATGATCAGTTTGGTGGTGGGTCAGTGATGGTCTGGGGAGGCATTTCCATGGAGGGACGAACAGATCTCTACAGGCTAGAGAACGGCAGTCTGACTGCCATTAGGTATCGGGATGAAATCCTTGCAGCCATGGTCAGACCCTACGCTGGTGCAGTAGGTCCTGGGTTCCTCCTGATCCACAACAATGCCCGGCCTATTGTGGCAAGAGTATGCAGACAGTATCTGGAGGATGAAGGAATTGACACAATTGAATGGCCTTCACAATCACCTGATCTAAACCCGATAGAACACCTCTGGGACATAATGTTTCGGTCCATCATACGCCGCCAGGTTGCTCCTCAGACTTAACAGGAGCTCACTGATGCCCTTAGACAGATCTGGGAGGACATCTCACAAGACACCATCCGTCGTCTCATTAGGAGCATGCCACGACGTTGTCAAGCATGCATACAAGCTCGTGGGGGCCACACAATATATTGAAAAGAATTTTGAGTTGCAGAAATTGAATTGAGGCAAAAAGGACGAGCCTGCCATATAATTTTTTCACTTTGATTTTTGGGGTGTATGTATACTGACCTCTCTGTAGGCTGAAAACCTTTATTTCCATCAAAAGATGTGGCATCCTTTTGTTCCTGAGACATTAAACTGTCCATATCAGTATAGATATCCCCCCAAAAAAATTTCACCATTGATATTTGATGTGTTTTCAAAGTGTTCATTTAATTTTTTTGAGCAGTGTAATAATACATTTTATTCATAAGGCGCATTTCAAGGCACTCAAGGTCGCCGTACAAACATAAAATAGCATACACAAGTGAAAGAAAATAAGAATAAGAATACATTTATTTGTAAGGCGCCTTTCAAGGCACTCAAGGTCGCCGTACAGAGATAAAATAGCATACACAATTAAATATAAAAACAGCATAAAAGCAAGGAAACATCTGCAGCAGAATGATGGGTTCAAACATATGCCTGCCTAAACAGGTGGGTTTTGAGGTGGGATGCTGTCAATAGTGCACTTATCTGATGTAAGTGACCGGCTCTCCGTTTAAAGGGTAAAATTCTGTACTTTAGCCCCTCTGCAGTAACGCAGCCTGTAGGGGAGACGAGAATTGATTTAAGCTGGTACGGAATGAAGATTCGTTCCGAGTCTAACCGCTGTTCAGGTAACCAATCTATTGTTAGATCAATTCCGTCATTTCCAGACGCAGGTCCCGCTGAAATCAAAGAAACCCGAGGGTTGAGTAACTACTTTGTCAATACCCAGGATCTCCTCGATCACGGCCGTTTCAGCGGCTATCCTTTCCTATTAAGATTGTTGCTTTTGTTATCCGCTCGGAATAGTTTAGCTGTCTTTGTTAAGACTGCGGGAACTCGTTTATTATCACTAGCGTACACTCACACTAGCTGAGCTTAAGGTAACGGTTTCGAACCAGATTCTGACACTCCCTGATGTCAAGGCTGTCTTCATTTAAAAAAGAACTGAACGGTTTAAAGTATGACTATGATAGAGAAACAAAAGAGATTT
Source organism: Syngnathus acus (assembly GCF_901709675.1). Taxonomy (NCBI): domain Eukaryota; kingdom Metazoa; phylum Chordata; class Actinopteri; order Syngnathiformes; family Syngnathidae; genus Syngnathus; species Syngnathus acus. The sequence continues at coordinate 26,809,020 of NC_051095.1, forward strand.
AAAGCATAAAAGATCAAAATAATCATTAATCGAAATTAAATGATTATGAAGTAGAAATTTAATGAATAAGCAAGAAAGAGAATTACAAGTTTCAATTGTTCGAACAACTAACAATAATTTCAACTCACCATTCTCAATAGAGCAAAAGTGATTCAGTCTCGAAGTTCTCTCGTTTGAAAACTCAAAAATAGAGTAAAAAGGGTGAGGCTAGAGGTCTAAAATGCTGTTTGGTGGAAAAGTCGAGTGATCAGTTCGCCTTGTTCCAAAATCCGAATTCTGTTTAAAAGAACAGGCTGGCCTAAAGAATGGAGATGACGACGCCCTAAAAATGGCTCCTCTCTCCTGCACCGAGGTCTGCATCTCCTAGCCTGTCTTTGAGCTTAAAATTTGACTAAATCCAATTTGAAGATAGTATAAATTCATCTTAACGGACCTAGGGTTTATCTCATAAAGAATGAAATCTATCTTTGTTTAATCAGCGTTCTTGACCCACGGCAGTAGCCACAGGGGCATACCCCTGACGGGAAGAGCCCACCGGGCGAGAGAGAGCGATGCTCTTTGTCCGAATGAACCTTTTATACCAGTCCAGTTCGTGGGTACTACGCCTGCTTGGTCACGTACCAGTTTTTTTCCATGACGTCATACATTTTCCTCAGATGACCCAAATGCTTCCAGAATAGACTGGATCAACCGGATTCAACCAGATGAGGTGACCATGTTCTCACGGAAGTAACAATTTTCTCAGGGATGCTTCATCCTGTTTCCCACTCCCAAATCTTGTCAACTGTCCATCAACGTGATATTTGTAAATGTTTTTTCTCTGACTTGTGTTCCGTCAAACAGCATTTTGTTTAGGCTTCAACTGGAAGAACGTGACCGAGGTCACGCTCATATGTGGGACCTCAGTCTTCCACCACTTAGTATCACCATTAACCCTTTCCGCCTCCTTGTCTTCGCTCACATTCATACGTTCATGTGTAAATGGAACATCAATATTACATACATGTTTGATACTGATCAAACATCGTGACAATAATAACACATACTTTCACAATAGTCAATTTAACACATAATCATAACTATGATTGGGGATTCTCTTAGTTAGCAAGTTAAAACACTCAAGCATCTTCAAAACGTATTTTGACAAGCTGGTGACCTCTAGGTCAAGCTCAAGCGTGGGATTGCAGTCTTCCACCCACGGTACCACTGTCAGCCCCTTTTCCTTACTCAACTCTTAATACATTCATGTGTAAATGAAACATCAGTGCTATGATGCTGCTCAAGTTGCTACTAAATATACAATATTGCAAAGCAGAATAAAATAAAATATATTGCAGCTTACTCTAACTGTGATTAACATGTCTCATTCTCATCAAAATTGTGTGTTGCTGTGCCTCAGAACAAGTCTTCATCTAATCAATGACTTTTTAAACTATTAATTTACTATGTTAGGTCAATCTGACTTTGGCACCATCTTCTGGTGAAATTTGGAACGGGAATGGAGGTTTACTGGTTCAACGAACAAATTCCCCTTTACCAATTTAACAACAGTTAATTTTGAAGAACTAACTTTTAAGTAACCCCTACTCAGGCCCCCTTCTTTAGGTCCTCCATGTCAAGCTTTGAAATTTGGAATTTCATCTTAGCCAATTCGTCTGGGCCAAATCCAATACACACTCACGCACCATCTTTTACCCTCCTATCCACCATGTAACTCAACAATGTGAACTGAAGAATGGAGTCAATGTTTCTAATGTCAGGGGGGAGAGAGTTCCAGAGGCGAGGGGCAGAGCAACTGAAGGCTCTAGCCCCCATAGTGGACAGATGGAATGGGGGGACAGTGAGGGTGATAGTGGAGGCAGACCTTAGAGACCGGGTGGGAATGTAATGTGGAGGAGGTCTGACAGGTATCGAGGAGCGAGGTTATGGATGGCCTTGAATGTGTGGAGGAGAATTTTATAGTTAATGCGCTGTTTTATAGGAAGCCAGTGAACTTGGTGCAGAACAGGAGTGATGTGATGATGGACAGGGGTTCTGGTGATGGCGCGAGCAGCAGCATTTTCAACCAGTTGCAGTTTATGGAGGAGTTTGTAGGGGAGGCCGACAAGGATGGAGTTGCAATAATCCAGACGGGAGGTAACGAGAGAGTGGACCAGGATAGCAGTGCTGTTCGAGTGAGTGATGGACGGAGGCGGTTGATGTTACGGATGTGGAAATAGGAGGAATGGATGATGTTGTTGATGTGGGTGCTAAATGATGAGGTGCTGTCGAGGACGACAAACAAAAACGTTAAAAAAAAATGACCGGAGAGCAGCGGCAGCAAGCCGCGCCAGCGTTCACTCACATCCGGTAGACAGGTCAATCGCTACAACAGTCGGACAAGCTCAACTTTAACATTCGTTGCAAAACAATTTGAATACATAAAATCAGCATTAATTGTGTAACCTACAAGTAAAGGTGCATGGGAATAACTTAAAATGACCACAATACTGCAGCGTTAGCTGTTTACGGTTAGCATAGCCTAGTAGTTTTCGCTACAAGACGCATTTTCGTGCCGTTCGAATTATGTTCAATAAAACTAAATGCTGCTTCAACAGTTCCCTCAATGTACGAGTACGCCTTGTTCTGGTGGTCAATGATAGCGGGTCCGGCATTGCTGGCACGAGGCCCGGCGATGCCGCGGGTCTGGCGACACTGGGGTGGGGCCCGATGGCGGCCGCGAGTCTGATGGCGCTGAGACGAGCTCCGACGGTGGCCACGGGTCCAGCACCACTAGGACGAGATCCGACGGCGGCCACGGGTCCGGCCCGTGATAGGGGTCCGGTCGATGATAGCGGGTCCGGCATTGCTGGCACGAGGCCCGGCGATGCCGCGGGTCCGGCGACGCTGGGGTGGGGCCCGATGGCGGCCGCAAGTCTGATGTCACTGAGACAAGCGCCGACGGCGGCCACGGGTCCGGCACCGCTAGGACGAGATCCGACGGCGGCCACGGGTCCGGCGCCGCTGGGATGAGGTCCGGCGACGCTGGGGTGGATCCCGATGGCGCACGTGGGTCCGACGTCCCACAATATTTTGTCTAATATTTTTCTCGTTTTTCTCCTAAAATTTACTAGGAGCAATAAGTGAGACATAGAAATGTACTCATGAGAAAAATTGTGTAATGACTCTACTGTGGTGCAATAAATGAGTTTAATAAAATCTACTGTGGAGAAATAAATATTTAAAGAACTCTCACTTGTAAATTATCTATCAATGTTTATTGAAAAAATAAGAAAAAAATAATATGAGAAAAAAGGAACTGGCTCATGCATTTATGATACAAACCAGCCTGAAATGAGAATAGCTTAACCCAGATCGCAAAAAATTGGTGAATCAACATTGAAATATGGTTTGGCTGAAGCATTGAGTCTATGTTGAGACCTATAGTTGAAATTATACAGAAAGCGCAAGGTTGTTGTTAAGGAAATAATATTGATTCAACCATTGAGTAAATCAGAATTTAAATGTACATTTCACATTAGTAATAACGTTTTTAAAAAACTGCAACAAAAATTAATCTACGAGGAAAAGTTACTAATATGTCTTACATAGTTAGATGAATTTTTAGCTTGTTCAAAATGACATCCATTATTTGCCCAAATTCATGAAAAACCTAGGACAGAAAACATGTTTAATATTCAAACATTTAATGGATCACAATATTTTCAGTAAATATCACCATCTCTAGTTTTATTAGTTTATTTTGGCTGTACATTTTTTTAATTCTGGTCAGTATTTGAAATAAAATGTTTAGTTTCACTAATTTTAGTCATCTGAAATGTAGTTTTAGGTAACCATGTACTATAAGATTTAAATTGACTAAATACTGTAAGGACATCAGTCCTTTATAGCTGGAAATATTTGACTCTTTGACTCTAAGAACATTAGTCCAATATAGAACAATGTCATCCATGATGATTCAGGCAAAGTGGTGGTACACAAAGTTTGTCTTGTGTTGGTTTGAGTTGCGTCCAATAGATCGGATGCCCCCTCCACACTCATGAGCAAAACGCAGCCAATGCTTAACAGTAACACCAAATCCCTTCTGTAATCAAACTGTGAGCAGCAACTGAAAGACAATTTCCAAAAAAGGAATGTATGTGTACAAGTTTGATAATTTTGTCATTAAAAACTTCAAATTTGAAAAGCAACAAATGATGACTGAAATGATAAATGGTATCAACAAGATTTCAAAGACATCGTTGAAATGCATGTATTGCCATGAACATTTTTATGAAATGTCACAACTAGTGTATTTGTATGATAAACGGGGGAAATGTTAGTTATTGGACGAATGTTATATAAAAAGAAACACATGCTTGTTGTAACTTCTCAAAGCAAGACAGCAATCTTGCGGCACACACGTTTATCCCCCCCCCCCCCCCCCCCCACACACACACACTCTCTCACAGTAAGGACACGCACACACAAACATTTCCATATGGTAGGGTATTGTGAGACTTGTAATCGCCTCCTACCAGGTCGAATGTTATCAAAGGCAGCACAGGGGAAGCGGAACTTCGAAAGACCTTGGAGTGCTGAGAGCTCCACTTTCCCTTGTTGCACAGCAAGTATTGCTGGCTCAGGTTGTATTCTTGGTCTTCTGTCTCTTTCTGGTGCATGTCTTATTGTTACTTAAAAGAATAACCCTATCAGATAGGTAACTATACGGTTAAGTTAGAGGTGTTCCTTAGGCATGTGTTAACTTTACAATCAAATTAATTAAACACTGGTTAAAGTTAACAGAATTTTGAACAACAAGATAAATGTGCCGTTAAAGTTAACAGTTCAATCTTCTGAAAAACAAAACAAGTTTTGAACAACTGGGCCCTGTTCACCAGTAAAACTTTGGAGGCTCATGAAAGCTCATGAAACTTGGCAAACACATCAGGCCCTGCAACATAACCATTTTTTTTAATGGACCCCCAGGAAATTTCACCAAAGCAGCCCCCGGTTGTATATTTCACATACATCAATGAAAATCTGGTGTTATATGTAACAGTCCAAGAATGACACAAAACTCTCTTGGAGCCATATGCTAAACTGCCATTTTTAATTTTCATTCTAATTCGGCCCCATTGTTTGGCCTTTTATAGAGGTCACATTTTAAAGAGATTCTATCCAATTGTCTCAAAACTGGGTGATTTATCTTAAGATGTTTGAGACTACAAAGAAACGCAAAGCTTTTTATTACGTCAAATACTGTCGCCAAGGAGACACACTGTTTGTAAAGAAAACTTGTCCTGATTTTGATGATCTGAAGTCTAAATATTTGTGAAAACATATGAAACTTGGCGCATACCTCATACATCGGTTGAAGGCTTCAACAATATCTATGTAAAATTGGAGGCATATGTGACAGCCCAAGACCTGCAAAATTTCTCTGGAACCCCACTCAAATTCCATTCCCAACATGCAAGTACCCCAACATGGCAAGGGCTGCAACAGCCCTTTATAGCTGCTCGCAGCTCTAATTTAGTTTATTTTGGGGGGTTTTGTTGCTGAAAAGAAGGAAAGATTACAAGAGAAATTAATGTATTTAAAAAAGTGAATAAAATTGCAATTCTCCTACAACTTTCTGCCAAAATGAAAAAGCAAATGCATTTCAAGAAAGAGAGCACTTGATTTGCTTCAACCCTTTAAAAATCACAGGCTTGATCATGCCCTCAGACCTTGAGTTTGACTCTTGTTATCTAATCTAAGATGCGCATTTTATGTATGTACTATAATCTGAGGCTTTTTTTCCTACTTTAAGAGGAGCACATTTGCCAACTGTTCATCACAAATTAATATTTGCTCCGAGACACATGGAAAAGATTAATGATGTTAACAAACTCACCAAAGAGTGAAAGCACACCACAAATAACCCACACTATCAGAGACATTCCAACGCTGCCTGAGTGTTTAAGAATTCCTTTTGGTGAAATGAAGATCCCAGCTCCAATGATGGTCCCAACAATGACTGAAATCCCAGAAAGCAATGTCACCTTCTTCCCCAGTTCCACCTTTTTGTCTTTTACTCCCAGAGGTTCACAGGAAAGCATTTCATGTCCATTTTCATCTGTGTCAATGTATTCTGTGGACGGCCTTCTATTCATCTTTCAATACCAAATATACACTCTCCTTTGGATTAGATTACTGTGACAAACTGAGGTCCACGCCAATGTGCCTTTGTGACAACGCAGTTACAAAACCACAAACAAATTCCATTGAGGGTGGGGGTAGTTCTTCCCTCCAGCTCTCTCTCTTTTTTTTTACCCTCCCTCCTTTTGCTGTAAGCGTATTGTTATTCCTACTAACTTGCTAGTATTTCCCCGTCGGGCCTCTAACACCAGCTCTTTACTTCTTCAGCTTTATTAAAATGTAAACTTCGTCCTTGTGTTCATCCTTACGCTCAATCTTGTTTTGCTTCTTGTTTTGTTTTATTGCTCCCTTAACAAACAGTACCCTGGCAGTTAGGTGGAATTGCAAGTAGAGAGGGTAGTTCATGAGAGAATTGAAAAAAAAAAGTTTTCTTCTAAGCCAGGGGTCGGCAACCCGCGGCTCCAGAGCCGCATACTTTAGCACGCCCCTAGCGGCTCCCTGGAGTTTTTGCAAAAATGCGTGAAAATGGAAAAATACGTTTTTTGTTGTTGGTGGTGGTTTTTTAAATATGTTTTTTAGATGGTTATCATGACACAAGAATTCTTGTGCTTTAAAAATGTATGTAGTTGTAAATATATTAAAAATACCGAATTTAGGAATGATGCCAAATAGCAAAGTTGCGTCATAGCCTGCGACACAGCACAGGTGAGTTGTAAACAAACAGGTGTGTGAGTGATGGGCCATGAATTCAAAAGGCAAAAAGAGAAAGTTTGCTGATGAGAACAAAGGCTTTAAGAAAGAATGGACTGAACTTTTTGCTTTCATTGCCAATGCTGAAGCATTGCCTGCATGTTTGATTATCAATGAGAAGATGTCAAATAAGAAGAGGAATTTGGAGCGACATTTTCAGCTAAAGCATGCTAAATTTGCTGCCGTTCACCCAGTTGCAACTGAGAGGAAAGGTGCAATCGCAGTGCTGGTAGAGAAATTTGAGGAACGAAAAAACAGTTTCAAGAAGTGGATTGCATCTCCAAACTCTACTACAGCTGCAAGTTTTGTTGCAGCCCGGCCGGGCGATAATAAAGCGCGGAAAACCATTAACCGATGGCGAGTACATGAAGGATTCATTCATTAAAATATCTACATATCTATGCCTATTTTTGGGCTTCAAAAACAAAACCGAGATCATTCAGACAATTAAAGACATGCCTCTCCGCACAAACAATATCACCGATCAGCAAATCAAGGACATCAATTCAGCTCCAGCTTTCTCAATTGCCTGTGATGGAAGAGTCGTGTGACGAGACCGATATCGAACAGACAGCTCTGCTATGCAGGTACGTGAACTCCAATGGGCCGCAAGAAGGAAATGATCAAATTGATACCACTATTTTTTTTTAAATTATTATAATAGTAGGCATACAACTTATGTATTGACAGTCTATGTTGCATTATAAAAGGCTTTTAGATTTTGGCGGCTCCAGACAGGTATGTTTTTTGTTTTTTTTGGGCCAATATGGCTCTTTGAACATTTTGGGTTGCCGAACCCTGTTCTAAGCGCTAAAGCCATCTTTGTATAGAATTGTGTTAACTTGGTTGTTCATAGCTGTTGAGTTAGTTTTCAACAATCTGTGATTTACTTAAACCAGGTCCTAAAGTCAACTTTAGTGTTTAACTGTCATCTCTTCAGATCAATAAATGATGTAACACAAAGTTAATAAAAGCAGCCTCTCACCTGTGTATTGCCCATTTCTACTGTACCTGTGGAGTGGAGTGGTACTTACCGTATTGGCCCGAATATAAGACGGTGTTTTTGGCATTGAAATAAGACTGAAAAAGTGGGGGTCGTCTTACATTCGGGGTCTAGACATTATACCCATTCACAACACTAGATGGCGCCAGATATCTTTAAAGCGAATGCTGAACTTAACTCCACAGGCCGAACGAACCCCTGTCACGAAGAATAAAAATAAAAATAGTGGTACCACGAAGAAGAAAAATAAAAAATAGCGGTAAGAAAGCAAAGAGAAGAAAATAAGACAAGAGATAACAGAAAATGTGAGGACAGTGACACTGAGCACAGTGAGGCAAAGGATGTTTTTGAGGAGTAATGTTCTGACATGACAGATCTCAACTACTCTCAAGTTTAAACCAGTTTGCATTATTTTATTGCAATGTTTTTCCTTATTCAGACTTGTTTCAAGACTACAGTTACAGTTAGACTTCACTTTGGTGGTTAATGCAGTTATTGCAATTTTGTTGTTTGATCACAGTAGATTGGTTTATTTACATTTCAAAAACCAGAAGCCATTCATTTACAAATGATTGCACTTTAGTTTACATATTTAAATGTTCAGATATTAAGATGTGATGGACAATTTTTGCATGATTTGAATGAGGCAAAATAACATGCTTTTTCTCTCGACTATGTTGTTAGAATCATTTGTTTCAGATGTACTGTAATTATTTTCTTAAATTAAATTTGGTGTTCAAAAAGTCTTTTTTCAAACTTGAGTCTTGAAAAGAGGGGGTCGTCTTCTAATCAGGATCGTCTTATATTCGGGCCAATACGGTACTTAAATCAGCCAATTTGGTTCACGTTATGATGTCAAATTTTACACTTAATACTGTATAAATATAAAACATTACTATTCTCTCCAACTATATTATTATATTTGACTGATCAAAAGTTGAATTTACATTTCAATGTACTGACAGGATCACAATCAGTTTGTATTTGAACAATTCTGAGAACATAAATAGTTGAAATGTGGTGGAGTGGTACTTACTTTCAGCCCTGTGCTCAGATCAGCCAAATTTAGTTCACGTTAAAATGAAGATGCGTAATTTTACACTTATTGTATGAATACAAAATAAATTACCCTTCAATGATATTCATATTATATTTGATTGATCAAAAATCAACTTTAGATTTGAATGTGGTTACAGGATCACAAAACTGTATTTGAACAATCATGAGAACATACTAAGTACTGTATTTTCAGCACTATAGGGCGCACTGTATTATAAGGCGCACCTTCATTGAGTGTTTTATTTTAGAAATATTTTCATGTATAGGGTGCACCGGATTAAAAGGCGCATAGAATAGAAGCTACTGCATCAAACTGGGGTTGACTAGGGTTGTGTTATGCATCCACTAGATAGAGCTGTGCTATAGGGAATGTCAAACAAGTCAATGAGGTATTCAGTCAAACTTATATACAGTAAACCTTATATACAATACAAGACATAATACAAAAATTGCACATTAACAACATTGTTCAAATCATAAGGTGCACATCTACATGTCCCCGTACACAAATCCATAGAATTCTTCCTCTTCCGTGTCCGAATTGAACAGTTGAGCGAATGCGGCATTCATAATGCTCCCTCTCATGATTATCAGTGTCAGTGTCGTTGCTATTCCCTAGCAGTTCAGTTATTATTCGTGCCTTCGCGAAAACGCGGGACTACAGTTGAGACTGATATGTCAGCCCATGCATCAACAATCCACTGGCAGATAGTGGCATAAGTCGCCCGGCGCTGTCTCCCTGTTTTGGTGAATGTGTGTTCGCCTTCTGCCATCCACTGCTCCCACGCAACTCGCATTCTAGCTTTGAATGCCCTGTTGACACCAATATCAAGCGGCTGGAGTTCTTTAGTTAATCCACCCGGAATGATGGCAACTCCGAATTAGTTTTCTTTAATTGTTTTTTGACACCATCTGTGATATGAGCGTGCATGGAGTCCTAAATCATATATAACCATATATAAATCAAATCAAATCAATCTTTATTTGCCAACTTTGAGCATGCCAAACAAGGAATTTGACTCCGGTACATCTCGACCTCTGTACAACATTTAGGTAGCTAGCAACATTCAGGACATGTGCAAAAATTGACAATTATTCTCAAACATCCCCTGATCTTAAACTCCCAGGAGGGCAAGGAAAAACTCAAAACTCCTACTAGGGGAAATGTGAAACCTTGAGAATAGACCACAGATGGGAGGGTCCCTCTTCCAGGATGACCAGGCTGCAATGGTTGCAGAGAGGACACATTGTGCACATAATATGGACAATCCAAAGGTGAACCATCGAGAGCAGGATGTTATTGCACAGTAATGACTCTGAGACTCTATGAGTGGGTGAGTTCATCAGAGCAACGGCCTGGGGGAAGAAGCTGTGTCTGTGTCTACTAGTTTTGGCGTACAGTGCTCTGTAACGCCGTCCAGAGGGGAGCAGTTCGAACAGACTGCAACCTGGGTGAAAAGGGTCTGTAGAGATGTTACTTGCACGTTTCCTAGTCCTGGACAGGTAGAAGTCCTGGATAGATGGGAGGTTGGTCCCGATCATCTTTTCTGCAGTCCTAACTCTCCGTTGCAGTCTGTGCTTGTCTTTTTTGGTGGCCAATCCAAACCAGACAGTGATGGAGGTGCAGAGGATAGACTGGATGATGGCAGTATAGAAGGTCTTCAGCAGGTCCTGTGGCAGGTTGAACTTCCTAAGCTGTCTCAGAAAGTACAGCCTCTGCCGGGCCTTCTTCCGGACAGAGTCTATGTGGCTGGTCCATTTCAGGTCCCGAGAGATTGTGGATCCCAGGAACTTGAATGTGTCTGTGGAGAAAATAGTATTACTGTGGATAATGAGGGGATGAAATGGTGAAGGGTCTCTCCTGAAGTCCACTGTCATCTCCACGGTCTTGAGCGGGTTCAGCTCCAGGTGGTTTTGGCTGCACCAGTGGACCAGCCGCTCCACCTCCTGTCTGTACGCAGTCTCGTCACCGTCCCGGAACAGTCCGATGAGAGTGGTGTCGTCTGCATACTTCAGGAGCTTCACAGAAGAGTCGCCTGAGGAGCAATTGTTAGTGTAGAGAGAGAAGAGCAGTGGGCAGAGGACGCACCCCTGGGGGGCGCCAGTATTGGTGGTCCTGGTGTCGGATGAGATGGTCCCCAGCCTCACAATAAAGCGCTCCGGATTATAAGGCACACTGTGTTTTTCTGAGTAAATTAAAGGCTTTTAAGTGCGCCCTATAGTGCGGAAAATACGGTAGTTGAACTGGACAAAAGGACAAAGAGGGACCAACAGACAAGTGTACATAACATAGGATAAGGCATTTTACACTAAATGCCTTTTTTCTGATTCGCTGTTTAGCGAAAACCTGTTTTTATGATCTGCCCTGGACTCTGTTTGGCTCGACCTTCCGCCTATTCCCGACCACAAGCTTGCTATGCCCATCTGCGTCGATGACGTACGACACACACTTGCTGACCGGCCCGTCAGCTTGCCTCGTCGTCCTGCTCTGCCGCCATTCCAGCCTCCTTGTCTCCTTTAAACTTTGTGTGAGCCCGTGTTGCATTTGGTTGTCCTGCCTCGTTCGTGACAAAACAAAGTTCAAATCATAGATGCTGCTGACGCGAAAGAAGTGGAAGAGTGGAGGCTTAGATTAGGTGTGGTTAGAAGTGCTCTTACAGCTCTAAGCCAATCAGCGACAAGGATACAGATCAACATGTTCCCATTGGTCTCGTCTCGTCTCGTCTACCGGCCAGTAGTGCGCTGTAAAGTCATATGGGCAGACAAAGCCCCGCGCTCCAACTGACACCGCAAAAAGCCGCAAAACACTGAATATATCCACGAAATTTGTTTTAAAAAACACCCACGATGCACAGACTATATCTGCAACATTTGTTTTCATAAAAACCCACAATGCACCGAGGCCACAATACGTGAAACGCGAAGTGGCGAGGGATAACTGTACTTACTTTCCTAATAATACTGCCCCGGACCGCACTCTCACACGGGCTCTTCATGGGCTGAGGACCGTCTCCCTGGAGATGACATCCCACTCAGGCCTGGAGGACAACCTGTGGGACAAATGGATGCTGCAGTGGTTTGGCAAATACAAGTGATTGGTGGGGTCTGTTCTGGTGTCTATCACTGTCACTGTGGGTGTCTTTATGCTTTGCAGATGTTGTATCCCGTGCATATGCTCCCTTTGCAAATGGGTTATAATGGCTGCTTATGATGTCAATGTTCAGAACCAATCCCGTTTGTTTTCATAAAAACCCGCGATGCACCGAGGCTGCAATAGGTGAAGCGCTTGTTGGAAAGATTAGCAGCACCGGACATCCAGCGAGGAGGCCGACCCTTCAGCTGAGTATGGCCATTTAAAGCTCCTTTTTGGATAGGCGGCGGAGATGGTACCCCATACGTGGACTTTAGGGGAAATGCAAGTCAAATGAACCCTTACAGTATAATGACGTATGAACAATTCAACTTACATAACGCCTCTCGGAATGTGTCATGTTTGCGTATGTTGGTGACCGGTGAAAGAAAATAGACTGACGTGACAGGGCACTTCGGCTGCAGAGAGGCTGCTCATTTTTCTTAAATCAGCCACGGAGAGGTTAATCCTTGTGATATGTAGACAGAAGTATGTCCATGTAAATTTTGATGCCAATTAGTAGATGTTTTTGTACATTTTATGCGATAGTCTTTACAATAAGTTCTTATAAGGAAATTGTGATCCCTTCCATGACGTCATCACCCAAGACATGGCGGGGAGGGGTGCGTGGCCCTATTCCTCATTAAAAGTGTGAGTTTTTAAAGGCATTTGTTGTTTCATTATTTCTCCAAAAGGAATGGATAAAATAGAAAATGCTAACATTTTTCATCCATCCATCTTCTGCCTCTTATCTGTCACAGGGGCAGCAGCTTCTGGAGGGAACCCGAGACTTCGTTCAGCTCATCCCGGGGAGGTCCCACGGTGTTCCCAGGCGAGCTCAGAGGCATAGTCTCTCCAGCGTGTCCTGGGTCGTCCCCGGGGTCTCCTGCTGGTGGGATATGCCTCCCCTGAGAGGCGTCCTAATCAAATGCCCAACCCCTGTCATCTGGCTCCTCTCAACGTCAAGGAGCAGCGGCTCGACTCTGACTCCCTCCCGGATAACTGAGCTTCTCACCCTGTCTCTAAGGGAGAGCCCGGACACCCTGTGGACGAAACTCATTTTGTCCGCTTGTATATCCGGGATCTTAATCCTTCAGTCACAACCCATAGCTCGTGACCATAGGTGAGGGCAGGAAGGTAGATCAATTGGAAAATCGTGAGCTTCGCCTTTCAGCTCAGCTTCTCTTCACCACAACGGACCGGAACAGAGTTCGCATCATAGCAGACGCTGCACCGACCCGCTTGTCTATCTCACGCTTCATCCTGCCCTCGCTCGTGAACAAGACAACTTGATACAAGATACTTGAACTCCTCCACTCGGGGCAGGAGCTCATCCACCACCCGGAGAGAGCATTCCACTCTTTTCCGACTGAGGACCATGGACTCAGATTTGGAGATGCTGACTGTCATCCCGACCGCTTCACACTCAGCTGTGAACCGCTGCAATGAGAGCTGGAGACCACGGCTTGAAGAAGCACCACATCATCTGCAAAAAACATAGATGTGATGCTGAGGTCACTAAACCGGACACTCTCAACGCCTCGGCTGCTTCTAGGAATTCTGTCCATAAAAGTTATGAACAGAATCTATGATAAAGTGCAGCAGCCTTGGCTCCAACCTTCACTGTAAATGAATCTGACTTATTACCGGAAATGTGGATCAAACTCTGGCATCAGTGATACAGGGACGAAACTGTCCTTACTCGTGGGTTCGGTACCCCGTACTCCCCAAGCACCCCCCACAGAACTCCCTTAGGGACTCAGTCAATCGCCTTCTCCAAGGCCACAAAACACACCTGGACTGGTTGAGTGAACTCCCATGCACCCTTGAGGATCCTGCCGAGGGTATAGAGCTGGTCCAGTGTTCCACGGCTCGGACAAAAACCGCACTGCTCCTCCTGAATCTGAGATTCGACCTCCCGACGGACCCCCCTCTCTCGCACCCCTGAATCGACCTTCCCAGGCAGGCTGAGGAGTGTAATTCTTCTGTAGGTGGAACACAACCTCCTCTTACAAAGCCCTAAAATCGGGGATCGTGTTGAGCACACAAGTCCAATGATAGAACACCGCTCGGGTTCTGATCGGTGGGGCCGTTCCTCCAAATCACGCCCTTCCAGGTCTAACTGTCATTGCCCACGTGAGCATTGAAGTCACCCAGCAGAACGATGGAGTCCCCAGAAGGAGCACTCTCCAGCACTTCCTTTAAGGACACCAAAAAGGGTGGGTATTCTGACCTGCTGTTTGGTGCATAAACACATACAACAGTCAGGACCCGTCCCCCAACCTGGAGGCGAAGGGAGGTGACCCTCTCGTTCACCGGGTGTGAACCCCAATGTACAGGCGCCGAGCTGGGAGGAAATAAGTATGCTCACACCTGCTCGCCGCCTTTCACCGTGGGTAACTCCATAGTGGAAGAAAGTCCAACCCTTCTCAAGAGGACTGGTACCAGAACCCAAGCTGTGTGTGGAGACAAGTCCCGCTATGTCTAGTCTGAACTTTTCTGCCTCACACACCAGCTTGGGCTCCTTTCCTGCCAGAGAGATGACGTCCTGAGAGCCAGCTTCTGTAGCCGGGGATCGGATCGCCAAGGTCCACCCTTAGGCACCACCTAGTTCTTTCTGCACTGGACCCCTTTGGCCCCTCCCACAGGTGGTGAACCCATGGGAACACTTTTCATTTTCCTGATGAAAATTAAAAAAACTGGGCTAGTTAGTGAAAATCCTCAATTTTGCCTTTCTTTAAAGTAGATGCATTATCAAATTCCTAAATCTTTCAAAAGTTTAGTTTTTGTGATGTTTACTTTGTCATTATAGAATAGGATAAGCGGTTTAGAAGATGAATGAATAACTACAGTATTTTTCGGACTAAAAGTCGCTCCGGAGTACAAGTCGCACCAGCCATAAAATGCACAATAAAGAGGAAAAAAGCATATGTCGCACCGGAGCTTAAGTCGCATTTTGGGGGAAATTTATTTGACAAAATCCAACACCAAGAACACACATGAACCAGCAACAACAGGCTAAACAATACGGTATGCTAACGTGACATAAACACAAACGAGGAGCTGAGAACGGGCCTGATGTAACATTAACAGTTTTTCAATTAACAATAACATAAATACCACGTTTATCAAACCATCTGTGTCACTCCAAATCATTAAATCCATCGATCGAATTCGTCCTCCTTTCTGTAAACAACGCCGCGTGTGCGGCGCGCCACTGACTTCAGACTCGTCGTCAGTTGCAGTTCAAATTATTCCACAGGCCCATATAATGATATATAAAGTATATATCAAATAACTATCATATAAACAACAATATTATCAAACCATCTGTGTCACTCCAAATCATTAAATCCATCGATCGAATTCCTCGTCTTTTATGTAAACAACGCTGCCTGTGCGCCGCTGACGTCTGACTCGTCGTCAGTTGCAGTTAAAATTATTCCACAGGTCCATATAATTATAAACAACAATTTTATCAAACTATCTCTGTCACTCCACGTCATTAAATCCATCGATCGAATTCTTCGTCCTTTATGTAAACAACGCCGCGTGTGCGCCGCGCACGTCGGACTAGTCGTCAGTTGCAGTTCAAAATACAATAATACATCGCGGTTCGTTTATCGCGGTTTCACTACATCACGGATTTGTTTTTCCAAATTAAAAAAAAATAAGATTCAAAATAAAACTTTGAAATTGAGGAATTATGGCACAAATGTTGCCCACTCGTCAGCAGAAAGCGGGGAGTGCCCACACAATTGCAGTGCATACATTTGTACCTTTTTATAAAAAAAATCGTTACATTAATAAGAGTTCTATAAACACATTTAAGAGTGTTATAACTTGTTATAGAAAAATCGTTATAATAATAAAACTGTTGTAAAAACATATTTACAGTATGTACACTTGTACCTTGTTATTAAAATTGTTATAATAACAAAAGCTGCTCTAAAAAGATATTTACAGTATGTGTTAAGAATTCTCCATGTTATTTATGTTATTCAGCCGTGCTTTGATTTGAGGTAGGTTGCTTTATTTTGAAGGCCGTTTTCAGATGATACCATTTCAAATCATTAAATCTCTTGACTCTGGAAGTCAATGAATGGAACTCATTGTCGGCGAGGCTTCAATTATTCCACAGCCATAGTGCGCCCTCATGCGGTTTGAAGTGAAAATAACATGTGAAGTGATCAACTATACTAGTAAGTAATTTGTTAATGATCAAGTAAAAATCTGTGAATTATTTCACATATAAGTCGATCCTGAGTATAAGTCGGACCCCCACACAAACTATGAAAAAAAAACGCCACTTATAGTCCGAAAAATACGGTGGTTAAAAGCTTGGATGTAATTAGGACAAATTATACTCCTAAATTTGACCTGATTTTTTTCCTCCATCCACTGTTCCAAAACTATTTTCCAAAAACTAAAATTCTCTCTTCAGTGCCTTTCTTTTCTGTATTTGTTTTAGCTTTGTCACGTACCGGCGCCACCTTTGACAGGACCACGCCCCCCTATCAGCGGAATCACCGCCACCTGCCACAGGCTCATGGAACCGGCGTGAAGCTGCCCCCCCACCCCACGCAAAATTTAAGCAAAATAGTCTGTTTCGTTTGTGCTTCGTTTGTGCTGGTTTGTGCAGCAAAAATTTTCATTTGTGCTGCTATGGTTTTTTAGTTATGAACCATTCTTTTATAGGTCATCCAGAGTTCACCCAGCCCCCCATCTGCTCAAAATGAACCCAAAATGGTACCGTTTGTTTGTGCTTCGTTAGTGCTGGTTTGTGCAGCAAAAATTTTCGTTGTGCTGCTTCCGTTTCGGAGATATTACACGTTTATTTTATAGCGATGACGTCACCCAGCCCCCCATTTCGGTCCAAATGGACCCAAAATGGTACCGTTCGTTTGTGCTTCGTTTGTGCAGGTTTGTGCAGCAAAACTTTTCGTTTGTGCTGCTATGGTTTTTTAGTTATGAACGATTCTTTTGTAGGTCATCCAGAGTTCACCCAGCCCCCAATCTGCTCAAAATGGACCCAAAATGGTACCGTTCGTTTGTGCTTCGTTAGTGCTGGTTTGTGCAGCAAAAATTTTCGTTTGTGCTGCTTCCGTTTCGGAGATATTACACATTTATTTTATAGCGATGACGTCACCCAGCCCCCCATTTCGGTCCAAATGGACCCAAAATGGTACCGTTCATTTGTGCTTCGTTTGTGCAGGTTTGTGCAGCAAAAATGTTCGTTTGTGCTGCTTCCGTTTCGGAGATATTACACATTTATTTTATAGCGATGACGTCAGGTAGCCCCGCCCCCCTGTTTACTTCCAAACGACCCAAAATAGTGCCGTTCGTTTGTGTTTCGTTTGTGCTGGTTTGTGCTGCAAAAAGTTTCGTTTGTACTGCTACGGTTTTGCAGATATTACACATTTAATTCATAGCGAAGACGTCACCCAGCCCACGTCACTGTATTTTGTCGCGAATTTCAAGCTCCTGGAATGCTCCTGATGCAGGACGAATACAAGGTAAATATGTTCTTAGACTTTTTTTTCCTTTTCTTTTTATCTTACAGAAAACATTCACTGCGGGGAATGGCTTTTAGTACGAGGATATTTCTGTAATTATGTTTGTATCGTGCTCATTGATTAATTTCCTTGTTTTCAATAAGCCTATGTGATCATTTTTTTCAATTACATCTGACATGCAAAAGGTTCACCGCAACCTAAATACCTGATGAGTCTATGTCTGCTCCAAAACATTAATTAATGCAACAATTAATACATGTATGTGAAGTTGATGACAGCCAGAAAAAGAAACTTGAAAACGTGAAAAAATAACTTTCTTTGTCAAAGGGAACATTATCAACATTTTTTTCCAACAATTCAAACAATGCATCACTGCACTGTGTAGAACACAGCATGTGGGAAGATCTTAGTATTTACTGATGCTGCTTTCACTCCACTTCCCAGGTCATTATAGATCTCCCAGGCATATGCAGTCCTCCTGCAGTATGCCACATAATGCCCGAGAGAATCCTGGGTTAGTCCTTGTTCAAAGCCAATGACTGCTCTCAAAGTAAAGGTCTTCTCTTTTAGCTCCAGACTGGAGGGAAATTCAAGCAAGGCAACTTCCTTGCAACTGCTACCAAGGTCAGTGTCAATCCACACAAACTCTCCCAGATTGTAGCTGTGAGTAACATTACCTGAACACAGAGCCTTGCCTGTATTGTTGTCCTGTGTTTTGAATGAAGACGGACACTGGGAAGGATTTTCAATTGGCCTGAGGCAGAGAGAGTCAGGAAGGCTGAGTCCCTCTTCAGCAGCAGTCTGAAGAGAAGCCATGCCACAGGTCTGCAGGACAGCAACGTTTGGACAAACAAGTGAAACTTGCCTTGTTACTTGTTGGCTTAAACTGCAGTACTGTGAGGAGCATTGTTTTATCAAATAAACACTTGGGATATTCCTCATTGCGCTCTCAATTACAGTGGAGATGTGGCATTGTGCATCAATTTGGAGAGCACCAGAGGTCAGGAGGACAGGTTTGAATATTTCCCCCAGCAGTTCTGCCCTCTGTGAGTATACCTGTGGGTTCACACTCTGTGTTGTGATGGTTTTCACCAGGTGGAGGAATTGGTTCCCACGTTCATAGTTCAGAACAGTCTTTTCAAATGAAAAACTTTCACAGAAAGAACAGCATAAGCATTGCAAGACAGAATCAAATGCACAAGTATTGAGCACAAACACTTTTGATGTGCGAAGTTTAACAGGCTGTTGATGGTTCCCGTTTTTCAACAATGGTACCTTGACTTTTTTCCAGCCCACTTGTGTGTCAATATGCAGCCATTCAGGACAAGGAGAGAGATATGAAGTTATCGTGCTTTTTTTCGGTGGGACCGCTAAACCTCTCCAGTTTTCAACTGCACTGTCAGTAGATCCATCTGGCTCCGCTCCAGGATGAGATTTTTTTCCCTTTTTGTTTACTACTTCAGTTTGAGAAGTACTGCAGACATTGTCAGGCTCTTTGACAGTCGTGGCATCACACATCCTTTTCACTTTTTTGTTTTGCAGAGCAAATCCGCATGTTTCCCTCAATGAAGGAAAGATGACGAGCAACAAACCGGTCCACACGAATGGGTAGGCTTTCATGCTTGAAAAGGCCTTTTTTTATGTTTTTGAACTCTGCTTCAACAGCTGCGGAACTTGCAGTGATGCTGGCGCTTTTGAAGAGAGGGACCATTATTGCTGTCCAGAGTGGCAAGTAACTTCCAAGTCTTGTTATTTGGGGAATAATCTCAGGGAGGAAGTGGATGTTGTCTCTATCCCCATCAGTCATGGCAAGTGACCTGCTCTCCTCACATATTTCTGTCACCCACTCTCGGACATTAGAGCCGGGTTAGAGCAACGCTGGCGTCTGGACTGTTGACTGCCGCTTCTACCCCGAACCGTGTCCGCTATTTGTTTGTCCCCTGTCTGTTTCGTGTTTCCCGTTTTAAGTGTGCCCGTTTTTTTCTTTTATTTTTCTCGCCTTTTCTCCTGCCCACCGCGTATCTCTGGAGCTCTGCTCGCACCTCTCCGATCCCGCTCCCTCTGACTACGAGCTACGCTAGCCAGCTAGCCAACCCACCACCGGACCCTCCTACCTCCCGGCTCTGAGCCTGTAGCTGCTCTTGGCTCGGCAAACGGCTCCAACCCAATTTGCTGGCCACTTGACCGGCGTCCTCGGGGGGAGCACCCGCTTGCTGCGAGCTCGCCGGTCGTGGCTCGGCTGGGTGCCGCCATGACACACTGGGGCGTGCTGTTTGCACGGGTACAGTCGGGATTGACCAACACCACCACCCACTCCACCAACATCCCGACTCGGTCCACTGCTGCTTCCATGCATTTCACTGCCTACCAACTTCTAGTTAACCAGCTACTAGCTATTTCTACCATTTTACCTGGATTATTCCCAGCTGCTGTCACGTCTCATCTCCTGCATAAACTATCACTTCTGCTACTCCGGGCTTCCATTCCACTAACTTCTCGTCCATTTGTCTACACTGCTGCTGATCTTCATCATTTCAACAATAATCACCGTCTCCCTGCTGCTGCTGCCTCAGCTGCCAGCAAGGCTGGGATCCTCCGCCGTCGCCGCTACATCCACCGTAGCTCCGGACTATCTTTTAACCGACATTTCCCTGATGGCTCACCCATCCCCTCTTTCTGGACTAACTCTCGCCCCCCCGTCACCCCCACCTTCCGTACTGTCAGCTTCAACAATCTCCGCTCCCCCACCCGCGCTCCTTCATCCATCTCCCTCGCACTGCTGAACTGTCGCTCCCTCTCCAACAAATCACTAGTTATTTTCGAACTACTATTGGACAATAATTTGGATCTGCTCCTTCTCTGTGAAACATGGCAACAGCCCCTGGACTATTTTACTCTCAACCAAGCCACTCCGTCTAACTACAGCTACATCGCCAAACCCCGCCTCTCTGGGCGAGGAGGTGGTATTGCTGTCCTCCATAAGCGGTCCCTATCCATCACTGAATTGGACCTCAACCTCCCATCTATTTCATCCTTTGAATATCTCGCTTTTTCCCTCCCCAACTCTACTACTGCTGTTCTTATCTACCGCCCCCCCAAGTCACATCCGTCTTTTCTTTCTGAACTTTCTGAACTTCTCACCATCGTATCCTCAGTCTCCTATCGCCTCCTACTAATCGGTGACTTCAACATCCACATCGACCAGCCAACTGCTCCACTGACGTCTGACTTCATCTCCCTTCTGGACTGCTTTCATCTCACCCAGCACATCAACTTCCCCACCCACACCAAAGGCCACACCCTGGATATAGTATGCTCCTCCTTTCCACTCACATCCAACCCCCGTCCTCTCACCTTTCCACTGTCAGATCATCTCTGCATCCTCTTCTCCGCCCCTCTACCCTCGCCTCATAAATCCACAAAACGCACCATCTCCTACCGCAACATCAAGACTGTAAACCCAATCACGCTTTGCCAGCTCTTATCCTCTGCTCTTCCCTCCGACCCCACTTCTTCCTCCCCTGATGACCTTGCCACCACGCTCAACAACATCCTTTCTGACTCCCTTGATTCCCTAGCCCCCTGGAAAACTTCCTCTGTTACATTCACTAACTCTGCCCCTTGGTACACACCGGAACTCCGCACCATGAAGCAAACTGGCCGTCAACTCGAACGCCTCTACAAAAGAACCCGCCTCACCGTCCATGCCGAAACCTTTAAACAACACATCTCCTCTTATCGTGATGCTCTTCTTGCTGCCAAATCTGCTTACTTCTCATCTCTCATTAATAACACCAACCGAAACCCCCGCATACTGTTCTCCACCGTCAACAAATTGCTCCAGCCACCGGTCACCAAGCCACCCTCCTCACCCGCCCTCTGTAACTCCTTCCTTGCCAACTTTAACAACAAAATCGCCCAAATCAACAGTTCTCTGACCGACACCATCAATAACTCCTCCTCCCCCACCTCCCCTGTCCTCCTGCCCCCCCTTCCTGACCTCCCGCCCTTCCCCTCTCTCACTGCCTTCTCCCTTGTCGACTCCTCCACTATCCTAGACATCATTACCTCATCCAAGACAACCACCTGCTCTCTCGACCCTCTTCCAACGACCTTAACTAAGGCCTGCCTCCCTGTCCTCCTCCCCCACCTCACCACCCTTTTTAACAGTCTCTATCCCTTGGCCACTTTCCCACTGTCTATAAACTTGCAGCCATCACCCCCATCCTCAAAAAGCCCACCTTGGACCCACTCAACCTCTCCAACTACCGTCCCATCTCCAACCTTTCATTCCTTTCCAAAACCCTCGAACGCATTGTCTCCGCCCAACTCCACACCCATCTCCAGTCCAACAACCTCTATGAACCCTTCCAGTCCGGATTCCGCCCACTTCACAGCACTGAAACAGCTCTAGTTAAAGTCACCAACGATCTCCTCATTTCTGCAGACTCTGGTGCCCTCAACATCCTACTACTACTTGACCTTAGCGCAGCCTTTGACACTGTGAACCATTCCATCCTCCTCCAAAGGCTGCGCCAACTAGGTGTTGCGGGCACTGCACTCGACTGGCTCACCTCCTACCTCACCAACAGAAACCAGTTCATCTCTCTCTCCGGTCACACATCCATCCTCTCCCCAGTTACACAAGGCGTCCCCCAAGGCTCAGTTCTTTGCCCCCTCCTATTCATCTGTTACCTCTTTCCCCTTGGTACTGTCATCCGCAAACTCAATCTGGACTTCCACTGCTACGCTGATGACACCCAGATCTATATACGTTCGACGCCAACCCGCAACCCTTCCCTCACCCATTTTGAAACCTGCATCTCTACAATAAAAGCATGGCTGACCCACAACTTTCTCAAACTCAACAGTGACAAAACAGAGCTCCTCCTCATAGGCACTAAATCCTCCCTTAATAAAACTGGATCCATCACACTCACCATTGACTCCTCAAACATCACTCCCTCCCCTCTGGCACGCAACCTTGGCGTTATTTTTGACCCCACACTGTCCTTTCAACCTCATGTTAGCTCAGTTGTCAAGACCTCCTACTTCCACCTCCGACGCATCGCCAAAATCCGGCACTGCCTTTCTCTCCCTGCCGCTGAATCTCTCATCCACGCCTTCATCTCATCCCGGCTTGACTACTGCAACTCCCTTCTCACTGGAATCACTGCTCACTCACTCCATAGACTTCAACTAGTCCAAAACTCTGCTGCCCGCCTCCTTACCCACACCCGGTCCCGTGAACACATCACTCCTGTTCTCCACTCTCTTCACTGGCTCCCCATCAAGGAGCGTATCATTTTTAAGATACTCCTCCTCACCTTCAAAGCCCTTCACCACCTGGCTCCCACTTACCTATCCGACCTCCTTGTCCCCTACTGCCCCAACCGTCCCCTCCGATCCTCCAATACTTCACGTCTGACAGTCCCAAAATCTAAACTCAAATCCTTCGGTGACAGAGCCTTCTCCTGCACATCACCCCGACTCTGGAACTCTCTCCCTCAGTCTGTCTGTGACTCACCCACACTCCCCATATTTAAGTCCCGTTTAAAAACTTACCTCTTCTCCCCTCATGTATGTCTTTGCCTTGTTCCCATTAAGTGTCTTTGGGTTTTTGAAAAGCGCTATACAAATTTAATGAATTATTATTATTATTATTATTAGTCTGGATGTGCTGATTTAATGCATCACCTGGTTCTTGTCCCTCAACTTCCTCATCTGAAATGGGGACAAATTCCTCTGCGATTTGCGCTCTCAAGTATTTCTTGCACTTTTCTGATGGGATAGGGGCTCCAGAATTGTCATTACCCTCTGTCTCACTCAGTGCCACAATGGTGATAGCACGAAGAAGTTCTTTTGCATGTTGCAAACATTGTGACTTAAGAAGCTGTGCTATTGACCTAACAAAGAAATCCTTAACACGAGGTCTTTTGTTTTTCAGGCAGTCCCATCGGCAGATCATCTTAATACAGTGTGCTACATCTACCCTGACAAGACATGGGGGTAGATGTCCAGGTTGATTCCCACGTGAAATGTTAAAGCACTCATTGATGTAGCTCTTCAGATCAGGATGAGGGGTAAAAGCTTTGACTAGAGCTCCAAGAATCGCCAGAGAAAAGTCACTCACTGCTTCTTTAGGAACAGATGCACCTGCATGGATCCATTCCTTCAGCCACTGTGTGATAGCATTAACATCATGCTTCTCTGACAGCATCTGCACGACTGGGACACTGGAGCTGGTATGCCCTGTCATAACACCCTGATACAGGAAGATATGGCCAGACATGCCATTCGGCCTCATCAGTTTTTTAACTATTGAGCCAGTTGCATCAACACATAATATTGGGTGGGATTTCTTTAAGCTCTTGTACACATGCATTTGTGTTTGACTCCAATAGTGACAGAAAAACTTGTCAAGTCCAATGTCTTTGATGCTGTCACTGTGAGGTGCACTGTATTTCAACATCTGCAATGATAAAATTGGATTTTTGTCACCTAATGCCAAATCAGTTTTCTCTTGCTTTGCCTTGCGCAGGGTGGCCAAATTTGGCAGGTGGCTTGGCTCAGGGTCTCCGAAGTCCATCGATTTATTTGCCTGTGATGCTCGCCATACATGTGGTTCCATCCTGCCCTCACAAAGTTCCTTGGCTACCTGCACACGCAACTGTCCAGATAGAAACCGCTTTGAGCTACCAGTGTGTCGGGAGTCATCACTGTTCTTAATGAAACAGTTCAATATTATTGGACTGTTAATTTCTGGCTCTCCGCTACAATTAATGTTGAGAAGGCCATGACACTCCTTGCAGTATCCTCTGATTTCGATATAATTATTTGAGACCAATGGATAGACCTTGGCTCTTTTAAAAACAAATGTGCAAGGAATTTTGACTGTTTTCCAGATTTGTTCATTTATGATGTGGGTCCAGGTGCCAGGCTTCAAAATTGTATATTCTCTTTTTCGGGTTCGACAGTTCTTATCTTTGTATTCAGCCTTTTCCAGAATAAATTCCATCCACTTGTCAAAAGGAATATGAAGCTGAAAGGACCGTTCAGGTCCTGATTCCGAGCTTGCTTCACTGCTAGTTTCAGGATCAGTTTCATCATGACTGAATCCCAGAGCTGACCAGATATTGCGTCTGTCTGTTTTTACAAAGGTGTACAGAGCCTTTGCAGACATCTTCTTTTCCAACTGGTCACTCAGATCTGTCCATACAGTAGCGCTTGGAGTGGCTACGTTACCATTTTCAAGTATGGCCTCTTTTGATGAGCAGAGAACTGCAACAATTAAATCATTGTCTACTGCTGGTTGTTTGGGCATCTAGTTGAAGGACAAATATAAATATAATCAGGATTCATTGCTTGAATAAATAAAATTACACATGCGTGATCATTATAATGGCTATGCATGGACGGAAAAATGATGCAAAGGGAAAAATATTTTGACATCAAAATGTATCAAGCATGCTTTCTTTAGAAATTTAGTTTTCTTGGTCAGTGCAAATTACACACGTATAATAAGACAATGTTAGCCAACTAGCTATTCAGACTACCTAGGGTGTTTTTAATTCTATATTGTAGGAACTCCGTTTTTTTTTTTTTACACATTTTACTTACATTGGTCGATGGTCACTTCCCAGAAAAAGACGCTTTCTGTCACTCACTGTTATTAAATCTTCGGAGATAGTTGTGCATTTGTCGCTTGAAAAAGTTGCACGTCTTTGTTTTTCGCCACCCTGTTGCGATATGTCTTACCGGCCTGCAGAGGTCACTTTGCAGGGTAATTAGTTGGATAATACATGTGTAAGAATTAAGGATGATCATGATGTCAAGTGAAAAAGAATAAAATACATGACAGGGGTTTAATGAAGATGCATGATTTTAATAATGAAAAATTGCAATGGCACAAACAAATGGTTAATTAACGATCCATGGAGCAAGGATTTGACATCTCTAGAAAATAAATTAGTATTAAATAAATGACAAATTGAATGATTCACTGAACGCCAACACATTTTTTTGCGGCACAATCGGTACCATTTTTGCAGCACAAACCAGCACACACGAAACACAAACGAACGGCACTATTTTGGGTCGTTTGGAAGTAAACAGGGGGGCGGGGCTACCTGACATCATCGCTATAAAATAAATGTGTAATATCTACGAAACGGAAGCAGCACAAACGAAAATTTTTGCTGCACAAACCTGCACAAACGAAGCACAAACGAACGGTACCATTTTGGGTCCATTTGGACCGAAATGGGGGGCTGGGTGACGTCATCGCTATAAAATAAATGTGTAATATCTCCGAAACGGAAGCAGCACAAACGAAATATTTTGCTGCACAAACCAGCACTAACGAAGCACAAACGAACGGTACCATTTTGGGTCCATTTTGAGCAGACGGGGGGCTGGGTGAACTCTGGATGACCTACAAAAGAATCGTTCATAACTAAAAAACCATAGCAGCACAAACGAAAATCTTCGCTGCACAAACCTGCACAAACGAAGCACAAACGAACGGTACCATTTTGGGTCCATTTGGACCGAAATGGGGGGCTGGGTGACGTCATCGCTATAAAATAAATGTGTAATATCTCCGAAACGGAAGCAGCACAAACGAAAATTTTTGCTGCACAAACCAGCACTAACGAAGCACAAACGAACTGTACCATTTTGGGTCCATTCGGAGCGAAATGGGGGGCTGGGTGACGTCATCGCTATAAAATAAATGTGTAATATCTCCGAAACGGAAGCAGCACAAACGAAAATTTTTGCTGCACAAACCAGCACTAACGAAGCACAAACGAACGGTACCATTTTGGGTTCATTTTGAGCAGATGGGGGGCTGGGTGAACTCTGGATGACCTATAAAAGAATTGTTCATAACTAAAAAACCATAGCAGCACAAACGAAAATTTTTGCTGCACAAACGAAACAGACTATTTTGCTTAAATTTTGCGTGGGGTGGGGGGCCAGCTTCACGCAGGTCTCATGGACAGCGCTATATCACGCCGCCAGCGCAGACCCGAGTGTCCGTCTGTCCCATGATATTGCTTCCCTCTCCGGTCCACGACAAACTGACGTCCTTGAAGAATCGAAGATACAGCAGAACAGCTTGTGTTTCCCAGCCTGATCGCCGATCCAGCGCCAGCTCCCGCTACTCCCACCTTACCGCCCGCAATAAAGTCTCTATCGCTACGCACTTGGCTGTACTGTCCAATCCCTTACAAGCTTAAAAGAACAAGTTGATTGTTACTCCACAACAAATGTTACAAATCATTTAAAAAAAAAACATTCCTTTTTAAGTACATTGTGTGTTTGAGTGATCCATTACAAAAATACATAAACTGGACTAGTTCGTGAAAAATGAACCATCCTTGGTTTACCCTCCCAAAAAGAAAAGAAAATAATGCATTGAGTAAGTTGGGTAAAAACAGTATGGTATTTAGGTTATGCCATGAAAAGTAATTGGAGCACACACATTGAATTTCCAACAGTCTTAATGTGCGATTTAAAAAAAGGAAAGAAAAAGCTTGGATGTAATTAGGACAAATTTTACTCCTAAATTTGACCTGATTTTTTTCCTCCATCCACTGTTCCAAAACTATTTTCCAAAAACTAAAATTCTCTCTTCAGTGCCTTTCTTTTCTGTATTTGTTTTAGCTTAAAAGAACAAGTTGATTGTTACTCCACAACAAATGTTACAAATCATCTAAAAAAAAAAACATTCCTTTTTAAGTACATTGTGTGTTTGAGTGATCCATTACAAAAATACATAAACTGGACTAGTTCGTGAAAAATGAACCATCCTTGGTTTACCCTCCCATAAAGAAAATAAACGATGCATTGAGTAAGTTGGGTAAAGACAGTATGGTATTTAGGTTATGCCATGAAAAGTAATTGGAGCATACGCATTGAATTTCCAACAGTCTTAATGTGCGATTTAAAAAAAAGGAAAGAAAAAAAAAAGGCTCAGTAGCGGTCTTTTTAAACTAAGCATCCCAGGTTGTACATTACACCAAGAGCTATAAAATTTTGGTGGTGTGTGTAGAAACAGCCAAAGACCTACGAGAACATCTTTGGAAACCTTTTTACAACCTCACATGAAGTCCACCTTTTTGTTTAAATTGGCCCCATTTTTGGCCTTTTATAGAGGTCACATATTACAGATGTCCTCCTAGCCTTCCCATTGTGTTAGGGTCCCTACTCACCCGTTTTGAGTTTTAGCATACAAAAAGTACTTCATACATTTGTTTTTTGCATTGAAACTTTTTGACTTTGTCAGGGACTTCCATTTAAACAAAATAATTTTTTTTTTTTTTTTTTTACTAAATTATATAGTGCTCTGGTGAAAATATTTACTTTTGTGGTGTTCGGGTCATTTTTGACCCGGTTAAAATTTTTGATTATAAAACAATAAAAAATGCCAAAAATGAAATCATAAACACACAATCAACCAACAGCCTCTTCCTCCAACCACTTGAGCTTCATTTAGGGGCTTTTCTCTGCCTTTTTGCGAGAGCAAACAAAGGGAGACATCAAAGCCACGAGGTTTGCTGTGACAAGAGTAAGTGACATCAAGACGTGCTTTGATCTTTTTTTGCCATTGTCACTAAAAAAAGTCATAATTGCTATGACAAACCTTGAGGGGAAAAAAGTCTATGGCAACACGTGGAAAGACATTGATGAGACGTTCCTGGATGCCTACATTGGTGTGCTCCTCCTTGCTGGAGTTTACAGATCCAGCAATGAGGCAACTGAGAGTCTCTGGGATATATCAACGGGCAGAAATATTTTCCGGGCAACAATGTCTCTTCAGACCTTTCACATGATCTCAAGAGTTAAGAAAAACATTGGATAAAAGATTGTTTTTAGGGTATTTTATGGCTGATTTAATACACGGGTCCAAAATGACCCGCTAACACCACAGATGGCAGCAGAAAGCTAACACAATGGGAAGGCTAGAGGTTTTACCAGTTTGTTTTGAAACTGCTTACTGGGTACAGCATCTAAAGATTGCCATGATAAAAAATAAAAAAAAAATCCAACCAAAACTTTTTGTTTTGGCCAACACTGTTGCCGTGGAAAGATTTTGTTTGCTTTAAGGGGGAAAAAAAGGATTTTGATGGTCTAAATATTGCTTTAGATTGATATATCTTTATTTCGAACATACCGTATTTATTCTAATAGAGAAGGTTTATGTCCAACAGGGGGGGTGGGCGATTAATAGAGAACACTTTTTGTCCGATCGCCAAGGGGCACTGAAAAGGGCGATAATGTGTATATTTTCCTTATATAGTATGCAATACCTGCATCTCACTGGTGTTCTTAACACTAGAACAGCGGCTGTTTTGATCTACCTCTAACAGCGGGGTGCGTCAATTGACGCTCCATCGATGCGACACGTTACCGTCGCATATCACATGTTGCCCACGTCATGTTATTGCGATCGTCTTGTTCGAGGCACGCCCCGATAACGTAATTGTGTGAGGGTTTTGTAGCGGAGTAACGAGTATAATTGTATCATAGTTTATGGAGAAAAACAATTTAAAAGGGACATTCGACGTGCTGTCAAATCAGTCATATTTAAACTTGCGCAATGATGTCGGCATGCGGTCGCGGAGGAAAATGTAAGTTTTGGGGGGAATCTTTAGCAGCATGGGCGATAATTAGAGGTATCAATGTTTTTTATTTATGTCATCGCTAACACACACTGGGCGATTACTAGAATATGGGCGATAATTAGAATAAATACGGTATTTAAAACATGAAAAATAGGGGAAAAAATAAATAAAACAATTAACACTTTAAAGTGCCATATCTAAGTATATGAAACAAACAAATAAACAAAAAAGAAACTACCGTTTTTTTCCACGTATAATGCGCCCCCATGTATAATACGCACCCTAAAAATGGCATGTCGATGCTGGAAAAAAGCCTGTACCCATGTATAATACGCACCCAAATTTGTTTTTGTTTTTTTTTGTTTTGTTTTTTAAGTCCCAATGATCGTCACACACGCATCTGGGTGTGGTGAAATTTGTCCTCTGCATTTGACCCATCCCCGTGTGATTTTGATCCATCCCCTGGGGGAGAGGGGAGCAGTGAGCAGCAGTGAGCAGCAGCGGCGCCGCGCTCGGGAATCATTTGGTGATCTAACCCCCCAATTCCAACCCTTAATGCTGAGTGCCAAGCAGGGGGGCAATGGGTCCCATTTTTATAGTCTTTGGTATGACCCGGCCGGGTTACTTAAGTCCGTAAACGTAAAATTATTTCAGAAAAAAGATCATCTTTGGGAACAACCGGATGTTATTCTGCCGGTCAGTATCACTGCGCATGCAGGAGCAAACTCGATAGCGAAGAAATATGTGAGACTCTCAACGGGATCACCAATATTTGAGTGATGTTCCAGTTATTTATCACAATTATTTATTATTATAATAATATATATAATATATATACTAATTATTTATTTATTATTCACAATTGTCATGGTGATCTTTCTGGTGATTTCTTAACTAGGCTGGATGTATTTTTTTTGTTGGCGTTGATTTCTCCGACTGCCCATAAAGGCACCACCGCGATCAGTTAGGTTAAAATGAAAAGAGAGGAAAGTGACGTGCGGACATGTGAAAAAGGCGGCTCTGTATGGGAGAGAAGTTGAAGAGGAATAAAAACACCCTTGGAAACCAAAACTTGCCCCTCGTCGTGACTCGGAGCCGCAACAAATGTTTCGGATTTGTGTAGGGTACATTGTGACAGCAAACGAGCAGGTGATCGAGCAAGCGTCTGATACGAGAGCATTGTGTTCGTATGGAGCGTGTTTGAAGTGAACAGCAGAGAAGAAAGGAACAAGGCAAAGTGTTGTGAAATAAAATATTACCTGTAATACGCATTTAGGTAGAGAACTGAACTCTCGCTCTTTATATAGCTGACGTGTCAAAAAATAAAAATAAAAAATATCAAGTCCCTGAAGGCCTGCGGTCGTCCGTCCTGCAATGGGCGCACGACTCACGCCTGGCCTGTCATCCCGGAGCTGCACGCACAAGGTACGTGGTGGCACAGCGTTTCTGGTGGCCCACCTGGCAAGTGGACACCAGCGATTACGTCAGAGCCTGCTCAATTTGTAACCGCTGTAAGATGTCTACTCGTCCTCCGGCCGGGCTGCTCCAACCCTTGCCGGTTCCCCTGCATCCCTGGTCTCACCTGTCGGTCGACTTTGTCACGGGCTTCCCCCCCTCGGAAGGAAACTCGGTGGTCCTCACAGTGGTGGACCGCTTCAGCAAGATGACGTATTTCATTCCTCTGCCTAAGCTCCCATCTGCGAAGCAGACTGCGTCCATCATGGTGCGGGAGGTGTTTCGTCACCACGGTCTCCCACAAGACATCGTGTCAGACCGTGGCCCACAATTTGCTTCCACCTTCTGGGCGGAGTTCTGCCGGCTCCTCGGCGCTACGGCCAGCCTCTCCTCGGGGTTTCACCCTCAGTCCAATGGTCAAGCGGAGCGCCTGAACCAAGAACTGGGCAGGTCCCTCCGATGCATGGCCGCCGGGGACCAGCGCGGGTGGGTCCAACAGCTTCCCTGGGTAGAGTATGCTCACAATTCCCTCCCCAGCTCGGCCACGGGGCTTTCGCCTTTCCACTGCGTTTTCGGGTACCAGCCACCCTTGTTTGCCCACCAGGAGCGTGGTGTGGCGTGCCCGTCGGCCCAGGCTTGTGTCCGCCGTTGTCATCGAGCCTGGGCGAGGGCCCGGACCACTCTTCTCCGCTCTGTTTCAGGCTACGCCCGCCAGGCGAACAAGTGCCGGACGCCGGCTCCGGAGTACAGAGTGGGGCAACGTGTGTGGCTCTCGACGCGGGATTTGCCGCTGCGAGCGGGATCCCGCAAGCTGGCGCCCCGCTTTGTTGGACCGTTCCCTATTCAGAAGGTGATTGGCCCGTCCGCCTTCTCCTTCCAGAGTCCATGAAGGTCCACCCCACGTTCCACGTGTCCTGTGTGCGGCCCATCTTTGAGAGCGCGTTGGCGCCGGCACCCATCCCGCCGCCGCCACCCCAGCTCGTCGATGGGGGTCCGGCTTACGCCGTCCGCTCCTTGCTCCGATCGCAGCGGCGCGGTCGTGGCCTCCAATACCTCGTGGATTGGGAGGATTATGACGACGCGCACCGCTCCTGGGTGCCGAGCCGCTGGATACTCGACCGTTCGCTCATTACGGAGTTCCATCGCTGTCATCCGGACCAACCGGGTCCTCGGCGCGGGCGCCCGAGGGGGGACGAGGGGACCAGGGGTGAGGGTCTGGGGCGGCCTTGTCCGCCGGCACCGGGGTCTTCTGCTCCCGCGTCCGTCGATCCTGCGTCCGGCGAGGAGTCGGACGCTTCGGCGGAGTACTGACCCCCCCGCCTGGTCGTCCGGGGGGTTGCCTTCTTTTTTTGTTTTGGTTCCTGGAGACATCGGGAGCCGTCCCTTGTGGGGGGGGGGATTCTGTCACGTGCTGGCGCCACCTGCGACACGACCACGCCCCCCTGTCAGCGGAATCGGCGCCACCTGCCACGGGTTCATTGACAGCGCTATATCAGCGCCGCCAGCGCAGACCCGAGTGTCAGTCGGTCCCGTGATGCTGCTTCGCTCATCAGTCCCTGTGAACCTGACTCGCTTAACAATTTGGAAATCCCGCAGAATTGCCTGTCCACCCCAGCCAGATCGCCGCTCCAGCGCCAGCCATTCCCATCTTTCTCCCACAATAAAGTCTCTGTCGCTACGCACTTGGCTGTACTGTCTGATCCCTTACAAGAATGCTACGCAACTTTAAACTGCAGATGAAATTTGGAGGTGGAAAATAGTATTTGGACGGGAAAAGAGCGATTGAAGTAACATGATTGACGGGATTTCAGAGGGATGACAGTTTGATTGAGACAGTGACATCTGCGGCACGAAAGGCAAACATTTACATTGTAACTGGGGGGATCTAGTAACGCTGAGAGCACGACGAGTAATAAGTAGTCCTGGGGTGTTTGTTTGTTTGTTTGTTTGTTTGTTTGTTTGTTTGTTTGTTTGTTTCAGGGACCACGTGGGCCTCTGGAAAAGGGGTAGGTGTCGGGAGCCCTCGGGGTTCCGATGAGCATTTCAACGAGACGATTGACACAGCTTTTTCCTCGTTGCCCCATCATCACCAACGGATTATTTGAGAGGGCTGGCAACACTGGAGCTATTGGGTTGTGTTGCCCCGCCAGCGGTGGCCGACGGGGGCCGGGAGGAGATCCGGCCCGCGCTGCTGCCTATGCCATTATGAGTCCACATTTTTGCACTGTTAACGTCGCTTGATACAGACAGTGGCTATTGCTTGTTGTAGGTCGCCTGGCTGCTGACCAGGGCCTTGCACGGGATTCAACGGCCGTCACGGGCAACAGAAGGACATTAAATGGACAGCCGGCCCGGGACAGCGTCGTCCCGTGCTACCCACCACTGACGGCTCAGTGGACAGAATTTCACATCTGCACGCGCTTGTACATGCGAGGGGGCAACACAGCGGGGGCTTTAATTTTCTTGCATGTTTTGATAATTCGTTTTTATAGACTTACTGACACCAGACACATCTGGCTTCCATTAGCAACTGACAATGTATACACTGAGTAGAGTTGGGGAGGCAGACTGGGGGGTCATAAGTGATCCAGCAGCCCTCGTGTGCACGCACCCGAGAGAAGGGAAGTGCGGGGGTATGAGTTTTCAGGCGAGAGAAGACAAAGGGGACTCGACCTTTTGCTAGGGCGCGAGACACTTCACTCAGACATCGGTTGAATAAAATCTTTCCCCAATCAGCCGTGTGTCACTGAAGTTTTCCTTCCCCGAGCCAGCCACTTTTCCACCACTTGCTTTGAAGACCAGCTGACCACCGAAGACAATTCACCACACATTAAACCACCTTTTGAATTTATTCATTTCTGTTGTGATTGTTTCCATAAGCTGCTGTAAATTGTCCCCAGCGCAGTAGATGTTTGTGTCATCAGTAAATAAAATGCATTTTATTATTTTTGATACATGACATAAGTCATTGGTATAGATTATAAACAGTTTAGGACCAAGGACAGACCCTTGAGGTACTCCAAGTTATGGGCAAAAAGTCAGATACATGATCTCTAATTTTTACAAATTGCTGCCTGTTGCTTAAGTAGCTCCTCACCCAGTCCAGACCAACCCCTCTGAGACCATATCTCTCCAATTTGTTGTATAAAATGCCATGATTTGTTGTGTCAAACGCTTTCTTTAGATTTATGAAGATCCCCATAACTTGTTTTTTATTATCTATGCCAGTGGTCCCCAACCACCGGGCCGCGGACCGGTACCGGTCCGTTGGTCACTTGGTAACGGGCCGCCAAGCCGCACAGAAAAAAAAAATAAATTTTTTTTTTTATCGACGATCAATTAATTTGGGTCAAGAGGCTCGTCCCGGTCACGTGACATGTTTCTGCAGTCGAGCCCGCAAAGCTAGCAATAATGAGTAATATAATATAATATATATATATATATAATATATATAATTATATATATATTATATATATTTGTGTATATATACAGTGCCTTGCGAAAGTATTCGGTCCCCTTGAACCTTTCAACATTTCGCCACATTTCAGGCTTCAAACATAAAGATATAAAATTTTAATTTTTTGTCAAGAATCAACAAGTGGGACACAATCGTGAAGTGGAACGAAATTTATTGGATAATGGGTCCCATTTTTATAGTCTTTGGTATTACCCGGCCGGGGTTTGAACCCACAACCTTCCAGTCTCAGGGCGGACACTCTACCACTAGGCCACTGCTGTATAAACAATTTATGAATTGTTTATACAGCGTGTTCTTCTTTTTGCAAGCATTTTTTTAACTCTTTGATGGCCCATGGGCTGTTTGCCTCTTTTTGTCCAACGCTGTATTTCTTTACAGGACAGGTTTTATCATATACCGTATTTTTTGGACTATAAATCGCGTTTTTTTTCATAGTATGGGTGGGGGGGCGACTTATACTGAGGAGCGATTTATAGGTGAGTTTTTTCACAAATTTTCAAAATTAAAAAAAAAAAAAAAAAACGTGAAACCGCGATAAACAAACCGCGATGTAGCAAGAGATTACAGTAATCTCAATTTCAAGTGACGTCAGCGGCGCGGCGTGGCGGTTGTTTACATAAAGGACAAAGATTTGATGACGGGAAGGGCCCCACGTACTACCGGCATCATGAGCGGCTTTGTTTGTAAGTGGAGGACGAAGAGTTTGAAGGATTTAATGATTTGGAGTGACACAAAAGGTTTGAAAAACTATTATGGCTTTTACGCACGCCCGGTCCTACTCTATGGAGCTCTCTTCCACCTCCGTGGATGGAAGTCGGGGGCCAGCGCTCGGCCGGGTGGCTGTCCGGGGACGGTGGATGGGGCTCAGACATGGCTTTTACGTACGCCTGGTCCTACTCTACGGAGCTCTCTTTCATCTCCGTGAATGGAAGTCGGGGGCGGCGCTCGGCCAGGTGGCTGTCCGGGGACGGTGAATGGGGCTCGGACATGGCTTTTACGCACGCCCAGTCCTATTCTATAGAGCTCTCTTCCACCTCCGTGGCTGGAAGTGCCACCTCCGGGGATGGAAGTCCACGCCACCACACACTTGGAAGTCGACGCCGGTGCTTGGGGCCGTGTGGCGGTGAACTATTTATGTTATAGTTATTTGATATATTTTATTTCGTGTAGCAACTTGTATATGTTTTTATCGTTACAGTTAATTAGTTGTTGGCTCGTTGAACTCTTGTTTTGTTAAATAAAGAGCCGTTTACCAAACCCACGTCTTTCCTGGTACTTTGTTAACGCTACAATATAGTTATATACTAGATCTGTGGAATAACGACGAGGCTCACGTCAGGGTGCACGCGCGGCGTTGTTTACAAAGGACGAGGAATTTGATCGATGGATTTAATGATTTGGAGTGACACATGGTTTGATAATATTGTTGCTTATATAATAGTTACCGTTTTTTTCCATGTATAATGCGCCCCCATGTATAATACGCACCCTAAAAGTGGCATGTCGATGCTGGAAAAAAGCCTGTACCCATGTATAATACGCACCCAAATTTTGACATTTTTTTTTTTAAAGTCCCAATGATCGTCACACACGCATCTGGGTGTGGTGAAATTTGTCCTCTGCATTTGACCCATCCCCGTGTGATTTTGATCCATCCCTTGGGGGAGAGGGGAGCAGTGAGCAGCAGCGGCGCCGCGCTCGGGAATCATTTGGTGATCTAACCCCCCAATTCCAACCCTTAATGCTGAGTGCCAAGCAGGGAGGCAATGGGTCCCATTTTTATAGTCTTTGGTATGACCCGGCCGGGTTACTTAAGTCCGTAAACATAAAATTATTTCAGAAAAAAGATCATCTTTGGGAACAACCGGATGTTATTCTGCCGGTCAGTATCACTGCGCATGCAGGAGCAAACTCGATAGCGAAGAAATATGTGAGACTCTCAACGGGATCACCAATATTTGAGTGATGTTCCAGTTATTTATCACAATTAGTTTACCAAGTCTGTGTTTTGAGTTCCTCCAATAAACCCTGGTCCAAGCTGCACTTGGTCGCCCCGCTCCTTTCCACACTCCATCCGTGACAAGATTTTCTTCAAAAATTGTTGTACCATGATTTTCTTCCAAAAAAAAAAAAAAAAAAGAAATTGTACCCATGTATAATGCGCACCCCAGATTTTAGGACAATAAATTAGTTACATTTTGCACATTATACATGGCAAAAAACGGTATTTGATATATAATTTATATATCGTGATATGGGCCTGTGGAATATTTTGAAGTGCAAACGCTGTCAGGTGCGCACCCGGCTGGCATTGTTTACATAAAGGACGATCGATGGATTTAATGAATTGGAGTGACAGAGATGGTTTTATAAAAAAGGTCGTCAGCCTCGTCTAGTATATAACTATATTATAGCGTTAACAAAGTACAAGGAAAGACATGGGTTTGGTAAACGTCTCTATTTAACAAAACGAGTTCAATGAGCCAACAAGTACTGAAATGTAACGATAAAAACATCTACAAGTTGCTACACGAAATAAAATATATCAAATAACTATAACATAAATAGTTCACCGTCACACGGTCCCAAGCACCGGCGTTGGCTTCCAGGCGTGTGGCGGTGTGGACTTCCATCCACGGAGGTGGCACTTCCAGCCACGGAGGTGGAAGAGAGCTCCATAGAATAGGACCGGGTGTGCGTAAAAGCCATGTCCGAGCCCCATCCACCGTCCCCGGACAGCCACCCGGCCGAGCGCCGGCCCACGACTTCCATCCACGGAGGTGAAAGAGAGCTCTGAAGAGTAGGACCGGGCATGCGTAGAAGCCATGTCCGAGCCCCATCCACCGTCCCTGGACAGCCACCCGGCCGAGTGCCGGCCCCCGACTTCAATCCGCGGAGGTGAAAGAAAGCTCCGTAGAGTAGGACCGGGGGTGCGTAAAAGCCATAATAGTTTTTCAAACCTTGTGTCACTCCGAATCATTAAATCCTTCAAACTCTCCGTCCTCCGTCTCACTTACAAACAAAGCCGCTAATGATGCCGGTAGTACGTGGGGCCCTTCGTCATCCCGTGATCGAATCTTTGTCCTTTATGTAAACAACCGCCGCGCCGCACCACTGACGTCACTTGAAATTCAAATTACAGTAATCCCTTGCTACATCGGGGTTCGTTTCTCGCAGTTTAACTTTTTTTTATTTTTTTATTTTGAAAATGTGACAAAATTCACATATAAGTCGCTCCTCAGTATAAATCGCCCCCCCACCCAAACTATGAAAAAAACCACGACTTATAGTCCAAATATTACGGTAGTTATTTGAATAACTCTAAATGTTACGTCAGGCCCGTTCTCAGCTCTTCGTTTGTGTTTATGTCACGTTGGCATACCTATCGTTTAGCCTGTTGTTGCTCGTTCATGTTTGTTCTTGCTGTTGGATTTTGTCGAATAGATTTCCCCCAAAATGCGACTTATACTCCGGAGCGACTTATATGTTTTTTTTCACGTTATTGTGCATTTTATGGCTAATGCGACGTATATTCCAGAGCGACTTTTAGCCCAAAAAATACGGTAATGTTTTAAAGATATTTATAAATATACTGTTTGCTGTCAATCTCTCCTTCCTCGTAAAGTCCATTCCAGTCCTGTTTCAACAATTCACTCTTAAATATCTGTATGTTTTCATCCGTACGTTTGTATTTCAACTGATTCATGTCCTTGGGTTTCCAGAAGTTACAGTGAAATACAATAAATACAGGAAAATGGTCACTGATGTCATTATATAAAAGCCCACTTTCTGTATTGTTTTCCATACTATTTGTAAATCTGTTATCTATTAATGTAGCACAATGAGAAGTATTTCTACTAGGTTTGGTGATTTTGGGGTATAAGCCCATACTGTACATTGTATATAAGAAATTTCCAGTTATTTTATGCTTTTTTGGATTTAATAGATCTATATTAAAACCCCGACAGATAAACAAAGTCTTCTGCAATGATCTAGATACCATGTTTTCCATCCAGTTTTGAAAAATATTAATACTTGATGCTGGAGTTCTGTATACACAGCTCACAATTATATTTTTTGTTCTTTCCATACAAATTTCCACTGTGATACATTCCACCAGATTATCAACAACTGATGTCATACTCTCCACCACCTTATACTTCAGCCCTTTGTCCACATACATTGCCACACCTCCTCCACTCTTATTCTCTCTATTTATATGATTTTGTTCATAGCCCTCCATCTCAAAATCCACACCTCTGTCAGTGTTTATCCATGTCGCTGAGATTGCTATGATGTTGAATGGTTTCTTAAACTGTTTCAGATACTCTTTAATGTTATGGAAGTGGCATACAAGATTCTACTATTGAAGTGGATGATTGATATGTTATGCTTTGTTTGGAAAGTTGAATTGTAGTGCTCATCTGTGTAGTAAATGCAGCTGTTTCCTATATCATTGAGTAGGTTGTTATCTGGATCAATATCATATTCTGTCCTGTGATTTATGTTCTGTATATACAAAGGTTTCTAGTCCGAAGGTGTTATTGTCATTAGCCATTGTCATGAATGTGGTTTGTGTTTACCTTAGTGTTGTATGTTTTATTGGTATTTGCTCAGCTTCTCCAGCTCCTTGATGACTAGTACTTTGGCTTGTTCTGGTGTTCCGATTAGTTTGATATCTCCTTTGCAGTTTGAAATACATGTAGATTGTATTTTCTTCTGTTTTCTTAACAGACGGGCCATTCTTGCAATATCCACATTTTTCTTTGTCAGATTCTCGTTGAGGTATACGTCTGATCCTTTCAGCCGTCTCCCCTGTTTTAGTAGCTCGTATTTGTGTTTCCTGTTTGCAAACCGCACTATTATTGCTGGCTTTGTATAAATATTTCTTATTGCAAGCGGATGACAAGCCTCGATGGTCCCCTGTCAAACTCAATTCATTTTGAGCTGAGAAAGTCGATCACCTGGAGTTCAATGGATGTCGCGTCCTCCTCACTCGGCTCCTCTTGGTTCCGCGTCATCACTGCTCGTGCATATGAACGGGGTTTTGTTTCCAAACCGGTGATGATGATGTCGTTCATTCTGGTGTATTGCTCCAGATCGGCCACCTGATTCTCCAGCAAATTAATCCGCTTGTCCTTCTCGGTGATTTGTAATCTCAAAGGTTTTACTTCCTCCACCAGGCTCATGATGGTTTTCTGCTGTTGTCTAACAGCAGAAACTTCCTCCGTCAGCATATCCAGCGCTCTTTTATTATAATCAATCTCCTCCATCTGTGCCATGTTCTTTTATGGTGGCATGGCGTCCCGGTTGATTTGTGTGTTTGGTGGAGAACGAACCAGGAAGGGAAATTACACTTCTGTCCACGCTCGCTCAATGTGCGCGTACCCAACACCGGCGCTTGTTTGCGCTTTGACGTTCCGCGCCGCCCACTCACAGTGATCGCAAACAACAAAAAGGCTATGGATTCATATTTTGTGATTATGATTATGATGACACATTTTGCAAAGCGGGCCAGATTTGGTTAGATGAAAATGTATAGGCGCCGACCATTCGCACCAACATTCCTCTCCATTGTAAATGAACTTGTAAATATGTAACTATATCCTTTGCTGTCTGCAGATAGGTTGATATTGCAATGGAGAATCTGTTGTCAATTGCACTACCAGAAAAGTCAAAGATTAAAATAATCATAAATTAAATACAAATGAACAACTTTATGAAAGTTGAATGACAAATGGAACCTGTAGGGTTCCGTTTGGTTTAATTGCTGTACTGTCAAAGTTACTGACTTTTCAGTTATTTTTTTGCTTGATTTACAAGAAAAAAAGTCCTCAATACAATTTTGTCTACTCTTAATTCCACTCTTCTGAGACACTGTTCATAATGCCTTGTATACAGAGTGCAAAGCAGTCTTGTGTTGGGAGGGGCTGATTTGAAGACCTGCATGTTTCCAAGACCATGGACAGGTATTAGTTTGACATCTGTACTGTAGATTAGAAAAGACAACAGTGAAGGCTTACGAAAAACTTGTCTGCTCGTTCCTGTGCGATTGCTTTATGTTCGAAATGTGCGACTGACATGACATACATCAAGGAAAAACTATTTTGCAGGTAGTTTTTTTTTCTTCCCATATTCATATTTCTTTTACAGCATAATCCCAAGGTCTACAATGGGTGGTGCCTTATGTCCATCGAGTTCATCTTTGTAGAAGCTGTTGGCGACACGCACAGAGGCCACGGATGATGAAACAAGGACCGCAATGGCTTTAAAACTAAAACAGGCTCCAGCGCTGAGTAGCAAAGGGGGCTATCCAAAGCCCACAAGAGTGATGTTTATATTGTTTCTCCCTTGTGTTTCGCCGAGCTGGTTGTTTTGTTTATTTGATATGTCCTAAATAAAACATGTATATATTTATATTGTAACTTAGTAGTTTTGTTCTATTAAATAGCCCCCATTGTTTTATATTTTATGTAAATTTTTACATTTTTAAACACATGATTTAAAAACATTGCACATTTAGTATATTTGTGATGGTTGGATAATGTTTGAAAAAATGTTTTTATTTAGGTTCAATTATCGTTTTGGTTAATTTTAACATCAAAAGGTGTACCGTAATTTTCGGACTATAAGTCGCACCGGAGTATAAGTCGCACCAGCCATAAAATGCCCAAAAATGTGAAAAAAAAACATATAAGTCGCTCCGGAGTATAAGTCGCATTTTGGGGGGCAATTTATTCGACAAAATCCAACACCAAGAACAGACATGAACGACAGGCTAAACGATACGGTATGCTAACGTGACAAACACAAACAAGCTGAGAACGGGCCTGACGTAACATTCAGTTATTTAAAAAAAACTATTACATAAATAACACGTTTATAAAA
The DNA here is from genome assembly GCF_901709675.1 of Syngnathus acus. Lineage (NCBI taxonomy): Eukaryota > Metazoa > Chordata > Actinopteri > Syngnathiformes > Syngnathidae > Syngnathus > Syngnathus acus. The sequence goes on from NC_051095.1 coordinate 26,850,052, forward strand.
CCATCTGTGTCACTCCAATTCATTAAATCCATCAATCGTCCTTTGTCAACAATGCCGTGTGCCGCGCCGCAGTTCAAATTATTCCACAGGCCCATACAACGATATATAAACTATATTTTAAATAACTATCACATAAACAACATTATCAAACCATTTGTGTCACTCCAAATCATTAAATCCATCCATCAAATTTCTCGTCCTTTATGTCATCCTGGTGACAGAGGACATGTCCAGAGGATATGGCGCTTTAAAGTGTTAATTACTTTATTTGATTTTTTCTCTCTATTTTTCATGTTTTGAATATGTTCAAGATAAAGATATCAAAGCATGTGAAGTGATCAACTATACTAAAAATAACATGTGAAGTGGTCAACTATACTTGTAAGTAAGTGATGTGTTAATGATCAAGTAAAAATTTGTGAAAAAAAACATATATAAGTCGCTCCTGAGTATAAGTCGCCCCCCCACCCAAACTATGAAAAAAAACGCGACTTATAGTCCGAAAATTACGGTATTTATATCTGCAGCTAACATAAGTATGACTGTTACTGAAACCTATTTTTATATCAAAAAATGTAAATTTTCACACCCTGGATCATCACGAATCAAATGCATTTTCACAACATCCTGGAACTACACAAAGGTAAGGATCACAGGAGTGCACGTGTGGGAGGGGTACTTGACTTTGTTGTCTCCGAGCGCGGATGTTAGAACTCCTCTTTGTTGTGTGGAATAAAGAGCCAGTTACCAAACATGACGTGCCTGATTCATTGAAACGCTACATTAGTGTCAGAAGTGGGATTTATCTATAGCGACGGTATGGCATCGCGTAAGGACTGTGGCGGTGGTCGGCCGCGGGTGAAGGAGGAGGTGGTGGACGGCAGTTACGATGGCGCGTGGGGTCGTGAGTTGGACCCCAAAGTGTCGGAGCATGTGGATCTCTTGAGGAAGACCGCCAGATGCCGGGCTTGGCTCGTTGAACAATGAGAGGGACGAAGGACGGTGGCAGCCTCCATGGTGACCGTCATCATATCAAGACACCGAGATACTCCGGTAAGGCGGACTGGGAGGCTTTCTATGCGCAATTTGAACGCTTGGCACGGGCTTCTGGCTGGTCAGAGAAGAATAAAGCGCTACAGTTGGCCATGTGTCTCACGGAGGAGGCCCTGTCCTGCTTGTTACTGCTTAGCCCAGCCGAGAGGGACGACTATGGGGCATTGGTTGGTGCTCTGCGACGGCGTTTTGGGCAGTGCAGCCAGCCCAGTGTCCTGCGCTCGGAGTTGTCGAACAGGCAAAGACAAGCTGGTGAACCGCTCCGTGTACTGGCTAATGACATTGAGACATTGTCGAGGCGTGCATACGCCCATATGCCGGCTGATGTGCAGAGTGAGCTGGCCATGGACCAGTTCATCTGCGCCATTACACCAAGAGAACTGCGGATCCAAACCCAGCTGGCACACCCACACACTCTCCAGGAAGCGCTGGAACTGGCTGTGGAAAGAGAGGTCATAGGCAGCGTGGGGTGACCCTGTCGAGGGCAGCCATGTTGTGCATTCTGCTGCACAGGTGAATCCGAGCCCAGAGAAACCGGCGTGGGTGGATGAGTTGACCGAACTTATCCGCTCAAGCACACTGCAGTACCCGCTCCCGACGGGAAGTGTGCTGGGTTTGTGGCCAATCTGGCCACATTAGCGTTCAGTGCCCCAAAAAGGCTGGTGGTCAGGGAAACGGCCCAGGGTCTGTGTAGAGTGGACGTCACAGACCCGTGCGGCTGTGTCCCATATCGGCTTGTTTCCTGGTGGTGGAGTCCAACTGCACAGACGGTTGAAATGGTGCGCCCCACGCAGTTCCCAATCACACACCTGCCGATGTCAAGAGTAGCAGTGACAGAGCATGAGCCTGACCCCTCCTCACTGCTCCTAGTTCCTTCCGCAGCCACACAGGATCCACTTGGCCGCCTCGGTTGCCTGGCCCGGGGCTCCGCGGCAGATGATGCAGGCAGGGAGTCGGCGGTGAGGGAGGTGTGGAAGCACAGCTGTGATGGCTTGAAAGTGGAGCAACAGGAGGAGCTGTGGCTTCTACTGTGGGAATTCAAGGACATTTTTGCACTGAATGAAGAGGAGGTGGGCCTGACATACCTCGTGCAGCACAACATTGACACTGGGGATGCGCGGCCCATCAAAACGTGACCCCGCCGCCTGCCGCTGGCACATCAGGAGGACGCTGGCAAGGCAATCGATGAGATGCTGAAGGCTGGCATCATCGAGCCATCTGATAGCCCATGGGCCTCAGGGGTCGTCATGTTTAATAAGAAAAAGTCAGTGAAGAAGAGGTTCTGCGTGTATTATCGACCCCTGAACCGTGTGACGAAGAAAGACTCCTACCCTCTGCCCCGCATTGATGAGACCCTGGACCTGGTACCTGGGTCATCCTGGTTCTCCTCGCTGGACCTACGCAGCGGATATTGGCAGGTGCCTCTCTCCCCCGAGGCACGGCCAAAAACAGCTTTCTGTACCGGGAGAGGGTTGTGGCAGTTCCGAGTCCTCTATTTTGGTCTGCTACTTTTGAGCGGCTTATGGAAAAGGTGCTGGCTGGCTGGCATTCCCCGACAGGAATGTTTGGTCTATCTGGACGACATTCTTGTCCATGGGAACTCTTTGGTGGCTTTGGGGGCCCTGCACCAGGTACTACAAAGAATTTCCACTGCTGGCCTGAAGTTACATCCTGACAAGTGTTGCTTCATGAGGAGAGAGTTGGAGTTCTTGGGGCACAAGGTGGGAGGGGAAGGCATTAGGACTCTAGAGGAGAAGGTGCAGGCCGTGCGAGACTGGCCTGCTCCCAACAACTTGCGTGAGCTGAAGAGCTTTCTTGGATTAGCGTCCTATTACCGGCGGTTTGTACGGGGCTTTTCATGCATAGCCGCTCCTCTTTTCCACCTGCAGCGCAAGGACACTAAGTTCGAGTGGACGGTGGAGTGTGCACAGGCCTTCAGCTCCTTGAAAGGAGCATTGACAGAGTCTCCCATCCTTGTTCCCCCCGATCCTAAACTGCCGTTCCTCCTGGACACAGATGCCAGCAATGTTGGGATGGGGGCAGTCTTAAGTCAGGTGGGGGCGAAGGGAGAAAAAGTTGTGGCGTACTTCCGCAAAACCTTCAACAAGGCGGAGCGACACTATTGCGTCACACGTAGGGAACTGCTTGCTATTGTGAGGGCTATAAGCCACTTTCGATATTATCTGGCGGGTTTGCCCTTCACGGTACGCACTGACCATGCTGCACTCCAGTAGCTCATGTCTTTTAAGGAACCCGAAGGACAGATTGAACGCTGGCTTGAAGAACTGGTACCATATACCTTCCGAGTGGAGCACAGGGCTGGGCCTCGCCATACCAACGCGGACGCTATGTCTCGACGCCCTTGTGCACTTGCTGGCTGCCGCTTCTGTGAGCAAATAGAAGGCAGAGAGAAAGAGCTGCGCGGTGAGGAGCAGGATCCTACGCATGATCTCGGCGAACACGTTTGCAGAGAGATGCAAGTTGTGGATGCACCCGAATGGAGGAAACAGAAGCAACAGGATGTGGATCTGCAATCCATTATGCAATGGGTGGAACGGGGCCAAACACCAAAGTGGGAAGAGGTCGCTGGGCACTTGCCTGCCACGAAGGGACTATACGCCAAGATGGAGATGCGCCGGGTGAGGGATGGAGTACTCCAGAGACCTTGGAAAGAACCCGCTACTGGGGAAGAGAGGTGGCAGGTGGTTGTCCCCAAGGCTCTGAGAGAGGCTGTGTTGAAAGCCTGTCATGGGCCTCCCGGAGCAGGGCACTTTGGCGTCTCAAAAACCCTCCGCCGACTCCGGCAAAGTTTTTATCGGGGTCAGCTCAGGAGAGATGTTGAGGACTTTTGCCGCCGCTGTGACCTCTGCACAGCGCACAAGGGACCCCTGGAACAGTCTCGTGCGCGTCGAATTGACAGTCGGCGCACCAATGGAAAGAGTTGCTGTCGCACAGACAAAGGTAATCGTTTTGTCCTAGCTGCCATGGACTACTCCACGAAATGGCCGGAAGCATATCCCATTGCCGATCAAGAGGCTGAGACTGTTGCAGATTCTCTGGTGGAAGGCATGTTCGCGAGGTTTGGGGCAGCCGAGGTCATTCACAGCGACCAGGGCAGGAACTTTGGGTCAGCTGTGTTCGCGACAATGTGTAAGAGAATGGGCATGGAAAAAACGCGCACTACACCTCTTCACCCTCTTGTGCACTCCAGCCCTGCTCATGCTGGGTCGTGAACTGCGGACACCGGTAGAAATGGCATTTGGCAGACCTCCAGATACGCCTAATCTAATATACGTCTATTAGACGTCAAAATGCTCGCAGGGTTTTTAATCCAAATTAAATCATTCTCCATTTTATTTTTTTATTTCAACTTCATACGCAACAAATTGCTTCATGATCACAAAATAATGATCCAGTCTTTTTGTTGTTTACGATCTCTGTGAGTGGGCGGCGCGGACGCGCAGTAATGTGTAGAGTTCGTACAAAGTAGACAGCTCTCACCAGTAGTCCGTGTTTTTTTTTTTTGCCTTTCCCTGTGCAGCGTCACTTGCAGCGTCTCTGATTTTAGCATCGCCTTAGTCCTTGGTGTGTGGACATTTGAATGAGGAAGTGTCTGTGTCATTGATTATCTTGCAAACGGACACTTGTGTGCGCGTGAACTGGGAAGGGACGGAAGAGACACGCTCGCAACCGATCATGAGCACTGGCTCATGTGCGCGTTCCCATTAGGACGCGTTTCATTTCTGTGGCTCGCTCTGGGGCGCGCAGGTTCCCGCGACAAATACATTGTTTTGAAATATTATTGATTTTATGATACAATGCCAAGGGCCAGTTTAAATTAAAACTTTGGCCATGCGGCAATGAAAAAGCTTTTGTACGCATGTGTTCAGTGTTTCCAGTGGAGCATTTAGTTTGAAATTCCAGACACAAGTGGCGTGTCCACACTAGACCAATCTTCGGGATTATAAAAGTATCTCTGCAGCACCTGGAGGGATTAAATTTTTCTACAATACTGGAGACTCCAGGTGTACAATAAATTGTATATAAAAGCTAAAAAAGTGGATTTTGCATGATATGTCAAAAAACTACTAAGGACACCTGCCATGTATGTTCAGCCTTGTTCCTATTAAATGCTTATATGTGCTTCCTTACTGTATAATTAGTGTATCCGCCTGTTATGCAAGAGCAGACCAATACGCGTGTGCATGCACGTGCGTGTTTAAGACCAATTTGACTTTGGAAAGCAAGGTACCGATGGAGTGCTACTGCAGTTCTAACCCCAGTGAGCGATAATACATGCACAGAAATTGGGAGGCATGGACTCTTCAGAACTCCATATCCACACAGGGCATAACCTCGGACTCGGTGTTCAAACATCAGCACGAGGAAGTTGCTATCGCTGTTGAAGATAGATGTGTCACAATGTCCTTCATCTGAGGTACAAAAATGCAACAGAAAGGGGGAACTAGGACACAAGGTCACTCGTGCGGTGGTTTTGCCATCACCCCACCCACCTAACCCTAATCCAAGCATTGAGAGTGGGTTCCAAGCCCCCTGAAGCAGAACAGCTCAACACAAGAGTGATTGACCTGAGAGTGAAGTACTGGAGGAACTGCTTGCCAAGGCTAAAGAAATAAATGCCATGAGAATCATTACTGAATGATGTCAACACAGCATTAATATGTATCCCAACCAAGAAAATTACTAAGACCAATTGGCTGATCAATGCAACAATATTTGCTATCCTAGAGATGCTGGGCTAAAAAAAAAAAAATAAAACGGAAGGGGCATGGGCCACCTCCACGGAGGAGAAGGTTAAAAACAAAAGTATGGCCAACCCGGAGAAAAGTTGAGAGGCGACTGGACGCTCCACTGTGAGGTCGGTTCCAGTGGAGTCTCCACTGTGGGGTTGAAATAGTAATCGTCGATGAAGGACAAGACCAAAACGAAGAAGACAACGCCTACAGCTGCTTTCAACAAACTTGATGGTTTCAGAAGTTTAACGCATGCGGTGGGTTGCTAATATTATTGTGCACTGCAAATTTAAATGCATAGTTTCTCTTGTTGTTCACCAGTATTGCTCCTATAAATTTATATATACTATATAATCAAGCTATTTGAGCGCGAATGGCGACCGTAGTGGACAAATCAGTGACTTTCTCACTAAGTATTGTGGATTTTTTTTTTTGTTTGGTCAATAGTGACCACTAATAACTGTAGCGACTTTTCATTTAGCTCTGTGGGTACTTAAAATATATACAACACTGAAAGTGTTAATGATGTAGTTATCACATATAAATCCCCTTTGAAAGTAGATGTAAACAGGCGGTACAGAAATGAAAAAGTCATTGTACTGTAATTTAAACACGTAACATATTCTCTGTTCTTCTTAGATGCACCATTACATTTTTTCTTTGTTGGAAAGCCCGTGGTGAAACACTGCACAACATGCTGCAGTTTGTTTCACTGCCTCCTCTATCCCAAAGGCATCTATAAACCAAACCTGCCGTCAGTGCTACAGCGGTATTTGGGTGTACACATAAAAATGCCATTACATATGGAGGTAATGTCATTACATCTTTAATTAAAGATACACACACATGCATGCATTTGTGTCATATAACTCATTTGTCTTTTAATCCCAAAAAAATCAACTTGAATTGTAGAGATGGACATTTTCATTTTCCTGTATGACAAAACCATTATTAGAAATGGATGTACACTTGAAGGCTTGCTCCACGCAAAAGAAAAAGCACCAACCTCATCTACTGCAAAGCCAGAAATGAGTCTGCATCACACTACAGTATCCCCATCTCCAGCCCTGACTGTTCTTGTGGAACAAGATAGCGCTCAATCAATTCAAACATCCACTCGCCAATCCCCGGGAGACACACACATCCTGTCTCCTATGGAGTTTTATTCTGATACTGCCAAAGAGACTAAAGGTCAAAAAGCAACACTGAGAAAGGTCAAATGCATGTTGGAAGAGAAACTTGGCCAGACACGTCCAAAGGAAGCACTCCACCAAATATAAGTAGTAACAGAAAGTGCAAAATGTTCAATGTGAGTTAGAGGAATGCATTCAGTACAGCAATATTACATTATGAAGTAGGTTAGCATTCACACAATGTGAACACTTCTGCTCTGTTTTGTACAGATACTGCTAAAGAAGAGCAACTCAAAGAGGGAGTGTTGTCCGAAATGGTGCAGTTAAAATCCTTTGGCAAGCCAAAGAGGGTAACCTGCACTAAAAGGCAAAGTAATGCTCAGGCACAGGTTGGGGACTTGCATTGCTATTTAGCTGCTGGTGTGAACACAGCAGTGGAGAGGGGTATGCTTTTTGCAGCATTTAATGGTCAGGTACTGGTGATACAGCAGTTACTATGTTTACAGAAATACTTTTTTTCCTTATATATTTCTCTCTTTTATATAGGACACGGATGAAGAGTGTGTTCTGCGTGATTGTAGACATACAGTAGAGTGGGTTGAGGCAAACAAGAACTTTTCTGCCAAAGTGGACCTGCCCAATGTTTTTTGCATGGGGGAGGAGGAAAAGGCTAAGGCAACTCAGCAATATAAAAGACTTCGAGCGGAAGACTTCGAGAGGAAGACATAAGCGACAAAATAACAGAAGATATTATGGAAAGTTTCAAATTTAAATTCCACAACACTCAGGACCTCCATGAGTCATCACCTTATCGTGGTAGAGGGGTTTACGTGTCCCAATGATCCGAGGAGCCATGTTGTCTGGGGCTTCATGCCCCTGGTAGGGTCACCCATGCCAAAAGGGTCCTAGGTGAGGGGCCAGACAAAGCACAGCTCACAAAACCCCTTATGACGATTAAGAAAATTGGACTTAGTTTTCCCTCGCCCGGACGCGGGTCACCGGGGCCCCCCTCTGGAGCCAGGCCTGGAGGTGGGGCTCGAAGGCGAGTGGCTGGTGACCGGGCCTTCGCCCATAGGGCCCGGCCGGGCACAGCCCGAAAAGGAAATGTGGGTCCCCCTTACCATGGGCTCACCACCTGTGGGAGGGGGTTAAGGGGTCGGGTGCAGTGTAAGATGGGTGGCAGCCAAAGACAGGGACCTTGGCGGTCCAACCCCCGGCTACAGAAGCTGGCTCTTGGGACATGGAATGTCACCTCTCTGGCTGGAAAGGAGCCCGAGCTGGTGTGCGAGGCAGAAAAGTTCCGACTAGACATAGTTGGACTTGCCTCCACACACAGTTTGGGCTCTGGTACAAGCCCTCTTGAGAGGGGCTGGATTCTCTTACACTCTGGAGTTGCCCACGGTGAGAGGCGTCGAGCAGGTGTGAGCATACTTCTGGCCCCCCGGCTGGGCACCTGCACATTGGGGTTCACCCCGGTGAACGAGAGGGTAGCCTCCCTCCGTCTTTGGGTGGGGGGACGGGTCCTGACTGTCGTTTGTGTCTATGCACCAAACGGCAGCTCAGAATGCCCACACTTATTGGGGTCCTTGGAGGAATGCTGGAGAGTGCTCCTTCTGGGGACTCCATCGTTCTACTGTAGGGGTGTCCAAACTTTTTGCAAGGAGGGCCATATTTAGTAACGTGAAGGGGCCCGTGGGCCAATTTTTGTTGTTGCTTCTCTCCCGGGGGGGGGGGGGGTGCTAGTGGGACGTCCAACGCTGCGCATTCCCTGCTTTTCCGGGGGGGGGGGCTAGTGGGACGTCCAACGCTGCGCGTTGCCTTCTCTTCCGGGGGGGGGCGGGTGCTAGTGGGACGTCCAACGCTGCGCGTTCCCTTCTCTTCCGGGGGGGCGAATCGGACGTCAAGCGCAGCGCGTTCGCTTCTCTCCCGGGGGGGGGGGGGGCCTAGTGTGACGTCAAATCAAGCGCAGCGCGTTCGCTTCTCTCCCGGGGGGGGGCTAGTGTGACGTCAAATCAAACGCTGCGCGTTCGCTTCTCTTCCGAGGGGGGGAGGGGGGGGCTAATCGGACGTCAAGCGCTTTGTGTGGCGGGCTCCATCTAGTGTGGAAACTGAGAAGTGCTCAAGCTGTTGTGCGGGCCACATTCAATTATGTTTTCAGAATTTGCTGCGGGCCAATAAAAACTGGACCGCAGGCCGCAGTTGGCCCGCGGGCCGTAGTTTGGACACCCCTATTCTACTGGGTGACTTCAATGCTCACGTGGGCAATGACAATGAGACCTGGAGCGGCGTGATTGGGAGGAATGGCCCCCCCATTGGATTTGGGGCCACATGTTTTGGACACTCGGGTGAAGAGAGGGGCGGAGCTGTCAATTGATAACCACCTGGTGGTTATTTGGCTCCGATGGTGGGGGAAGATGCCGGTCCGACCTGGCAGAGCCAAATGTACTGTGAGGGTCTGCTGGGAACGTCTGTCAGAGGCCCCTGTCACGAAGACTTTCGACTCCCACCTCCGGCAGAGCTTTTCCCACGTCCCGGAGGAGGCACGGGACATTGAATCCGAGTGGACCATGTTCCGTGCCTCCATTGTTGAGGCAGCCGACCAGAGCTGTGGCCGTGGTCGGTGCCTGTTGTGCCGGCAACCCACGAACCCGCTGGTGGACACCGGCGGTAAGGGATGCCGTCAAGCTGAAGAAGGAGTCCTATCGGGCCGTTCTGGCCTGTGGGACTCCGGAGGCTACCGACAGGTACCCGACGGCCAAGCTGAACGTGGCTTCGGCGGTTGCTGAGGCAAAAACCCGGGCATGGGAGGAGTTTGGCGAGGTCAAGGAAAATGACTTCCAGACGGCTTCGAGGGAATTCTGGTCCACCATCCGGCGTCTCAGGAGGGGAAAGCAGGGCACCATCAACTGTTTATAGTGGAGATGGCGTGCTGCTGACCTCGACTCGGGACGTTGTGAGTCGTTGGGGAGAATACAGTAATCCCTTGTTTATCGCGGATAATTGGTTCCAAAAACCACCCGCGATAATTGAAATCCGCGAAGTACGGTCACCAACAAGAAGTACTGGGCAGGCTAACGAGTTAGCGGAAAGATGCTAATTCGCAATCGTGCTTACACGCAAAAACGGACTTCTAAAGGAATGTAAACGAACATTTGGAGCAATACTACATTGTCCTAAATAATACTTGCAGGTGGATTAAGAGCTTCCTGACGGGTCGCAGCCAGAGGGTGAGAGTGGGCCGTCATACATCCACACCTCTCAGTCTTGGTACCGGCTCCCCACAGGGCTGCGTACCGAGCCCACTGCTTTACACGCTCTACACACATACATGCACCCCCGCCCACCGCAGCAACACCATCGTGAAATTTGCGAATGACACAACCGTGGTGGGGCTCATCTCAAAGGGGGATGAGTCTGCCTACAGGGACGAAGTGGTGCAGCTATCGGAGTGGTGCGGAGAGAACAATCTGCTCCTAAACACGGCTAAAACCCAAGAACTGGTCATTGATTTTAGGAGGAAAAATAAAACGGACATTCCACCAGTTATCATCAACGGGGTCTGTGTGGAGAGGGTGTCCTCCTTCCGCTACCTGGGAGTCCACATCGAGGAGGACTTCACCTGGGGCGTGAACACCTCTGAGATGCTTAAAAAGGCCCAGCAGAGACTCTACTTCCTAAGGGTGCTGAGGAGGCACAGCATTACACAAAGACTGCTGGTGTCCTTCTATCGCTGCTCCATAGAAAGCACTTTAACGTACTGTATGTGTTTGGTACTCCAGCTGCACTGCTGCTCAGAGGAAAAAGCTCCAAGGGGTCATCAACACAGCACAGAAGATCATTGGCTGCCCTCTCCCCACACTGGAAGACCGACACAGAACCCGCTGTCTCAAAAAAACACAGAACATTCTGAAGGACACTTCCCACCCTGGCCACTCCCTTTTCGAACTGTTGCGATCAGGCAGACGCTACAGATCAATTAGGTCAAGGACTAGCAGATTCGCCAACAGTTTTTACCCTACAGCGGTAGTCACATTGAATGCCGCTAAAAGAAAATAATTATGTCTGTGTATGTTCTTCTGTGGGTTTTTAGCTTGTATTTTTTTATCTTTTTATTCTATTTATTTTTTATTTCATGCACTGATCGGTTGGCACTTTTTAAATTTCATTGTACATGTGTGACAATGACAATAAAGATCTATTCTATTCTAAAGGTTAGGCACACGTTCCCTCAATTTAGAAGTTTTATTTTGACTTTTAAATGTTTTTTTAACTTGGAAAAAAAATCCGCAATGTAGTCAAGCCGCGATAAACGAAACGCTTAGTAGCGAGGGATCACTGTACTTCGAAGACCTCCTCAATTCCACCGACACGCCTTCCATTGTGGAAGCAGGGCCTGGAGACTCTGAGGTGGACCATCCAATCTCTGGGGTCGAAGTCACTGAGGTATTAAAAAACTCCTCAGAGGCAAGGCCTCGGGGGTGGATGAGATCCGCCTGGAGTTCTTAAAGGCTCTATGTTGTGGGGATGTCCTGGCTGACACACCTCTACAACATTGCGTGGACATTGGGGATGGTGCCTATGGATTGGCAGACTGGGGCAGTGGTTCCCCTCTTTAAGAGGAGGGACCGGAGGTCTGTTCCAACTACGGAGGAATTACACTCCTCAGCCTCCCTGGTAAGGTCTATTCAGTGGTGCTGGAGAGGAGGGTCCGTCAGGAGGTCGAACCTCGGATTCGGGAGGAGCAGTGTGGTTTTCGTCCTGGCCGTGGAACAGTTGACCAGCTCTATACCCTTGGCAGGATCCTCGAGGGTGCATGGGCGTTCGCTCAACCAGTCCACATCTGTTTTGTGGACTTGGAGAAGGCGTCCAACCGTGTCCCTCGGGAAGTTCTGTGGAGGTTGCTTCGTGAGTATGGGGTGCTGAACCAACTGATAAGGGAAGTTCGGTCCCTGCATCATCGATGCCAGAGTTTGGTCCGCATTTCCGGTAGTAAGTTGAATTCGTTCCCAGTGAGGGTTGGACTCCACCAAGGCTGCCCTTTGTCCCCGATTCTGTTCATAACATTTATGGACAGAATTTTTAGGCGCAGCTGAGGCGTTGAGGGTGTCCGGTTTAGGGACCTGTTGGATTTGATCCACAATTTGGGAAGCGCGCTATCCGCGCCTCACGGCAAAAGCCATAGCCAATCACCTGTTATCCAATTAACTCACTGCGTGCTCGTTTTATTTCTTCAGTTTTAGGAAAGGGCGAAGACACCGAAACAAAATTTAGACTTACACAGGTTGGTTGAGTTCAATCACAATTCTTGTTAAGAAAGCTCTGTTTTCAGGAAAGATACAATACAGCGCTGGGCCTTTCGTGCGACCATGCTCAAGAGCAGAAAGTCTCAGTTGTACTAAGTTCATCTTGTTTTTCCTTTTCAATTACTTCACTGGTTCTTCTATATCAAACAAATTATTTTAGGTGTATTTACCTGACATGTTTCGGCGGGTTCTTCCGCCTTCATCAGAGTGTCACTGATGTGGTTGTGACACGTCTTTATCAGCTGATGGATGAAGGCGTGGCTCACCTGTCAGATTTGACAGGTGAGTCACGCCCTCTGCTGAAGAAAACAAACATCAGCGTTGGATCAGGGAGGCCATTGAGATCCACAAGCGGGGCCCGAGGACCATCAACAGGGACGAGGGAGCCTACATGCTCTCTACAACCTGGACCAGCATTTTGGAGAGGTGAACTGACAGCAGAGGGCGTGACTCACCTGTCAAATCTGACAGGTGAGCCACGCCTTCATCCATCAGGTGATAAAGACGCGTCACAACCACATCAGTGACACTCTGATGAAGGCGGAAGAACCCGCCGAAACATGTCAGGTAAATACACCTAAAATAATTTGTTTGATATAGAAGAACCAGTGAAGTAGCAGAAAGTCTCCATTTAGAAAAGGCAACGTTCAAGGTTCTTTGGTCAGCTTATATTCAGTTGCACATGCCAGTGTGGGCCGAGTTTGATGGGTGATGAGTGTGGCAAGTTCGCAGGAGAGTTTGAGTCCATGGGAGTGGGTGGTTCGGTGAGACCTGGTTCCGTGGGGGTGGGTGCTGATTATGGGCGATTCGGTATGTGTGGGGGCTGTTGTTTTCCATCCCGTCTTTCGGCCTTGGCGATCGCCTTTGGCCGGGTTCTTGGTTGTTTTCCTCCTGCCGCTCTCCCTCTGGCACCTCTACCGGTTTTATCTCCAAGTGTCCTTCCTGTAAACCACTCTTGCACATACATCCACTTCACCCACCGTTGCACACCATCCATTCATCATCCTTTCAATTTTGTCATTTTGTACGGAATTATGTGAACTTTTGGGTGTGATATCAATTTGTTAATGTTCCCTGGCTATGCAAAAATCTTACTCACCACTTACCATGCATTTGTTCGTTTGTACACTCCATGTACTCGCTTACTTCATCACATTCTTAGTTTAATCATGCTTCCAACCTTATCTTTTCGTTGTTAGGCAAAACATTTCCCTCTGTCCAGAACGTTCAGTAGTAATCCAAAGCTGGCGTCTAGCATTAGGCAACATATGATGTCACATCTAGCATTAATCAAAACATAAGATACATATAATCAAGTACAGAACATTTTTAGGCGGCTTCGGCAGTGTCAGTGATTTAGAAAAACATCAGGCATGAATTAAACAGTTCCTTAAGGGTCATTAAGCTATTCAGGCAATATATCAAACACATTTATTTCAAAGTGCACAGAAATACATATCAGATCATAAAGTTATAAAAACTTTGTCATTACCACATATCAAAAACGTCTCGTTATGTCTTCTTTATTGATTTGGTGTGTAGGTATAATTATATGATTAAAATGTTTCTTTTATTGATTTAATATGTGAATATACTTGTCTACTTCTGTACTTTATTCAATGAGGTTTGAGAATATCTGTTTTTGTAGCTAGGCAGGACTTTTTGTATTTCGACCCCATTTCTTCAGACCTCAGCATTGCATCTCTGCTTTTTGCAGACGACGTGGTGTTGATGGCTTCTTCAAACCGTGATCTCCAGCTCTCACTTGAGCAGTCAGGATGAGAGTCAGCACCTCCAAATCTGAGTCCATAGTCCTCGGTCGGAAAAGGGTGCAATGCCCTCTCCGGATCGGGGATGAGATCCTGCCCCAAGTGGAGGAGTTCATGTATCTTGGGGTCTTGTTCACGAGTGAGGGCAGGATGGAGCGTGAGATCGACAGGCGGATCGATGCAGGGTCGGCAGTAATGCGGACTCTGTACCGGTCCGTTGTGGTGAAGAGAGAGCTGAGCCAAAAGGCAAAGCTCTCAATTTACCTGTCGATTTACGCTCCTACCCTCACCTATGGTCACGCGCTATGGGTCGTGACCGAAAGAACGAGATCCCGGATACAAGCGGCCGAAATGAGTTTACTCCGCAGGGTGTCCGGGCTCTCCCTTAGGGATAGGATGAGAATCTTTGTCATCCGGGAGAGACTCGGAGTAGAGCCGCTGCTCCTCCACGTTGAGAGGAGCCAGATGAGGTGGCTCAGGGACCTCATCAGGATGCCTCCTGGACGCCTCCCCTCAATTCTCTCGGACTTTAGTGTACATTGGTTGGTTGGTTGGTTGGTTTATTGGTTTATTGAACATACAAACATAAAATGTTTAAATTCACGGGAAAGGAGGAAAAAAAACTAAAAACCATCTATTATAGATCTAATATTCTACACATGTTCAAAGGGAGTGGGTGGAAGTACAAAGAACCTATCTCGCCCCACCCCCAGTCTTTTTTCTGTCACCTCCTAAGCCAGTAGCAGACAGTGCAGAAGCTTTGCAGAGGGGGGAGGATGGCGGACTAGCCGTTCCCAATATTAAACTTGCTTGGTGTGCTTAGACGCCTGCTCTCCTGGCTTGGTCCACACTCCTCTGTCTCCTGGCTCATGTTAGAAAACAATTGTGCATGTCTGAAAGACAATGTCAGCTATGTTTTTGCCCCATCCTGTCTCATCTTGTGCTAAAGTGAAGATCAGCTGAAACCCATTGTCATCTTTCTTGCAAGTGGCACATACCGTAAATTCCGGACTATAAGCCGCGACTTTTTTCCAAAATTTTGAACCCTGCGGCTTATAGTCAGGTGCGGCTTATATAAGGATTTTTTTCGTGATTTTTGTGATGACTTGATCACTTTTATACACTGCGGTATCTTGAAGAAAAACACAAACACAAAAATACTATTTTGAAACACTACTATGGCTGCTGCTTATTCTGGCTGTGTTGCTTGTGACTATTATGAGCTTTAGTAGGAATGCACACTAGGTGACCTGCGTCAAAGGGCTCGAAACCCTTTCTCTTACTCTGCCATGTGACTCAGAGATTACACAAAGCAGTGGCGCTGTTTGGACCATCTGCATTGTATTAAAGATCCAATCAATCAGCATTTAAATTCAATTCTTCTGTCATTTTGCTCACCAAAAACAAGTTGTAATGAACGTGAACTTTTAATGCATTTTATTCAGAAGGTTACTTTGAACCCTGAGGCTTAAATGGCGGCGCGGCGTATTTATGGATTTTTACGGCCTCCAGGGGGCGCTCTAGCAGGAAGCAAGAGCGAGACAGACGAAGAAGAGATAATGCGCCGAAGAAGACGTGCTAGTTTGTGTTTTGAACATTTCGCGGATCACGCACACACCCTCATCATGGAAAACACACGAAGAAATGCATTTGATGCAGTTTTAAGTTAAAAGCAATCGATTTGGCTGTCAAAGAGGGAAATAGAGCTTAAATGGCGGCGCGGCGCGTCGTATTTATGGATTTTTACAGCCTCCAGGGGGCGCTCTAGCAGGAAGCAAGAGCGAGACAGACGAAGAAGAGATAATGCGCCGAAGAAGACGTGCTAGTTTGTGTTTTGATAGGCGAATAGTGGCGTATAATTCACACAAAGAAGAGAGAACGAGATCAAGACGGACATTACTGAAAGGAAGCTTTTATACACAAACCGTCATTATGGGGGACAAAAGAAATGCATATGAAGCCGCTTTTAAGCTAAAGGCAGTCGATGTTGATGACATTGTGTTGCGTCACCCTTTTCTTTATTTCGTGGTCCCGTCTACTCTGGAGCCATACGTGTCGCTCGCTAGTTTAATGTAATTTAGCGCTTCGTGCATTAATAAAATTAGCATGAACAGACCCTCATCGCACTCGAAGAAATGCATAAAAGCGACGACGAAAGAGAGACTGAGAAAGTGTGAGGCGAAGGATATCTAACGCTATTCCAATCGGACGCTGAGGAGGAAGACTTCGACGGTTTCAGTGCACAGGAGGAAGATGAAGACGATGAAGCTCTTTTTTTACTTTTACTGGTATGTTTTTTAACGAGCCCTGTTGGTGCTGTACTACCGTGTTGCTGCTGTGTTACCGCCGCGTCTCAGTGACTTTTACCGGGTATGTTTTTTTTAATCCAGCCCTATTAGTCTTGTGTTACTTCCGTGTTGCTGCGGTATTACTGCCGCGTCACGGGCAGTGTTTGGAAAGAAATGTTAAGGTATGTTATTAAAACTTTAAAAAAGCTTTCTGTGTCCAGTCTTTCTTTGTTAATAACTCGCGTGCACACTTCCGTGTTGTTGCGGTACTACAGCTGCGTCACAGGCAATGTTTAGAAAGACATGTTAAAGTATGTTATTAAAACTTTAAAAAGGCTTTCTGTGAATGGTCTTTCTTTGTAAAAAAACGCGTGTGCACGTGCGGTTTATAGTACGGTGCGGCTTATATAAGAAAAAAACTAAAATATCCCCCAATTTTAGCTGGTGCGGCTTATAGTCCGGTGCGGCTTATAGTCCGGAATTTACGGTACTTTCTCCTATTTTCAACAACAAAGCCCTTCTGATTGGTGGAAGACCTCAGTGGGAGGAGAGAGGCATTCGCTGTCTGAAAGACATTTATAATAACTCTGAACTGCTCTCTTTTAGTGATCTTAAGGATGCGTTCAATCTGCCAGGTTCCTCTTTTTTCTTTTATTTGCCTAGGTTGGCGCTTAATAAGTTATAAGTTATAGTCATCAATTTAAGGATAATCTTGCCAAACATGCTAAAACAACCGGTATGGTTTCCAAATTATATATTTTTTTCCTGGTAACGGGCACTCTCTCGCTTCCGACAGAGGGGGCCTGGATGAGGGACTGTCCAAGTTTGACTCAAGATTTTGATTGGGATAATGTGTGGTCCAGCATTTGTGATGTCACATAATCCAGACCCCCAGCAAATTCATTTTAATTATTTGTATAGAATATATCTTACGCCAGGCGGCTCGGTAGCGCACTGGTTAACATGTCCGCCTCACAATTCGGAGGGTGCGGGTTCAATTCTACTTCTGGCCCTCCCTGTGTGGAGTTTGCATGTTCTTCCCGTGCCTGCGTGGGTTTTCTCCGGGCACTCCGCTTTCCTCCCACATCCCAAAAACATGCATGGTAGGCTGATTGAGCACTCCAAATTGCCCATAGAGTGCGGATGGTTTTTCGTCTCTGTGTGCCCTGCGATCAGCTGGTAACCGGCTCAGGGTGTCCCCCGCCTACTGCTCGATGACTGCTGGGATAGGCTCCAGCACGCCCTCGACCCCAATGGGGACAAGCGGTACAGAAAATGGATGGATATCTTCTGCCAGTTAAACTTAGTCACAACTGACTCTTTTTGTAAAGTGTGTTCTCTGAAGGCTCAGGGCACATTTATTCAGATGTTTTGGGAATGTCCTCCTGTTGAACAGCTGTGGGCTAGCATTGCATCTAAGTTGTCTGATTTGAAACTGTACCTGTTGATGTGCGTGTTTTGCTTTTGAACTATTTGTCAACTCTTAGTATTTCCCAATCCAAGATGCGTATAGTTTTTGCTGGACTGACAGCGGCCAAGAAAATGGTTGCCACTCATTGGAAGCCACCTCACTCCCTTACTGTCAGAATTCGAACCCTTCTTTTCTGGATGTTGTATATTTGGAACTTTCAACTATCATCTATTAATAGAGCAAATTTTTTCACCATTGACTCTTATGCATTCCAATGTCGGTGCATCTCGGTTTTTCATCTGTTTTTTGTCGTATGTCTTTTGTCTGCATGTTAAAGATTAAAGATGGCGCCGCGGTAGTGGCGACACGTTTGCAGCAGCTCCGTCGACTCGTCTGTATATTGTCTCGTTTTATATGGGTTTTTTTTGGACTATCTTTTTTTTCTCAGTCCTGTGTTTTCTTTTTCTACCGGACAGAAACATGTTTGCTAAAACAGTGAGGCTGGCCCTTTTATTTTTCCTATTTTTCACCTGGTTCATCACCCCAGCAACCACCGAAACAGGGAGTAAACGCTCCATTGTTTACACCCGTGGTAAGTTGTTAGCCCTCTGTAGCCAAGGGAAGCTAACCGGCTACAAGCCCGATGTTTCCCCCGAGCTGAAGAGGAGGAAAAGAGGACAACGCTCGGGTGTTATGTGCCGGAAAAAGAAACGCCGCTTCAAGCCCACACTCCCCACCATCATCACCGGGAATGTGAGATCCATCTGTAATAAGATGGATGAGCTAACGGCGCTGGCACGGCACCAACGGGAATACCGGGAATGCAGCATGCTGCTGTTCAAGGAGACCTGCCTAACGGAGCAAACACCGGACTCTGCCGTCGCTCTGGACGGATTTAACCTGATAAGGGCAGACAGGACACGAGACAGCGGTAAGAGGAAAGGAGGGGGGCTTGCTGTGTTTGTGAACGATAGATGGTGTAACCCTGGGCACATCACTATCAAAGAGCAACTCTGCAGCGCGGACATTGAGCTGCTAGCCGTTAGCATGAGGCCACACTACCTGCCGCGGGAACTCTCGCACGTTATCGCGATAATTGCGTACGTTCCCCCTAATGCTAATGCCGACGCAGCCCGCGATGTCCTGCACAGCAGTGTAAGCAGGCTGCAAACACAGCATCCACATGCCCTCCTCCTTATTACCGGGGACTTCAATCATGCCTCTCCTTCATCCACACTTCCAACTTTCAGCCAATATGTCACCTGCAGTACCAGAGGAAATAAAACATTGGACCTTTTTTATGCCAACCTTAAGGAGGCATATACATCCCCCGACTGGAACCTCTTCTGCTCCGAGGACTCTCACCTCAACCCCGCCCCCTGCTACTCCCCCTCCAAAACCCCCCAGCCCACTCTCAACTCCACCGAACCCACCAACCACCCCCCCTGCAACCCCCCCACCCCACCCAGCATGGTGCTCTCCACAGCCCAGGTGGAGAGAGGACTGGCCAGGCTCAAGGTGAAGAAGGCGACGGGTCCAGATGGCATCACCTCCAGGCTGCTCAGATCCTGCTCCGGGCAACTGTGCAGGATCGTGGAGCATATATTCAACATGAGCCTGAGGCTGCACAGGGTACCACAGCTGTGGAAGACGTCCTGCGTGGTACCGGTGCCCAAGTCATCTCGCCCCAGCGACTTCAACCACTACCGGCCGGTGGCCCTGACATCCCACCTGGCGAAGACCCTGGAGAGGCTGGTCCTCCATTACCTGCGCCCCCTGGTGAGCTCTTCCGCCGACCCCTTGCAGTTCGCCTACCGGCCGAGCATCGGGGTTGAGGACGCCGTCATCTTCCTCATGCAGAGGTCCCTGGCCCACCTGGAGCGGGCTGGAAGCACTGTGAGGATCATGTTTTATGATTTCTCCAGTGCCTTCAACACCATCCAGCCAGAACTGCTGGGGAACAAACTGCAGCATGCTGGAGCCTGCCAGCAGCTGACATCATGGGTCCTGGACTTCCTCACAAACAGACCACAGTTTGTGAGGACAGGAGGCCGTGTGTCTGACACGGTGGTCTGCAGCACAGGAGCTCCACAGGGGACCGTCCTGGCCCCCCTCCTCTTCACCATCTACACAGCTGACTTCACCCACCACACATCAACCTGCCACCTCCAGAAGTTCTCGGACGACTCCACCATCGTCGGTCTCATTAACAACGAGTACCGAGAACTGAATCACAGATTCGTGGACTGGTGCCGGCGGAACCGCCTCCAGATTAACTCTGGAAAAACAAAGGAGCTGGTGGCGGACTTCCACCGGCGCAAAGTCCCCCCCTCGCCGGTGAACATCCAGGGAACGGACATAGAGATTGTGGACTCTTACAAGTACCTGGGTGTTCACCTGAACAATAAACTGGACTGGACTGTTAACACTCAGGCCCTATACAAGAAGGGGCAAAGCAGACTCCACCTGCTGCGCAGACTGAGGTCCTTCGGAGTGAGGGACGGCCTCCTGAGGACCTTCTACGACTCTGTGGTGGCGTCCGCCATTTTTTATGGGGTGGTCTGCTGGAGCAGCGGCATCATTGCAGCGGAGAGGAAGAGGCTGGACAAGGTGGTGAAGAAAGCCGGCTCTGTCCTGGGCTGCAGTCTGGACCGGGTGGAGGTGGTGGGGGAGAGGAAGATGGTGGCTAAGCTGTCCTCCATCATGGACAATGTCTCCCACCCCCTTCATGAGACTGTCAGAGCCCTGGAGAGCTCCATCAGTGACCGGCTTCGTCACCCATGATGCACCACCGAGAGGCATCGCAGGTCCTGCCTCCCTGCTGCCATCAGACTGTATAACCAGGCCGATCACTGTAGCTAACGGACAATAATAACATGCAATAATAACGTGCAATAACCATATGTGCAATCATATGTGCAATATCTGTCTACCTCACACTCTTTTTACCTGCTTTTTTTGCACTGTTTTTCTTCCTTTGCACAATTTTTTATCTAATATTTTTTTATCTCCACCGCATATTGTGTATTGTGTATATACTGTCCATATTTTTTAATTATATATATCTTTTACTTTTTTTAAATCTCTTAGCCCCTTCCCCGCATGCGTGTGTGTGTATATGTTAAGTGTACTGCTGCTAACACAGGAGTTTCCCCATTGAGGGAATAATAAAGGATTATCTTATTTTATCTTATCTTATCTTGTATATATCTTTTGTTCATTTGCATCATTATTATTATTGTTGTTATAATTGTTTGTTTTTATGTTCACGTATGTTAAAACTGCTTTGCTCTGTGGTATCCCTATGCCTACTGTGGAAATTGACATCTTGTTGTGATATTGAGTAATTAGTCTTGGCATGTTTGTTAAACCTTAAAAAATATATTATCACCAAAAATTATTTTAGGACCGTCCGTCTTAAATAGAATTAATTTGTCCGTCTCCTCTGCCAGTGTGCTAACAACCTTTAAGACCACTATTATTAAACCATTACTCAAGCGACCAAACCTCCACCCGGACTGTCTTAGTAATTATAGGCCGGTTCTAAATCTCCCGTTCATTGCAAAAATACTCGAAAAAGACGTAGCGCAACAACTAAATTATTATATGTTTGCTAACAATCGATTTGAACCTTTTCAGTCTGGTTTTAGAGCTGTCCACTATACTGAGACAACCCTTGCTAAAGTAACTAAAGATCTCCTCTTAGGTATGGACTCAAATACTTCATCAGTACTATTATTACTTGATCTTAGTCCTGCCTTTGACACTGTCAATCATAACATATTACCGTATTGGCCCTTACATAAGATGACCCTGATTATAAAACGACCCCCTCTTTTTCAAGACTCAAGTTTGAAAGAAGACTTTTTGAACACCAAATTTAATTTTCATACAGAAAATAATTACAGTACATCTGAAACAAATGATTATAACAATAAATTCGAGAGAAAAAGCATGTTATTTTGCCTCATTCAAATCATGCAAAAACTGTCTATCACATCTTAATATCTGAACATTTAAATATGTAAACTAAAGTGCAATCACATTTGTAAATGAATGGCTTTTGGTTTTTGAAATGTAAATAAACCAATCTACTGCGATAAAACAACAAAATTGCAACTGCATTAACCATCAAAGTGAAGTCCAACTGTAACTGTAGTCTTGAAACAAATCTGAATAAGGAAAAACATTGCAATAAAATAATGCAAACTGCTACCGCTATTGTTGGGGAGCCTGAGGACTTTCATTTTTTTTAGTTACGTTTATTCACACATACACACACACACACTCACACACACACACAGATCATGTATACAGCTTGCTGGACATATCATTTTAGGCATGTGAATAGGTCTCCTGAGGAAGCTAACTAAAGGTTATGGTAGTAGCCTTCTGTGTAGAGTTAGTTGTTGGTGAGCTATCATTATAATAGACATACACATAGGACATTTACATACATGACATTTACATACATTTAACATGCTGCGTGTAACGCAATGGACATTTAACATAACCTAACTTAACACTAACATGAAAACGTACACTTAACCTAACATAATATACATTTAACATACAGTTTGTGATCCCATAAAGTATAATTATGTGTAAGAGTTCAACCGTTGATGTTTTAGTTGATGTTTGAATATGGAGACAGATTTGAGATATTTTGAGGCTGTCGCTCAGCTCATTCCAAATCTGTGGTCCCCGGCACACCACACTCATACTGGTTCTCATTAATTTGCGTTTTCTACCTACAATGGGGTTTTTGTGTATAGTATTGTGGGTGTGCTGGGGAACACAGATGGGAATGAGCTGTTTTAATCTGTGGTTAGAGTCTGAGATGACTTGATACATTGCACAAGCGTTGTGATAGTAATTGAAATCGTTGAGTCGAAGGATACGATAACGGGCAAACAGGTGACGGGTGGGTGAGTTTGGTTATGTCCAGGAGATGGCGCGAATGACCTTTTTCTGTAATATTTCCAGTTTCTTGATATGGCTGGGATAGGTGTTGCACCAAATAATATTACAATAGTTAAGATGTGGTTCAAATAAAGTTTTGTATAAAGTGAGAAGGGATGAGCATGGCAGCAGGTGCCGCAGCTTGAAAAAAAGACCAACGCATTTTGACAGTTTATGAGCTAGGTAGTCTATGTGACTTTTGGCATTTAAACAGTCATCTATGTGGACCCTGAGGAATTTGGTAGAGTGGACCCTTTTGATCTCTTCACCGTCTATTTTTATTTTAGTGATAGGATTTTCCATTTTTAATTGTTTTTTGTGGAATAGCATATAATTGGTTTTACCAATGTTGAGGGAAAGTTTATTTACTTTAAACCAAGAGTTCACCCTCTGTAGTTCCTTGTTGAGAAGGTCGTGAAGTTCATAAATATTATTGTGTGATATAAACAGGTTGGTGTCATCTGCAAAAATTATTTTATGGAGAGTTTTAGAGGAATTAAACAAGTCGTTTATATAGATGATGAAGAGCAACGGGCCAAGAATAGAGCCTTGTGGGACCCCACACTTGATGCATTTCTGTGGCGACTTAGTGTTATTAATGCTGACATATTGTTGTCTCTGTGTATGATAACTTTTGAACCAGTTAAGAGCTAAGCCACGGATCCCATAATGCAGGCATGTCCAAATCCGGCCCCCGATCAGATTTCATATGGCCCGCAGCTTCGGTCTTATAATGTATTATTTATGGACCGCCTGCACTGTCAAACTGAATAAAAAAAAAAAAAAAACGAAACTTGAACCTGTAATTCCTCCTATTACCAAAGGGTGGCAGCACCACCCCTCGCCGCTCATTTCTGCCATGGCGACTGCAAAGAAAACGAGGACAGTTGACATTGAGGGCCGTCGCTTTCAAGAGAAATGGGAATTACAATACTTCCTCGCTGAAAATCAAGGCAATTGTGTTTGTCTAATTTCTAAATAAACGGTTACCTTGTTTAAGGATTTCAACCTAAAGAGACACTAGTAGACTAAACATGCTGACACATACGACAAGCTAACAGGGAGTAACCGCGCTGATAAAGTGAAGCAGCTCCAAGCTGAAATGGCATCACAACAGCGATTCTTCACGCGGGGCTGTGAGTCAAAAGTAAATCAAAATTAAATATTACTTAATATTAAATATTACGAAGTGGCCATGTTAATACTGTTGATGTTATAAACCTGTAGACATGACACAAACTATTACTTTCTGAAAGATATTGTAAATGACAAGAGCAAAACTCACTTGTTTTAAGTTTTAATAATAACAGACAAATTTGCATTACTTATAACTCCCGTTTAAAATGTTCATGAGGCAAAAATAATTTTAAACTCATGTAAATGTAAGGTATTTCAAACAGTTTGTTCAATGTTATCTGACTCTTCAGATATGAATGAAAGGCAGAATTTGTGTTTTTAGAGTTGTTCACATCTGCCTGAATGGCAGAATTGGTTATTTTGTCATTTGAAAAATAAAGACAATTGTGACAATGAAATTTGTTTTATAACAGTGTGTATTTGCATGAAATTTTTGTCGTTAAAAAATGTCTGAAAAAACTATTGGCCCCCGGGCCCCTTCACTTTATTAAATCTGGCCCTCCTTGCAAAAAGTTTGGACACCCCTGCCATAATGATTCAATTTATCTAGGAGTATGTTCCAATCAATGGTGTCAAAGGCCTTTGATAGGTCCAGAAATACACCAATACCATAGTCCCCTTGTTCTAAGGTGTCGTTAACCTTTTCAAGTAGATCCAGGATAGCCATACAGGTGGTGTGTTTCTTCCTGAAACCGTATTGGGATGATGTTAATATGTTTAGTTTGTTGAGGTAATTGATTAATCTATTTTAGACGATTCTCTCCAATATTTTGGAGAGGGTGGGTAGTATAGCTATGGGCCGGTAATTGGTCTTATCATTTTTGTCACCAGATATGTATATAGGGATGATTTTTGCAATTTTTGTCCTTTCGGGAACAATGCCTGTGGATAGGGAGAGGTTGAGACAGTGGTCAGCAATTACATTTGCTATAGATTTTAAAATTCTGCTGTTAATCTCATCCTCACCAGCTGAGTTGGAGGTCTTCATGGACTTTATGATGTTGAGAATTCCATTTTTGAAAGGGTTTGAGTAAATACCCGTCAGGTAATGTTGATACGAAGCTCCCTGTAGTTGGCTCTCTCTCTCTCGTGTAACGTCAGAGCTCCAACTTGGTGTCGTGGAGCCACGCCAGCATCTCTGGTCCCAGGTCAAAGAGGCCGGCCTCCGAGGCTGGTCTATATAGGGGGCAGGTGTTGATGATGTGGTCGGCTGTCTGCTCGGGGTCTCCGCACTCGCATGCCGCACTGTCCGCCAGTCCCCACTGCCGCATAGACGTGTTGAAGTGCCCAACACCAGTTCTTAAGCGGTTCAGTGTGGTCCACTGCTGGCGAGGTAGTTCGTCTCCTCCTATGGCGCCGTCTCCTGGTTCCCAGATATAACGGTGCATGAGAGAGGGACCAGCTGCCTCCCACTCCTGCTTCCAAGCTTCTGCCAGCCAGGCATCTCTGGAGATGTCTTCAGGGATGGAATTGAGCATCTCTTGTGCTGCCATGCTGTAGGGGTGGCGTGCCTTGAGTCTGCTTGGTGGAGCTGGAGTTGTTGTAGTGTTGTGCAGGATGTGCCAGTTGTTATTTTTTGCCTTCCTGGCGAGAACGAGGGTGGCAGCCTCTCGACGAAGGTTGGCCGTCGCTATTCCCGCAAGGACAGGCAGGAGGTACACAGGGGTGGGTTTCAGGCATCTTGTTATAGTTCGGAGGGCGTTGTTAATTGCCACATCCACCTTTTTGGCATGGGGGCTTCTGTTCCAAACTGGAGCGCAGTACTCTGCTGCAGAGAAGACCAGCGCTTGGGTTGATATCCGCAAGATCTTACCAGAGGCTCCCCACGTTGTTCCAGCAAGGCGGCGTGTTAGGGTTTACAGATTATCTTGATCGTATGATTATGTTGGAACGTAACCTGTAATAATTAACCTAGCTTGTCCTGTCTTAACAAAAGTCGTAGAACAAAGTGCTAAGATCTTTTGAACTGATTGACTAGCTGCAGAGGAAGCAATCAGTGTTGCTTTGTTTACACAACGACGTAAAAGACCCCCTGCTATGCTTTGATCAGCAGGCCAGGGGCTTCAACCCCATCCTGTCCACTCTCACCCCCACTCTGTTTCTCTCAATAAAAATGCTCCTGCAAGAGGCCTGAGTCAGACCTCATTCGATCATCGCTGTACGCACAGCGACGAATGGACTCTCCACCTGCAGATGTCTAAAAGGACTTACTTGTCTCCCGTGTGGTTCTTGCAAAATAAGTTAGAGTGAGCACCACCCTAACATTTTGGTGCCGTGACCCGGATCCCTCATACCCGCCATCTGGCTGACGGAGCATGACGTGCTGCATTGTCGACAAGCCAGCGTCCTTTAGGAGGACCTGGAAAAGAAAGTACTGGGAAGAGAATTTCTTCGCTGGGCCAGCATCTTAGGTCTGCCTTCGTCTGACAGAGGTGGATTGACGAGATCCGGCAGTGCAACGAACCAGGGGACAAGTTAAAGCCCTAAAGTTACACGTAAAAAAAAAATAATTTAAAGGTGCACGGGATATAGCTTGGGTTCAAGTCCCAGGGGAAGAAACAGGCTAAGAAAAGCAGAGCTTCTTTTTTGTTCATCGAAGAAGTGCGTAGATTCTTCTTTGTCTGTTTTTCCAAGCTGAGGGATCTGGCTTGGGTTAGAGTCCCAGTGGAAGGAACGTGCTAAGAAACACGGAGCTTCTTTTTTGTTAATCAAAGAGGAGCGTAGATTTTTCTTTGTACGTTTTTCCGGCCAAATAACAGCTTGGGTTCAAGTCCCAGTGGAAGGAACGGGCTAAGAAAAAACAGAGTTTCTTGTTCCTAATTGAAGAAGGGCGTAGATTCTTTTTTTTGTCCGTTTTTCCAAGCTGTTTGGGAGGGTTTTACACCCATCCTGGATAGACCGAAAAATAAAAAGCGCTGGAGTTTGTGTGGTTGAGAGAGTGACTGGTAGGATAAATTGACTAGATGGCAGTTCTAGCATTGATCCACGGCAATAACACAGGCTAGTAATTTGTTGAAAGGTCAATTTAAACCTGCATTGAGGATCCTCAAAGAAAGAAAAAAAAAATTTTTGAAAAAAAATTGTATAAACCTAAAAAATACCAAATTAAGATGGGAAACAAAAACAGTAAATCTCTAGCTCTTGAAGGAGATGTGAAGTACATGGCGAGTAGATTTCTTAATTGTATGCAATACATGCCAAAGTGGAAGAAAAAGTATGGAGTAGAAGGGAAGTTATAAGTTGAAGTGTGGAAGATAGTGGTTGATGTTTTGGAGGAGAGTGTGGATAGGAATTCAAAGGGACTGAAAAAGAAAAGAAAAGAGAGAGAGTTGAATTGTGCTAGAATGTGGTTGAAAGCTTCACAAGAGAGAAGAGAACAAATCCAAAAGACAAAAGATAGAAAGATGAAAAGCGATGAGGCTGCGACTATGTTTGTCAGGCCGGAAGACAATGAGGCCGCAGGCGTACTGTCCCGGCCACGGCTCCAGCCGCAGCTGGAGGTGCAGCTCAAGCAGAGGAGCAAAAGGGGCCTTCCGCTCGTACGCAAAACTTGTATCCAAGTTTAACAGACCTGCACCCTCCCCCATATAACTGAAAAAAAAGTCAGGGTCACATTATTAGAAGTCCTGTACAAACAAGAGGTTTGACCACTGCTGCTAGATTTTCCCAAAATTTAGACAATGTTGATGTGTGCCCAATGATACAGGTGCCAAACCCTATTGTAGGGGAAGGCCAACCTCCACATACGTATGTTTTTCGGCCATGGACTTTGGAAGAGGCAAGAAAAGCAGTTGAAGGGGTTACCCCTGTTGCTGAAGACCCAGATAAATGGGCAGAAGACATGGCTGGAATCATACATTCCTATAGACTGAATGGGCATGAAGCAGGAGAAGCTGCAATGTCTTCTTTGGGAAAAGACTGGGCAAAGGTTAGAGGAACTTATACAGGTCGAAATAATCAAGGGCCTTTTCCCTATCCCGTTGAGGGAAATCAATTGGGAGGGGAGTATGCAGCACAATGGAATTTGGCAGGAATAAAACAGACGCCTGGGGAAGATACTGGTGATTTTTGCTTAAGATTTGAAAAAGAATTCAGGGTGCATAGTGGCATGCCGTCAATGATGCAGCTGAGAGTGCTTATCAGCAAGAGCTTAAAAATGCGCTCCTCACTAATTTCCGCCCGAAATAGGCAACTGGGTGAGGAAACATTTGGTGGAAGTAGATATTGCAAGTGTGACAACAACTATGCAATGGGCCAGACATGCTGAAAAAGTGATCAAAAGAGGCAAAAGTTCTGATGTATTTCATCTAGACAATGATGATGATGACGACCTAGATGAAGATGCAACAGTCTTCTTCCATGGGTCCCAGCGGGGCAGAGGAAGAGGTAGAGGCCAACAAGGTCGCAGGCCGCCATATAATTCAAAACCCCCATCAGATTCTGACAACTCTTGGAACTGTGGGAAATGTGGACACTGGTCAAAAGAGTGTCGTCGTGTAAAACAAAACCAATCAAAGGGCGGAGGAAGAGGCAGAGGAAAAGTCACATTTTCAGCATGACAAGCTTCCTCCCCTTTGACCGCTCAAGCTAATACAGAGACATTGTAATGCTACATTTAATAGAAATAATTGATTGGTTGTGTTATAAGATTATACAAACTTCTATATGCGAGCTAAATCTGAGAGATTGAGTTCTTTAAATTTAAAAACAAAGAAAAAATTCTGATTACCGTGTTTTTCCGTGCATAATACGCACCCTAGAAATGGCATGTCGATGCTGGAAAAAAAGCCTGTACCCATGTATAATACGCACCCAAATTTTGACTCTTAAGTCCGGAAACGTAAAATTATTTCAGAAAAAAGATCATCTTTGGGAACAACCGGATGTTATTCTGCCGGTCAGTATCACTGCGCATGCGCTAGCAAACTCGATAGCGAAGAAATGTTTCGGATTTGTGTAGGGTACATTGTGACAGCAAACGAGCAGGTGATCGAGCAAGCGTCTGATACGAGAGCATTGTGTTCGTATGGAGCGTGTTTGAAGTGAACAGCAGAGAAGAAAGGAACAAGGCAAAGTGTTGTGAAATAACATATTACCTGTAATACGCATTTTGTTATTTGCTGATTGAAACTGCGAATTAAACTGTGAATTGAAACTAATAGGTAGAGAACTGAACTCTCGCTCTTTATATACGTAGCTGACGTGTCTTGTGCATCCGTTCTGCGCATACTGTCATGGCGGCCTCCGTATGATATCCGGTCTGCGATGGAGATTAAAAAACAAACAATATTTGACAATAACACACCATCAAGGATTGCACCATCGCATCAAACGATGTGTCGTCAATTATGAATTTTACTGACTAAGTGTGTTGGGCAGGATGGCTGAATGCGATGCGCGATTGACAACAAACAAGAAGAAAGGTGTGATTTCAAGTTTTATTTCGAGGGAGATTTTCTTCAAAAATTGTTGTACCCATGCATAATGCGCACCCCAGATTTTAGGACAATAAATTAGTTAAATTTTGCGCATTATGCATGGAAAAACACGGTAATTTGCCAGCAGTTTTTTTTGTGTTGAGTTTTTTTGGATTGGTGGATTGTTCTATCGGGAACCTTGAGTTGAAAATGGTACATGAATGTTGTGTGGGGGGCTTGGATAAATTGGGACCAATGTGATGGAAAGACTCCTTTTTGGAGACTGTGTGTGAGATGCAAATGAGCATTGATGACTGATTGCCTGAATGAAAGAAAAATACAGGTTGAATGGTTGAAGTTGTTGGAGACTACTATCGAAAATTAGTAGAGCGACTTTGAAGAAAGAGTGATTTTGAGTACCATATTTTCCGCACTATTAGGCGCACCTAAAAACTTACATTTTACTAAAAAAAACACAGTGCGCCTTATAATGCAGAGCGCCTTATATATGGATCAATTGATGAATTTGTTGATCCATACTGGTTGTACACAGTGCTCTGCCAAAATGTTTCAGTACGTTTTAGTACGACTAGTAAATTACAAGGTCGCTTCCCAACATTACGGCAACTGTAGTCAGGGGGCGTCACCGAATAGCTGTTGTACCCGCGAGGCTATTTCATTTCAAAATAGGCTGCTCCGTTGATGTTTCGAGTAAATTTACGGATTGATATGGAAGGGAAACATAGGTAAGCAGTACCAATGTGTTAGATCGAACTTTAGTCAGTTCCGATCATTTTATAGGAGATCGTTTGAGAAACGCGATTGTTTACACTTTGCTGAGGCTCATGGGAGATTGCGAACTGAGGCTCATGGGATTTTGCGGATGGCTAATGCTATAACGATAGCTGCTATACGCACCAGGCTATTTCATGTCAAAATAGGCTGCTCCGTTAATGTTTCGAGTTAATCTACGGATCGATATGGAAGGGAAACATAGGTAAGTACCGTTTTTTCCCATGTATAATGCGCAAAATGTAACTAATTTATTGTCCTAAAATATGGGGTGCGCATTAAACATGGGTACAATTTTTTTATTTTTTTTTATTTATTTTTTTTTGTGAAGAAAATCATGGTACAACAATTTTTGAAGAAAATCTTGTCACGGATGGTTCTTTACAACGTCACTTTCCTCTCTTTTCATTTTAACCTAACTGATCGCGGTGGTGCCTTTCCGGGCAGTCGGAGAAATCAACGCCAACAAAAAAAAATACATCCAGCCTAGTTAAGAAATCACCAGAAAGATCACCATGACAATTGTGAATAATAAATAAATAATTATTATATATATCATATATATTATTATTATAATAATAAATAATTGTGATAAATAACTGGAACATCACTCAAATATTGGTGATCCCGTTGAGAGTCTCACATATTTCTTCGCTATCGAGTTTGCTACTGCATGCGCAGTGATACTGACCGGCAGAATAACATCCGGTTGTTCCCAAAGATGATCTTTTTTCTGAAATAATTTTATGTTTACGGACTT
Organism: Syngnathus acus; assembly: GCF_901709675.1. Classification (NCBI taxonomy): domain Eukaryota; kingdom Metazoa; phylum Chordata; class Actinopteri; order Syngnathiformes; family Syngnathidae; genus Syngnathus; species Syngnathus acus. Next base: position 26,880,831 of record NC_051095.1, read on the forward strand.
AAGTAACCCGGCCGGGTCATACCAAAGACTATAAAAATGGGACCCATTGCCTCCCTGCTTGGCACTCAGCATTAAGGGTTGGAATTGGGAGGTTAGATCACCAGATGATTCCCGAGCGCGGCGCCGCTGCTGCTCACTGCTCCCCTCTCCCCCAGGGGATGGATCAAAATCACACGGGGATGGGTCAAATGCAGAGGACAAATTTCACCACACCCAGACGCGTGTGTGACGATCATTGGGACTTTAAAAAAAATAATAATAAAAAAAATTAAAAAAAAAAAAAAAAAAAGTCAAGATTTGGGTGCGTATTATACATGGGTACAGGCTTTTTTCCAGCATTGACATGCCATTTTTAGGGTGCGTATTATACATGGGGGCGCATTATACATGGAAGAAAACGGTAATTGTTTTTGGAGTCTTAACAGGACATGTAAGAATTCAACACACAGTGATGAGAGGAGCAGAAGAAACATCTCAAATGACTAATGCAAAGGTTGCAGAAAAGGTGCTGTTTTTCCGGACGTGCTGCTGCTCTTTCGGTGGCGGATCCAGATAGGGATTTGCTCAGTAAACTACTGCGGATACGGAAGCAAAGACCGAGGTCCAGATCACCCCAACGTTCTGGCTGAAGGTCCCAAGAAGGAGGGGGACGGAGCCTGCGTGGACTGGACCCTATAAATTGGTGGAGCGCATCTCACATGCCGTCCGGCTGGCCGGTAAAGGAGATACGTGGTATCATCTGTCCCAGTGCGCCCCAGTGAAGGGTTCCTGCAAGGAACCAGATCCGCCATCGACAGCGTCCCCGCCCCCAGTTCAAACAGAGGCAGAATAATCCTCTTCCCCCTTGGTGGCCAGGTAGTCCACCCTGAGTTCTCCCCGGACGGAGCAGAGCTGCGAAGGGGGTGAGAATTGTGCTCGCCCTCCACCAGTGGGCGTGCCAAGCCCCAAACGGCTGAACAATCACGAGCAATTTTTATCTTGAACTGTTGTTATTGATAACATTCTGGTCGCCTAAGGCAGAGGGACTGTGTGACTCTTTTCCTGCATTAATCTTGCGGCAGGTTTTTCAGTCACACACTAAATTTGGACTGAAGTATTGAGGGAAAAACCTCATCTTCACTGGAAATTATTGCTGTCATTGTATTTTCTTACTTACGTTTGATTGATCGGGGTTGACATAATCATATGATAAAACAGAAGGGATATGTTAGGGTTTACAGATTATCTTGATCGTATGATTATGTTGGAACGTAACCTGTAATAATTAACCTAGCTTGTCCTGTCTGAACAAAAGTAGTAGAACAAAGTGCTAAGATCTTTTGAATTGATTGACTAGCTGCAGAGGAAACAATCAGTGTTGCTTTGTTTACACGACGTCGTAAAAGACCCCCTGCTATGCTTTGATCAGCAGGCCAGGGGCTTCAACCCCATCCTGTCCACTCTCACCCCCACTCTCACCCCCACTCTGTTTCTCTCAATAAAAATGGTCCTGCAAGAGGCCTGAGTCAGACCTCATTCGATCATCGCTGTACGCACAGCGACGAATGGACTCTCCACCTGCAGGTGTTTAAAAGGACTTGTCTCCCGTGTGGTTCTTGCAAAATAAGTTAGAGTGAGCAACACCCTAACACGGTGGATCAGTGCAACCCTGGATGTCACCTTTGCCTTCATATCTTCAAGGTGTTGTTTGAAGGATAGGGTCCGATCCAGACGCACGCCGAGGTACTTCGGGGCTTGTTGAACCTCCAGGCGTTTGCCCTCAATGCTCACTGCCAGTTCTCTCCTTGCTTCCCTGGTGCTGAGATGGTAGGATGCAGCAACAGTCTTTCCAACGCTGAGCTAGAGACGCCACTTTTGAAGGTATGCTACCATGGTGCGCATGTCTTCATTCAGGCCGTCTTCCATCGCCTTCCACGTTGATCGGCTCAGCATGATGGCAAGGTCGTCTGCATAGCCATACTTTCTAGATGCTGTGTCCGGTAGGTCGTATATATAGATGTTAAATAGTATAGGGGGAAGATGGACGACAACCTTCACGTGGTCTTCCCTGTGAGTAGCAAGGTCAGGGTGTCCCGCTTGCGAAACTAATGTCGCCAAACAAACGCAGAGCCGGCAGACTGAGGAATGGTGGACGGGCAGCCATCCCGACCGTCGAAAACCGAGGCCTGTTGGTGCTTCAACTTAATGTCGAGGGCCTTACCACCGCCAAACTCGAAGTCCTTCGGCACTTGGCCGACTCCAATGGGGCAGCGGTCCTGCTCCTACAAGAGACGCACTGAACGACCAACAACATCCTCAAAATCCCTGGGTTTCATCTCGCCGGGTCCATCAACACCAAGCAACACGGTGTGGCAACCTTCGTTCGCACTGGAATAAGCTGGGCAGCCTGTAGCCAATCACCACCAGGCTCCAACATCGAGTGGCTGGTTACTAAAATCCAGGAAACCTCAGTCATCAACGTTTACAAGCCCCCACCATCGGAGCTAACCACAACGTCACTCCCATCTGTAACTGCACCCGCAATCTATGCAGGCGACTTCAACTGTCAGCACACAGACTGGGGGTACAACCATTCAACACCTAGCGGAGTGGCGCTGTGCGAATAGGCCTCCAACACTGATGCCCTGCTACTGTACGACCCCAAGGAACCCCCAACCTTCTTCTCTGCACGCTGGAACACCACCACCAACCCGGACCCGGCCTTCGCCATCTGCCGCAGCAACGACCCAAGACCGGAGAGGCGTGTTATTGACAGGTTCCCCCGCTCACACCACCGACCTTCCATCATCAAAGTTCCATCACTGGTGGAACCGGTGCCAGGGAAGCCTGTGAAGAGATGGAACTTCCGAAAAGCCAACTGGGAGTCGTATACTGAGGAGACGGAGAGGAGGTCAGCCGGCCTGCCAGACCCAGAGTCCACAGATGTGGAAGCAGCCATGCAGCTGACTGCCAGGTCCTCTGCGTGTGGCAAAGAAGACCTTCCCACGTGGGTACAACAGGAACTACATCCCAGGCTGGGATGGGGAGTGTAGCCACCTCCTGAGGGAACACCAGAGAGCCAGCTCCAGAGGAGGACGCAACGGCAGCAGCACTGCTCAAAAAGCTGGACGCCACCCGCAAGGCGAGATGGACAGAAGTCGAATCAATCGACTTCACCCATTCCAGCCGCAAGGCATGGCAGACCATCAACCGGCTCACAGGCAGAAATACACCAGCCCACAGATGCCCAGTCATTGCAGACTCCATTGCCTCCCAACTCCTGAAGAATGGCCGCTTTCCGGATGCAGACAAGAAGGCACAAACAATGAACAAATAAGAGTGGTGAATAAATAATAAATAAACAAATAACACAATAAATAAGAGGAGCAAAAATGGAGCAAGTGTGCATACAGAATATAGCGCAAAAGTACAGGACGCTACGCAGAAGGGGGGAGAGAGTTCAGGATCCTAACAGCCTGGAGAATGAAGCTGTTGGTGAGTCTGGTGGTGCGGGAGCGCAGGCTCCTGTACCTCTTCCCAGAGGGCAGAAGATCAAACAAAGAGTGAGCGGGGTGACTCACATCACTCACAATCGTGGTCGCCTTGCGGGTGAGACTTTGCACGACTGATATCGCGTGAGGTGTCTTGGATCTCAAGAGCAGCCAACGTCGATTCCAATCTCTCGGGAGCCTTTACAGCAGAGGAACTCAGTGAGGCCATTAGCAAGCTAAAGCCGGGCAAATCCCCGGACCGTGACAACATCCACCCAGAGTTCGTCATCCACCAGGGCCCAACAACATCTAGATGGCTTAAAGCTTTCTTCACATCATGCTACCGGAGATTAAAGCTCTCGAAGATCTGGCGTAGGGCCTCCGTGATAGCTCTGCTGAAGCCAAATAAAGATACGGAGGACCCCAAGTCATACAGGCCCATCTCACTGCTGAGTGTCCCATATAAGATCCTGGAAAGAATGATACACAGCCGCATAGAGCCAGTGGTGGACTCACAACTCCCACGGGAACAAGCTTGTTTCCGTCGAGGAAGGTCAACAGCAGACCAGATTACCCTACTCTCCCAAGACATCGAGAACAGCTTCCAGGATAAGGAGGAAGCTGGAGTGGTATACCTGGACTTACTAACTGGCGCATATGACACCGCGTGGCACCGGGGACTCCACCTGAAGCTGCTGAGGACCATACCAGACCGGCACATGGTGCAGTTCATCATGGAGACGCTTTCCAACCGCAGCTTGACTCTCCAAACCAGCAGTGGGCAGTGCAGTAGGCTCCGTAAACTGAGGAGCGGGGTACCGCAAGGGTCAGTTATCTCACCAACACTATTTAACATCTAATGTAGTTGGCTGATCTTACTTGATAAATTCTCACCTATGGATATAAAGTAGTCATTGAATTCATTAGCGAGGTCAATCTTGCTGTTAGTAAAGTAGTCGGGGAGCGTAGTTTGTTTATGGCGTCTGTTTAGGACAGGGGTGTCAAACTCCTTTCCTCGGGGGCCGAATCCCTACATGTTTTCCAAGTTTCCCTTGTTAAACACACCTGATTCAAATGACCAGTTCGTCCTCACTTTCAGCAGGAGCCTGATTAATTGAATCAGGTGTGTTGAACCAGGGAAACTTGGAAAACATGTAGGGATTCGGCCCCCGAGGAAAGGATCTTGACACCCCTGGTTTAGGACATTGTTTAATATGTGCCCAGATTTATTTTGAGTCACCCTGCGCATCTTGCAAGAGTTTGCTATAATGGTTGGCTTTACTTATCCTTAATAAATGTGTAAGTTTATTTTTGTAGGTGGTATATTTATTTTTATTTTCAATTGATGTCTGTCTTAAATATTTTTTGTATAGTTTATTTTTGTGCTTAATGGAATTAGAGAGCCCTTGGGTTACCCAGGGTTTAGTTTCCCTCTTGCTGCATGTGACAGTCTTGACAGGGATGGTATTTAATATTGCATCACTGATTGCCAGGACCAGGCTGTCATATGCCTTGTTTGGATCATTGCACAGATAAACATTGTCCCAGTCTTTGGCCTGGAGCTCGGCGTGTAATTGCTGTAGTGTACTCTCGTTTATGACTCTAGTTTGCACTATATGTTGTGGTGAAGGACACTTGAGAGCAAGATTAAAAAACATTACTATAGGAAGGTGGTCAGAGATATCAGAGAAGAGCACACCAGAGTCAAGTTTGTTATTTTGAATGTTTGTGATGATGTTGTCAATGATAGTTCTGGAGGTGTGGGTTACTCGAGTGGGTAATGTAATGGTAGGGAAAGAGGCTGATGAAAGAAGAGTACTAATGAAGTCATTTTTACCTGTGTCTTCTCTGGAGATATCAATGTTGTAATCTCCGAGAAGGATACAGTCATTATTTGTTGTATTAATGAGCATTAGCAGCTCATCCACGTTTGTATTAAAGGTAGATAGAGTGGAATCTGGTGGGCGGTATATCACTCCTACTATAAGTTTTCTGTTTTTACCTATAGCAGGGGTGGGCAATTCCGGTCCTCAAGGGCCGGTGTCCTGCATGTTTTATAGGTCTCCCTGCTGCAACACACCTGATTCAAATGATCAGGATTGTTATCCAGCTTCTGCAGACCTTGCTAATTATCTGACCAATCAATATATGACTTCTCATTAAGCCAGGTTTCACTACAGCCAATTATATTAAAGGGACTGCCTATGTCAGAGATCAGTGATACTAGTTCCTCATAGTGTTTAAGCTCCTTATATTTAGATGCAAGGTTGAGAATGTATTGTTACCAATTAGGCATTTTAACTGTTCAGGAGTGTAGTTCATACAAGTTACATTATCACTGATGTCCATACATTGATTCACATTATCCATCCATCCATTTTCTGAACCGCTTAGTCCCCACGGGGGTCGCGGGAGTGCTGGAGCCTATCCCAGCCGTCATCGGGCAGTAGGCGGGGGACACCCTGAACCGGTTGCCAGCCAATCACAGGGCACACAGAGACAAACAACCATTTGCACTCGCACTCACACCTAGGGACAATTTGGAGTCTTCAATCGGCCTACCAAGCATGTCTTTGGGATGTGGGAGGAAACCGGAGTGCCCGGAGAAAACCCACGCGGGCCCGGGGAGAACATGCAAACTCCACACAGGGAGGGCCGGAGGTGGAATCGAACCCGCACCCTCCTAACTGTGAGGCGGACGTGCTACCCAGTGCGTCACCGAGCCGCCTGATTCACATTATCTCCTTCAAAATAAAAATCACCAAAGCTCATAAGATAATAGAGTAGAACTGTAAATTTTAGGGATCACACAACAACATGTATACATAAACACATACAAACGTGAGCAAAGATACATAAAATAACCTTGAGACAGATTTGTCCACAAGTCTCTTTGCATTATAGTGAATTCTCAAACCCACAACCTAACAATGTTTAACAAAATAAATAGATCGATAAACAACTAAGGTAGTAAACAGGTATTCCCTGATTGTTTATAATGTTTGTAAATGTTCGAAGTATAGAAGAAAAAAAGGGGGGGGGGAAATCCCTCCGTCATGGTGCAAAGAAACATAATACAGTTCAGTTTATGTCAATTGAAGTAGGGTTTGCACTCATGGAAAATTAAAGGAGCTGCGGACCAAAGCATACAGAGCAGCTGATGCTAACTAGTTAGCCTCTAGTCTCATTTAGAAGAGGTAGCGTAACATTGACTTATCATTATTTAGAGACTGTTTTTATGTACTTTTCCGCCTCATCGACTGAAGTTAGGTGTAGCCTACCTCCCTCATTGGTTTTAATGGTGAGTCTCGCCGGGAAGAGCAGCGCAGGCTTTAGACCCAGTTTGTACAGCGCCGACATCACTTTGCTGTAGACTTTGCGTTCATCCAGTATTTCTTTCGGGTAATCCTCATAGATGACAATAGGATGGTGTTGATACCGGCGCTTCCCTCTTTTGATCCGAGCAGCCCTGATTATCTTGTCTTTAGTTTGGAGGTGATGTAGTCAGATCAATGATTTATAAGTCCTGGAGTGCTAGGCTTGTTTGTTTGTGTTAGAAAAATGTATAATGTTATCATGCGTTCTCTAATCAATGCTTTACCGCAATATTACTGCAATATATGCTTGCTGTTTGGCCTTGCTGTTTTTATGAGGTACCACAGAAGAGAAAAGTTACGGCTGGGTCAGGAGAGAGGTTACAGCTGGGTCAGACAGGACGCAGCTGACAACTCAGCAAAAAGAAGACATCTACCGAGACAGTTCCTTTCTAACAAAGACCACTTTGTTAAACAACATGCCTCATTGCTGTCTTGCACCTCAGATGAACCTACAAGTGACCATCATTGTCAGGGTTTTCCAAACTATCTTGATCGTAAGATTATGTTGGAATGTATGTATCCAGTAATAAATAACCTAGCTTGTCCCATTCTACACAATGTCGTAAAGCATTCCTTGCTATGTTTTGACTAGAGGTCAAAGGTTTTCTTCTCTATCCAGTCCACTCAAATTCCTCTTCCCACATGTTCTTATCAGTATGTAAACACCTAGTGATTTCTTCCTTACGAGGCAAAGCCCACATGCTTTCCCCCTCCCCTTTAGGGGCTTTTGTCTCACGATTGTGGGTAGGGCAAATCCAAATAAAAAGAGCGGGAGTGCACACAGATATTTAGTGTAGTGAGATTGTTGTAAGCGATCTGTACTGCACTCCTCGCGAGAAAAGAATTAATATTCCGTCTCACTTGTGGTATGTCTGCTGTTGCTCTTCTCTTGATAGTTATTCGGTCAGCGAAATAAACCTAACAGAAATTGGGGGCTCGTTCCGGGGTCTCGACACACCTGGCGGTTCCAGCGGACTCTTCGACGCAGGCGAAAATCTTCGGCCGAGGTAAACAAAAGCCCTTTGACGGGACTGTCTTGATCAGTCCGGCTGGACACCGGGAGGGTTGACGAGATCTTCCGAGGAAGAGAATCAGCAGACCGTGAGTAGGAATATTAATTCTACTAAAAAGGAATGAATGAGCTGTGACAAGAGGTCACTTAATACGAGCAGTGACAAGAGGTCACTTAAAAAATGAATGAGCGGTGACGAGGTCACTTAAAACGAGCAGTGACAAGAAGTCACTTAAAGACCTTGAGAATTCTAGACCCTATCAAGTGCAATTAGAAACAGTTAAATGCCGCAGGGGCGGTGTGGAGCCCCCTAACTTTTTACGTTAGTTAAATTCCGCAGCAGGAGTGCGGACTCCTCTGTTATTAAAAAACGCGCGTGGTATGCTTGTGTACGGTTTGACTGAGAGTGATCTCATTTGAGCGCTCCTCTATATAAACACACAGGATTGTAAACAGTGGCTTTGTGTGGGTGCAGAGGCAAGAACTCTCCGCTCCCTTCGGGGAGGTGAAAGGAGACTTACCACACATCGAATTTTTAACCACTGTCCTGTGAATAAAGTTGGTTTTAGGACACTGTAGGTGCCATTCAAACTACCAACTCCAAAATTTAGAAAAATAAACCATGGGAAATTTAGATAGTAAGCGAAAGTCCCTACCCCGACATGAACTAAAATGCAAAGATTGGAAAATAATTGAAAGGCAGGATCCCGACCGACTTAAAAAAGATTTCGATAAATGGGTTAAAAAATATAAATTTGAGGGAGAACTAGAAGAAATACAAGAGCGGGAAGAGAGAACACATGCTACAAATTCAAAACTAAAGATCATAGCGAAGTTGTATCCGCAAATACATGACACACACGAAATTGAGGAATCACCTCCTCCTTATGGGTTGATGCACAGAGCCACTAGGCAGAAAAGCCCGCTAGAAATGGATTGGTCAAAGGAAATCTGAGCAAATTATACAGAAATAGGGAGAACAAAGCAAAATGATAATGAAACCTTTGATGAGTATCGAGTGCGCATGACAAAAGTGTTTAAAACACACAGTGGACTGGTGGAAGATAATGCGCCTCAAGGTGCTTATCAACAGCAATTAAAAAATGCCATCCACGCAGGGTCCAGACCAGCAATACTAGGCTGGGTGATCAAACATTATATAGGCATGAACACCGGAACTTTGGAGGAATACATAAATCATGCCCTCCATGCGGAAAAAGTAGTAATAGACAAACAAAAACGAAAACAAATGAAAGCTACAAAAGACACTTTTCTGGTAGACCAGGATAGTGACACTTTTTACCAAAATGCAGGCAGAGGACAGAAAGGCCAGAGAGGGCGAGCAATGTCTAACAGAGGAGGCTTTAGAGGCCGAGGAAGAGGAGTTGTGCAACCTCCAATAGAATGCTGGAATTGCGGAGAAAACGGTCACATGGCACGTGACTGCACAAATTAACAAAGACAGTTATGACTAGGCCAAAACCAAATCAAATCAGGTTTCCATGTAATGAAGTGGGAACCTGGCTGCCAAAATTAAAGAGAAATTAGCTTAAATATACAGGAGATATTTGTGTTAAAAGGATAAAGTAAGATAAAGAAACACTGAAGTTAAAATTGGCTAAATAAATGGAAAAGAATTACAAATAGCTTCTAAAAGTAAAATAAAGAATAAATCTGACAAGTAAGACGAGCAAAAAGGTGTTCTTAGTGGGATCTATGTGGTCTTATACGTATGTTGTGCGTCATCCTTTTGTGTTGGTGTGTGTGTGTGCGTGCGTGTGCGCGCAGAGGATCCTCATGAATGGGTGTGTATATGTGTGCGCGAGTGAGATGTGTGTCCTATGGAAGACATCAGTAATGGAGAATGTTCAGGAAGCTGTTTAGGAATAATAGGACAATTGAGAAGTAGGCGATAATGTGTTTAAGTTGGTTGGAGAAATTGAGATGAGCAGTGTGTGGCAGAAAGTGACTAGAACGGTGGCTTGATAGGACGAGAATAAGAGACAGCAAATGTTGTGTAGAAGACAGTGAAAGATGTCGAATGTGAACATGACGAAGGGCGCAACAGCAAAGCTGGCCTGCCCTTTGAGAGGGCGAGACTGATAAGCGTGCCTGCGATCGCGCGTAGTCGCGGGGCGGGGCTGTGCGCTTGGCCCTTTGCTATGCTCGTGTGGGCGGTGGGCCGGCATCATGATTGTTGCAGGAAATGGCCAGCCTGTGACCAATCAACATTGATGCTGCGCCCCCCTCGCACGAGGGGTGCTATGGCTGCGGGCGAAGTGTCACATTCCCGCGTCACCTGACTTCCAGCCAAGCCCTACTCATGGAATTGCCAGCACCTGCTACAGCTCGTTAGGTCCCCTATTTAACCTCTCTGTGTTCTGCCAGTGGTTGTCAGTTCGTCTGATTACCCTGCCCGTGACACTGCTGCCTTTTTCCCCCGGACCGCTCTTTGTAGCCAACTGCTTCCGTGAACTTCGACCACGCTTCTGATCGCCGCCTGTCCTGACTACTTGCTCGTCCTTCGACCACGCTTCTGATCGCCGCCTGTCCTGACTACTTGCTCGCCATTCGACCACGCTTCTGATCGCCGCCTGTCCTGACTACTTGCTCGTCCTTCGACCACGCTTCTGATCGCCGCCTGTCCTGACTACTTGCTCGCCCTTCGACCACGCTTCTGATCGCCGCCTGTCCCGACTACTTGCTCGTCCTTCGACCACCTGCCTGCCTGCCTCCGACTACGACTACGCGCTGTGCTCTGCTGCTCAGCCACGCCAGCCAGACCGCAGGTCCCGCGTTCTACGTCCCCTTTTCCCCTTTGCCAATAAAGGATCGTGCTGCACTTGGTAGCCCTGTCTCTGTTCCCTGACAGAACGAACTGACCTAAAATGCAACCAGCGCACGATCCCTCAGACCTGGACCGCCTGACCCACACGGAGTGGGAGCTCAGCAAGACCTCAGAGGAGATGGCGGCATTAACGAGGGTCTTCCAGCAGCAGCAACAGCTGCTCCAGCAGCAGCAACAGCAGCTCCAGCAGCAGCAACAGCAGCTCCAGCAGCAGCAACAGCAGCTCCAGCAGCACCATCAGCTCCACCAGGAACTGGTAGAGGCTCTCAGGGACCTCAAAGACTTGGCTCCTCTGGCTGCTGCAGACCGATTTGCGCGAGCCCTGTCCACGACCGTTCCGCTGAGCCCCGCCGATCAGCCCACCGTTATGTCCACGCCCCGTCCTGCCTCGGCGCCCAGGCAGCTCGTGGACGTCCCTGAGCCCAGACTCAGCAACCTCGCGAGGTTCGACGGTGACCCCAAGTACGTCCGGGCCTTTCTGACAAACTGCCGCGTCTTGTTTGACCTCCAGCCCGTCACATTTGCCACGGAACCAGCCAAGGTGGGTTTCGTGCTCACTCACCTGACGGGCGAGGCATGGCTGTGGGGAACGGCAGAATATGAGCGGCAGGGACCCGCCTGTTCGTCGTTCGACGCCTTCGCAGCTGAGATCCTGCGCGTGTTTGACTTGGGCTCCGCCTCGGAGGCCGCCTCCACGGAGCTCATCAGGCTGCACCAAGGCAGCAGATCCGTCGCCCAGTACGCCATCCGGTTCCAGACAGTGGCGCGTCGTAGCGACTGGAACACCCCGGCTCTCGTCGGCGCCTTCCTCCACGGACTCGCGGAGTATATCAAGGACGAGATGGTGTCCTACGAGCGCCCTCAGACCCTTGAAGTGGCCATGGACCTGGCAGCACGGGTGGACCGGCGGATCCAGTCAAGGCGACGCGAGGAGAGGAGGGTGACTCCGCCCCCCCGTCGCCGTGACATCAGCCCGGCACCTCGGGTGTCAGGGAGAGCACCGGTTTTTCCGCCTGACCTGTCGTCCGCCAGGGACCCTGTCCACGTAAGTCAGCGCGCCTTTACTACTCCTCCCACCCAGCCCAGCTGGCCGGAACCGATGGAGATAGGACGCACCTCTCTCTCTGTGAAGGAGCGCAGTCAGCGCCTCAGAGATAGGCCTTGCCTGTACTGCGGGGGTGAGGGTCACTGGGTGGCCTCTTGCCAGAAGAGACCTAAGGGCACCCGCCAATCAGGGATCCGTTTGGGGACGGTTTTCTTGCCCCCTACCACCTGTCGCGAGTCCCTGCTCCAGACCCGCTATTCGACTACCGCCCGTGCCCTTGCCTCTCGGCCCTCCGCTTCTCCAACCCGTGGGCAGCGGCCGCGGGTCCGGTCTCGCCATCAGCCGCGGCGTATGGCCCGGGCCCTTACTCGGCTGCCGTTGCGACGTCCGCAGCCGGGTTCTGCTCCGGCAGGCGGGGTGTTATGGTCTGACCGGCTTCCTGCTCGGAGTCGTCCGGTGGGGACCCATTCGGTTCCCGTGCCGGCCCCCTGGTCGGCATCTCCCGATGCCACTGCTGGGGAGGAGGACTGGGCGGTGGTGCCGCCTGATGACGGGGCTTGGTCGACGTGTTCTGACTCGGACTTGTCGGACTATTGACTGCCGCGCGTCTTGGGGTCCCCCCCTCCCGCCCGGCCCCCTGCTCTGGCTCGGGGTTCTGTTTTTGGGATGTCGGGGGCCGTCCCTTGGGGGGGGGGGTTCTGTCACGTTCCCGCGTCACCTGACTTCCAGCCAAGCCCTACTCATGGAATTGCCAGCACCTGCTACAGCTCGTTAGGTCCCCTATTTAACCTCTCTGTGTTCTGCCAGTGGTTGTCAGTTCGTCTGATTACCATGCCCGTGACACTGCTGCCTTTTTTCCCCGGACCGCTCTTTGTAGCCAACTGCTTCCGTGAACTTCGACCACGCTTCTGATCGCCGCCTGTCCTGACTACTTGCTCGTCCTTCGACCACGCTTCTGATCGCCGCCTGTCCTGACTACTTGCTCGCCCTTCGACCACTACGTCAGTGTTATGTGTTAAAATTGGCTAATGTAGGTGCACAAAAGAATATGCTAGACTGTAGTCTATCTGATTTGCACCGCAAAACAAAAGCAATTTTGTGAAAATAAGAAGAAAAGAAAGGCAAGCAATTTTTTTTGTGGGCAGAAACTGGTCCACACTGCATTAATGCCTAGCCTTGATGAAACAAAATTTGAGAGATGGAAAGAACTTGCTTTCTGGAATTGGATGAAGCAAAATTATTAAATAACATTTCGAAGATAAATTTAGAAGAAATAGTCGATTGGTGGGCGGCTCGGTGGGGCACTGGGTAGCACGTCCGCCTCACAGTTAGGAGGGTGCGGGTTCGATTCCACCTCCGGCCCTCCCTGTGTGGAGTTTGCATGTTCTCCCCGGGCCCGCGTGGGTTTTCTCCGGGCACTCCGGTTTCCTCCCGCATCCCAAAAACTTGCTTGGTAGGCCGATTGAAGACTCCAAATTGTCCCTAGGTGTGAGTGCGAGTGCAAATGGTTGTTTGTCTCTGTGTGCCCTGCGATTGGCTGGCAACCGGTTCAGGGTGTCCCCCGCCTACTGCCCGATGACGGCTGGGATAGGCTCCGGCACTCCCGCGACCCCCGTGGGGACTAAGCGGTTCAGAAAATGGGTGGATGGATAGTCGATTGGTTGTGTCAAGACTACACAAGTTTTTACATTTGAGAATAAGAGGGTGATTGAGTTAGTTAAAGTTAAGAAACAACAACAATTGACTATTATATTAATTTACTGGCGGTTATTTTGTTGGTTTTTATCTTTTTTTTTATTGGTTTGACACCTTGGGGGAGGAAAGATTAGGATGTGGAACACGGGTTGAGACAACCGGTTACACATGCAGAACGTGTGCACTGGGACACATTTTAAAAGGTGTGTCAAATTAAATGATGATGAAATCATGTGAAAATGTCTAATCATTTGCTAGCTGAGTCGCTCCCCTTTCGGGGAAGCCATCCATTTACTTGCTAAGCTAGTTGTGGAAGCAGTAGCTATATGCACGTGCGCAGTGCACACACACGAGACTGATAAGGTGTCAAGAGGTAACAAGCTTGCAGATAGAACCGCAAAACTGCAGCGCAGAAGACAGTTCAAATTGTACATACACAAGAAGCAGATTAAGTCACTGACACATTTTTAAAGATGTAAAGCGACAAAGTCCATAGACTGAAATTCAATTATGGACGAAAAGAGGGGCAAGAGTGGAGAATGGTATCTATAAATGACCAGAAGACTGACCTATCCTACAAAAAACCTATATAAATGGGCAGCAATATTGAGCCATGGTGTGTGTCACATGGCTCAAGAGGAGGGATAGTGGGGCAGTTCATTCAGCTTTATACAACATATGGATTTGATTCATATTCAAAACATTTTCAAAACAATTTTTTTTGTAGAGTTTGTTTAACATGTGCTAAACACAATCCACAGGTTTATACTGCCTGGTCATAATAGATGCATTCTCAAAATGGTTTGAATTGGCTTCAACAAAAACACTGAATGCCTTAACAGTGGCAAAAAAAACGTTATGTAAAGAAATAATACCGAGATATGTGTTAGGGTAGTGCTCACTCTAACTTATTTTGCAAGAACCACACTGGAGACAAGTTAGTCGTTTCAGACACCTGCAGGCGGAGAGTTCACTCGTCGCTGTGCTTACAGCGATGGTCGAATGAAGTCTGAAGTCAGGCCTCATCAGGTGCATATTTATTGAGAAGAAACACAGTGGGGTTGAAAGTGGGGGTGTGAGAACCCAGGATGGGGTGAAGACGCTCCCCTGCTGATCAAAGCATAGCAGGGGGCCTTTTACGACTTTGTGGAAACAAAGCAACTTTGATTGCTTCCTCTGCAGCTAGTCAATCAGGTGAAAATATCTTAGCACTTTGGTCTACTACTTTTGGTAAGACAGGACAAGCTAGGTAAATTATTACAGGTTACATTCCAACATAATCATACGATGAAGATATTCTGCAAACCCTAACATATCCCCCCTGTTTTATCATATGAGTATGTCAAACCCGATCAATCAAACATAAGAAAGAAAATACAATGACAGCAATAATTTCCAGTGAAGACGAGGCATTTCCCTCAATGCTCCAGTCCAAATTTTGTGTGCAACTGAAAAACCTGCGGCCAGATTAAATGCAGGAAAAGAGTCACACGGCCCCTTTGCCTTAGGCGACCAGAATGTTATCAATAAATAAAAGAAAAAGAAAAACACAGAAACAGTACATCATTGTACCCATCACTTGCAAGGCATTTTCGATGGTCAAATCATCAAGTTTCTGTAAAAGAATGCTGAGCTAAACAGCATCTACGCAATCCACGTCTCGCAGCACATCATAGTCATCACATCCGTCATCTCTAAGAAGTTGTATATGCACTTGTGCCACGGTAGAAGACACAAACCTTGTCACAGCAGACTTCAAACACGGGATAACACAGGTCGTAAACAAGCACAACAATACCAGCACAGCAAGCACAGGAGTCACAAGTTTCAACAGCAACTGCCACCACGCGCCAGAGAATAGCCATGAAAAGAAATCCCATTGATGTGGGATGTTATCCTCCGACATGGCCTGCTGTAAATTCCTCAGTGAGTTCATGGCTTCCTTGATGTGCGTGTCGTTATCTCCTGGAATGTATGTGCAACAGGAAGTCCCAATGATGTGGCACACACCACCTTGTGCTGCCGTCAGCAAGTCCAGAACCATCCTGTTTTGCAAGACCATTAGTCTAATAGCCTGGATCTCCCTATTTTGTCCATCATCGACATGCAGTGAGAGGTTCACAAAGGATTGAAAACGATAGTTCAGCGTCTCGATGAAGAGAGATTGTTTTCCAACTCCGATCCAAAGAAAAAGCGCATGAACAACTTTGTTTCCGACAGGCCATATTTTATGGTCGTCCGGAACATTCGCACCCCAGACAGGGTCATGGGGGTCAAAGGTTGTAATCGCCCTGCGACGACGTCCAGAAGAGTTGTGTGCTGTCGTCAGCTGACGATGTTGTATCCTGTAGGTGTGGTCTGTCACCCACACTGGTGCACGCACTCCTGTCCAGTTGGCGGGCAGCATCGGATAAACCTTGTGACCACAAAGCCACCAGCCATTCTGTATGAAGTATGTTCCGTTTGATGGTGCAGCCATGTTGGTCGGAGAGCCCTCACCACCTGAAATGGCTCTCTTATCCTGACACTCAGTGGCGATGTCCAAAGCTCCCATCCAGTTCCCTCCTGGAGAGCAGTCTCTGTCAATGCATTTGTGGGTCTCACTTCCTTGGACGTAACACGTATAGTTCACTCCAGGTGGCCGGTCTGTGAAGGCCACCTGCGGCAGTGTTCGTCCTTTAACAGTCACATTGAGATTTGTCCAGAAAAGCTGATCACAGGTACCTTCCGCAAGTCCAGGGCGGGACGGGTCGGCATCACTGACTGTGACAGCACGGTGTTGATATCCAACTCCTCCCATGGATGCCATGCATTTCGCTTCAGTGACATTCATTGCTCTGGCCTCCAAGTGAACTTGTGTGGAGGACGGAGGGAGTTTGGAACACACATAGCAGCCCTCCTGTGTGTGCGATCTCACAGTGAATTTGACGTAGCGGTACCACGTGTTGGTTTCGTATGGGTTTCTCGGGTCCCATGACCAGTCCTCAAAGTTCTCATCGTGTGACCATCGTTTTCCACGGTCAACATTGTCACTTGGTCTGTTCAGTTGAGTCCATAGACCATAGCACGCTCCAACCACAACGCAGCAGAGGATCCATCTGGCATATGGAGCCCCGTTGCTACTAGGATGGCAGAGACGCCGGGACATCCCCTCGCCTAGCGGAGTGGGGATCGTTGTTTTCTTCACCAACATTGAGACGTCCCACCCTAAACGATAGGACTCCTTTGAAGTCAGACTTCCCCCCACTCCGAATTAGGGGTCCAGCACTCTCTGCAACTTGCAGTGGCTGAGGTGAATCCAGCTGGGCCGTTCAGCGATCTTTACTGCGGTGGGGGTAGTCAGCAGGACTTGGAATGGTCCTCCTTACTGCGGTGGGGGTAGTCAGCAGGACTTGGAATGGTCCCTCCCACCGTGGGCTGGCCCAGCTCTTTCTTTTGATGACTTTGATGTAGACCCAGTCTCCTGGTATGACGCTGTTGTCGACCTGTGAGGATGAAAGATCAGGCGGCAGTAAATTTGCATTTGACACCTCTGTCAGTCTGAGCGTTCTAATCATGTAGTCTGCCAAAGACTGTTCTTCATCTGCCTTTTGTAAATCTGCATGGAACACAGGTAGTCTATATGGCCTGCCGTGGATGATTTCAAAAGGTGTTAGCCCTTCTGAAGTGGGAGTGATTCTCATATAGAGCTTCACTAAGTTCAGGCACTCCGGCCAAGATCTGCCTGTTGTTTCCATGCATTTTTTCAACCTGCTTTTGATAGTATAGTTTGCTCGTTCAACCAGGCCAGCGCTGGACGGGTGGTAGCCGCAGTGGTTTTTTTAACGTTACCCCAAGGTGTACAGCCATGTTCTGTACAACTTGGTTCACAAAGTGTGGACCATTGTCACTGTAAATGGTTTGGGGGATGCCATGAGTCGGTATGATGGCTTTGCAAATGGCTTTTGCCACTGTTAAGGCATCCGCACGTTTAGACGGAACTATTTCCACCCATTTGGAAAATGCATCAATCATCACTAGGCAGTATTTGTGAGGTCCACTTTGTGTGAGCTCAATAAAATCCATGTGCATGATTTGAAATGGGTAAGACGGTTTTGGAAATGAGCCTCTCTTAGGTCTCATGTTTCCTTGTGGATTATGTTTCACACAAACGGGACATGCTTTACAAAAATTTTTTAAGTAAACATCCAAACCAAAGGTAGTGAATTGTTGATGTATGATGGACCTCATCCCCCCTGTCGACACATGGCAAGGCCCATGCGTCGCAATTGCCGCTGCTTTAAAAAGTGACTTAGGCAAAACAGGTTTGTCATCGACGCGGAGGATATTATCTGTGTCCGCTATTGCTCCTTTTGTCGTCCACATTCGTTTTTCCACCATTGGAGCATTGCCCTGCATATCTGTCAGTATAGTCTTATCTATGAGTTGCGTGTCCTCTGAATCTATTAAAAAAAATTCATGGCCATGTTTCCCTGCTGCCGCTTCTTTAGCAATTCTGTCCGCTAATCTGTTTCCATTCGAGGCTTCGTCTGTGCCTGTGGTGTGAGCAGCACATTTACACACAGCCAGTTTAGCAGGTAAATGAATGGCCTGCAACAAGTCTTTCAACAAGGAGGCATGGGTAACTGGCTTACCAGTTGATGTTGTCAACCCCCTGCGCTCCCATTGTTTTGCAAAATAGAACAGAGTAGAAAACGCACACTGACTGTCTGTGTATACAGTGACTTCCTTATCTTCCGCCAATTCACAGGCTCTTGTTAGTGCAATTAGCTCAGCAGCCTGCTTCAACAATCTGGTTTGGCAATTTCACAATCGCATACCCACTTTGATTGTTCCCTTTATGATCCTTCGAACATGACCCATCCACAAACCACTTTTCCCCTTTGTCAAGTGGTGTGTCAATTAAATCTTGTCTGGGCAGCTGTAGATGTTCTGTAGCTTCCAAACAGTTATGTGGGGTGCCATCCCCTGGCAACGGGATCAGCGTTGCCGGGTTAAGGACTGTGCACCTCTTTATCAGAATGTGTGGTTGTGACAGGAGTGTAGCAGTGTAGGATAGGTGTCTGGCAGGTGACAAAAAGTTCATCTTGCTTTGTAGTAGCAACACATCTACAGCATGTGGAACTAGTAGCTCCATTTTGTGAAAGAGCACCACATCTGCAGATTGTCTCACTGCAAGGGCTGCCGCGCATACTGCTTGGACACAGTCTGGCAAGGATTGAGCCACTGGATCCAATTTTTTTGAATAAAATGCAATTGGTCGTAGTTTGCTGCCATGGCTCTGCAGCAACACTGAGGTCATAAACCCATTCCTGCAGTCTGCTGTTTGTACAAAGGTTTTATTGTAGTCTGGCAAGATAAGAGATGTGGTTTCCATCAGAGCCTGTTTCAGCACTACAAAAGCATCATCTGCTGCTGGTGTCCACATTATTTTTTCTGTCATTGCCATGGGGACTCCATGCGCAATATCCAACAGCGGTTGCGTCTTTTCCGCATAATGTGGGATCCATGCTCTGCAGTAATTGCAGAGCCCCAAAAATGACATAATTTGTTTCTTTGTCTCCGGTTTTGGTGCATCTGCAATGATCTGCTTTCTGGTTTTCTGTATCTGTCTTCCAGAAGCTGTCAACGTGTGACCTAAATAGTTCACTTCCCGTCTGACCCATTGGAGTTTGTTCTTGTTCACTTTATTCCCTGTTTTGCAGAGATAGTGCAACAATGCTAAGGAGTCTTCCTTGCAAGCAGCTTCGGTTTCAGAGGCCACCAGGAGATCATCTACATAAACTAGAAGCTGGCTTTTGTTTGACATCTGAAAATCAGCCAAACAGGCCATGATAGCTTGCGTGAAAATAGTTGGACTATCAGCAAATCCCTGTGGCAATCTGGTGTACGTATAACTTTGCCCTTTAAAGGTAAACGCAAACCAAGACTGTGAGTCTGGGTGAATTGGCACTGAGAAAAACGCATTGCTAAGATCAATTACTGTGAAGAACTTATGGTTAGGTTTCAAAGTGTTCAGAAGTGTGTGTGGGTCAGGCACATTAGGTGCTCTTGTCTGCACTGCATTATTCACCGCTCGTAAATCTTGTATCATTCGCCAATCAATTTTATTGGCCTTTTGGACTGGGAAAATAGGTGTGTTGCAAGGAGAATCCGAGCACTTCCTAATGATTCCTCCTGACAAAAGATCATTTATAACAGGGGCAATCCCATTTATTGCCTCCTGTTTTAAAGGATATTGCTTAACTCTTGGACGCCACTCTGATCTTGGTTTGATTTGCACTGGCGGAATGGATGTTAACAGTCCTACATCAGATGGCCCCTTTGTCCACAGTTTGTCAGGAAGCCCAGCCAATTCCCCCTCCTCCTTTTCACTCAAACAAATGTTAACTAGTCAGGGACGCGCATAAGCGCATGCCCTACCGACAGCTACTTCACACACAGTTTGCTTCCACACGTCACAACTGGTGCTGTAGCTCCACCCATCACCTTTGTCCTCATAGTCTGTGACAGAATCAGCAAGTTTAATCCGGCAACCCACATCTGCCCATGTTATACTGTGAGGTTTAAACAATGAAACGTGGGGTACAGCCGACAACTTGTATTTGTCATCCTGAGGAGCGGGCAGGAGCACAGCAGCAGCTGCAAATGACCTGCGATCAGTGTACAGAGCAGTGATTGTTAAAGTTACGTCTGTGTCACTGAGAAAGCTTTTAATATAGTCATCTTGTGGATCAGTGAGGATGTTCATGGAGACATGTAATTCATTACAAGTCATGACTGATTCCGGTCGCGTCAATTGTTTCCGGGCTTCCCTCAGCAAATTGCCTGGTAGCTCGGGATTCTGTTCAGCAGAGATGTCATAGGAACAGCAAATCCGCTCACCTGCCTGCGCAGCATATGAGTCTACATCTCTCACTCTACATGCTCGCATGCCATCCTTTACTGGGATTATTGCAATTCCCAATCTAGTCATCAGATCTCGTCCCAGAAGGTTTATGGGACATTTTGGGGATAGCACAATCGAGACCGAAGCTATGACTCCCGTTTCATCATCTCTCACTACAACTGGATTGGAGATACTCTCCTTGTGTACCTGCCCATCAGCAGATTTTACCCAAATAGTATTCAGGGAGACCTTTAGAGTTGGGACTTTAGTTTTTATTACGGTTTTACACGCTCCGGTATCACACAAAAACTCTACTTCACTTCCTCCAATGTTTAAGGTAACGTATGGTTTTTCTTTTAGTGCGTTCAAAATGTCCCATGCTGCATGGACATCTACTATCTCTTCCTCTGTAGGAGCACAAGAGATCACATGGGGGGAGTCTAGTCATGCTGACAATCTGGCTTTTCCTCTGCCCCTTCCTCCACCCTTTGATAGGTGTCGTTTTGCCTGACGACACTCTCTTGCGAAGTGTCCCCGTCTCCCACAGTTCCAACAGTTGTCAGAATCTGATGGGGGTTTTGAATTATATGGCGGCCTGCGACCTTGCTGGCCTCGACCTCTTCCTCTGGCCTGCTGGGACCCATGAAAGAAGACTGTTGTATCTTCATCTAGGTCAACATCATCATCATCGCCTAGATGAAATACATCAGAACTTTTGCCTCTTTTGATCACTTTTTCAGCATGTCTGGCCCATTGCATAGTTGTTGTCACACTTGCAATATCTACTTCCACCAAATGTTTCCTCACCCAGTTGCCGATTTCAGGGCGGAAATTAGTAAGGAGCGCATTTTTAAGCTGTTGCTGATAAGCACTCTCAGCTGCATCATTGAATGGGATGCCGCTATGCACCCTGAATTCTTTTTCAAATCTTAAGCGAAAATCATCAGTATCTTCCCCAGGCTTCTGTTTAATTCCTGCCAAATGACCATAATTCGCTCGTTTTCGAAATACAGTTCGCACTCTTTGCACAAGATCATTCCATTGTGCTGCATACTCTCCTACCAATTGATTTCCCTCAACGGGATAGGGAAAGGGCCCTTGATTATTTCTACCCGTATAATGACCTCTAACTTTTGCCCAGTCCTTTCCCAAGGAAGACATTGCAGCTTCTCCTGCTTCATGCCCATTCAGTCTATAGGAATGTATGATTCCAGCCATGTCTTCAGCCCATTTATCTGGGTCTTCGGCAACAGGGGTAACCCCTTCAACTGCTTTTCTTGCCTCTTCCAAAGTCCATGGCCGAAAAACGTACGTATGTGGAGGTTGGCCTTCCCCTACAATAGGGTTTGGCACCTGTATCATTGGGCACGCATCAACATTGTCCAAATTTT
The DNA here is from genome assembly GCF_901709675.1 of Syngnathus acus. NCBI lineage: Eukaryota > Metazoa > Chordata > Actinopteri > Syngnathiformes > Syngnathidae > Syngnathus > Syngnathus acus. The sequence goes on from NC_051095.1 coordinate 26,902,558, forward strand.
GGGAAAATCTAGCAGCAGTGGTCAAACTTCGTGTTTGTACAGGACTTCTAGTAATGTGACCCTGATTTTTTTTTCTGTTATATGGGGGAGGGTGCAGGTCTGTTAAACTTGGATACAAGTTTTGCATACAAGTGGATGATCCCGCTTGCTCCGCTTGAGCTGCATTCCCAGCTGCGGCTGGAGCCGTGGCCGGGACAGTGCGCCTGCGCACTGTGGCCTCATTGTCTTCCGGCCTGACAAACATAGTCGCAGCCTCATCACTTTTCAACTTTCTATCTTTTGTCTTTTGGATTTGTTCTCTTCTCTCTTGCGAAGCATTCAACCACATTCTAGCACAAATCAATTCTTTCTCTTTGCTTTTCTTTTTCAGTCCCTTTGACTTCCTATTCACACTCTCCTCCAAAACATCAACCACTACCTTCCACACTTCAACTTTCAACTTCCCTTCTACTCCATACTTTTTCTTCCACTTTGGCATGTATTGCATACAATTAAGAAATTTACTCGCCATGTACTTCTCATCTCCTTCAAGAGCTAGGGATTTACCGGTTTTGTTTCCCATCTTAATTTGGTATTTTAGGTTTATACAATTGTTTTATTTTTATTTTCTTTGAGGATCCTCAATGCAGGTTTAAATTGACCTTCCACCAAATTCTCTTTGCAGTCAATTTATCCTACCAGTCGCACTCTCAACCACACAAACACCAGCGCTTTTTATTTTTAGGCCTATCCAGGATGGGTGTAAAACCCTCCAACACAGCTTGGAGGAACGGACAGAAAAAAGAATCTACGCCCTTCTTCAATTAGGAAAAAGAAACTCTGTTCTTTCTTAGCCCGTTCCTTCCACTGGGACTTGAACCCAAGCTGTTCTTTGGCCGGAGAAACGTACAAAGAAATATCTACACCCTTCTTTGATTAACAAAAAAGAAGCTCCGTGTTTCTTAGCACGTTCCTTCCACTGGGACTCTAACCCAAGCCAGATCCCTCAGCTTGGAAGAACAGACAAAGAAGAATCTACGCACTTCTTCGATGAACGAAAAAGAAGCTCTGCTTTTCTTAGTCTGTTACTTCCCCTGGGACTCGAACCCAAGCTATATTCCGTGCACCTCTACCTTTTACGCGTTTCACAACAACACAATCACACAACTTTAGGGCGTTAACTTACTTGTCCCCTGGTTCGTTGCACTGCCGGGTCCCGTCAATCCACCTCTGTCAGACGAAGGCAGACCTAAGATGCTGGCCCAGTGAAGAATTTCCTTCCCAGGTCTTTCTTTACCAGGTCCTCCTAATGGACGCTGGCCCGTCGACGGTGTACAGCGCGTCGTCCTCCGTCAGCCAGATGGCGGGTATGAGGGTCCCGGGTTTCGGCACCAAAATGTTAGGGTAGTGCTCACTCTAACTTATTTTGCAAGAACCACACTGGAGACAAGTTAGTCGTTTCAGACACCTGCAGGCGGAGAGTTCACTCGTCGCTGTGCTTACAGCGATGGTCGAATGAAGTCTGAAGTCAGGCCTCATCAGGTGCATATTTATTGAGAAGAAACACAGTGGGGTTGAAAGTGGGCGTGTGAGAACCCAGGATGGGGTGAAGACGCTCCCCTGCTGATCAAAGCATAGCAGGGGGCCTTTTACGACTTTGTGGAAACAAAGCAACTTTGATTGCTTCCTCTGCAGCTAGTCAATCAGGTGAAAATATCTTAGCACTTTGGTCTACTACTTTTGGTAAGACAGGACAAGCTAGGTAAATTATTACAGGTTACATTCCAACATAATCATACGATGAAGATATTCTGCAAACCCTAACAATATGGGATTTCGGAAATTAATTCTCATGACAGGACTGGTATAAAGTGTGAAAATGTGCATGGAAAAAACTGGAAGATCATGGACAAAATGTTTAGACCTGGTCAAACTGTACATAAATATTACAAGTACTGTGGGTTTAACCCCGTATGAAAAATTGTTTGGGCGACAATATAGATTACCATGTTTCAAAACCAAGTGGGATACCAAGGATGATTCAAATTTGGCATTTACATTTTATATTTATAATTAATATTTTAAAGGCAAAAAGAACAAAGCACGTTCTCATTAAGAGCATTGAAAACGAAACACTGGTGTTCTTCCAAGGGGGAAGGGCCACATTGAATATTGATAATTACATCAACTGCCATTAAAATAGCAGAAAGGTCAGTTGAGGTGGTCCTAGCAAATTACAAAAGGGTAATTTCTTTTGAGGTAACGTTCAATCGGAAAAAGTGACCCAAAGGAAGCCTTACCTCTTAGAGAAATGCCGGGAACAAGAAAATGGAACAATGACGTTATTGCATGTAAGGTGGCTATCTTTGTTGCCATTTTGTTAACTTCAGCAATATGGTATTTCTGGGAACTAAGTCATAATGAGTAGGGGAGAGATGAGTGAACAACTTATATTGATCACTCCCAAAAAACAATGCTGCATTGCAGCAATTTAAAAAGATCAATTTGACCTTTGCAGGAGGATCTGCTGTGTCGGATCTGGACTGTCATGAAAATATGATGTTTATATGTGTACTTTGTCAACAACCGCTGTAGATGTTAAAGAATGGGATGATTATATCTAAAATTAATGTGGATATTTTGTTTCAGGTAACTATAGGAGTTACTGAAAAACGAAACAATTGATTGCTAATGGCAAAACAAGCTGTAAAGACAAGAAGCAAAAATTGAATATGTCATATGTATGGATTTGCGACGGATTCTTTATGTTGTATCGTTGCCATTGACCAAAGATTGTGTGAAATCTGTCACATCTACTGATTGTGAAATGTGTGACAGAGCATTCTATACAGTAATATCCATTGAAAAAAGAAAAAAGAAGCCATTGCTTTCAGAGAATGTAGTCAAGCTAAATTGTATATGTATCAACATGCCAAGATCTGGGAAAAAGCTGGAAAAACAAACAAACAAAATGTCTTTAAATTTGAGAGGCGACGATGATCTGACTGAAATTGATGCAATCAGAGTCCCCAGAGGAGTTCCTGATTAATAAGAATTAATTGACCAAATTGTAGCAGGATGGGAGTCTTCCATTTGCTGGTGGTGTACGATGAACAAAAACGTCAACATGATAAATTACAACCATTGCAACATGCAGAAATTGGGCAAAGGACACAAGCGGGACTTGAGGCAGTGCACGAACAGCTAGCCACGCCTTCCCTAATGTCAATCCAGAACCGCAATGCTCTTGTTATGTTGTTGTCTGAGAAAGGAAGGGTCTGCGCAATGTTCAGGGAACAATGCTGCACCTTCATCCAGAATGACACCGCCCCTGATGGGAGCCTGACGAAGGCGATTGCAAGCTTGCAATCCCTCAAAACGAGGATGAAAGAGCACAACAAGTGGATGACTGCTTTTGGGAAGTATAAAGCCCTTGTGTCCTCAATTACTGCTATACTCACCTTGTGTGGTTGTTGTTGTATTCCATGTCTCCGTGCTCTGTTTAATCGTCTCATCACTACAGCAATATCGCCCATGGAAGACAAGATGGCCGGGGTATGCCTAATGTCTGAACGCCAGCATGTTGATGATAACGATGATGATGATGGAATTTTTGCACTTGGGTTTACAGACTTCTTCCCAGATCTGGGTGTTTCCGAATGATAATATCGCAACGTTTATCCTTTCTTGGTGTAAACTTATTTGTGCTCATACTTGTGATCCTACGGCTGAAGATCTTTTTGAAGTGGCCGCTTTTAGGTGATAAGATGGTCTCTGAGAACTTGTGATAAAGAGGAGGGAATTGTTAGAAAAATGTATATATATGTTATCATGCGTTCTCTAATCAATGCTTTACCGCAATATTACTGCAATATATGCTTGCTGTTTGGCCTTGCTGTTTTTATGATGTACCACAGAAGAGAAAAGTTACGGCTGGGTCAGGAGAGAGGTTACAGCTGGGTCAGACAGGACGCAGCTGACAACTCAGCAAAAAGAAGACATCTACCGAGACAGTTCCTTTCTAACAAAGACCACTTTGTTAAACAACATGCCTCATTGCTGTCTTGCACCTCAGATGAACCTACAAGTGACCATCATTGTCAGGGTTTTCCAAACTATCTTGATCGTAAGATTATGTTGGAATGTATGTATCCAGTAGGGGTGTAACGATTCATCGATACACATCGATTAATCGATATAATGCTCTACGATTTATTGGCATCGATGCTAAACGTAAACATCGATTTATATCGCCGTGTTTGACCTCGGACATTAGACGCGACTTTATTTTGAAATCCAGTTCATTGTTGCTTGCTTCCTCTTTCCGGGAGCAGTACGCAGCGTGTTGTGTTGTGAGCAGAGCAGGCACGTGAAAGGGGAGCCGACAACTACGCGGCTCCTGGGCTGGTGCTATGGCTAGTGTCCAAGAAGACGAGGAAATTCGCTCCCCTTTGGGCTTCAAGTCATTCGTTTGGAAGCACTTTGGATTCCAAAGAAAAGATGGCTCAACGGACAATTAAAATTATTGTAAATAAATAGTTCAGTAATGAGGGCGGCTCGGTGGCGCACTGGGTAGCACGTCCGCCTCACAGTTAGGAGGGTGTGGGTTCGATTCCACCTCCGGCCCTCCCTGTGTGGAGTTTGCATGTTCTCCCCGGGCCCGCGTGGGTTTTCTCCGGGCACTCCGGTTTCCTCCCACATCCCAAAAACATGCTTGGTAGGCCGATTGAGCACTCCAACTTGTCCCTAGGTGTGAGTGCGAGTGCGTATGGTTGTTTGTCTCTGTGTGCCCTGCGATTGGCTGGCAACCGGTTCAGGGTGTCCCCCGCCTACTGCCCGATGACGGCTGGGATAGGCTCCGGCACGCCCGCGACCCCCGTGGGGACTAAGCGGTACAGAAAATGGATGGATGGATGGATAGTTCAGTAATGCACTTTAAAGTTAATGGTATTACAAAAAAAGAAAGAATATTCATTTTTCTTTACTTATATGAGAACAAATATAGGAATTTGATCAAGTTCAGTGTTAAAATAAGCACTTTGTATACTACAATACTCTTGTAATTTCCTAAATAAAGAGTTTGCAGTACCTTGTTGATTTTGCGTATGAATTGTTATAAATCAGGATATTGTTCTATATTTTTTATTACAAAAAAAAAATCGATCGTGGAGCACTATATCGTGATGTATCGTGAATGAATCACAGCAGGCTTTAAGATATCGGCAAATATCGTATTGTGGTTCTTTGTATCGATATGATATCGTATCGTGACAAAACCCGCGATTTACACCCCTAGTATCCAGTAATAAATAACCTAGCTTGTCCCATTCTACACAATGTCGTAAAGCATCCCTTGCTATGTTTTGACTAGAGGTCAAAGGTTTTCTTCTCTATCCAGTCCACTCAAATTCCTCTTCCCACATGTTCTTATCAGTATGTAAACACCTAGTGATTTCTTCCTTACGAGGCAAAGCCCACATGCTTTCCCCCTCCCCTTTAGGGGCTTTTGTCTCACGATTGTGGGTAGGGCAAATCCAAATAAAAAGAGCGGGAGTGCACACAGATATTTAGTGTAGTGAGATTGTTGTAAGCAATCTGTACTGCACTCCTCGCGAGAAAAGAATTAATATTCCGTCTCACTTGTGGTATGTCTGCTGTTGCTCTTCTCTTGATAGTTATTCGGTCAGCGAAATAAACCTAACAGTTTGTTTGTTTGTTTGTTTGTTTGTTTGTTTGTTTGTTTGTTTGTTTGTTTGTTTCAGGGACCGCGTGGGCCTCTGGAAAAGAGGGGTAGGTGTCGGGAGCCCTCGTGCGTTCTGAAGAGATTTCGATGAGACGATTGACACAGCTTTTTCCTCGTTGCCCCATCATCGCCAAAGAATTGTTTGAGGGGGCCGGTAACACTGGAGCTATTGGGTTGTGTTGCCCCACCAGCAGTCGCCGACGGGGCCGGAAGGACGTCCGGCCTGGTCTGCTGCCTTTGCCATTATGACTCCACATGTTCGCACTGTTAACGTCACTTGATACAGACAGTAGCTTTAGCTTGTCGTAGGTCGCCTGGCTGCTGACCGGGGCCTTGCACGGGATTCAACGGCCATCATAAGCAACAGGAAGACATTGAACGGACGGCCGGCCCGGGACAGTGCCGTCTACTACTAGTGCTACTCCCCACTGACGGCTCAGTGGACTGGATTTCACATCTGAACGCGCTTGTACATGCAAGGGGGGCAGCGCGACAGGGGCTTTAATTTTCTTGCATACTTTGAGGATTCGTTTTTACCTCACTGTGTTACCTCGTTTTTTTTGTCATGTTATTTTCTTTGTTATGTGACCTCATTTGTTTACCCCGTGGCATGTTTACCATACGACATTGCATTTTGACCGAATTGTATTTGATGGGCATGGTGCTGTTTGTTGCTGTTTTTGGGGCTCGTGCTACGCTTTGTGGAATGTGGTGTGAGCCAGAGCTCCCTTCACCTGGCTCTCGCCAGGTGAGAGGCGTCTCTGGGGGTGTAGAATGGGCCTCCCTCTTTTTCCTCGTCATTAGATTGGCGAGGTTTTTTCGACGGCGGTCTGGCAACTTTTTGGGGCTTCTAACGGGCCACAGCAAACTTTTCCTCTCCAAATTGATGGCGTTGTTGATATATTACCGAAGGGGGGTGTGCGGATGGCGTCAATCAGTTAATGGGGTCGGGGGATTTAATCTTGGTCAAATGTGGTTCCTGAGAGGCCTCAGATTGCTGTCAGGGAGGAATTCGATATTAAATTAGGTTGAGCTTTCCTAGTTAATGTAACCTTAAGTAGCATGCCTTGAGCATGATTTAGGGTGGACAAATAGGTCCAAATTGTAGACGAAAACCATAAAATGGTTGGGGGAAGGTTTTTGGATGTACCGATGTCATTTCTTGTCGGGTTGTTGTCGGGGCACTTGTTGTGCCCCGTCAGGGGGGAATGTTGTGAATTTTTATTCTGGTATCATACAATGTATATCTCACTAGTAAGCCTAAGTGTGACCGGGTCATATTCGGGTCAGGTTCGTGTGGGCTTGTTTGGGGCTTGGTCCAGGAATGTAGGCTCATTGGCACCAGACACATCTGGTTTCCATTAACAACTGCTAAGATACGCACCGTGTAGAGTTAGGGAGGCTGACTAGGGGGTCATAGATCACCCAACAGCCCCGCGTGCGCGCACCCCAGTGAAGGGAAGCGCAGGGATATAAGTTTTACGGCGAGAGTAGACAAAGGGACTCGACATCTTGGCTAGGGCGCGAGACACTTCTCTCTGACATCGGTTGAATAAAATCTTTCCCCAATCAGCCATGTGTGACTGAAGTTTTCCTTCCCCAAGCCAGCCACTATTTCACCGTTTGTTTGAAAGATTAAGATTAAGATTAAAGTCCCAATGATCGTCACACACACACCTGGGTGTGGTGAAATTTGTCCTCTGCATTTAACCCATCCCCGTGTGATTTTAATCCATCCCCTGGGGGAGAGGGGAGCAGTGAGCAGCAGCGGTGCCGCGCTCGGGAATCAGTTGGTGATCTAACCCCCCAATTCCAACCCTTAATGCTGAGTGCCAAGCAGGGAGGCAATGGGTCCCATTTTTATAGTCTTTGGTATGACCCGGCCGGGGTTTGAACCCACAACCTTCCAGTCTCAGGGCGGACACTCTACCACTAGGCCACTGAGCTGGTGAAAGACCAGCTGACCATCGAAGAGAATTCACCACATGTTTTATAAGCATTTTTAGTTTTATTCCTTAAATCGCATTTTCTCGACGAGCTGAGCACGTTTTCTGGATGGTGCCTCTCCCGTCACGCTGGTTAGGTTGGCATAGTAAAAAGTGCTCTTGGGTGCTTCAGAGTGCCGAGTTTATCACTGCGCATGAAGAAATGACCACCTGCAACGTTTGGTTTATGTTTTATAAGCATTTTTCATTTTATTGCTTATCGCATTTTCTCGACGAGCTGAGCACGTTTTCTAGTAAAAAGCGCTCTTGGGTGCTTCAGAGTGCCGAGTTTATCACTGCGCATGAAGAAATGACCACCTGCAACGTTTGGTTTATGTTTTATAAGCATTTTTAATTTTATTGCTTAAATCGCATTTTCTCGACGAGCTGAGCACGTTTTCTGGATGGTGGCTCTCCCGTCACTCTGGTTAGGTTGGCATAGTAAAAAGCGCTCTTGGGTGCTTCAGAGTGCCGAGTTTATCACTGCGCATGAAGAAATGACCACCTGCAACGTTTGGTTTATGTTTTATAAGCATTTTTTATTTTATTGCTTAAATCGCATTTTGTCGACGAGCTGAGCACGTTTTCTGGATGGTGGCTCTCCCGTCACTCTGGTTAGGTTGGCATAGTAAAAAGCGCTCTTGGGTGCTTCAGAGTGCCGAGTTTATCACTGCGCATGAAGAAATGACCACCTGCAACGTTTGGTTTATGTTTTATAAGCATTTTTTATTTTATTGCTTAAATCGCATTTTGTCGACGAGCTGAGCACGTTTTCTGGATGGTGGCTCTCCCGTCACTCTGGTTAGGTTGGCATAGTAAAAAGCGCTCTTGGGTGCTTCAAAGTGCCGAGTTGAGTGCGTGGGTTAGCGTCCGCGCCCGGTCCCTTATGGAACCCTATTTGGCCCGCGGACCCGCTGGCGGGGCATCCGTGAAAGCCTATCCGCCTTCCGAGCGCTCTTGCCGGGCGTGGGTTAGCGTTCGCGCCCGGTCCCTTATGGAATCCTATTTGGCCCGCGGACCGCCTGGCGGTGCGTCCGTGAAAGCCTATTCGCCTTCCGAGCACTCTTGCCGGGCGTGGGTTAGCGTCCGCGCCCGGTCCCTTATGGAACCTTATTTGGCCCGCGGACCCGCTGGCTGGGCTTCCGTGAAAGCCTATTCGCCTTCCGAGCGCTCTTGCCGGGCGTGAGTTAGCTTCCGCTCCCGGTCGCCTCACGTCACTCTGGTTAGGTTGGCATAGTAAAAAGCGCTCTTGGGTGCTTCAGAGTGCCGAGTTGAGTGCGTGGGTTAGCGTCCGCGCCCGGTCCCTTATGGAACCCTATTTGGCCCGCGGACCTGCTGGCGGCGCTTCCGTGAAAGCCTCTCCGCCTTCCGAGCGCTCCTGCCGGCCGTGGGTAAGCGTCCGCGCCCGGTCCCTTATGGAACCCTATTTGGCCCGCGGACCGGCTGGCGGGGCATCCGTGAAAGCCTATCCGCCTTCCGAGCGCTCTTGCCGGGCGTGGGTTAGCGTTCGCGCCCGGTCCCTTATGGAACCCTATTTGGCCCGCGGACCGCCTGGCGGTGCTTCCGTGAAAGCCTATTCGCCTTCCGAGCACTCTTGCCGGGCGTGGGTTAGCGTCCGCGCCCGGTCCCTTATGGAACCTTATTTGGCCCGCGGACCCGCTGGCTGGGCTTCCGTGAAAGCCTATTCGCCTTCCGAGCGCTCTTGCCGGGCGTGAGTTAGCTTCCGCTCCCGGTCGCCTCACGTCACTCTGGTTAGGTTGGCATAGTAAAAAGCGCTCTTGGGTGCTTCAGAGTGCCGAGTTTATCACTGCACATGAAGAAATGACCACCTGCAACGTTTGGTTTATGTTTTATAAGCATTTTCAATTTTATTGCTTAAATCGCATTTTCTCAACGAGCTGAGCACGTTTTCTGGATGGTGCCTCTCCCGTCACTCTGGTTAGGTTGGCATAGTAAAAAGGGCTCTTGGGTGCTTCAGAGTGCCGAGTTTATCACTGCGCATGAAGAAATGACCACCTGCAACGTTTGGTTTATGTTTTATAAGCATTTTTAGTTTTACTGCTTAAATCGCATTTTCTCGACGAGCTGAGCACGTTTTCTGGATGGTGGCTCTTCCGTCACTCTGGTTAGGTTGGCATAGTAAAAAGCGCCCTTGGGGGCTTCAGAGTGCCAAGTTTATCACTGCGCATGAAGAAATGACCACCTGCAACGTTTGGTTTATGTTTTATAAGCATTTTTAATTGTATTGCTTAGAGCGCATTTTCTCGACGAGCTGGGCACGTTTTCTAGTAAAAAGCGCTCTTGGGTGCTTCAGAGTGCCGAGTTTATCACTGCGCATGAAGAAATGACCACCTGCAACGTTTGGTTTATGTTTTATAAGCATTTTTAATTTTATTGCTTAAATCGCATTTTCTCGACGAGCTGAGCACGTTTTCTGGATGGTGGCTCTCCCGTCACTCTGGTGAGGTTGGCATAGTAATCCGGCTCACCTGGCGGCGGTTTGGGTCTCTGGGCTCGGTGGCAACGGTCGCATTCCGGGGGGGGCATCCAGAATCTTACCGAAGAGCTCTTTCAGCAGCTTGGGGAAGAAGAGTGGGTCGGAGTTCTCCACTGATTCTGGCAAGCCCACGATTTTAACATTGTTCCATCTGCTGAAAGCCTCCATTGATATGGATTTTGCTACAAGCTTGGTGTTGGTCTCAGCTAGCTTAGCACAGGTCTTGGTTAGCTTAGCACAGGTGGCTTCCAGCGCTTGTATCCGTTATCTGCTATGGTGTGGAGGCGATCCAGTTTGTGTTCGATCTTTTCCATGGAAGCCCGAAACTCGGCGGTGATAGCTAGCCGGTTTTCCTCCAGAAGGCTGGCTATTGAGGCTAGCGTTAAGGTGCCGGTAGCCTCGCAGATCTTCAGCTTTGGTTTTTGACTTTGGAAGCATGTTGATGTTCAGCCTTCCGGCAAAGTTGTCCGTATAACCGCCATGTGATTTGTCGTTTTTTTTTGGGTAAGCTCTGGAGTCATAAAGTTGTTTAAAAGTTTGTAGGTAAGTAAGGGGGAGCGAGGTGATAGCGTGCACCTCCTACATGTTCACCCGGAAGTTTATAGCCAAGTCTATATTTCTTTGCACGCTTTCCATCAAAGCCCAATTTGACTCCTCCCGGGAGTCTGCATGGAGAGGGCACAGGTGTCAAACTCAAGGCCTGGGGGCCAGATACGGCCCGCCACATCATTTTATGTGGCCCGCGAAGACAAATCGTGCATCAAATTCATTACTAGAATTGCAAATTGTCTTCACTTTTAATCTTTTTTTTTTTTTAATATTTGACCAGTTTTTACTCGTCTGATTTGAAAACGAGTTATTTGTCAGTTTGTTTTGTAGCTTTTACTGTATATAATGAGGTGCTCATACATTTATTTGGGTTGACAGTTATAATGGCCCTCCGAAAGAAGCTATGACTACAATGCGGCCCGCGAAAAAAAATGACTTTGACACCCCTGGTATAGGGGGTTGGCTTGGATGGTTATGCTCTTTTCGCCCCCGGGTGTCGGTCAGAACACAGGAGGGAAGACGTGGTTCGGTTTTGATTGCTTTACTGAATTATTGGCAAAAAAGTAACAGGCACTGTGGCTCATAGGGGCATACAGGCAAACTGGCAAAAGGGAATAGAGGCTTTGCAGTCACGTGGTTTTATCACGTGATTTTGTGTTATGCCGCCATCTTGGCGGTCAACTCGTCAGCTCGTTCCTACGTGTTTGTATGGATTGTCTGATTCCTGCGCTACGTTTTCACCGATTTCTTCCGAATTATGGCTGATTTGCTATCCAACGAAGTTAGGCATTTGGATGAAGACTCCAAGAAACGTTACAGAGAGAAGTTGAACCTTGTTCGCACAACGGATCCGTACCTTTTACCGAGAAGCATGCTAAAATCGCCCGAGCATTTTGCAACAGCCGACCTGCCTGAACGCTCATATCCAGATATTTATAATTACCTCGTCGATTTGTTTTGTAATGGCATTTCATAACTTGACATATTAAAAAACTGAATAGAGTGAAATCATTCAGATACTGTACCTGTCTGTTCAAGTTGCTACCATTTTTATTTTTTGTTTATTTTTGCATGATGCCACATCTGATAGGCTTGAAAACTTAACCAATACAAATTTTAACCTTGTGCCAATGGCTTGAAAACTTTACCAATGTAGATTTTACCTTGTGCCAAATGAAGTAACAAAAACCCTCTTGTTAAAAAATGCTACATTAAAAAAAAATTGTTTCACAAGGTTCATAATAATTTTTTGGGAAATTTCCTAATGCATTCACTCGAGAATTAATTGTTCAATTCCAATATGAAGTTCAATATTTACATTGATAACGTTTTCAAGCCAATCAGATGAAGCATCATGAAAAAATAAACACAAAATAAAAACGGGGGGGTGAACTGAAGAAATCATCCCATTCCCTGCCTTGCTGCTCTTGCTGCCGTTCTAAAAATGCACCCAGCATTTTCAACAATCATATTTGTATCATCCCATATTGTATTATTTCACATTTTGTGAAACAAATCAGGGGTGAATAGTTTGTTTACATACCTGATATGAAGTCCTCATTGCATATCCTTGTGTAAATCTTAGGTTTCCATCGTTCACGACGAATATCCGCGATCCATTTATCACGTTTTTTCATGTTCATGTTTCATGATAAGATTTGGTTTATCGCCTCGTCTATTGCTACATCCAACAGCACAGCAGGTATCCGGCATTTTTAAGCTCAAATAGCAGCAGATATAACAAGAAAGCGTGTGTGAGTCGTTGACCGGCACTGAAAAGTTGACCGCCAAGATGGCCGCCAAGCTAATGTGGGTAGCTTGATGACGTCAGCTGCAAAGCCTCTATAGGCAAACGTTTGGTCGTAAGGATGTGAGAACAGGTGTGTCTAGTGTACATGGGTGAGTCTTTGGGTGTGTGAATGTGATTCTTGTGTGTGTGATTATTGCATGAAGTGTGTGAAGGGTGTGTAGGGTGTGTGTGTGTGTGGTGTGTGTGTGTGTGTGTTGTGTGTGGTTCTGCAACAGACAGAAATACAGCACGTAAGTAAACGCTCAACTTCTGACATCACACAACACTAGTAGACGGCACACATTACATAACTAACTGCGCGTAACGGTTCCGCTATAGCAGGGGTGTCCAAACTTTTTGCAAGGAGGGCCAGATTTGATAAAGTGAAGGGGCCCGGGGGCCAATAGTTTTTTCGGACATTTTTTAACTACAAAAATGACATGCAAATACACACTGTTATAAAACAAATTTCATTGTCACAATTGTCTTTATTTTTCAAATGACAAAATAACCAAATATGAGTCACTCAGGCAGATGTGAACAACTCTAAAAACACAAATTCTGCCTTTCATTCATATCTGAAGAGTCAGATAACATTGAACAAACTGTATGAAATACCTTAAATTTACATGAGTTTAAAATTACTTTTGCCTCATGAACATTTTAAACGGGAGTTATAAGTAATGCAAAGTTTCTGTTATTATTAAAACTTAAAACTAGTGAATTTTGCTCTTGTCATTTACATTATCTTTCAGAAAATAATAGTTTGTGTCAGGTCTACAGGTCCATAACATCAACAGTCTTAACATGGCCACTTCGTAGCTTGCTTTAGTAATATTTATTTTTGACTCACAGTCCCGTGTGAAGAATCGCTGTTGTGATGCCAGTTCAGCTTGGAGCTGCTTCACTTTATCAGCGCGGTCACTCCCTGTTAGCTGGTCGTTTGTGTTCGCATGTTTAGTCTGATAGTGTCTCTTTAAGTTGAAATCCTTAAACAAGGCAACCGTCTCTTTACAAACTAACCTTTAGGACAATGTAGTATTGCTCCAAATGTTCGTTTAATTTCCTTTAGAGGTCCGTTTGCGCGTTAGCACGATCGCGAATTAGCATATTTCCGCTAACTCGTTAGCCTGCCCGGTACTTCTTCTTTGCTGCGGGCCAATAAAAACTGGACCGCGGGCCGCAGTTGGCCCGCGGGCCGTAGTTTGGACACCCCTGCGCTATAGTAAATAACCATAAATGAAATACTCTCTGCAACACACCAAACATAAGTCATCGAGACAACAAAATACATTTGCTGGCGACCGTTAGTCGCCGTGCCGCTGCGTAACGGCTACTCGTACGATGCGAGGCAAACTTAAAGAAGCACGCCAAAGCTATCAATCAAACAGCGCACACGACACAAACCGCGATCAGACAAACGGCACAACAGTAGACACTAGTAACAATGAAATGTACCGTATTGTTTTGACTATAAGTCGCGGGTTTTTTCATAGTTTGGGTGGGGGGGCGACTTATACTCAGGAGCGACTTATATGTGAAATTATTCACAGATTTTTACAAAACAAATTGACAATTACCGTTTTGGCCCGAATATAAGACGATGTTTTTTGCATTGAAACAATACTGAAAAAGTGGGGCTCGTCTTATATTCGGGGTCTAGACATTATACCCATTTTCACTTGTGTAAGTTAAAGGTTGCTGGTATAGACTGAGTATGTTGCTGTGATCGTGTGTGTCTTTGACACAAAGTGAGTATATACATTTCATTGTTACTACTGTCCACTGTTGTGCCGTTTGTCCGATCGCAGTTTGCTTCGTGTCCGCGCCGTTTGATTGACAGCTCCAGCGCGCTCCTTTAAGTTTGCCTCACATCGTACTGTTGGATTTTGTCCACAATTTAGGGAGCGCGCTATCTGCGCCTCACGGCAAAAGCCATTGCCAATCACCTGTTATCCAATTTACTCACTGCGTGCTCGTTTGATTTCTTCAGATTTAGGAAAATGCTAAGACACTGAAGCAGAAATTAGACTTACACAGGTTGGTTGAGTTCAATCACAATTCTTAAGAAAGCTCTGTTTTCAGGAAAGTACAATACAGCGCTGGGCCTTTCGTGCGACCATGCTCAAGAGCAGAAAGTCTCCATTCAGAAAAGGCAACGTTCAAGGTTCTTTGGTCAGCTTATATTCAGTTGCACATGCCGGTGTGGGCCGAGTTTGATGGGTGATGAGTCTTTGCGGTGGGGCAAGTAGAGTTTGATTCCATGGGAGTGGGTGCTGGTTCGGTGAGAGCTGGTTCCGTGGGGTTGGGTGCTGATTATGGGCGATTCGATGTGTGTGGGGGCTGTTGTTTTCCTTCCGTCTTTCAGCCTTGACGATCATCTTTGGCCGGGTTCTTGGTCGTCTCCCTCTGGCAACTGCTGGTTTTATCTCCAAGTGACCTTCCTGTAAACATTCTCCTCCATTCTTGCACATACACTGTCGCACCTCATCCATTCATCATTCTTTCAATTTTGTCATTTTGTACGGAATTATGTGAGCTTTTGGCTGTGACATCATCAATTTATTAATGTTCCCTGACTATGCAAAGTTTGTACTCACCACTTACCATGTTTTTGTTTGTTTGTTCTTTTGATACTCCATGTACTTGCTTACGTCATCATATTCTTAGTTTAATCATGCTTTCAACCATATCTTTTCTTTGTTAGGCAAAATATTTCCCTCTGTCCAGAACGTTCAGTAGTAATCGAAAACTGGCGTCTAGCATTAGTCAAAACATAAGATACAATCAAGTACTGAACATTTTTAGACGACTTTGGCAGTGTCCGTGATTTAGAAAATCATCAGGCATGCATTAAACAGTTCCTTAAGGGTCATTTAAGCTATTCAGGCAATATATCAAAAAACATTTGTTATTTCAAGGTGCTCAGAAATACATATCAGATCATAAAGTTATAAAAACCTTTGTCATTACCCCCTATCAAAAATGTCTAGTTATGTCTTCTTTATTGATTTGGAGTGTAGGTATAATTATATGCTTCTTTTATTGATTTAATATGTGAATATACTTTTCTGCTTATGTACTTTATTCAATGAGGTTCGAGCATATCTGTTTTTGTAGCTAGGCAGGACTTTTTGTATTTTGACCCCATTCCTTCACTACGAGTAGCCGTTACGCAGCGGCATGGCGACTAACGGTCGCCAGCAAATCTGTTTTGTTGTCTCGATCGCTAACTTATGTTTGGTGTGTTGCCGAGAGTATTTCATTTATGGTTATTTATTATTATTTTTTGCCAATAATTCAGTAAAGCAATCAAAACTGAACCACGTCTTCCCTCCTGTGTTCTGACCGACACCCGGGGCGAAAAGAGCATAACCATCCGAGCCAACCCCCTATAAAAGTCCTCAGGCTCCCCAACAATAGCGGTAGCAGTTTGCATTATTTGTTATGTTTTTCCTTATTCAGATTTGTTTCAAGACTATAGTTACAGTTAGACTTCACTTTGATGGTTAATGCAGTTATTGCAAATTTGTCATTTTATCACAGTAGATTGGTTTATTTACATTTCAAAAACCAGGAGCCATTCATTTACAAATGTGATTGCACTTTAGTTTACATATTTAAATATTTGGATATTAAGATGTGATAGACAGTTTTTGCATGATTTGAATGAGGCAAAATAACATGCTTTTTCTCTCGAATATATTGTTATAATCATGTGTTTCAGATGTAATTATTTTCTGTATAAAAATTCAACTTTGTGTTCAAAAAGTCTTTTTTCAAACTCGAGTCTTGAAAAAGAGGGGGTCGTCTCATAATCGGGGCCGTTTTATATTCGGGCCAATGGGGGAGATGGTAAGAGCGATCAAGGGCGCTTGCCTATAGCACTGTGTGTTGGCTCATATGTTGAGCTCTTGTTTTGTGAAATAAAGAGCCGGTTACCAACCCCACGTCTTGCCTGGTACTTTGGTAATGCTACAGTATAGTTATATAGTGTATAACTATATTGTACTCCCTGGGAGTAGGCGCCGCAATCGCCGAAATTCAGGGAGTCCCAGCAGCAATCGGCGGCATTCGAGGAGTCCGCGCCGCAATCGGCGGCATTCGGGGAGTCCGTGCCGCAATCGGCGGCATTCGGGGGGTCTGCGCCGCAATCGGCGGCATTCGGGGAGTCCCTGCCGCAATCGGTGGCATACGGGGAGTCCCAGCCGCAATCGCAATCGGCGGCATTCGGGGGGAGTCTGCGTGCAATCGGCTGCATTCAGGCAGTCCGCGCCGCAATTAGCGGCATACGGGAAGGGGAGTCCCAGCCGCAATCGACGGCATACGTGGAGTCCCAGCCGCAATCGGCGGCATTCGGGGAGTCCGCGCTGCAGTCGGCGACATACGGGGAGTGATTATAATATATACGTAGATCTGTGGAATAATTGGAGCCGCAACTGACGACGAGGCTGACGACGAGGCTGACGACGAGGCTGACGACGAGGCTGACGTCAGCGGCGCATGGAGTCAACAGCTGTTTTTTTTTTTTTTTTAGTGATACAGAGGACGAAGATTTTTGGAGTGACACGGATGGTTCGATAAAATTGTTGTTTATATTATATATGTTTATGTTTATATTATGTTTATATTATAGTTTGATATATAGTTTATATATAGTTATATGGGCCTGTGGAACAAGTTGAATTGCAACTGACGTCAGCGGCGCACCGCACACACTTCCGGGGTTAGAAGCGCCGGTGTTTACACAAAGGACGAAGATTCCAATGGATTTAATGATTTGGAGTGACACGGATGGTTCGATAAAATTGTTGTTTATATTATTGTTATTTGATATATAGTTTATATCTAGTTATATGGGACTGTGGAATGATTTGAACTGCAACTGACGACGAGTCCGACGTCAGCAGCGGGCCACACACGCGAACAGGTTCTCCCCTCCCTAAACAAAGGAGGTCAAGAAGTGACATTTATTTTTGTTATAAAACTTTGAAAAAGCAAAAATAAAACGGATGTTTTGGTTTTCTGTGTGTTTTACACAAAGTAATAGAGCAAAAAGTGTGAGTTTTGGGATAGTCCGACACATTATTTGCTTTTACTTTTTCCTATGGGAAACGTTGCGTCGACTCACAAACATTTCAACTTACAAACCCGTTCGCGTCACCAATTAAATTCGTAAGTAGAGGTACCAGTGTTCTTGCCCCCGTGAAAATCTGTATTCCTTGACGTAATCGTCATTGCTCTTTGGTACAGATGTGTTCAATGTGAGAATTCTTGCTGTATGAGTGGTAATTGAATGCACCCCTAGACTATGGCAGAACGCAAGTGGAAAGGTTTCTTTGGCTTCTCCCACGTAAGCACATTTAAAAAAGGCTGAAAATCGACAAACACACGTCTGTTCTCCATGTCCATTGAAAACAAGCGTAGTACAGTCTGTCGCACGGCTTACACCTAATTTGCACGCTAAAAATAAATAGTACCGAGCAGTTTTTGGTGCCGAAATACCGAAGTATTGTACTGGTATCGATAACACAACCCACAAAGGCTAACCCAAGGTTGGATAGTCCTCATCACAAATGAACTAACTCCATGAAACTACTGATCTATAACCTTCCAGAGCATCACATGGAAGCTTCTATTAGGCAACATAGCAAAACATACCAAAATGATTATGTATATAGAACAATACATAAGCAAAGCACAGAAAGGCATTGGCAAGATGACCAGGGGTGCCAAACGCCAACTGCTGGTAGACAGGGCAATCGTCCAAGACTGAAAAATCTTAAACACAAACATTTGCATTGCTTGGATTGACTACAAGAAAGCCTATGACTCAATGCCACACATATGGTTACTGGAGTTCTTAAAACTCAATAATGTCAATAGGATCTTAAGAAACTTTCTAAAGAACTCAATGAGGCTGTAGAAAACAATGAAAATGTGGCATATTCCAAGGAGATGCACTGTCCCTGCAGCTATTTTGCATAGGCCTGAACCCACTCAGTCAGATTATAACCAAGAGTTGCTCTGGGTACTGGTTCAACAGTGGAACAATGATCAACTACCTTGTCTACATGGATGACATAAAGCTGTATGCCAAGAATGGGCGTGATATCAACTCCATGATTCCGGAATGTCACTCGGACAAGATAAAGGGTGGGCGAATGATACCTAAACGAGGGAAGATAACTGAAGGGATTGAACGACCTGAATGTGGCATAACAGATGTCCAGGACAGTTAGAAATATCTTGGATTGCCACAGGAAAATAGCAATCATAAGGAGGCAGTTCAGAGGTCAGCCACAGCCACATACGAGGGTGAGGCAGATCCTGTCAGCTGAACAGCAAGAACAATGTCATGTCATTAACCACTATAGTTTTGCCAGTAATCAGATACCTTTCTGGCACATGGCCACTGGTTGAGATGCAAGCAACCGATATCAAGACAAGAAAGCTCCATAAAATGCACGAAGGGTTCCACTCCAATTCCAGCATCCTGAGGCTGTACACAAAGCAGAACGAGGGGGGTAGCTAGACTACTGAGCTTCAGGGCATCAACAAGGAGGAAACAAGCCCCAAATGATATATAAAGATGATGGCCGCCAGGGACGACCTGCTTAGCAAATGCCTCGGGCAATGGAAGAACCAGATGAACTGTCATGGAAAAAACAACCCCCTGCATGGCATGTACCATCATCAAATTGAAGAAGGGGCTGACATTAAGAAAAATACCACTGGCTGGAAAAAGCTGGACTGAAAGACTAAAAGCACTGTGGCACTAATCATGGCAACACAAAAATAGGTCCCAAACACAAGATCAGTAGAGGCTGGAGTCTACCACATCAGACAGGATTCCAGGTTAGAGGTAATCTCTGCAAATTGGTTTAGTCAGTGCAGAGGGTCTTATCTCTTTATCTTTACAAGGTTTTGCAAATAGATACAAACAGAGCATGTTTGGACAACAAGCCAAGCAAGACGTTTGCACAACGCAAAGAAGGTGCAAAGTAGGGCTGTGGACTCGGTCGGATTTTTGCACCGAGTCCGAGTCCGGCCTCTTGACCATGAGTCCGAGTCCGGCTGTCCATTTTTTCTGTTAATTCATGTGACTGGTTAGTCTTTATTCAAGGCTAATTTAGATCAAAATCTAAATAATTACAACAGTTTTGTGATGGCTTTGTCTTTATTAAACATATAAACGAATACAATAAACAGATACTTTCAAGTTTTAATCATTAATTACACCATTATAGCTCAGACATTTATCTAAACACAAATAATTAGTGACGACCCCTTATTTGGAAAGCGAAAAACCCATGTCGTACGGCGTCAGCACTATGTTGTTTTCAATAAAAACATGAAGAACTCACGTTTGCGTCAGTCAATTTTAATTTTTATAAAGGATTATTCTCATTTGATGTCTTTAAATTCATCCGCGTTCTGCCATTGAAGCGGGGTGCATTCAAAGACCAGTCGTACAGACGGAACACTCATTCACTTCACCAAAACGCAACAATATAGTTACGTGAGCTCTTTGCATAAACCTCGATGCAAAGAAACTCCTCTTTTTGGGTACAGGCTACAAGGAGTATATATTACAAAGGAGACTTTATACTTAATTGTGATCATCATTCATCCATCCATCCATTTTATTTTATTACTCAGGTATTTTCAAAGCAAATTAATATTGTTGCATTTATTAATTTGCTTTAACATGACAGCGCAATACAATTAAAAGCTGACACGATAGCAATGTCAAACGTGTTCATTTAAGAAAAAGCCACACACGTTTTGTGATCAAATCTTTCATAACGAGAATGATTTGAGTGAATTGATTTTACAATTTTTATCCCCCCTCCCCACCATCTGTCACTTTGCTTGGGACAAAAGGAGCCTTCAGAACTGAAATTTCTTCTCAATTATTCATTCAAATCAATTCACTCAAATCATTCTCGTTATGAAAGATTTGATCACAAAACGTTTCTGTCTGTACGATGAATTTAAAGACATCAAATGAGAATAATCCTTTATAAAAATTAAAATTGACTGACGCAAACGTGAGTTCTTCATGTTTTTATTGAAAACAACATAGTGTTGACGCCGTACGACGCCGTACGACATCGGTTTTTCGCTATAATTCGGTATAATCTTAATCTTTAATAATTCGACCAGCTCAGTGGCCTAGTGGTAGAGTGTCCGCCCTGAGACTGGAAGGTTGTGGGTTCAAACCCCGGCCGGGTCATACCAAAGACTATAAAAATGGGACCCATTGCCTCCCTGCTTGGCACTCAGCATTAAGGGTTGGAATTGGGGGGTTAGATCACCAACTGATTCCCGAGCGCGGCACCGCTGCTGCTCACTGCTCCCCTCTCCCCCAGGGGATGGATTAAAATCACACGGGGATGGGTTAAATGCAGAGGACAAATTTCACCACACCCAGGTGTGTGTGTGACGATCATTGGGACTTTAATCTTTAATAATTCGAGGTAGTCCACCCTCACCAAAAGTTAAGGTTTCATGGGAATATTATTGTCATAATTGTCTGGACCATATATGATAATTGTTTAATGGTAGTTATTGATAGATCTTGAAGATGTCAAGTTATAGGTGCATAAGACTATGTTGTTCATGCATATAGCACGTTCATTGTAAGAGGGGAAGAGATGTTGTGTATTTTGGGCTAACTCAAATTCCGTAGTAGAAAAACCCCGGAAGTGGGATGGACATTCTGTGTTGTTCTGGTACGCCCTGTGAACGCACTGTGAGTAAGGAATAAAGCAGTTATCATTCACGTCGTTGTCCGACCTATTCTTGCTATCTAAGAACCTGGAAAATAGTAAGGATATAACATATATCACGGGTCATTACGACGAGTTTGGTGGAGTTTTTACTGCTTCTTCCAACTCCTACCCCGCTGACTGTAACCTGACACTCTCTGGCTGCGTCTTGCGTCTTTTTTTTATTGTCGGACTCGGTGGACTCGATCAAAATCAGCACCGAGTCCGAGTCCGAGTCCGGCAAAAATGACCGAGTCCGCCCGAGTCCCCGAGTCCGAACCGAGTCCACAGCCCTGGTGCAAAGTTTTAACAACTCATGTTTTCAGCAATGATGTTAATGATTCCAATCAGCATTTCAAAATAATCATAAGATCAAAATAAGTAGTCAAACCTATCAGGGGCAGCTTATTCCCAAAAGCCATCACCACCCTAAATGCACGCATGCACCGGTCACCAAACATACATACAGTGGGGGAAAAAAGTATTTAGTGAGCCACCAATTATGCAAGTTCTCCCACTTTAAATATGAGAGATTCCTGTAATTTTCATCAGAGGTACACTTCAACTATGAGAGACAAAATGAAAAAAAAATCCAGAAAATCACTGTCTGATTTCTAAAGAATTTATTTGCAAATTACGGTAGAAAATACGTATTTGGACAATAACAAACGTTCATATCAATACTTTGTTATATACCCTTTGTTGGCAATGACAGAGGTCAAAGGTTTTCTGTAAGTCTTCACAAGTTTTTCACACACTGTTGCTGGTATTTTGGCCTACTCCTCCATGCAGTTCTCTAGAGCAGTGACTGGGAACAGCTAAGATAAGACTGCGCAGAACCCTCGAGCTCCCAGGCCTCTAGTAGAGGACTGTGTATATACTGTATTTTCTGCACCATAAGGCATACTTAAAAGCCTTTAATTTTCTCAAAAAGCGAAGGAGCGCATTTTAATAAGATGCGCCATTTGTGTGGACCGAACTCCAAAATCTGTAAATGTTGTCTGGCTGCCACCAAAGGGAAGTAATAGGTAGACATAATATGTAGACCCGATGAACCAATCAAAGGACATTACGTTTTACGTAGATAAGGGCGGTAAATCAATCAGAGGATTCTTGACTTGTCATTAGTAAGCAAACACAAATACAAAAAGACAGACTTGAATGGTGGCCGGTCACTCCCGGCATGTTGGCTGTCTTGGCGTCCAGCTAGCAGCGGCATGGGACCGGTGCGTCGCCGTCACCTCTCAAACAATAATGAAAACGTAAAAATGGGTGTCCTTGCTCAAATATGTGTTTCCCACTGTGAACAGAAAGAGAGAGTTCAGTGACCAGATGTCAGGAGGGCAGAGTGCGTCACTTGACCATTTCCGGTTGTGCTGCAAACGAGGGAAACTTTTGCACTACTTCGGGTGACCGAATTGTTTTGATAACTGAACTTTATAGAGCCTAACTTTTTCGAACTTTACGCTATGCCGCCCTCCAAAAAAAATGAGGGTTACGATGAACTTAAATCATCCATTGACCTGATACGGCAAGACATTACCACACTTTTAGAGCAGCAAGCCACCCTGCTCCAGCTAACGTCTGAGCTAACGGAGCTTAAGAACTTATCGAAGGAGAAAGACGAGAAAATCCTGTCGCTTGAACGGAGAGTAGATGCACTGGAGCAGTACTCCCGACAAGAAGACCTCATAATCACGGGTCTAAAAACATCTCACCGCTCCTACGCCAGGGCGGCGGGTCCTTCGGATCCCTCGACAGATGACTCTCCATCGGACGAGCTGTCAACGCTCGAAGATCAGGTAGTACAGTTTTTCGAGAGTAAGCACATGGAACTCCAGAAAGGAAACATTGCCGCTTGTCACACACTCCCAAGAAACCGAAAACGACCACTGGATCCTCCGAAAATTATCATTCGGTTCGCAAATAGGAAACATAAAGTGGATCTTTTGAAGCAAGGGAGGAAGCTACAAGGAACGGGTGTTTACCTAAATGAGCACCTCACTAAGAAGAATGCTGAGATAGCCTGGAACGCACGCAAACTGAAGAAGGAAAACAAGATTCTCGCAACGTGGGTCAGGAACTGTAAAATATGGATTAAAACAAACGGAGCAACACCAGAAGATGTCAAAACTCTCGTTGTGAGTGAACTGGAGGAACTGAAGAAATGTGGCCTGGTGGTGGGGGAACCAAACATTTACAATGGCTGAACTAATGACCATTAACTGGTACCTATGGACCCTCCGGACGAAAATAATGGATTACAGCGAAGTACAACAAGGCAAACAGAGACTGGCAGGGAGGACATCCATCTCAGGTAGACAGTTCCCCTACACTTTTCATGCCATCCAGTGACATTCTCACAAATGCAGGAATTTCTGTCCCACCGAATCTTGACTCTTTACTATTTAATTCATTTGACCTAGAGAATGCTAATGCTGGTATCTATGAGTCCTTCCTTAACCCAGATACAAATTACACTCCCTTAAAATCTGTTGAAATGTCATGTGAATATTTTTCTGAAGATATGTTTAACAAACTGTGCAATACTCCTCCTGGCCACTGCCAAACAAATGTATTCTCCACTGTCCACTTCAATGTACGGAGTATCTCTAAAAATTATGATGGTCTAAAAACCTATTTATCAACCTTAACACATTCTTTTTCAGTAATAGCTCTTACTGAAACTTGGATGGTTGATAATACATCTAGCTATCCTCTCTCTCACTACACTCCTATACATTCCTGTAGACCAAACAAGCAAGGTGGAGGAGTCTCACTGTATGTGATTGATAACTTAAATTTCTCTCCCAGAAAGGATTTAAGTGTCAATTTTGACATGACTGTAGTAGAATCTGTGTTTATAGAACTCTCCTCTTGCTCACTTATAAACAACAAAAATGTGATAATTGGATGTATATATAGACCACCAGACTCTGATAAAATCACCTTCAATGAAGCCCTCGACTCTACTCTAGAAATTATAAACAAAGAAAACAAATTATGTGTCTTACTTGGTGACTATAATATTAATTTGCTTGAATCTAAGCAGTCACATACAGCAGACTTCCTTAATACATTATATTCCAGAAACTTTTTCCCTCTTATCAACAAACCCTCCAGGATCACAAGCTCAACGGCCACTCTCATAGACAATATCCTATTTAATTCTCTAGACTACAAGATAACATCTGGCCTTTTGATCTGTGATGTATCCGACCATCTACCTGTCTTCCATCTCATCCACAATGATAGTAGTCCTGAAATCAAAGATCATATTGGAGATCAAATGAAATTCCGCAAATTTACTGAGAAAAACATGGTATCTTTTATATCTATCATCAGCTCTGTGTCATGGGATGAGGTTATCCTGTTGCAAGATGTCAACAAAGCCTATCACTCCCTTCTAACAATACTCACAAATGCATTAGAGTTCTCCTTTCCTTTAACTTCTAGTCGTAAAAATAACTCTAAGGGGAAACCATGGATAACGGATGAACTAAAAAAATCTTCACGTAAAAAAAATAAACTATATAGAAAATCTATTGCAAATCCCATCCCTATAAATATAGAAACATACAAGAAATATAAAAACAGATTTACAGCTTTACTAAGGAAAACCAAACAAACTTACTATGCTGATAAATTTACACAAGCCTCCGGTGACATCAAAACAACGTGGAATCTTATCAACCATTTATTACATCGCAAGAAATCAAAAACATCGACCCCAAATGAGATGCTGGGGAAGAATAGAGCTCATTCAAACCCAATAGATATTTCTAATGGTTTCAATGATTTCTTTGTAAATGTTGGCGCTACCTTGGCATCTAGCTTCTCAACCTCTGATACAAGCCCCTGTTGCCTTATTAAAGGGCAGTTTCCTTCACTCTCCATTCTTGACCCTCCTAGTGTTGAGGAAGTTTACAACATCGTCATGAGCTTGAAAAACTCGGCCCCTGGCCATGATGAGATCAGAAGCATACTTATTAAGAAAATTATTCATTCAATAATAATTCCACTAACACACATTTTCTCCTTATCTTTAAAATTTGGCATTGTACCCCAAGAATTAAAAATTGCTAAAGTCATTCCTATCTTCAAAGCTGGTGAGACTAATGAATATGGTAATTATCGACCTATATCCGTACTTCCTTGCTTCTCCAAGATTCTAGAAAAACTGGTTTACTCAAGATTGGCAAAGCACCTAGAAACAAACAATATTCTCTATAAACATCAATACGGTTTCCGCAAAAAGTTTTCTACTGAGCATGCACTGCTTCAGCTTGCCAACCACATCTCAACGGCTCTTGACAATAAGAAATTCGCTCTTGGTGTCTTTCTAGATTTAAGCAAAGCATTTGATACTGTCGACCATAAGATCCTCATCGCTAAGCTAGAGAGATATGGAGTGAACGATTCTGCCCTGAAATGGTTCACAAACTATCTCGCCAACAGAGAACAATATGTATATATAAATGGTTGTTCTTCCAACAGATCTAAAATACTATTTGGGGTCCCGCAGGGCTCAATATTGGGTCCTCTATTATTTTTGGTGTACATAAATGATTTTTCCATGTCTTGTTCAAATTTTCTTCCTTTGTTATTTGCGGATGATACCAATCTCATTGCCACCCACGAGGATTTTAATTTCCTCATTGCACGTGTGAATACTGAGTTGCACGCTGTTACAAAATGGTTCAAAATAAATAAGTTGTCACTCAATATAAACAAATGTAACTTCATGATCTTCTGCAATATAAATAAATCTTACCCCAAAGAACAGGCCAAAATTTACATAAATAATAACGAAATCCATCAAGTTACTAGCACTAAATTCCTAGGAGTTATAGTAGATAAACACTTAAACTGGTCTGAACACATTGATTTGGTTTGCAAAAGATCCATGAAAACGCTAGGTATCTTACGAAAAGTTTGTCCCTTGGTCCATCCGTCTGCTCATCTCACTCTGTATTATAGTTTCCTCTTTCCTTTACTCAATTACTGCAACATAGTCTGGGCAGCTACATATCCAACATACCTCAGCAAATTACTCATCATACAAAAGAAGTTCCTAAAAATGATCTCTTTTTCAAATAGATATGAACCATCGGCACCATTGTTTAGAAACTATTCATTACTGCCAATTGATAAAGTAAATATTCATCAAACCTGTCTACTCACCCATAAATATATATACAGGAAACACTGTCTTCCAGCCACTTTTCATAATTTCTTCGCATTTGTATCGGAATTACATTCTTATCCTACAAGACAGGGGGACAATCTCCACCCACCGTCCTGTCGAACATCACGCCATCAATACAATATCCATTTTAGAGGGCCCTCACTCTGGAATGAGCTACCAATCCATATTCGATCCATATCTTCACAGGTTGCTTTTAGAAAGCACCTGAAACACCACCTTCTCCACTCATGATCCTACCAGTCCAAAATTACTCCACCGCACTCAGCTGATCCATACTAAGAACATCAACTTAAACCACTATTTATACCCTGATTCTTCCTTGTTTTGTTATTTTCTGTTTGCAGTTCTTCTGCTTCCGCTCAGCTATTTTCTTACCTGGTGTTTTTTGATTGTTTCAACATCACTAAAGTGTCAAATTTTGTTTCTCTTGTTTCTCATTTTGTATAGTGTATTTGTTTATGTATGTATACGTTCACTTTCGTATATATGCATATATAAATATGACGATTTAATATTTAGCTAGTTATGCTTGTGTTTATTCATTGATGTTTATTCATTTATATATATATATATATATATTATTATTTTTTTTTTTTCTTTCTTAAACACTTGAATAATATTTGATGTCACAGCACTTTGTTTGTTGTGCACTTTGATTATACAGGAGTGGAGCTCCTTACAAGCCCTAGGCTTCGTCTCCCTCCCTGCACTGTTATTTGTTATAATAATATGTGCTAAACAATAAACTAAACTAAACTAAACAGTAATGATGGGCAACTGAAGCTTCAAGATGATTCATGAACCCGTTGTTGTGTTTACTTAGACCTCTAGATGGCACTCTGTTCACCGAAGAGCTGAAAGCCCACCGACTTGCCATTTCCTAAAACCCTCACTTTAAACCAACATTGCCATCTAGAGGAGCCAAAGAATACAACAACTGGTTCATGAAGCTTCATTTTCCTATCACTGTTCACTGAACAGTGTGCCCTGTGTGGAGGTTTATTGCAAAAAGGCAATGAAGCGCGATGTTCAAGACGGCCGCGGTGTAGACTTGAGAGAAAAGCTGAGGCAAAAGTGGAGCGAGCAGCTCGCTAGCAGACTGGCTGCGGATTGTACGTAATACGTGAAGTGCATCCCTCCGCTGCCAATGACAAATACTATTGGTTGGTGCAAGACAAACCGCATTAGGACCCTCTAAAATGACATCAACAAAGAGATATGCAAACGAGGCACAACTCAAGCATTCTGGAAATTGCTGAAAAATAACATGACGACGAGACAATGACAAGAGGTAACTTGACATGTTTGATGGCGAACTTGCCCAACTAGTTAATTCGGATACAGAAGATGCGGACTTTGAAGGATTTGCGTATGAATATCGTTTAACAATAACGTGAGGACAGTAAATGGTTAAATAGTAGAATAAAGTACCACTGAACTTATACAACCAAACTCACTGTCTTGCTTTTGTGATGTTTTTTTTTTTTTTTTACTGTAAGTCATGGAATGCATGTGCCCTATAATGCAGTGTGCCCCATTTGTGGATTGAGTACAGAAAACCCACCGCAATTGAGTCTGCGTCTTTTGACCCGAAGCACCTTATGGTGCGGAAAATACGATAGTTGAGTTTTGGTAATTGTTTTCTTTTTAAATCTATGAATAATCATTTAAAACATTGTGATTGCAATGAAAACTTGGACATTGTGAGGATAAGTTATTAGATAATTACTGTGGACTGTGCTGTACTGGAGTGAAGAGATAATGAGCTCTAAGTTGTAATGGAGTCTGTTAATATGAGAAGTGAGTATGAATGGTTGGCTGTACATTCATCTGACTTGGTTCACAGGTAGTGTGGTTTGAATTCCCACTCAGTGACGATGAGAAAGCGAGTGTAAATGGTTGCCCGTCTCACTATGTACCCTGAACTGACTGGCAACAAACCTTGGGTGTAGGCCACCTTTCACCCAGTCAGCTGGGATAAACTCCAGCACTCGTGACCCTGAACAGGAGACGTGGTGTAGCAAATGGGTGTATGGCTGTTGTAAAGAAAGATAAATACCGTAATTTTCAGACTATAAGTCGCGGTTTTTTTCATAGTTTGGGTGGGGGGGCGACTTATACTCAGGAGCGACTTATATGTTTTTTTTCACAAATTTTTACTTCATCATTAACACATCACTTACTTACAAGTATAGTTGACCACTTCACATGTTATTTTTAGTATAGTTGATCACTTCACATGCTTTGATATCTTTATCTTGAACATATTCAAAACATGAAAAATAGAGAGAAAAAATCAAATAAAGTAATTAACACTTTAAAGCGCCATATCCTCTGGACATGTCCTCTGTCACCAGGATGACATAAAGGACGAGAAATTTGATGGATGGATTTAATGATTTGGAGTGACACAAATGGTTTGATAATATTGTTGTTTATGTGATAGTTATTTAAAATATAGTTTATATATCGTTGTATGGGCCTGTGGAATAATTTTAACTGCGGCGCGGCACACGGCATTGTTGACAAAGGACGATCGATAAAAGACGAGAAATTTGATCGATGGATTTAATGATTTGGAGTGACACAAATGGTTTGATAATATTGTTGTTTATGTGATAGTTATTTAAAATATAGTTTATATATCGTTGTATGGGCCTGTGGAATAATTTGAACTGCGGCGCGGCACACGGCATTGTTGACAAAGGACGATCGATGGATTTAATGAATTGGAGTGACACAGATGGTTTTATAAACGTGTTATTTATGTAATAGTTTTTTTTAAATAACTGAATGTTACATCAGGCCCGTTCTCAGCTCCTCGTTTGTGTTTGTCACGTTAGCATACCGTATCGTTTAGCCTGTTGTTGCTCGTTCATGTCTGTTCTTGGTGTTGGATTTTGTCGAATAAATTGCCCCCCAAAATGCGACTTATACTCCGGAGCGACTTATATATGTTTTTTTTCACATTTTTGGGCATTTTATAGCTGGTGCGATTTATACTCCGGAGCGACTTATAGTCCGAAAATTACGGTAGTTTAATTGTGACTATTGGTTTCTGTTGAGAGATGCTCTCAATTATACATTTTCCTATTGTATGTTTTGTCAGAATATGTTTAAATCGTGTTATTGTCTTATGACAGCATCTTGATTTATTGTGTGATTGGAACCACCTGTTAAGTGGGCGTGTTTGATAAAAAGCCTTCCTGCATGCTGCACAGTAGGTCCCTACAAGCTGTTGCCGCAGTAGTCGCAGTGAATGGTGTGCAAACAGAGTTGATCGTCCTCCTCGTCTTTCTTTATTTTATTCCACTGAGTTTGGTGCGATTGTGTTCCTCACAAGTACCTGCTGCTGTATGGCTACTCTGCCAACAGGTTATGGGCCCAGGTAAACCCAACACCGCATGTTCCCACCGACGTACTGGTGATGATAGCACGCTGTGAGCACCATGAGCGGACGGGCTGCAGAGAGGAACAGTTTTGCTAGCCGCTGGTCGCGGTTACTGTTCGACGGTGATGAAAAGAATTACGAATTATGGGAGGCAAAGTTTTTGGGCCACCTGCGATTGCAGGATTTGAAAGACGTTATCTTAAACGAGCCCACAACCGAGGAAGAAGACGAACTACAGCAAGACGCTGGAAAGAATGAGGAAGCGTATGCAGAACTCATTTAGTTTTTGGATGATAAAAGTTTGTCGCTGGTGATGCGCGATGCTGCAGATGACGGGCGAGAGGCCCTACAGATCCTAAGAAACTACTATCAAGGCAAAGGCAAGCCACGCATCATAAATCTCTACACAGAACTGACATCACTACAGAAGTCTGAGAGTGAAAGTGTGACCGAGTATGTGATCCGGGCAGAGACCGCAATCACAGCGCTAAGAAATGCCGGTGAGACATTAAGTGATGGACTATTGGTAGCAATGGTGTTAAAAGGTCTGCCGGAGTCCTTTAAACCATTTGCAATCCATGTCACACAACGTGATGAGACGATGCAGTTCTCTGAATTCAAGACAAAACTGCGCAGTTACGAGGACACAGAGAAGATGCGGGCTGAAGCAGATGACAACGTGATGAACGTACGGCAGAGGAGAGCGAGACCTGACAGACCAGCTGACCGGGGAGCCGAGAGGAGCGCCGCGGAGGTGGTGTGCTTCAAGTGCGGCCTGAAGGGCCACATGGCCAGAGCCTGCCGACGTAAACTGTGGTGCAGTCATTGCAAGAGCAGCACACACCGGGACGCGACCTGCAGGCGGAAGCAGCGCGGCAACCGGGACGACGCACGGAGGGTCCACGGGGAGACGGAAGACCAGGACCGAGACGAGTACTTCTTCCGAGTGAGCGAGGGGGCAGCAAGAGTCGACGTGAGAGGCCTGATGGTTGACTGCGGGGCTACCTCGCACATCATCACAGACCTGGCGAAATTCAAGCGGTTTGATGACGGGTTCCAGGCCGAGATACACTGCGTGGAGCTGGCGGACGGCACGCGGTGCAAGGGCGTCGCGGAGCGCCGAGGTGATGCAGAAGTCTGCCTGATCGACAGCACAGGTAGACACCTGAACGCAACGCTGAGGCAGGCGCTGTACATCCCATCCTACCCACAAGACATCCTATCCGTGAAAGCAGCTACTGCCAGGGGAGCCACTGTGGTCTTCAAGGAGGAGAAGAACGTCCTCATCTACCAAGACGGTACGAAATTCCCCATCCACGTACGTGATAGACTATATTATTTGCATACAGTAAATGATGATGATGATTGTGATGATGATCAGTGTAAAGGATGTCATGATATTCAGACGTGGCATGAGATACTGGGACACTGCAACTATAAAGACATTCAGAAATTACAAAATGTTGTTGATGGCATGAAAATTAAGGGGTCAATAAGCAAACCCCAACATTGTGAAGTGTGTACTAAAGGAAAGTTTTTCCAAACCAGGAACAAAGATCCTGATGTGAGGGCTAAGACCCCTCTAGAACTAGTTCACACAGATTTGGCAGGGCCAATCCATCCAGAATCTAAAGAGGGTTACAGATATGCAGTTTCATATACTGATGATTTTTCCAGCACTGTTTTTGTGTATTTCTTAAAGAACAAGAGTGACGCTGTTCAAGCTACAGAAAGGTTTCTGGCAGATGTAGCCCCATATGGCAAAGTGAAATGTATCCGATCTGATAATGGTACTGAATTTACAAGTAAATATTAGCGGACTTTGCTCACTAAAAATGTGATTAAACATCAGACATCAGCACCGTACTCTCCTCATCAAAATGGTACTGCTGAGCGCAATTGGCGAACACTTTTTGACATGGCAAGGTGTATGCTCATTGATAGTGGTTTGCCAAAACAACTATGGACCTATGCAGTCCAAACTGCTGCTGTGATCCGGAACAGGTGTTTTAACAAAAGAACAGGGCAGACAGCCATCCAGATGTTGACAGGAAGAAGACCAAATTTGTCTAGGATGCAGAGGTTTGGTTCAGAGTGTTATGCCTATAAACAAGACAAGAGAAAGCTTGATCCAAGGTGTGAAAAATGCGTTTTTATTGGGTATGATAAAACCAGTCCTGCATACATTGTGTATTCCCCTGTCAGTAAGAAAGTGCAAAAGCACAGATTGGTAAAGTTTGTGGCAAAATCAGGTGTAGGACAACAGACACAAACTAATGTCACATCTGAGGATGATGACTTTGTAAAAACCAAACCAAGAAGTCCAAATCTTGTGTTCGGAGAACAAAAACCTGAAGTCAGCCACCACCAACCACAACAAGAAAGAGCTGAGATCAAACGTGAGCCTGATGGTAGCCGTTACCCTACCAGAGAGAGAAGGCAGCCAGACAGATACACAGATTGTAATGTGTCCAAATATGTGTCTGATGATGAAGAGACTGATCAAGTCCAGAGTAACATTGATTACTGTTATCGTGTAATGTGTAACATACCTGTGTCATTTTCAGGAGCTGTAGCCTCAGATAAGGCCAAAGAGTGGGTTAAAGCCATGGATGAGGAAATGCATTCACTTAAAGAAAACAACACATTTACCTTGACCAATTTGCCAAAGGGCAAGAAAGCAGTGGGGGGTAGATGGGTGTATGCCATTAAAACAGATGTTGATGGATCTGAGAAGTACAAGGCCCGATATGTTGCTAAGGGATGTAGCCAAAAGATGGGTGTAGATTATGGGGAGACATTTTCTCCTACAGCTAACATGACCAGTGTTAGAGTTCTGATGCAGAAAGCAGCGCAGGAAAAGTTGATTTTACACCAAATGGATGTGAAAACCGCATATTTAAACGCACCCATAGACTGTGAGATCTACATGGAACAACCAGAAGGGTATGAGGAGAGATCTCAAACAGATGGGAAGTTAGTATGCAAAATTGAGAAGTCATTGTATGGGTTAAAACAATCAGGTAGAAATTGGAATAAGTTGTTGCATGATCATTTGACAGAAAATTATTTTACTCAAAACCAGGCTGACCACTGTGTTTACACAAGAGAGACAGAACATGAGAAAGTCATTGTGATAATATGGGTTGATGACCTATTAATTGCAGCAAGTAATGAAGAAGCTATGGAGGTCACAAAAGACATGCTGACAGCAAGGTTCAAAATGAAGGACTTGGGTAAACTGAAACATTTCTTGGGCATCGATTTTGAGCAAACCAGTAACTGTGTAACAATGTCTCAAGCTAAATATGTTGAGAAAATTTTAGATAGGTTTAATATGCAAGATTGCAAAGGTAGATCGACACCTTGTGAACAAAAACTGAACTACACAGATGATGCTGCGTTACTGAGTGATGTTTCAATGTACAGAGAAGCAGTGGGTAGTCTTATTTAACTGTATGTACAAGACCTGACTTGAGTTTTATTGTAAGCAAACTGTCACAGTATTTTAATCAACCTACTGTTGAACATTTTTGTACAGTTAAACATGTGCTAAGATATTTAAAGGGTACCAGTGACAAGAAGTTGTGCTACCAAATGAGTAATGAAAACCTGGGTATACAAACCTACAGTGATGCAAACTGGGCTGGTGATGTAGATCGACGTAGTACAACTGGTTATTGTGTAACTCTATCTCAGGGTGGTACTTTAGTGTCATGGAAGACAAAAAGACAGCCAACTGTAGCACTGTCTACTTGTGAGGCAGAGTATATTGCTCTGGCTGCAACTATCCAAGAATGTCTATACCTCACACAACTGCTAGATGGTATTGATAAACATGTGTATATGCTACCTGTAGTGTTTGAAGACAACCAAGGCACGATTGCATTAGCAAAGAATCCTGTTAAAAGACAGCGATGCAAACGTGGATATTAAATACCACTTTATCCGGTCCAATGTTACCGAGGGTAAACTGTCTCTTGTGTACTGTCCAACTGAACATATGGTTGCGGATGTAATGACCAAGCCTGCAACAAAATTTAAGTTGGCAAAATTTGCTGGATTTATGTTTGGGTCTAACTAAAGGAAAATGGACTTGTTTTCTGACTAGAATGTCAATGTAATGTTTTCTTTAGGTTTATAATGTGAGAGCAAGTGGGGGTGTTGAGAGATGCTCTCAATTATACATTTTCCTATTGTATGTTTTGTCAGAATATGTTTAAATCGTGTTATTGTCTTATGACAGCATCTTGATTTATTGTGTGATTGGAACCACCTGTGATGACCTGTTAAGTGGGCGTGTTTGATAAAAAGCCTTCCTGCATGCTGCACAGTAGGTCCCTACAAGCTGTTGCCGCAGTAGTCGCAGTGAATGGTGTGCAAACAGAGTTGATCGTCCTCCTCGTCTTTCTTTATTTTATTCCACTGAGTTTGGTGCGATTGTGTTCCTCACAAGTACCTGCTGCTGTATGGCTACTCTGCCAACAGTTTCCCAGAGTTACTAGCTACTCAGAATTTTGACTAGACAAAATTTTAGATGCAATTTAAGTTGTTCTGGTGCTGAGCAAACTTTCTACCAATTCAAGCACTGAGAGCTGGGGCTTGAGAATAGGGTTGATGTCTGAAGAGAACAGCCTGCCTATCTGAACGTAAATGTGCCAAACTGTTGCTGTTTTTAGCGTCAGATGTTTTACAAACGACTCTCCATAGTATGCCAGAACCCACAAACAACTTTTCTAGCACACTTTGCGGCCACAATGACACAGAATGAAAGACAAATGTTCTTCTTTTTTTATAGCACATTTTAGTAAAACTGATAGCAAGAAATAATAGTTTACTATACTTCATATATAGAACACAAATCTAACTTCTGATTTGGATATATCTTTTGACTCCCTTTTAAATTGCAGTACAAAAAATGCAGTGTTTAAAACAGTGAAGGGGAAGGACAAAGCTGTAAAACAAAGATGACAACCAAACTCAACTTAAGAGAAGAAAACATACCTGCTTCGTATCAAAATGATCTGTACATTTACATTTACAAAATCTTTTCAGTGAGTTTATATACTGTTTGACTACAAATGTTTCATTCGCAATCTAAGGCTGCCCATCTTTTAACTTCGTTTTTTCACATACCAGTTTCGATCCTTTTCTATGGGGTTTCAATTTGTCCATGATGAGAGCAGCCTTTGGCAGTCAAAAAGGAGGACTGTGTGGTGGGTAAGGGATCGGGGTTTGGTATAACATGCCTTCCTTTGCAGCATTTACAGTTTATAATTTGCCCTAAACCCATCCCAAATGAAGTTTGACTTTTCAGGAAGCTGGGCTTTCTTCTGGCAATGCTGGTTGACTGAAGAGGGATGTGACCTCTGATTGTGGCTGACTGTTGGAGGACTCCTTTTTCTGGGTGAGACTTTGGACATGTACAGAGAGCTGTGGTTTGGCCAACATAAGCTGTGGCACTGGTGTGCCTACAGCTAGATGGACAGCTGGGGTTGTCACTGGCTTTGCGAAAGCCTGTGCTAGATGTGTAGTGACAGGCTTGGCCTGTATGAGCTGGGTCACGTGGCCAGATGGATTCGCCTGCATGAGCGTGGCAAGCTGGTTGGCTGGGATAGTGATGATTGTTATTTTCTCACCTGCTTTGGAACCAGACGGCAGCATGGTGGGCAGGGTCTGGATGACCAATTTTGGGGCTGCATTAGCGCTAGCTACTGTAACTGGGGTTCCTGCAGTGGTAGTTAGGATAGGGGAAGTGTTTAATGTCACTTGACCAAGAGAGTTCGTCATTACCACAGGCATGGCACGGATAGGCCTGTTGGAGAAAGAAAAACAATCATTAACACCAGTTCGCCAACACACAGACTATTGAATGTCTGTTTTTTTTATTAGCACTATTATAAAGTTGTATTATTTGATGACTTCAAGAACCATTGAGACTGACATGACCAACAAAAAATGTTTAAGTGAAAAGTTTAACCATTATATAATTAATAGAATTCTTTATTTAATTACATATATTATTTGTGTGGTTTATGACAATTTAATTGCAGAGCTGAATAAAAAAAAAAAAATTTCAAAAGTGCACTTAAGTGTGAGACCTGGTGGTGGTGGTATTGGGGATGATTGTGACATAGGTTTGCTGAGGGTTGTAGGCAGCAGCGGTGGTGGTGGTGCCCAGGATTTTGGGACCCGGCTGGTTAGACACCACGCCCTCGCTGTCTTCACCTTCATCATCCTCAATGACTCGAATGTTCTTTGGCATATCTTTGAATTGGTAGGCCAACCTCTGACCTTCCACCTTTGCAAGGATTCCACGCTGGTAATAATATCTGCATATGAAGGCACTGGACTTACGGCATTGGCATTGTACAACATGCTTATTATATGTTTAATAGAAATTCTTATTTTGAAAAAAAATTCGACGTTTTAGTTTGTGCAGAATGGCTGACCTTAGGGCTCGGCCCATTGTTTCATAGTTCATATCAGGTTTGTTCTTGTGTTTCCCCCAAAGTTTGGACACGGCCTTGGAGTCGACCAATTTAAAGATGCCCTTTTCCCTCTGCATCCACTTTATGTATCGAGGACATGTGTTTTTGTCCTGCAACAGCTCCAGCAAAAACTCCCACAGGTAGGTGGTGTTGCCTAGAAGAAGAATAGAATGTCAATCTTAAAGCAAATGCTTACCAAAAAGTCACCAAATATATCTACCATATCAACTGGACCAAGGTTTACGAGTTCAAGTCATGGATTTTCCTGATTTATTTATTATGAAATCTACAAAGAGATTTAGGGTATCATGCGAAATTGTATTGGCCTACTCCAAATAGTTTTGATTCTAGAGGAGTTTCACATTTTTGTATCATGTCATGTTTGTTATTGTTTTTTTCCACCTTATTTAGGCAAAACTCAGCCTCACCAGTTTGTCCTTTCTATTGCCACTGTCTCAAGAGTTGTTGGAGATGGAGAGGGAACTACCGTATTTGTCGCACCACAAGGCGCACCCTCATTGAATTTTTTATTTTAGAAATGATTTCATATATAGGGCGCACCAGATTAAAAGGCGCATAAAATAGAAGCTATAGTGCAACAAACTGAGGTTGACTAGGGTCCACTAGCCAATAACCAATGAGCCCTCTGTAAACAATCGCGTTTTTCAAACTATCTCCTATAAAACGATCGGAACTGACTAAAGTTCGATCTAACACATTGGTACTGCTTACTTATGTTTCCCTTCCATATCGATCCGTAAATTTACTCGAAATGTTAATGGAGCAGCCTATTTTGAAATGAAATAGCCTCGTGCGTATAGCAGCTATCATTATAACATTAGCCACCTGCAAACTCCCATGAGCCTCAGCTCGCAGACTCCCATGAGCCTCAGCAAAGTGTCGTGGCAGCCCCCTGTAAACAATCACGTTTCTCAAACTATCTCCTATAAAATGATCGGAACTGACTAAAGTTCGATCTAACACATTGGTACAGCTTACTTATGTTTCCCTTCCTTATTGATCCGTAGATTTACTCGAAACATTAACGGAGCAGCCTATTTTCAAATGAAATAGCCTCGTGCGTATAGCAGCTATCATTATAGCATTAGTACAAACGCCCATGAGCCTCAGATTGCAGACTCCCATGAGCCTCAGCAAAGTGTCATGGCAGCCCCCTGTAAACAATCACGTTTCTCAAACTCTCTCCCATAAAAGTGATCGGGACCAACTAAAGACTGATTTAACACATTGGTGCTGCTTATTTATGATTCCGTTGGATATTGATTCGTAAACGTACTCGAAAACATTAACTGACTAAAGTTCGATCTAACACATTGGTACAGCTTACTTATGTTTCCCTTCCTTATTGATCCGTAGATTTACTCGAAACATTAACGGAGCAGCCTATTTTCAAATGAAATAGCCTTGTGCGTATAGCAGCTATCATTATAGCATTAGCCACCCGCAAACTCCCATGAGCCTCGGGTCGCAGACTCCCATGAGCCTCAGCAAAGTGTCGTGGCAGCCCCCTGTAAACAATCGCGTTTCTCAAACTCTCTCCCATAAAAGTGATCGGAACCGACTGGAACACATTGGTGCTGCTTATTTCAAAGTCAAAGTCAAAGTCTGCTTTATTGTCAATTTCTTCACACGCCAAGACACACAAAGAGATCGAAATTACGTTCCCACTATCCCACGGTGACAAGACATACCGTAATTTTCGGACTATAAGTCGCGGTTTTTTTCATAGTTTGGGTGGGGGGGCGACTTATACTCAGGAGTGACTTATATGTGTTTTTTTTCAAAAACTTTCAAAAAAAAAAAGAAAAAAAAAGAATGAAACCGCGATAAACGAACCGCAATGTAGCAAGGGATTACTGTAATTTGAATTTCAAGTGACGTCAGCAGCGTGACGTCAGCAGCGCGACTCAGCAGCGCGACTCAGCAGCGCGACGCGGCGTTGTTTACATAAAGGACAAAGATTGACTCGACGGAGCTCTCTTTCACTTCCGTGGATTGAAGTCGGGGGCCGGCGCTCGGCCGGGTGGCTGTCCAGGGACGGTGGATGGGGCTCGGACAATGCTTTTACGCACGCCCGGTCCTACTCTACCGAGCTGTCTTTCAGCTTCGTGGATGGAAGTCGAGGGCCGGCGCTCAGCCGGGTGGCTGTCCGGGGACGGTGGATGGGGCTTGGTCATGGCTTTTACGCACGCCCGGTCCTATTGTATTGAGCTCTCTTCCACTTCCGTGGCTGGAAGTCCACGCCGCCACACGCCTGGAAGTTTGTTTTGTTAAATAAAGAGCCGTTTACCAAACCCACGTCTTTCCTTGAACTTTGTTAACGCTACAATATAGTTATATAGTAGATCTGTGGAGTAACGACGAGGCTGACATCAGGGCGCACGCACGCGCGGCGTTGTTGACAAAGGACGAGGAATTTGATCGATGGATTTAATGATTTAGAGTGCACAGATGGTTTGATAACATTATTGCTTATATAATAGTTATTTGATATATAATTTATATATCGTTATATGGGCCTGTGGAATATTTTGAAGTGCAAGAGCCGTCAGCGGCGCGCACGCATTGTTGACAAAGGACGATTGATGGATTTAATGAATTGGAGTGACACAGATGGTTTTATTAACGTGTTATTTATGTAATAGTTTTTTGAATAACTCTGAATTTTACGTCAGGGCCGTTCTCAGCTCTTAGTTTGTGTTTATGTCACGTTAGCATACCTATCGTTTAGCCTGTGGTTGCTCGTTCATGACTGTTCTTGGTGTTGGATTTTGTCGAATAAATTGCACCCCAAAATGCGACTTATACTCCGGAGCGACTTATATATGTTTTTTTTCACTTTTTTGGGCATTTTATGGCTGGTGCGACTTATACTCCGGTGCGACTTATAGTCCGAAAATTACGGTAGTACACAATATACATACAAGTAAACAACACAAAAAATAAAAACAAGAAGGCACAAACAATGAATAAATAAGAGTGATAAATAAATAATAAATAAACAAAACATAATAAATAAGAGGAGCAAAAATGGAGCAAGTGTGCATACAGCAGACAGTCAGAAGATCGCGCAAAAGTACAGGACGCTACGCAGATATTTATGATTCTGTTGGATATTGATCCGTAAACGTACTCAAAACCAATAACGGAACAGCCTATTTTGAAATGAAATAGCCTCGCGGGTTTAACTGCTATTCAGTGACGTAATGCTGGGAAGCGATGCGACCTTGTAATTTACTAGTCGTACTAAAACGTACTGAAATATTTTGGCAGAGCGCTGTGTACAACCAGTATCGATCAACAAATTCATCAATTGATCCATATATAAGGCGCTCTGCATTATAAGGCGCACTGTGGGTATTTGAGTAAATTTTCAGTTTTTAAGTGCGCCTAACGGTGCGGAAAATACGGTATTAATTAAATATAGCAAATTAAAGCAGAACTAGACAGGTATCAGTTTTCATTGATTCTGGCGGCACAATATAGACAAACGCTGTAGTGTTTTGCCTGAAGTTGACCACATTTCTTATAAGTCCCAGCATGCAGAAATCCTGTGCTCTCGCTTGGCTGCAGTTGGACCGACTGAAATACTTTTCTGTTTCCATGAGTGGCTGTATGAAGAATGAATGGCACTGACGTTAGATTGTGTTTAAACAACATTGTATATGGATGTTTAAAATAATGTTTTATGTTTGGTTTTGTAACTTAATTTATTGTACAAGGCCCACCTACTCATCAGCAACTGACGGGCTGATGAGTTTAGAGCAGGCATGTCAAACATACGGCCCGCGGGCCGGACCCGGCCCGTTGGATGATTTAATCCGGCCCGTCATAAATTTCTGAGTATGTCAAAAAAAGAAGCGAGTCACTAGCTCATTTCTATCAAAAGTTATGATTCTTTAAAATAAATACAACTCAAATGCTCCCTCCAGCCGCTAGAGGGCAGTAAATGTGTAAAAGAGCTCACGTCCAGCATGCGGCACTGACACGAGTTAGTACCAGGAAAGAAACATTCGCAACGTGGTGTCCAACTAGAAATAACTACTACTAAACAAGTTATCGGTCAACACACCCTTCCCAAAATGGCACTCTCAAAAAAAAGAAAAGTGGACACGGAGTGCAGGGTTTTCCAGGAAAAATGGACTGAGAATTATTTATTCACAGAAGTGAAGACAAAACCAGTGTGCTTGGTTTGTAATCAGCAAGTTGCAGTGTTCAAAGAATTTAATATTCGGCGCCACTACGAGACTCATCATAAAGACAAGTATGACCACTTGAAAGGACAAAGAGGTGCAGTACTCAAGCGCTTCTTTGAGCTACGAGGCGAAATTGGACATTTTATGGAGAAGAAGGGACGCCCAGTAAAGGAACTTCAATGCAAGGAATGGGTGCAGGATCTTGCCTTCATGGTAGATATTACGCAACACTTGAATACACTTAACACTACATTGCAGGGCCGTAACAGAGTTGTCACTCAATATTACGACAGCATAAGTGCGTTCAAGATGAAACTGTCACTGTGGGAGACGCAGCTATCCAGCGGTGACACCACGCACTTCTCATGTCTCACAGCTGTGCGTCCGAACGCACCGGATCGTCCCGATTTGGATAAATATAAAGACAACATAACAGATTTGCTGCGAGAGTTTGAGCGGAGGTTTCAGGTTTTCAGTGAACTTGAGAACAAGTTCGGCTTTTTTCGCTCGCCATTTACAGTGAAGCCTTCTGATGTGCCAGCGGACATTCAGCTCGAGCTTATTGACTTGCAGTGCGATTCCGCTATGAAGGATAAATTTGGGTCCGTGGGATTGGATACGTTTTATCAGTATCTTGTGCCAGGTTACCCCAAATTAACAGCCATGACTGCAAAGGTTCTCTCCATGTTTGGGACTACTTATCTTTGTGAACAGGTGTTCTCCGTGATGAACAATAATAAAACAAAGCAGCGCTCAAGGTTGACAAATGAACACTTGAATGACATTGTTAAATGTGCTGCTACTCAGGATTTGACACCTGATATCGACGCACTTGTAAAGGCAAAAAGATGCCAAGTTTCAGGAGCCAGCAGCAGCAAGTAGACTGCAGGAGTGCAGTGAGAGAGAGAAAAAAAGTGTGATGACACGACATTTGTTTGCACTCATGAATACAGATCATTAAAAATAAGATTAATCTGGTTTCATATTAAAGACAATTAATATTGTGCAGTATATTCTCAGCTTCAGTAGGCCCAGCCCAGTAGTTTGAGCTGATGTAGTCTAATCTTATTGCCCATGCACTGCTAAAACTTTTATTTTGTATTTTTATTTATTATTATTTCAAAGCAGTATGACAATTAAGGCAAAACATTTTTTTTCATAGCTCCCACTTGAGTTTGTTTAGTGTGGTGAGTTGGTTCAGGTGTAAAACTGCATTCACTCAACTGTTAAAATAAACCAGTTGTTAACACATTCAATGCCAAACATGAAAATCATTTTTTTTCTCCATTGTTTGTGAATAAATGTGTTGTGCTTAGAAAAGATCCCTTGTCATCCGTGATTATAATATGTAGGGTAGGCTACAAATGTAGGCTGAATGATAAAGCATAGTACTGAAAAACAAAGCTAAATAGTTGGAGTTGACATTCTTTTACTGATCCGGCCCACCTGAGAACAGAAAGTCTGGATCCGGCCCCAGAGCCAAACTGAGTTTGACACGCCTGGTTTAGAGCGTTGACATAGATAAACAGATGTGTGCATTCCGTTTCCCCGGGGTTCCCATTTTGCGGAAGAGGGAGGATAATTCAGAAAAAGTATGGATTGAGGACGCCCTGAAGTGGATTTTTGTCCATCCGTGTATTGTATTGCTTTATTAATAAAGAGGAATAAAACACTACTTTCAGACCAAATGTGATGTGAATGTTTATTATTACGGATGACTAAACCTCTGCCGTTACTAATTTCTCTCTCACCATCAAAAAATGAAAGCCGTTTGCCCCAGAAAGAATGGCTAGGATGCCTGCCGTATATTAATTTGTATGACACCATTTTAACCGAATTGGATCAGGGCTACAATGCAAAGTCGGTACATAAGTCATTTGAAACTTTTTGACGTTTTGGGTAATGTGATCGAGCGTGACAGTGACCGTATGAAACAGGAGTAGCCGGCAACTCCCCACCTAATTTTGCTATGAATCGCTTGAGGGACACGAGTCCCATATTTTATGGACCATAAGTCGCTCCGGAGTTCAAGTCGCACCAGCCATAAAACGCATAATAAAGAAGAAAAAAACACAACATATATAAGTCGCACCGGAGTACAAGTCGCATTTTTGGGGGGACTTTATTTGACAAAATCCAACACCAACAACAGACATGAATAGGCAACAACAGGCTAAACGATTAGGTATGCTAACATAACATAAACAAACGAGGAACTGAGAACGTGCCTGACGTAACATTAACAGTTATTATATTAACAGTAATCACAGATTCGTGGACTGGTGCCAGCGGAACCGCCTCCAGATTAACTCTGGAAAAACAAAGGAGCTGGTGGCGGACTTCCACCGGCGCAAAGTCCCCCCCTCGCCGGTGAACATCCAGGGAACGGACATAGAGATTGTGGACTCTTACAAGTACCTGGGTGTTCACCTGAACAATAAACTGGACTGGACTGTTAACACTCAGGCCCTATACAAGAAGGGGCAAAGCAGACTCCACCTGCTGCGCAGACTGAGGTCCTTCGGAGTGAGGGACGGCCTCCTGAGGACCTTCTACGACTCTGTGGTGGCGTCCGCCATTTTTTATGGGGTGGTCTGCTGGAGCAGCGGCATCATTGCAGCGGAGAAGAAGAGACTGGACAAAGTGGTGAAGAAAGCCGGCTCTGTCCTGGGCTGCAGTCTGGACCGGGTGGAGGTGGTGGGGGAGAGGAGGATGGTGGCTAAGCTGTCCTCCATCATGGACAATGTCTCCCACCCCGTTCATGAGACTGTCAGAGCCCTGGAGAGCTCCATCAGTGACCGGCTTCGTCACCCACGATGCACCACCGAGAGGCATCGCAGGTCCTTCCTCCCTGCTGCCATCAGACTGTACAACCAGGCCGATCACTGTAGCTAACGGACAATAATAACATGCAATAATAACGTGTAATAACCATATGTGCAATCATATGTGCAATATCTGTCTACCTCACACTCTTCTTACCTGCTTTTTTGCACTGTTTTTCTCCCTTTGCACTTTTTTTTTATCTAATATTTTTTTATCTCCACTGTATATTGTGTATTGTGTATATACTGTCCATGTTTTTAATTATATATATATTTTACTTTTTTAAATCTTTTACCCCCTTCCCCGCATGCGTGTGTGTGTGTGTGTGTATATGTTAAGTGTACTGCTGCTAACACAGGAGTTTCCCCATTGAGGGAATAATAAAGGATTATCTAATCTATTAAAATAACTACCGTATTTTTCGGACTAAAAGTCGCTCCGGAATATAGGTCGCATTAGCCATAAAATGCACAATAACGTGAAAAAATATATAAGTCGCTCCGGAGTATAAGTCGCATTTTGAGGGAAACTTATTCGACAAAATCCAACACCAAGAACAGACATGAACGAGCAACAACAGGCTAAACGATAGGTATGCTAACGTGACATAAACACAAACGAAGAGCTGAGAACGGGCCTGACGTAACATTCAGAGTTATTCAAATAACTATTTATTACATAAATGACACGTTCATAATACCATCTGTGTCACTCCAATTCATTAAATCCATTGATCGTCCTTTATGTCAACAATGCCGGCCGGGTGCGCGCTGCTGACGCCGGTTGCACTTCAAAATATTCCACAGGCCCATATAACGAGATATAAATTATATTTCAAATAACTATTATATAAACAATAATATTATCAAAACCATCTGTGTCACTCCAAATCATTAAATCCATCGATCGTCCTTTACGTCAACAATGCCGACCGGGTGCGCGCTGCTGACGGCGCTTGCACTTCAAAATATTCCACAGGCCCATATAACGATATATAAATTATATATCAAATAACTATTATATAAGCAACAATATTATCAAACCATCTGTGTCACTCAAAATCATTAAATCCATCGATCAAATTCCTCGTCCTTTGTCAACAACGCCGCGCGTGCGCCCTGACGTCAGCCTCGTCGTTATTCCACAGATCTAGTATATACGTAACAATA
The DNA here is from genome assembly GCF_901709675.1 of Syngnathus acus. Classification (NCBI taxonomy): domain Eukaryota; kingdom Metazoa; phylum Chordata; class Actinopteri; order Syngnathiformes; family Syngnathidae; genus Syngnathus; species Syngnathus acus. The sequence continues at coordinate 26,947,177 of NC_051095.1, forward strand.
TTGTAGTACCAAGAAAGACGTGGGTTTGGTAAACGGCTCTTTATTTAACAAAACAATAGTTCAACGAGCCAACAACTACTGAACTGCAACGATAAAAACATATACAAGTTGCTACACGAAATAAAATATATCAAATAACTATAACATAAATAGTTCACCGCCACACGGCCCCAAGCACCAGCGTCGACTTCCAGGCGTGTGGCGGCGTGGACTTCCATCCCCGGAGGTGGCACTTCCAGCCACGGAGGTGGAAGAGAGCTCTATAGAATAGGACCGGGCGTGCGTAAAAGCCATGTCCGAGCCTCATCCATCGTCCCCGGACAGCCACCCGGCCGAGCGCCGGCCCCCGGCTTCCATCCACGGATGTGAAAGAGAGCTCCGTAAAGTAGGATCGGGCGTGCGTAAAAGCCATAATAGTTTTTCAAACCTTCCGTGTCACTCCAAATAATTAAATCCTTCAAACTCTTCGTCCTCCGTGTCACTTACAAACAAAGCCGCTAATGATGCCAGTAGTACGTCGGGCCCTTCGTCATCCCGTGATCGTATCTTTGTCCTTTATGTAAACAACCGCCGCGCCGCTGACGTCACTTGAAATTCAAATTACAGTAATTTCTTGCTACATCGCGGTTCGTTTATCGCGGTTCCAAATTTTTTTTGGGGGAATTTTGAAAATTTGTGAAAAAATTCACATATAAGTCGCTCCTCAGTATAAGTCGCCCCCCCCCCCACCCAAACTATGAAAAAAAACGCGACTTATAGTCCGAAAAAGACGGTATAACATAAATAACACGTTTACTCAGCCTGTGTCAGAAGTAGTATGACGTACGGAAGTGAGGCATGGGTCCTGAAAACAGAACACGAAGACAAACTAAACAGAGCAGAAATGAGGATGATCAGATGGATGTGTGGTGTGTCAATGAGGGAGGAAAAGATCAGTGCAGAGCTGAGACAGAAGAAGGGAGTGGAGGCCATTGTGGATGTGGTGAGGAGAGGCAGACTGCGATGGTACGGACATGTAGTGAGGAAGGACGAGAACGACTGGGTGAAGAAAGTTATGTCGTATAACGTAGAGGGAACAAGACCCAGTGGCCGACCTAAAAAGACCTGGCAGATGACCGTGGCAGCCGACATGAAGGCACTCGGCATCAACCACGAGATGGCCATGGACCGTTCCCGGTGGAAGAAGGCCATATTGAGAACCCAGTCCAACCCAGCGGCGCCTGGAAAGCGGACTTTAAACCGATGATGATGATCAAACCATCTATGTCACTCCAAATCATTAAATCCATCGAAATCTTCGTCCTCTGTGTAAACAACGCCACTGCTGACTCCGGAAGTACAAGCGGCGCTGAGGTCAGACTCATTGTCAGTTGCGGTTCCAAATATTCCACAGGTCTATATAACTATATATAAACTATATATCAGATAACTATAATAAATAATTTTATTGAACCATTCGTGTCACTCTAAATCAGGGGTGGCCAACCCGCGGCTCGCGAGCCGCATGCGGCTCTTTGGCTGGTTCCATGCGGCTCTTTTACGTTCATATCAACATTTGTGTTTATTTTTTGTGCGTATTTGCTTCGCTTGAGTTCAATATGGTATTTTGGTCAAACGCGCATGCGCGTGAGGTGAAATCCCGCAAAGGGGGAGGGACAAACCCATTTGAGGAGTGTCAATTTCGCTCTAAAAATGGCAAGGAAAAAATGCACAGCTAAACGAATATATGAGGATGAACACAGGACGTTTTTAACAGAGTTAAAGTTGTTTTTTGTTGAACGCAATGGCAAGCCATTCTGCCTGATATGTCGGACGTCATTAGCGCATTTAAAAGCTTCAAATGTTCAGCGCCACTTCAGCTCACTTCATGCCAATATCGATAAGGACTTTCCAAAAGGGACTGAATTTCGCAAGCACAAGTTTGGACACTTTGAAAAGTCAGGCAGAAAAATAGGTACAGTTTTTCAAAAAAATTACGAAGCACTCAGAGACTGTCACGCTTGCATTGTTTCAACTGGCTTGGAACATTGCACGGGCTAAAAAGCCATACAATGAAGTGGAGTTTGTTAAAAAATGCCTCAGTGACGTTATTGAAATCTTGTCTCCTGAAAACGACAAACTAAAACGAATGGTCTGTCCCGCCACACATAGTAAGTGAAAAAACTTATGTTTTTGTTTGTGGAATTTGTTGAACTGAGAGTTTGTCTGTGTGAGACAATGCACACAATGTTCATTGTTGAAAATGTGGTCTTTGGTCTGTGGTTTTAGTACTGTAGGAGTCAATTTGTCATTATCATGTTGGTGCGTGACATGATGTCACACAATAAATTTGGCTGAGCAGAGGTGTGTGTGTGTGTGTGTGTGTGTGTGTGCGCGCGCGCGTTTGTGCGTGTGAGTGTGCATGTGTGTGTGTGCGTGTGTGTGAGTGTGTGTGTGTGTGTGGGGGGGGGATGTTCATGTGTGCTCATGTAGCTTTTTGCAATGACACAGTAAAAAATGTGGCTCTTAGTCTCTGACTGGTTGGCCACCCCTGCTCTAAATCATTAAATCCATCGAAATCTTCGTCCTTCGTGTCACTTATAAACAACGCCGCTGCTGACTCCGGAAGTACATGCGGTGCTGAGGTCAGACTCATTGTCAGTGGCGGCTCCAATTATTCCACCGGCCTAGTGCACCCTCATGCGGTTTAAAGTGAAAATAACATGTGAAGTGATCAATGGGAAGGAACTGCTTCAATTCGGCGTATCACTGGTTCAAATCTCGCTCGCTTTTACAACACCTTGCAGCAATTTCATCAGCTGTTGTGGAGCTTATGCCAGCATTAATTGCGCATAGACGATTGCATCAACAGACATTAGAATTACCATATGTTTATATTTTAAAATTACAATCTGTCTCTCCTGTGTTGTAGGATTATCATTTAAGGAACCTTTTTCGGGTTTGGTTTACTTGCAGAGTTCTCAGCAGAATTCCCATGCGCAATTGTTTTTGTTTTTCCAGTGGTATAAGTGCCATTGCAACTGGCGTGATATACAGTGCCTTGCGAAAGTATTCGGCCCCCTTGAACCTTTCAACATTTCGCCACATTTCAGGCTTCAAACATAAAGATATAAAATTTTAATTTTTTGTCAAGAATCAACAACAAGTGGGACACAATCGTGAAGTGGAACGAAATTTATTGGATAATTTAAACTTTTTTAACAAATAAAAAACTGAAAAGTGGGGCGTGCAATATTATTCGGCCCCTTTACTTTCAGTGCAGCAAACTCACTCCAGAAGTTCAGTGAGGATCTTTGAATGATCCAATGTTGTCCTAAATGACTGATGATGATAAATAGAATGCAGCTGTGTGTAATCAAGTCTCCGTATAAATGCACCTGCTCTTTGATAGTCTCAGGGTTCTGTTTAAAGCGCAGAGAGAACCATGAAGACAAAGGAACACAAGCAGGTCCGAGATACTGTTGTGGAGAAGTTTAAAGCCGGATTTGGATACAAAAAGATTTCCCAAGCTTTAAACATCTCAAGGAGCACTGTGCAAGCAATTATATTGAAATGGAAGGAGTATCAGACCACTGCAAATCTATCAAGACCCGGCCGTCCCTCCAAACTTTCATCTCAAACTGACTGAGATGCAGCCAAGAGGCCCATGATCACTCTGGATGAACTGCAGATAACTACAGCTGAGGTGGGAGAGTCTGTCCATAGGACAACAATCAGTCGTGCACTGCACAAATCTGGCCTTTATGGAAGAGTGGCAAGAAGAAAGCCATTTCTCAAAGATATCCATAAAAAGTCTCGTTTAAAGTTTGCCACAAGCCACCTGGGAGACACACCAAACATGTGGAAGAAGGTGCTCTGGTCAGATGAAACCAAAATCGAACTTTTTGGCCACAATGCAAAACGATATGTTTGGCGTAAAAGCAACACAGCTCATCACCCTGAACACACCATCCCCACTGTCAAACATGGTGGTGGCAGCATCATGGTTTGGGCCTGCTTTTCTTCAGCAGGGACAGGGAAGATGGCTAAAATTGATGGGAAGATGGATGGAGCCAAATACAGGACCATTCTGGAAGAAAACATGTTGGAGTCTGCAAAAGACCTGAGACTGGGACGGAGATTTATCTTCCAACAGGACAATGATCCAAAACATAAAGCCAAATCTACAATGGAATGGTTCACAAATAGACGTATCCAGGTGTTAGAATGGCCAAGTCAAAGTCCAGACCTGAATCCAATCGAGAATCTGTGGAAAGAGCTGAAGACTGCTGTTCACAAACGCTCTCCATCCAACCTCACTGAGCTCGAGCTGTTTTGCAAGGAAGAATGGGCAAGAATTCCAGTCTCTCGATGTGCAAAACTGATAGAGACATACCCCAAGCGACTTGCAGCTGTAATTGCAGCAAAAGGTGGCGCTACAAAGTATTAGCGCAAGGGGGCCGAATAATATTGCACGCCCCACTTTTCAGTTTTTTATTTGTTAAAAAAGTTTAAATTATCCAATAATTTTTGTTCCACTTCACGATTGTGTCCCACTTGTTGATTCTTGACAAAAAATTAAACTTTTATAGCTTTATGTTTGAAGCCTGAAATGTGGCGAAATGTTGAAAGGTTCAAGGGGGCCGAATACTTTCGCAAGGCACTGTATAGCTACGGTAGCTACGTTTGTGAATTCCTATGCGCAATTGTTTTTGTCTTTTCAGTGTGGTAAAAGTGCCATTGCAACTGACGTGATATAGATATAGTAGCTATGTTTAAGATATACTGGATGCACATTTTTACTTTGTTGAGGATATGGATGTGTTCAACATAACCGAAGGAGAAGTCAGAACCCACTCTATATTTTTGTACATATTGAATCATGTAAAGTTGTGTTGAATCATATTGAGGTACATGTCACCTGTATGTTGAGTTAGGAATTGTATCGCCAAGTTCACAAAGATACCCAGCCCTAGTGAAGATGTTTCTGTACACTATTTCTACTACCTGGTTATGCAGCTCCATGTATGCCTTGCCTGCCACCTGGCTGTAATATGCTGCACCTTCTCTGGGGCTGCTTTGAACAGGCTACAACTGGAATCCTGTCTAATGTGGTAGATCCCAGGCCTCTACTGATCTTGATCGCAGGTCTTTTAGGGCATGTTCTTGTGCCATGATTAACGCCTCCGTGCTATCTTTCAGTCCAGCCTCTTCCAGCCAATGGTATGTTCTCTCATTGTTAGTCATTTATTCACTTTGATGCAGGGGCTTCTCTGTCCATGACAGTCCATGACAGCTCCTCCTTACTGGGCTTTGCCTGAGGCATTGACTTCGGGGGTCATCCCTGGGGGCTATCATCTTGATGTATTCTTGGAGGCTTGTTGTTTCCTTCTGGACAGTGCCCTGGACACGGCCCCCCCTATTTCCGCTTTGCGTACAGCCTAAGGACACTGGACTTGGGATGGAACCCTCTCTGCATTGTAAGGATTTTTTTTATATCACTGGCATAATTGGAATCAACCTCCCATCTATCCAAGACTTGTACCTCTCCAGGACCAGGAAACGTGCAAGGAACATCTCTACAGACCCTTCTCACCCAGGTTGCAGTCTGTTTGAACTACTCCCCTCCGGACGGCGTTATAGAGCTCGGTACGCCAAAACCAGCAGACACAGAGACAGCTTCTTCCCCCAGGCTGTTGCTCTGATGAACTCACACCACTCTTAGCGTCTCAGAGTCATTACTGTGCAATAACATCCTGCCCTCCACACCAAATTTTTTGAATTTGTCTACACTGTTTGTACTTTGTGTCCTCTCTGCATCCATTGCAGCCTGGTCATCCTGGATAAGGGACCTTCCCATCTGTGGTTCTTCTCAAGGTTTCTCAGTTCCCCTAGCTGGAGTTTCGAGTTCTTCCTTGCCCTCTTGGGAGTTTAAGATCAGGGGATGTTTGAGAATATTTGCCATTTTTCACATGTCCTGAGTGTTGTTAGTCACCTAAATGTTGAACAGAGGCTGTGATTTACCGAAGTCAAATTCCTTGTTTGGCACGCTCAAACATGGCGAATAAAAAACTCTTGAATCTTCCATCTCTTTTAGTAGCTCAATGGTAGAGGAGTCATCTCCCAACCCATGGGTTGGAGGGTTCGATCCCCAGCCATTGTGATTATGTCAACGTGTCCTTGAGCAAAACACTGAACGCCTACTTGCTCCTGATGGTCTCTCATCAGTAGATGAATGAGGAAACAGTATTAAGCGCTTTGAGTACCAAAAATGCGCTATAAAAGTACAGTCCATTCACATATGCCAATTTCTTATAATAAAAATAAACAGGTCAGGGCTGTGTCCAATCACTGAGATGTGGCATAAAGTTGCCCTGCCCACTATAAAACACATACCTGGGAAGAATTGTGTCTATGATAAGCATTGTCTGATGTCCATCATGACTTGCTAAAGCTGGGAAATGTTATAAACCATCTCCAAATATCTAGATGTTCATTAATCCACATTTGGAGAAACCTTCTACAAATGGAGAAAGTTTGGCACAGTTGTTTTTCACCTAAAATGATGGCAAGAGTTCAGCACAGAATACTGAAATGAACCCTAACCCTGTCTGCTAAAGGCTTACAGACGTCACTGGTACAGTCCAGTATTTCTATACACACATCTACGATAGGTAAAACACTGGCCAAGAGTGTTTTTTCAAACAAACTTTGATCGCTCCATAGTTACTTGGATAACTGTGGCAATTCGAGAGCTAATACATGCAAATGTTGTTTTACCAAACAAAACCAGAGGTTTCAACATAACGTAAAGTTGAGGCAGAGAGGTTTCCGTGCTCCCCTACCATCAATTCATCTGGTGAATGTCCGCTCCCTGGCGAACAAGATGGATGAACTGCTGCTTCTCATTTCAAGGAACCCGGACGTTAGCAAATCCACCGCCTTGTGCTTCACCGAAACGTGGTTCAATGGACTCACCATGCCGAAGAGCTAACTGGATTTCGGCTACTACGCACAGAACACAGCACAGAGCTCACGGGAAAAACAAAGGGAGGTGGTCTATGTTTCTACATTAATGAAGGTTGGTGTACTGATGTCACAGTGTTGAAAGAGTCTTGCAGCCCTCTCCTAGAGACGCTTTTCATAGACTGCCGGACGTTTTATTCTCCACGGGAGTTCCCCTCGATCGTAATGGCGGCTGTTTACATTCCACCACACACACGTGCGATCGAAGCCACACAGCTGCTAGCTGACCAGGTAACAGACGTGGAGAGAAAACTACCAAACTGACTGATCATTGTTTTGGGTGATTTTAACAGAGTGAACCTCACACACGAACTCCACAAATACAGACAAAACCTAATGTGTCCGACCAGAGGGACACAGACACTGGACCACTGCTACTCCGTAATAAAGGACGCATACCGCTCTGTGGCCCGTGCAGCTTTAGGACTCTCGGACCACTGTCTAGTTAATCTGATCCCAGCCTACAGGCAGAAATTAAAAACTTCTAAGCCTGTGGTGAGGACTGTGTGGAAATGGACAGTGGAGTCAAAGCAGGACCTCCAAGCCTGCTTTGACTGCACCGATTGGGGTGTTTTTGAAGCTGCAACTTCAGACCTGCATGAACTCACCGATACTGTGACATCATACATCAGCTTTTGTGAGGACATGTGTATGCAAACTAAGACCTTCTGCACGCACAACAACAACGAACCGTGGTTTACACCAAACTTCAGGATGCTGCGCAAAGCCAAGGAAGAGGCCTACAGGAGTGGGGATCGTGACTTGTTCAGGCAAGCCAGGAACACACTGACCCGAGAGATCAGGAAAGCTAACCTATGGGGAGAGCCTGGAGAGGCCCTCTCTGCCAATCCTGATCCCTCAACAGTGTGGAAAGGCCTGCAGAGCATCACGGGCTTCAAGTAACCAACTGCCGTCCTGTGAAGAACACAAGGCTTGCAAACCAGCTAAACAGGTTTTACTGCAGGTTTGAACGGTCCACCCACACATCAGGACCTCCTGCATCACAATCAACATAAACACCTCTCCCCACAACCCCCCTGTACACACCTCCATCGTTGTTATCACCTACTTTCTCTCTTTCAGAAGCCGCGCCCGCACTTCAGCTCCGCGAGGAGGAGGTGTGTCATATGTTCCGGAGACAAAAGGTCAGGAAGGCACCAGGCCCAGACGGCGTGTCCTCCTCCTGCCTGAAAGTCTGTGCTGAACAGCTGGCACCCACCTTTGCATGGATCTTCAACCATTCGCTGGAGCTGTGTGAGGTGCCCTCATGCCTCAAAAGCTCCACCATCGTACCGGTGGCCAAGAAGTCCGCCATCACAGGTTTGAATGATTATAGACCTGTCGCCCTGACATCTGTGGTCATGAAATCCTTTGAGAGGCTAGTGTTCAGCCACCTGAAGGACATCACGGGCCCCCGTCACAACTCCCTGCAGTTTGCCTACCGGGCAAACAGGTCGGTGGATGATACGGTCAACATGGGACTGCAACATCGCTCCCGACATCCTCTACCAGTAGCTCGTCCAGCTCGCAGTGCCTGCCTCCACCTGTCAGTGGATCATCATCATCATCATCATCGGTTTAAAGTCCGCTTTCCAGGCGCCGCTGGGTTGGACTGGATTCTCAATATGGCTTTCTTCCACCGGGGACGGTCCATGGCCATCTCGTGGTTGAGAGTCCTATACTGAGAAAATTTTTGGAGCAAAACTTTTTACAGCCGGATGCCCTTCCTGACACCAACCCAAGGGGAAATTGATTTTCTGTAGGGGTTGACTCTTAGCCCATTCCTCTCCCGAGGAGCCCACTGGGCAGTGGTACTATTTAACCCATAGTTGGGGGCTGGTTCGTGGGCACCAGGGCGTGTCCACACACCGGTGGGCCTGCGTGCCGCACGTCTAGGGGCCAAACCTCCTCCGAGTCCCTTGTAGTTTAGCCTGGGTCCGTGTTTTACCCAGTTACCATGCGTCGCCGCGTGGAGGCACTACATAGGGCTTGCTGTTAGAGAGGCTTCCTAAACCAACAGGAGACAGCATGTGAGGCTGGGGACCATCATAGCGTCTCAGAGACATCACTGGGCAATGATATCCTGTTCTTGCCACTTAAATGTTGTTAGTAACCTGACTGTTGTTAGTCACTTAAATGTTGTACAGAGGCTGAGAACAACATTCAATAAAGCTGATTCTGATTGTGCTGAGTTTTTTTTTTTTTATCGACTAAAATTATGCTCCACCAAGGAGAGTAGTTTCAGCCCCATTTTTTTTCTTCTCCTCCTCCCTTGTGTTCTCTTTCCATTCAAGATCTCTGAGCGGTGTTATGGCAAATGCCAACAGGTATCCCCATGTTGGTCATTGTTTTGTGTTTCTTGTGCAAACTGAACCTGTTAAGTCTGTACAACGGCAACAGACGAGGAACATAAAGATGAATTAATTCAAATTCATGCCAGACATTCCAGGAATCTGACCAAACTGTAGAGGAAGGGTCAAAGATTGATCTTAAACGATGTGCCAAACTGATCTGGAAGCATCTGATTGATGTTATTGCTGTCAAAATGAGGGCAACTGGAAATAAAATGCGATGGTTAGTTATTCCTCCCCTTCTGTAATTACCGTATTGTCCGCACTATTAGGCGCACTTAAAAACTTACATTTTACGCAAAAAAACACAGTGCGCCTTATAATGCAGAGCGCCTTATATATGGATCAATTGATGAATTTGTTGATCCATACTGGTTGTACACAGTGCTCTGCCAAAATGTTTCAGTACGTTTTAGTACGACTAGTAAATTACAAGGTCGCATCGCTTCCCAACATTACGGCAACTGTGGTCAGGGGGCGTCACCGAATAGCTGTTGCACCCGCGAGGCTATTTCATTTCAAAATAGGCTGCTCCGTTAATGTTTCGAGTAAATTTACGGATTGATATGGAAGGGAAACAGGTAAGCAGTACCAATGTGTTAGATCAAACTGCCGATCATTTTATAGGAGATCGTTTGAGAAACGCGATTGTTTACACTTTGCTGAGGCTCATGGGGGTCTGCGAGCTGAGGCTCATGGGAGTTTGCGGGTGGCTAATGCTATAATAATAGCTGCTATACGCACAAGGCTATTTCATGTCAAAATAGGCTGCTCTGTTAATGTTTCGAGTAAATTTACGGATCGATATGGAAGGGAAACATAGGTAAGCAGTACCAGTGTTAGATCGAACTTTAGTCAGTTCTGATCATTTTATAGGAGATTGTTTGAGAAACGCGATTGTTTACAGAGGGCTCATAGGTTATTGGCTAGTGGATGCATACCGCAACCCTAGTCAACCTCAGTTTGTTGCAGTATAGCTTCTATTTTATGCGCCTTTTAATCCGGTGCGCCCTATATATTAAATAATTTCTAAAATAAAAAATTCAATGAGGGTGCGCCTTATAATCCAGTGCGCCTTTTGGTGCGAAAAATACGGTAATAAACATGAATAAAAATATCAAACCCTTTAAATGTCTGTGTGTATTTAGTTAAAACAGACATTATTATTTCATCTGTGATTTTGAAAAAGGTCAAAATACAGCAGTTGATAGTGATTTTGTACAAAAATGTGAGAAATTCCCAAAGCTTCAGATATTGTATGTACATACATACATTGATACAGTGCACAGTATGCTTATACAAATCAACGCAGGAATTGATCTCACTATTGCTTTTTTTTAACCCTCATGGAACACATGGTTCCATTTTAGGCTTTTTGATGTTTTTGTTCTGTTCCATCAAAGACAAAGCATTTTGGAAAAGCAACTATGGTGCTGAAAGTTCACTCGGGATGTTAAAACGTGTCAATGTTCAAAATGACACCAAGCTGTAATTTTTAAACCATTGCAATTAGGAGAAAAGACACTTAGCAATGAAACACATACAAGTGACACATTTGACGAGATTGATTCCCATTATAAATCAGAATTTGTAGTGCACAATAAACCTGATGGTTATCATGCATTTCCCCACAATCACTGCATAAATCCTTACAATGATGACTGAATGTCAGCAAAAACAGGAAATGTGTGTGTTGTGAGGTCTTACATACCCTCAACCACCAGGTAGCGCCAACGACTTTTCCTTTCACAGTAATGCTCAGCATTGGCTGAACATTGGAAGAATTTTACGCCATAAAAACTGACGTGATTGCTGGAAGAGGTGCGCACGTGTGTGTGTGTGTGTGTGTTTGGGTGTGTGCGCGCGCATTGTTTATATATATATATAGTACCGTAATTTTCGGACTATAAGTCGCACCGGAGTATAAGTCGCACCAGCCATAAAATGCCCAAAAAAGTGAAAAAAACCATATATAAGTCGCTCCGGAGTATAAGTCGCATTTTGGGGGGCAATTTATTCGACAAAATGAACGAGCAACAACAGGCTAAACGATAGGTATGCTAACGTGACATAAACACAAACTAAGAGCTGAGAATGGCCCTGACGTAAAATTCAGAGTTATTCAAAAAACTATTACATAAATAACACGTTTATAAAACCATCTGTGTCACTCCAATTCATTAAATCAATCGATCGTCCTTTATGTCAACAATGCCGGCCGGGTGCGCACAGCTGATGGCGGTTGCATTTCAAAATATTCCACAGGCCCATATAACGATATATAAATTATATATCAAATAACTATTATATAAGCAATAATGTTATCAAACCATCTGTGCACTCTAAATCATTAAATCCATCGATCAAATTCCTCGTCCTTTGTCAACATCGCCGCGCGTGCGCCCTGACGTCAGCCTCGTCGTTATTCCACAGATCTACTATATAACTATATTGTAGCGTTAACAAAGTTCAAGGAAAGACGTGGGTTTGGTAAACGGCTCTTTATTTAACAAAACAAACTTACAGGCGTGTGGCCCCTGGACAGCCACCTGGCCGAGCGCCGGCCCCCGACTTCAATCCACGGAAGTGAAAGAGAGCTCCGTCGAGTCAATCTTTGTCCTTTATGTAAACAACGCCGCGTCGCGCTGCTGACGCGCGACCGCGACGTCGCGCTGCTGACGCGCGACCGCGACGCCGCGTCAGCAGCGCGACCGCGACGCCGCGTCAGCAGCGCGACGGCGCGTCAGCAGCGCGACGGCGCGTCAGCAGCGCGACGGCGCGTCAGCAGCGCGGCGGTTGTTTACATAAAGGACAAAGATTGACTCGACGGAGCTCTCTTTCACTTCCGTGGATTGAAGTCGGGGGCCGGCGCTCGGCCGGGTGGCTGTCCAGGGACGGTGGATGGGGCTCGGACAATGCTTTTACGCACGCCCGGTCCTACTCTACCGAGCTGTCTTTCACCTCCGTGGATGGAAGTCGAGGGCCGGCGCTCGGCCGGGTGGCTGTCCGGGGACGGTGGATGGGGCTCGGTCATGGCTTTTACGCACGCCCGGTACTATTCTATAGAGCTCTCTTCCACCTCCGTGGCTGGAAGTGCCACCTCCGGGGATGGAAGTCCACGCCACCACACACTTGGAAGTCGACGCCGGTGCTTGGGGCCGTGTGGCGGTGAACTATTTATGTTATAGTTATTTGATATATTTTATTTCGTGTACCAACTTGTATATGTTTTTATCGTTACAGTTAAGTAGTTGTTGGCTCGTTGAACTCTTGTTTTGTTAAATAAAGAGCCGTTTACCAAACCCACGTCTTTCCTGGTACTTTGTTAACGCTACAATATAGTTATATACTAGATCTGTGGAATAACGACGAGGCTGACGTCAGGGTGCACGCGCGGCGTTGTTTACAAAGGACGAGGAATTTGATCGATGGATTTAATGATTTGGAGTGACACATGGTTTGATAATATTATTGCTTATATAATAGTTATTTGATATATAATTTATATATCGTGATATGGGCCTGTGGAATATTTTGAAGTGCAAACGCTGTCAGGCGCGCACCCGGCTGGCATTGTTTACATAAAGGACGATCGATGGATTTAATGAATTGGAGTGACACGGATGGTTTTATAAACGTGTTATTTATGTAATAGTTTTTTGAATAACTCTGAATGTTACGTCAGGCCCGTTCTCAGCTCTTCGTTTGTGTTTATGTCACGTTAGCATACCGTATCGTTTGGCCTGTTGTTGCTCGTTCATGTCTGTTCTTGGTGTTGGATTTTGTCGAATAAATTTCCCCCAAAATGTGACTTGTACTCCGGAGCGACTTATATGTTTTTTTTTACGTTATTGTGCATTTTATGGCTCATGCGACCTATATTCCGGGGTGACTTTTAGTCCGAAAATTACGGTAAATTAAAAAAGTACATTTCAAATGTTATGAGAGGCACTCATGCCAGCGTCCTCTGATGGTGGATGTGTACCTTATAGCACTACATCCAGGGTCTGTCATCTGTCTACTCAGACCATTCGGTGAGTGGTCCAGCCTGCACATAAATTTAAATGTCAAGTTCCTCAGCAGAGCAATAAATGTAGTGAGACCCAGATCACAGAAGAGCCCACTGGCTCTTGTGCTCCTCGGCTTGCCCAACAGTATCCTAAGGCAGTCATTGTAGGCAAATTTCACTTTTCAAGAGATGGGTGCAGTAAGCTCTAAAGAGGTTTACTTTAACATCAGTAGTACAGTGGTGAAATTTACGAACCAGCATATTTGCTTGAACATAGAGCATTCTCCTCTGTCTAGACCAGGGGTCACCAACCTTTCTTAAACCGAGAGCTACTTCCTGGGTACTGATTAAGGCAAAGGGCTACCAGTTTGACACACATTTCTGAAATAGCCAATTTGCTCAATTTGGCTTTCACTGTGTTATTATTGTCATTTCCAGTTCACATGTAAGTGTGATTTTAACAAGAATAGCAAAAATACAGTCAAACCTTGGTTTTTGACCACAATCCGTTCCAGAAGGCGGTTCGAGAAGCGAATCGGTCGAATTCCGAATCTATTTTTCCCATTACAAATAATGGAAACATTTTGAATCCGTTTCAAGACAAAAAAAACCCACCTTTTTTAAGCATTTTTTCATTTGGGCATATTTGTCCGATCGCGCAACTGCAGCGCACCGCCGAACGCGCAACCGCGTCACCGACCGCGCAACTGCACCGCGCTGGTCGCATTATTGTGACAGAGCCGTCGCTGAAATTTAGAAAATATTTTTAAAATCCTGATGTACTTTCTAAAATTTAAGTGGACCTCAGTGCGCAGGGAGCTTAATTTTGTCCGATTGCGCAACTGCAGCGCGCCGCCGAACGTCCAACAGTAGCTCGTGGCCGACCGCGCAACTGCACCGCGCTTGTCGCATTATTGTGACAGAGCCGTCGCTAAAATTTAGAAAATATTTTTAAAGTCCTGATGTACTTTCCAAAATTTAAGTGGACCTCAGTGCGCAGGGAGCTTACCGTTTTTTTCCATGTATAATGCGCCCCCATGTATAATACGCACCCTAAAAATGGCATGTCAATGCTGGAAGAAAGCCTGTACCCATGTATAATACGCACCCAAATTTTGATTTTTTTTTTTTTTTTTTTTTTTTTTTTTTAAGTCCCAATGATCGTCACACACGCATCTGGGTGTGGTGAAATTGGTCCTCTGCATTTGACCCATCCCCGTGTGATTTTGATCCATCCCCTGGGGGAGAGGGGAGCAGTGAGCAGCAGCGGCGCCGCGCTCGGGAATCATTTGGTGATCTAACCCCCCAATTCCAACCCTTAATGCTGAGTGCCAAGCAGGGAGGCAATGGGTCCCATTTTTATAGTCTTTGGTATGGTCTTAACTAGGCTGGATGTATTTTTTTTGTTGGCGTTGATTTCTCCGACTGCCCATAAAGGCACCACCGCGATCAGTTAGGTGAAAATGAAAAGAGAGGAAAGTGACGTGCGGACATGTGAAAAAGGCGGCTCTGTATGGGAGAGAAGTTGAAGAGGAACAAAAACACCCTTGGAAACCAAAACTTGCCCCTCGTCGTGACTCGGAGCCGCAACAAATGTTTCGGATTTGTGTAGGGTACATTGTGACAGCAAACGAGCAGGTGATCGAGCAAGCGTCTGATACGAGAGCATTGCGTTCGTATGGAGCGTGTTTGAAGTGAACAGCAGAGACGAAAGGAACAAGGCAAAGTGTTGTGAAATAAAATATTACCTGCAATACGTATTTTGTTATTTGCTGATTGTATGTATTAAACTATCACATTCATTGTCAGTCAAGAAGAGAAGAGGCCTATTCGCATCGGATCCATAGTGCGCATGCGCAGTGATACTGCCTCCGTATGACGTCCAGTCCGCGATGGAGATTAAAAAACAAACAATATTTGACAATAACACAGGTTTCTGTTCCTGTCTTTGGTAATGTCCCCCTGTCTTTTTGTTCCACGTCTTCGTCGGTCAGTCCTGTTGTTGGTTTTGTTAGAGAGTTAAGTTAGTTTACCAAGTCTGTGTTTTGAGTTCCTCCAATGAACCCTGGTTCAAGCTGCACTTGGTCGCCCTCTTCCTTTCCACACTCCATCCGTGACAAGATTTTCTTCAAAAATTGTTGTACCATGATTTTCTTCAAAAAAAAAAAAAATTTAAAAAAAATTTAAAAAAAATTGTACCCATGTATAATGCGCACCCCGGATTTTAGGACAATAAATTAGTTAAATTTTGCGCATTATACATGGAAAAAAACGGTAATTTGGTCCGATCGCGCAACCGCAGCGCGCCGGGCGCTCACTGTCGCATTGCTTTAGGAGCGTCTTTGTGTTTTAGGATGGCTTTACTGCTCCCACTAGCTTTCTTTGGAGGCATGATTAGGGGTTAATACAATCCTCAAAGTAACTAAAATACAATAACAACGGAGTCAGTCGGCATCCGGGCGGCACGGTCGGGTTTTCTCGGGTCCTCCCAGCTCATCTCGCGAGGTTCGACCTCCGAATTTTGTTCGACAACCGCCCGCGGGCACCATGTTGGTAACCCTTGGTCTAGACATATAATCATCATTATCTAAGGTAGCTGTAATAATGTGCCCAAGATATTTTGTACTTTTAGACACACACAAAGTTTGACCAGACAGGTAAAAAGCAGGAAACTTCAGTTGCAGATCATACTTGGTTCTACATATCAAGATCACACTCTTCTTGGCATTATACTTGATGTCAATGTCAATACCATAATTTGAGCAGATATTGAGCAGCTGTTGGAACCCACTACTACAAGGTGAAAGTATGGTAAGGTCATCAGCGTACATGTAATGGTTTATTAACATGTCTCCAATCATGCAGCCTGTTTTGCAACCTCCTAGCTGCTTAGACAAGCCATCCATGTGGCTTGTAGTTAAAGAGGGCAGGGGATAGAATCCCCCGTCTGATGCCATTACTCACCCGAAAAGGGGTGGATAATGTGCTCCCCCATTTAACTTGCATTTTCTGGTTTGTATACCAGTAGACTATGATACGTATTAAGCATTTAGGCACACCCCTAAGCTTTAGCTTATTAAAAAGCTTAAAATGATGGATACAATCAAACGCTCGCGACGCATCAATGAACCCAGCAAGCATGGTAGAGCCCTGCCTTTTATGTTTCAACTGCTTCTTTCAGAGCATAGATACATCGGTCCGTACTGTGCTTAGGCTTAAGGCCAAACTGATTGTCGGTGGTAGTTATATGTACACTTAATCTGTCAAGAAGTAATATTTCTAAAACTTTGGAGAGTATACTAGCTAGAGCTATTGGTCTATAGTTAGCAATAATTCCTACTTTACCAGCCTTGTCTTTTATAACAGGGACCAGAACTACAGACAACAGCTACCTCACCTGGGCCAGTCTGACCACATGTCACTGCTATTAATCCCTGCATATACCACCATCAGGAAATCAGCTCCTGTCATCACTAAAACTGTTAAAACCTGGCCTGATGACGCCTCTCAGCAGTTGCAGGACTGCTTCGACAGGACTAACTGGGACATCTTCGAACACTGGGACCTGAAAGTGTTCACAGACAGTGTTCTGTGTTATATCAAGCACTGCACAGACCCTGTCACGGTGGACAAACGCATACGGATATACCCCAACCAGAAGCCCTGGATGACCCGGGAGGTCCTTCGGCTGCTGGAGGAGAGGGACACCGCCCTGTCCCTCAGGTCTGAGGACGGGGCTCTCTACAGCACAGCCAGAGCCAACCAGAGGAGAGGCATCAGAGAGGCCCATCTTGACTACAAGAGGAGGATTGAGGATCACCTGGACAGCAACAACAGCAAGCAGGTGTGGTAGGGAGTCCAGCATCTTACTAACTACAGGACCACCATCGGAGCTGCTGAAGGGGACGTCTCAATGGCAGAGGACCTTAAGACCTTCTTTGCCCGGTTCGAGTCCGAGCCACCTGAAGCGGCCACATCACATCCCACAGTCCGCAGCAGCTTCACCCTCACAGTGGAGGAGCACGAGGTGAGGCGCACGCTGCGGACCATCAACCTGAGGAAGGCTGCGGGTCCTGACGGCGTCAGTGGGTGTGTCCTAAAGCAGTGGTCCCCAACCTTTTTTGCACCACGGACCGGTTACGTGTCAGAAATATTTTCGCGGACCGGCCTTTATATAAATAAATATATTTATATATTTATTATTTAAATATTTATATATATAAATAGGATGAAATAAAATGATACGACTGGCATAAAAACAAATATAAACCACATAAAAATAAAACGTTGAATTAGTGGGAGCACCGAGCTCTTTTCTCAGAAATGAGCCGTTCCCATCTAGGCGTAATCGGAGACAATGACACCCGAAGTGGTTAAGGTTTGTCTTTAAATGCAGGATGCTTGGTCTCCATGTGCCGAAGTAGGTTTGAAGGCTTCATTGCCTCGTTAGCTAGCCTTTCGCCACATATGCGGAGTGCACTTGGCGCGTCAGAGTCACCTGTGGCGATAAATCCATATTTTAAGTAGGACTCCAGAAATGTTCTTTTAAATGCAGCTTTCCTTTTCTTAGAAGTCGTAGCCTCTTCTTCTTCAGTGTCCTCATTGGACGTTTTTCCCTTTCCGAAGAAGCTTTCCAAACTTCTCTGTTTCTTGCTCATTTTTGCTTGCCTCGCGGGCTTGACTGTGGTGACATGTCACGTGACCGAGACGAGCGCCCTGTGTCAAGAGTCCTTATTTTTCAGATGCACCGACAGATGTAATTGGGAGAGATTCGCCAAATTTTTTATATTTTTCAAAATAAATTCTTACTCACTTTTGCTAGCTTTGCGGGCTCGACTGGGGAAACATGTCACGTGACCGGGACGAGCATCTTAACCTGAATGAATTGATCGTCAATGAAAAAAAAAAAAAAAACACTTTTTTTTTTTTCTCTTTTTTTCCTGTGCGGCTCCGTGGCCCGGTACCAAGTGACCCACGGACCGGTACCGGTCCGCGGCCCGGTGGTTGGGGACCACTGTCCTAAAGGACTGCGCAGATCAGCTGGCTGGGGTCTTCAAGATCTTCAACCAGTCCCTTACCGAGTCCACCGTCCCATCCTGTTTAAAATCCTCCACTATAGTCCCCCTGCCCAAGAAACGCCACATCACCAGCCTTAATGACTACCGGCCAGTCGCACTCACCCCGGTGGTGATGAAGTGCTTTGAAAAGCTGGTCCGAGGTCACATCACATCACTCCTGCTCAGAGGTTTTGACCCCCACCAGTTACAGGGCTAAGAGATCCACAGAGGACGCAGTAGCTACAGCCCTCCATGCTGCACTGTCCCACCTGGAGCAGCCGGGGAGCTATGTGCGGATGCTCTTCGTGGACCTCAGCTCTGCTTTTAACACCATCCTCCCCCACAGACTGGTGGACATACTGGGGGACCTGGGACTTCCACACAACATCTGCAGGTGGATTAAGAGCTTCTTGACAGGTCGCAGCCAGAGGGTGAGAGTGGGCCGTCATACATCCACACCTCTCAGCCTTGGTACCGGCTACCCACAGGGCTGCGTACTGAACCCACTGCTCTACACGCTCTACACACACACATGCACTCCCGCGCACCGCAGCAACACCATTCTGAAGTTTGCGGATGACACCACCTTGGTGGGGCTCATCTCAAAGGGGGATGAGTCTGCCTAAACGGACGAAGTGGTGCAGCTATCAGAGTGATGCGGAGAGAACAATCTGCCCCTAAACACGGCTAAAACACAAGAACTGGTCGTTGACTTTAGGAGGAAAAAAACGTACATTCCACCACTTATCATCAACGGGGTCTGTGTGGAGAGGGTGTCCTCCTTCCGCTTCCTGGGAGTCCACATCGAGGAGGACTTCACCTGGAGCGTGAACACCTCTGAGCTGCTAAAAAAGGCCCAGCAGAGACTCTACTTCCTAAGGGTGCTCAGGAGGTACAGCATCACACAAAGACTGCTGGTGTCCTTCTATCGGTGCTCCTTAGAGAGCATTCTAATATACTGTATATGTGTTTGGTACACCAGCTGCACTGCAGCTCAGAGGAAAAAGCTCCAAGGGGTCATCAACACAGCACAGAAGATCGTTGGCTGCCCTCTCCCCACACTGGAAGACCTACACAGAACCCGCTGTCTCAAAAAAACACAGAACATTGTGAAGGACACTTCCCACCCTGGGCACTCCCTTTTCGAACTGTTGCCATCAGGCAGATGCTACAGATCAATTAAATCAAGGACTAGCAGATTCGCCAACAGCTTTTACCCTACAGCGGTAGTCACACTAAATGCCACTAAAAAAAAAAAGATCATCTGCTTTAACGAGCAGAAAAACAGCTGTAATCTACATGTTTACATTTACATGTCTACATTTTAAGTGTGCAATATGGGGGTGTGCAATTGCATGTCTTTTTTTAACAAAAATATGGGGGTGTGCAATTATATGTCACTTGTTTGTGTATGTTCTTTTGTGTGGTTTTTAGTTTGTATAGACTTTTAGCTTGTATTTTTTATTTTAGCAGATGCATTGATCGGTTGGCACTTTTAATTTCTTTGTACATGTGACAATGACAAAGATCTATTCTATTCTATTCTATTCTATCATGGAGTCAGGTAGAGTACCGTGAGTCAGCAAGCCTGAGAAACAGAGAGACAGCAGCACTGTCAATTGGGGGCCAGCTAACTTTAAATGCTCTGCTGTGATGTTATCCAGACCACTGGCTTTTCTGTCAGAAAGTTGTCCTATGGCAATAGACACCTCATGACAATTAAAAAAAATACTTTCCTCTTCAATTATGCCTACATGATAGGGCTCACTTTTCACACTGTTAAATAGTGCTGAATAATGCTGCCCCCAGAGGTCAGCGATGCTCACAGGATCTGTTACCCCCTCTATGTTACATGGGAGGCATGGTTTGCATGCACCCCTTACAATTACATAGCAAGTGTTATTTGAAATCCAACAATTTCATTGGTCAAGAGAGCAGCCAGTATGGTGTCACATTGTCTTTATCTGCATTTGAGCATGTGTTCACATGCCTCAAAAATTCAAAGACCTCTGTGGATGGAGGGCTGAGAATTCAAAATAGGCACTTCTTTTATCAACATGGCACCCCTCGTGGCAGACGTGTTTGCTTGCGCCGCTCTAGAATGCCGGCTTTTTCTTCTTTTATGTGTGCTACTTGTTTTTTCTGCGGTGCACAACACTCATGCACTGTTAACATACAGCAAGCAGGATTTGATCGATATAGTCAATCGACAAAATAACCTGGAATTCACAGGATTTATTTCACCGGAGCTGCAACTCATTGTTCGCTCCAACAAAGACCACCACGAGCCCCAGGATGGCCCGGACACACCAACCTCGAGTGAGCCGGCGGACCCCAGGAGAGCGCTCCGGAGACGGCGTCGAAAGCGAGGCAAGAGAGGAGGGCTCCATGCTAGGCTAAAAGCTCGCGCTAGCCAACGTACGGTCTCTCGACAACAAACTGGACGACCTGAGAGCACGGATCACATTACAGCGGGAAATAAGAGAATGTTGCGCTCTGATTTTCACCGGAACGTGGCTTTCTGACAAAATTCCAGCGTGCGCCATCCAACTACAGACGTACTCTGCCGGCCTGCAGCCTCCGGCAAGACGAAAGAAGGGTGTGTGTGCGTGTTCGTAAACAACTCGTGGTGTGGAGATATACGGACTGTTTATAGACACTGCTCACCAGACGTGGAGTTTTTAATGCTGCAATGCCGTCCCTATTATCTACTGAGGAAATTCACTGCTGTGTTTTTAGCCGCTGTCTACATCCCCCCCGAGAGCCAATTCCACAGCAGCACTCGGCAAACTGTATGACGTCATCAGCGCGCTAGAGACTGCTCATCCTGATGCCGTTTTTAATCGCTGCTGGAGACTTCAATCAGTGCAACCTACAGACTGTACTCCCCAAATATCACTAGCACATCAACATCCCCACCCGTGAGAAGAACACCCTGGATCATGTGTACGGCAACATACGCGGTGCATACAGGGCAGCACCAAGACCCCACTTTGGACAATCTGACCAAATCTCACTGTTTCTGTACCCAGCATACCGACAGAAACTAAAACAAACAAACCCCACCACCAAAGAAATCAAACTATGGACACCAGAGGCTGAGTGCATCCTGCAGGACTGCTTTGCCCAAACAGACTGGGATGTGTTTAAAGCTGCTGCCACAATGGAGGACTCCTCAGTCAGCATCCAGGACTATGCTGACTACGTGACCGGGTACATCAACACATGTGTTGATAATATCGTGCCCACTCTTCAGGTGAGGAAGTTCTCCAACCAGAAGCCCTGGATAAACAGCCAGGTACGTCACATATTGCGTGCTCGTTCCCACGTATTCAGATCAGGCGATGAGGCAGAGTACAAAACTGCCAAGTACGGACTGAGAAAGGCCATCACAGGTGCCAAGAAGCAGTACAGAGATAAGCTGGACGGCTTCTACTCCACTGCTGACCCCGGGCGGATGTGGCAGGGCCTCCAGCACATCACAGACTACAGGACCTCCACCAGCACCATCGGCCTCACAGACAGCCTACCGGATGACCTCAACAACTTCTACACCCGCTTTGAGACCTCCAGCCCCAGCACAGAGAGGCACACACACACCCGGACCACCCGACCCCGGACCTCCCCCCCCCCAACAGTTTCATCAGGCCAGGGATACAGAACCCTGAGGAAGATCAACCCCCGCAAAGCAGCAGGACCAGACAACATCCCTGGGCGGGCCCTCAGAACATGCGCCAACGAGCTGACAGATGTTCTCACCTCAACCTTCAACCTTTCACTCAGCCAGAGCATCGTCCCCACCTGTTTCAAATCCACAACCATCGTCCCTCGCCCCAAAAAGCACCCGCCCACCTGCCTGAATGACTACAGGCCAGTAGCACTCACCCCTATCATCATGAAGTGCTTTGAAAGAACGGTGCTGGCCCACATCCAGAGCAGCATACCGGACTCCCTGGACCCCCTGCAGTATGCCTATCGGCCCAAAAGGTCCACCTCAGACGCCATCGCTGCTGCTCTTCATTACTGCCACTCCCATCTTGAAAATAAGGATGCGTATGTCAGGATGCTCTTTGTTGATTACAGTTCTGCTTTCAACATGGTCATACCCCACAAACTCATCCATAAACTGTCCACACTCGGTCTTCACACCAACCTCTGTGACTCGCTCCTGGATTTTCTGACTGGCAGGCTTCAGTCTGTCAGGATTGGAAACAGGACTTCAGCCAGTATCATCACCAACATTGGTACCCCACAGGGATCTGTGCTCAGCCCCATCCTCTACACCCTGTTCACCCATGACTGTGTTGCCTCCCACAAAGACAACATCATCCTGAAGTTTGCAGACGACACCGCAGTGATTGGACGCTTTACTGGCGGAGACGAGGCGGGCTACAGGAGGGAGGTGGACAGCCTAGTGTCGGTGTGAAGAAAACAACCTCACCCTCAACACAGACAAGATGAAGGAGATGATAGTGGACGTGAGGAAGAAAAGGGGACCTCACCAGCCACTTTTCATTCGACAGCTTGAAGTTGAGAGGGTGAGCAGCTTCAAATACCTGGGTGTCCATCTCAGTGACGACCTCACCTGGACACTCAACACCACACAGCTGGTCAAAAAGGCTCAACAGCGGCTGTATTTCCTGAGGAGGCTGAGGAAGTTTGGAATGTCCCCCAAGATCCTCAGCAACTTCTACAGCTGCTGCATCCAGAGCATCATGACCAGCTGCATCTCCGTGTGGTACGGCAGCTGTACTGCTGCGGACCGCAAGCAACTGCAGAGAGTGGTGAGGACGGCAGAGAAAATCACACGGACTCCGCTGCCCTCTCTGCAGAGTATCCACCACCGTAGGGTCCACAGGAGAGCGGCCTCCATCCTTAAAGACCCCACCCACCCCCAACATGGACTGTTCACACTTCTCCCCTCAGGCCGGAGCGACAGAAGCGTAAAATGTAAAACCTCCCGTTTCAAGAACTCTTTCTTCCCCACGGCCATTAGACTCTTAAACAGCTGACCAGATCACCACCTCAGTCACATTTCAAATTTTTCCACAGGCCCATATAACAATATATAAACTCTCTGTCAAATAACTAATATAAACAACAATTTTATCGAACCATCCGTGTCACTCCAAATCAATAAATCCATCAGAATCTTCGTCTTCCGTGTCACTTGAAAAACAAAAATCAAAAAACCACACTGCTGTTGACGCCAGAAAGACTACGTGTGCCGCGGACGTCAGACTAGATATATCAAATAAATGTAATATACAGTGCCTTGCGAAAGTATTTGGCCCCCTTGAACTTTTCAACATTTCGCCACATTTCAGGCTTCAAACAAAGATATAAAATTTTAATTTTTTGTCAAGAATCAACAACAAGTGGGACACAATCGTGAAGTGGAACGAAATTTATTGGATAATTTAAACTTTTTTAACAAATAAAAAACTGAAAAGTGGGCCATGCAATATTATTCGGCCCCCTTGCGCTAATACTTTGTAGCGCCACCTTTTGCTGCAATTACAGCTGCAAGTCGCTTGGGGTATGTCTCTATCAGTTTTGCACATCGAGAGACTGGAATTCTTGCCCATTCTTCCTTGCAAAACAGCTCGAGCTCAGTGAGGTTGGATGGAGAGCGTTTGTGAACAGCAGTCTTCAGCTCTTTCCACAGATTCTCGATTGGATTCAGGTCTGGACTTTGACTTGGCCATTCTAACACCTGGATACGTCTATTTGTGAACCATTCCATTGTAGATTTGGCTTTATGTTTTGGATCATTGTCCTGTTGGAAGATAAATCTCCGTCCCAGTCTCAAGTCTTTTGCAGACTCCAACAGGTTTTCTTCCAGAATGGTCCTGTATTTGGCTCCATCCATCTTCCCATCAATTTTAGCCATCTTCCCTGTCCCTGCTGAAGAAAAGCAGGCCCAAACCATGATGCTGCCACCACCATGTTTGACAGTGGGGATGGTGTGTTCAGGGTGATGAGCTGTGTTGCTTTTACGCCAAACATATCGTTTTGCATTGTGGCCAAAAAGTTCGATTTTGGTTTCATCTGACCAGAGCACCTTCTTCCACGTTTGGTGTGTTTCCCAGGTGGCTTGTGGCAAACTTTAAACGAGACTTTTTATGGATATCTTTGAGAAATGGCTTTCTTCTTGCCACTCTTCCATAAAGGCCAGATTTGTGCAGTGCACGACTGATTGTTGTCCTATGGACAGACTCTCCCACCTCAGCTGTAGTTATCTGCAGTTCATCCAGAGTGATCATGGGCCTCTTGGCTGCATCTCAGTCAGTTTGAGATGAAAGTTTGGAGGGACGGCCGGGTCTTGGTAGAGTTGCAGTGGTCTGATACTCCTTCCATTTCAATATAATTGCTTGCACAGTGCTCCTTGAGATGTTTAAAGCTTGGGAAATCTTTTTGTATCCAAATCCGGCTTTAAACTTCTCCACAACAGTATCTCGGACCTGCCTGGTGTGTTCCTTTGTCTTCATGGTTCTCTCTGCGCTTTAAACAGAACCCTGAGACTATCAAAGAGCAGGTGCATTTATACGGTGACTTGATTACACACAGGAGCATTCTATTTATCATCATCAGTCATTTAGGACAACATTGGATCGTTCAAAGATCCTCACTGAACTTCTGGAGTGAGTTTGCTGCACTGAAAGTAAAGGGGCCGAATAATATTGCACGCCCCACTTTTCAGTTTTTTATTTGTTAAAAAAGTTTAAATTATCCAATAAATTTCGTTCCACTTCACGATTGTGTCCCACTTGTTGTTGATTCTTGACAAAAAATTAAAATTTTATATCTTTATGTTTGAAGCCTGAAATGTGGCGAAATGTTGAAAGGTTCAAGGGGGCCGAATACTTTCGCAAGGCACTGTAAACAACAATTTTAACAAACTATCCGTGTCACTCCAAATCATTAAATCCACCGGAATATTCATCCTCTGTGAAAAAAACAAAACAAAAAAAAAAACAGCTGCCGATTGCGGACCTAAGTGCACCGCTGACGTCAGCCTCGTTGTCAGTTGGCGGCTCCAATTATTCCACAGCGCTACGTATATAACTATATTGTAGCGTTACCAAAGTACCAGGCAAGACGTGGGTTTGGTAACCGGCTCTTTATTTCACAAATCAAGAGCTCAACATGTGAGCCAACACGCGCAAGCGCCCTGGATCGCTCTTTCCGCCCCCCGCTGCCTTCACGGCCTCCCTAGAAAATCGGAAACTACTGGTCTAACAACATACACATTGCTACTCTAAATAAACTATATATCAAATAACTATAACATAAATAACAAGTTTATCGAATAATCTGTGTCACTCCAAATCATTAAATCTCCCGACTTCGGAAGTCAGTGAATGGAACTCATTGTGAGTGAGGCTCCAATTATTCCACAGACATAGTGGGCCCTCATGCGGTTTAAAGTGAAAATAACATGTGAACTATACTAGTAAGTAAGTAAAGTGTTAATGATCAAGTAAAAATTTGTGAAATAATTCACATATAAGTCGCTCCTCAGTATAAATCGCCCCCCCCACCCAAATTATGAAAAAAACCCGAGATTTATAGTCCGAAAAATACGGAATACAGTAAATGGAACTTTCCATACTGCATGTTGACAAGTAATACAACTTTTTGGAGACAAACTTTTTTTTCATGCCAATTTCCTTTTTTGGACATCAGGGGCTTGAAACAAAACCTTTTCACATGCCTCGCATTGAGGAAAGATGAGGCTTCCTTTGCCCATAATTATGATTTTTAGGGTGTTATGTTAACGGGCAGGGATTAATTAAAACATGTCTTACCTTTTCCTTCCCTCTGTCTCTTCTTAATCCCCAGGTCAAAGGTCCCATTAGTTATAGGTTGGTGCAGCTTTGCCTTACGTCCAGCTAATAGTTACAAGAAAACACATTTTCCATTTCCCAGCATTCTTATAAATTACCTGTGCACCCAAGTAGTCTGCCCGTTTTAGGTTTGTAGTTCCAGTCAATGACAGTCTTTAGCTACTGACCTCCTCTCTTCTTTTTGGCGACAGGTTCACAATCAGGAGGGATGGGGAAGGATTCCTCCTCCTCCATGGGTCCACACTCTGTCGAAACCTCCACAACTGTTTCCATCATGACATCTTCTGTGCCATCCAGCACAAAAGAAAATTCTGAATTATGTCGTGTCTGTGATGCTATGGATAGCTATCAGTCTTTTTTGCTTGTAATTAATTTTTGCCTCGTCTTTTCATAAAGATTTTCAAAACTCACGATGTGGTATTAGAAAAATTCTGCACATTCTGGATGCGGTGGCATGTGACAGGGCAGGAAATGCCTTCCGAAAAAAAATGCAATCACGACTTCAGATAGTTTTGAAGAAAAAAAGGCAAATCAAAGATGCCCCCCCCCCTTTTCTTAAACCAAAACTAGAGCAAGCAGCTATTGGGGGCCCCTGTCACATACATGTAGGACTCCAATTTTTGGAAGATCTTGGTAAAATGTTGAACAGGGGCTGTTTCGTCGACCATTTCTCTCATACGGCGGCTTATTAAAGTCACCTAATGGAAAAAGAAATTTCCATTCATATACAAGCAATGTGGTTATCCACTCAATAGCAGGTGGTGGGTGCCACTCCAACAGGGTGCCGTGCATTAAACGGTGGAGAGGGGGATTATCTTGGCAAATACAAGACGAGACACAAGAATAGAGACCCCTGCAAGACCTCAATGTGGGACCTCCAGAGGTACACTTTAAGATCCCAGTCACAGAATTAGAGGAAATACCAACACATGCTGACAGTTAAGGTAATCTAAGTGTGGTTACCTGTGTTGCGGTCATGCAGACCTCCGGGAGACTCCATATGTAGAAGAGCTTCAGCCGCTTCAAAGGTTTTATCGAAACACACCATTTCCTGACTCGACATTTCCACTGAAAACCACATGAAAGTTTGCAGGCAATTAAAAGGTCTAAAAACAACAACATCACGAGAATGTCAAGATAAATAGGTAGTACCGTTAAGGCACTTTTTCCCCTCAAGGTGCTGCTCTCATACTTACAATACAGTATACAGTAATCCCTCGTTTATCGCGGCTAATTGGTTCCAAAAACCACCCGCGATAAGTGAAATCCGCGAAGTACGGTCACCCTCTCCTCTGTACACTTTTTTATTTATTTTTTAATCTGTAAATATTTTGTGTGTCAATATATGTACCGTATTTTTCGGACTAAAAGTCACTCCGGAGTACAAGTCGCACTAGCCATGAAATGCACAATAAAGAGGAAAAAAATATATATAAGTCGCACCGGAGTTTAAGTCGCATTTTGGGGGAAATTAATTTGACAAAATCCAACACCAAGAACAGACATGAACCAGCAACAACAGACTAAACGATACGGTATACTAACATAACATAAAAACAAACGAGGAGCTGAGAACGGGCCTGACGTAACATTAACAGTTATTCAAATAACTATAACATATATAACACGTTTATCAAACCATCTGTGTCACTCCAAATCATTAAATCCATCGATCGCATCCGTCGTCCTTTCTGTAAACAACGCCGCGTGTGCAGTGCGCCCCTGACGTCGGACTCGTCGTCAGTTGCAGTTCAAATTATTCCACAGGCCCATATAACAATATATAAACTATATATCAAATAACAATAATATGAACAACAATTTTATCGAACCATCCGTGTCACTCCAAATCATAAAATCCATCGGAATCTTCGTCTTGTGTCACTTAAAAAACAAATAACAAAAAAAACACAACTGTTGACTCCGGAACGAGGTGCGCCGCTGACGTCAGACTAGATATATCAAATAAATGTAATATAAACAACAATGTTATCGAACCATCCGTGTCACTAACACGTTTATCAAACCATCTGTGTCACTCCAAATCATTAAATCCATCGATCGCATCCGTCGTCCTTTCTGTAAACAACGCCGCGTGTGCAGTGCGCCCCTGACGTCGGACTCGTCGTCAGTTGCAGTTCAAATTATTCCACAGGCCCATATAACAATATATAAACTATATATCAAATAACAATAATATGAACAACAATTTTATCGAACCATCCGTGTCACTCCAAATCATAAAATCCATCGGAATCTTCGTCTTGTGTCACTTAAAAAACAAAAAAAAAACAACTGTTGACTCCGGAACGAGGTGCGCCGCTGACGTCAGACTAGATATATCAAATAAATGTAATATAAACAACAATGTTATCGAACCATCCGTGTCACTCCAAATCATTAAATCCATCGAAATCTTCATCTTGTGTCACTTAAAAAAAAAAAAAAAAAACACAGCTGTTGACGCCGGAACTACGTACGCCGCTGACGTCACACTAGATATATCAAATAAATGTAATATGAACAACACTTTTAACGAACCATCCGTGTCACTCCAAATCATTAAATACATCGGAATATTCATCCTCTGTCAATAAAAAAACAAAAAAAAAACAGCTGTTGACTCCGGACATACGTGCGCCGCTGAAGTCAGCCTCGTTGTCAGTTGTGGCTCCAATTATTCCACAGATCTACGTATATAACTATATTGTAGCGTTACCAAAGTACCAGGCAAGACGTGGGTTTGGTAACCGGCTCTTTATTTCACAAAACAAGAGCTCAACATATGTGTGTTTGCTCCAAGCAAGCGCCCTGGATCGCTTCCACCCCCCCGCTGCCTTCACGGCTTCACTAGACAATCGGAAACTACTGAAGTCTAACAACATACACGTTGCTACTCTAAATAAACTATATGTCAAATAACTACGTATAACATAAATAAGTTTATCGAACCATCTGTGTCACTCCAAATCATTAGATCTCCTGACTCCGGAAGTCAGTGAATGGAACTCATTGTCAGTGAGGCTCCAATTATTCCACAGCCATAGTGCGCCCTCATGCGGTTTAAAGTGAAAATAACATGTGAAGTGATCAACTATACTAGTAAGTAATGTGTTAATGATCAAGTAAAAATTTGTGAATAATTTCACATACAAGTCGCTCCTGAGTATAAGTCGCCCCCCACCCAAACGATGAAAAAAAAAAACGCTACTTAGTCTGAAAAATACGGTATATGAAACCATTTAAGTGCATATTTTATTATTACAACATTAAATAATTGTTTCAAACATGTAAATAATACATTAATAATATAACATACAGAATAGTTTGCATAAATATTGAAAATATAAATATTATACGTGTGTGCGTGTAACATGTTAACAATAAGTACTGGGCAGGCTAACGAGTTAGCGGAAAGATGCTAATCCGCGATCGTGCTAACACGCAAAAACAGACCTCTAAAGGAATTTAAACGAACATGTGGAGCAATACTACTTTGTCCTAAAGGTTAGACACATGTGATCGTTCATTTCTCTTGTTAGGAGACCCACTTACATCGTCAATGACTCCTGTACCACTGTAACCAACATATGTACACGAACGTAAAACAGGAAGTGGTATCGCCTGAAAACGGCCTTCAAAATAAATCACCCTACCTCAAATCAAAGCACAATAACATAAATAACATGGAGAATTCTTAACACATACCGTAAATATGTTTTTAGAACAACTTATTATATTTTTTTATAACAAGGTAAAAGTGTACATACTGTAAATATGTTTTTAGAACTCTTGTATTATAAAAAAATTTCCATAACAAGGTACAACACTGTAAATATGTTTTTAGAACTCTTATTATTATTATAACAATTTTCATAAAAAGGTACAAGGTTTGGTTGAGCTTCGCTCGGCATGGCGTGCTAGTCGTCACTTGTCGCCCGTTTGCCTTCAAATCAGCAAATTTGCAAGCAGAATCAGGACGCAGTGTGGGCCCCTGCTGTGCCGTCCAGCTCGCTTGTGTTCTTCGATCGAGGAATCGACAAAACCTGGAGCTCCAAGCGATTCTCTTAGAACGCCGGAGTGACTTGATTGAAAGGTGGCGGACCGGCAGCGAAGGAGGAGGCGCGCGTCCCAAGGTAGTGACGACGATGACGACGATAAAATCGAGATTAAGATGGCCTTGAAAGACCTGGCAAAGAAAATGGACGGAATGGTGGAAAATGTAGGAAAAATAAGTGGTCTGGTTGAAGATGTGAGGAAACTAAACAAACTACTCGCGCTGAAGGACGAGAAAATTGCGGAGTTGTAAAAGAGAGTTGACGAGTTGGAGCAATATACACGGAAAGAGGACGTGATCACCAGCGGTCTGAAAACAACACACCGCACATACTCCAACGTCACCCGAGGAGAGAACAACGAGGAGGACTTGACTGAGGGAGAAAAGCAGTCGCTGGAGGAACAGGTGATTCAGTTCTTTAACAGAAATGACATCACCATTCATAAGGAGAGTATGGCTGCCTGCCATACTCTTCCCAAAAGAAATGCACAATCAGAGCGAACCATCATTCTGAGATTTGTAAACAGCAGACACAAAACGGAGCTTTTGAAACAAGGAAGGAAACTGAAGAACACACAGGTGTATGTGAACGAACACCTTACGAAGAGGAACGCCGAGATAGCCAAACGTGCGAGGGTTCTGAAGAAACAAAAAAAAAATCTATTCAACATGGACAAGAGACTGTAAAATCTGGATTCGCACAAATGGTTCACTTGGTGAGGAGGCGAGGGTCCTGCTTATCCGGGACCTCAAAGACCTGGAGAAATATGAAACTGCATAGCCGAATAGAACATCCTCTAGCTGCCCAGATTTATTATTTTTGTAACTGTTCGGTATCCTTCCGCCAATTGTTTTTTGGAATTACTGGAAAAAGTTCTATCCTATTGTCGCTGGACTCATCTTGGAAGTACTCTTTTTTTCATATTGTGGATGCCTTTTTTGCACTTGAAGAGCACGGCTTGGTAGTGGTGAGTAGGTGTCTTGCCGGATTACTGGTAATTTTTCTTTTTTGCCTAAGAACGCCGACTGACTATCACAATCACACTTTCTTTCAATATCCCCCATGAACTAAAACTGGACTTGTTTTTCATAAATACACCTGCAGAATTTTTATACCACCATTACGCAACTTTTTTGTTGGACTTACTATATTGGTTAAATTGGCTCAACTATTTGGCTGCCATTACAAATGATATGTGTGTATGCGTGTGCGGGAGCGTGTGTGTGTGTGGACGTGGAGCTGTGGTTGTGTATGTGCTCAAATTTGGATGTGGGTGGATGGGAAGACGACTGTTTGCGTTTACCTTAAACAATCATCATGCAGGTACAGGATATGGATATAGACCCGGAAAGCAATTTCTTTGACTATGTAATTAGCAAC
Source organism: Syngnathus acus (assembly GCF_901709675.1). Classification (NCBI taxonomy): domain Eukaryota; kingdom Metazoa; phylum Chordata; class Actinopteri; order Syngnathiformes; family Syngnathidae; genus Syngnathus; species Syngnathus acus. Next base: position 26,978,887 of record NC_051095.1, read on the forward strand.
TGTTGTTATTACACTGAAAATCAATTCAAGGAGAAATTCAACTTAGAGCAAGATATATCAATAATACATTTCAACAGTAGGAGTTTAGACGCAAACTTTGATAAGATTAAAAACTATTTACAGCATTACACCATGCAATTCAATATAATTGCCATTTCTGAGAGTTGGCTTAGCCACGACAAAGGGACCGATTTTGAATTAGAAGGATATAATTTCAACTTTGTGAATAGGACAAATAAAATGGGTGGAGAAGTTGCACTGTATATAGACAGTAGGTTAAAGTATAGGATTGTAGAAAGCATGACAACTGTTATTGATGACTTATGTGAATGTATTACTGTTGAAATTGATATGGGTAAAATGAAGAATGTCATTGTTAGCTGTGTTTATAGAACACCCAACTCTAGTATTGAAAATTTCAAAGAAGTATTTGAGGCCATGGTTTCAAACACCGAGCAGAAGGTAGCCTTTTTATGTGGGGACTATAATATAGACTTCTTAAATCCAAATAAAACACCTGCGATAGAAGATTGTATAGATGCAATGTATAGTAAAGGCTTATATCCTAGCATAACCAAACCAAGCAGAATTACCACCCACTCGGCATCAGTAATAGACAATATTCTTACTAATAATATGACAAGTAATTTAGAAAGTGGATTATTAATAAACGATATCACTGACCATCTGCCGGTGTTTGTTATCCATGAATGTAAACATAATAACTTAGACAATAGCAAAGTAAACATACAAAGGAGATTAAGAACAAATGGCACTCTGAACGCATTTAGAAATGATCTGATAGCTCAAGACTGGAGGAATGTTTATGAAAAAGAGGATGTTGATGCAGCCTATAATTTATTTCTAAATACTTTTTTGACTCTATATCATAAAAACTGTCCAACTCAGCGACCAAAGAAAACTTCAAAACGACCGGATAAACCGTGGTTCACTGGGGTCTGTTGAATGCCTGTAAAAAAAAGAATGAATTATATAAAGACTTTATTAAACACAGAACTGAGGAGAAAGAAACTAAATATAAAAGATGTAAAAATAAACTAACAGAAATTCTTAGAAAATGTAAGAAAGATTATTATAGTAAACTGTTGGAAACAAATAAAAATAATATAAAGAGCACATGGAATATTTTAAACTCAATTATAAGAACAAAAAAAATAAGTGCCGGATTCACTAATGAATTCTTTGAAAACGGTAAGATAATTAAAAATAGTGATGAAGTTGTTAGGGTTTACAGATTATCTTGATCGTATGATTATGTTGGAATGTAACCTGTAATAAATAACCTAGCTTGTCCCGTCCTACACGTCGTAAAACACCCCCTGCTATGCTTTGACTAGAGGTCAAGGGCTTCAACTCCATCCAGTCCACTCTCACCCCCACACTGTTTCTCTCAATAAAAATGCTCTTGCAAGAGGCCTGAGTCAGACCTCATTCGATCATCGCTGTACGCACAGCGACGAATGACTCTCCATTTGCAAGTGCTTAAAAAGGGCATACTGTCTCCCGTGTGGTTCTTGCAAAAATAAGTTAGAGTGAACACCACTCTACAGAAGTGGTGGCAGGATTCAACAAATTCTTTGTGAATGTAGGACCCAAGCTGGCAGATGAGATAATTCCTCCACAAAGGGGAGGTGTATCACAATTTTTTGGGGAACGAAACCCGGCTACCATCTTTCTGAGAAATACAGATAAAACTGAAATAATTGATATTGTTAAACAATTTAAGAACAAAACATCAAGGGACTCTGAGGATATTGATCTATACTTAATTAAATATGTAATAGTAGCTATAGCAGATCCCACAGCATATATCTGCAACCTCTCGCTGAAACCGGGCTCCTTTCCCACAAAAATGAAAATAGCCAAAGTCGTTCCCATCTATAAGGCCGGTGAGAAGAATCTTTACACCAACTACAGGCCAGTCTCATTGCTTCCCTAATTTTCCAAAATCTTGGAGAAGGTACGTATTTGCTGTTAGATTGGACAGTTATATTGATAAGTGTGAGATATTAACTGATCGTCAATATGGTTTTAGGCCAAAGCGATCTGCATCTTTAGCTTTAATTGACCTTGTGGAAGAACTGTCAACAACCATTGACGACAAGAAGTTTGCCGTAGGAGTTTTTATTGACCTTAAAAAGGCCTTTGATACAATTAATCATGACATCTTGCTTCAAAAATTGGAAAGGTATGGGATTAGGGGAATAGGGTTCAGTCGGCTAAAAAGCTACTTAGAACATAGGCAACAGTTTGTGCAGATGGGAGAGAAAAAGTCAATGCTTTTAAATATAACCTGCGGTGTTCCACAAGGATCAATATTGGGACCAAAACTATTCATATTATATATTAATGATATAATTAACACCTCTAAGATTTTGAAATTTGTCATATTTGCTGATGACACAAATATCTTTTGTGAAGGAGAGAACCTACAACAATTAATGAAGACTGTCTCTGACGAGCTTGCCAAGCTAAAACTGTGGTTTGACTCAAATAAATTCTCTCTTAACATAAAGAAAACCAATTTTATGATCTTTGGGAAACGAAAAATCCCAGAAGACATAACTATTGAAGTATTGTGTGATAACACCAGATTACATAGAGTTTATGAAAACTCCTTTCTGGGAGTAATAATTGACCACAGTCTCAGCTGGAAACCGTAAGACAAACACATCTGTTCAAAATTGGCAAAGACCGTGGGTATACTTTGTAAAGTCAGACGCTTACTGAACCAGAAAACAATGTACACTTTATACTGCTCGCTGCTTCTTCCTTACATGTCCTATGGTGTTGAGGTATGGGGCAATAACTACAAAACCACCCTAAAGACGGTATGCACAATGCAGAAAAAGGCAATTAGAATTATCAACAATGTTGGCTATTGTGAACATACAAATAATTTATTTATTGAATTACAAACATTAAAATTTATGGATTTGGTAGATTTCAAGACCGCACAAATTATTTATAAAGCTAAAAAAAAATTACTCCCTAATAATATACAGAAATGGTTCATAGAAAGAGAAAATGTTTACAGTCTAAGAAGGAGAGGGAATCTTTTACAACCTAAGGTGCGCACCACCCTCAAAAGCATGTGCATATCTGTCAATGGGGTAAAGCTATGGAATAAGTTACCTGTAACGATCAAAGAAAGTACACATTGCCCAATTCAAAGAACACAAAGGGGTAGGAAAAAACAAGCAATAGCTTCTTCCTTCTCCTTTTTTGAACATGTTGATTTATGTGCCTTATTGGCATAACATGAAATTATGTGAAAATGTGAAAAAAATGATTTTGTGTTTGGTCGATCTTATGTTCAAAAATAAATTTCACACTTCACAAGTGTACGCACTGCAATTGTGTGGGCACTCCTGGCCTTCTGCTGGCGTGTGGGCAAGTTTTGTGCCATAATTCCTCAATTTAGAAGTTTTATTATGACTTTAAAAAAAATTTTTAATTTGGGAAAAAAAATCTGCGATATAGTGAAACTGCGTTAAACGAACCGCGATGTAGCGAGGGATTACTGTATTTAGGACTACATACTGATGACAGCATAAAATGTAGCTGGGTGTTATCACGGACCAGGGTCCGTAAAGAATTTTATAATAAAGAGTGGCTTCTAGTGATGCAATTGACCTTTTGCAAAAGCCCCATAACAATCCATTCATCATGTGGAAAGCATGCAGATTGGAGAAGAGGACTGTTGGAATTTTCTTGACACATTCATGTGATTTTTAAATCAAACTATGGAAGGACAAAAAGAATGAGTTTGTAATTGTTGTTGTCACCTGTTTCTGCTACTTCTGTGACAACTTCCTGCTCCTCAGCCACATCCTGCATCAGGTAAGTCTCATCATTATACACCAGCACCTGGGCAGAGTAACACTCCTCCACTTGGGCGCTGGCCACCTCTTCCACAATCACTGCAGGACATCCATCCTCCTGCACTACCACACGTCCCATCTTTTCCATGTCTTCACCTCCTCCCACAATCACTGCCTCGATCGTCTGCTGAATTACTTCATCTTCCTCCGCCTCCTCGCCTCCTCCCACAATCACAGCGTCTACGTCCTGCTGAATTACTTCATCTTCCTCCTCCTCCTCAGCAGGCTGCTGCTCGCACTGCAATATGAAAAGATGCAAAAAGGCAGCAGTTAATTTGGTTGGATACTCAAAGATGAGTATTATAACTGACTGTACAAGTCAGGACAGTAGCTGGACAGTTTTTTAAAGTAGAAATGTCACTACTTATTGATAATTTTGTTCCGTTGCACTTAAGGCAGAAATACATACCGTATTTTCCGGACTATAAGGCGCACCTAAAAACCTAAAATTATCTCAAAAGCCGACAGTGCGCCTTATAGTCCGGTGCGCCTTATATATGGACCAAATTCCTAAGTTTAAACTGGCCGAAGCATTATGTCATGAAATCAATCATAAGTAAATGAATCATGAATCAAAAAGACTATGGATCATTATTTTGTGATTTGTTGCGTCTGAAGTTGAAATAAAAAAGATAAAATGGAGAATGATTTGATTTGGATTAAAAATCTGACATGATGCATTAATGGTGCGCCTTATAGTCCGGTGTGCCTTATATAAGGACAAAGTTTTAAAATGGGCCATTCATTGAAGGTGCGCCTTATAGTCCGGTGCGCCTTATAGTCCGGAAAATACGGTAATTTGAGACTGAAAAAGCTGTCCAAAGGAATGCTTTTTGTTTTGTACTTGACACAATTTCTATTATGAGTAACATGTTATACAACCTAAAGTTTTCATTTCAAATCCATTCTGAAGGCAACCATTTTAACAAATACTTATTATTACTGTTTTTAAATAAAGCGCCTCATGGCTTATTTGAATGTTTTTCAAGAATTCATTATTGTCTATTTTCACACTGAAGGTCAGTTTTGTGGTATTTATACTATGACTTCAATTAAATCCCATTTGAAACATGAAGCATAAAGTGGCCGTTTGTGTTGGTAGTAGTAAAGTATCTTCCGGACTATAAGTCAGTTTTTTTTCATAGTTTGGCAGGGGCTGCGACTTATAATCATGAGCGACTTATTTGTGAAATTATTAACACATTATTACTTGATTACACATTACTTACATACTCGTAGTTTATTACTTCACGTTATTTTCACTTTAGACCGCATGAGAGCGCTCTCGGCCCGTGGAATAATTGGAACTGCAACTAACGAGTCTGACATCCACTGACTTCCGGAGTTAGCGGACTTGTTTATAAGTGACACAGAGGACGACGATTCCGATGGATTTAATGATTTGGAGTGAGACGGATGGTTCAATTAACTTGTTCTTTATGTTATAGTTAATTGATATATAGTTTATATATAATTATATAGGCCTGTGGAATAATTGGAGCCGCAACTGACGATGAAGCCGATGTCAGCGCAGCATGTACATCCGGAGTCAGTAGCGGCGTTTTTTTTGTTTATAAGTGATACAGAGGACGAAGATTTCAATGGATTTAATGATTTGGAGTGACACGGATGGTTAGATAAATTTGTTATTTATGTTATACTTATTTGAATAACTGTAAATGATTTGGAGTGACACGGATGGTTTGATAAACTTGTTATTTATGTTATACTTATTTGAATAACTGTGAATATGTTACGTCAGGCACGTTCTCAGTTCCTCGTTTGTGTTAATGTAACGTTAGCATTCCGTATCGTTTAGCCTGTTGTTACCGATTCATATCTGTTCTTGGTGTTGAATTTTGTCAAATAAGGTTCCCCCAAAAATGCGACTTGTACTACAGTGCGACTTGTATGTTTTTTTCTTCTTTATTATGCATTTTATGGCTGATGCGACTTGTACTCCGCAGCGACTTATAGTCTGGAAAATGTGTCATTTCATCCATGCAGACGTCAGTTGTTACACGCGACAATAATGTAACATCAGATCGAGGGAAGCTCAAGGAACGTCGTCTTTTTGCCCAAAATGTTGCCCTCCATCTTCCCTTCTCTGTCATTCTGAAATGAGCCACTTAATGTGGGACCATATTTATGAACTTCCGTAAACACCGTACACAATTTTTACAAAATTGTCTGTGGGAGGGGGGGGACACATTTACAACTTCATAAGAGGAGTCAGCAAATCTCCTGGTCCTTCAGATCACTGCATATCTAAAGGATTACACTTAAACAATTATGAAGAAAGCTTGAGCGCAAATGGCGTGTAACTAAACTTGAGGTTTTCCATCAGGCATGGCGTGACAGCCTCCTGAAATACAAAGAAGCGCTCGTTTTAGCAAAAAGAAATTATTTCTCGCAAATTATTGGTCTCAATAAAAACAATCCTTATTACTTCAATACGGTGGCAAAGCTAACACTAAGCCAGCCGACCTCCGATAGCTCCTGTTAGGGTTGATAGATTAGTTTCATCCTATGCTTATGTTGGAATGTAACCTGTAATAATTAACCAAACTTGTTCTGTCTTGACAAAGTAGTAGAACAAAGTGCTAAGATAATTTGAACTGATTGACCAGCTGCAGAGGAAGCAATCTAAGTTGTTCTGTTTACACAACATCGTAAAACACCCCTGCTATGCTTTGACCAGCGGCCAGGAGTTCACCCCATCCTGACCACTCTCACCCCCACCCTGCTTTCTCTCAATAAAACCAGCTCAGTGGCCTAGTGGTAGAGTGTCCGCCCTGAGACTGGAAGGTTGTGGGTTCAAACCCCGGCCGGGTCATTCAAAAAGACTATAAAAATGGGACCCATTGCCTCCCTGCTTGGCACTCAGCATTAAGGGTTGGAATTGGGGGGTTAGATCACCAACTGATTCCCGAGCGCGGCACCGCTGCTGCTCACTGCTCCCCTCTCCCCCAGGGGATGGATTAAAATCACACAGGGATGGGTTAAATGCAGAGGACAAATTTCACCACACCCAGATGTGTGTGTGACGATCATTGGGACTTTAACTTAACTTTAACTTAAAAACTCTCTTGCAAGAATCCAAAGTCAGACTTCGTTCGATCATTGCTGTATGCACAGTGACGAACGAGCTCTCCACTTGCAAGTGTTCAAAAGGCATACTGTCTCCCGTGTGGTTCTTGCAAAATAAAATAGAGTGAGCACCACTCTAACATTTTGGTGCCATGACCCGGATCCCTCACATCCCCACTGCTGGTCGATGGAGGACGATGTGCGGCATTGTCGCCAAGCCAGCGTCCATTAGGAGGACCTGGAAAAGAAAGACCTGAGAAGAAAATTCTTCGCCGGGCCAGCATCTTAGGTCTGCCTTCGTCTGACAACAGTGGATTGACGGGATCCGGAAGTGCAACGAACCAGGGGACATAAGTAAAAGCCCTAAAGTAAAGTTGTGGTGAAACGCGTAAAAGTAAAAGTGCACAGGAAAATATACAAGTAAATAGGCAGGACAGAAGATCTTAAGTCTTGTGGAAGGAGGGGTTGTTGTAGAGTCCCCCTCCGGATGAAGTGGCTCTTCTGGAGCAGTGGTTCTCAAACTGTTTTATATGTTTTAGTAAAATCTCACGCACCCACTAGAGTACCTCCGTGTACCCCCATTTGACAACCACTGTTCTAAAAAGTACTACTTCGCGTTGGCAGGGCTGGGTAACAGGACTGTTGTCTTTAGTTACCAGGGAAGGAGGGGGTGTTGTAGAGTCCCCCTCCGGATGAAGCAGCTCTTTTTTTAAAGAGGACTTCGCGTAGGCAGGGATAAAAAACTTGTGGTTGAGAGAGTGACTGGTAGGATAAATTGACTAAAGAGCAGTACTAGCAAATAACACAGGCAAGAAATTTGTTGAAAGGTCAATTTAAACCTGCATTGAGGATCCTCAAAGAAAAAATTTGAAATAAAAATTGTTTTAACTAAAATACCAAATTAAGATGGGAAATAAAAATGGTAAATCTCGAGCTCTTGAAGGAGATGAGAAGTACATGGCGAGTAGATTTTCTAATCGTATGCGATATATGCCGAAGTGGAAGAAAAAGTATGGAGTACAAGGAAAGTTGAAAGTTGAAATGTGGAGGAGAGTGTGGCTAGGAAGCCAAAGGGATTGAGAAAGGAAAGGAAAGAGAGAGAAGTGCATTGTGCTAGAGTGTGGTTGAAAGCTTCACAAGAGAGCAGAAAACAAATTCAAAAGACAAAAAATAGAAAGATAAAAAGTGATGAGGCCGCCATTCAATTAAGATTTGAAAAAGAATTCAGGTTGCACAGTGGCATCCCATTCAATGATGCAGCTGAGAGTGCTTATCAGCAACATCTTAAAAATGCGCTCCTCACTGGTTTCCCCCCTGAATTAGGCAACTGGGTGAGGAAACACTTGGTGGAAGCGGACACTGCTTGTGTTACAACAACCATGCAGTGGACCAGAGACGCTGACAAAGTGATCAAAAAAGGCAAAAGTTCTTATGTACTTCATCTAGATGATGCTGATAATGATCTAGATGAAGATACAACAGTCTTCTTCCAAAGTTCCCAACGGGGCAGAGGAAGAGTTAGAGGCCAACGAGGCCGCAGGCCGCCATTCAATTCAAAATCTACATCAAATTTGGACTGTTGGAACTGTGGGAAGCGGGGACACTTGGCAAGAGCGTGTCGTCATGTAAAACAAAACCAATCAAAGGGTGGAGGAAGAGGCGGAGAAAAAGTCAAATTTTCAGCATGACTAGCTTCCTCCCCCTTGACCGCTCATGCCCCTACAGAGAAAGAAATAATAGATGTCCATACAGCATGAGACATTCTGAGCGCATTAAAAGAAAAAAACACATGTAACCTTTGGTTTAGATTCATTGTCAGATTACAGAATGACAAATGACCAGAGATCAAATTATGTGTGCACACTAAAGTTAAAATTTGCAAATCAAGTGGTAAAGAAATGCAAATTGCTTCTAAAAGATAAATAAAGAATTAGAATGTGCTGTCCTCGCGTGTGTGGGCGGGACCGGCTTCATGATCGACTGCAGGAAATGGCCAGCCTGTGACGATTGATCATTGGTGCCGGGCCCCCACCTTTCGCGCGCGAGAGCTTTGCATGTGTGTGCGTATGTGTTAAAATGATGAAATTGGCTAAACTTTTAAGGCAAAGAAATTTGCTAGACTGTGGTCTATCCAATTTGCACCGCAAAACAGAAACAATTTTGAAAAATAAAAATGAGAGGAAAAGAGAGAAATCTGTTTGCGGGCAGAAACTGATCCACACTAGTGCATATTAGTGTCGAGCCCTTGTGAGAAATTCGGGAAAAAAAGCTGACAGAACATGCTTTCACGAATTGGAAGAAGCTAAATTGTGAATTTAAGACATTGCAATGCTACATTTAATAGGAATAATTGATTGGTTGTGTTATAAGATTATACAAACTTCTATATGTGAGTTAGATCCGAGAGATTGAGTTCTTTAAATTTAAAAACAAAGAAAAAATCAGATTAATTTGCCAGCAGTTTTTTGTGTTGAGTTTTTTTTCTTTTTGATTGGTCGATTGTTCTATCAGGCACCTTAGGTAAAATTAGGATAAAGGTTGTGAGTTGAGAATGATATGTGAATGTTGTGTGGAGAACTTGGATAAATTGGGACCAATGTGATAGAAAGACTCCTTTTTGGAGACTGTGTGTGAGATGCAAATGAGCATTGATGAATGATTGCCTGAATGAAAGGAAAATACAGATTGAATGGTTGAAGTTGTTGGAGACTACTATGGGAAATTAGTAGAAAACCTTTGAAGAAAGAGTGATCTTGAGTAAGTTAAATGTTAAGAAAAAACCCAAAATAGTTGCTTTTGGATTGATAATTAACTAGAGACAAAAAAACTGGAGAACCAGTAACACATGCAGAAGATGTGTGAACCAGGAAATTGAGAAGCGTTTTGGAAAGAAAGTCAAATTAAATGATGATAGAATCATATGTAGAAAAGAACAGATCCTCCCAAAAAGTTTGTCAAGGTGTGAGGCATGGGCGTTGCCTAGCCTCAGAAGGAGGGAGGGAGTAGGACAGATAGTGAAAGATAGTAATAAAACAACACTTTACGACATATGGATTCTTTAATACATTTGGCGTCATACCATTAAGTTGAAATTTTCTCAAGCTTTTCAAACTTTTGCTTGAAGCAATCGGAAGATGATTGAAAAGTGACTAAATAAGCTTATGCGCTTCCCTGGCTAATCAACACTTGTTTGAATGAAAAGGAGGAGGGGGAATTGGATGGGCTTCCTGAAAAACTGTGGACAAAGGGCCCATCTGATGTAGGACTTTTAACGTCCATTCCCCCAGTACAGATCAAACCAAGATCAGAGTGGCATCCAAGAGTTAAGCACTATCCTTTAAAACAGGAGGCAATAAATGGGATAGCCCCTGTCATACATGGTCTTTGGTCAGGAGGAATCATTAGGAAGTGCTCAAACTCTTCCCGCAAATATCATACTTGCCTAGTTCAAAAGGGCAATAAAATTGACTACAAGAGTTGCAAAAAACAGACGAAGAACAGTCTGTGGCAGATAGCATGATCAGAGCACTCAAACTGAAAGATGTGTCAAATGCAACTTTACTGCCGCCTGATCTTTCTTCCCCACAGGTCAACAACCGCTCCAAGCCAGGAGACTGAGATGACATAAAGGTCGTCAAAAAGGACAAACTGGTGGGAGGGGCCATTCCAAGTCTTGCTGACCAGCCCCACTGCACTGAACATTGCTGGAAGGCCCAGCTGGTTTCCCCTCAGCCACTGGACGTTACAGAGAGTGCTGTACCCCATTTTCGGAGTGGGGGAAAGTCTGAATACAAAGGGGCCTCATCGTTTAGGGCGGGGCGTCTCAATGTTGGTGAAGAATCCATAAGATCCCCACTGACTGGCAATGGGAAATATCGGTGTCTCTGCCATCCTAGTAGCAACGGGGCTCCACATGCCAGGTGGATCCTCTGCTGCGTTGTGGTTGTAGCGTGCTATGGTCTATGGGCTCATCTGAATAGACCAATTGACAATGTTGACCATGGAAAAAGATGGTCACATGATGAGAACTTTGAGGACTGGTCATGGGACCCCAGAAACCCATACAAAACCAACACTTGGTATCAGGGTGTGATGTTCACTGTGAGATCCTACACACAGGAGGGATGCTATGTGTGTTCCAAACCCCCCCTTCCTCCACGCAAGTTCACCTGGAGGCCAGAACAATGACTGTCACTGAAGCGAAATGCATGACCTCTGTGGGAGGGGTTGGATTTCAACACCGTGCTGTCACAGTCAGTGATGCTACCCCTACCGTCCTGGACTCACAGAAAATAACCTGTGATCGAACTCTTTTGGATTACCGTTTTTTTCCGTGTATAATACGCCCCCATGTATAATACGCACCCTAACAATGGCATGTTGATGCTGGAAAAAAGCCTGTACCCATGTATAATACGCACCCAATTTTATTTTTTATTTATTTTATTTTTTTCCTTTTTTTTTTTTTTAAAAGTCCCAATGATCGTCACACACGCAGGGAGGCAATGGGTCCCATTTTTATAGTCTTTGGTATGGTCTTAACTAGGCTGGATGTATTATTTTTGTTGGCGTTGATTTCTCCGACTGCCCCTAAAGGCACCACCGCGATCAGATGAAAAGAGAGGAAAGTGACGTGCGGACATGTGAAAAAGGCGGCTCTGTATGGGAGAGACGTTGAAGAGGAATAAAAACACCCTTGGAAACCAAAACTTGCCCCTCGTCGTGACTCGGAGCCGCAACAAATGTTTCGGATTTGTGTAGGGTACATTGTGACAGCAAACGAGCAGGTGATCGAGCAAGCGTCTGATACGAGAGCATTGCGTTCGTATGGAGCGTGTTTGAAGTGAACAGCAGAGACGAAAGGAACAAGGCAAAGTGTTGTGAAATAAAATATTACCTGTAATACGCATTTTGTTATTTGCTGATTGTATTAAACTATCACATTCATTGTCAGTCAAGAAGAGAAGAGGACTATTATCCCTTCTTTGACGAAATGACCAGAGCACAGTACAAACACACTACTGTTCTTTCGGTAATTATTCAACCCACATTCTTTCACAACATGACAAGAAGAGAACAATACATAAATCAATACTCGTACCAGTACCATGATTTTCTTAAAAAAAAAAAAAAAAAAAAAAAAAAAAAATTAAATAAAAAAAAAACAATTTTTTTAAAAATTGTACCCATGTATAATGCGCACCCCAGATTTTAGGACAATAAATTAGTTAAATTTTGCGTATTATACACGGAAAAAAACGGTAGTCCCAATGAGACTGTTGAAGGACGATAGATGCCACAAGTGGCCTAAACAAAAAGACTACCTGGAATGGACTACACGTGTTTCATCCAAGAAAATGAAACTCACGAATGCATTAACGACTGCTCTCCAGGAGGAAACTGGATGGGAGCTTTGGACATCACCACTGAGTGCCAGGATAGGAGAGCCATTTCAAGGCGTCAGGGCTCTACTACCGGACGAGACCTACTTCATTCAGAATGGCTCGTGGCTTTGTGGTCACAAGAGTTGTCCGATGCTGCCCGCCAACTGGACACGAGTGTGTGCACCAGTGTAGGTGGCCGACCACACCTACAGGATACAACATCATCAACTGACGACAGCACACAACTCTTCTGGACGTCGACGCAGGGCTGTTGCAGCCTTTGAACCACATTACCCCGTCTGGGGTGCGAATGTCCCTGACAGCCACAAAGTGTGGTCCGTCGGAGACAGAATCGTTCATGCGCGTTTTCCTTGGATCGGAGTTGGAAAACAATCACTCTTCATCGAGACACTGAACTATCGTTTCCAATCTTTTCTGAATCTCTCCCGCTGCAGGTCAATGATGGACAGAACAGAGAGATTCAGGCTATTAGACTGATGGTCTTGCAAAACAAGTTGATTCTGGACTTTATGACTGCAGAGCAAGGTGGCGTGTGGCACATCAGTGGGACTTCCTGTTGCACATACATTCCAGGAGTTAATGACACTCACGGTGTGAAATCGTCTGCAATTGTGGATACTATATATATTTTTATTTCGAAAAAGTTCACGACGCCGTGAACTCACTGAAGAATTTACAGCAGGCCATGTCGGAGGATAAAATCCCACATCAATGGGATTTCTTTTCATGGCTATTCTCTGGCGCTTGGTGGCAACTGCTGTTGAAACTTGTGACTCCTATGCTTGTTGTGCTGGTATTGCTGTGCTCGTTTACAACCTGTGTTATCGCATGTTTGAAGTCAGCTGTATCAAGATCTGTCTTCTACCGTAGCTGAAGTGCGAATACAACATCTTGGGCATGTTGAATGTGACGATTTTAATGCGCTGCGGACAGAAGATTGCGATAATGCTGATTGGACGTTTTTCACAGAAACTTGATTTGACCGTCGAAAATGCCTCACAAGTGATGAATACAATGATGTTTCTGTGTTTTTTTTATTTTTCTATCTTCATTATATTTTCTTGCTTATGTTTGTTAATCGGGGTGACATAATCATATGATAAACAGGAGGGATATGTTAGGGTTGATAGATTAGTTTCATCCTATGCTTATGTTTGAATGTAACCTGTAATAATTAACCAAACTTGTCATGTCTTGACAAAGTAGTAGAACAAAGTGCTAAGATCCTTTGAATTGATTGACCAGCTGCAGAGGAAGCAATCTAAGTTGTTCTGTTTACACAACATCGTAAAACACCCCTGCTATGCTTTGACCAGCGGCCAGGGGTTCACCCCCATCCTGACCACTCTCACCCTCACCCTGCTTCTCTCAATAAAAACTCTCTTGCATGAATCCAAAGTCTGACTTCGTTTGATCATCGCTGTATGCACGATGACGAACGAGCTCTCCACTTGCAAGTGTTCAAAAGGCATACTGTCTCCCGTGTGGTTCTTGCCAAATAAGTTAGAGTGAGCACCACTCTAACAGCTCCCTCCACTCAGCCGATAGGTGCATGAAATTATTCGCTCAAAAGATTCAATCCATTAGGGATGAGATCACGGTGATCGTTCCAATCACTCAGTCAAGACTGCCGATTACAGGAGCTGACGATCATGCGATATTCCTCTCAAATTTTAAAAGTGTGTCCCTTGAAAGGCTTACACAATTGGCTATGGGGCTAAACAAACAACGTGTTTACTGGACCCGCTTCCAGCCAACCTCGTTCAAGAATTATTTCAGATTTTAGGGCCGTCAGTCTTGAATATAGTTAATCTCTGTCTCCTCTGGCATCATGCCAACAGTCTTTAAAACCCCTATTATTAAACCGTTACTGAAGCAACCAAACCTCGATCGGGACCGTCTCAGTTATTATAGGGCGGTTGCAAAACTCACGTTCATAGCAAAAATTCTTGAAAAAGTAGTAGCGCAGCAGCTTAATGATTACGTGGTCGCTATCAATTGATTTGAATCGTTTCAGTCTGATTTTTGAGCAAACCACTCCATTGAGACAGCACTTGCTAGAGTGACCAATGATCTCCTCATAGCTATGGATTCACCTCATCGGTACTATTATTACTTGATCTTAGCGCCGCCTTCGACACTGTAGATTTCAATATTTTATTAGAGGGCCTTAAAACGTGTTGGTATTTCAGGGTCAGCACTTCCCTGGTTTAATTCCTATCTATCTGACAGGACCCACCGCATGGTCCATGGCAACACGACCTCTGAGCTCACTAATGTTACGTGTGGTGTCTGGCAGGGATCGGTACTCGGACTAATACTATTTAGTATTTAAATGATTCCGCTTGGGGACATCATACGTAAATACAACATTAGTTTTCAATTTTATGCGGCTGACACCCTATTTATATATGCCGTTATCGATTACAACGCTCTGTGAGGGTCTGCTGGGAACGTCTGGCAGAATCCCCTGTCAGGAAGAGCTTCAACTCCCACCTCCGGCAGAGCTTTTCCCACGTCCCGGGGGAGGCGGGGGACATTGAGCCCGAGTGGACCATGTTCCGCGCCTCCATTGTTGAGGCGGCCGACCGGAGCTGTGGCCGTAAGGTCGTTGGTGCCTGTCGTGGCGGCAATCCCCGAACCCGCTGGTGGACACCGGCTGTATGGGATGCCGTCAAGCTGAAGAAGGAGTCCTATCGGGCCGTTTTGGCCTGCGGGACTCCGGAGGCAGCTGACAGGTACCGGATGGCCAAGCGGAACGCGGCTTCGGCGGTTGCTGAGGTAAAAACCCGGGAGTGGGAGGAGTTTGACGAGGCCATGGAGAATGACTTCCGGACGGCTTCGAGGAAATTCTGGTCCACCATCCGGCGTCTCAGGAGGTGGAAGCAGTGCAACGTCAACGCTGTTTACAGTGGGGATGGCGTGCTGCTGACCTCGACTCGGGACGTCGTGAGTCGGTGGGGAGAATATTTCGAAGACCTCCTCAATTCCACCTACACACCTTCCATTGTGGAAGCAGGGCCTGGAGACTCTGAGGCGGACTCTCCAATCTCTGGGGTCGAAGTCACTGAGGTAGTTAAAAAACTCCTCGGTGGCAAGGCCTCGGGGGTGGATGAGATCCGCCCGGAGTTCTTTAAGGCTCTGGATGTTGTGGGGTTGTCATGGCTGACACGCCTCTACAACATTGCGTGGACATCGGGGACAGTGCCTCTGGATTGGCAGACTGGGGTGGTGGTTCCCCTCTTTAAGAAGGGGGATCGGAGGGTGTTCCAATTACAGGGGAATCACACTCCTCAGCCTCCCTGGTAAGGTCTATTCAGGGGTGCTGGAGAGGAGGGTCCGTCGAGAGGTCAAACCTCGGATTCAGGAGGAGCAGTGTGGCTTTCGTCCTGGACGTGGAACAGTGGACCAGCTCTACACCCTTGGCAGGATCCTCGAGGGTGCATGGGAGTTCGCCCAACCAGTCCACATGTGTTTTGTGGACTTGGGGAAGGCGTTCGACCGTGTCCCTCGGGAGGTTCTGTGGAGGGTGCTTCGGGAGTACGGGGTGCCGAGCCAACTGATAAGGGCGGTTCGGCCCCTGTATCACCGATGCCAGAGTTTGGTCTGCATTTCCGGCAGTAAGTCGGATTCGTTCCCAGTGAGGGTTGGACTCCGCCAAGGCTGCCCTTTGTCACCGATTCTGTTCATAATTTTTATGGACAGAATTTCTAGGCGCAGCCGAGGCGTTGAGGGGGTCCGGTTTGGGGACCTCAGCATCGCGTCTCTGCTTTTTGCAGACGACGTGGTGCTGTTGGCTTCTTCAGGCCGTGATCTCCAGCTCTCACTGGAGCGGATCGCAGCCGAGTGTGAACCGGTCGGGATGAGGGTCAGCACCTCCAAATCCGAGTCCATGGTCCTCGGTCGGAAAAGGGTGGCATGCCCTCTCCGGATCGGGGATGAGATCCTGCCCCAAGTGGAGGAGTTCAAGTATCTTGGGGTCTTGTTCACGAGTGAGGGCAGGATGGAGCGCGAGATCGACAGGCGGATCGGTGCAGCGTCGGCAGTAATGCGGACTCTGTACCGGTCCGTCGTGGTAAAGAGAGAGCTGAGCCAAAAGGCAAAGCTCTCAATTTACCGGTCGATTTACGCTCCTACCCACACCTATGGGGTCGTGATCGAAAGAACGAGATTCCGGATACAAGCGGCCGAAATGAGTTTTCTCCGCAGGATGTCCAGGCTCTCCCTTAGAGATAGGGTGAGAAGCTCGGTCATCCAGGAGAGACTGAGTAGAGTCGCTACTCCTCCACGTTGAGAGGAGCCAGATGAGATGGCTCGGGCATCTCATCAGGATGCCTCCTGGACGCCTCCCTGGGGAGGTGTTCCGGGCATGTCCCACCGGTAGGAGACCCCGGGGACGACCCAGGACGTGCTGGAGAGACTATGTCTCTCAGCTGGCCTGGGAACACCTTGGGATCCCCCGGGATGAGCTGGATGAAGTGGCTGGGGAGAGGGAAGTCTGGGAGTCCCTCCTAAAGCTGCTGCCCCCGCGACCCGACCCCGGATAAGCGGAAGAAGAAGGATGGATGAATGGATGGATAAATTAAAATCAAAGTGAGGTGCAATCACAGCCTGCTTCCAAGTCCTTTTTTCTCCTGTTGAATTGCACCTAAATGAAAATCATATTTAATTCCTATTTAAATTCCTAACTATAGGCTACGCTACGATCTATGGTCAAATGTTACATCAATGGAATAGTACGTTCAAACTGACGCATTGACTCGGGCAGCAGTTTTCTCCCATGACTTCACTCTCTCTGCTGTTTCAGCTGTATTAGATTTGCGGTGAAAAATAAGTTTGTACTTGCCGTAGGCTTGCATAAGGACCTCCAACTCCATTGTGGTAAAATAAGGTGATCTGTTTTCTCGTGGTATCGGGGCTCGATTGCTAATGGCTTTTTATAGGAGTTGTGCACACGCATAACTCCATGTTAACATACTCAGAGTTGATTGAACTAACTCAGATCAGCTTTTCTGGAACCAAATACATGGAGGTTCCCATCTCAGAGTAAGTCAACTCAGAGTTCAGGGATAGACTCAGAGTATGTTGAACCTGCTTTCTGGTATACCCCCCAGAACTTTTTGCAAACCCACAAGAGTACATTTACAATGGTAATTTATCATATTAAATTTAGGACTCAAAATAGGTTCCACTGTATTTTGCCAAACAGATACTACACTTTTACAATGTGTCTGTAAAGCTACTTCACCGCGCTCAATACTTGTATTACAGTTTAGAATTAAAAATTGTATAAATTACTTGTAGCATTATCAAAGGTTTTGTAGTGGCATCAATTTACAAATAGAACAAATGAATTACCTTGATATTATTTTCAAAGTGACGAATTAAGTGACAAGTCAACCAGCGTCATTGTGTTTCATTTTTCACTACACTGAAACAAACGTAAAAACAACTTATTGAGCTGAATTTTGTTATTCTGCTGTAAATCCGCAATGGATAAATTTTTCTACCACCATAAATGAATAAATCTCATCGCAGCAGTTATGGAGGCTTTCGTACTTGTTGAGGCTCCTCCACCATCGTGACATACTCCACTATATTCCCTCCTCCATCGGACACCACCACAGAGGTCATCACTCATTCCTAGGAAAACAAGAGAATTTGTCTAAATTCAAGTTGATGAAAAACAACTCAAAAGGTGAAGAATGTTCCATAAAAAGCTTTCTAATCTCACGCTTTTTAAACAAGTCAAAATGTGCATGTAAAATTTACAAACAAAAGTGTCAGCCAGCTCGTGGCTTGGCCAGGAGGCTCACCCCGGACCGCATCACAAACCCCGGAAGTCGGCTTGTTGGAAAGATTGGGAGTACCGCACTACCAGCGAGGAGGCCGACCCTTCAGCTGAGTGTGGCCGTTTAAAGCACCTCCTTTTCAGATAGGCGCCAGAGGTGCCATAAATTGACTTCCGTGGAAATGCAAGTCAAATGAACCCTTACCAATTTCAATTGAATATATAACGACGTATGTACAATTCAGCTTGCATCACGCTTCTCGAAAAGGCATCTTGTTTGCGTTGGTAAAAGAAATAGACGTGATAGGGCACTTTAGCTGCAGAGAGGCTGCTCTTTTCTTGCTCTTAAATCAGCCACGGAGAGGCTAATCCTTGTGATATGTTGAAGTAGAGCTTGGCGATTTGACCCCGAAAAAAATTCTTAAAAATAAAAAGGTTTTTTTTTCTAAAATCTGAATTTCGATTCAATTTCCGATTTGTTTATAAAGAGAAAAAATACTGCAAACATGGGAAAACAACATTATTGTTTTTTTAATCTCCTGCGTGAAATAGAATTATCAGGATAAAAGTACAAACTAAATGAGGCTCTGTCTGAAAAACAAATCAGTAATAGTGCAACTGGAACATCACAATAATTGAAACATCACAATAACTTGAATAAATAATAAGAGATAATAATGGCAAAACATTTTAGAATAAAAAAAAAAACCTGAATAAAATTCTCAGCAGCATAATGCAAATAGGCTGTCTGTCGTCACACGCTGCGCAAGGTCCAGCTCATATCAATGAAGTGCACGGTCAGGCTGCATTCTTTGGCTTGACCAGAGGTCCGTTGTAGCAGCAAAATGCCTCATCTCCTCCAGATCTTCTCGCAGTTTTTCCCAGGTTGTGTTGTACAGCGAAGGCAGCGCTACATCTGAGAAGTATTTGCAACTCGGTACAACATACTTAGCACATACAGCACTCTTAGCAAGCGTTTGAAGCCCTGTTTTTCAACAGAATAAATGGGAAGTATGTCCGTGGCAAGACAAAAAGTAATAGTTTCGGTAATTGCTTTCCACTGCACTCCACCTTTGTCATACGGCACAGTGGTTGTGAAACTCTCTATCGTCGTTTATACATGAACTTTATACTTCTGTGGTTCTGGCTCCAAAGCTGATTGCACTGTTCCCACTCTGCTTGTTTTTCAGGTGTTGGAATAAGTTTGACATGCTGCTGCCGTTTGTAACGACAGCTTTTCTGCATAATTTGCAGCACGGTGCTTCATCAGTTCTCTCAAAGCTGTACCAGCTTCACCCGACTGAATAAACTGTTCCCTGTTTAGACAAAAGTTCTTCGCAAGAAGTCGTTGCCGGCATGTTTGTTGTGTTTGTGCTGGGACCATCCAAGGGGACGTGAGAGGGGAGGAGAGGAGAGAGATGACTATGGGTGCTCGCGCGGAACCATCGAAAGCGTACTTTGCAGACATAACATTTGTATAATTTTAAAAATGTGAAAAACATTTTTAGAAAAGCGGAAAAAAAATTATTTATTAAAATCAAAGTTGACTTGGGCTTTTGGGGGGAAAACAAATAAGTACAAACATATTTTATAGGGCTGTGGACTCGGACTCGGACTCGGTCGGACTCGGTCATTTTTGCCAGACTCGGACTCGGTGCTGATTTTGACCGAGTCCACCGAGTCCGACAATAAAAAAAATAGGTTCAATTTTATTTTCATCATGCTGCTGAGAATGCGCGTAGGAATACTGTCCACAGCCCATCTTATGATCAATGCGGCCGAGGTTGATGGCTCCACATCGACGGAGGAGGATGAGTTTGAAAAAGAACTTGACAGCATTGAGCGCCGCCGGCGTTTGTCGGCCGCCGCCTCGCCAACCAACATAGATGAAGAAATTGGGACAATGTTGGCACTTGGTCGAATGAAAGAGAGCCCATTTGTTACAGCTGATCGTTATCCGTCCGGCCTCAAGGCAGCGACTCGGACACTAACAGCAATGCCAATCAGCCAAGTCAGCGTAGAGCGCCTGTTTTCCGGGCTCAAGTTTATCATGTCTGATCAGCGCGGCGCGATGAAGGCTGACTTGGTTGACTTGGTTGAGGCGATTTTGTTCCTAAGAACAAACTCAAGTCGTTGAATTGAAACTTGAAAGTATCTGTTTATTGTATTCGTTTATATGTTTAATAAAGACAAAGCCATCACAAAACTGTTGTAATTATTTAGATTTTGATCTAAATTAGCCTTGAATAAAGACTAAGCAGTCACATGAATTAACAGAAAAAATGGACAGCCGGACTCGGTGGTCAAGAGGCCGGACTCGGACTCGGTGCAAAAATCCGACCGAGTCCACAGCCCTATACGTACATACATAAATAATAAATAGTTATTGCACGTAGTGTTGACAGCAACAGTGACAGTGTAAGTATAAAGGTGTATTGATATTGCATTATAGCTGGTGGTGTTTCCTCTCAGAGTTCAGTGTGGTGATGGCTCTTGGGAAGAAGGAAGCAGCTCAAACAGCTGGGAGGAGGGATGTGTGTGTTGTCCCTGATGATATTGCGAGTTCTGCTGACACACCGGGTAGTGTATATCAGTGGTCCCCAACCTTTTTTGCGCCACGGACCGGTTATGTGTCAGAAATATTTTCGTGGACCGGCCTTTATATAAATAAATACATCTTATAAATAAATAATACATTTGTAATAAATATATAAATACGATGAAATAAAATGATACCACTGGCATAAAAACAAGTGTAAACGACAAAAATAGAACTCACCATTACGTTGCATTAGTGGGAGCACTGAGCTTGTTTCTCAGAAACGAGCCGGTCCCATCTAGGCGTAATCGGAGACAATGACACCCGAAGTGGTTAAGGTTTGTCTTTTAATGCAGGATGCTTGGTCTCCATGTGCCGAAGCAGTTTTGAAGGCTTCATTGCCTCGTTAGCTAGCCTGTCACCACATATTATGCAGAGTGGGCTTGGCGCGTCAGTCACCTGTGGCGATAAATCCATATTTTAAGTAGGACTCCAGAAATGTTCTTTTAAATGCAGCTTTCCTTTTCTTAGAAGTGGTAGTCTCTTCTTCTTCAGTCTCCTCATTGGGCTTTTTTCCCTGTCCGAAGAAGCTTTCCAAACATCTGTTTCTTGCTCATTTTTGCTTGCTTCGCGGGCTCGATTGGGGTGACATGTCACGTGACCGAGACGAGTGTCTTGACCTGAACCGACGGATGTAATTGGGAGAGAATCGCCAATGTTTTTATATTTTTCAAAATAAATTCTTACTAATTTTTGCTACCTTTGCGGGCTCGACTGGGGAAACATGTCACGTGACCGGGACGAGCGTCTTGACCTGAATTAATTGATCGTCGATAAAAAAAAAACTTTTTTTTCTTCAGTGCGGCTTGGCGACTCGGTACCAAGAGACCAGTCCGCGGCCCGGTGGTTGGGGACCACTGGTGTATATGTCAGTCAGGGAGGGGAGAGGGCACCCGACAATCCTCTGCGCTGCTCTGAATGTCCTCTGCTGCCTCCCTCTGTCTGCAGCAGTGCAGCTCCCGTACCAGGTGGTCAGGCAGTACGTCAGCAGGCTCTCAATGGAGGAGCGGTAGAAGGCAAGCAGCAGTTTCCGGTCCATACTGTTCTTCCTGAGGACTCTCAGGAAGTGTAGACGCTGCTGAGCCTTCTTGATGACAGCTGAGGTGTTGCGTGTCCAGGAAAGGTCATCAGAGATCTGGACTCCCAGGAATCTGAGATCATGGACCCTCTCCACACTCTCGCTGTTGATGTAGAAGGGGATCCCTTTTCTTCCTCCCGAAGCCCACGATGATCTCCTTTGTCTTTGTGGTATTCAGAGCCAAGTGATTTACGGAGAACCAGGTCGTGAGCTTCTGGACCTCCTCCCTATAGACGAGGGGTGTCAAACAAATCTGGGATCTGATGTGGATGGGGGAAGGGCTAGAGCAGGGGACTGTGTCTGTGGTGATGCAAAGCGAGCAAAGAAGCAATTAAGCTCCTCTGTCAGCAACTCACTTGGGTCTAACGTCACATCACAGCCCCTGAAGTTAGTGATGGTCTGGATGCCCTGCCACACCTCTCGTGGTCTGTTGCTGGCTTTGGCTTTTTTAATCCCTTTCTTCAGGTCAGCCCGAGTTGAGCTGTAAAGGGCTTTGTCGCCTGACCTGAAGGCAGAGTCGCGGGCCCTGAAGAGTGAGCGGACCTGGCTGGTCATCCAGGGTTTCTGGTTGGGAAAGACCCGGATGGTTTTGTCCACGGATACAGTTCCCATAAAGAACTTGATGTAGTCCAGAACTGTCTCTGTGAACATTGCCAGGTCTTGGTGGTGAAATAGGTCCCAGTCAGTGTCTTGGAGGCAAACCTGGAGTTGGCTGAGTGCATTTCCAGGCCAAGTTGTTACAGTCCTTGTGGTGGGCCTGGATCTGCGTCTGAGGGGGTTGTATGCGGGGATGAGCAGCAGGGAGAGATGGTCTGACTGTCCGAGGTGGGGGAGGAGCATAGCTCTGTACCCGTGCTTGATGTTGGAGTACACGTGGTTCAAAGTCCTTTCCGCTCTTGTTGGGCACTTAATGTGCTGGTGAAACTGCAGGAGTACAGTCTTCAGATTGGTCTTATTAAAGTCTCCCGCTATTATGTGAACACCATCGGGGTGGGCCCGCTGCTGTTCATTGATGGTGTTCAGCAGGAGAGAGAGCACCGCGCTAGCGTTAGCATCTGGCGGGATGTAAACAGCGGCGATGATCACTACTGTTATCTCTTTCGGTAGAAAATAAGGCCAGCATCTAACAGACGTACTCAATGTCGGTGGAGCAGTGCTTTTTTGTGTGTGTGTGCGTGTGTTGTGTTTTCCATCAGCACACAGGGCAAGTGATGCATCAGTGCAGTAGTGTTGGAGTAGTAGTGCCTGTAGTCTGTGCATGCTGCTTGCTGCTTCTGCTTGCCACTTTTCTGCTTTCAGCTACCGCCACTGGCTATACCTCTGTTTCCGGGGGTAAAAAGAGGAGCCGAGTGCATTAGCTTCCTCAGCCAGTACACAGCCTCTCCATTGCTAAGACTTGCACACGCCTCCTCGTGGCAACACACGGCAACTGGTACCTTGTGGTTCCAGGCTAAGTTGTGCAGGATCTCGGAGCAGCAGTGGGCCCCAGAGATGCGGCATGTAGGCCCACCGGTGTGAAGACGCCCTACTGCCCGTCAACCACTGTCCTGGCTGTGGGTAAACACCTCCAGCTATGGGTAAATAGTGAAGACCTCAACGGTGGACCAGGCGGAGGATGATGGCTGACCTAAGGGGAGCGTCACAACAGCTGGGAAGGCAAATGAAGGCTGCAGCAGAAAAGGGTCACGTCGTCTTGATCTCTCTTCTCTCTCTACACCAGTGGTTCTTAACCACCCCCTGGGGGTGCGAGAATGCTTCTTAGGGGGTGCGAGGATACCCTGGGGGAAATTTACAAATTTTCAGGGATAATGGTCAGGTAACCGAAAAAAGTGGAAAAATTCTGGAAATCAAGAAGTCATTGTGTTAATTGGCATTAGGGATAATGCTAATTAAGCCTTATAGCTGTAAAGTAAACCAATTATTATTATTATAATCATTTAGGGTTAGGTTTAGGGGTGCGAGAACTGGTTGGTGAATTGAATAGGGTGCGAACAAGGAAAAAGGTTAAGAACCACTGCTCTACACCAACGATTTCTCCTCGTTGAAGCTCCTGAAGTATGCAGACGACACCACTCTCATCGGACTGATCCGGGACGGTGATGAGACTGCGTACAGACAGGAGGTGGAGCGGCTGGCCCACTGGTGCAGCCAAAACCACCTGGAGCTGAACCCGCTCAAGACCGTGGAGATGACAGTGGACTTCAGGCGAGACCCTTCACCACTTTCACCCCTCACTATCCGCAGTAAGACTATTCTCTACATAGACACCTTCAAGTTCCTGGGATCCACAATCTCTCGGGACCTGAAATGGACCAGCCACATAGACTCTGTCCGGAAGAAGGCCCAGCAGAGGTTGTACTTCCTGAGACAGCTCAAGAAGTTCAACCTGCTGCGGGAGCTGCTGAAGACCTTCTACACTGCCATCATCCAGTGTGTCCTCTGCACCTCCATCACTGTCTGGTTTGGATCGGCCTCCAAACAAGACAAGCACAGACTGCAACGGACAATCAGGACTGCAGAAAAGATAATTGGAATCAACCTCCCATCTACCCAAGACTTGTACCTGTCCAGGACCAGGAAACGTGCAAGTAACATCTCTTCAGACCCATATCACCCAGGTTGCAGTCTGTTTGAAGTACTCCCCTCCGGACGGAGTTATAGAGCTCTGTACGCCAAAACCAGCAGACACAGAGACAGCTTCTTCCCCCAGGCTGTTGCTCTGATGAACTCACACCACTCAGAGTCTCAGAGTCATTGCTGTATAACAACATCCTGCTCTCCACACCTTTTTTGAATTGTCTACACTTTGTACTGTGTCCTCTCTGCATCCATTGCAGCCTGGACATCCTGGAAGAGGGACCCTCCCATCTGTGGTCTCTTCTCGTGGTTTCTCATTTCCCCTAGTTGGAGTTTTGAGTTTTTCCTTGCCCTCCTGGGAGTTCAAGATCAGGGGATGTTTGAGAATATTTGTCATTTTTCACGTCCTGAGTGTTGTTAGTCACCTAAATGGCTGAACAGAAGGTGTGATGTACGAAGGCCTTAGGAACAACAAGGCCACCAGTCCAGATGGGATCCCAGCACAGATCATAAAAGCAGGTGGACCAGAGCTCCTGTACCACATCCACGCCCTCCTCCTCAAGGTCTGGGAAAAAGAAGAGCTTCCCTCAGAGCTCAGAGATGCTCTAATAGTGACCATATTTAAGAAGGGGGACAAGGCAGAGGGGCATCTCACTCCTGTCAACAACAGCCAAAGTCATTGCCCATGTTCTGGCGAACCGACTGCTACCACTGTGAGGAAATACTCCCAAAATCACAGTGTGGTTTCCGTCTATCCAGAGGTACAGCCGACATGATCTTCACGGCACGCCAACTCCAGGAGAAATGCCGTGAACAAGGGCAGCCTCTGTACATGGCCTTCATAGACCTGACAAAGGCCTTTGACACTGAAGACCGCCAGGCCCTGTGGAGTATACTAACAAGGTACGACTGCCATGAGAAGGCCATCAGGGTACTGAGGCTTCTACATGACGGCATGTCAGCCACAGTGCTCACCAACAGCGGCTCGGAGTCCAAGCCCTTCACAGTCGAAACTAGTGTGAAACAGGAATGCATCATTGCACCAACCCTGTTCGCAATCTTCATAGCTGCAATACTCCACCTTATTGGCGAGGAGCTGCCTCAGGGGATCCCAATTGTCTACAGGACTGATGGCAGGCTCTTCAACTTGCTCAGGTACAAAGCCAAGCGCAAGGTCTCCAACACCACCATCAGGGATCTCCAATATGCTGATGATAACGCCATCACAGCACACTCTGCCGAGGACCTCCAGGGATTTCTGAATGCGTTTGCTAAGGCAAACAGAGCCCTGGGTCTAACATTGAACATCATGTCATGATGGCGCCGCGGACGGCCGCCTCGGTGTGTCGCTCTCTGCTACTTTGTCTTATTTTGTGTGTTTTCTGTGTCTTCTCCTGTCCATCCCAGATCACTTTTACCAGAGAAGAACTGTTAAACATTGGACAGTCTTCTCCTGGTATTTTCTCCCCAGTTTTCTCTGATCCAGACTGTTAGAGATTTTAGCCGGTGCTATACAAGTTAGCATGCCGAAGACGGCGGCGTGGCAAACGCGCCGGAGCCCTTGTAAAGCTGAGGCAGAGAGGGTTCCGTTCTCCCCTACCATCAATTCATCTGGCGAATGTCTGATAATCTGTCGGATAATATAATAATGGGCAATTTCAATATCCACATGAATTTACTGTCAGAGCCACTTACATCGGCGTTTCAGACTTTAACTGATACATTTGGTTTTACGCAAGCCATACAGGCAGCAACGCATAAGAATGGAAATACCTTAGATCTGGTATTATCCCGAGGGCTGGCAACCTCAAATATAACAGTACTGCCATACACTACTGTTATGTCTGATCATTACTAAATAAAATTTGAAATTTTAGTTCTTTGTCAAAGACAAGAGCGCAATCAGAATTCCAGCAGCTGTAATATTAACTCCGTAACTGCGACTGTGCTATCTGAGTTACTGCTGCCGGCAAATGCCATATTTCCCGCATATATCGGTTCTATTGATAATCTTACAAATGAATTCAATTTTTGTTTTTTTAATTGCATTACAGAAAATAAAGAACTTTATCACAATATTCTAATTTTCTGAGACAGTCCTGTATGGATAACCGTACTATCACTCAGAGTGATACTGTAACTAATCTCAGGGTAATATTTGACCAAACGCTCTCCTTTCAAAAGCACATTAAGAACATAACTAGAATTGCGTTTTTTTCACCTTCGTAATATTGCTAAGATTCGTCCGATCCTCTCGACCAGTGATGCGGAAACTATTATACGTGTGTTTATTACGTCGCGCCTGGACTACTGTAACGCATTATTCTCTGGTCTTCCTAAGTCCAGTATCAAAAGTCTACAGTTAATACAAAATGCTGCTGCAAGGCTGCTCTCACGGACAAGAAAATTTGATCACGTTACCCCATTATTAGCCAACTTACATTGGCTCCCGGTCTATTTAAGATATGACATCAAGGTTCTTCTATTAACCTATAAATCATTGCATAGCTTAGCGCCTTCATATCTCGTCGAACCAGTTGTTCCTTACATTCCGTCTCGTAACCTCCGCTCGCAAAACGCTAGTCTTTTAGTGACCCCGAGGGCCAAAAGAATTTCTGCATTTTCTATTCGGGCTCCAGAGCTTTGGAATGCCCTACCAATGGATATTAGAACTGTACCTCAGTAGAAACATTTAAGACACGTCTAAAGACACATTTCTATGATATGGCCTTTAATTAACCTGTAGTGGCCGATTCGGCTGGAGT
This sequence comes from Syngnathus acus, assembly GCF_901709675.1. Classification (NCBI taxonomy): domain Eukaryota; kingdom Metazoa; phylum Chordata; class Actinopteri; order Syngnathiformes; family Syngnathidae; genus Syngnathus; species Syngnathus acus. The sequence goes on from NC_051095.1 coordinate 27,006,097, forward strand.
TTGTGTTTTCGCTCCCTCCCCCCCATCACTCCCCGGCTGGGGAGGTGGTTAGGTGACACCCAAGCTGACAGCGGCCGTCTGGATTCTCGTGGACCAATCAAGATGAGGAAACTGCAGCGGATTAGCCCCCTCGAAGACACTGCCAGGACAATTGAGGGCACTTCCTGCAGCTTTTCGCTTTGAATTGGACATTCACTTTTTCTTTGATTTTTTTTTACATTATGTATTTTATGTGCCCTCTCTGCATCCATTGCAGCCTGGTGATCCTAAAAGGGGGATCCTCCCATCTGTTGTCCCTTCTCAAGGTTTCTCATTTTTCCCCTAGTAGGGGTTTTATGAGTTTTTTCCTTGCCCTCTTGGGAGCTTAAGATCAGGGGATGCTTTGAGAATACCGTATTATAAGACGACACCCTCTTTTTCAAGACTCAAGTTTGAAAAAAGACTTTTTGAACACCAAATTTAATTTTTATACAGAAAATAATTACATCTGAAACAAATGATTATAACAATATATTCGAGAGAAAAAGCAAGTTATTTTGCCTTATTCAAATCATGCAAAAACTGTCTATCACATCTTAATATCTGAACATTTAAATATGTAAACTAAAGTGCAATCACATTTGTAAATGAATGGCTTCTGGTTTTTGAAATGTAAATAAACCAACCTACTGTGATAAAACAACAAAATTGCAATAACTGCATTAACCATCAAAGTGAAGTCTTACTGTAGTCTTGAAAAAAATCTGAATAAGGAAAAACATTGCAATAAAATAATGCAAACTGCTACCGCTATTGTTGGGGAGCCTGAGGTCTGTATAGGGGGTTGGCTCGGATGGTTATGCTCTTTTCGCCCCCGGGTGTCGGTCAGAGCACAGGAGGGAAGACGTTGTTCTGTTTTGATTGCTTTACTGAATTATTGGCAAAAAAATAACCATAAATGAAATACTCTCGGTAACACACCAAACATAAGTTATCGATCGAGACAACAAAACACATTTGCTGGCGACCGTTAGTCGCCGTGCCGCTGCGTAACGGCTACTCGTACAATGCGAGGCAAACTTAAAGGGGCGCGCTGGAGCCGTCAATCAAACGGCGCGGCGCGCGCACGAAGCAAACCGCGATCGGACAACGACACAACAGTGGACAGTAGTAACAATGAAATGTATATGCTCACTTTGTGTCGAAGACGCACACAATCACAGCAACATACTCAGTCGATACCAGCAACCTTTAATTTACCGCTGCGCACAAGTGAAAATCGGTATAATGTCTAGACCCCGAATATAAGACGACCCCCACTTTTTTAGTCTTATTTCAATGCAAAAAACATCGTCTTATATTCAGGCCAAAACGGTAATTGTCAATTTGTTTTGTATATGTGAAGCCCTTTGAGACTGCTTGTGATTTAGGGCTATATAAAAAAACTTGACTTGACTTCACTTCACTGGAAAATCAAAGGGAGGTGGTCTATGTTTCTATATTAATGAACGTTGGTGTACTGATGTCACGGTGTTGAAAGAGTCTTGCAGCCCTCTCCTAGAAACCCTTTTCATAAACTGCCGGCCATTATATTCACCACGGGAGTTCTCCTCGATCGTCATGGCGGCTGTTTACATTCCACCACACGCACGTGCGAGTGAAGCCAGGCAGCTGCTGGCTGACCAGGTAACAGACATGGAGAAACTTCTACCAAACTCACTAATCATTGTTCTGGGTGATTTTAACAGAGCGAACCTCGCACACGAACTCCCCAAATACAGACAGCACATAACGTGTCCCACCCGAGGGGCACAGACACTGGACCACTGCTACACCGTAATAAAGGATGCATACCACTCTGTGGCTCGTGCAGCTTTAGGACTCTTGGACCACTGTCTAGTTCATCTGATCCCGGCCCACAGGCAGAAATTAAAAACTTCTAAGCCTGTGGTGAGGACTGTGAGGAAGTGGACAGTGGAGTCAAAGCAGGACCTCCAAGTCTGCTTTGATTGCACCGATTGGGAAGTTTTTGAAGCTGCAACTTCAGACCTGCATGAACTCACTGACACTGTCACATCATACATCAGTTTTTGTGAGGATTTGTGTGTGCAGACTAAGACCTTCTGCACGTACACCGAACCTCAGGATGCTGCGCAAAGCCAAGGAGGAGGCCTACAGGAGTGGCAACCGGGACCTGTTCAAGCAGACCAGGAACACACTGAACCGAGAGGTCAGGAAAGCCAAGAGGTGTTACGGGGAGAGCCTGGAGACACCTCTCTGCCAATCCTGATCCCTCAACAGTGTGGAAAGGTCTGCAGAGCATCACAGGCTTCAAGAAATTAACTTGAAACTAACACGTCCTGTGGCAAACCCAAGGCTTGCAAACCAGCTAAACAGGTTTTACTGCAGGTTTGAACAGTCCACCCACACAACAGGACCTCCTGCAGCACAATCAACATACTCACCTCCCCCACAACCGCTCTGTCCACACCTCCATCATCGTTATCACCTACTCTCTCTCTCTTACAGAAGCCGCGCCCGCACTCCAGATCCGCGAGGAGGTGGTGTCAGATGTTCCGGAGACAAAAGGTCAGGAAGGCACCGGGCCCAGACGGCGTGTCCCCTTCCTGCTTGAAAGTGTGTGCTGAACAACTGGCACCCACCTTTGCACGGATCTTCAACCGTTCCCTGGAGCTGTGTGAAGTTCCCTCGTGAGTCAAGAGCTCCACCATTGTAGCCACATACTCTGTCCGGAAGAAGGCCCAGCAGAGGTTGTACTTCCTGAGACAGCTCAAGAAGTTCAACCTGGTGCGGGAGCTGCTGAAGACCTTCTACACTGCCATCATCCAGTGTGTCCTCTGCACCTCCATCACTGTCTGGTTTGGACCGGCCTCCAAACAAGACAAGCACAGACTGCAACGGACAATCAGGACTGCAGAAAAGATAATAGGAATCAACCTCCCATCTATCCAGGACTTGTACCTGTCCAGGACCAGGAAACGTGCAAGTAACATCTCTACAGAACCTTCTCACCCAGGTTGCAGTCTGTTCGAACTACTCCCCTCCCGACGGCGTTACAGAGCTCTGTACACCAAAACCAGCAGACACAGAGACAGCTTCTTCCCCCAGGCGTTGGCGCTAATGAACTCACACCACTCTTAGAGTCTCAGAGTCATTGCTGTGCAATAACATCCTGCTCTCGACGCTTTATTTTGAATTGTCTGTATTATGTGTACTATGTGTCCACTCTGCATCCACTGCAGCCTGGTCATCCTAGAAGAGGGATCCTGCCATCTGTGGTCTCTTCTCAAGGTTTCTCATTTCCCCTAGAAGGAGTTTTGAGTTTTTTCTTGCCCTCCTGGGAGTTTAAGATCAGGGGAAGTTGGAGAATATTTGTCAATTTTCGCACATGTCCTGAGTGGTGTTAGTCACCTAAATGTTGAACAGATGCTGCGATGTACCAAAGTCAAATTCCTTGTTTGGCAGGCTCAAACATGGCCAATAAAAATTCTTGAATCTTGAATCACAAAGACCGAGGTCCTACATCAACCTCCACCCAACCAACCATCTACCCAACCCACCATAAAAGTGGACAACACCCCACTTGAAAACGTTGACCACTTCCCCTACCTTGGCAGCCTTCTTTCATCAAAAGCTGACATAGACTCAAAGATCGACCATCGCCTGTGCTGTGCTAGTGGAGCGTATGAGAGACTCAGGAAAAGAGTCTTTGAAGACCGGGATTTAAAGGCCCAAACAAAGCTCCTGGTCTACAGGGCTGTTGTCCTCCCTACCCTGTTGTATAAAGCTGAGTCATGGACCACCTATAGCCGGCACCTCAAAGCCCTGGAAGGACATCACCAGAGATCTCTGCGGAAGATCCTGAGGATCAGTTGGGAAGACAGACGCACCAACATCAGCGTTCTGGAGGAAGCAAACATGCTCAGCACCACCACCACAATAATGCAGCACCAACTCCAATGGACAGGTCATGTCATCCGCTTGCCCAACACACGCCTCCCCAAACAGATCCTCTACTCACAGCTGAAGCTCAGCGAGCTGCCGGCGGCCGAAAGAAACGCTTTACGGACAACATCAACGTCAGTCTGAAGAAGTTTCACGTCACATCAAATGACTGGGAGCACCTTGCACTGGACAGGCGCACTTGGAAAAAATCCTTGCAAGAAGGAGCTACATACAATGCGTGTGTTGGGTCATATGTTGTTGTTGCCTGGTACTTTGGTAAAGCTACAATATAGTTATATACTAGATCTGTGGAATAACTGGGGCCGCAACTGACGACGAGTCTGACGTCAGCGGCGCACGTAGGTCCGGAATCAACAGCTGTTTGGTTTTTTTGACACAGAGGATGAATATTCCGATAGATTTAATGATTTGGAGTGACACGGATGGTTCGTTAAAATTGTTCTTTATATTACATTTATCTGATATATCTAGTCCAGACATGGGCAAACTACGGCCCGCGGGCCACATCCGGCCCACGGGGCCATTTAATCCGGCCCGCCAAACCTGAATAAATTGTATTATTTTTTTTTTTTGGGTCATTTTCCCTGCAATTACTATGTTTCCCCAGTAGATGGGGAAGCGCCCGCCCGCGCATTTACTCCCGGGAGCCGTGTCGGAAAGCTCGGTGCACACTCATAAGTGCGTGTGCGTACTCAGTAGTACGTAGTAATTTCATCTATCAGTGCCGAATTTCGAGTGTAGGTTGTGACGTCAAGATTCTCGTAATTCGCGTGCTGAGTTTTCAGATACAGTTTTACGCTAATGCCACCCACAAACCTTCCCCTGGAATCCTTCCATTAAAATGAGTGGCCCGAAGAAAAGAAAGGTGGACACTGAGTGCCGAATGTTAAAAAAAGAGTGGACAATTTGGCTCAACCTACGTGTGTGAGAAGACGTTCAGCCACATGAACGTCAACAAAGCCCGTCACAGATCTAGGTTAACGGACCGACACCTCGGCTCTAGCCTAAGAATTACCACAACAAATTTTACTCCAGACTATGATGCACTAGCAAAAAAGGGAAACCAACAATACTATTGATTTCTAAATTACTTTATTTAGATGTATCCTTTCACTGATTCTTCAAGATGATGTATTTGATCAGAATGTTTGCCGTTGGATGTGATTTCGCCTCATTAGATAAACATATTTCATAAATCTGACCTGCAGGCGCGGAAGTGATGGAAAATGTTATTCATCATAACAGTGTCGTATTTAATAAGAATCACTGATAGTAGTTTTTTGGTGAAACTTTTTTTTAATGCTGTTAATAAATGCATTTGTTTTCAAAAAGCTTTTTTTAATATCCATGCTTTAGTATCTACTAAAAGTAAAAACCTTTTATGCAATGACCTTTACAATAGAACCCAATTCGGCCCGCAAGTCAAAAAGTTTGGCCACCCCTGATCTAGTCTGTGTGTGTTTTTTTTTTTTTAAGTGACACAAGACGAAGATTCCGATGGATTTAAAGATTTGGAGTGTCACGGATGGTTCGATAAAATTGTTGTTTATATTATTGTTATTTCATACATAGTTTATATATTGTTATATGGGCCTGTGGAAAAATTTGAACTGCAACTGACGACGAGTCCGACGTCAGCGGCGCACCGCACAGCGGCGTTGTTAACATAAAGGAGGACGAACTTGATCGATGGATTTAATGATTTGGAGTGACACAGATGGTTTGATAAACGTGTTATTTATGTTATAGTTATTTGAATAACTGTTAATGTTACATCAGGCCCGTTCTCAGCTCCTCGTTTGTGTTTACGTCACGTTAGCATACCGTATCGTTAACCTGTTGTTGCTGGTTCATGTCTGTTTTTGGTGTTGGATTTTGTCAAATAAATTTCCCTCAAAATGCGACTTAAACTCCGGTGCAACTTATATATGTTTTTTTCCTCTATATTGTGCATTTTATGGCTGATGCGACTTGTATTCCAGAGCGGCTTTTAGTCCGAAAAATACGGAAAATTATATACCGTAAATTCCGGACTATAAGCCGCGACTTTTTTCCAAAATTTTGAACCCTGCGGCTTATAGTCAGGTGCGGCTTATATAAGGATTTTTTTCGTGATTTTTGTGATGACTTGATCACTTTTATACACTGCGGTATCTTGAAGACAAAAACAACAACAAAAATACTATTTTGAAACACTACTATGGCTGCTGCTTATTCTGGCTGTGTTGCTTGTGACTATTATGAACTTTAGTAGGAATGCACGCTAGGTGACCTGCGTCAAAGGGCTCTAAACCCTTTCTCTTACTCTGCCATGTGACTCAGAGATTACACAAAGCAGTGGCGCTGTTTGGACCATCTGCATTGTATTAAAACCCAAACAATCAGCATTTAAATTCAATTCTTCTGACATTTTGCTCACCAAAAACAAGTTGTAATGAACGTGAACTTTTAATGCATTTTATTCAGAAGGTTACTTTGAACCCCGAGGCTTAAATGGCGGCGCGGCGTATTTATGGATTTTTACGGCCTCCAGGGGGCACTCTAGCAGGAAGCAAGAGTGAGACAGACGAAGAAGAGATAATGCGCCGAAGAAGACGTGCTAGTTTGTGTTTTGAACATTTCGCGGATCACGCACACACCCTCATCATGGAAAACACACGAAGAAATGCATTTGATGCAGCTTTTAAGTTAAAAGCAATCGATTTGGCTGTCAAAGAGGGAAATAGAGCTTAAATGGCGGCGCGGCGCGTCGTATTTATGGATTTTACGGCCTCCAGGGGGCGCTCTAGCAGGAAGCAAGAGCGAGACAGACGAAGAAGAGATAATGCGCCGAAGAAGACGTGCTAGTTTGTGTTTTGATAGGCGAATAGTGGCGTATAATTCACACAAAGAAGAGACAGAACGAGATCAAGACGGACATTACTGAAAGGAAGCTTTTATACACAAACCGTCATTATGGGGGACAAAAGAAATGCATATGAAGCCGCTTTTAAGCTAAAGGCAGTCGATGTTGATGACATTGTGTCGCGTCACCCTTTTCTTTATTTCGTGGTCCCGTCTACTCTGGAGCTATACGTGTCGCTCGCTAGTTTAATGTAATTTAGCGCTTTGTGCATGAATAAAATTAGCATGAACAGACCCTCATCACACTCGAAGAAATGCATAAAAGCGACGACGAAAGAGAGACTGAGAAAGTGTGAGGCGAATGATATCTAACGCTATTCCAATCGGACGCTGAGGAGGAAGACTTCGATGGTTTCAGTGCACAGGAGGAAGATGAAGACGATGAAGCTCTTTTTTTACTTTTACTGGTATGTTTTTTAACGAGCCCTGTTGGTGCTGTACTACCGTGTTGCTGCTGTGTTACCGCCGCGTCTCAATGACTTTTACCGGGTATGTTTTTTTTAATCCAGCCCTATTAGTCTTGTGTTACTTCCGTGTTGCTGCGGTATTACTGCCGCGTCACGGGCAGTGTTTGGAAAGAAATGTTAAGGTATGTTATTAAAACTTTAAAAAAGCTTTCTGTGTCCAGTCTTTCTTTGTTAATAACTCGCGTGCACACTTCCGTGTTGCTGCGGTACTACTGCTGCGTCACAGGCAATGTTTAGAAAGACATGTTAAAGTATGTTATTAAAACTTTAAAAAGGCTTTCTGTGAACGGTCTTTCTTTGTAAAAAAAACACGTGTGCACGTGCGGTTTATAGTCCGGTGCGGTTTATATAAGAAAAAAACTAAAATATCCCCCAATTTTAGCTGGTGCGGCTTATAGTCCGGTGCGGCTTATAGTCCGGAATTTACGGTATATATATAATTTCTGATCGTTTTTGTGACTTAAATATGGCACTTTAAAGTGTTACTTATTGTATTTCATTTATTTTTTCCTCCTTTCATGTTTTAAATATGTTGGAAATAAAGACATATCAATCAATCAATCTATATATATATATATATATATATACACGCACACACACATGCACACGCGCACACACTCACACACACACACACTCACACACACACACACACACACACACACACACACACACACACACACACACACACACACACACACACACACACACACACACACACACACACACACACACACACACACACACACACACACAGTAGAGAGGTACGAGTATTTTGGTGCCAAATTGATAGCTGTTTTTAGACATTTTAATTGAAAGTCTAACAATGATTTCCAATGAAGAAATTGTGATTGCTTCCACCTTTCTACTACATCATGAACCAAGACAGAGGGGAGAGGTGTGTGGCCCTTTTCCTCTTTAAAAGTAGGCATTTTTAAAGGCATTCATTGTTTAATTATTTCTCCACATGAATGGATAAAATAGAAAATGTTAACTTTTTTCATTTTTCTGATTAAAAAAATAATATATAAACTGGGCTAGTTAGTGAAAAATGAACCATCTTCGCATTGCCGTCCATTTAATGAATGAAAAAACAAAATGAAATACTGCTGAACCTCAATTTTACACGCTTCAATTCTACGCGACTTTCTGTCTTAACGCGGTTTGGTCATGGATCCCAATTTTTTTCATTGTATTTTTAATGGTTGATATAAACACCATACTAAATGACTAGCTTGAACTTTAGCGCTCTAGTGATTTAATTTCTGTGACAAATTTAAAGGCGTTTGATAAGAAGCCCTAACAGCACAGAAATGGCAATCAGTAAGGGCTGTTTGATCTTTATGACTGCTTATGCTAATAGGATAAGACGTGTCGATGATCGCTAGCCCGATTGGTAAGATAATAATTTTCTAAGGATGGAACCACCTGGCAGGAGGTCAAGAGGAAGACCAAAGAGGAGATTTATGGATGGAGTGAAAGAGGACATGAAGTTAGTTGGAGTGAGAGAAGAGGATTCACAGGATAGGGTGAGATGGAAACAGATGGTTCGCTGTGGCGACCCCTGAGGGGACTAGCCCAAAGATAAAGAAATCATATTAATTTTCACACCGAACAATGTTATTCCCCAAATGCAAACACGGAATCTTAGTACATTTCGCTCTACTGCAATTTCCCAATACACTCATATGTATGGCTCTGATTTTATTACACTTCAAAGACTTTCTAGCTAAAGCGCTTCGGAATTCTTGCCCATTCTTCCTTGCAAAACAGCTCGAGCTCAGTGAGGTTGGATGGAGAGCGTTTGTGAACAGCAGTCTTCAGCTCTTTCCACAGATTCTCGATTGGATTCAGGTCTGGACTTTGACTTGGCCATTCTAACACCTGGATGCGTCTATTTGTGAACCATTCCATTGTAGATTTGGCTTTATGTTTTGGATCATTGTCCTGTTGGAAGATAAATCTCCGTCCCAGTCTCAGGTCTTTTGCAGACTCCAACAGGTTTTCTTCCAGAATGGTCCTGTATTTGGCTCCATCCATCTTCCCATCAATTTTAGCCATCTTCCCTGTCCCTGCTGAAGAAAAGCAGGCCCAAACCATGATGCTGCCACCACCATGTTTGACAGTGGGGATGGTGTGTTCAGGGTGATGAGCTGTGTTGCTTTTACGCCAAACATATCGTTTTGCATTGTGGCCAAAAAGACCAGAGCACCTTCTTCCACATGTTTGGTGTGTTTCCCAGGTGGCTTGTGGCAAACTTTAAACGAGACTTTTTATGGATATCTTTGAGAAATGGCTTTCTTCTTGCCACTCTTCCATAAAGGCCAGATTTGTGCAGTGCACGACTGATTGTTGTCCTATGGACAGACTCTCCCACCTCAGCTGTAGTTATCTGCAGTTCATCCAGAGTGATCATGGGCCTCTTGGCTGCATCTCTGATCAGTCTTCTCCTTGTTTGAGATGAAAGTTTGGAGGGACGGCCGGGTCTTTGTAGATTTGCAGTGGTCTGATACTCCTTCCATTTCAATATAATTGCTTGCACAGTGCTCCTTGAGATGTTTAAAGCTTGGGAAATCTTTTTGTATCCAAATCCGGCTTTAAACTTCTCCACAACAGTATCTCGGACCTGCCTGGTGTGTTCCTTTGTCTTCATGGTTCTCTCTGCGCTTTAAACAGAACCCTGAGACTATCAAAGAGCAGGTGCATTTATACGGAGACTTGATTACACACAGGTGCATTCTATTTATCATCATCAGTCATTTAGGACAACATTGGATCATTCAAAGATCCTCACTGAACTTCTGGAGTGAGTTTGCTGCACTGAAAGTAAAGGGGCCGAATAATATTGCACGCCCCACTTTTCAGTTTTTTATTTGTTAAAAAAGTTTAAATTATCCAATAAATTTCATTCCACTTCATGATTGTGTCCCACTTGTTGTTGATTCTTGACAAAAAATTAAAATTTTATATCTTTATGTTTGAAGCCTGAAATGTGGCGAAATGTTGAAAGGTTCAAGGGGGCCGAATACTTTCGCAAGGCACTGTACACGCACGCATGCGGATGTGCACACAAAATGGGAGGGAAAAGTATGGGAATCCATTGGATTTCTTAAATTTCTGCATTAATTGGTCATTAAATATAGTGTGTTCCTCTAAATCACAACGATAAACTGTCAACTTGAACCTTTACCACACAAAAATTTTCACATATTTAAACAGGGAGAAAAAATAATAATGAACCCTTGGATTTAATAAGTGGCTGACACTTTTTTGAGAGCAATAACCTGTACTAAATAGATCAGATGTGACCAACGATCAGAATGAATTCTGGACCATTTCACTTATCAAAATGATTGCTGTTTAGCGATAGTCCTGGGATGTCTGATGTGAGTAGCTCTCGAGGTTATGCCACAAGATCTCAATTCGGTTGTGGACAGGACTGTCTGGGTCACTCCTGAACACATACATTTTTCTTTTGAAGTAATTCTGTTGTTCATTTTCTTTTGAGTGGATGATTGTCCTCTTGTGTGAGTGCGAGTGCGGATGGTTGTTCATCATGCCCTGCGATTGGCTGGCAACCAGTTCGGGGTGTCCCCTGCCTACTGCCCGATGAGTGCTGGGATAGGCTCCAGCACGCCCGCGACCCCGGTGGGGACAAGCGATATAGAAAATGGATGGATGGATTGTCCTATTGCAACTAGAGATTAGAGATGCACCGATCCGATATCTGGATCGGATATCGGCCCCGATTCAACAAAATTGATGGATCGGGTATCGGAAAATGCAGCCGATCTGTGAGCCGATCCTTTCCTTAATCTATTGGGACGCGGGCTACGTCATACGTCAGCAGCACGTGTGCCGCGGGACGCGGCTACGTCATACGTCAGCAGCACGTGTGCCGCATGCCACGAGAGTTTTCTAAACAAACGCAAACATGGAGCGAACGAAAGAGTCAGCTGTGTGGAGGTACTTTAAACTGAACACGCCAACTAGCTCGACGGCAGTTTGTAATGTCCGCAAAGCTAATGTTGCCAGGGGTGGTGGTAGTACTGCCAGGTATAGTACTAGTACTAAGCGGAGCTTGTTTTCAGGGAGCACTTCTCATTGCTGCTTAAATGAGCATTTAGAGCATCAACAGGTCATGAGTGATGTGGAACGGCACCTAATGTTTACATGTTTACTATTTATTTTAATATTTGGTTACTGTGTGCTTGATCACCCTTTCTATATTTGCCCAGTGCAGTTTCAGCTGCAACATTTGTATTTTTTCTTAAGAAGTTTGTATCCTAATTTACTTGAATTTAAATGCTAATACACTTTATTGCTGCTGTTGCACAATTTATGTTGCAAATAAATAGTTCATTGCATTAATCTGCTTTATCTTGTTACATTTTGTCTTAGGAATGAACTGTGTAGTCATGCCTGATGCCATTGCCTTTAGTCTTTTCTGTTCCACATGTAGAGGTATGTAGCTTGTTAAGTCAACCATAATATCGGATCGGTATCGGGTATCGACCGATACGCAAAGCCACGGCATCGGTATCGGTATCGAAACTGAAAAAGTCGGATCGGTGCATCTCTAATGGTAACACCCATCCTCGTTTGAGATTCAATTGATGGACGGATGGCCTCAAGTTATTCGTCAAAGTTTCTTAAAATTTATTAACCAATTTTTTCAATTGATAAGTTGTCCAGGCCCTAAGAAGCAAAGCACACCCGTACCATGATGCTCGCTCCATCATGCTTCACAGTTGGGATAAGGCAGTGGTTCCCAAACTTTTGCAGGCTGGCGCCCCCTTTGGCTCCCCAGTGAATTCCTAGCGCCCCCCCCCCCCCAAGGACCGGCATTTATATAAATAAATAATACATTTATATAAATAAATAAATAATACATTTATAATATCATTACCATTACGTTGAATTAGTGGGAGCACTGAGTTTGTTTCTCAGAAACGAGCCGGTCCCATCTAGACGTAATCGGAGACAATGACACCCGAAGTGATTTAAGGTTTGTCTTTTATTGCAGGATGCTTGGTCTCCATGTGTTGAAGCAGTTTTGAATGCTTCACTGCCTGGTTAGTTAGCCTGTCGCCACATATTAGCTTTACGGGCTCGACTGGGGAAACATGTCACGTGACCGGGACGAGTGTCTTGACCTGAATTAATTGATCGTCGATAAAAAAAAAAATTCTGTGCGGCTTGGCGGCCCGGTACCAAGTGACCCACGGACCGGTACCGGTCCGCGGCCCGGTGGTTGGGGACCACTGCCCTAACCAGCTCAACCCAACACAACACGGCGCGTTCTGGCGAGTCCGCAATTTCATGTTGACTTGAACTCAAGATGATGTTGACCGCCAGAATGCGGTTTTTATTATAAGATAAAATTCTGAACATTACAAGCTTGAAATTACAAACCTGAGCTTTTGCTTTTGTAGTCTATGCTGTCGGATCTGACTGGGCCAGAGCGGCGTGTTGTGTACAAATCGACTGCCGCCCCCCTACCGCCCCTTTCTTCCTCACCGCCCCCCCAGAGCTTTCCACCGCCCCCAGGGGGGCGGTACCGCCCACTTTGGGAACCACTGGGATAAGGTAATCTATTAACTGACTTTGATGGGCAACTCGCGTATATACTAATCATATCAAACTGGCAGTGAATGCGTAAATCTATCCCAGACGTTGCCTTTCCCTCTACACATTTTCAACCTTCCCGGAAAAATAGAACACATTACAACTCCCCAAACAAAAATATGTCCAAACTGGAACACTTAGCATCTCTTAGCCCATTCAAGACAGGACCGCGTTACGACATTTCAACCACTAGAGCGCTGTTACACATTTCTACCTTTAACACTGAGAGCGCAGATGCGTCATTTCTGTTTTCCTTGACTAATTCTTGATCCTGTAGTCAATGAAATGCATCAGAATTATCACGTCACGGCACCTTTGGTTTGTAGAATTTTTAAAAAAGTGACAACGTATTTAAGGACTTCAAACCAGGCGAACCATTAGAGGGGTTTTGTGGATAAAAAATATGTTTGCGGACAACGGGGAAGAAGATGATTTTTAAAGCTTCAAGTCAGAATGGAGGATTAATTTTAATCGAGGCTGTTTCAAACGCACCTGTAATGGTATAATCTTTTAAATTATACTGAATATTTATATAAATTAACTCAGGTTTGGTGAAAGCCACAAGGGTAAGCTCTCAAATGTTTTTGGATTTATTATTAATTATCAGCTACAGGGGCTGAGATATCAATTATTTAGTAGGCATTGACAATATTGTTGAATTTCCAGGAACACTTCAGGTTTTCAGGAGTGCTTCTAAAGTGGCCCATAGGCATGTAATGCCAGGCACTTTAGGCCTTAATGGGTTATTGGTAAATCTGTCAACAGAGATGTTGGCATGTGCCAGTGATTTCTGTAAATCATGAGTTGACACTCGGGTTCTTTTTTTTTTTTTACCTCACTGAGCATTCTGCGCTGAGCTCTTGCAGTCATCTATAGGATGGCCACTCCATGGAAGAGAAGCAACAATGCTGAACTTTCTCCATTAATAGGCACTTTTTCTAACTGTGGAATGATGAACATGAAGAATTCAGAGATACTTTTGTCAGCATTACACAATTTATAAATAAAGTCCTGACCTCAACCCAACTGAAATGGTGTGGCATGACCTTAAGAGCTAATCACACCAGACATCTTAGGAACCTTGCGGAGCTGCAACAATTTTGGAGAGGAATGGTTCAAAATTCCTCCTCATTGTTGCGCAGGCCTGATCTGCAACTACAGGAAAGGTTTTATGAAGGTTATTATTGCCAAAGCGGAGTCAACCAGTTATTAAATCCTAGGGTTTACGGTTTCCTCCTGTCCTGACCTGTGAACATGCAAATGTTTTCAATAAAAAAATAATGTTTGTGCGGTAATCGGCTGGCAACTGGTTCAGGGTGTCCCCCGCCTACTGCCCGATGACTGCTGGGATAGGCTCCAGCACGCCCGCGACCCCCGAGGGGATAAGCCGTAAAGAAAATGGATGGATGGATGGATGGATGGATGGATGGATGGATGGATGGATGGATGGATGGATGGATGTGTGGTATGAGTTTAAGCATCCTGCTCATTCTTGTGATTTGGATGAACATTTTAAGACCAATTTATGCATAAGTGCATGACCACCCGAAAAGGTTCACTTATTTTTCATCCTACTGTACAGACACACAAGATCCGATTCTGTAAAATAAACGCTGATTTGCTAATACAATACTCTTGTTAAAAGTAAATAATATTAACGTACCCGATGACGGAGGGCTCTGAAATCTGGATAGTGTCAACTAAAATTAATAATTCACCGTCAGTGCACCTGGCATCGTTTACTGGCATGAGTTACAAATGATAAAAACAATAACAGCAATTCACCAAGTTCATTAGCACTTACTTTATGAACGATGTTGCGTTTTGTTCAAGATGTCCGTCGTTGAGCAAGGAAAACAACGACTAAGTCTATCGCAACTTAATGTTTACTTTTTGTACGATTCTGTTGCAACCTGACACCGATCCAACATCAGCAACTACTTGGCAAGGATGTAACAAAGGTTTGCCAACTAAGCTGCAAGTGCTAAAAGTCTAGTTTCTTTGATAGCTGTACGAAATGTTGACATAAGATATTTATTAGTTAAGTCTAAATTTGTAGTGATCCTACGTAACGTAGCGGTGTTAGCATTAGCAATTAGCTTCCTTGGGTGCTAAATACCGTCATATAAAACAGAAGTCCTTGGTGAGTAAGAGCAGCAAAATAATCTATTTCAGGTAATTGTAACGTGCAATTGCAACTCATCGGTGTGTTATTGCCTTCATCTTACCTTGCTATGCTGTGCAATCAATAAGGACGCTCCACAGCTAACGTAACCTGGGCCTGATTTAGCCGTAAATTGACAGTACAAGAAAAGCCAATTTCACTTGACTAAACAATGTTTTCAAATCCCTCTGCCACTCGAAAAAATGTGCAGACGATCCTCGAAACCGGGTTAGATTCCGGATTACTAGGTCGTGTGCCTTACTTATGTTTTGGTTTGTATCAGTACTTTGCTACCATCAATGTAGCTTTCCGGCGCGCAGTCTCGTAGCAAAACAGACACTGCGGGTCAAAGCGTCAAAGCTGTGACGTCACTAGGGCCAACCCCCATTATCAGAATATCAAGCGCTTGGCACAAAACCTGAAAGTAAACAGAAAATCTATCAGAAATAGTCGTTTCAATAGATCATTCGAAAAAGTCGTCTCAATAAATGACAGTAAACTATCAATTAAAAAATGTCTCCTCGAGAGGAGACTGTTATGTGAACTTCACATACTCCATATTTGAACAGAACTGCTTCTCAGTGAAAGCTCTTTTCCATTAACTGTTTGAGATTGTAACAGTCTGAAACAGTTTGAATTGAAAGATGGTCAGACCTGCAATCACAATAGATATCAATGATAGTAAATAGCTTAATATTTGTAAATATGGAAATATTTGTAAATATGGAAATAATTGTGTCTCTGTGATGTATCAGGACTTTTGTTGACGGCCTCTTTTGCTGGTACTTTTGGACGACTTTTAAGTGCAATGAACAACAGCAAAAACAAATATACTGAAAATAACCACTGCCACCGCACTTCTGTTACCCTGCATTCTGCACTTTACTAAACCTTGTCCACTCAATGTGCTAAAAGCCACAAATTAATGTGAAGGCGAAGGCTTTCACACTTATGTTATTCTACACCATTCACTTTATTAGTGTGAAGGCGAAGTCGCGTTTTTTTTCATAGTTTGGGTGGGGGGGCGACTTATACTGAGGAGCGACTTATATGTGGATTTTTTCATAAATTTTCAAAATTTAAAAAAAAAAAAAAAGTGAAACCGCGATGTAGCAAGGGATTACTGTAATTTGAATTTCAAGTGACGTCAGCAGCGCGGCGCGGCGCGGCGGTTGTTTACATAAAGGACAAAGATTCGATCACAGGATGACGAAGATGACGAAGGGCCCCACGTACTACCGGCATCATTAGCGGCTTTGTTTGTGACACGGAGGATGAAGAGTTTGAAGGTTTTAATGATTTGGAGTGACACAGAAGGTTTGAGAAACTATTATGGCTTTTACACATGGCCGGTCCTACCCTACGGAGCTCTCTTTCACCTCCGTGGATGGAAGTCGGGGGCCGGCGCTCGGCCGGGTGGCTGTCCGGGGACGGTGGATGGGGCTCGGACATGGCTTTTACGCACGCCCAGTCCTACTCTACGGAGCTCTCTTTCACCTCCGTGGATGGAAGTCGGGGGCCGGTGCTCGGCCGGGTGGCTGTCCGGGGACGGTGGATGGGGCTCGGACATGGCTTTTACGCACGCCCGGTCCTATTCTATGGAGCTCTCTTCCACCTCCGTGGCTGGAAGTGCTACCTCCGGGGATGGCGCCTGGAAGTCGACGCCGGTGCTTGGGGCCGTGTGGCGGTGAACTATTTATGTTTTAGTTATTTGATATATTTTATTTTGTGTAGCAACTTGTAGATGTTTTTATCGTTACAGGTCAGTAGTTGTTGGCTCGTTGAACTCTTGTTTTGTTAAATAAAGAGCCGTTTACCAAACCCACGTCTTTCCTTGTACTTTGTTAATGCTACAATATAGTTATATACTAGATCTGTGGAATAACGACGAGGCTGACGTCAGGGCGCACGCACGCGCGGCGTTGTTGACAAAGGACGAGGAATTTGATCGATGGATTTAAAAGTTAAAAAAGTTAAAGTCCCAATGATTGTCACACACACATCTGGGTGTGGTGAAATTTGTCCTCTGCATTTAACCCATCCCCGTGTGATTTTGATCCATCCCCTGGGGGAGAGGGGAGCAGAGAGCAGCAGCGGTGCCGCGCTCAAGAATCATTTGGTGATCTAACCCCCCAATTCCAACCCTTAATGCTGAGTGCCAAGCAGGGAGGCAATGGGTCCCATTTTTATAGTCTTTGGTATGACCCGGCCGGGGTTTGAACCCACAACCTTCCGGTCTCAGGGCGGACACTCTACCACTAGGCCATTGAGCTGGTTAATGATTTGGAGTGACACAGATGGTTTGATAATATTATTGCTTATATAATAGTTATTTGATATATAATTTATATATCGTAATATGGGTCTGTGGAATATTTTGAAGTGCAAGCGCCGTCAGCGGCGCGCACCCATTGTTGACATAAAGGATGATCGATGGATTTAATGAATTGGAGTGACACATGGTTTTATAAACGTGTTATTTATGTAATAGTTATTTGAATAACTCTGAATGTTACGTCAGGCCCGTTCTCAGCTCTTCGTTTCTGTTTATGTTACGTTAGCATACCTATCGTTTAGCCTGTTGTTGCTCGTTTATGTCTGTTCTTGGTGTTGGATTTTGTCGAATAAATCTCCCCCAAAATGCGACTTATACTCCGGAGCGACTTACATATGTTTTTTTTTCACGTTATTGTGCATTTTATGGCTAATGCGGCCTATAATCCGGAGCGACCTTTAGTCCGAAAAATACGGTATGTTATTCTACACCATTCACTTTATTAGTGTGAAGGCGAAGACCTTATTCTACACCATTCACTTTATTATATATATATATTTATTATTATATCGAACACAATCCGTTCCAGAAGGCTGTTCGAGAAGTGAATCATATTTTCCCATTACAGATAATGGAAAAAAAATGACCCCTCCGTGAGTCGTCACCTTATCGTGGTGGAGGGGTTTGCGTGCCCCTATGATCCTAGGAGCCATGTTGTCTGGGGCTTCATGCCCCTGGTAGGGTCACCCATGGCAAACGGGTCCTAGGTGAGGGGCCAGACAAAGCACGGCTCATCAGCCCCTTATGATGAAAAAAATTAATGGATCACGTTTTCCCTCGCCCGGACGCGGGTCACCGGGGCCCCCCTCTGGAGCCAGGCCTGGAGGCGGGGCTCGAAGGCGAGCGTCTGGTGGCCGGGCCTTCGCCCATGGGGCCCGGCCGGGCTCAGCCCGAAAAGGAAACGTGGGTCCCCCTTCCCATGGGCTCACCACCTGTGGGAGGGGCCAAAGGGGTCGGGTGCATTGCAAGCTGGGCGGCGGCCAAAGGCAGGGACCTTGGCGGTCTGATCCCCGGCTGCAGAAGCTGGCTCTTGGGACATGGAATGTCACCTCTCTGGCTGGAAAGGAGCCCGAGCTGGTGTGCGAGGCAGAAAAGTTCCGACTAGATATAGTCGGACTTGCCTCCACGCACAGTTTGGGTTCCGGTACAAGCCCTCTCGAGAGGGGCTGGACTCTCTTCCACTCTGGAGTTGCCCACGGTGAGAGGCGTCGAGCAGGTGTGGGTATACTTATTGCCCCCCGGCTGGGCGCCTGCACATTGGGGTTCACCCCGGTGAACGAGAGGGTAGCCTCCCTCCGCCTTCGGGTGGGGGGACGGGTCCTGACTGTTGTTTGTGTCTATGCACCAAACGGCAGCTCAGAGTACCCACCCTTCTTGGAGTCCCTGGAGGAAGTGCTGGAGAGCGCTCCTTCTGGGGACTCCGTCGTTCTACTGGGTGACTTCAATGCTCACGTGGGCAATGACAGTGAGACCTGGAAGGGCGTGATTGGGAGGAACGGCCCCCCCGATCTGAACCCGAGCGGTGTTCTATTGTTGGACTTCTGTGCTCGACACGGATTTTCAATAATGAACACCATGTTCAAACATAAGGGTGTCCATGTGTGCACTTGGCACCAGGACACCCTAGGCCGCAGTTCGATGATCGACTTTGTAGTCGTGTCATCGGATTTGCGGCCGCATGTTTTGGACACTCGGGCGAAGAGAGGGGCGGAGCTGTCAACTGATCACCACCTGGTGGTGGGTTGGCTCCGATGGTGGGGGAAGATGCCGGTCCGACCTGGCAGACCCAAACGTTCTGTGAGGGTCTGCTGTGAACGTCTGGCAGAATCCCCTGTCAGGAAGAGCTTCAACTCCCACCTCCGGCAGAGCTTTTCCCACGTCCCGGGGGAGGCGGGGGACATTGAGTCCGAGTGGACCTTGTTCCGCGCCTCCATTGTTGAGGCGGCCGACCGGAGCTGTGGCCGTAAGGTCATTGGTGCCTGTCGTGGCGGCAATCCCCGAACCCGCTGGTGGACACCGGCGGTAAGGGATGCCGTCAAGCTGAAGAAGGAGTCCTATCGGGCCGTTTTGGCCTGCGGGACTCCGGAGGCAGCTGACAGGTACCGGGTGGCCAAGCGGAACGCGGCTTCGGCGGTTGCTGAGGCAAAAACCCGGGCGTGGGAGGAGTTCGGCGAGGCCATGGAGAATGACTTCCGGACGGCTTCGAGGAAATTCTGGTCCACCATCCGGCGTCTCAGGAGGGGGAAGCAGTGCAACGTCAACACTGTTTACAGTGGAGATGGCGTGCTGCTGACCTCGACTCGGGACGTCGTGTGTCGGTGGGGAGAATACTTCGAAGACCTCCTCAATTCCACCGACACGCCTTCCATTGTGGAAGCAGGGCCTGGGGACTCTGAGGCGGACTCTCCAATCTCTGGGGTTGAAGTCACTGAGGTAGTTAAAAAACTCCTCGGTGGCAAGGCCCCGGGGGTGGATGAGATCCGCCCGGATTTCTTAAGGGCTCTGGATGTTGTGGGGCTGTCATGGCTGACACGTCTCTGCAGCATCGCGTGGACATCGGGGACAGTGCCTCTGGATTGGCAGACTGGGGTGGTGGTTCCCCTCTTTAAGAAGGGGGACCGGAGGGTGTGTTCCAATTACAGGGGAATTACACTCCTCAGCCTCCCTGGTAAGGTCTATTCAGGGGTGCTGGAGAGGAGGGTCCGTCGGGAGGTCGAACCTCGGATTCAGGAGGAACAGTGTGGCTTTCGTCCTGGCCGTGGAACAGTGGACCAGCTCTTCACCCTCAACAGGATCCTCGAGGGTGCATGGGAGTTCGCCCAACCAGTCCACATGTGTTTTGTGGACTTGGAGAAGGCGTTCGACCGTGTCCCTCGGGAGGTTCTGTGGGGGGTGCTTCGGGAGTACGGGGTACCGAGCCAACTGATAAGGGCGGTTCGGTCCCTGTATCACCGATGCCAGAGTGTGGTCCGCATTTCCGGCAGTAAGTCGGATTCGTTCCCAGTGAGGGTTGGACTCCGCCAAGGCTGCCCTTTGTCACCGATTCTGTTCATAATTTTTATGGACAGAATTTCTAGGTGCAGCCGAGGCGTTGAGGGTGTCCGGTTTGGGGACCTCAGCATCGCGTCTCTGCTTTTTGCAGACGACGTTGTGCTGTTGGCTTCTTCAGGCCGTGATCTCCAGCTCTCACTGGAGCGGTTCGCAGCCGAGTGTGAAGCGGTCGGGATGAGGGTCAGCACCTCCAAATCCGAGTCCATGGTCCTCGATCGGAAAAGGGTGGAATGCCCTCTCCGGATCGGGGATGAGATCCTGCCCCAAGTGGAGGAGTTTAAGTATCTTGGGGTCTTGTTCACGAGTGAGGGGAGGATGGAGCGTGAGATCGACAGGCGGATCGGTGCAGCGTCGGCAGTAATGCGGACTCTGTACCGGTCCGTCGTGGTAAAGAGAGAGCTGAGCCAAAAGGCAAAGCTCTCAATTTACCGGTCGATTTACGCTCCTACCCTCACCTATGGTCACGAGCTATGGGTCGTGACCGAAAGAACGAGATCCCGGATACAAGCGGCCGAAATGAGTTTTCTCCGCAGGATGTCCGGGCTCTCCCTTAGAGATAGGGTGAGAAGTTCGGTCATCCGGGAGAGACTCGGAGTAGAGTCGCTACTCCTCCACGTTGAGAGGAGCCAGATGAGGTGGCTCGGGCATCTCATCAGGATGCCTCCTGGACGCCTCCCTGGGGAGGTGTTCCGGGCATGTCCCACCGGTAGGAGACCCCGGGGACGACCCAGGACGCGCTGGAGAGACTATGTCTCTCGGCTGGCCTGGGAACGCCTTGGGATCCCCCGGGATGAGCTAGATGAAGTAGCTGGGGAGAGGGAAGTCTGGGAGTCCCTCCTGAAGCTGCTGCCCCCGCGACCCGACCCCGGATAAGCGGAAGAAGATGGATGGATGGATGGATGGAAAAAAAATGAATCCGTTCCAAGCAAAAAAAAAAACTTTTTTAAGCATTTTTTCATTTGCGCATTTTTGTCCAATCGCGCAACTGCAGCGCACCGCCGAACGCGCAACTACACCGCGCTGGTCGCATTATTGTGACAGAGCCGTCGCTGAAATTTAGAACATATTTTTAAAGTCCTGATGTACTTTCCAAAATTTAAGTGGACATCAGTGCGCAACCGTTGCGCGCCGCCGACCGCGCAACTGCACCGCGCTGGTCGCATTATTTTGACAGAGCGGTCGCTAAAATTTAGAAAATATTTTTAAAGTCCTAAATTAGGACTCCTAATGTACTTTCCAAAATTGAAGTGGACCTCAGTGCGCAGGGAGCTTAATTTGGTCGGATCGCGCAACCGCAGCGCGCCGGGCGCGCAGTGTCGCATTGCTTTAAGAGCGTCTTTGTGTTTTAGGATGGCTTTACTGCTCCCACTTGCTTCCTTTAGAGGCATTGTGGTAAATTTTTATTCTGGTATCATGCAATGTATATCTCACTAGTAAGCCAAAGTGTGACCAGGTCATGTTCGGGTCAGGTTCGTGCGGGATTGTTTGGGGCTTGGTCCAGGAACGTAGACTCATTGGCACCAGACACATCTGGTTTCCATTAACAACTGACAAGATGTACACCGTGTAGAGTTGGGGAGGCTGACTGGGGGGTCATTGATCATCCAACACCCCCGTGTGCGCGCACCCGAGTGAAGGGAAGTGCGGGGGTATACGTTTTAGGGCAAGAGTAGACAAAGGACTCGACATCTTGGCTAGGGCGCGAAACACTTCTCTCTGACATCGGTTGAATAAAATCTTTCCCCAATCAGCCGTGTGTGACTGAAGTTTTCCTTCCCCAAGCCAGCCACTTTTTCACCGTTTGTTTGGAAGACCAGCTGACCATCGAAGAGAATTCACCACAGCATTATTTGAGTTGATGCAATCCTCAGAGTAACGAGAACGTAATAACGAACAGAGTCAGTTGGCATGCGGGTCCTCTCGGCTCATCTCGCGAGGTTTCTATTTATTCTATTTATTTATTTTTATTTCATGCACTGATCGGTTGGCACTTTTTAAATTTCGTTGTACATGTGTGACAATGACAATAAAGATCTATTCTATTCTTGACAACCGAATTTCGTCCGACATCCGAAGCAAAAAAAATCTCGAATTTTTTGTTCGAATACCGATTTGTTCGAGAGCTGGGACGTTCGAAAACCGAGGCTCCAGTGTGTATATATATATAGTCCGCCCTGAGACTGGAAGGTTGTGGGTTCAAACCCCGGCCGGGTCATACCAAAGTCTATAAAAATGGACCCATTGCCTTTTTTTTTTTTTTTGGGGATTTGGTTCTCAATTTAGGAAGCGCACTATCCGTGCTTCACGGCAAAAGCCAGAGCCAATCACCTGTTATCCAATTTACTCCCTGCATGTTCATTTTCTTTTGCAATGTAAGGAAAAGACTGAGACACCGAAACAAAATTTAGACTTACACAGGTTGGTTGAGTTCAATCAGAATTCTTGTTAAGAAAGCTCTGTTTTCAGGAAAGTACAATACAGCGCTGGGCCTTTCGTGCGACCATGCTCAAGAGCAGAAAGTCTCCATTCAGAAAAGGCAACGTTCAAGGTTCTCTGGTCAGCTTATATTCAGTTGCACATGCCGGTGTGGGCCGAGTTTGATGGGTGATGAGTCAGGGGGTGTGGTAAGTTCGCAGGAGAGTTTGAACTCTCTCCCCCCTTCTGCGTAGCGTCCTGTACTTTTGCGCTATATTCTGACTGTCTGCTGTGTGCACACTTGCTCCGTTTTGCTCCTCTTATTTATTGTGTTATTTGTTTATTTATTATTTATTCATCACTCTTATTATTCATTGTTTGTGCCTTCTTGTTTTTATTTTGTGTTGTTTATGTCAGGCTTGGAGCAGGGAGAGGACTCGAACGCAGAATTCCAACAAGAGGTGTTTTATTCTCTTAAGCGGAAGACCGCACAAAAAAAAAGCGCCTCACGACGAGGGACAAAAAGGCAAAAACCAAGGCGCCTCAAAAACGAGGAAAAAAGGCTAGGAACAGCAAACAAAAGGCGCCTCAACAATGAGGGAAAACAATGGCATAAACCTAACTAAACCAAAAAACACCGAGCTCACGCTGGGCAACGGGTATCTTCTATCTATGACTCTCCAGGGATGACTGTGACAAAAGTGATCGCTAGTGTGCATGACGAGGCAAGACGCACTGGCACAAGACAAGGGGAAGACGCAGGCTATATACACACACGGAAGGAGGAAGACACAGGTGCAGACAATTAGGGCCAACGACACAGGTGCACACAGTTGGGATCAGGGAAGTCAAGTGGCCTGACGCGCAGAGGAAGGACCCACGAACTGAAACGAGAGTTACAAAGATAAAACAGGAAGTGATAATACGAAGGACAGGACAAGACAAAACAACCCACAAAACACGACAGCATGACATAACCCCCCCCACTAGGGCCGGATCCCAGACGGGTCAGGAGCATCAGGGTGAGCCGCGTAAAAGTCATCAAGCAGTCCGGGATCCAAGATATAACTTCGCGGCACCTATTGCCGCGCCTCTGGCCCATAACCCTCCCAGTCGACCAGGAACTGCCAGCCCCGTCCCTTCCTGCGCACGTCCAACAGCTCCTTGACCGTGTAAGCAGGCTCACCCCCCACTGTCCGCGGAGGCGGAGGCAGCGCGGGAGCCGGCACCATCCTACTCTCCCTGACCGGCTTAATCTTCCTGACGTGGAAGGTGGGATGCACGGCAAGGGACCGGGGCAGGCGGAGTCGCACAGCGGCCGGACCAACGACTTTGGAAATGGGGAACGGACCCACAAAACGGGGGGCCAGCTTCCTGGAGCCCACCTGGAGGGGAAGGTCCCGGGCGGACAGCCAGACCCGTTGGCCTCGCGGGTAGACGGGCGCCGGTCGTCGCCTCCGGTCGGCCATCTTCTTGACTCTATCGCCCTGGCGGACCAGCGTGGCTCGTGCCGCCGCCCAGATGCGACGACAGTGTCTCACCACGGCGCGCGCCGAGGTAACGGACACCTCTGGCTCACTATCGGGGAAGACCGGGGGCTGGTAGCCAAATACGCACATGAAGGGGGACATCCCGGTAGCCGTGGTAGGCAGGGAGTTGTGGGCGTATTCCACCCATGTTAGATGCTTGCTCCACGAGGAGGGGTTCTGGGTTACCAGGCAGCGGAGGCCTGTTTCCAGCTGCTGGTTTATGCGCTCCGCCTGGCCGTTCGCCTCCGGGTGATAGCCCGAAGTGAGGCTCACGGTGGCCCCTATGAGCTTGCAAAACTCCTTCCAGAACCTGGACACAAATTGGGGACCCCTATCTAAAACGACGTCCCGCGGAAATCCGTGCATTCGGAAAACGTGGTCCATGAGGACATCTGCCGTTCGCTTAGCTGAAGGCAACTTGGGCAGGGCAATGAAGTGGGCCATCTTGGAGAACCACAGTGAGTATCGTCGTCTTTCCATTTGACACAGGAAGCCCCGTGACAAAGTCCACCGAGATGTCGGCCCATGGTCGAGAGGGAATGGGGAGGGGTTGCAGCAAACCCACACGGGCGCCGGGGGTGTTCTTATTCCGCGCACAGACGGGGCAGGCTGCAACGTACTCCCTGACGTCTGCCCCCATGGAGGGCCACCAGAATCTCTGCTGTACTACGTACATGGTTCTTCGCACGCCTGGATGACAGGCGAGCCGGGAGGTGTGTGCCCAGTGGACAACTTGGGAACGCAGCCTGGGAGGAACAAACAATCGATTCACCGGGCCTCCCCTAGGGGGTGGTTCGTCGCTGTTGGCCTGCTTCACCAGGCCCTCTATGGGCCAGGTTACGGCTCCCACCACACAGTGAGTGGGGAGAATGGGTTCGGGCTCCTTGGCCACCGGATCTGGACTGTAGATGCGCGATAGCGCATCGGGCTTGATGTTTTTGGCCCCCGGTCTGTAAGACAAGGTGAAATTGAATCAGTTAAAGAAAAGGGACCAACGAGCCTGGGGTGAATTCAGTCTTTTAGCATTCTTGATATACTGTAGGTTCTTGTGGTCAGTCCAAACCAAGAAGGGTTGCTGGGCTCCCTCCAGCCAGTGTCTCCATTCTTCGAGGGCCTGTTTTACTGCCAACAATTCTCGATCCCCCACGTCATAATTCTGTTCAGCGGGCGTCAGCCGTCGGGACAGGAATGCGCACGGATGAAGCTTGTTGTCTGCCTGGGACCTTTGTGACAAGACGGCGCCGATTCCCTGACTGGAGGCGTCAACCTCCACCACGAACTGACGAGATGGGTCGGGCAGTGTGAGGATCGGGGCGGAGCTGAATCGCTTCTTCAACTCCTGGAAGGCGGCTTCCGCCTTCGCCGTCCAACAGAACGGAACTGTCGGGGAGGTTAGAGCATGCAGTGGAGCCGCTGTGGCGCTGAAGCCTCTGATGAACCGCCTATAAAAGTTAGCAAAGCCAAGAAATTGCTGCACTTTCTTGCGGCTATCAGGTATAGGCCACTGTGTCACCGCGCTTACTTTTGCCGGGTCCATCTGTACTTTACCAGGGGCTATGATGAAGCCAAGGAAAGATATAGTATTGGCGTGGAACTCGCTTTTTTCGGCTTTTACGTAAAGTTGATGGTCAAGGAGGCGTTGCAGGACCGACTTAACATGAGACTCATGGGTCTCCAAATCCGGTGAATAGATCAGGATATCATCCAAATACACAAACAAAATGATCTAAAAAGTCTCTCAGAACGTCATTAATCATGGCCTGGAAAACAGCGGGCGCATTGGTGAGGCCAAACGGCATTACGAGGTACTCAAAGTGTCCTCTGGGAGTGTTGAATCCCGTCTTCCATTCATCGCCCTCCCGGATGCGCACGAGGTGGTAGGCGTTACGCAAATCTAGCTTGGTGAACACCCGAGCTTGCTGCAATTGATCGAATACGGTTAACATGAGTGGAAGGGGATATCGATTCTTAATTGTGACCTGGTTGAGGGGACTGTAGTCTATGCAGGGGCGTAGGGTACCGTCTTTTTTGCCCACAAAGAAAAAACCGGCCCCCGCAGGGGATGACGATGGTCTGATCAACCCCGCCTTAAGCGACGTGTCAATATAATCATTTAGAGCCTGCTTTTTGGGTCCCGAAAGGGAATAAAGTCTCCCTTTGGGTATAGTAGCGCCGGGCAAAAGCTCTATGGCGCAGTTGTAAGGACGGTGGGGCGGTAGAGAGCTAGCCTTGACTTTGCTAAATACCTCCGCGGGTTGATGGTAACATACGGGAACTCCGGTCAGATCCGGGGTTTCGGGGTCTGGGACAGGGGGAACAGAGTCGGGGTTAGAACCTCGTGTAGGGCTTATCGGGGGGTTAGGTTCGATACATGACCCTTGGCAATGGGGTCCCCATCCCCTTATCTCCCCGGACTCCCAGTCCATGGTTGGGTTGTGGCGTTTTAGCCAAGGATGCCCGAGGATAAGCGGATTCATGGGGGAGGTTACTACATGCAGTCTTACTTTCTCATGATGCTTCCCGAAAGACAGTGAGAGGGGTTCGGTTACATGGGATATATCAAAGAGTGCTTGACCATTGAGCGCCTTGGCCTTCACGGTCGTGTCTAGCAGTTCGGTCTTTACCCCTAATCTCCGAGCAAAGGCCCAGTCAATCAAACTCTCATCAGCCCCTGAGTCAATTAACACACCAAGTTTGGTGACCTTTCCTAGGCAGGTAAGTGTGCCGATGGGTAGGGCCCGACCCTTCTGCTGGACAACGGAGAAGGTGCTTACCGTCAGGTTCTTCCTCACCGGGCAGGAGAGGAGGATATGTCCTTGCTCACCGCAATAGTAGCATCTGCCTTCCTGGCGTCGGCGCTGCCTTTCCTCCTCGCTCAACTTGGCCCGGCCAAGCTGCATAGGTTCTGTCCCGGGCGGTAGCAGCGCCATGTTCGGCCTTTGGCGGTGCGTCTCGAGTGGTGACGACCCCACCACTGACACGGGGGGGAAGGCGGTCGCGCTCCGGCTTGCGCGCTGCTTCTTCCAGTCCTGCAATCTGTTGTCCGTGCGGATAGCCAGTGCGATGAGAGCGTCGAGGTCAGCGGGAAGGTCGAGGGGGATGAGTTGGTCCTGGATGGGTCCGGAAAGGTTTTCTGAAGTTTTCCTGAGCCCATTTGGTGATATCCTTTACACTCAAGTCGGTTTTTAAGGCAGTGCCGTCTGAGGGATCGAAGGTCACGGTCATTCAGTCTTGGTTTCCGGCCGTGGCGCTTGCAGTGATTTCACCAGATTTTCTGAACCTTTTGATGATATTATGGACCGTAGATGTTGAAATCCCTTAATTCCTTGCAATTTTGCTTCGTTGCAATGTTGTTCTTAAACTGTTCAACTATTTGCTCACGCAGTTGTGGACAAAGTTGTGGCTGTGGCTCAGGCAGTAGAGTGGGTCATTTAGTAACAGGAGGGTTGGCGGTTCGATCCCAGCTCTGTCAGAGTCCCACGTCGTTGTGTCTTTGGGCAAGACACTTCACACACCTTGCCTCCAGGTCGCCATTCTAAATGAGAAATTGTTCTCAATTGGCTTACCTGGTAAAACATTGAATAAAAAAAAAAAAGTGGTGACCTCACCCCACCCTTGCTTGTGAATGACTTAGCATGTTTGGGGATGCTCCTTTTATACCAATCATGGTACCTACCTGTTCCCAATTAGCCTGATCACATGTAGGATGTTCCAAATAGGTGTTTGATGAGCTTTTCTCAGCTTTCTCAATATTTTTTGCCACCTTTCCCAACTTCTATTGGACGTGTTGCAGCCATGAAATTCTAAGTTAATTATTATTTGGCAAAAAACAATTAAGTTTATCAGTTTGAAAGTTAAATATGTTGTCTTTGTAGTGTATTCAATTGAATATGGGTTGAGAAGGATTTCCAAATCGTTGTATTTTGTTTTTATTTACATTTTACACAATTTCCCAACTTCAACCGAATCCGGTTTGTACATGATCCAACTGACTGTTATTGACTCACCTAATATGACGAAATGATAACCTCACAAGCGGTATATGCCATTCCCACTTCGACATGTTCTTGGTCCTTTTTATTTTTGGCTGCTATCCATTTGCAATGCGTTCTTCTTTTGATAAGTCTGTAAAGTTCTTGCCACTTTGTTTGTCCCACTTGTCACACCCTGGTTGTCTACCATTCTCAAAGTGTGGCTTTTGCGTTTATGCAAAGTAGCGACATGTTTTCAGTACTGCTAAAGCAGCTTTGTTTACAGTTGCCACAGCACACTGCACACACCGTGGGATGCGTGACATCAATGCTCTACTGTATAGGAGGGGTAAAAAAAACAAAAAAAACAACGTTCAAGCGTATTTCTGACTGAGAGCCAGTATAAGAACTTTCGAACTGGAATAATATTCAGAAATTTGTTTTGGTCAGAAACTGAGAACGCCCCGGTTCTGAATGAGCTGCAGCTGTTTGATGTTTTTTTGAGCGAGTTCAGTACTAGATAGAAGAAAAAGACAACTCATCTTTATCTCTCATGATAAATATTTATTTGTTGCAGGAATCAGTGTGACAAATCACGAAGAAAAAACAGGTACTGAAGTCCACGGAGGCCCCCTGCACTGGAAAAACAAATTACGTTTTATTTGCTCAGCCCATTGATTATACACCGATGTTGAATGTTCATTTGATCATTTAATGTGTCGTGAATTAATACTCTTTTGCAGTGCAGGCATTACCAGGAAACCACATTAGACTATTTTGATTAATATTTTACTAGTCCAATAGTGGCTAAGGGTCTCCACGCTAATCGGAGTGCCTAATGCGGACACGGACACTCTGTTATTGGGTTACTTTACATGAACAAATGGCAAATTTGAGCAATGCACTGAAGTTCTGAATGGCCGAAATGGAGAAGATTTTCCTTCATGAACAGAGGTGCATCGAAAATTTTGTCCAAGCATATACAGTATCTCACAAAAGTGAGTACACCCCTCTCATTTCTGCAATGTTTTAATTATATCTTGTCATGGGACAACACTGAAGAAATGACACTGAGACAATGTTAAGTAGTCACTGTAAAGCAGGGATGTCAGTCATAGCTTCTTTCGGTGGGCCATTATGACTGTCAACCCAAATAAATGTATGAGCACCTCATATAAACAGTATAAGCTACAAAACAAACTGACAAATAACTCTTTTTCAAATCAGACGAGTAGAAAACTAGTCCAATATTAAAAATATATATATATTATTAAAAGTGAGGACAATTTGCAATTCTAGTAATGACACACAAATTTGATGCACAATTTGTCATCGCGGGCCACATAAAATGATGTGGCGGGCCGTATCTAGCCCCCGGGTCTTGAGTTTGACAGCAGTGCTGTAGAGCTTGGATAGCAAAGTAAATGTATTGTTACTTCAAAGTAACTCAAAATACAACAATGAATGTGTAAAATGCTGGCAACAAAACTGAGTACACCCCAACTGAAAATGTCAAAATTGGACCCAAATGTCAATATTTTGCGTGGGCACTATTATTTTCCAGCACCGCCGTAACCCTTTTAGGCATGGAGTTCACCAGAGCTTCACAGGTTGCCGCTGGAATCCTCTTCCACTCTTCCATGATGACATCACGGAGCTGGTGGATGTTGGGGACCTTGCGCTCCTCCACCTTCCGTTTGAGGATGCCCCACAGATGTTCAATAGGGTTTAGGTCTGGGGACATGCTTGGCCAGTCCATCACCTTCACCCTCAGCTTCTTTAGGAAGGCAGTGGTCATCTTTGAGGTGTGTTTGGGGTCGTTATCGTGTTGGAATACTGCTCCGCGGCCCAGTTTATGGAGGGAAGGGATCATGCTCTGCTTCAGTATTCCACAGTACATGTTGGCATTCATTGTTCCCTCAATGAACTGTAGCTCCCCAGTGCCAGCAGCCCTCATACAGCCCCAGACCATGACGCTCCCACCACCATGCTTGACTGTAGGCAAGAAACACTTCTCTTTGTACTCTTCACCTGGTTGCCGCCACACACGCTGGACACCATCTGAACCCATATCTATATCCTGAAGACAAGCAGGCTAAGGATATGGGTTACTAGAACCATGTCCTGTGGTCTGATGAGACCAAGATAAACATATTTGGTTCAGATGGTGTCCAGCGTGTGTGGCGGCAACTGTATATATATGTATTATACTGTATATATGAGGTGCTCATACATTTATTTGGGTTGACAGTCATAATGGCCCTCCGAAAGAAGCTATGACTACAATGCGGCCCGCGAAAAAAATTAGTTTGACACCCCTGCTTTACAGTGACTACTTAACATTGTCTCAAAGTGTTATTTCTTCAGTGTTGTCCCATGACAAGATATAATTAAAACATTGCAGAAATGAGAGGGGTGTACTCACTTTTGTGAGATACTGTACTGTATAATCACAATCAATGTCAGTATCATCATAACAAAACAAGATAACAACAAAACATAAGAAAAATATTTACCAGAGATGGGTCAATGCAAGTTGTTCCTCAGGTTGTACTCAAGTACATCTGTGCTGTGCTGCTTAAAGATCTGGAGATGGAGAGACAATTGTATGAGTTAGAGAAGTGATTTCAAACTGGTGGTAAATGCAAAATCTGGGATGCTGTTCGGTGGCGCACTGGTTAGCACATTCGCCTCACAGTTCGGAGGGTGTGGGTTTGATTCCACCTCTGGCCCTCCCTGTGTGAAGTTTGCATGTTCTCCCCGTGCCTGCGTGGGTTTTCTCCGGGCACTCCGATTTCCTCCCACATCCCAAAAACATGCATGGTGGGCTGATTGAGCACTCCAAATTGCCCGTAGGTGTGAGTGCGGATGGTTGTTTGTCTCTGTGTGCCCTGCGATTGGCTGGCATCCGGGTCAGGGTGTCCCTCGCCTCCTGCCCGCGACCCCCGTGGGGACAAGCGGTACAGAAAATGGATGGAAAAAAACACAGCGGCGCCTGGAAAGCGGACTTTAAACCGATGATGATGATATAATGAGATATGAACATTTCGGCTTACATAAAGCCTCCCAGAACGTGTCGCGTTTGCCCATGCTGGTGACTGGTGAAAGGAAATAGATGTGACGGGGCACTTGTGCTGCAGAGAGGCTGCTCATTTCGTGTTCTTATATCAGCCACGGAGAGGTTAATCTAGGGCTGTTTGATTATGGGTAAAAATCATAATTACGATTTTTCTGATCAATATTCACGATCATTTATACGATTATGTTTTAGAAATTCGAAAAGCATTTATTGAACATGTTTAAAAAAATAATCTCCTGTTAACAGTGTTGGGAAAGTTCTTTTTCTACACAAACTAGTTCAAAGTTCAGTTCACAAATTTTAAAATGAACTTGTTCGGTTCATAGTTCAGAATTGAAATTTTAAGAACTAAGTTTAGGGTTCCAAAAATGAAATGTTCATAGATCTTTTCTTCCTCCAATCAATAAAGAAAGGGTGAGTGGGG
The DNA here is from genome assembly GCF_901709675.1 of Syngnathus acus. Taxonomy (NCBI): domain Eukaryota; kingdom Metazoa; phylum Chordata; class Actinopteri; order Syngnathiformes; family Syngnathidae; genus Syngnathus; species Syngnathus acus. Next base: position 27,038,027 of record NC_051095.1, read on the forward strand.
GGCAAGCTGCTCATCGAGCGACATGAGTTTTAATCAAATGGCGCGTCTGTCATGGCGCCATGGGACTGTTTGTGACCCTTTTACCCCAATTTATTTACGGTATTTTCTGCACTATAAGGTGCACTGGATTATAAAACCGCACCTTCATTGAATTTTTTATTTTAGAATTGTTTTCATATATAGCGCGCACCGGATTAAAAGGCGCATTGAATAGAAAAGTTAAAGTCCCAATGATCGTCACACACACATCTGGGTGTGGTGAAATTTGTCCTCTGCATTTAACCCATCCCCGTGTGATTTTGATCCATCCCCGAGGGGGGAGGGGAGCAGTGAGCAGCAGCGGTGCCGCGCTCGGAAATCATTTGGTGATCTAACCCCCCAATTCCAACCCTTAATGCTGAGTGACAAGCAGGGAGGCAATGGGTCCCATTTTTATAGTCTTTGGTATGACCCGGCCGGGGTTTGAACCCACAACCTTCCAGTCTCAGGGCGGACACTCTACCACTAGGCCACTGAGTTGCTGCATCAAACTGGGGTTGACTAGGGTTGCATTATGCATCCACTAGATGGAGCTGGGCGGCTCGGTGGCGCACTGGGTAGCACGTCCGCCTCACAGTTAGGAGGGTGCGGGTTCGATTCCACCTCCGGCCCTCCCTGTGTGAGTGCGAGTGCGTATGGTTGTCTGTCTCTGTGTGCCCTGCGATTGGCTGGCAACCGGTTCAGGGTGTCCCCCGCCTACTGCCCGATGACGGCTGGGATAGGCTCCAGCACGCCCGTGACCCCCGTGGGGACTAAGCGGTACAGAAAATGGATGGATGGTTGGATAGATGGAGCTGTGCTAAATGGAATGTCAACCCAGTCAATGAGGTAAAAAAAAAAGTCCAACTCCCATTCTGTATGAAAGTGATACGGTTTGGCTTCTTACTTGGTCCAGCAACCCCACTCATTTTTGATGGTCTTCTCTTAAAAAAGAAACCACGATAAACGAACAGCAATGTAGCAAGGGATTACTGTAATTTGAATTTCAAGTGACGTCAGCAGCGCGACGTCGACGTCAGCAGCGCGACGTCAGCAGCGCGACGTCAGCAGCGCGACGTCAGCAGCGCGACGTCAGCAGCGCGACGTCAGCAGCGCGACGCGGCGTTGTTTACATAAAGGACAAAGATTGACTCGACGGAGCTCTCTTTCACTTCCGTGGATTGAAGTCGGGGGCCGGCGCTCGGCCGGGTGGCTGTCCAGGGACGGTGGATGGGGCTCGGACAATGCTTTTACGCACGCCCGGTCCTCTACCGAGCTGTCTTTCACCTCCGTGGATGGAAGTCGAGGGCCGGCGCTCGGCCGGGTGGCTGTCCGGGGACGGTGGATGGGGCTTGGTCATGGCTTTTACGCACGCCCGGTCCTATTCTATGGAGCTCTCTTCCATTTCCGTGGCTGGAAGTCCACGCCGCCACACGCCTGGAAGTTTGTTTTGTTAAATAAAGAGCCGTTTACCAAACCCACATCTTTCCTTGAACTTTGTTAACGCTACAATATAGTTATATAGTAGATCTGTGGAATAACGACGAGGCTGACGTCAGGGCGCACGCACGCGCGACGTTGTTGACAAAGGACGAGGAATTTGATCGATGGATTTAATGATTTAGAGTGCACAGATGGCCGGGTGGCTGTCCGGGGACGGTGGATGGGGCTCGGTCATGGCTTTTACGCACGCCCGGTCCTATTCTATGGAGCTCTCTTCCATTTCCGTGGCTGGAAGTCCACGCCGCCACACGCCTGTAAGTTTGTTTTGTTAAATAAAGAGCCGTTTACCAAACCCACGTCTTTCCTTGAACTTTGTTAACGCTACAATATAGTTATATAGTAGATCTGTGGAATAACGACGAGGCTGACGTCAGGGCGCACGCACGCGCGGCGTTGTTGACAAAGGACGAGGAATTTGATCGATGGATTTAATGATTTAGAGTGCACAGATGGTTTGATAACATTATTGCTTATATAATAGTTATTTGATATATAATTTATATATCGTTATATGGGCCTGTGGAATATTTTGAAGTGCAAGAGCCGTCAGCAGCGCGCACGCATTGTTGACAAAGGACGATTGATGGATTTAATGAATTGGAGTGACACAGATGGTTTTATTAACGTGTTATTTATGTAATAGTTTTTTGAATAACTCTGAATTTTACATCAGGGCCGTTCTCAGCTCTTAGTTTGTGTTTATGTCACGTTAGCATACCTATCGTTTAGCCTGTTGTTGCTCGTTCATGACTGTTCTTGGTGTTGGATTTTGTCGAATAAATTGCCCCCCAAAATGCGACTTATACTCCGGAGCGACTTATGTTTTTTTTCACTTTTTTGGGCATTTTATGGCTGGTGCGACTTATACTCCGGTGCGACTTATAGTCCGAAAATTATGGTAATGAGATGAGATCCATGTAAATTTTGGTGCCAGTTGATAGCTGACATTTTAAGCTAAAGTCTGTACAATGATTTCAAATGGGGAAATTGTGATCGCTTCCGACCGTGACGTCATAAACCTAGACATGGAGGGGAGGGGTGTGTGGCACTATTCCTTGTAAAAGGTGGGTATTTTTAAAGGAATTCATTGTATAATTATTTCTCCAAAATCAATGGATAAAATAGAAAATTCTAACTGTTAGGGTTTGCAGAATATCTTCATCGTATGATTATGTTGGAATGTAACCTGTGATAATTTACCTAGCCTGTCCTGTCTTACCAAAAGTAGTAGACCAAAGTGCTAAGCTCTTTTCACCTGATTGACTAGCTGCAGAGGAAGCAATCAGAGTTGCTTTGTTTCCACAAAGTCGTAAAAGGCCCCCTGCTATGCTTTGATCAGCAGGGGAGCGGCTACACCCCATCCTGTGTTCCAACACCCCCACTTTCAACCCCACTGTGTTTCTTCTCAATAAATATGCACCTGATGAGGCCTGACTTCAGACTTCATTCGACCATCGCTGTAAGCACAGCGACGAGTGAACTCTCCGCCTGCAGGTGTCTGAAACGACTAACTTGTCTCCAGTGTGGTTCTTGCAAAATAAGTTAGAGTGAACACTACCCTAACATTTTGGTGCCGAAACCCGGGACCCTCATACCCGCCATCTGGCTGACGGAGGACGACGCGCTGTACACCGTCGACGGGCCAGCGTCCATTAGGAGGACCTGGTAAAGAAAGACCTGGGAAGGAAATTCTTCGCTGGGCCAGCGTCTTAGGTCTGCCTTCGTCTGACAGAGGTGGATTGACGGGACCCGGCAGTGCAACGAACCAGGGGACAAGTAAGTTAACGCCCTAAAGTTGTGTGATTGTGTTGTTGTGAAACGCGTAAAAGGTAGAGGTGCACGGAATATAGCTTGGGTTCGAGTCCCAGGGGAAGTAACAGACTAAGAAAAGCAGAGCTTCTTTTTCGTTCATCGAAGAAGTGCGTAGATTCTTCTTTGTCTGTTCTTCCAAGCTGAGGGATCTGGCTTGGGTTAGAGTCCCAGTGGAAGGAACGTGCTAAGAAACACGGAGCTTCTTTTTTGTTAATCAAAGAAGGGTGTAGATATTTCTTTGTACGTTTCTCCGGCCAAAGAACAGCTTGGGTTCAAGTCCCAGTGGAAGGAACGGGCTAAGAAAGAACAGAGTTTCTTTTTCCTAATTGAAGAAGGGCGTAGATTCTTTTTTCTGTCCGTTCCTCCAAGCTGTGTTGGAGGGTTTTACACCCATCCTGGATAGGCCTAAAAATAAAAAGCGCTGGTGTTTGTGTGGTTGAGAGTGCGACTGGTAGGATAAATTGACCGCAAAGAGAATTTGGTGGAAGGTCAATTTAAACCTGCATTGAGGATCCTCAAAGAAAATAAAAATAAAAAAAATTGTATAAACCTAAAATACCTAATTAAGATGGGAAACAAAACCGGTAAATCCCTAGCTCTTGAAGGAGATGAGAAGTACATGGCATGTAAATTTCTTAATTGTATGCAATACATGCCAAAGTGGAAGAAAAAGTATGGAGTAGAAGGGACGTTGAAAGTTGAAGTGTGGAAGATGGTGGTTGATGTTTTGGAGGAGAGTGTAGATAGAACGACAAAGGGACTGAAAAAGAAAAGAAAAGAGAGAGAGTTGAATTGTGCTAGAATGTGGTTGAAAGCTTCACAAGAGAAAAGAGAACAAATTCAGGAGACAAAACCTGGAAAGATAAAAAGTGATGAGACCGCCATTCAATTAAGATTTGAAAAAGAATTCTGGGTGCACAGTGGCACCCCATTCGATGATGCGGCTGAGAGTGCTTATCAGCAACGTCTTAAAAACGCGCTCATCACTGTTTCCCCCCCCGACTTCGGCAACTGGGTGAGGAAACATTTGGTGGAAGTAGATATTGCAAGTGTGACAACAACTACGCAATGGGCCAAAAGTTCTGATGTATTTCATCTAGGCGATGATGATGATGATGTTGACCTAGATGAAGATACAACAGTCTTCTTTCATGGGTCCCAGCAGGCCAGAGGAAGAGGTAGAGGCCAACAAGGTCGCAGGCCGCAATATAATTCAAAACCCCCATCAGATTCTGACAACTGTTGGAACTGTGGGAGACGAGGACACTTGGCAAGAGCGTGTCGTTTTGCAAAACAATACCAATCAAAGGGTGGAGGAAGGGGCAGAGGAAAAGCCAAATTGTCAGCGTGACTAGATTCCTCCCCTGTGATCTCTTTTCTCATACAGAGGAAGAAATAACAGATGTCCATATGAAAGCAAGACATGTCATTGTCAGATTATTAGAACGTTTTTTTAGATTGTTAGAGCTCCTGTCCATGCAAGGAGTATGACAATGCTGTTGTATGCCCAATGACAAATGACCAGAGATCAAATTGTGTATGTACACTAAAGTTAAAATTTGCAAATCAAGTGGTAAATGAATGCAACTGGCTTCTAGAAGATAAATAAAACTTAGAATGTGCTGTCCTCGTGTGCGTGGGAGGGACCAGCTCATGATCGACCACAGGAAATGGCCAGCCTGTGACGAATCATTGGTGCTGGGATCTACCTTACGCGCGCGAGAGCTGTGCATGCGTGTTAAAATTATGAAAATTGGCTAAACTTTTAGTGCACAGAAATTTGCTAGACTGTGGTCTATCCAATTTGCACCGCAGAACAGAAACGCTTTTGAAAGATAAAAATGAGAGGAAAAGAGAGAAATCTGTTTGCGAGCAGAAACTGATCCACACTAGTGCATGTTAAGTAAGAAACGACAGAACATGCTTTCAGGAATTGGAAGAATCAAAATTGTGAAGGAAAACTTCTGATTGATTTGCCAGCAGTTTTTTTGCGTGTTGAGTTTTTTTTGGATTGGTGGATTGTTCTATCAAGAACCTTGAGATGGAAACGGTATGTGAATGTTGTGTGGTGAGCTTGGATGTATTGGGACCGATGTGATAGAAAGTCTCCTTCTTGGAGACTGCGTGTGAGATGCAAATGAGCATTGATGACTGATTGCCTGAATGAAGGGAAAATACAGGTTGAATGGTTGGCGTTGTTGGACACTTCTATCCAAAATTAGTAGAGCGACTTTGAAGAAAGAGTGATTTTGAGTACGTTAAATGCTAAGGAAGAAATAAATATATAAAGGGAACAATCAAAGTGGGTATGCAATTGTGAAATTGCCATACCAGATCGCTGAAGCAGAGGAGCTTCCATACAGCAGGTCGGCGCAGGCTGCTGAGCTAATTGCACTAACAAGAGCTTGTGAATTGGCGGAAGATAAGGAAGTCACTGTATACACAGACAGTCAGGATGCGTTTTCTACTCTGTTCTATTTTGCAAAACAATGGGAGCGCAGGGGGTTGACGACATCAACTGGTAAGCCAGTTACCCATGCCTCCTTGTTGAAGGACTTGTTGCAGGCCATTCATTTACCTGCTAAACTGGCTGTGTGTAAATGTGCTGCTCACACCACAGGCACAGACGAAGCCTCGAATGGACACAGGTTAGCGGACAGAATTGCTAAAGAAGCGGCAGCAGGGAAACATGGCCATGAATTTTTTTTAATAGATTCAGAGGACACGCATCTCATAGATAAGACTATACTGACAGATATGCAGGGCAATGCTCCAATGGTGGAAAGACGAATGTGGACGACAAAAGGAGCAATAGCGGACACAGATAATATCCTCCGCGTCGATGACAAACCTGTTTTGCCTAAGTCACTTTTTAAAGCAGCGGCAATTGCGACGCATGGGCCTTGCCATGTGTCGACAGGGGGGATGAGGTCCATCATACATCAACAATTCACTACCTTTGGTTTGGATGTTTACTTAAAAAAATTTTGTAAAGCATGTCCCGTTTGTGTGAAACATAATCCACAAGGAAACATGAGACCTAAGAGAGGCTCATTTCCAAAACCGTCTTACCCATTTCAAATCATGCACATGGATTTTATTGAGCTCACACAAAGTGGACCTCACAAATACTGCCTAGTGATGATTGATGCATTTTCCAAATGGGTGGAAATAGTTCCGTCTAAACGTGCGGATGCCTTAACAGTGGCAAAAGCCATTTGCAAAGCCATCATACCGACTCATGGCATCCCCCAAACCATTTACAGTGACAATGGTCCACAGATGAAGAACAGTCTTTGGCAGACTGCATGATTAGAACGCTCAGACTGACAGAGGTGTCAAATGCAAATTTACTGCCGCCTGATCTTTCATCCTCACAGGTCGACAACAGCGTCAAGCCAGGAGACTGGGTCTACATCAAAGTCATCAAAAGAAAGAGCTGGGCCAGCCCACGGTGGGAGGGACCATTCCAAGTCCTGCTGACTACCCCCACCGCAGTAAAGATAGCTGAACGGCCCAGCTGGATTCACCTCAGCCACTGCAAGTTGCAGAGAGTGCTGGACCCCTAATTCGGAGTGGTGGGGAAGGCTAACTTCAAAGGAGTCCTATCGTTTAGGGTGGGACGTCTCAATGTTGGTGAAGAAAACAACGATCCCCACTCCGCTAGGCGAGGGGATGTCCCGGTGTCTCTGCCATCCTAGTAGCAACGGGGCTCCATATGCCAGATGGATCCTCTGCTGCGTTGTGGTTGGAGCGTGCTATGGTCTATGGACTCAACTGAACAGACCAAGTGACAATGTTGACCGTGGAAAACGATGGTCACACGATGAGAACTTTGAGGACTGGTCATGGGACCCCAGAAACCCATACGAAACCAACACTTGGTACCGCTACGTCAAATTCACTGTGAGATCGCACACACAGGAGGGCTGCTATGTGTGTTCCAAACTCCCGCCGTCCTCCACACAAGTTCACTTGGAGGCCAGAGCAATGAATGTCACTGAAGCGAAATGCATGGCATCCATGGGAGGAGTTGGATATCAACACCGTGCTGTCACAGTCAGTGATGCCGAGCCGTCCCGCCCTGGACTTGCGGAAGGTACCTGTGATCAGCTTTTCTGGACAAATCTCAATGTGACTGTTAAAGGACGAACACTGCCGCAGGTGGCCTTCACAGACCGGCCACCTGGAGTGAACTATACGTGTTACGTCCAAGGAAGTGAGACCCACAAATGCATTGACAGAGACTGCTCTCCAGGAGGGAACTGGATGGGAGCTTTGGACATCGCCACTGAGTGTCAGGATAAGAGAGCCATTTCAGGTGGTGAGGGCTCTCCGACCAACATGGCTGCACCATCAAACGGAACATACTTCATACAGAATGGCTGGTGGCTTTGTGGTCACAAGGTTTATCCGATGCTGCCCGCCAACTGGACAGGAGTGTGTGCACCAGTGTGGGTGACAGACCACACCTACAGGATACAACATCGTCAGCTGACGACAGCACACAACTCTTCTGGACGTCGCCGCAGGGCGATTGCAACCTTTGACCCCCATGACCCTGTCTGGGGTGCGAATGTTCCGGACGACCATAAAATATGGCCTGTCGGAAACAAAGTTGTTCATGCGCTTTTTCCTTGGATCGGAGTTGGAAAACAATCTCTCTTCATCGAGACACTGAACTATCGTTTTCAATCCTTTGTGAACCTCTCACTGCAAGTCGATGATGGACAAAATAGGGGGATCCAGGCTATTAGACTAATGGTCTTGCAAAACAGGATGGTTCTGGACTTGTTGACGGCAGCACAAGGTGGTGTGTGCCACATCATTGGGACTTCCTGTTGCACATACATTCCAGGAGATAACGACACGCACATCAAGGAAGCCATGAACTCACTGAGGAATTTACAGCAGGCCATGTCGGAGGATAACATCCCACATCAATGGGATTTCTTTTCATGGCTATTCTCTGGCGCGTGGTGGCAGTTGCTGTTGAAACTTGTGACTCCTGTGCTTGCTGTGCTGGTATTGTTGTGCTTGTTTACGACCTGTGTTATCCCGTGTTTGAAGTCTGCTGTGACAAGGTTTGTGTCTTCTACCGTGGCACAAGTGCATATACAACTTCTTAGAGATGACGGATGTGATGACTATGATGTGCTGCGAGATGTGGATTGCGTAGATGCTGTTTAGCTCAGCATTCTTTTACACAAACTTGATGATTTGACCATCGAAAATGCCTTGCAAGTGATGGGTACAATGATGTACTGTTTCTGTGTTTTTCTTTTTCTTTTTTTATTGATAACATTCTGGTCGCCTAAGGCAAAGGGGCCGTGTAACTCTTTTCCTGCATTTAATCTGGCCGCAGGTTTTTCAGTTGCACACAAAATTTGGACTGGAGCGTTGAGGGAAATACCTCGTCTTCACTGGAAATTATTGCTGTCATTGTATTTTCTTTCTTATGTTTGATTGATCGGGTTTGACATACTCATATGATAAAACAGGGGGGATATGTTAGGGTTTGCAGAATATCTTCATCGTATGATTATGTTGGAATGTAACCTGTGATAATTTACCTAGCCTGTCCTGTCTTACCAAAAGTAGTAGACCAAAGTGCTAAGCTCTTTTCACCTGATTGACTAGCTGCAGAGGAAGCAATCAGAGTTGCTTTGTTTCCACAAAGTCGTAAAAGGCCCCCTGCTATGCTTTGATCAGCAGGGGAGCGGCTACACCCCATCCTGTGTTCCAACACCCCCACTTTCAACCCCACTGTGTTTCTTCTCAATAAATATGCACCTGATGAGGCCTGACTTCAGACTTCATTCGACCATCGCTGTAAGCACAGCGACGAGTGAACTCTCCGCCTGCAGGTGTCTGAAACGACTAACTTGTCTCCAGTGTGGTTCTTGCAAAATAAGTTAGAGTGAACACTACCCTAACACTAACTTTTTTTCATTTTCCTGACAAAACAAAAAAGGAAGTGGGCTATTTAGCAAAAAATGAACTTCTTCGCTTTACTGTCCCTTGGGTTAACAATACATTTGCATTGTTTTTGTCAAGCAAAAAAGTTCCATATGATACTTTGTGTGTCATGTTTTTAAACAGAGAGCAGAGGGGCAGCAGTGAGTGCTTCTTTGGTTGACGCCATCTTCCTCTTAAACACATACAGAAGGCATACCAACATGTTGGTAGACAGGCGGCTTTGCATGGATGAATACTTGCATTCACGACAGAGTTGGCAAACTCCCCTTATTTGTTTTATAAATACCGGTGCTAAAATTAAATGGTAATGAAATATCAGTACAATAATGGTACCTGTGCCCCGTGCAACACTACATTGAGGAGCAAAAATTACACCCAAATCTTTCTCCAATCCTCTTCTCTCTTTTGTCAAGCTCCTCACTCTTTGAGGCAATTTTTAGTGTGAGGTTCTACAGTAGAATGTATACGGAATTCAAAGAATCGCATGACCCATATGTGTGGCTGTTTCGCTGAAAACCCGTACATGCATTTGCAGTGTGTGTGAAAGCTTCAGTTGCTATCCTCCAGTTACCATCCTCCAAAACTGTGGCAGATAGCACAATGCTGCTCCACTGAAAAACGAGGACAACATTTGCATTTACCATTCGCCAAATCATGATTTACCAGAGTCCACAGGAAAATAGACGATCCAAAGGCAAGACCAACACGTAACCAGTTGGGGGAAGTAGTGTCACGCTTGGAACTTGTAAACACGGGCCTGGACCCAACTGCAAACATACAGTGGTAAACATTAATGCATTTCCACACTTTAATACATGGTTAGGTTCAAAAATTGCTCTTTGGTGCACCTAATTTAGGTGCATATGTGCCCAAATTTTGTGATGTAGTGACTAAAAAATAAATAATTCTAAAGGCGGCCAGAGACGCATATGAATGGCTACTGTATCATAATACGGCTTTCAATCTTCTGTTCCTTGCACATTATGTTTATTATGGTTGTCACTGAGATTTATGCATGTTTGTATGTTTGCAGAGCTCCTTCGTCTCTGTCAATAAACGTTGTTAATAAAAGGTATGCGTCCCCAAAAAAACATCTCTTTCCTGACAATCCTCATTGTGTGTATTCTCTTACAAATGATAATTAAACATTAAAACACCTGCTTCTTATGCAGCTTATATATGAACAAAACAAGATTTTCCCCGAATTTTAGCTGGTACGATTTATAATCAGGTGCGGCTTATCGTTCAGAAATTACGGTAAACATACTGCACCAACAACCAAGACCCGTTGTCTTAGCAACACCTAAATTCCCACACCTATGCCCACAAAAAGGCAAAAGGCGGTGGCGCACTGCGTCCGCCTCACAGTTAGGAGGGTGCCGTTTCGATTCCACCTCCAACCCTTCCTGAGTGGAGTTTGCATGTTCTCCCCGTGCCCGCATGAGTTTACTTCTGGCACGCCGGTTTCCTCCCACATCCCAAAAACATGCTTGGAAGGCCAATTGAGCCCTCTAAATTGCCCCTAGGTGTGAGTGTGAGTGCGGATGGTTGATCGTCTCTGTGTGCCCTGCGATCGGCTGGCAACCGGTTCAAGGTGTCCACCGCCTACTGCGCGATGACTGCTGGGATAGGCTCCAGCACGCCCGCGACCCCCGTCGGGACAAGCGGTATAGAAAATGGATGGATAAATACCATATACGTTGTGCCAAATGGAGAACTGACAACCCCTCCTTCTCAGTATTTACGAGTGATTTTAGAATGTTTTTCCTTTGTCTCAAGAGAATGAAAATAAGAAATTATGCTAGAAATTTAAGTGCAGTTATTGCTAAATAATTATTGTTTTGATTTTTATTTCTTGTTTATACTCCTTTATTTTGAATAGAAATGCCAACTATTCTTTTCTTTAAAATCCACTTTTGTTTGACTATTTATTTAACATTGCTGTTCAGATATTCTTACTATCAATGTTGTACCTGAAGGTGTTCATGACCTCGTTCATAATTAAAAAGAACATGAGCTGGGGGGTATTCCAGAAAGCAGGTTCAACATACTCTGAGTCTATCCCTGAACTCTCAGTTGACTTACTCTGAGATGGGAGACTGTATTCGGTTCCAGAACAGCTTATCCGAGTTAGTTCAATCAACTCTGAGACTCTGAGTATTCGGTTCCAGAAAAGCTGATCTGAGTTACCGTATTTATTCTAATTTATCGCCCAGTGTGTGTTAGCGATGACATAAACAAAAAACATTGATACCTCTAATTATCAACCACGCTGCTAAAAATTCCCCCCAAAACTTACGTTTTCCTCCGCGACCGCATGCCGACATCATTGCGCAAGCGCATTGCTGCCTGGTTCTGAGAGCCTATGAAATGCCGCGGGATTTGCTTTGAAATTAGGTCATAATCATAGTTCCGGATTGACACGTTTTCTGATTGGGCCAAGGAAAACGAAACCACGCGAATCTTTCCTGGAAATATTTGATTTCAGACGGATTTGAATGATCAACTGAAAAAATGCCATATTATCACCCATTTCAGTGCCCCTTGGCGATCGGACAAAAAGTGTTCTCTATTAATCGCCCACCCCCCTGTTGGACATAAACCTTCTCTAATTATCGCCCTGTAAATACGGTAGTTCAATCAACTCCGAGTATGATAACCTGGAGTTACACGCGTGCACGACCACTATAAAAAGCAATCATCAATGGAGTCCTGATACCACGAGTCACCATGACAATTGAGGAAAAACAGATCACCTTATTTTACCACAATCGAGTCAAAGGTCCTTATGCAAGCCTATGGCGAGTACGAACGTATTTTTCGCCGCAAATCTAATACGGCTGCAGCAGCGAAGGAGAGGGAGACGTCATGGGAGGAAATTGCCGCCCGAGTGAATGCGTCAGTTTAAATCAGGGGTCACCAACCTTTTTTAAACTGAGAGCTACTTCCTGGGTACTGATTAAGGCAAAGGGCTACCAGTTTGACACACACTTCTGAAATAGCCAATTTGCTCAATTTGGCTTTCACTGTGTTGTTATTGTCATTTCTAGTTCACATGTAAGTGTGATTTTAACAAGAATAGCAAAAATACAGTCAAACTTTGGTTTTTGACCACAATCTGTTCCAGAAGGCGATTCGAGAAGCGAATGGGTCGAATTCCGAATCTATTTTTCCCATTACAAATAATGGAAAAAAATTTAATCCGTTTCAAGACAAAAAAACCCCGCCTTTTTTAAGCATTTTTGTCATTTGCGCATATTTGTCCGATCGCGCAACTGCAGCGCAGCGCCGAACGCGCAACCGTAGCGCGTCGCCCACCGCGCAACTGCACCGCGCTGGTTGCATTATTGTGACAGAGCCGTCGCTAAAATTTTGAAAATATTTTTAAAGTCCTGATGTACTTTCCAAAATTTAAGTGGACCTCAGTGCGCAGGGAGCTTAATTTGGTCCGATCGCGCAACCGCAGCACGCCGGGCGCTAACTGTCGCATTGCTTTAAGAGCGTCTTTGTGTTTTAGGATGGCTTTACTGCCCCCACTTGCTTTTTTTGGAGGCATGATTAGGGGTTAATACAATCCTCAAAGTAACGAAAATACAATAACAACGGAGTCAGTCGGCATCCGGGCCGCGCGGTCGGGTTTTCTCGGGTCCCCCCGGCTCATCTCGCGAGGTTCGACCTCCGAATTTTGTTCGACAACCGAAGCAAAAAAAATCTCGAAAATTTTGTTCGAATTCCGATAATTTCGAGAACCGGGACGTTCGAAAACCGAGGTTTGACTGTAAAATAAATAGATGCAGCTCACTGACAAGTGGCGCTATTTGAGCTAATTTTAGAACAGTCCTGCGGGCGACTCATGCGGTCAAATTCAAAAAAATTACGAAGCACTCAGAGACTGTCACACTTGCATTGTTTCAACTGGCTTGGAACATTGCACGGGCTAAAAAGCCATACAATGAAGTGGAGTTCGTTAAAATATGCCTCAGTGACGTTATTGAATTTTATTTTCATCATGCTGCTGAGAATGCGCGTAGGAATACTGTCCACAGCCCTGCTTGCTTGTTATGAAGACAAATTTAGTTGTCGCGTGCGCGCCCGCGCCTGCCTGCCTGCGTGCGTGCACGTACAAGACCCACAATGCCCCGCGCGCAGCCAAGATGGAAGAACCCGGCAGTAGCGAGAGAACAATGTTTTGCCTCTAGATTTGGGGGGGAAACGGAGCGTAAGTTACGATCAATGCGGCCACGTTGAGTTGCACTTAGGCTAATGTTTACATTATGTACCAATGTCAAGGACGATTATGTCACCCAGCTTATATCATTGATGTGTTTCGATAGTTGTGGGGTCGTCACTAATTATTTGTGTTTAGATATATGTCTGAGCTATAATGGTGTAATTAATGATTAAAACTTGAAAGTATCTGTTTATTGTATTCGTTTATATGTTTAAGAAAGACAAAGCCATCACAAAACTGTTGTAATTATTTAGATTTTGATCTAAATTAGCCTTGAATAAAGACTAAGCAGTCACATGAATTAACAGGAAAAAATGGACAGCCGGACTCGGACTCGTGGTCAAGAGGCCGGACTCGGACTCGGTGCAAAAATCCGACCGAGACCACAGCCCTAATTTGAGCAAATTGGCTATTTCAGAAGTGTGTGTCAAACTGGTAGCCCTTTGCCTTAATCAGTACGCAGGAAGTAGCGCTCGGTTTAAAAAAAGATTGGTGACCCCTGTTTTATACCTATTGAAGTCATTTAAAATGTGACGCTGTAGCCTACACCAACACTCAATAAAATACTATTTCAAAACAAACATTGAGTTCTGCTCAGCCAACAGAAAAAAAGTGATGCTCTGCATCCCCTATATTATAAAGAAAACGCCATTTGCAAACAAACATAGTCCTATGCTTAAAGTTTGCTCTGGTGTCAGTGCTCGTCCGCAGTGTGTGATGTTGGAGCTATATGGCCGGAAAAGGGTTTAAAAAAAAAAACATTTTACAACTGCACACACCGACATTAGTGAGAACAGGTGAGTGTACCACTACACCATCAGGCATCCCATGGCCGGAGAAGGTTATTGAGATAAATTATACTGTTCAAAGAAAAGCAGTAGCGTTCGAAAAGATATTCTTCTAGAAATGATAAAACGTCTAATCTGGGTTGGAAGATTCTCCCGCGACGCAAAGCATTCTGAATTATTACGGCTTCGATTGGATTTTGAATTAACGGCCAATCCATGATTAACCGCTTTGTGTGAGAAGAGACACGGAGAAACTCTGGGTCTCTTGTAGCCACAGAGTAAGTGACCGCGGTAACTGACCCAGAGTTTAAGTTACCTCTCTTTCTGGAACGGATAACTCAGAGTTTCCCTCATTTTAGGGTTAACTTACTCAGAGTTTTTGCATAACCCGCTTTCTGGAATACCTCCCTGAACGTAGAGCATTTTTGCCTTGTGAGCGTTTGTGAATGCACTCATTCTGGGACCAATGAACGGTTTTGAATGGCAGTTCCCTTTTCGTTCAATCAAGGATGCCAGATTTTCTCTTCTTAGACTTCAAAATAATACCCTGCTAAACACACTGTAAACAAGGCCACAAACAGTGGCATGGCGCATGTGTCATAAAAAAGCGATGAAAGCACAATGACAGTTGTCGCTCCAGTCGATGAAAACGTCACGCGATGAGCAGCCCCTCTCGCCCTTTCTTGTCAAACAGCAACGATAATGTTATCCTGTTAGAGATCGGTTGCGAGCGTGCGTCCCTCAGTCCCTTCCCAGTACACGCGCACACAAGTGTCCGTTTGCAAGATAATCAGTGACACAGACACTTCCTCATTCAAATGTCCTCACACCAAGGACTAAGGCGACGCTAAAATCAAAGTCTGCTTTATTGTCAATTTCTTCACGTCAAGACACACAAAGAGATCGAAATTACGTTTCCCACTATCCCACAGTGACAACACATAGTACACAATATACATACAAGTAAACACAAAAAGTAAAAACAAGAAGGCACAAACAATGAATAAATAAAAGTGATGAATAAATTATAAATAAACAAATAACAATAAATAAGAGGAGCAAAAATGGAGCAAGTGTGCATATAGCAGACAGTCAGAATATAGCGCAAAAGTACAGGACGTTATGCAGCCGAGGGTGGAGGGAGGAGCGAGTTCAGGATCCTAACAGCCTGGAGTATGAAGCTGTTGGTGAGTCTGGTGGTGCGGGAGCGCAGAAGATCAAACGAAGAGTGAGCGGGGTAACTCACATTACACACAATCGTGGTCACCTTGCGGGTGAGATGGGAGGTGTAAATGTCCTTCAGGGAGGGGAGTGAAGCACCAATAATCTTACCAGATGTGTTCACTATGCGCTGCAGGGCCTTCATGTTGTATTCAGTGCAGCTGAATACAGCGATACAACTGGAGAGGACGCTCTCAATGGTGCCACGGTAGAATGAGGTCATGATGGCCGGAGGGGCACTTGCTCGCCTGAGTTTCCGCAGGAAATACAGGCGGCGCTGAGCTTTCTTCGCCAGTGATGCAATGTTGGTGGTCCAGGAGAGGTCCTCACTGATGTGCACCCCCAGGAATCTGGTGCTGCTCACTCTCTCCACCACAGCACCGTCGATGGTCAGTGGCAGGTGTCGGGTGTGACCCTTCCGGAAGTCAACAACAATCTCCTTGGTCTTGTTGACGTTCAGCAGGAGGTTGTTGTCCCTGCACCACGTGGCCAGAAGGTCGACCTCCGACCTGTATTGAGTCTCGTCGCCCTCGGTGATGAGACCCACCAGAGTCGCGTCGTCGGCATATTTCAGCACGCGGTTGCTGCTGTAAGTCGCAGTGCAGTCATGCGTCAGCAGGGTGAAGAGCAGCGGACTGAGCAACGTGTGCTCAATGTGATGCTGGCGGAGATATTGTCGCCAACATGTACTACCTGAGGCCTCTGACAGAGGAAGTCCAGTAGCCAGTTGCAGAGGTAGGTACTGAGGCCCAGCTTGTCGAGTTTGCAGATGAGTCGCTGTGGTACAATGATCACAAACTCCGCCAGTGGCGAGCAGTGCTTGCATACAACTACAGAGTCCCGGCACCATTCGTCACGGATGTAGACACAGATTCCTCCTCCACGCGATTTTCCCCCCTTTACAATGGCCCGGTCCGCTCGATAGCCCGCTAGCTGCTCCAGATGCACAGCAGAGTCCGGAATGTTGACAGTCAACCAAGTCTCAGTGAACACGAGCACACAGCAGTTACTCACTGTCCGGTTCGTAGATCTCAGCAGTCGAATGTAATCCATTTTGTTGTCCAGCGATCGAACATTCGCCAGAAGAATGGAAGGCACGCCCGAGTTGGGTTGGCCGCTAGCCTGGCCCGGACGCCTCCGCGCTTGCCCCTCTTCTGCCTCCTCGCACACCGCTTCCGACGCTTTTTATCCGGGGAGGAGTAGCAGGCGACTCCGGCGTTCTTTCAGGCCGGAGTAGTCCGAGTTCCTTTAATGTCTCTGTTTCAAAGTTCAGAACGCTGCAAAACTCGCTTTCGCCGATGTCGAGTAGGACCTGCCTGCTGTACTTGTAGCACGACGTAGTAAGACGAGACGAACACGCAAAACTGTCGGACAAACACTCATTAAACGAACAAAACACCGTTCGGGTGGGACAGAGAGAGGTCGCTGAGAGGTCGCTGCGTGTGCACGCGCCGCCATCTTGATATCAGAGACGCTGCAAGTGACGCTGCACAAGGAAAGGCAAAAAAAAAAAAAAAATGGACTACTGGTGAGAGCTGTCTACTCCGTACTAACTCTACATACACTAAGCATCCGCGCCGCCCACTCACCGTGATCGCGAACAACAAAAAGACTATGGATTATTATTTTGTGATTATGAAGTAATTTATTGCGTATGAAGTTGAAATAAAAAATATAAAATGGAGAATGATTTAATTTGGATTAAAAATCTGACATGATGCAACCTGGCCTGTTTACTGCCGTCACAAACACCAATATTACCCTTCTTATTACTAGTACAACAATAACAATAATAAAACAAACTTAATACATCTAATAAAAAATTCATACAACTTTCATAAAACTGTTCATTTGTATTTATTATTATTTTAATCTTTAACTTTTCTGGTAGTGCAATTGACAACAGATTCTCATTTGCAATATCAATCTATCTGCAGGCAGCAAAGGATATAGTTACATATTTACAAGTTCATTTACAATGGGGTTTGAGGAATGTCGGTGCGAATGGTCAGCCCCTATACATTTACATCTAACCAAACCTGGCCCGCTTTGCAAAAAGTTTGGACACCGCTGATGTAGAAAATGAACTTTCCCAACACTGGTTACAACAGTTTATCCTCTACGAGTATTTGTAAATTTCATTGTTTGTTCAATCAATCATCAATCAATCAATCAATCGTCCATATTTTACATCAAATGGCAAACATAAACTTGTGCTATTTTGATGTAAAATATGGACGTGATGTGTGAATATTTGCTCGCGTCATTAAAGTCGAATGACGTTATCCCCCCCCCCCCCCCCCCCTTAAAAAATAGACGAGCGTTTAAGCTTCATTAATGCTAAGCTAAGGTCACTTTTGTAAATTAACAATCCCCGGATTTGCAGTCCAAAACGATAAAATTGAATACCACGTTATGTTGAAAACCATATTACTTGCTGTACTCACGTCTGTGGACAAAATAAGATCGAGCGAGTAGATTGGTTGCACTCATCTTTGTTCAGATTTCCCTTGCGACCTGAGCTCGAATTTTCCTTATTGGCTTCTTCTTCTGCTGCTGCTTCTTCTTCTGCTACTGCTTCTTCTGCTGCTGCTGCTTCTTTTGCTGCTGCTTCTTTTTCTGCTTCTTCTTCTGCTTCTTCTTCTGCTTCTTCTGCTTCTTCCTTTTCTTCCCTCGCCTCCTGGTGTGAAGTGCACACTTTAGAGAAGTGCGCCCTATGTCAGAGTGTGCAGGGTACAATCGTGCGAAAATGCAGAACGTAGACAGTGCGTTGCCACGTGTTGTATCTGCGTCATCGAAAAAGCGGCATAATATGTTTGTCTTGTCAGTTCTTCTGCTTAAAATGATTTTTAAACTTTTTTAAAATATTTTTTAAAGCAAAATATCGGGCTCGGGCTTCCTTCCAGTCAATGGCAGCTATGGTAGGGTGACCAGACGTCCTCCTTTTCCCGGACATGTCCTACCTATGAGCCCTAAAAGAATATCCGGGGGGAATTTCAAAATCGTCCGGGATTTTGTTGGACTGCCTCAAACATAATACATGTACAGTACACTGTCAATAGAATTGCCGCTCCGTTCCATTTCACTCAATTTTCACTCAGGTTTTTCTGTATCGTTCGCAAATAAGTCACGCCCTTCTCCTCAAATCGAGTCACTTTGCTACTAAATAGGGTGGGTTGACCGAGTGTTTACGAGGAGTTGAATAAAAAAATTCCCGTGCTTTCGCCATTGTCGTGATCCTTATGAAGCTGAGTGCTTCACATGCAAGGCAGGCAGGTGTCTGTGGCAAATAAAGGAGAGGAGCACTTTTTTCCCCTTCAAATGCTGCACCGATGGCCATATTTCTTTTGTCTTTTTTTACTTAGTATACCACTAAAGAACTCAAAAATGTCAGTGTACACATATGTTTTTGTTAGTGTAAATAGTTTTTTTGTTATGTTTTGTGTTATTCGGGCCAATAAATGCAATTGCTATACAGACACCATGTCATTTGTGTCATAACATATGACACAAATGACCCCCCCTGGAAAAATTACCCGCCCCTCCCAAAAAATGACCACGCCCCCTCCAAAAAAAGGTGTCCTCTTTTTCAGAAACCTAAATCTGGTCACCCAAAACTATGGATCCCCGATTGCACTATATGCGGCCTTTCCGCGTGTACAGCGCATGCACAGAAAACTTAAGGTTGCCACCTTGGATTTGTGAAAAAGAGGGG
Source organism: Syngnathus acus (assembly GCF_901709675.1). Classification (NCBI taxonomy): domain Eukaryota; kingdom Metazoa; phylum Chordata; class Actinopteri; order Syngnathiformes; family Syngnathidae; genus Syngnathus; species Syngnathus acus. The sequence goes on from NC_051095.1 coordinate 27,057,294, forward strand.
ACACTTGACCAAATGTCTGCGACAGAGGGCTATGGCATTATTACCAGTTCAGACTAGGGCCAGATCGAATATCGTTCTGCCGATTAAATCAGACAAATAATACTCTTTTGAAAATAATCAACGTCGGCCCACATACATACATACGGACGGACGTACCCTCCCACACGCTCGCACGCGCACAGCCCCCCCCACACACACACACGTTTGTCCAATAAGTGAAGCTGTGTCTTCATTTAACCCTCGATTCTGGTCAGTAACATTACGTTACATTGCTAAGGTTGTTCCATTTGTACAATAACCAATGTGCAATTTATAGGACCAGAGATATTTTTAACTCATTCATGAGTTGATTTATCTTTATTTCAGTTAAATGATTTCTATAAGAATTAATGCTTTTACATATTATTGTCACGACTCGTCCCCGATCATGTCCATATTGTCATAGTTTCTGTCCGTGTGTCTGTGTGCCCGCCCCTCCCCTCCTGTGTGCCCATGATCAGTGTGATCAATCTCACCTGCCTCTCATTACCTGTCTCGTATTTAAGTCCTGTCTGTGTGTCACTCCCGGTCGGATCATTGTTGCTGTCATTGTCACTCTGTCTTTTGTTCACGTCTCTGTTCAGTTTCTGTTGTTGGTTTTGTTTGTCAGTTACGTCAGTCTGCCAAGTCTGTTAGTTTGTTTTCATCAATAAACCCTGGTCCAAGCTGCACTTGGTCGCCCTGCTCCATTTCCATTCCGATCCGTGACAGAATGATCCGACCATCACAGCGACCAGCGACGCCGGACACGCGTCAACCATCGAAGTTCCCCCCGGCGACATCGGCTCCGCGGCCACCATCGGACTTCGCTCCAGGGATCCACCTTTGCGCTGCCGGATCCGCGGCTGTCGCCGGACTTCGGCCAGCGCCATCGGACTCGCAGCCGCCATCGGGCCCCACCCCAGCGTCACCGGAGGCGGCATTGCCGGGCCTCGTGCCAACAATGCCGGACCGGCGATCATCAGAGACCCTGCTCCCACTGCTGAAACACGCGTCTGACTCCTGCTGCTGCGTGCAGCTCTGGCTTCCTGTATGCCACCGTGTGCGGCTGTGACTCTTGCCGCTGCACGTGGTTCTGACTCTCCGTTTGCCGCAGAGTGCAGTTCTGTTTCCCCGAGTTTCCGCCGATTGCGGTTCTGTCCCCGAGTTTCCGCCGATTGCGGTTCTGTTTCCCCGGGTTGCCGCCGATTGCGGTTCTGTCCCCGAATAGCCGCCGATTGCGGTTCTGTCCCCGAATAGCCGCCGATTGCGGTTCTGTTTCCCCAAGTTGCCGCCGATTGCGGTTCTGTTTCCCCGAGGTGCCGCCGATTGCGGTTCTGTTTCCCCGAGTTGCCGCCGAGGGAGGTTCAGGCTTTATCACAGACCAGTGGGGTCGTCTGGACTGGTGCGCTGCCCCCCCGCGTGCCGCCGTGGGGGGTTGGTTTTTTGGGACGTCGGGAGCCGTCCCTTGTGGGGGGGTTCTGTCACGACTCGTCCCCGATCATGTCCATATTGTCATAGTTTCTGTCCGTGTGTCTGTGTGCCCGCCCCTCCCCTCCTGTGTGCCCATGATCAGCGTGATCATTCTCACCTGCCTCTCATTAGCTGTCTCGTATTTAAGTCCTGTCTGTGTGTCACTCCCGGTCGGATCATTGTTGCTGTCATTGTCATTGTCACTCTGTCTTTTGCCCCTCCGTGAGTCGTCACCTTATCGGGGTGGAGGGGTTTGCGTGCCCCTATGATCCTAGGAGCCATGTTGTCTGGGGCTTCATGCCCCTGGTAGGGTCACCCATGGCAAACGGGTCCTAGGTGAGGGGCCAGACAAAGCACGGCTCACACGAGCCCCTTATGACGAACAAAATAAATGGATCTCGTTTTCCCTCGCCCGGACGCGGGTCACCGGGGCCCCCCTCTGGAGCCAGGCCTGGAGGCGGGGCTCGAAGGCGAGCGTCTGGTGGCCCGGCCTTCGCCCATGGGGCCCCCGGCCGGGCACAGCCCGAAAAGGAAACGTGGGTCCCCCTTCCCATGGGCTCACCACCTGTGGGAGGGGCCAAAGGGGTCGGGTGCAGTGCAAGCTGGGCGGCGGCCAAAGGCAGGGACCTTGGCGGTCTGATCCCCGGCTGCAGAAGCTGGCTCTTGGGACATGGAATGTCACCTCTCTGGCTGGAAAGGAGCCCGAGCTGGTGTGCGAGGCAGAAAAGTTCCGACTAGATATAGTCGGACTTGCCTCCACGCACAGTTTGGGTTCCGGTACAAGCCCTCTCGAGAGAGGCTGGACTCTCTTCCACTCTGGAGTTGCCCACGGTGAGAGGCGTCGAGCAGGTGTGGGTATACTTATTGCCCCCCGGCTGGGCGCCTGCACATTGGGGTTCACCCCGGTGAACGAGAGGGTAGCCTTCCTCCGCCTTCGGGTGGGGGGACGGGTCCTGACTGTTGTTTGTGTCTATGCACCAAACGGCAGCTCAGAGTACCCACCCTTCTTGGAGTCCCTGGAGGAAGTGCTGGAGAGCGCTCCTTCTGGGGACTCCATCGTTCTACTGGGTGACTTCAATGCTCACGTGGGCAATGACAGTGAGACCTGGAAGGGCGTGTTTGGGAGGAACGGCCCCCCCGATCTGAACCCGAGCGGTGTTCTATTATTGGACTTCCGCAGTTCGATGATCGACTTTGTAGTCGTGTCATCGGATTTGCGGCCGCATGTTTTGGACACTCGGGCGAAGAGAGGGGCGGAGCTGTCAACTGATCACCACCTGGTGGTTGGTTGGCTCCGATGGTGGGGGAAGATGCCGGTCCGACCTGGCAGACCCAAACGCTCTATGAGGGTCTGCTGGGAACGTCTGGCGGAATCCCCTGTCAGGAAGAGCTTCAACTCCCACCTCCGGCAGAGCTTTTCCCACGTCCCGGGGGAGGCGGGGGACATTGAGTCCATGTGGACCTTGTTCCGTGCCTCCATTGTTGAGGCGGCCGACCGGAGCTGTGGCCGTAAGGTCATTGGTGCCTGTCGTGGCGGATATCCCCAAACCCGCTGGTGGACACCGGCGGTAAGGAATGCCGTCAAGCTGAAGAAGGAGTCCTATCGGGCCGTTTTGGCCTGCGGGACTCCGGAGGCAGCTGACAGGTACCGGATGGCCAAGCGGAACGCGGCTTCGGCGGTTGCTGAGGCAAAAACCCGGGCGTGGGAGGAGTTTGGCGAGGCCATGGAGAATGACTTCCGGACGGCTTCGAGGAAATTCTGGTCCACCATCCGGCGTCTCAGGAGGGGGAAGCAGTGCAACGTCAACACTGTTTACAGTGGAGATGGCGCGCTGCTGACCTCGACTCGGGACGTCGTGTGTCGGTGGGGAGAATACTTCGAAGACCTCCTCAATTCCACCTACACGCCTTCCATTGTGGAAGCAGGGCCTGGGGACTCTGAGGCGGACTCTCCAATCTCTGGGGTCGAAGTCACTGAGGTAGTTAAAAAACTCCTCGGTGGCAAAGCCCCGGGGGTGGATGAGATCCGCCCGGATTTCTTAAGGGCTCTGGATGTTGTGGGGCTGTCATGGCTGACACGTCTCTACAACATCGCGTGGACATCGGGGACAGTGCCTCTGGATTGGCAGACTGGGGTGGTGGTTCCCCTCTTTAAGAAGGGGGACCGGAGGGTGTGTTCCAATTACAGGGGAATTACACTCCTCAGCCTCCCTGGTAAGGTCTATTCAGGGGTGCTGGAGAGGAGGGTCCGTCGGGAGGTCGAACCTCGGATTCAGGAGGAACAGTGTGGCTTTCGTCCTGGCCTTGGAACAGTGGACCAGCTCTTCACCCTCAGCAGGATCCTCGAGGGTGCATGGGAGTTCGCCCAACCAGTCCACATGTGTTTTGTGGACTTGGAGAAGGCGTTCGACCGTGTCCCTCGGGAGGTTCTGTGGGGGGTGCTTCGGGTGTACGGGGTACCGAGCCAACTGATAAGGGCGGTTCGGTCCCTGTATCACCGATGCCAGAGTTTGGTCCGCATTTCCGGCAGTAAGTCGGATTCGTTCCCAGTGAGGGTTGGACTCCGCCAAGGCTGCCCTTTGTCACCGATTCTGTTCATAATTTTTATGGACAGAATTTCTAGGCGCAGGGTGTCCGGTTTGGGGACCTCAGCATCGCGTCTCTGCTTTTTGCAGACGACGTGGTGCTGTTGGCTTCTTCAGGCCGTGATCTCCAGCTCTCACTGGAGCGGTTCGCAGCCGAGTGTGAAGCGGTCGGGATGAGGGTCAGCACCTCCAAATCCGAGTCCATGGTCCTCGATCGGAAAAGGGTGGAATGCCCTCTCCGGATCGGGGATGAGATCCTGCCCCAAGTGGAGGAGTTTAAGTATCTTGGGGTCTTGTTCACGAGTGAGGGGAGGATGGAGCGCGAGATCGACAGGCGGATCGGTGCAGCGTCGGCAGTAATGCGGACTCTGTACCGGTCCGTCGTGGTAAAGAGAGAGCTGAGCCAAAAGGCAAAGCTCTCAATTTACCGGTCGATTTACGCTCCTACCCTCACCTATGGTCACGAGCTATGGGTCGTGACCGAAAGAACGAGATCCCGGATACAAGCGGCCGAAATGAGTTTTCTCCGCAGGATGTCCGGGCTCTCCCTTAGAGATAGGGTGAGAAGTTCGGTCATCCGGGAGAGACTCGGAGTAGAGTCGCTACTCCTCCATGTTGAGAGGAGCCAGATGAGGTGGCTCGGGCATCTCATCAGGATGCCTCCTGGACGCCTCCCTGGGGAGGTGTTCCGGGCATGTCCCACCGGTAGGAGACCCCGGGGACGACCCAGGACGCGCTGGAGAGACTATGTCTCTCAGCTGGCCTGGGAACGCCTTGGGATCCCCCGGGATGAGCTAGATGAAGTGGCTGGGGAGACGGAAGTCTGGGAGTCCCTCCTGAAGCTGCTGCCCCTGCGACCCGACCCCGGATAAGTGGAAGAAGATGGATGGATGGATGGACTCTGTCTTTTGTTCACGTCTCTGTTCAGTTTCTGTTGTTGGTTTTGTTAGTCATTTACGTCAGTCTGCCGAGTCTGTTAGTTTGTTTTCATCAATAAACCCTGGTCCAAGCTGCACTTGGTCGCCCTGCTCCAGTTCCATTCCGATTCGTGACAATTATTCGGGGCGGCTCAGTGGCGCACTGGTTAGCACGTCCGCCTCACAGTTAGGAGGGTGCCGGTTCGATTCAAACTCCCTGTGTGGAGTTTGCATGTTCTCCCTGTGCCTGCGTGGGTTTTCTCCGGGTACTCCGGTTTCCTCCCACATCCCCAAAACATGCTTGGTAGGCCAATTGAGCACTCCAAATTGCCCCTGGTGTGAGTGCGAGTGCGGATGTTCGTCTCTGTGTGCCCTGTGATCGGCTGGCAACCGGTTCAGGGTGTCCCCCGTCTACTGCCCGATGACTGCTGGGATATGCTCCAGCACGCCCTCAACCCCCGTGGGGACAAGCAGTATAGAAGATGGATGGATGGATATATTATTCGTTTTTGTCTCTTAATTTCTCTTTTTCAAAAATCAAACAAATGTCAAAGGGAAAAATATTGGAAAATGGGCAAATGTTATATATTTAAATAATATATTTGTTGCAAGTGATGAAAAAATAAGTTAATTTATTCCTTCCTACCGACCGACCTACCTATCGATCTATTATTGTGTGTTGTCCTGACCAACAGGAGAGGCTGGGGACCATCACATCAGACACCCGGACCACCAACACTGGCGCCCCCCAGGGGTGCGTCCTCTCCCCACTGCTCCTATACAGTCCTCATGCTCCCCAACAGAAACGTAGCGACAATCTGGAGAAAAGTGGGTCGAAGATCGGCCAGGTTAACCGGCAGCCTAGGAGAAGTTATGATGCAAACTTCAAGATGATGGTGTTAAATGAGGTAGAGTCTTCAAACAATTGCAAAGCGGCTGTGAAATATGGTGTCACAGAGTGTAATGTACGGAGATGGAGAGCTCAAAAAGATCGCCTAAAAAGTCCTCAGAGCGGCCGCTTTCAAAAGCTCGACAGAATCATTTGTTTCAGATGTACTGTAATCATTTTCTGTATAAAAATTAAATTTGGTGTTCAAAAAGTATTTTTTCAAACTTGAGTCCTGAAAAAGAAGGGGTCGTCTTATAATCAGGATCATCTTATATTCGGGCCAATATGGTATTTTAAATGGACTTACGCTATTAAACAAGATCAATATCAATTTAAACAAAAATATTGATTCGGTGGCTACTTCGAATAATTTAAACCCCAAACAAAAAACATAGAGTCTATGCCACAGGTGTCAAACTCAAGGCCCGGGGGCCAGATACGGCCCGCCACATCATTTTATGTGGCCCGCGAAGACAAATTGTGCATCAAATTCGTGTCATTACTAGAATTGCAAATTGTCTTCACTTTCAATAATCTCTTTTTTTTTTATATATATTTGACCAGTTTTTACTCATCTGATTTGAAAACGAGTTATTTTTCAGTTTGTTTTGTCGCTTTTACTGTATATAATATGAGGTGCTCCTACATTTATTTGGGTTGACAGTCATAATGGCCCTCCGAAAGAAGCTATGACTACAATGCGGCCCGCGAAAAAAATGAGTTTGACACCCCTGGTCTATGCCAATGATTGCTCCTCAGGCGACTCTTCTGTGAAGCTCCTGAAGTATGCGGACGACACCACTCTCATCAGACTGATCCAGGATGGTAACGAGATTGCGTACAGACAGGAGGTGGAGCGGCTGGTCCACTGGTGCAGCCAAAACCACCTAGAGCTGAACCCGCTCAAGACCGTGGAGATGACAGTGGACTTCAGGAGAGACCCTTCACCACTTCCACCTCTCACTATCCTCACTAATGCTATTCCCTCCACAGACACCTTCAAGTTCCTGGGATCCACAATCTCTCGGGACCTGAAATGGACCGGCCACATAGACTCTGCCCGGAAGAAGGCCCAGCAGAGGCTGTACTTTCTGAGACACCTCAGGAAGTTCAACTTGCCACAGGAGCTGCTGAAGACCTTCTATACTGCCATCATCCAGTTTATCCTCTGCACCTCCATTACTGTCTGGTTTGGATCGGCCACCAAACAAGACAAGCATAGACTGCAACGGACAATCAGGACTACAGAAAAGATAATCGGGACCAACCTCCCATCTATCCAAGACTTGTACCTTTCCAGGACCGGGAAATGTGCAAGTAACATCTCTAAAGACCCTTCTCACCCAGGTCACAGTCTGTTCAAACTACTCCCCTCCGCACGGCGTTACAGAGCGCTGTACGCCAAAACCAGCAGACACAGACACAGCTTCTTCCCCAAGGCTGTCGCTCTGATGAACTCACACCACCCATAGAGCCTCAAAGTCATTCCTGTGCAATAACTTCCTGCTCTCGACACTATATTTTTTAATTGTCTATATTACGTGTACTATGTGTCCTTTCTGCATCCATTGCAGCCTGGTCATCCTGGAAGAGGGATCCTCCCATCTGTGGTCTCTTCTCAAGGTTTCTCATTTCCCCTCGTAGGAGTTTTGAGTTTTTCCTTGCCCTCCTGGGAGTTTAAAATCAGGGGATATTTGAGAATAATGGTCAATTTTCGCACATGTCCTGAATGTAGTTAGTCACCTAAATGTTGAACAGAGGCTGAGATCTATCGGAGTCAAATTCCTTGTTTGGCATGCCCAAACATGGCCAATAAACTTCTTGAATCTTGTTAAAGATGTCCGTTGTTGAGCCAGAAAAACAAAGATGTGGAGTAACAGTTGGTTCTTTATTGGCCAGATCTTGGGTTGTTTAATGGTGGTCAGTACACATGGCACGACAGCAGATGAAACAACAGCCCCCATCTCCAGGTCAGAAGGTTTTATACTGTCCAGAAAAAGCAGGAAAGCATCACCTGACCATTTGGTACCTACGTACGTGTATTGGGAGGTGTGTGTTGTGTCCGCCGTCTGTGCCCATGTGTATTGGGAGGCCACAAAGCTCTGGGTGCTCTATCCGTGTTCTGATTGAGCAGTTATGTTTATATAAAATAATGAATGAATGAATTTTTATTTCGAACATGATTTAAAGAATAAAAACAATAAAAAACAAACAACAAACAATATATATCTCTGTTGAAAAAGGAGTAGGAAGTAGCCTAGGCTTATCATGTCCTACCCCTATCCATCACTTATCGTTCCAAGTGAGAACATGAAATTTACAAAAGAACAAAAGATAAACAACAAAAATATCTTATAATAAAATTAAGATTTACACACATCTGAACATGAAAAAGTATATGAGTTTGTCTAACTTAACAAAATATGTACACGCTGTTTCACCCACTTCAATCCCCCTTTTGACCTCGTCAACCAAAAAACAAAATCCGAGCCATACCAGGGGAGAAACGATAAAGCGAGCAGGAGCACAATTACCTAATATAAGGAGAGATTTCTAAAGGACAGGTTGGTGGTTGTAATAGGCTATACATGCTTTAAAAACGTTAGACACTGTCAGCAAAACACTGCCGGGACGAGGGGTTCTCGCCTCAATACTCCAGTTCAACTTGAGTGTGTGAGTGAAAAAAGTGTTATAATGCAGGAAAAGGCTCACACGGTCCCTCTGCCTTAGGCGACCAAAATCTCATTAACATTGTCAGTCTGAGATAACAACTGCTTGTAGTAGTTCAGCCGTTGGGGTCTTTGCACGCTCACTGGTGGAGGGTGAGCAGAATTCTCACCCCCTTTGCAGCTCTGCTCCGTCTGGTGGGAACTTCAAAGGGTCCAGTCCACCTAGGCTCTGTCCACTTTCTCTTCAGGACCTTTAGCCAGACAGTTGGGGTGAGCCGGATCTCGGTCTTCGCTTCCGGATCCGCAGTAGTTTGCTCAGCAAATCTGGAACCATAAAACTGGACAATTGTTCTGAGATGTGTGTGTGTGTGTGTGTGTGTGTGTGTGTGTGTGTGTGTGTGTGTGTGTGTGTGTGTGTGTGTGTGTGTGTGTGTGTGTGTGTGCGCTTACCACCATCTGGATCCGCAACTGGAAGAGTAGAAGCAGGTCCGGGAAAACAGCACCCTTTCTGGAATTTTTACACATTGTCTTTAAAAATTTTTAAACCTTATCATCCCTATATTGTTACCACATTTTGTATTCATTCCAGATTGTTGTCTCTCATTCATTCCTTCCTTTCGAGATGCTTCTTCTGCTCCTCTCATCACTGTATGTTGAATGCCCTGTTAAGACTCCAAAAACAACTAATAAAATAATAAATTTAATAAATTAATTAAAAAATTAATAAAAAAATAAAATAGAAAATTCCTGCTTTAGCAATCATCTCATTAACGATGTAGCTAGCTTCGACTGCTGCATTATTCTCTGTGGTTGCTTTCTTAAAGAAATCTTGTTGCCTCAGCAGACGTGTTTTAAGACAGTGGTCCCCAACCACCGGGCCGCGGACCGGTACCGGTCCGTGGGTCACTTGGTACCGGGCCCCCAAGCCGCACAGAAAAAAATATATAATTTTTTTTTAATCGACGATCGATTATTTCAGGTCAAGACGCTCGTCCCGGTCCCGTGACATGTTTCCCCAGTCGAGCCCGCAAAGCTAGCAAAAATGAGTATGAATTTATTTTGAAAAATATAACAAATTTGGCGATTCTCTCCCAATTACATCTGTCGGTGCATCTGTGTCTCTTGACACAGGTTAATTCAGGTCAAGACGCTCGTCCCGGTCACGTTACATGTCACCCCAGTCGAGCCCGCGAAGCAAGCAAAAATGAGCAAGAAACAGATGTTTGGAAAGCTTCTTCAGAAAAGGAAAAAAGCCCAATGAGGAGACAGAAGAAGAAGAGGTTGCAACTTTTAAGAAAAGGAAAGCTGCATTTAAAAGAAAATTTCAGGAGTCCTACTTAAAATATGGATTTATCGCCACAGGTGACTCTGACGCGCCAAGCCCACTCTACATAATATGTGGCGAGAGACTAGCTAACGAGGTATTGAAGCCTTCAAAACTGCTTCGGCACATGGATACCAAGCATCCTGCATTAAAAGACAAACCTTCGGAATTTTTTGAAAGAAAAAAACGTGAACATCAACAGCACACTTCGGGTGTCATTGTCTCCGATTACGTCTAGACGGGACTGGCTTGTTTCTGAGAAACAAGCTCAGTGCTCCCACTAATTCAACATAATGGTGAGTTTTATTTTTATGTGGTTTATATTTGTTTTTATGCCAGTCGTATCATTTTATTTCATCGTATTTATATATTTATTTTAAATGTATTATTTACTTATATAAATGTATTATTTATTTATATAAAGGCCGGTCGGCGAAAATATTTCTGACACGTAACCGGTCTGTGTTTTTTCAATCTGCCTCCATAGCCTTCTATCTTTTCTAACAATGGAGTGAAAAGAAGTGAGTGAATGGAATGAATCAAAAATAGTTAACTGTTACCCATGCAACGAATCTGAACAAATTTACATTTCTAAGACACTGCTGATGGCATGTTTATAAATGTCGATTTATTAACCAGAAACCAAATTTACATATGTAACTATTGGTCAATCCACAAATTCCAAAGCACATTGTATTTGAGTGCTTTATTTGAGGGCGTGTTTTGAGACCACCGACTGGGGGATGTTCCAGAGAGTCCACGGGGATGAAATAGATGGTCTTGTAGACTGTGTCACGGACTACATCAAGTTCTGCGAGGAGAGCATCGTCCCCATTAAAAAGGTGCGCTGCTTTCCTAATAACAAGCCGTGGATTAATGGCAACATCAAGGCCCTCTTGACAAGGAAGAGGAGGCTGTTTAAAGCAGGGGAAATTGAGGGGGCCAAGGCCGCTCAAAAGGAGGTGAAGAGGGAGATGAGAGCAGCTAAAGACAACTACAGGAGGAAACTGGAGGGAGGGCTGGTGGCCCACAGCTCTAAGGAGGTGTGGAAGGGCTTTAAGAAGATCACAGGTCTCAGGCAGCCACATACGGTGGTGGAGGGGACCCGAGAGCAGGCAGATGACCTGAACTGCTTTTTTAACAGGTTTGATCAACCTGTCTGTCCCCTGTCACCCCCCACCGTCCCCCTCCCTCTCCCTTCTCCAATTCATCCCACCCCAGGAAGCTGTATCCCCCACTTCTCCTGACCCCCTCACATCCCAGTGGCAGGTGCCTCCCACCACCACTGGTTGGAAACAGGGAGCATGCTCCACACCTGGAGACGCCCACAGCTTAATAACATCTGAGCAGGTGAGGAAGCAGTTCTCCAGAGTGAACATGCACAAGGCCAGAGGACCGGATAACATCAACCCCAAGGTACTGAAGGGGTGTGCTGGAGAGCTAGCGGACATATTCCATCATCTCTTCAGTCTATCTCTAAGACTGAGGAAGGTTCCGCAGCTCTGGAAGACCTCATGCATCGTCCCGGTGCCAAAGAATGGACGGCCCAGCACTCCAAACGATTACAGACCGGTTGCCCTAACATCTCAGGTCATGAAGATCTTGGAGAGGCTGGTGCTGCAACATCTTAAACCCCAGGTGAAGGATTATCTGGACCCCCGGCAGTTTGCATATTAAGAGAATGTGGGGGTGGAAGATGCCGTCATCTACATGCTACACAGGGCCTACACACACCTGGAGAAGCCACGGAGCATGGTGAGGATCATGTTCTTCGACTTCTCCAGCGCATTCAATACCATCAAGCCATCACTACTGGCAGACAAACTAGCGGTGATGGGTGTAGAAGACTCCCTGACAGCTTGGATCCACAACTACCTGACAGATAGACGACAGTACGTTAGACTGCAGGGCTGTCAGTCTGAGGTGGTGGTATGTAACACCTTGGGCCCCCCAAGGAACTGTCCGGGCACCATTTCTCTTCACCGTCTACACCTCCGACTTCCAATTCAGCTCACACCAGTGCCACCTGCAGAAGTTCTCTGATGACTCCTCTATTGTGGGCTATATCACAGATGACAGGGAGGAGTACAAGGCCCTGGTGGAGAACTTTGTGAAGTGGTGCGACACCAACCACCTTCTGCTCAACATCAGCAAAACCAAGGAGTTGTTGGTGGATTTTAGGAGGAAGAGAGGGACCTCAGCCCCTATCACCATCAAGGGAGTGGAAGTTGAAAGAGTGGACTCCTACAGGTACCTGGGGGTACATTTTAACAACAAACTGGACTGGTCCGACAACACCGAGGCTCTTATCAGGAAGGGGCAGAGCAGGATGTTTTTCCTGAGAAGGCTGAGGTCGTTTAATGTTTGTAATAGGCTACTGAGAAGGTTTTATCAGTCAGTGGTCTCCAGTGTCCTGTTCTTCGCCAGGGCCTGCTGGGGAGGCAACATCTGTGCCAGGGACGCTACCAGGCTGAACAAGCTCGTGAAGAAGGCCAGCTCTGTGGTGGGGACCGGGTTAGACAGCGTGGTCAAACAGAGGATGGGGAAAAAACTGGCGGCCATGTTGGCCAATCCCTCCCATCCACTGCACATCAAGCTGACGCGGATGAGGAGCAAATTCAGCAACAGATTTGTCCTCCCCCGTCAGAGCACAAAGAGATTTGGACAGTCATTTATTCCAGCTGCTTTCCGACTCTACAATCAGGCCCGCAGGCGCGGGGAGACCTGGAGCTAGAGACTTGGGACTTTTTATCTGCACATGATGCACTTTAGTAAACTACCAGTTTGCACTGCATGTTATTGGACCAGCAGTGTGTTATATTTATTGCATTGTGAACTTTGTTTTTTCTGTTTGTCTTCCTCTTTTTTAAATGTCACGGGCTGTTTGACAACTAATTTTCCCCAGAGGGGACAATAAAGGTTTCAATCAATCAATCAATCAATCAATCAGGTGGCGTATTTATTTATTTAGGATTGAAGATGGGGTGCTGCATGCATGTGTGCCATTCATGTAAAGAGCCCACTAAAATAATTCCATTTTCAGAGACAAGTTGGGTCAAATTTATTAATTGTACATTGCAGTGGGCTAATTTAGATGTCCCAGAAAGTGCAATAGCACAATTTGCTGTTAAAACATTCAACTTAACAGTTAACAGCCCAATTCCAGATGTGCTAGCTAATGCAGGTTACCACAGAGAATGCTACATGCAATTTGCAAACACACGGAACATAGAGGCTGCCCGCAAGAGGAAGGAAAAAATGACAAAGACCGCAAAAGGTTCGTACCAAATTAGATTAGATTCAAATTTATTGTCAATGTACAGCACAAGTACAGTACAGCGAAAAGAACTTTGACATTGAACCAGAAGTGCAAAAAGCAGTAAAGTGCAGAGTAAAAAGTAATACTGAGCAGTAGGTACAGTGCAATCAGGTAAATATGAGGTGAGTTATACTATGCGGGATAATATACATGAGGGACGAGTGACTAGGTAAATATTTACAATAAGGTGCAGTAGAACAAATATTTGCAGGCGGTATTAGAATGCTGATTATAAATATTGGGTTATAAATATGCAACATAGTGTCAGTATAACCAGATATGAACAGATATGTACCGTAATTTTCGGACTATAAATCGCTCCGGAGTATAAGTCGCACCAGCCATAAAATGCCCAAAAATGTGAAAAAAAACATATATAAGTCGCTCCGGAGTATAAGTCTCCGGAGTATAAGTCGCATTTTGGGGGGCAATTTATTCGACAAAATCCAACACCAAGAACAGACATGAACGAGCAACAACAGGCTAAACGATACGGTATGCTAACGTGACAAACACAAACGAGGAGCTGAGAACGGGCCTGACGTAACATTCAGTTATTTTTAAAAAACTCTTACATAAATAACACGTTTATAAAACCATTTGTGTCACTCCAATTCATTAAATCCATCGATCGTCCTTTGTCAACAATGCCGTGTGCCGTGCCGTAGTTCAAATTATTCCACAGGCCCATACAACGATATATAAACTATATTTTAAATAACTATCACATAAACAACAACATTATCAAACCATTTGTGTCACTCCAAATCATTAAATCCATCGATCAAATTTCTCGTCTTTTATCGATCGTCCTTTGTCAACAATGCCGTGTGCCGCGCCGCAGTTCAAATTATTCCACAGGCCCATACAACGATATATAAACTATATTTTAAATAACTATCACATAAACAACAATATTATCAAACCATTTGTGTCACTCCAAATCATTAAATCCATCCATCAAATTTCTCGTCCTTTATGTCATCCTGGTGACAGAGGACATGTTCAGCGGATATGGCGCTTTAAAGTGTTAATTACTTTATTTGATTTTTTCTCTCTATTTTTCATGTTTTGAATATGTTCAAGATAAAGATATCAAAGCATGTGAAGTGATCAACTATACTAAAAATAACATGTGAAGTGGTCAACTATACTTGTAAGTGATGTTAATGATCAAGTAAAAATTTGTGAAAAAAACTTATATAAGTCGCTCCTGAGTATAAGTCGCCCCCCCACCCAAACTATGAAAAAAACCGCGACTTATAGTCCGAAAATTAAGGTATGTACAAGCGGAGTAAGAGTGATGAATAAATATATAGGCTAGGAATGCAGCAATTATATGCAGATATGGACAGTATATGCAGGTAATACAGGTGTTGTTGTGGTGGGGTTGTTGTGCTGCAGGGTTCAGAACTCATCAGATCAGGGTGATGACAGGGGTGTTGTGCTGCGGAGTTCAGGGCGATGACGGCAGAGGGGAAAAAGCTTTTCCTCAGTCTACCCGAACAGTCCGGTATCGCTTCCTAGAAGAAAAAAAGAGTAAACAGTCTGTGGTTGGGATGATAGGAATCTTTGATGATGCACTTTACTTTAAACATATGGCACATGATTATTGTATTTTATTTTACTGGACTGGCCGTGAAGTTTGCTCTGGTTTTTCTCTTAAGGAGAAAGCTATGAATATGGGTGTGAGAGATGTGTATTAATCCTGTAACATGGGCACAGCATGTATGAGTCAAGGTCAGATCTAGTCTGGAATAGACAGGAATCAACAGAATGTTGATTTTGTGATGTGTAACTACAGTGCAGGGGTGTCCAGCTCAATCTTTGATCTTGCAAGATTACGATAGACCCCTCAGGCTAGGTTAGATTAGGCCTAGAAGATATCTGTAGTGTCGTCCAAGGTTGAGCATCTGGGGAAACAGAAAAACAACCAATACATTTTGGAGCATTGCTACTACATTACATAAAGTTAGTCATCACATTATCTCTCTATCTACCCCCCCCCCCCCCATCCAATTTAGTTTCCCTTTCAAATGTAGAAGACGCAGAGGCACACGTAACTGAGAAGAGAAAAATGACCAAGACAAGAGCACAGGGAACATACAGTATCAAAGAGGATACAAGCACTTCTGTGAAACACCTACCTTGTACAGACGTGTGTGTGTGTGTTTGGACTGTCTGGACACTGTTAATAATAAATGGTAATGTTGTTATTGTGTTACAAATATAAATGTTCTCTACCACTATGATCCTCTCTTTGGTCTTGTTTAATGGTATTCCACTACCCACAACATGCTAGTGAAACACCCAACAAGAAAGTGAAACAACTATTATTAGCATTGGGTTAGGGTTGTTTGACAAACGTTTATGTTAGATTACTATCTGAGAAAGACGGTAAGGCAAAACCAGGAGTTACTGTAGCTACTCTCTGTAACGTAAATTAGTCATGTGTAATCTCTGAAGCCAAAATTGACTGCATATAAACTGCTGATGACTCCTAACATCCTATCACATTTTAGGACTTTTCACACTGCACGTTCTTAGCCTCGGGGCTATCCTTAGCCATTTTCAATATGAATTTATATTAAATAAGAACTTACAGAGTG
Source organism: Syngnathus acus (assembly GCF_901709675.1). Taxonomy (NCBI): domain Eukaryota; kingdom Metazoa; phylum Chordata; class Actinopteri; order Syngnathiformes; family Syngnathidae; genus Syngnathus; species Syngnathus acus. The sequence continues at coordinate 27,073,097 of NC_051095.1, forward strand.
CGAACAAGTCCATTGTTGTCCATAGATCCGAGGCAATATTTACTTCCTAGTCCCTGAGTTGAAGGAATGCCATTGGGAGACATCAAGTCACGTGACGTTGTTACGGGTTTTGATTGGTTCTGCAGCAAGGACCCCTTTGCAGCAGTGCCTGTTGCGTTTCGCAATCAAACATTGATTTTCATAAAACGATGACCAAAAAACAGCTCCCAACAATCAGAATTGTGGTAATATAAAATCCATGTAGGTCATATTAAAATATCACATCCTCCCTACAACCAGATCAATCATTTCACTAACGAAAGCCTCTAGCGAGCTTCGGCCCGCCACCTAAATCTGGATACAGGGAGAGTTAGTCCGCCCTTCCAAATTCGCCATGTTTTATGCACTCCACGGAGGCGGAGCTTCCAGGGCTGCGAAGGACCCAGCCTCGAACTGGCCTTGGAGGACGCAGCCTGTGAATTTGGACACAACTAGTATATGTACTTGCCGTCGTTAGCGATCTAGAAAGGCCGATCCTCTGCGCATGCGCGCCTCAGGTCGTGCAGGAGCCGCTGATCGTGTCTTGACGAGGGTTTTCCGACACAGACGTTAAGTGTGGGTGTCTAGCTAAAATACACATTTGACGAACAATGGAAGGAAAAACTCAGATCCAAGAAGCAATTAAAACTCAAGGTGACATGGTTCGTAGGATGAAGTCCGAGAAGGCAAGCAAAGAGGAGGTAAGCATCGTTATAATTGCATACAAGTGACCCGTCATTATACCGTTGAGGGGTTAACATGGTGTGCCCATATATCACACATGATGAGTGCATGAAATGGGGGAAGAAATCGAATAATAAAGGAGCTCAGATTACAGTAATCGGCGGAATTTAACTACGAATAAAACGGCATTCATTCACTGTTGTGGTTAGAAAAGGTAGAGGGAAGCCAGGAATGTTTGCACAAGTCCAGGAAGCAGCATAAATTACTTTTAAAATTGTAATTTGGTCTCAGTACTTAAACATTTACTTTTCTTAGTGGCGTTTTAGTTGTATTCAGACGTCTGATGCAATAGGTAACTGGGTAGACAAGCAGCAGTAATTGCAAACTTAAATACTGAAATCATTATCATAAAATATACTGACAATCTACGCTTATCCGGGTAACTCTGAAAACGCCTTTACACCGTATTAGTTTTAAATTAATTGTCCTCGAATCTGTACGTTACATTTTACCGCAGACCATTGACACAGTACTAACGTCGTACACTGTTGCTGCTGATGCAATGCATACAGATTGTGTACGACCTTTAAAGCAGGGCTGTGCCTATATGTGGATTGCTTTCGGCCGGATACTTTGATTGACTTAGTACATCTTATGTTCTGTCCTTCTCAACTGGGGTATTGATGCATCATACACCGCCACCCCTAGTGATAGGGTTGCTTACCACTTTTCTCCTGTTCTTCCTGCCTGACCGTTGGTGTCCTGCTGGCCATTCACGGAATATATTGACCATCTACGGAATACGTTGTACCAACTGGCTCCTTCATTACTTTGAATGGCTTTTGGGTTGGCTGCCACAATACCATTGGATGATACACTCCTGAATTTTGGTTTATTTTTGACACGGTTTTGTGCCCTGTGTTCTTGAAATGAACATGTTCGCCATGTTTGCTGTCCGGACCCACTCTGCTACTGTTGGCTTCCTACTCGCAAACTGTGCCAAATCTCAATGTTCTTTGATGGGAATCACTGTGGCTCAGGTATGTACTATATTTATGTCTAGTATTTCACATGTATGTGCTTGTTTCTGTGTTGCATGTATATCAAATTTTATCACTGTTATAAGCACATATAAGCATTTTAGAATTGGTTTTATGGAATTTTGAATTGATTCCGAATCGCCAGGACTAGGAATTGAGATTCTTTGTAGAATAGATTTTTTTCTGCACTCCTAGTTGTGATAATGCCATGTTATAAATTCTATTGCTAACTTGTCCAACGCAGGTTGACAAAGAAGTTGCCAAACTTCTACAACTGAAAGCGCAATTGGGAGGAGATGATGCAAAACATCAGTTTGTTCTTAAAACAGCTAAGGTAAGGTTCACTGTGCTGCAAGTGACTTAAGATATTCTTTTGATCATTGAAAAGGTTTGCTGGAAATCTGTAAAAATGTGAGAACATATCTTTAGTTTTACTTTTTCAATTTAAGGGTAAGTTTTCAACAAGATGTTTGTAGCTTTAGGAATGTATGTATATTCTATGTAAGCTGTATCATTTTTGTTTTCTGCTTATTTCTGCCACAATAAATACCAGCCAGATAGTAGTTATTCACTGAGTCTTTCACTGTTGAACTAAGACCATCCATCCATCCATCCATCCATCCATCCATCCATCCATCCATCCATCCATCCATCCATCCATCCATCCATCCATCCATCCATCCATCCATCCATCCATCCATCCATCCTCTGTACCCGTTTGTGCCCACGGGGGTCGCTCTGTAACAAAAGAAACAAACAGAAGAACCCTTTAATACCCAAAGATTGTAACGTATCACTGAAGACCAGTGAGGATTTTGCAATCCAAATTTTATTATTGTAAAAATCAATATGAAGTTTATTGTTTTTCATTCAATTAAAATTTAACTATTAAAAGAATATGTACATTTCACAACGTGAACTGATTGGTCTATCACACCTGCAGGATGTGAAGATTCAAGAGTGAGAGGACACTTGGCTATTCTACTTGAAGGGCTTTTCCATTAGATTTTGTGACCCACAGCCACTTTCATAGTTGGAGCTAAGACTTTTAGCCAACAGTACTTGCTTCACCCAGTGTGCAAGCATGGGAGTGGAACTGTATTATCATGGTTGTCATCTGCAAAATTAAGAAGGAAGTTTCTGGTTTCTCCTTTAGAACATGAGTTTGAACAACTATGTAAATTGTGATGGTTTGATTTCTGTGGCTTGTACAAAGTAGACATAATAGAAAAGTATTTTATTATTCTCATATTCCAAGTAGAGAAAAAAAAATCAGCATTTAAGCCATTACTGGAAGCAAGTGGGAAGCAACTATGCATGTTTGAAATGTAGCTAATACCTTTAATTCCGTATTTTCCGGATTATAAGTCGCTCCGGAGTACAAGTCGCACCAGCCATTAAATGCATAACAAAGAAGAAAAAGACATGTATGTCGCAATGGAGTATAAGTCATATTTTGGGGGGAAATTTATTTGATAAAATCCAACACTAAGAACAGACACGTCATCTTGAAAAGCAATTTAAAATAAAAATAGAGTAGAGGCAACAACAGGCTGAATAATTGTATGGTATGCTAAAGTTACATAACACATAAACAACGAACTGAGAACGTGCCTCGTATGTTAACATAACATCTTAAGAGTTATTCAAATAACTATAGCATAAATAACATGCTAACAAGTTTACCAAACAGTCCGTGTCACTCCAAATCACTAAATCCAATGAAATCTTCATCCTCTGTGTCACTTTTATACAACTTTGCTAACTCCGGAAGTAGAAGATGCGGCGCTTCCTCTTCTACATCGCTTACGTCAGACTGTTAATAATTTCACACATAAATCGCTCCCGAGTATAAGTCGCACCCCAGGCCAAGCTATGTAAAAAAACTGCGACTTAGTCTGGAAAATACGGTACATTTGGAGTGCGTTTTATTTGTATTTTATTTAACTTTAATTCATTCAGGTAAGGTCATTGAGAAAAGATTCTCTTGCGATGCCAAGTATACCATTAAAAAAAGCAAAAATGGTCAATACAAGAAAGTTGTGACACTAGATACTTGTCTTTTTTTGTTGTGTGTGTGTGTTTGATCAAATATTTTGAGGATGCTTATTCATCATCATTCTTTCCACTTCACAGTGTAGCTTGCAGTTTGAAACATTAAAAACCATATGGAATAGTTGATCATTTACAATTGACAAATTGTCCTTGTTTCAGGGAACGAGAGACTACAACCCTAAGCAGATGGCAATAAGAGAGAGAGTTTTTAACACCATCATCAGCTGTTTCAAACGCCATGGAGCAGAAACCATCGACACACCTGTTTTTGAACTAAAGGTCAAGATTCTCACTGCCTTACACAAATGTAAATTATTAATGATTTTTTTATCTTCGCGACATAATACTTTGTGCTTGTTGATATGTAGGAGACCCTGACAGGGAAATATGGTGAAGACTCCAAACTCATCTATGACCTTAAAGACCAAGGAGGAGAGCTGCTGTCCCTTAGATATGACCTCACCGTATCCTTAATGTTTACATCCATCCTAGGTCGTAATCAGGGGGGTTGAGGCTTACATACAGATCTGTCATATTTAAAACCTACCGTAATTTTCGGACTAAAAGTCGCTCCGGAATATAGGCCGCATTAGCCATAAAATGCACAATAACGTGAAAAAAAACATATATAAGTCGCTCCGGAGCATAAGTCGCATTTTGGGGGGGAAATTTATTCGACAAAATCCAACACCAAGAACAGACATGAACGAACAACAACAGGCTAAACGATAGGTATGCTAATGTGACATAAACACAAACAAAGAGGCTGAGAACGGGCCTCACGTAACATTCAGAGTTATTAAAAAAAACTATTACATAAATAACACGTTTATAAAACCATCTGTGTCACTCCAATTCATTAAATCCATCGATCGTCCTTTGTCAACAATGGGTGCGCACCGCTGACGGCGCTTGCACTTCAAAATATTCCACAGGCCCATATAACGATATATAAATTAGATATCAAATAACTATTATATAAGCAATAATATTATCAAACCATCTGTGCACTCTAAATCATGAAATCCATCGATCAAATTCCTCGTCCTTTGTCAACAACGCCGCGCGTGCGCCCTGACGTCAGCCTCGTCGTTATTCCACAGATCTAGTATATAACTATATTGTAGCGTTAACAAAGTACAAGGAAAGACGTGGGTTTGGTAAACTGCTCTTTATTTCACAAAACAAACTTCCAGGCGTGTGGCGGCGTGGACTTCCAGCCACGGAGGTGGAAGAGAGATCCATAGAATAGGACCGGGCGTGCGTAAAAGCCATGACCGAGCCCCATCCACCGTCCCCGGACAGCCACCCGGCCGAGCGCCGGCCCCCGACTTCTATCCACGGAGGGGAAAGAGAGCTCCGTAGAGTAGGACCGGGCGTGCGTAAAAGCCATGTCCGAGCCCCATCCACCGTCCCTGGACAGCCACCCGGCCGAGCGCCGGCCCCCGACTAAAATCCACGGAGGTGAAAGAGAGCTCCGTAGAGTAGGACCGGGCGTGCGTAAAAGCCATAATAGTTTTTCAAACCTTCTGTGTCACTCCAAATCCTTAAATCCTTCAACTCTTCGTCCTCCGTGTCACTTAGAAACAAAGCCGCTAATGATGCCGGTAGTACGTGGGGCCCTTCGTCAGCGTCGTCATCCTGTGATCAATCTTTGTCCTTTTTGTAAACAAGCGCCACGCCGCGTCGCGCTGTTGACGTCACTCGAAATTCAAATTACAGTAATCCCTTGCTACATCGCGGTTCGTTTATCGCGGTTTCACTTTTTTTTTTGAAAATTTTTGAAAAAAAACACGTCGCTCCTTATTATAAGTCGCCCCCCCCACCCAAACTATGAAAAAAACCGCGACTTATAGTCCGAAAATTACGGTATCACGGTAATAAATTCTACTGTTTTAAGTTTTACTCATTTAGTTGTGGTCTATATATAAAGTGGAACAGCGACGCTTTTGTCTGAATTCCTTGTTTTGATACCATCACAGGTCCCTCTTTTCTACTTGTTCTGAGGTGCGGGTCAAAGCAAGCCGTTTTGGTGCGGTCTCTTTAAATGCAAATGAGATACCGTGTTTTCCCATGCATAATGCGCCCCCGTGCATAATACGCACCCAAAAAATGGCATGTCGATGCTGGAAAAAGACATGTACCCATGTATAATACGCACCCAAATTTTGACTCTTACTTAAGTCCGTAAACGTAAAATTATTTCAGAAAAAAGATCATCTTTGGGAACAACCGGATGTTATTCTGCCGGTCAGTATCACTGCGCATGCGGTAGCAAACCCGATAGCGAAGAAATGTTTCGGATTTGTGTAGGGTACATTGTGACAGCAAACGAGCAGGTGATCGAGCAAGCGTCTGATACGAGAGCATTGTGTTCGTATGGAGCGTGTTTGAAGTGAACAGCAGAGAAGAAAGGAACAAGGCAAAGTGTTGTAAAATAAAATATTACCTGTAATACGCATTTAGGTAGAGAACTGAACTCTCGCTCTTTATATAGCTGACGTGTCTTGCGCATCCGTTCTGCGCATACTGTAATGGCGGCCTCCGTATGATATCCGGTTTGCGATGGAGATTAAAAAACAAACAATATTTGACAATAACACATCATCAAGGATTGCACCATCGCATCAAACGATGTCGTCAATTATGAATTTTACTGACTAAGAGTGTTGGGCAGGATGGCTGAATTCGATGCGCGATTAACAACAAACAAGAAGAAAGGTGTGATTTCAAGTTTTATTTCGAGGGAGATTTTCTTCAAAAATTGTTGTACCCATGCATAATGCGCACCCCAGATTTTAGGACAATAAATTAGTTACATTTTCCGCATTATGCATGGCAAACACGGTACTTCACACCCCCCAGGCCGCAAGATGTGCGCCTCCCTTTCGACATATTTGCAGTTTTTTTTTTTTAGCCGAAATAGGCTATACGTTTTGATTGATTAAAAGATATCAATGGCAGAAGACTTGTCCACATACATAACGTGTAATAAAATAAATCCCATCACAATATTTATGAACGTCTTGTAAACAAGCACTGCAGTCAAGTTACGAAGTAAGCTAATGCTAACGCCCTGTGTTAGCGAGAAGCTAACGAATGCATTTAACACATTGTGTTCCCCAAGAATAAAACAGCATCTTCAATGCAATTCATCTGATACAAATATTCAAAATACATCCACAACAAGTGAAAACATAGAGCGCACAGCTCCAAAATCGGCAAAAAGACTGACGCTAATGCTATGAAAACGAGTGCATAGACAAAGTGAAATACAGTTTATTATTTTGTCATCTCAAGCTAACCGCTTTACTGTTTCCGTCGTTTCCATAGATCAGAATCAGAATTACACTTGTATACATATATTGCACTTTTTAACACGCCTGGAGAGTCCAAATACACAAGAAAATTGTTTTTAAAGCAAAAAAAGTCAATTTTCCATGATGTATGCCCCTTAAACAACACAAAATATGAAACTCAAATCATATATTGTTTTTCATCAGTGTCTTCAGAAAACCAAATAAGGGAACAACCATCCATCCATCCATTTTCTGAACCGCTTAGTCCCCACGGGGGTCGCGGGCGTGCTGGAGCCTATCCCAGCCGTCATCGGGCAGTAGGCGGGGGACACCCCGAACCGGTTGCCAGCCAATCGCAGGGCACACAGAGACAAACAACCATTTGCACTCGCACTCACACCTAGGGACAATTTGGAGTCTTCAATCGGCCTACCAAGCATCTTTTTGGGATGTGGGAGGAAACCGGAGTGCCCACGCGGGCTCGGGGAGAACATGCAAACTCCGCACAGGGAGGGCCGGAGGTGGAATCGAACCCGCACCCTCCTAACTGTGAGGCGGACGTGCTACCCAGTGCGTCACCGAGCCGCCAGGGAACAACCAGTTTAAGCAATTTTAAATCACTCAGCTGTCTTTTAGTCAAAGTCAAAGTCTGCTTTATTGTCAATGTCTTCACATGCCAAGACACACAGAGATCGAAATTACGTTCCCACTATCCCACTGTGCCAAGACAAAGTACACAATATACATACAAGTAAACAACACAACAAAATGATGTTTGCCTTAATACCCTCACTTTCAGGTGCCATTTGCTCGTTACCTGGCGATGAACAAGATCACCAACATCAAGCGCTATCATATTGCTAAGGTTTACCGCCGTGATAACCCTGCTATGACCCGTGGACGCTATCGAGAGTTTTACCAATGTGTGAGTCCATTTAAATTTGCCCTATCCAAGTTCTGCTGTTAACCTTTTACTGATTTACCCAATTTGGTCTATTAGAAGTTTTCTGATATTACCAGAATGTACAAATGTTTGACGAGAACGTCCTCCAGAATATTATTTATTTATTAGGGCCTGAGCAGCAAGCGCTGTGAGGTTGCTATTGTTTTTCTAGGAATTATTAGGGCCTAAGTAGTGACCGCTGTGAGGTCATTTTTTTATTTTTCTCAGTAAAGCATCCTATCCTATTTTGACACCCAAAACATGCACGGAAACTCACCAAATGTACATTCATCAGCCCTGATGAAAAATTTGCTATTTTGAAGTTGTCATGAGCAAAATTGCTCTGTAGCGCCACCTAGAGTGGGGAACAAATTCCATTGACTTAGAACTGTGAAAATTGGCAGACACGCGTAGCACCCAGAGATGTACAAAAAAAATCCATGCCAGCCCATGTCTAAAATGAACAGGATAAGAGTTATGAATGTATTAATGTCTAATTTTGGCTGAAATTTGCACATTTACAGAGGTCATACTTTTGCACCCTTGCCCTAAAGCACAGGTGTCAAACTCAAGGCCCGGGGGCCTGATACGGCCCGCCACATCATTTTATGTGGCCCGCGAAGACAAATTGTGCATCAAATTCGTGTGTCATTACTAGAATTGCAAATTGTCTTCTATTTTAATAATATATTTTTTTAAATTATTTGACCAGTTTATCCTCGTCTGATTTGAAAACGAGTTATTTGTCAGTTGGTTTTGTAGCTTTTACTGTATATAATATGAGGTGCTCATACATTTATTTGGGTTGACAGTCATAATGGCCCTCCGAAAGAAACTATGACTACAATGCGGCCCGCGAAAAAAACGAGTTTGACACCCCTGCCCTAAAGGATCCAATCCGATGCGTTGTACCATCTTTAGACATGAGAAAACAACTGCCAAAAAATTTTGTTTTCAAAATGACAACAGCTTCTTTCTTTGACACACGATGAAAATCTCAACAACCCGACACATGAGCCAGAATATCTGAAATGTCACATGAATGTAGTCGCGACCTGAAGACATTGAAATGAGTAATTCTTAGATACTTTAAAGTGCCACTTATACTTATAGCGCCACCTAGTACACTTTGATGTACTGCACCGAACCCATTGAAGAAATCCATCTGAAAATTTATCAGAACAACTCAAGATGTTGATTGAGTATGCCCTACATCGAAATTTGTGACTTTTCTCTAAAGGGCGTGGCTATTATGGTGCAGCAAAATCTGGTGATGCACCATGACAATAAAACCTGCTGCAACTTGACTCAGATGATCCTATCTTCTTCAAATTGTACACATTTGATGATAGTCCCGGTCTGAAGACAGCTTATTTTTTAGTGGTAGCGCTACCTATTGGCTCCAGAAAATGAATGTTTATTTTTTTACGTTTTTCTGCTAGCGCGTTAACCTGAGGGGTATTCCAGAAAGCGGGTTATGTGAAAACTCTGAGTAAGTTAACCCTGAAATGAGGGAAACTCTGAGTTATCCGTTCCAGAAAGAGAGGGAACTTAGACTCTGGGTCAGTTACTGCGGTAACTTGCTCTGTGAACATAACCTGCTTGCTGGCAGGTTTACTATAAGAGACCCAGAGTTTCAACCAGTCTCCTCCCACTCAAAGAAAGCGCTTAATCAAGGATTGGCCGTTCATTCAAAATCTGATCGACATCAAAGCCGTAATAATTCAAAAGGCTTTACGTCGTGAGAGAATCTTCTGACCCAGATTATGGACGTTTTATCATTTCTAGAAGAATATCTTTTCGAATGCTACCGCTTTTTTTCAAACAGTATAATATATCTCAATAACTTTCTCCGGCCGTGGGATGCCTGATGGTGTAGTGGTACACTCTCCTGTCTTGTGAGTAGACACTATGAGTTCGAGTCCCACACACCGCGGATGAGCATTCACATCAGAGCAAACTTTATGCATAGCACTGTTTTTTTTTTTTTTTTTTGCAAATGGCGCTTTTCTTTATATCAGGGATGCAGAGCATTACTTTTTTTTCTGTTGGCTGAGCAGAACTCTGTTTTAAAATAGTATTTTAATGAGTGTTGGTGTAGGCTTCAGCGTCACATTTTAAATGACTACAATAGGTATAAAATAGGTATTTTTTGGACTAAAAGTCGCTCCGGAATATAGGTCGCATTAGCCATAAAATGCACAATAACGTGAAAAGAAACATATATAAGTCGCTCCGGAGTATAACTCGCATTTTGGGGCAAATTTATTCGACGAAATCCAACACCAAGAACAGACATGAACAAGCAACAACAGGCTAAACGATAGGTATGCTAACGTGACATAAACACAAACGAAGAGCTGAGAACGGGCCTGACGTAACATTCAGAGTTATTCGAAAAACTATTACCGTTTTTTTCCATGTATAATACGCACCTTAAAAATGGCATGTCGATGCTGGAAAAAAGCCTGTACCCATGTATAATACGCACCCATATTTTGACTCCTACTTAAGTCCGTAAACGTAAAATTATTTCAGAAAAAAGATCATCTTTGGGAACAACCGGATGTTATTCTGCCGGTCAGTATCACTGCGCATGCGCTAGCAAACTCGATAGCGAAGAAATGTTTCGGATTTGTGTAGGGTACATTGTGACAGCAAACGAGCAGGTGATCGAGCAAGCGTCTGATACGAGAGCATTGTGTTCGTATGGAGCGTGTTTGAAGTGAACAGCAGAGAAGAAAGGAACAAGGCAAAGTGTGAAATAAAATATTACCTGTAATACGCATTTAGGTAGAGAACTGAAGTCTCGCTCTTTATATAGCTGACGTGTCTTGCGCATCCGTTCTGCGCATCTGTAATGGCGGCCTCCGTATGATATCCGGTGTGCGATGGAGATTAAAAAACAAACAAACAATATTTGACAATAACACACCATCAACGATTGCATCATCGCATCAAACGATGTCGTCAATTATGAATTTTACTAAGTGTGTTGGGCAGGATGGCTGAATGCGATGCGCGATTGACAACAAACAAGAAGAAAGGTGATTTCAAGTTTTATTTCGAGGGAGATTTTCTTAAAAAAAATAAAATTAAAATAAAATAATAATTGTATCCATGTATAATGCGCACCCCAGATTTTAGGACAATAAATTAGTTAAATTTTGCGCATTATACATGGGAAAAAACGGAACATAAATAACACGTTTATAAAACCATCTGTGTCACTCCAATTCATTAAATCCATCGATCATCCTTTGTCAACAATGGGTGCGCGCCAACGATATATAAATTATATATCAAATAACTATTATATAAGCAATAATATTATCCAACCATCTGTGTCACTCTAAATCATTAAATCCATCGATCAAATTCCTCGTCCTTTGTCAACAACGCCGCGCGTGCGCCCTGACGTCAGCCTCGTCGTTATTCCACAGATCTAGTATATAACTATATTGTAGCGTTAACAAAGTACAAGGAAAGAGCGCCGGCCCCCGACTTCAATCCACGGAGGTGAAAGAGAGCTCTGTAGAGTAGGACCGGGCGTGCGTAAAAGCCATAATAGTTTTTCAAACCTTCTGTGTCACTCCAAATCATTAAATCCTTCAAACTCTTCGTCCTCCGTGTCACTTACAAACAAAGCCGCTAATGATGCCGGTAGCACGTGGGGCCCTTCGTCATCTTCGTCATCCCGTGATCGAATCTTTGTCCTTTATGTAAACAACCGCCGCGCCGCGCTGCTGACGTCACTTGAAATTCAAATTACAGTAATCCCTTGCTACATCGCGGTTCGTTTATCGCGGTTTCACTTTATTTATTTGGAATTTTGAAATTTTTGAAAAAATTCACATATAAGTCCTCAGTATAAGTCGCCCCCCCACCCAAACTATGAAAAAAAACCGCGACTTATAGTCCGAAAATTACGGTAAATGCTTTTGTGTCAAGTGTTAATCCACCAAGTGTAAAATTTACTGAGAGGACGTTGGAAAACATTTTGTTTGGGGTTTAAATTATTCGAAGTAGCCACCGAATCAATATTTTTGTTTAAATTGATATTGATCTTGTTTAATAGCGTAAATCCATTTAAAATACCATATTGGCCCGAATATAAGAGGATCCGGATTATAAGACGACCCCTTCTTTTTCAGGACTCAAGTTTGAAAAATGACTTTTTGAACACCAAATTTAATTTTTATACAGAAAATGATTACAGTACATCTGAAACAAATGATTCTGTCGAGCTTTTGAAAGCGGCCGCTCTGAGGACCATGGAAAGCTTTTCTCTGAGCATTTTTTAGGCGATCTTTTTGAGCTCTCCATCTCCGTACATTACACTCTGTGACACCATATTTCACAGCCGCTTTGCAATTGTTTGAAGACTCTACCTCATTTAACACCATCATCTTGAAGTTTGCATCATAACTTCTCCTAGGCTGCCGGTTAACCTGGCCGATCTTCGACCCACTTTTCTCCAGATTGTCGCTACGTTTCTGTTGGGGAGCATGAGGACTGTATAGGCCCTTTCCTATACCCTTCAAGCTGTAGAAACTCCAATCATTGGAGTTTCTACAGCTTGAAGGAAAGTGTTAGGGCAGGGGTGTCAAACTCATTTTTTTCGCGGGCCACATTGTAGTCATAGCTTCTTTTGGAGGGCCATTATGACTGTCAACCCAAAGAAATGTATGAGCACTAGGGGTGTAAATCGCGGGTTTTGTCACGATACGATATCATATCGATACAAAGAACCGCGATACAATATTTGCCGATATCTTAAAGCCTGCTGTGATTCATTCACGATACATCACGATATAGTGCTCCACGATCGATATTTTTATTTTTATTTATTTTTTTTAAATAAAAAATATCGAACAATATCCTGATTTATAACAATTCATACGCAAAATCAACAAGGTACTGCAAACTCTTTATTTAGGAAATTACAAGAGTATTGTAGTATACAAAGTGCTTATTTTAACACTGAACTTTATCAAATTCCTATATTTTTTCTCATATAAGTAAAGAAAAATGAATATTCTTTCTTTTTTTGTAATACCATTAACTTTAAAGTGCATTACTGAACTATTTATTTACAATAATTTTAATTGTCCGTTGAGCCATCTTTTCTTTGGAATCCAAAATGCTTCCAAACGAATGACTTGAAGCCCAAAGGGGAGCGAATTTCCTCGTCTTCTTGGACACTAGCCATAGCACCAGCCCAGGAGCCGCGTAGTTGTCGGCTCCCCTTTCACGTGCCTGCTCTGCTCACAACACAGCACGCCGCGTACTGCTCCCGGAAAGAGGAAGCAAGCAACAATGAACTGGATTTCAAAATAAAGTCGCGTCTAATGTCCGAGGTCAAACACGGCGGTATAAATCGATGTTTATGTTTAGCATCGATGCCAATAAATCGTAGAGCATTATATCGATTAATCGATGTGTATCGATGAATCGTTACACCCCTAATGAGCACCTCATTATCAGGGATGATGCGACAACATCCGCCTTATTTTCGGCAGCATTTTGGTGCTACTTTCGTCACATCATTTCGCCTTAGTTACACGGAGAACTAAGTGTTTTTACACTGCCACAATGTGAATCTGCGATTGGGTTTTCTTCACTTGTAGACGAGTCATTTACAAACCGGATTCGGTTGAAGTTGGGAAATTGTGTAAAATGTAAATAAAAACAAAATACAATGATTTGAAAATCCTTTTCAACTTATATTCAATTGAATACACTACAAAGACAACATATTTAATGCTCAAACTCATAAACTTTATTTTATTTTTCAAATAATAATTAACTTAGAATTTCATGGCTGCAACACGTGCAGTAGAAGTTGGGAAAGGTGGCAAAAAATACTGAGAAAGCTGAGAAAAGCTCATCACGCCTAATATATATATATCTATATATCTATATCTATCTATATAAAGTCAAAGTCTGCTTTATTGTTAATTTCTTCACATGCCAAGACACACAAAGAAATCGAAATTACGTTCCCACTATCCCACGGTGACAAGACATAGTACACAATATACATACAATATATCTACATCTATATACAATGCCTTGCGAAAGTATTCGGCCCCCTTGAACCTTTCAACATTTCGCCACATTTCAGGCTTCAAACAAAGATATAAAATTTAAATTTTTTGTCAAGAATCAACAACAAGTGGGACACAATCGTGAAGTGGAACGAAATTTATTGGATAATTTAAACTTTTTTAACAAATAAAAAACTGAAAAGTGGGGCGTGCAATATTATTCGGCCCCTTTACTTTCAGTGCAGCAAACTCACTCCAGAAGTTCAGTGAGGATCTTTGAATGATCCAATGTTGTCCTAAATGATTGATGATGATAAATAGAATGCCCCTGTGTGTAATCAAGTCTCCGTATAAATGCACCTGCTCTTTGATAGTCTCAGGGTTCTGTTTAAAGCGCAGAGAGAACCGTGAAGACAAGGGAACACACCAGGCAGGTCCGAGATACTGTTGTGGAGAGGTTTAAAGCCGGATTTGGATACAAAAAGATTTCCCAAGCTTTAAACATCTCAAGGAGCGCTGTGCAAGCAATTATATTGAAATGGAAGGAGTATAAGACCACTGCAAATCTACCAAGACCCGGCCGTCCGTCCAAACTTTCATCTCAAACAAGGAGAAGACTGATCAGATGCAGCCAAGAGGCCCATGATCACTCTGGATCAGGGGTCACCAACTCCGGTCCTCAAGGGCGCCAATCCAGCCTGTTTTAGGTGATCAGCTCATCAGCAAGCTCTATTAAGGCTGATAGCGATCCTGATTATTTGAATCAGGTGTGTTGCAGGGGGGATACATCTAAAACAGGCTGGATTGGCGCCCTTGAGGACCGGAGTTGGTGACCCCTGCTCTGGATGAACTGCAGATAACTACAGCGGAGGTGGGAGAGTCTGTCCATAGGACAACAATCAGTCGTGCACTGCACAAATCTGGCCTTTATGGAAGAGTGGCAAGAAGAAAGCCATTTCTCAAAGATATCCATAAAAAGTCTCGTTTAAAGTTTGCCACAAGCCACCTGGGAGACACACCAAACATGTGGAAGAAGGTGCTCTGGTCAGATGAAACCAAAATCGAACTTTTTGGCCACAATGCAAAACGATATGTTTGGCGTAAAAGCAACACAGCTCATCACCCTGAACACACCATCCCCACTGTCAAACATGGTGGTGGCAGCATCATGGTTTGGGCCTGCTTTTCTTCAGCAGGGACAGGGAAGATGGCTAAAATTGATGGGAAGATGGATGGAGCCAAATACAGGACCATTCTGGAAGAAAACCTGTTGGAGTCTGCAAAAGACCTGAGACTGGGACGGAGATTTATCTTCCAACAGGACAATGATCCAAAACATAAAGCCAAATCTACAATGGAATGGTTCACAAATAGACGTATCCAGGTGTCAGAATGGCCAAGTCAAAGTCCAGACCTGAATCCAATCGAGAATCTGTGGAAAGTGCTGAAGACTGCTGTTCACAAACGCTCTCATCCAACCTCACTGAGCTCGAGTTGTTTTGCAAGGAAGAATTCCAGTCTCTCGATGTGCAAAACTGATAGACATACCCCAAGCGACTTGCAGCTGTAATTGCAGCAAAAGGTGGCGCTACAAAGTATTAGCGCAAGGGGGCCGAATAATATTGCACGCCCCACTTTTCAGTTTTTTATTTGGTAAAAAAGTTTAAATTATCCAATACATTTTGTTCCACTTCACGATTGTGTCCCACTTGTTGATTCTTGACAAAAAATTAAACTTTTATATCTTTATGTTTGAAGCCTGAAATGTCGCGAAATGTTGAAAGGTTCAAGGGGGCCGAATACTTTCGCAAGGCACTGTATATATATACATATATACGCACACACACACACACACGCGAACGCACACACACACACACACACACACACACACACACACACACACACACACACACACACACACACACACACATATATATAATCGCCCCCCCAGACCCCCGGCTTCTTTTCAGTGTTTTTTCACATTTGCCATACTCATCCCTGTATGTTTTGATTTATATGCTATCTATATCTTTATAATTTATCTTTCATAATTCATTTCCATAAGATAGGTATTATCAGGGATGAGAATTTTCCGCGGCTCCGCGAATTTCTGTTTTTTTTTTTCCGTCGAAAGTATCATTTTAGTGAATCGTGTAAATCCGTAGAGAAAATAATTTTTTTATATATGAGGGGGAGCGGGCAACGTTAGCCTCGGCGACTCGCGAGCATTCCTCCGCCCGTCGCGACGGCATCTTCAACTATGGAGGTCGCGTTGCTAGGAACATTAAAGGAGCACATCGAAACAAAAAAACACAAAGCTACGTTTTTACTTTTACAAGCATGTGGGTTTAGAAAGTAACATGATGTTAAATGTAAACTAATATTATACATGGAAAAAAACGGTACTCACTTTGTGTCAAAGACGCACACGATCATAGCAACACACTCAGACGATACCAGCAACTTTTAACTTGCGCACAAACTCTAACAACCGTGATTAGCTGAGGTAACTCACGCGAGACTCAAGGCGTGGTGATGTAACTGTCCAAAAATGTATAATGTTTAGCCCCGAATGTAAGACGACCCCCACTTTTTCAGTCTTATTTCAATGCAAAAACCACCGTCTTATATTCGG
Organism: Syngnathus acus; assembly: GCF_901709675.1. Taxonomy (NCBI): domain Eukaryota; kingdom Metazoa; phylum Chordata; class Actinopteri; order Syngnathiformes; family Syngnathidae; genus Syngnathus; species Syngnathus acus. Next base: position 27,089,821 of record NC_051095.1, read on the forward strand.
GCCAACACTGTAATTAAATTAAAATCAAAGTAAGGTGCAATCACAGCCTATCAAAACATGCCTTACCTTTTGACTATTGTTAGTTTTCCTCACTCTACCTTCTTTGCAAGAACCACACTGGATACAGTTTGCCCTTTTAGCACTTGGAAGTGGAGAAAGCCTTCATCACTTTGTAGGATACAGAGGTGCTTGAACGCAGTCTGCCTTTCGCCTCTTGCAAGGGAATATTTATTGAGAGAAAACAAGGAGGGGGTGATAGTGAACAGGTTTTGGTGGTCTCCTCTGCAAACCGGTTCATCAGTGCAGAGGGTCCTAGCGCTTTGTTTTACGAGGTTGTGTAAACCGATATTAGTGGAGCATTTTAGATAGCTGTATGCAAAAGTTTGGGCACCCCTGATCATTTTCACGATTTTTCTTTATAAATCATTGGTTGTTCGGATCAGCAATTTCAGTTAAATATATCATATAGCAGACAAACACAGTGATATTTGAGAAGTGAAATGAAGTTTATAGCATTTGCAGAAAGTGTGCAATCATTCCTTAAACAAAAGTAGGCAGGTGCATACGTTTGGGCACCCCTACAGAAAAATAACATCAATATTTTGTAGATTAGATTAGATAGAACTCAATTTATCCCACAGTGGGGACATTTTCTTGTCACAGCAGCGTACAAGAGTGCAAGAATACAAGAAACATGTGCAAAATGTAAAAATGGATAATACAGACAAAGACAAGTGCACAAACGAAAACAAGTACTAGTAGTGGTCAAGATAATGGAAGGAAACCAACGCATGATCAGGTGCTGCATGTGTTGTATAGCAGTGGGAATAAAGGACCTGCGGAACCTCTCCTTCTTACACCGTGGTGTAACAGTCTGCTGCTGAAGGAGCTTCTCGGGGACCCCATAATGTCATGGAGGGGGTGAGAGGTGTTGTCCGGGATGACCTGCATTGGCCACACAGCCCCACAGCATGATGGAACCACCACCAAATTTGACTGTGGGTAGCAAGTGTTTGTCATGGAATGCTGTGTTCTTCTTCCTCCATGCATACCGCCCCTTGTTATGTCCAAATAACTAAATTTTTGTTTCATCAGTCCACAGCACAGCTTTCGAAAATGAAGCTGGCTTGTCCAAAAGTGCTTTAGGACAGTGGTCCCCAACCTTTTTTGCGCCACGGACTGTTAACGTGTCAGAAATATTTTCGCGGACCGGCCTTTATATAAATAAATAATACATTTATATAAATAAATAATACATTTAAAATAAATATATAAATACAATGAAATAAAATGATACTACTGGCATAAAACCAAATATAAACCACATAAAAATAAAACTCACCGATTATGCCTAGATGGGACCGGCTTGTTTCTGAGAAACAAGCTCAGTGCTCCCACTAATTCAACAATCAATGGAGACAATGACACCCGAAGCGTTTTTCTTTCAAAAAAATTCCAAAGGTTTGTCTTATAATGCAGGATGCTTGGTCTCCATGTGCCGAAGCAGTTTTGAAGGCTTCAATGCCTCGTCAGCTAGCCTCTCGCCACATATTATGCAGAGTGGGCTTGGCGCGTCAGTCACCTGTAGCGATAAATCCATATTTTAAGTAGGACTCCTGAAATTTTCTTTTAAATGCAGCTTTTCTTTTCTTAGAAGTCGTAGCCTCTTCTTCTTCCGTCTCCTCATTGGGCTTTTTTCCATTTCCGAAGATGCTTTCCAAACATCTCTGTTTCTTGCTCATTTTTAGTCGCTTCGCGGGCTTGGCTGGGGTGACATGTCACGTGACCGGGACGGGCGTCTTGACCTGAATTAACCTGTGTCAAGAGACACAGATGCACCGATGGATGTAATTGGGAGAGAATTGCCAGTTTTTTTTATATTTTTCAAAATAAATTCTTACTCATTTTTGCTAGCTTTGCGGGCTCGACTCGGGAAACATGTCACGTGACCGGGACGAGCGTCTTGACCTAAATTAATTGATCGTCGATTAAAATATATATATATATTTTTTTTCTGTGCGGCTTTGTACCAAGTGACCCACGGACCGGTACCGGTCCGCGACCCGGTGGTTGTGGACCACTGCTTTAGGATACCTCAAGCAACTCTGTTTGTGGCATGTGCGCAGAAAAGGGTTCTGCCGCATTATTCTCCCATACAGCATCTCCATGTACAAAGTGCACTGAATAGTTGAACGATGCACAGTGTCACCATCTGCATGAAGATCATGTTGTAGGTCTTTGGAGCTGCTCTGTGGGTTGACTTTGACTGTTCCCACCATCCTTCGCCTCTGCTTATCTGAGATGTTTCTTGGCCTGCCACTACGGGCCTTAATTAGAACTGTGCCTGTGGTCTTCCATTTCCTCGCTATGTTCCTCAATGCAAACTGACAGCTGAAATCTCTGAGCTATGTATGACATTTTTGGTTTTTTAATTGCATTACAGAAAATAAAGAACTTTATCACAATATTCAAATTTTCTGAGACAGTCCTGTATGTTCACGAACGTGAAACAGGAAGTGGTATCGTCTGAAAACGGCCTTCAAAATAAATCACCCTACCTCAAATCAAAGCACGACTAAATAACATAACATGGAGAATTCTTAAGACATACTGTAAATATGTTTTTAGAACAGCTTTTATTATAAAAATTTTTTATAACGAGGTACAACTTTACATATACTGTAAATGTTTTTAGAACTCTTATTATAACAATTTTTCTGTAACAATGTACAACACTAAATGTTTTTAGAACTCTCTTATTACAAAATGTTTTTTATAAAAAAGTACAAGTGTACGCACTGCAATTGTGTGGGCAGTCCCTGCCTTCTGTTGGCGTGTGGGCTAGTTTTGTGCCATAATTCCTCAATTTTTTTAATTTGGAAAAAAAATCTGCGATGTAGTGAAACCGCAATAAACAAAGCACGATGTAGCGAGGGATTACTGCCCTCGGCTACTTTACAGTGTTTCTTCACATTTGCCATTATCATCCCTTCTTTCAGTGGCAAGAGCAGGATGTTATTGCCCAGTGATGTCTCTGAGTGGTGTGAGTTCATCAGAGCAACAGCCTGGGGGAAGAAGCTGTGTCTGTGTTTGCTGGTTTTGGCGTACAGCGCTCTGTAACGCCGACCGGAGGGGAGTAGTTCGAACAGACTGTGACCTCGGTGAGAAGGGTCTGGAGAGATGTTACTTGCACGTTTCCTAGTTCTGGACAGGTACAAGTCTTGGATAGATGGGAGGTTGGTCCCGATTATCTTTTCCGCAGTCCTGATTGTCCATTGCCGTCTGTGCTTGTCTTGTTTGGTGGCCGATCCAAACCAGACAGTGATGGCGGTGCAGAGGATAGACTGGATGATGGCAGTGTAGAAGGTCTTCAGCAGCTCCTGTGGAAGGTTGAACTTTCATGAGCTGTCTCAGAAAGTACAACCTCTGCTGGGCCTTCCTCCGGTCAGAGTCTATGTGGCCGGTCCATTTCAGGTCCCGGTAGATTGTGGATCCCAGGAACTTGAAGGTGTCTGTGGTGGGAATAGCATTACTGAGGATAGTGAGGGGTGGAAGTGGCGAAGGGTCTCTCCTGAAGTCCACTGTCATCTCTGTGGTCTTGAGTGGGTTCAGCTCCAGGTGGTTTTGGCTGCACCAGTGGACCAGCCGCTCCCCCTCCTGTCTGTACGCAGTCTCGTCCCCGTCCCGGATTAGTCCGATGAGAATGGTGTTGCCCGCATACTTCAGGAGCTTCACAGAAGTGTCGCCTGAGGAGCAATCGTTGGTGTAGAGAGAGAAAAGCAGTGGGGAGAGGACGCACCCCTGGGGGGCGCCAGTGCTGGTGGTCTGGGTGTCAGATGTGATGGTCCCCAGCCTCACATGCTGTCTCCTGTTGGTCAGGAAGCTGGTGATAAATATTGATGCAAGTTTTCTGTTAGGGTGCCCAAATTTATGCACCTGACTACTTTTTTTTAAGTAATGATTGCACACTTTCTGTAAATCTTATAAACTTCATTTCACTTCTCAAATATCACTGTCTGCTATATGATATATTTAACTGAAATTGCTCATCCTAACAACCAATGATTTATAAAGGAAAATCTTGAAAAGGATTAGGGGTGCCCAAACCTTTGCATACGACTGTAACTAAATAAGCCAGGATGTTTCCACATCATTTGGAAAGTTTCAACAACTGAATGTGGAAACTTTCCACGAGTCAAGGAAAGGTGAAAGGTATTAACAAAGTTAATGATTCTAGTCTACATCCCAACATAATCATACGACCAAAGTAATTTGTCAAGCCTAACAACTAATGTTTTTATGTTTCATTTTGAGCTGCTTCGAAGTTCTTTATTCTCCTGTTGGATTGCACCTAAATGATAATCAGATTTCATTCCTACTTAAATTCATAACTATAGGCTATGCTACGATCTTATGGTTAGATGTTACATCAATGAAAGAGTACATTCAAACTTACGTATTGGGCAGCAATTTCCTCCCATGACGTCTCTCCTTCGCTGCTGCAGCCGTATTAGATTTGCGGTGAAAAATACGTTCGTAGGCTTGCCGCCAACTCCAGTGTGGTAAAATAAGGTGATCTGTTTTTCCTCAGTTGTCATGGTGAGTCATGCTCGCAGATCTAGTTAAATTATTTATGTTGGTATGTACGTAGGTAGGTAGATATTTTTGCCTTTTACATTTTTGCTGGTAACCAAAACGTATACTATACACAACAATTTTAGATTGAGGTAAAATGAGAGAAATGCAAAATATTTTTGCAGTTTTTACTGGGGCTGGGGAAAAAGTTGACCATTTTGACCAAATCGATCAAGAAAAGGGTTGACGTTATGTCTTTTGCCCTGGTTTCTTGATTATTCAATGAATGGCTCGTTGGAATAATCAATCCAAAATGATTCGTTAGTGAGAGCCCTACTTTTTTTTTTTTTTTTTTACAATATAAAGTTATCCTTCCAAATGGCTGGAAACAACATCATCAATCGTACTTCATCGGCCACTACAGTATCTGTCTATGCCAAAGACTTTGTTTGAAATATTATTCTTTAGTTAGTAGTATTTGCTAGTGGAGCAGGCACCCCTCTAGTAATTTTGTTGTTGCTTTGTTGGTCTTAGATGTTTTTAGATGGTTGTCAATTCATAACAGATGCATTTCATTATTAATTCTCTGCGTTGTAGGATTTTGACATTGCTGGCCAGTATGACAGCATGGTTCCAGATGCTGAGTGCTTGAGGATTGTCCATGAAATCCTCAGTGAGTTGGACCTTGGGGACTTCCGCATCAAGGTAACATCACACAGATCTTTAAATATCATTTGTACTTAAAAGTAATTAAAAAAGGACATCTGTGTTTAAGGTCAATGACAGACGCATCCTTGATGGGATGTTTGCTGTGTGCGGTGTTCCAGGTGATATGTTCCGTACTATCTGTTCAACAGTGGACAAATTGGACAAGGTAGGCAGAATTTCTTCTTTGTGTACATTACCTCTTCACTTAGCAAAGGAGCATTTTAAGTTGACACCGCCGCGACCATTTTTAAACAGATCAAGCCTACATACTTTTTACCTAAATTATTTCTGATAGGCAGGATAACAGTCTAAACCAGGGGTGGGCAAACTTTTTGACTTGCGGGCCGAACTGGGTTCTAAATTTGGACCGGAGGGCCGAACCAGGAGCAGATGGATGTAGTGTTTGTGTGAAGTAATATAAACGACCTGTAAAGGTCATTGCATAAAAGGTTTTGGCCTTTAGTAGGTAGTAAAGCATGGATATTCAAAAAACGTTTTTTGAAAACAAATGCATTTATTAACAGCATTAAAAAAAAAAAAAAAAAATTCACTAAAAAACTGCTATCAGTGATTCTCATAAAATACGACACTGTTATTATGAATAACAGTCGCCATCACTTCAGTGCCTGCAGGTCAGATTAATGAAAGATGTTTATCTTATGAGATCACATCAAACGGCAAACATTCTGACCAAATATATCATCTTGAAGAATCGGTGAAAGCATACATCCAAATAAAGTAATCAAAACGGCAACACAGTGAGGGGTATCTGAGTTTTAACTCAGAAACACCTGGTAACAGAGGTGAGGAAACGGGAAACACTTCCTTAAAGTAAGCCTTAAGAAATTTACAGGTTAAGATTAGTCGCAAACAGGTGGTGCATCAATGTCCTTGAGCATCCTGCATTGTTTGAAAATGAGAATGGTCGCTAGTTTCAATCCCTGCTATTTGTACAAATCATATTCAAAATGCATTTTTTTACAACAAACTTGAGAGCCTCCCCTTCATTTTCAGTGGGAACAGTGTTGTTGGTCTCCCTTTTTTTGCTAGTGCGTCATAGTCTGGAGTAAAATTTGTTGTGGCAATTCTTAGGAGAGATCCGAGGTGTTGGTCCGTTTACCTAGATCTGTGACGGGTTGATGTTGATGTTCATGTGGCTGAACGTCACGTCGCGTACGTCGAGCCAAATTGGCCACTCTTTTTTAAACACTCGGCACTCAGTGTCCACCTTGCTTTTCCTTGGGCGACTCATTTTAATGGAAGGATTCCAGGGGAAGGTTTGTGGGTGGCTTTAGCGTAAAACTGTATCTGAAAGCTCAGCGTGCGAATTACAAGAATGCTGTCGTCACAGCCCACGCTCTAAATTCAGCACTGATACAAATAGAGCGCGAGTGCGCCATGTCCGTACTACTGAGTACGTACACGCACTTGTGAGTGTGCACCGAGCTTTCTGACACGGCTTCCGGTAGTAAATGCGCAGGCGAGCGGTTCCCCATCTACTGGGGAAACGCAGTCATTGCAGGCAAAATGACCCAAAAAAATGTTTAATAATACAATTTATTCAGGGTTGGCGGGCCGGATTAAACGGTCCCGTGGGCCGGATGTGGCCCGCGGGCCGTAGTTTGCCCATACCTGGTCTAAACATTCATTTAGCATGAGAAAAGGGAGGAGAGCACAGCTTTGCTCAAATAAGACTCAGCTAAAGTGCACCAAGCATATTGCATTTTTTTTTTTTTTTTTTTGGGCAGGGAGTTTGATGGAACTCAATTGTTTTTGCCTCATTCACAAATGACTTGTTCAAACAAACAAATCCCTTGCAACATGTGGAGCGATGACAGTGGCTGAATAATCTGCCACTATTTTAGGACATCAGTAAATTGTACCAGTCCGTCAGTCTGTCAGTTATCGTGTTGCAACTCGTGAGTAGTGAAGATGCTCCTGCTTCTGTCTCTGTTGTACCTGTATTTGCTATTCATGATCAAATTCTAAAATGGTGCAGTACATTTTAAAGTTAAACTGACTTTTCGAAACATTCTTTAGGGCAGGGGTGGCCAACCAGTCAGAGACTAAGAGCCACATATTTGTCTGTGTTACAACATCATAAACATGAGCACACATGAACATCACCCCATCCCTTCCTCTTACACCAGGGGTGTCCAAACCTTTTGCAAGGAGGGCCAAATTTGATAAAGTGAAGGGGCCCGGCGGCCAATAGTTTTTCCGGACAATTTTTAACTACAAAAATTTCATGCAAATACACACTGTTATAAAACAAATTTCATTGTCCCAATTGTCTTTATTCTTTTAAATGACAAAATAAACAAATGTAAGCCACTTAGCCAGATGTGAACAACTCTAAAAACAAATTCTGCCTTTAATTCATATCCGAAGAGTCAGATAACATTGAACAAGCTGTATGAAATATCTTAAATTTACATGAGTTTAAACTTATTTTTGCCTCCTGAACATTTTAAACAGGAGTTATAAGTAATGCAAAGTTGTCTGTTATTATTAAAACTAACAAGTGAATTTTGCTCTTGTCATTTACAATATCTTTCAGAAAGTAATAGTTTGTGTCTCGTCTACAGGTTCATAACTTCAACAGTATTAACATGGCCACTTTGTAATATTTAATATTAAGTAATATTTACTTTTGATTTAATTTTGACTCGCAGCCCCACGTGAAGAATCGCTGTTGTGATGCCAGTTCAGCTTGGAGCTGCTTCACTTTATCAGCGCGGTCACTCCCTGTTAGCTTGTCGTATGCTTTAGCATGTTTAGTCTGATAGTGTCTCTTTAGGTTGAAATCCTTAAACAAGGCAACCCTCTCTTTAAAAATTAGACAAAAACAATTGCCTTGATTTTCAGTGAAGAAGTATTGTAATTCCCATTTCTCTTGAAAGCGACGGCCCTCAATGTCAACTTTCCTTGTTTTCTTTGCAGTCGCCATGGCAGAAATGAGCGGCGAGGGGTGGTGCTTCCACCTTTTGGTAATAGGAGGAAATACAGTTTCAAGTTTCATGATTTTTTTTTTCTCATTCAGTTTGACAGTGCAGGCGGGCCATAAATAATACATTATAACAGTGGTCCCCAACCTTTTTTGCACCACGGACCGGTTACGTGTCAGAAATATTTTCGCGGACCGGCCTTTATATAAATAAATATATTTATATATTTATTATTTAAATATTTATATATATAAATAGGATGAAATAAAATGATACGACTGGCATAAAAACAAATATAAACCACATAAAAATAAAACGTTGAATTAGTGGGAGCACCGAGCTCTTTTCTCAGAAATGAGCCGTTCCCATCTAGGCGTAATCGGAGACAATGACACCCGAAGTGGTTAAGGTTTGTCTTTAAATGCAGGATGCTTGGTCTCCATGTGCCGAAGCAGGTTTGAAGGCTTCATTGCCTCGTTAGCTAGCCTTTCGCCACATATGCGGAGTGCACTTGGCGCGTCAGAGTCACCTGTGGCGATAAATCCATATTTTAAGTAGGACTCCAGAAATTTTCTTTTAAATGCAGCTTTCCTTTTCTTAGAAGTCGTAGCCGCTTCTTCTTCAGTGTCCTCATTGGACGTTTTTCCCTTTCCGAAGAAGCTTTCCAAACTTCTCTGTTTCTTGCTCATTTTTGCTTGCCTCGCGGGCTTGACTGTGGTGACATGTCACGTGACCGAGACGAGCGCCCTGTGTCAAGAGTCCTTATTTTTCAGATGCACCGACAGATGTAATTGGGAGAGATTCGCCAAATTTTTTATATTTTTCAAAATAAATTCTTACTCATTTTTGCTATCTTTGCGGGCTCGACTGGGGAAACATGTCACGTGACCGGGACGAGCGTCTTAACCTGAATGAATTGATCGTCAATGAAAGAAAAAAAAAACATGTTTTTTTTTTTTTTTTCCTGTGCGGCTCCGCGGCCCGGTACCAAGTGACCCACGGACCGGTACCGGTCCGCGGCCCGGTGGTTGGGGACCACTGCATTATAAGACCGAAGCTGCGGGCCGTATGCAATCTGACCGGGGGCCGGATTTGGCCGACGGGCCGGACTTTGGACACGCCTGTCTTACACACACACACACACACACACACACACACACACACACACACACACACACACACACACACACACACACACACACACACACACACACACACACACACACACACACACACTTCTGCTCAGCTAAATTTATTACCGTAATTTTCAGACTATAAGTCGCGGTTTTTTCATAGTTTGGGTGGGGGGGGCGACTTATACTGAGGAGCGACTTATGTGAATTTTTTCAAAACTTTCCCTAAAAAAAAAAAAAAAGAAACCGCGATGTAGACTGTAATTTGAATTTCAAGTGACGTCAGCAGCGCGGCGCGGCGCGGCGTGGCGCGGCGCGGCGGTTGTTTACAAAAAGGACAAAGATTCTATCACGGGATGACGAAGATGACGAAGGGCCCCACGTACTACCGGCATCATTAGCGGCTTTGTTTGTAAGTGACACGGAGGACGAAGAGTTTGAAGGATTTAATGATTTGGAGTGACACAGAAGGTTTGAAAAACTATTCTGGCTTTTACGCACGCCCGGTCCTACTCTACGGAGCTCTCTTTCACATCCGTGGATGGAAGTCGGGTGCCGGCGCTCGGCCGGGTGGCTGTCCGGGGACGGTGGATGGGGCTCGGACATGGATTTTACGCACGCCCGGTCCTACTCTACGGAGCTCTCTTTCACCTCCGTGGATGGAAGTCGAGAGCCGGTGCTCGGCCGGGTGGCTGTCCGGGGACGGTGGATGGGGCTCGGACATGGCTTTTACGCACGCTCGGTCCTATTCTATGGAGCTCTTTCCACCTCCGTGGCTGGAAGTGCCACCTCCGGGGGTGGAAGTCCACGCCGCCACACGCCTGGAAGTCGACGCCGGTGCTTGGGGCCGTGTGGCGGTGAACTATTTGTTATAGTTACATATTTGATGCATTTCATTTCGTGTAGGAACTTGTATATATTTTTGTCAAAGTCAAAGTCAAAGTCTGCTTTATTGTCAACCTCTTCACATGCCAAGACACACAAAGAAATCGAAATTACGTTTCCACTATCCCACGGTGACAAGACATAGTACACGACATACATACAAGCAAACAACACAAAATAAAAACAAGAAGGCACAAACAATGAATAATAAGAGTGATGAATAAATAATAAATAAACAAATAACACAATAAATAAATAAATAAGAGGAGCAAAACGGAGCAAGTGTGCATACAGCAGACAGCCAGAATATAGCGCAAAAGTACAGGACGCTACGCAGAAGGGGGGAGAGAGTTCAAGATCGTAACAGCCTGGAGTACGAAGCTGTTGGTGAGTCTGGTGGTGCGGGAGCGCAGGCTCCTGTACCTCTTCCCAGAGGGCAGAAGATCGAACAAAGAGTGAGCGGGGTGACTCACATCACTCACAATCGTGGTCGCCTTGCGGGTGAGATGGGAGGTGTAAATGTCCTTCAAGGAGGGGAGTGAAGCACCAATAATCTTACCAGCCGTGTTCACTATGCGCTGGAGGGCCTTCATGCTGTAGTCAGTGCAGCTACCACCCCAAACAGCAATACAGCTGGAGAGGACGCTCTCAATGGTGCCACGGTAAAATGTAGTCATGACGGCCGGAGGAGCACACGCTCGCCTGAGTTTCCGCAGGAAGTACAGGCGGCGCTGGGCCTTCTTCGCCAGTGATGCGGTGTTGGTGGACCAGGAGAGATCCTCACTGATGTGCACCCCCAGGAACCTGGTGCTTCTCACTCTCTCCACCACAGCACCGTCGATGGTCAGCGGCAGGTGTCGGGTGTGACCCTTCCGGAAGTCAACAACAATCTCCTTGGTCTTGTTGACGTTCAGCAGGAGGTTGTTGTCCTTGCACCACGTGGTCAGGTCAACCTCCAACCTGTATTGAGTCTCGTCGCCCTTGGTGATGAGACCCACCAGAGTCGTGTCGTCAGCAAATTTCACCATGCGGTTGGCGCTGTAGGTTGCAGCGCAGTCATGCGTCAGCAGGGTGAAGAGCAGCGGACTGAGAACGCAGCCTTGGGGGGCCCCCGTGCTCAGCGTGATGCTGGCGGAGATCTTGTCGCCAACACGTACCACCTGAGGTCTCTGACTGAGGAAGTCTAGTAGCCAGTTGCAGAGGTAGGTACTGAGGCCCAGCTTGTCGAGTTTGCAGATGAGTCGTTGTGGCACAATGGTGTTGAAGGCAGAACTGAAGTCCACAAACAGCAATCTCACATACGAGTCCCTACTCTGGTGGGTGAGGGCCGAGTGGAGGGCCGAGCAGATGGCATCCTCAGAGGACCGTTTGGCTCGGTACGCAAACTGGGAGGGGTCTATGGTGGGGGGTAGAATGGATCTGATGTGCTCCATGACAAGCCGCTCAAAGCACTTCATGATGATGGGCGTCAGTGCCACGGGGCGGTAGTCATTGAAGCAGGACGGGGCAGGTTTCTTCGGCACAGGTACGATGGTGGCAGCCTTGAAACACGAAGGGACGACGGCTTGCTGCAGGGAAATGTTGAAGATGTCCGTGAAGACACCCGTCAGCTCCCCAGCGCAGTCCTTCAGCGCTCGACCCGGGATGTTGTCAGGGCCCGCCGCCTTACGAGTGTTGATAGCGGCAAGCGCCCCCCTCACGCTATCAGCAGAGAGGCACAGGGGCTGCTCTTGTGGAGGAGGAGGGGCCTTCAGCGGGCAAGTGCTGCTCTGAGCGTCGAAGCGAGCAAAGAAGCGATTGAGATCGTTGAGCAGACGGATGTCGCCCTCACAGCTCTGCGGCGTGGGCTTGTAGTCCGTGATGGTCTGAATGCCCTGCCAAAGGCTCCGTGCGTCCTTGCTGTCCTTGAAGTGGGCGGTAATTCTTCAAGAGAACGCCCTTTTCGCCTCCTTGATGCCCCGGGACAGGTCGGCCCTCGCTGTCCTCAAGCCAGCCTCATCCCCCGCTCTGAAGGCTTTGTCCCTGGCCCTCAGCAGCCTGAGGACAGGCCCAGTCAGCCACGGCTTCCAGTTAGCCCGAGTGACGATGTATTTCGAGTGGGTCACATCATCAATGCACTTCACGACGTAAGAGGAAACAGAGTCAGTATACTCCTCTATATCCGTCCGATCATTGCAAGTGGCCGCCTGCTTAAACATTTCCCAGTCAGTCGAGCCAAAGCAGTCTCGAAGCACATCAGAGGCACCCTCAGGCCACACTCTAACCCGATTGCGAACCGGCCTGGATGCTTTCACCATTTGTCTGTATGCGGGCAAAAGCATAACAGTGATATGGTCAGAAAGTCCAAGATGGGGGAGGGGGGCGGCTTTGAAAGCTCCTTTATGTGAAGAGTAGACCAGGTCCAGGAAGCTGTCACCACGTGTTGGAAAATTAACATGTTGGTGAAGCCTCGGAAAAACAGACTTCAGGTTAGCGTGATTAAAATCCCCAGCGAATATGATGAAACCGTCAGGGTGCGCCGTCTGTTGTTCACTGACCGACTGGTACAGTTCACTAAGAGCCGCGATCCTGTCGCCTTCGATGTTGGAAGGCGGGATGTATACCGCGACTAGCAGTACAGTTCGTTAGTTATCGTTACAGTTCAGTAGTTGTTGGCTCGTTGAACTATTGTTTTGTTAAATAAAGAGCCGTTTACCAAACCCACGTCTTTCCTTGTACTTTGTTAACGCTACAATATAGTTATATACTAGATCTGTGGAATAACGACGAGGCTGACGTCAGGGCGCACACGCGGCATTGTTGACAAAAGACGAGGAATTTGATCGATGGATTTGATGATTTGGAGTGACACAGATGGTTATTGCTTATATAATAGTTATTTGATATATAATTTATATATCGTGAAATGGGCCTGTGGAATATTTTGAAGTGCAAGCGCCGTCAGCGGCGCGCACCCATTGTTGACATAAAGGACGATCGATGGATTTAATGAATTGGAGTGACACAGATGGTTTTATAAACATGTAAGGGTTACTTCCTAAGGGTGCTGAGGAGGCACAGCATTACACAAAGACTGCTGGTGTCCTTCTATCGCTGCTCCATTGAAAGCACTTTAACCTACTGTATATGTGTTTGGTACTCCAGCTGCACTGCTGCTCAGAGGAAAAAGCTCCAAAGGGTCATCAACACAGCACAGAAGATCATTGGCTGCCCTCTCCCCACACTGGAAGACCTACACAGAACCCGCTGTCTCAAAAAAACACAGAACATTCTGAAGGACACTTCCCACCCTGGCCACTCCCTTTTCGAACTGTTGCCATCGGGCAGACGCTATAGGTCAATTGGGTCAAGGACTAGCAGATTCGGCAACAGTTTTTACCCTACAGCGGTAGTTGCATTGAATGCCGCTAAACGTAAATGATTATGTATGCGCGATTGGACCAAATTAAGCTCCCTGCGCACTGTGGTCCACTTAAATTTTGGAAAGTACATCAGGACTTTAAAAATATTTTCTAAATTTTAGCGACGGCTCTGTCACAATCATGCGACCAGCGCGGTGCAGTTGGGCGGTCGGCGACGCGCTACTGTTGCGCGTTCGGCGGTGTGCTGCAGTTGCGCGATCTGACAAAATTAAGCTCCCTGCGCACTTAGGTCGACTTAAATTTTGGAAAGTACATCAGGACTTTAAAAATATTTTCTAAATTTCAGCGATGGCTCTGTCACAATAATGCGACCAGCGCGGTTCAGTTGCGCGGTGGGCGACACGTCATGGTTGCGCGTTCGGCGCTGCGCTACAGTTGCACGATCGGACAAATATGCGCAAATGAAAAAATGCTTAAAAAAGGCGGGTTTCTTTTGTCTTGAAACGGATTAAACATTTTTCCATTATTTGTAATGGGAAAAATAGATTCGGAATTCGACCGATCCACTCCTCGAACCGCCTTCTGGAACGGATTGTGGTAAAAAACCAAGGTTTTTGCTATTCTTGTTAAAATCACACTTACATGTGAACTGGAAATGACAATTATAACACAGTGAAAGCCAAACTGAGCAAATTGGCTATTTCGGAAGTCTGTGTCAAACTGGTAGCCCTTTGCCTTAATCAGTACCCAGGAAGTAGCTCTCGGTTTAAGAAAGGTTGGTGACCCCTGGTTTAGCCTGTCGTTGCTCGTTCATGTCCGTTCTTGGTGTTGGATTTTGTCGAATAAATGTCCCCCAAAATGCGACTTATACTCCGGAGCGACTTATATGGTTTTTTCACGTTATTGTGCATTTTATGGCTAATGCGACCTATATTCCGGAGCGGTCCCCAGCGGTCCCCAACCTATTTTGCGCCACAGACCGGTTATGTGTCAGATTTTTTTCGCGGACCGGCCTTTATATAAATAAATAATACATTCATATAAATAAATAATACATTTAGAATATATAAATACGATGAAATAAAATGATACGACTGGCATAAAAAGAAATATAAACCACATAAAAATAAAACTTACCATTACGTTGAATTAGTGGGAGCACCCGAAGTGTGCTGTTGATGTCCAATCTCCTCCGCAGCTTTGTTTTGGTTGCTTTAACCGCAGAAAATCCAGCTTCACAAAGATAGGTTGTTGGAAAAGGAAGCAGGGTTTTCAGCGCTTTTGTGGCGACCATGTGCCCAAGCAGTTTTGAAGGTTTCATTGCCTCGTTAGCTAGCCTGTCGTCACATATTATGAAGAGTGGGCTTGGCGCATCAGTCACCTGTGGCGATAAATCCATATTTTCAGTAGGACTCCAGAAATGTTCTTTTAAATGCAGCTTTCCTTTTCTTAGAAGTCATTGCCTCTTCTTCTTCAGTCTCCTCATTGGGCTTTTTTCCTTTCCGAAGAAGCTTTCCAAACATCTCTGTTGCTTGATCATTTTTGCTTGCTTCGCGGGCTCGACTGGGGTGACGTGTCACGTGACCAGGACGAGCGTCTTGACCTGAATTAACCTGTGTCAAGAGACACAGATGCACTGACGGATGTAATTGGGAGAGAATCGCCAACATTTTTATATTTTTCTAAATAAATTCGTACTCATTTTTGTCAGCTTTGCGGGCTCGACTGGGGAAACGTCACGCGACCCGGACGAGCGGCTTGACCTAAATTAATTGGTTGTCGATTTAAAAAAAATAAAAAAAAATAAAAAAAAAAAAGGAAAAGAAATTGAGATATTGTGTTTTCTTTCTGTGCGGCTTGGCGGCCCGGTACCAAGTGACCCACAGACCGGGACCGGTACCGGTCCGCGGCCCGGTGGTTTGGGACCACCTTAATAGAGCATATAGGCAAAAAAAAAAAAAGGAAAAGAAATTTGCTTTAGCGCTGCACATGGAGTTTTTTTTTCCTCTCTCTGTCCTCTCTGTTGAGCGACAGAGAGCTTGAGTGGGTATACTGCCACTTTTGGCTATGCACTCTAAACTGGAATACATCTCTGGTTTCAATGGAGCCACAGTGACCATAATGACAGCTTCACAATGGAGAGGGGTAACAGGTATTACGCTCGTGTCAGACTACACGAATGTAGCCCGATTTGTTTTGTTAAATAAAGAGCCATTTTACAAAACCCACGTCTTTCCTGGTACTTTGTTAACATTACAATATAGTTATATACTAGATCTGTGGAATAACGACGAGGCTGACGTCAGCGGTGCGCACCCGGCATTGTTGACATAAAGGACGATCGATGGATTTAATGATTTGGAGTGACACAGATGGTTTGATATTATTGCTTATATAATAGTTATTTGATATATAATTTACAGTGCCTTGCGAAAGTATTCGGCCCCCTTGAACCTTTCAACCTTTCGCCACATTTCAGGCTTCAAACATGAAGATATAAAATTTTGATTTTTTGTCAAGAATCAACAACAAGTGGGACACAATCGTGAAGTGGAACGAAATTTATTGGATAATTTAAACTTTTTTAACAAATAAAAAACTGAAAAGTGGGGCGTGCAATATTATTCGGCCCCTTTACTTTCAGTGCAGCAAACTCACTCCAGAAGTTCAGTGAGGATCTTTGAATGATCCAATGTTGTCCTAAATGACTGATGATAAATAGAATGCACCTGTGTGTAATCAAGTCTCCGTATAAATGTACCTGCTCTTTGATAGTCTCAGGGTTCTGTTTAAAGCGCAGAGAGGACCATGAAGACAAAGGAACACACCAGGCAGGTCCGAGATACTGTTGTGGAGAAGTTTAAAGCCGGATTTGGATACAAAAAGATTTCCCAAGCTTTAAACATCTCAAGGAGCGCTGTGCAAGCAATTATATTGAAATGGAAGGAGTATCAGACCACTGCAAATCTACCAAGACCCGGCCGTCCCTCCAAACTTTCATCTCAAACAAGGAGAAGACTGATCAGAGATGCAGCCAAGAGGCCCATGATCACTCTGGATGAGCTGCAGATAACTACAGCTGAGGTGGGAGTGTCTGTCCATAGGACAACAATCAGTCGTGCACTGCACAAATCTGGCCTTTATGGAAGACTGGCAAGAAGAAAGCCATTTCTTAACGATATCCATAAAAAGTCTCGTTTAAAGTTTGCCACAAGCCACCTGGGAGACACACCAAACATGTGGAAGAAGGTGCTCTGGTCAGATGAAACCAAAATCGAACTTTTTGGCCACAATGCAAAACGATATGTTTGGCGTAAAAGCAACACAGCTCATCACCCTGAACACACCATCCCCACTGTCAAACATGGTGGTGGCAGCATCATGGTTTGGGCCTGCTTTTCTTCAGCAGGGACAGGGAAGATGGCTAAAATTGATGGGAAGATGGATGGAGCCAAATACAGGACCATTCTGGAAGGAAACCTGTTGGAGTCTGCAAAAGACCTGAGACTGGGACAGAGATTTATCTTCCAACAGGACAATGATCCAAAACATAAAGCCAAATCTACAATGGAATGGTTCACAAATAGACGTATCCAGGTGTTAGAATGGCCAAGTCAAAGTCCAGACCTGAATCCAATCGAGAATCTGTGGAAAGAGCTGAAGACTGCTGTTCACAAACGCTCTCCATCCAACCTCACTGAGCTCGAGCTGTTTTGCAAGGAAGAATGGGCAAGAATTCCAGTCTCTCGATGTGCAAAACTGAGAGACATACCCCAAGCGACTTGCAGCTGTCATTGCAGCAAAAGGTGGCGCTACAAAGTATTTGCGCAAGGGGGCCGAATAATATTGCACGCCCCACTTTTTAGTTTTTCATTTGTTAAAAAAGTTTAAATTATCCAATAAATTTCGTTCCACTTCACGATTGTGTCCCACTTGTTGTTGATTCTTGACAAAAAATTACAATTTTACATCTTTATGTTTGAAGCCTGAAATGTGGCGAAATGTTGAAAGGTTCAAGGGGGCCGAATACTTTCGCAAGGCACTGTATATATCGTTACATGGGCCTGTGGAATAATTTGAAGTGCAAGCGCCGTCAGCGGTGCGCACCTGTTGACATAAAGGACAATCGATGGATTTAATGATTTGGAGTGACACAGATGGTTTGATAATATAATTGCTTATATAATAGTTATTTGATATATAATTTATATATCGTTATATGGGCCTGTGGAATATTTTGAAGTGCAACCGCCGTCAGCGGCGCGCACACGGCCGGCATTGTTTACATAAAGGACGATCGATGGATTTAATGAATTGGAGTGACACAGATGGTTTTATAAACGTGTTATTTATGTAATAGTTATTTGAATAACTCTGAATGTTACGTCAGGCCCGTTCTCAGCTCTTCGTTTGTGTTTATGTCACGTTAGCATACCTATCATTTAGACTGTTGATGCTCATTAATGTCTGTTCTTGGTGTTGGATTTTGTCAAATAAATTTCCCCCAAAATGAGACTTATACTCCGGAGCGACTTATGTTTTTTTTCACGTTATTGTGCATTTTATGGCTAATGCGACCTATATATTCCGAAGCGACTTTTAGTCCGAAAAATACGGTAAATGTTTTTTCACAGTCTATTATTACCCTCTATTGGTGAACATTAGAAACTACAGTCAGTTGCTGACAGGACTATTACCATGTTATGTAAACATAATGCCTCAGTTGATATGACTCACAGGTTCTTGTCTCCCGTCTCCCCATTAGTCCAGCGCAGATGGACTAAATCTTGTAAGGAAGTACGTGAAGATTGTACGGGATCTGGTTGAACTGACTTGTAGTGTGACATATCCCCCGGTCAAGACACACAATTGCATTTATCTGTGACTGTTGTGAACAGCAAAACAGTCGTGTAGTCTCAGAAGGGCATTACTGGGCCACATTTTACTGAGTATATTATAATTGCTCCATTGTCTGACAGCAGAAACCGAAAATGTGCATATGCACAGAGATCAGAGCGCTGACTTTTTATGTAATTTTTAAACTTGTGTTTTGCCCTCCTGGGCTAGTCAGCCTTTGTGTGACAGTGTTGTGGATACTTAACCTGGCAAGACAGATTAAGGCTGTACCGCTGTTTGTGGGTAGTCACATTGATGCACATTACTGAGGTGTGGCAGACTTATTGTATTTTCCCTACCATAAGGCGCTTCTGATTAAAAGGCGCAAACACACTTGTACACACTATTCTGTACTTAATCCACACATAGTGTGCACCCCATTATAGGGCGCATGCATGCTATGACTTACGGTAAAAAAACGTCACGGGAGCAAGACAGTGAGTTCAATAGTACTTTATTCTAGTATTTAATCATGTACTCACATTGTTAATCGATATTAATACACAAATCCATCAAAGTCCTCATCTTCTGTTTCCAAATTAAACAGTTGGGCAAGTTCGCCATTAAACATGCCAAGTTCCTTCTCATCATTGTCTTGTCGTCGTTACGTTGCTCTTCTGCAATGATCCTGGCTTTCCTGAAAGCTCTAATTGTGCCTCGGAAGCATGTCTCTTTGTCGATGCCATTTTAGAGGGTCCAAATGCTCTTTGCTTTGCACAAACGATAATATTTATTTATAAATGGCGGTAGACGTACGTACTCTACGTGTTCTGTACAGTCCTCTGATCGTTTTTTTGGGGGGATTAGGTCCACACAAAAGGCGCACCTTATTAAAAGGCGCACCGTTGTTTTTTGACAAGATTAAAGGCTTTTAAGTGCGCCTTATGGTGCGGAAAATACAGTACTCGTACTCTGAGTCAAAGTTTTGCTCAAGCAGTGGTCGAATAATACCGGAATTAAAAGCTGTTGGCACAGTGCCAGAGGTGAATAATTAATTAATGATATGCGGGGTTGCTGGACCAAGAAGCCAAAGCGTATCACTTTCATACAGAAATTGAGTTGGACTTTACCTCATTGACTGGGTTGACATTCCCTTTAGCACAGTAACATCTAGTGATTGCATACCGCAACCCTAGTCAACCTCAGTTTGATGCAGTATAGCTTCTATTTTATGCGCCTTTCAATCCAGTGCGGCGTATATATGAAATAATTTCTAAAATAAAAAATTCAATGAGGGTGTGCCTTATAATCCAGTGCGCCTTATAGTGCGAAAAATACGGTAAAGGTTTCTAGCAATTTCAGTTGCTGTAGCCTATTGAAGAGTCAACCATTTACGTTTTTCCCTCTTTTCCATGAAACTGCAACATACAGACCAAACTGCTCCTGCATGGAAATTATTATTACACATTATTTCACTATGACCAACATCACTTGTTCTTTTCCTTTCGGCTTTTCCCCTCAGGGGTTGCCACAGCAAACCATCTGTTTCCATCTCACCCTATCCTGTGAATCCTCTTCTCTCACCCCAACTAACTTCATGTCCTCTTTCACTCCATCCATAAATCTCCTCTTTGGTCTTCCTCTTGACCTCCTGCCTGGTGGTTCCATCCTCAGCATCCTTCTACCAATATATTCACTTTCCCTCCTCTGAACATTTCCGAACCATCCCATTCTGACCTCTCCGGCTTTATCTCCGAAGCACCTAACATGCCCTGCCCCTCTGATGCACTCGTTTCTGATCTTATCCAACCGTGTCACTCCCAAAGAGAACCTCAGCATCTTCATCTCCTCCACCTCCATCTCCGCCTTCTGTCTTTTCCCCAGTGCCACTGTCTCTAAACTATACAGCATCGCTGGTCTCATCACTGTCTTGTACACCTTTTCCTTCATTTTTGCTGATACTCTTTTATCACACATCACCCCTGACACTTTTCCCCACTCGTTCAGCTCTGCTTGGATGCGCTTCTTCACCTCTTTTCCACACTGTCCATTGCTCTGGATTGTTGACCCTAAGTACTTACCGTATTTTCACGATTAAAAGATGCACCGTAATAAAATGCGCAGTCTCAGTTATGTGTGCCATGACTGTGTTTAACACACACATAGGGCCCACCACATTATAGGGCGCGGGTTTTATATATACAATCCACACCCACACTTGCCCCTTTAACGTTCTCATGGCTCTCTCAACTACGTGTGCCTTAAAACAACACACACACAGGGCGCGCTGCAAATCCACGCCCGCACTTCCCCCTTTAACGTTCTCATGGCAACAACAATACGTACAAGCATACAAGTGTGCGTATTTGAAAATGAAGCGGGAGCAAAACTGAGTTTGGTATTCGCATTTTTATTACCGGTAATGGTTATCAATTAAACCCATCAAAGTCCTCATCCTCTGTTTCCGAATTGAACAGCAGCACTAAATCTCCAACAGACATGCCAGGTTCACTTTCTTCACTGTCAGAGTCACTTTCCGTCCCGTGCGGCTCCTTGGATATGATGTATATGTTTTACGAAAGTTCGAACAACAGTGCCAGCAGACATTTTAGCTCAAGCATCCACAATCCATTCGCAAATTGTGGCGTAACTCGCTCGGCGCTGCCTTCCACTCTTAGTGAAACTGTGCTCTCCATCGGTCATCTATCGTTCCCATGCCGCTCGCAGCTTTACTTTGAACGGCCGGTTCACACCGATGTCCGGCGGTTGAAGTTCCTTTGTCGTGCCTCCCGGAATGACAGCAAGCTCGGAGTTCATTTGCTTCACTTGTTTTTTCACATCGGCTGTGAGATGGGCACGCATAGAGTCACAGATCAACAGCGATGGTGATGCGTGGAAAAAAAACACCTGGTCTACTTGCATACACCTCCATCAGCCACTCAGTCATCATTTCCTCATCCATCCAGCCCTTTTCATTTGCCTAAATGATGACTCCTGCTGTAAAGTTCTCTGTAGGCAAAATCTTTCTCTTAAAAATCACCATAGGCGGCAGTTTCTGTCCATTAGCATGGCAGCCAAGCACAACAGTAAAAGAAGACTTTTCGTATCTCGTTGTGCGTATCGCTATCGTGTTGGTCCCTTTCTTCTCCACAGTGTGATACACCGAGATGTCGAAGGTGAGCGGCACCTCGTCCATGTTGGTGATGTGGCTGGGCTGGATGTGTTTGTCGGCGATGCGTTTGCTGCAGTAGGAGTGGAACATGGCCAGTTTTTCATTATAATCCGTTGGAAGTTGTTGTGCCAACGTAGTCCTGGTCCGGTTGGAAAAATGGCACCGTTTCATGAAACGAAAGCACCAAGACGGACCTCCTTGAAAATGTTCAATTTTCATTTCTTCTGCTAGCGTTGCTGCTTTTAGTCGAATGGTGGCCATCGAAACGCTTCTCCCACTCGTTCTTTGCTCGATGATCCACTGTTCGAGTCTTTCCTCCAACTCGCATATTTATTGAGAGAAGCAGGGTGGGGGTGAGAGTGGTCAGGATAGGGGTGAACCTCTGGACGCTGGTCAAAGCATAGCAGGGGGTCTTTTACGACGTTGGGGGAAACAGAACAACTTAGATTGCTTCCTCTGCAGCTGGTCAATCAGTTCAAAGGATCTTAGAACTTTGTGCTACTACTTTGTTACGACAGGACACGTTTGATTAATTATTACAGATTACATTCCAACATAAGCATAGGATGAAACTAATCTATCAACCCGAACAAAACATACATAATATTAAATTAAATAACAGCAATAAATAATATTCAATTCAAAGTAATCAGCAACATTAACTCAGGAGCACAATATATAAAACATTTTAACCTAGAGACTGGAAGGTTGTGGGTTCAAACCCTGGCCGGGTCATACCAAAGACTATAAAAATGGGACCCATTGCCTCCCTGCTTGGCACTCAGCATTAAGGGTTGGAATTGGGGGGTTAGATCACCAAATGATTCCTGAGCGCGGCACCGCTGCTGCTCACTGCTCCCCTCTCCCCCAGGGGATGGATCAGAATCACATGGGGATGGGTTAAATGCAGAGGACAAATTTCACCACACCCAGATGTGTGTGTGACAATCATTGGGACTTTAACTTTAACTTAACTTACTGATGTAATGACGAACTGTATTTACTGACTGGTTTTCTGAAGTTTTCCTGAGCCCATTTGGTGATATCCTTTACACACTCATGTCGTTTTTTAAGGCAGTGCCGTCTGAGGGATCGAATGTCACGGTCATTCTGTCTTGGTTTCCGGCCGTGGCGCTTACGTGCAGTGATTTCACCAGATTCTCTGAACCTTTTGATAATATTATGGACCATAGATGTTGAAATCCTTTGCTTTGAGAAATGTTGTTCTTAAACTGTTCAATTACTTTCTCACGCAGTTGTGGACAAAGTGGCGAACCTCGCCCCATCCTTGCTTGTAAATGACTGAGCATGTTTGGGGAGGCTCCTTTTATACCCCATCATGGTACCCACCTGTTCCCAATTAGCCTAATCACATGTGGGATGTTCCAAATAGGTGTTTGATGAGCTTTTCTCAGCTTTCTCAGTATTTTATGCCACCTTTCCCAACTTCTACTGGACATGTTGCAGCCATGAAATTCTAAGTTAATTATTATTTGGCAAAAAACAATTAAGTTTATCAGTTTGAACATTAAATATGTTGTCTTTGTAGTGTATTCAATTGAATATGGGTTGAGAAGGGTTTTCAAATCGGTTTTTGTTTTTATTTACATTTTACACAATTTCCCAACTTCAACCGAATCCGGTTTGTAGTACAGCCAAAAGAAAAGCATGTTCCCTTGTGTCACACGCGCCCCCCTTGGTAACGCGCCGCGCCCCCCCACTATTTGAGAAGGACTGCTCTAGCCTCACCATTCCACTTGGATCCCTCTCATTTACACACATGTATTCTGTCTTCCTTAGGGTAATCTTCATTCCCCTCCTTTCCAGGGTATACCTCCACCTCTGTAGATTTCCTTCCACCTGCTCCGTACTCTCACTACAGATCACAATGTCATCTGCGAACATCATGGTCTGTGGAGAGACCTGTCTGACCTCATCTGTCAGCCTCTCCATCACCATAGCAAACAAGGGGCTCAGAGCTGATCCTTGATGCAGTCCCACCTCTACCTTAAACTCCTCTGTCATTCCTACAGCACATCTCACTCCTGTCCTGCAACTTTCATACATATCCTCATACCACTCTCACATACTTCTCTGCCACTCCAGACGTCCTCATACAATACCACAGTTCCTCTCTGGGCACCCTGTCATATGCTTTCTCCAGATCTGCAAAGACACAATGCAGTTCCTTCTGACCCTCCCTGTAATTCTCCATCAGAATACTCGAAGCAAATACTGCATCTGTAGTACTCTTTCTGGGCATGAAACCATACTGCTGCTCGCAGATACTCACTTCTGCTCTTAGTCGAGCTTCCACCACTCTTTCCCATAACTTCAATGTGTGGCTCATTAACTTTATTCATCTGTAGTTGCCACAACTCTGCACATCCCCCTTGTTCTTATAGATCAGTATCAACACACTTCTCCATTCCTCCGGCATCCTCTCATTCTCTAGGACAGGGGTGGCCAACCAGTCAGAGACTAAGAGCCACATTTTTTACTGTGTCATCGCAAAGAGCCACATCATACACATGAGCACACATGAACACCCCCCCACACACACACACGCACACAAACACGCATGCACACGCACACGCACACACACACCCCTCTGCTCAGCCAAATTTATTGTGTGACATTATTATGTCACGCACCAACATGATAATGACAAATTGACTCCTACAGTACTAAAACCACAGACCAAAGACCACATTTTCAACAATAAACATTGTGTGCATTGTCTCACACAGACAAACTCTCAGTTCAACAAATTCCACAAACAAAAACATAATAAGTTTTTTCACTTACTATGTGTGGCGGGACAGACCATTCGTTTGAGTTCGTCGTTTTCAGGAGACAAGATTTCAATAACGTCACTGAGGCATATTTTAACGAACTCCACTTCATTGTATGGCTTTTTAGCCCGTGCAATGTTCCAAGCCAGTTGAAACAATGCAAGTGTGACAGTCTCTGAGTGCTTCGTAATTCTTTTGAAAAACTGTACCTGTTTTTCTGCCTGACTTTTCAAAGTCTCCAAACTTGTGCTTGCGAAATTCAGTCCCTTTTGCAAAGTCCTTATCGATATTGGCATGAAGTCACCACCGCGATCAGTTAGGAGGTTAAAATGAAAAGAGAGGAAAGTGACGTTGTAAAGAACCATCCGTGACAAGATTTTCTTCAAAAATTGTTGTACCATGATTTTCTTCACAAAAAAAAAAAAAGAATTAAAAAAAATTGTACCCATGTATAATGCGCACCCCAGATTTTAGGACAATAAATTAGTTAGATTTTGCGCATTATACATGGGAAAAAACGGTATTTTCTTTCTTTTTCTTTGCTTGTTTCTGTCTGTCTGTCTTTGCTGCTTTATTTTAGACACGTTTTTTGCCCAAAGCCTTGGCATAGATGGTGGTGAAATTACATTTTATCATCAGTAGATTCTTTCAAACATGAAATTCCAACTTTTATACTTTTTTTGTCACTATCTACTGGAATACTTTTCAGTCCTGTGACAATCAACTTAAATGACTTTTTTTCTGTTCTCTACTCTTTAATGTGCTGCTGCTTATCTTCCACTCATCTATGTCCACAAGATGCCATGGGAAGATGTCAAGAGAGAGATGGTGAATGAGAAAGGCTTATCAGAGGAGGCTGCTGACAAGATTGGGGAGTACGTCAGTCTGCAGGGTAAGAGCACAAAACAAATCATATGACTTCAGTGACATTTTGCCCCTGACCAGATTGTGGAATACAGCGGAACCTTGGTTAACGAACGCAATCCGTTCCGACAAGTCAGTTGGTATCCGAAATGTTCGCAGTCTGAAGCAACAGTCCCCATAGGAAATAGTAAAGCAAATTGAAATCAAAATGTAATAATAATAATACATTTTTTATTTATAAGGCGCCTTTCAAGGCACTCAAGGTCGCCGTACAGACATAAAATAGCATAAAAAATGACCGGAGAGCAGCGGCAGCAAGTCGCGCCAGTGTTCACTCACATCCGGTAGACACAAGTACAACATATTATCAAGATAAAAAAAACGTGATCTACTTACAGGACTGTCTCAGAAATTTTGAATATTGTGATAAAGTTTTTTATTTTCTGTAATGCAATTAAAAAAACAAAAATGTCATACATTCTGGATTCATTACAAATCAACTGAAATATTGCAAGCCTTTTATTATTTTAATATTGCCGCTGAGGAAGTTGAGAATGGTCTGCACCAGCTCGGGCAGGTTGTAGTCGTGGTTCCAGGCCCAGTCGCGTTTGGCGTTGGAGTCATCAAAGTCCATCGGCCAGGAGTCGGCGATGTCCTGCCGGACGGGGTCCACGTTGTACGAGACCTCCAGCTCTGGCACGTGCTTGCGCAGCTCCCGCACCAGCTCTTCGGGCGAGAAGCTCATGGCGTTGATGTTGTACGTGCGCATGCTGAGCGTGTTGGCCGGCGCCTCCAGCACCTCCAGGGTGGCGCGGCGGTTGTTTACATAAAGGACAAAGATTGACTCGACGGAGCTGCTGTTGACGCGACGTCGCGCTTTAGACATCACTTGAAATTCAAATTACATTAATCCCTTGCTACATTGCGGTTCGTTTATCGCGGTTTCACTTTTTTTTTTTTGAAAATTTTTGAAAAAAAACACGTATAAGTCGCTCCTTATTATAAGTCGCCCCCCCACCCAAACTATGAAAAAAAACGCGACTTATAGTCCGACAATTACGGTATATGTGAAATTATTCACAAATTTTCAAAATTAAAAAATCCGCGATGTAGTAAAACCACGATAAACGAACCGCGATGTAGCAATTTTAGAACTCTTTTATTATTATAAAAAAATTTCTATAACAAGGTACAACACTGTAAATATGTTTTTAGAACTCTTATTATTATAACGATTTTTTTGGTAAAAATTTACAATTGTACGCACTGCAATTGTGTGGGCACTCCTTGCCTTCTGCTGGCGTGTGGGCAAGTTTTGTGCCATAGTTCCTCAATTTAGAAGTTTTATTTTGACTTTTACATTTTTTTTAATTTGGGAAAAAAAGTCTGCGATGTAGTGAAACTGCGATAAACGAACCACGATGTCGCGAGGGATCACTGTATTGATAAACTAGAATGGTAAACAAGCTACCAATATCAACCAATTATGTTGATAGAATATACCACCATCAATTTGTAGCGAACATGTCACCTTTCATCCTAATTAATGGTCAACCTAGATCGTTGAATCCTGTCTAGCTGTTAAAGATAATGATTACCGTATTTTTCGGACTAAAAGTCGCTCCGGAATATACGTCACATCAGCCATAAAATGCACAATAAAGTGAAAAAAAACACGTCGCTCCGGAGTATTAGTCCCATTTTGGGGGAAATTTATTCGATAAAATCCAACACCAAGAACAGACATGAACGAGCAACAACAGGCTAAACGATACGGTATGCTAACGTGACATAAACACAAACGAGAAGCTGAGAACGGGCCTGATGTAACAATAACAGTTATTCAAATAACTATAACATAAATAACACCTTTATCAAACCATCTGTGTCACTCCAAATCATTAAAGCCATCGATCGAGTTGGTCCTCCTTTATGTAAACAAGTTCGATGTCAGCGGCGCGTTGCAGTTCAAATTTTTCTACAGGTCCATACATTAATATATAAACTATGTATGAAATAACAATAATATAAACAACAATTTTAGCGAACCATCCGTGGCACGCCAAATCAATAAATCCATCAGAATCTTCGTCGTCCGTGTCACTTGGAAAAAAAAAAAAACACAGCTGTTGACGCCGGAAAGACTACGTGCGCCGCTGACGTCAGACTAGATATATCAAATAAATGTAATATAAACAACAAATTTATCGAACCATCCGTGTCACTCCAAATCATTAAATCCACCAGAATATTCATCCTATGTGTCAAACAAAAACAAAAAACAGCTGTCGATTCTGGACCGAGGTGAGGCGCTGCCGTCAGCCTCCTTGTCAGTTGGCGGCTCCAATTATTCCACAGATCTACGTATATAACTATATTGTAGCGTTACCAAAGTACCAGGCAAGACATGGGTTTGGTAACTGGCTCTTCATTTCACAAATCAAGAGCTCAACATGTGAGCCAATACACGCAAGCCCCCTGGATCGCTCTTTCCGCCCCACCCCCCCGCTACCTTCACGGCCTCCCTAGAAAATCGGAAACTACCAAAGTCTAACAACATACACGTTGCTACTCTAAATAAACTATATATCAAATAACTATAACATAAATAACAAGTTTATCGAATAATCTGTGTCAATCCAAATCATGAAATCTCCCGACTTCGGAAGTCAGTGAATGGAACTCATTGTCTCATATCTGGCTGTAGCTGTTGCTTATGTACTGTGTGTTTCAGTAAAGATACCACTTTTTCAACAAATCCCCGCATGCTTGGATTCATTCATGTCCATGCCTGCAACAATTGGGTCCAGTACACTGTAATGGGCAAAGTTGCTCCTCCAGCATTATATTGTCAATGCTTACTTGCATTCGACGTTGCCCCAATCTTGCAAAATTAAACCTGAATTTAATGTCCATACAATATAAGTGGAGTGAACTAATGCTCTTTTGCAGGGGAGGCATTACCATTGACATCCCATTTTAGACTGCTTTATCATTTTAGTGGCTCGTTACTGCCATACTAGACCATTTATATTTTACTTGGCCAAATGTGCCTAGGGACACACTGGGAAAAATGACTCGGCCGCCTGTGCACTACTACAAGAGCAGATATGTTCGAGAGTGCACTCTGGTCCCTTTAATTTCTGAGCACAGCCAGCACTGTCACTGTTAGGTTTTTTCGCTGACCGAACAAATTTCAAGAGAAGAGCAACAGCAAACAAACCACAAGTGAGACAGAATATTAAGTCTTTTCTCGCGAGGAGTGCAGTACAGATAGCTTCACAACAATCTCACTACACTAAATATCTGTATGCACTCCCGCTCTTTTTATTGGGATTTGCCCTACCCACATATCGTGAGACAAAAGCCCCTAAAAGAGGAGGGGGAACGCATGTGGGCTTTGCCTCGTAAGGAAGAAATCACTAGGTGTTTACATACTGATAAGAACATGTGGGAAGAGGAATTTGAGTGGCCTGGATAGAGAAGAAAACCTTTGACCTCTAGTCAAAACATAGCAAGGGATGCTTTACGACATTGTGTAGAATGGGACAAGCTAGGTTATTTATTACTGGATACATACATTCCGACATAATCCTACGATTAAGATAGTTTGGAAAACCCTGACAATGATGGTCACTTGTAGGTTCATCTGAGGTGCAAGACAGCAATGAGGCATGTTGTTTAACAAAGTGGTCTTTGTTAGAAAGGAACTGTCTCGGTAGATGTCTTCTTTTTGCTGAGTTGTCAGCTGGTCCTGTCTGACCCAGCTGTAACCTCTCTCCTGACCCAGCCGTAACTTTTCTCTTCTGTGGTACATCATAAAAACAGCAAGGCCAAACAGCAAGCATATATTGCAGTAATACTGCGGTAAAGCATTGATTAGAGAACGCATGATAACATATATATATACATTTTTCTAACAGTCACACTGAATCCCCACTACAATTGAAGCACCTAATACGGGCGCCGCCACTCTGTTTTGGAGGAATAACCAAATGGCAAATTTGAGCAATGTAGTTTCTGAACGGTCGGAGTGAACTTGTGCCCTCACAGGGTTATTTCCGAACGCGCACTGGTAGCTAACTTGCGTGATAGCATGGTACGGAACTCTTGTACTGCAACACCGCTTAAACCATCCGGAGTGTTAGCGACAAGCTAACAAATGCATTTAACATACTATAGTGTTCCCTAAGAATAAACCAGTTTCTTCGATGCAATTCGTCTGATACAACTACTACTCAAAATACATCCACAAGAAGTCAAAACATGGCGCGCACAGCGCTCAAATCAGCAGAAAGACTGATGCTAATGTTATGAAAACAAGGGCATCAAACATAGACGTGCAATAATATGAAAG